>NC_057837.1:6787500-8037500 GCF_910594005.1 Cervus elaphus | reverse complement strand
TTTTGGGGTGTTAGTTCTAGAAGGTCTTGTAGGTCTTCATAGAACCATTCAACTTCAGCTTCTTCAGCATTACTGTTTGGGGCATAGACTTGGATCACTGTGATATGGAATGGTTTGTCTTGGAAATGAACAGAGACCATTCTGTCATTTCTGAGATTGCATTCAAGTACTGCATTTTGGACTCTTTTGCTGACTATGAAGGCTACTCCATTTCCTCTAAGGGATTCTTGCCCACAGTAGTGGATATAATGCTCATCTGAGTTAAAAGCCAAAGCCTTTGACTGTGTGGATCATAATAAACTGTGGAAAATTCTGAAAGAAATGGAAATACCAGACCACCTGACCTGCCTCTTGAGAAACCTCTATGCAGGTCAGGAAGCAGCAGTTAGAACTGGACATGGAACAACAGACTGGTTCCAAATAGGAAAAGGAGTACGTCAAGGCTGTATATTGTCACCCTGCTTATTTAACTTATATGCAGAGTACATCATGAGAAATGCTGGGCTGGAGGAAGCACAAGCTGGAATCAAGATTGCCGGGAGAAATATCAATAACCTCAGATATGTAGATGATGCCACCCTTATGGAAGAAAGTGAGGAAGAACTAAAGAGCCTCTTGATGAAAGTGAAAGAGGAGAGTGAAAAAGTTGGCTTAAAGTTCAACATTCAGAAAACTAAGATCATGGCATCTGGTCCCATCACTTCATGGAAAATAGATGGGGAAACAGTGGAAACAGTGGCTGACTTTATTTCTCTGGGCTCCAAAATCACTGCAGATGGTGATTGTAGCCATGAAATTAAAAGACGCTTGCTCCTTGGAAGGAAAGTTATGACCAATCTAGACAGCATATTAAAAAGCAGAGACAATATTTTGCCAACAAAGGTCCATCTAGTCAAGGCTATGGTTTTTCCAGTGGTCGTGTATGGATGTGAGAATTGGACTATAAAGAAAGCTGACCACCGAAGAATTGATGCTTTTGAACTGTGGTATTGGAGAAGACACTTGAGAGTCCCTTGGACTGCAAGGAGATCCAACCAGTCCATCCTAAAGGAGATCAGTCCTGGGTGTTCATTGGAGGGACTGTTCATTGGATGTTGAAGCTGAAACTCCAATACTTTGGCCACCTAATGGGGAGAGCTGACTCATTTGAAAAAACCCTGATGCTGGGAAAGATTGAAGGCAGGAGGAGAAGGGGACGACAGAGGATGAGATGGTTGGATGGCGTCACCAACACAATGGACATGGGTTTGGGCAAGCTCCAGGAGTTGGTGATGGACCGTGGAGGCCTGGCGTGCTGTGGTTCACGGGGTTGCAAAAAGTCGGACACGACTAAGTGGCTGAACTGAACTGAACTGAACTGAACTGAACTGAGTTAAATGCACCCATTCCCTTCCATTTTGGCTCACTGATTCCTAAGATGTTGATGTTCAATCTTGCCACCTCCGGTTTAACCACTTCCAATTTGCCTTTATTCATGGACCTAACATTCCAGGCTAATATGCAACACTGTTTTTTATAGCATCGGACTTTACTTCCATCACCAGTCACATACACAATTGGGTGTTGGGTTTGCTTTGGCTCCATCTCTTCAATCTTTCTGGAGTTATTTCTCCACTCTTTTCCAGTAGAATATTGGGCACCTACTGATTGGGGGAGTTCATCTTTCAGTGTCCTATCCTTTTAAAGCAGAAGATTTTAAGAAGAGGTGGCATGAATACACAGAACTATACAAAAAAGATCTTCATGACCCAGATAACCATGATGGTGTGATCACTCACCTAGAGCTAGACATACTGGAATGCAAAATCAAGTGGGCTGTAGGAAGCATCACTATGAACAAAGCTACTAGAGGTGATGGAATTCCAATTGAACTATTTCAAATCCTAAAAGATTATGCTGTGAAAGTGCCACACTCAGTATGCCAGCAAATTTGGAAACTCAGCAGTGGCCACAGGACTGGAAAAGGTCTGTTTTCATTCCAATCCCAAAGAAAGGCAATGGCAAAGAATGTTCACACTACTGCACAATTGCACTCATCTCACACGCTAGCAAAGTAATGCTCAAAATTCTCCAAGCCAGGCTTCAACAGTACATGAACCATTAACTTCTAGATGTTCAAGCTGGATTTAGAAAAGGCAGAGGAACCAGAGATCAAATTGCCAGTGTCCTTTGGATCATCTAAAAAGCAAGAGCATTCCAGAAAAACATCTACTTTTGCTTTATTGACTATGCCAAAGCCTTTGACTGTGTGGATCACAATAAACTTGCAAAATTCTTAAAGAGATGGGAATACTAGACCACCTGACCTGCCTCTTGAGAAACCTGTATTCAGGTCAAGAAATAACAGTTAAAACACGACATGAGACAACAGACTGGTTCCAAATCAGGGAAGGAGTGCATCATGGCTGTATATTGTCACCCTGCTTATTCAACTTATAAGCAGAATACATCATGAGAAATGCCAGGCTGAATGAAGCACAAGCTGGAATCAAGATTGCCGGGACAAATATCAATAACCTCAGATATGCAGATGACACCACCCTTATGGAAGAAAGTGAAGAAGAGCTAAAGAGCCTCTTGATGAAAGTGAAAGAGGAGAGTGAAAAAGATGGCTTAAAGCTCAACATTCAGAAAACTAAGATCATGGCATCTGGTCCCATCACTTCATGGGAAATAGATGGGGAGACAGTGGATACAGTGAGAGACTTTATTTTCTTGGGCTCCAAATCATTGCAGATGGTGACTGCAGCCATGAAATTAAAAGATGCTTGCTCCTTTTAAGAAAAGCTGTGACCAACCTAGACAGCATATTAAAAAGCAGAGACATTACTTTGTCAACAAAGATCCATCTAGTCAAAGCTATGGTTTGTCCAATAGTCATGTACTGTTGTGAGAGTTGGACTATAAAGAAAGCTGACCGCCAAAGAATTGATGCTTTCTGAACTATGGTGTTGGAGAAGACTCTTGAGAGTCCCCTGGACTGCAAGGAGATCCAACCAGTCCATCCTAAAGGAAATCAGTCCTGATTATTCATTGAAAGGACTGATGCTGAAGCTGAATCTCCAGTACTTTGGCTACCTGGTGCGAAGAACTGACTCACTGGAAAAGACCCTGATGCTAGGCAAGATTGAAGGCCGGAGGAGAAGGGGATGACAGAGGATGAGATGTTTGGATGGCATCACCTGCTCGATGGACATGTGTTTGAGTAAGCTCCGGGAGTGGGTGATGGACAGGGAGGCCTGGCGTCCTGTGGTCCATGGGGTTTCAATGAGTCAGATACAACTGAGGGACTGAACCGTACTGAACTTTTTTCTAACTACTGTTTTATACATATATCATATTTACTTTTAACTACTGTTTTATTTTACTTACATGGATATAGAAAAGATAATGACTGTTAAATTCATTTGTTTAAATTTAGGAAGCATCTCAATATTATTTTAGGTCATATTTGTAAACAGTAAGAAGTACCCATTCTATTTGATATCTCTAAGATTACATCCTCATGAGGTATCTCTGTGAGCTTACAAGGAATATCAAGCAACAGTGAATAAATGTTTCATTCTATTATCCCTGGTAATATGAATAGACAAAACACACACAAACCTAAGATTATAAATAGGGATACTCTATATTGCCTAAAGGTATTGTTCCCCATTTGCTTCTCTTTAAAGCCTAAAAATCTTTTCTTAACAAATGTATTTCAAACAAACTTAGAAGTAATTCTTAGAAAACGACTACATAATAGTAAGGCAATAAGTCAAGATTCAGTTGAAAATTCTTTAAAAGAAAATTTTTTTAAAAACTTGTTTTGTAGAAAAATCAGAAGCCATTAAATCTATGACAACTAAGTACATTCCTGAATAAACATTTTAATAGCTACCGAAAAAAATTATAAGAGATTTCAGAACACAGTACAAATCCCATGGTACTTAGTGTTAGGAAACCTAATTTACTTTCTGGGCTTTCCTCTTCCTCTGGATTGAATTTTGTCTCCCATAAAAGACGCTGACGGCCTAACCTTCAGTACCTGTGAATACAATTGGGAAATGGTGTCTTTGCAGATGACAGGGTACAATGAGGTCATTAGAGTGGGTCCTGATCCAATAGGACAGATGTCCTTATGTAAATGGGGCACTTGGACACACAGGCTGGCATGTATAGAGGGAGGACTGCGTGCTGCTCTCGGGAGAGCACCACCTAGCAGCAAGAGGAGCTCCCACGGCTATCAGAAGGCCCAAAACAGGTTCTCCTTCAGCCCTGAGAAGGAACCAGCTCTGCCCAAGGCAGTTTATTTTAAGCTTACACCAACCTTTCCACAGATAGAGTTAGAGACCTTTTCCTAGCCTTGAAGGTGTCTTCTTAGTCTTGTGAACATAAGGCATGAAGGCAACTTCTTCCTTGGAAAAGAGAGGGGGTGTAATATGAAAAAATCTGCCACCTGTTGAGACCCCTGATTCTCCTAGAAGAAAGAACCTACCTGTTCCCTAAAATTCAAAGTTTGAGAGACCTGTTAAGGTGGATCAGGATCTCTTTTTTGCCACAGACCCCACCAAAAGTCCGTGGCAGGAAAGAGAATAAGTCACTAAAATAAAATTGACTTGAGGAAAGGGAGCACGTCAACTGGAGCCTTGGATTTGGACATATGGATGTTTCTGAGAGATGAGGTGGCTGGAGGCATATGCAGGGAACCCTTCCAAACTCAACAAGGCCATGCTGCTTCAGGGCATAGTGCCTGGACCTGGAAATGTGACCCACAAGAGCTGTAATCAAGGCACGCAGCAAGAGGCATCCCTGTGAGCTAAGAAGGGATGTATACCTATCAGGCCCTTGGTCACAGGGAATAAGTTTTAGCTGCAGAACTGGCAGCCAGAAGCAACGGTAGGAGTGAATGAACTACTCAGATCTCTTCTCTGCTGGCAGTTGTGGGGTAGAATGCCTCTTTTTAGACTTACAGGCTTCTGGATTCCTGCTGGTATGTAATTGTTTGAGCTCTTAATTTGACAAATAAATGTGAATGTTTCAAGTCAAATTCAAAATATCACAGAGTACACATACAACACCCAAATTGGAGGGAACAGAAGGGTGAATTAAGGTTCAAGTAGCAAATGAAGGTAGAAAAGATATCTAAGGTAAGTGATTCTGGGAAGGGTCAAATACAGCTTGCCTTCCAAACATGCCAGGAGGTCTGTTGCTAGATCTTACTGACTTAAAGGGCTTAGAAGCAAGGAAGTCATAAATAATGAGAGAATTCAGCAAGACCCAGAGTTTGGTCCTGATTCTGCTGGTTACCGTGAAATCTTGTCTAAGTCCTTAAAGTCCATGTAGCTCAATTTCCTCATCTGTAAAATATTGATGATAATAATACTCTCCTGTGGGGTTATAAGCATGGAAAGAAATAATGCCTCTGAAAGCACTGTGTTAGCTGAAAAATGTCCTGCTAATAGTAGATACTATCAATTGTTACTACTAAAATGAAAAAAAAAAAAAAGTTATCCAGTAAAACTTCACAACAAGGTAATAATTACTCATTTTCCTTATCAACTATCCTTCCTTCATGAATAGGAATCTAAACAACTTTAGAAGAATCCAGTAAGCATGAGACTACAAGTATGAGACCGTGCCAAAACTACGAAACTTCATTCTCTATACATGAGCAAGCATTGGTTTTCCACAGCTAAAACCAGCCACTTTTCTTTCAAAGAGATATTAAGGATGGAAAATAATCTCAGCAAAGAGTCAAGCCTGTTTCAGGCTAATGTGCAGGACCAGACTTGAGAAAGAACGAAAATCACCCTTTTCTCCAGGTTCTCTGATGTAACTGGTACTATCACCCACAATCGTCCAAACTGCAAACAGTTCCTTTCCTCTCTAGCATCTCACTCTTCTATATACCACAGTCTATTAAAGATATAAAAACTTTTCAAGTATGAGAAAGTTACAAATCAGAGAGCAGGAAAAATAAAAATGAAAAACAAAGTGGCACCTGGCAGTCTCTTTAACAAAAATAAAACTATTATATGGTGCAAAGTAATCAGCAACAAATGTCCTAGTAATTTATTTATAAATAAAGTTGAAGTTAAATTAGAAAAAACACTGTCTACTTAAATAGGTGCTTAAACCCTAGAGGTGATACACGTTCTCTCCTATTCTGTAACTAGATAATGCTGGTCTGCCTTGGTCCTGAAAAATTAAGACTCATTTCTCACTCACATTGTAGCCTCATTAGATCAGTGAGACATGGGATCTATTTATAACATGGAAATGCATACATGGAGATATCAAAAGGCCTTGACTATATTCATAGGCCCTTGGCTAATTAAATTAATTTAGCAAGGAAGGGAAGAAGTCTTGACAAACTAATTTATTTAAATTCAATTTTTAAGGAATAATTAGGATGGTAGAGAGTAGTGCTGAAAAGTATAGAAAAGTCATCATTTTGCAGAGTAGATGACAATTTTTCATTTCCGGTATCAAAAGTTTCAGGTGAAATCTTAGATACAAAGCACATCTCCACCAGGAGTTAGCACTATGGCTGGCAGTACAACACCAATGTAACAAACAGAATCAAATTATTTCACCAAACTTTCATGAATAATTTTCTATGGGCCATGTACTCTGCTAGTTATTGGGGATTCAGGAGTGGATAAGATGCAGCCCATGTTCTCAAAACGTTTTGATGGTCTAGTAGGAAAGACAGATATGTAAATAAATAGTTTAAATGTGGTGAGAAGTTTACACAGTACAGAGGTAGCCTAGAAAAGGAAACAATGAACTACTTAGAAAGGAGATGAAGGAATGTAAATGTGAGTTTTAAGTTTATTTTAACTTACTTAAGCTAGAAACTAGCTGGCTAATGACTCAATTAACCAAAATGTATGGGGAAAGCATATGGCTCAGACACTAGAAGAGTTGTAAGGAATCTAAAATAGGAAGAAATGGCCAGGACTCTGCTATGACTTTGGGGCTCCCAGGTGGCACAGTGGTAAAGAATCCATCTGCCAAGGAGAGGAGCGTTCAGTCCCTAAGACAGGAAGATCCCCTGGAGGAGGAAATGGCAACCTACTCCAGGATTCTTGCCGGGATAAACCCAGGAACTGTACATGGGAGTACATTCCATGGGGAGACACAGAGTCAGACACCACTGAGTGACTGAGCACATGTTATGACTTTTGTGGACCCAAGCCGATTTTGCTCAATTAAAAGCTTTTTAAAATTACATTTCCAATTACATCATATAAAAATGAATGTATTATTATGTATAACTAAATCATTTTGCTGTACAGCTGAAACTAACACATTGTAAATCAATGATATACTTCGGTGAAAAAGAAAAAATACAAAACCATGAGACACACAGTAAGAACACAAACAGGCTGGAAATAGAAGAATAAAAATATATATCAACTTGGAAAATGGTTAAAATGCAGAATTACATGTTATGTATATTTTATTACAATAACAAAAATAGCAAGCTGAATCCAGCAACATACAAAAAGAATTATTGGGCTGGCCAAAAAGCTCATTTGGACTTTCCTGCAACATCTTACAGGAAAATCTAAATAAAGTTTTTGGCCAACCCAATATATGCCATGACCAAGAGGCATTTAGATCAGGAAAGCAAGGTTTTCTTCCAGATCTTAACTAGTTGATACAATATAGCAATAGAATAAAAACAAACACATGATAATCTCAACAGATGAACAAAAAGCATAAAAATAAATATATTAATACACATTAAACATTTTATTCAAATTAAAGTTCATTTTTTTTTACCTTCTGATTTGAAAAGAAATTAAAACATATTGGGGCATCCCTAAAAAATGTTGTGGATTCTTTACACCATGCGAACTGTGCTCAGCGAATGGCATATCTGGGGACTGATTTTTACATTACAGGGGCATTTCACACATATATTGTTGCTTAACTCTCTACATCTCAGTGTTCACAGATGAAGAAACAGAGTTCAAGGTGGTTAACGAGACAGCATGCTCAGATTTAATAAGCCAAGCATTTGGACTAGATTCAAAGCCTGTTCATTTTGACCTGCCTTGTCAATACTTCCTTATAATACACGCTGCTGCTGCTGCTGCTGCTAAGTCACTTCAGTCGCGTCCGACTCTGTGTGACCCCATAGACGGCAGCCCACCAGGCTCCCCTGTCCCTGGGATTCTCCAGGCAAGAACACTGGAGTGGGTTGCCATTTCCTTCTCCAATGCGTGGGAGTAAGAAGGGAAAGTGAAGTCGCTCAATCGTGACCAACTCTTCGACCCCATGGACTGCAGCCTACCAGGCTCCTCCGTCCATGGGATTTTCCAGGCAAGAGTACTGCAGTGGGGTGCCATTGCCTACACGCTACCAGCCCTCAATTAACTCACATTAAAGATGAAGAAACAAGTATGTGTGAAAGCAAAGGCAATGAATCTGGACCACACGAACTTCAGAAAGAGAGAGCTTCTGCAATGTGGCAATGCAGGATGCCACATTGATGCAAATGCAATAACAAAATGAAGCAGGTCTGAAGCAGGTGTCTATTCAATGTGAAGGCAGCAAGAACTAATGGCTAACTAGGAGCTTAGCTCTGAAGCCCGAGTGTCAGCTTTATAAATGCTTTATTTTCATTTCTCTGAGCCTTGTTTTTCTGTAAAATAGAGATAATAAAATGTTATGGTGTTAGTTCAGACTGAAAGTAAAAGTGCTAGTCACTCAGACGTGCCCTACTGTTTGTGATCCCATTTACTGTAGCCTGCCAGGCTCCACTGTCCATGGGATTTTCTAGGCAAGAATGCTGGAGGGGGTAGCCATTCTCTTCTCCAGAGGCTTTCCCTGACCCAGGGATCAAACCAAGTTTTCTACATTGCAGGTGGATTCTTTACTGTCTGAGCCACCAGGAAAGTCCTGGTGCTAAGGATTAAATTATTTAACACTTGAACGGTACTTAGAATTGTGACTGGCACAGAGTACAAACCTACTAAAAGCTAATAATTTTTTATAAATCTTTGTAATTAGAACATCTTACAATGTATAATTGAAAAAATTAAAATACTAGCTGTATTCTGTTTCTTTTTGGAGTTTTCTCAATGTAATAACAATAGATAAATATACGTACACAGTCTCCCATTTTAGATATCTGACCAAACAATCCCAGATTCTAGAAGATGGATACATAATTGTTACAAATTTTCCTCCTTTTTAGCTGAGAAACGTACACTATTGAAATATTAAGGGATTTACCGAAGATACAGGAGTGTTTTGGATGGATGATGATGGTCTTGTCACATGTTCAAAACTTTAATCATTTGTTCCTTAAAATCTTAATTTCTTATCATGTCAGCAGTATCCAGACAGTGTGGTAGACTCATCATCTGAGTTTTTCCTACTCACCTGGCTCTTAATTCTCAGTGATGGCTGAAAATGTCAACCTCAATGTGCTTTCAACACCTAACTTCAACTCAGAGCCCTACCCCTAATTGCACTGATGGCTATCTCAGTCACTGGTAACACCTTCCTCCTCATCACAAGGGGCCAAAATTCAGCTCATCCTGAAACCCTCTCCCGTCCCCCTCCCCTAGTGTCAACTCTTGTCAATTCCTCATCCACCATGTCCCTTGCATCTGTCCCCACCTTCCCATTACTACTCTCACTCTCTGCTCCACTCAAGTCTTTAATCTGCCCCTCACTATTAGAGCTCAATAACCACCTCCTGACACATAGCACATACCTCTACTTCCAACCCCTCCACCTTCCACGCCATCCTAGGCACTGCCGCTAAAAGAATTTTCCTACAGACAGGAGTCCAAGCAGCTCTGTTTAGCATTTTAGGCTTCTTATGGTCTGCCTCAACCTATTTATCTAGCCCTTTCTTCTTCTGTGCAGCTCATATCCAGTCAAATGAGAGTATTACATAATATGCCGGCCTGTTCCCACATTTTTGCTGCTGCTATTTCATTATCTGGATGTCATTTACTCTATTTACATTTGTCAGAATTCTACTTACCCTCCAAAGCGCCAATCAAATGCACCATCTTCCAATAATTCCTCTCCTATATTCTACCAGTTCCCTCTCTTCCCACCATCCCTATCTTCAATGTCTTAATAGTATTTGTCACGTATTTTGGACTTCCCTTGTGGCTCAGGGATAAAGAATCTGCCTGCAATGTTGGAGACCTGGGTTCCATCCTTGGGTTGGGACGATCCCCTGAAGGAGGGCACAGCAACCCACTCCAGTGTTCTCGACTGGAGAATTCCATGGACAGAGGAGCCTGGCGGGCTACAGCCCACAGGGTCACAAAGAGCAGGACACGCCTGGAGCAACTGGGTACATAGCACGCTATGTGTTTTAAAAGGGCTCAACCTAATGTTAACTCCTCTGGAAGAGTTAACTAGGGTTAGGGTTAGGGTTAGGGTTGGGTTTAGGGTTAGGGTTAGGGTTAGGGTTAGGGTTAGGGTTTGCCATCCCAGCCTCTGCCCCTGTCCTACACTTTCCTCCGCTTTCTAGGGTTCTTTTTCCATACCTTTATTATTATATTAAACACACAGCTTTATAATATTTGGAAATGCCTGTCCCCTAGCTGGTAAACTCCTTACCATGACACACCCAGAACAAACCCCTTACCATGTGGAGTTCAACACAAACATATTCTCTTAATCAATATGTATATTACCAATATAACTATCCCCATTTATAACTATACTTTGTATTAAACTTTTTAAGCATATACATCCAAAGCCAATAAAGTATCTATTGTGATTATAATACAGATATAATTCAAATGTATGATTGTATGATAGATTTTATTCTATCAAACTGATGATTTATATGCTATAATTATTCATTTTTGAATCTCGCCAAAAGTGTGTCGCCTGTGTTGCAGCACTATGAAGAACTGTTGGGCAATAAGAAGTCTAAAGTCCTTCATAAAAGGCATTTCCTAAGCCTCAAACAGCTTTCCTTACTACAGTTCTTTATATGCACTTATATCGGAAAAGCTTCATCGTGAATAATTCTATCATTTTCCTAGAAAGTACTCCTAGTGAAAATTACTTAATTAATATGTAAATCATTAATATATTTAGTTTCTCCAGAGAACTGGTTAAATTAACCTGAAGAACTAAGAATTCAAAATATAAACATAATACACTTAAGCCCTGGACATAAAAATTCATATCACTCATAAAATTACATTCCAAGCTACAACTAGCATTTTTTTAAAGTCATAGATTGTCGGAATTAAATTTCCTAGTAGTTTAACTCTACTTAAATAATAGAAATTTTAGAATAATCACACTGAAAGTCAATTTGAAATTCTAAAAAGATAACTACCTCTGGGAAAAAATGATTACTATGAATGTAAGGATAAATAAAGAAGACGAGACTTTTTACATTTTAGACTAGAAATATCAGAAGAAGTATAAGAGAAATGTATACATTGCTGAAGTAAGATGGTTTTAAACACAAGGAATTTTTTAATATGATCATAAGGCTAAGTGAATCTGCAGATGTATGTACTGCTGCAGAAATGCTTCTGGGAACGTCCATATGTTTGATTGTAATGTGCATCACTTTTAAACTCTAATTAAAATAAACTTTCAACCGTAGTCCTTACTGGAGGCTGAAGCAAGCAAACAAAGGTAGAGAAGCACAGATTTGTTTATATCAGAGACTTTTGATAAAAAGAGTATATTTTAGTCAGTCTTATATGGACATGGCCAGTTACCAACAAGGTGACTGAGTATAATGTAACGTTCAATAGATAACTCCAAAGTACAAGTTTTAAAGACAATAAAAATTTGAATTTGTTATGTCATCGAAAAACATATAACTGAATAATACTTGCTATTAGAATTGCTAAATCTGAAATATATAAGTTGGGAACAATATTAGAAGATATTTTTAAAAAGGAAAATGAAAGAAGAGGCAATTGGATTTTGCCACACATGTGGTAAAAAGCAACAACTGAGCTAATTAAAGCCTTGCCCCTAAGTGTGATTATCCCTAAGGCTAGTGAATAATGAACCAGATTTCATTTCAGCCAACTTGCCTTCTCTATTTTCCTTGAAACAAGATAGCCGGGTAAGGCAGTTGCTTAGTGTTAGAAGCTTAATTTTCAAAGTAGATCTTCCAAAATGATTCCAGATTCGAAGATGGCAAAGCGTCCTGATATTTTTCACATGTCTTTGAGGTTCAAATAAACGTTCCCAAGTCACTTCGCTCTTTGGGCACTCTTCCCTCTACATCTCTTCAAAAACACGGTTTGGAAATTAAAAGATTAAGGAAGGCTCTTTTGAAGAAATGGAATGCCAAGAACAACAAACTGCCTCTATTCTCATATAAAACTTACTTGGTTTCAACCATATGTTTACATAGGAATTTATTTACACAGTAATGGAAATATATCCACTGTATGTAAGCAATAATGATGTAATTTCATCAAGAATTTATCATTTTCATCCCCTGAGAGAGAAAAGGCTGTAAAAATTGATCTTCAGACTTACTGCCTTTGCAAATCATATTTCTGAAACCAAATAGGAATTTTGAAAACTTTCAGTACCCCAATGTTCATCGCAGCACTGTTTATAATAGCCAGGACATGGAAGCAACCTAGATGCCCATCAGCAGACGAATGGATAAGGAAGCTGTGGTACATATACACCATGGAATATTACTCGGCCGTTAAAAAGTATTCATTTGAATCAGTCCTAATGAGATGGATGAAACTGGAGCCCCTTATACAGAGTGAAGTAAGCCAGAAAGATAAAGAACATTACAGCATACTAACACATATATATGGAATTTAGAAAGATGGTAATGATAACCCTATATGCAAAACAGAAAAAGAGACACAGAAATACAGAACAGACTTTTGAACTCTGTGGGAGAAGGCGAGGGTGGGATGTTTCGAAAGAACAGCATGTATATTATCTAGGGTGAAACAGATCAGCAGCCCAGGTGGGATGCATGAGACAAGTGCTCGGGCCTGGTGCACTGGGAAGACCCAGAGGAATCGGGTGGAGAGGGAGGTGGGAGGGGGGATCGGGATGGGGAATACGTGTAACTCTATGGCTGATTCATATCAATGTATGACAAAACCCACTGAAATGTTGTGAAGTAATTAGCCTCCAACTAATAAAAAAATAAATAAATAAATAAAATTTAAAAAATAAATAAATAAATAAACCAATGTTTAAAACTATGACAATGAACAGCAAATCTCAAATCATGATAATTTACATGGTGGATGAAATTCTCAAAGTGAGATGGTCAAATGATAGTAGGTTGCACATGTGTACGACTTTACCAATTACAAATCACATTTATAAACACATCTTATTTGATTCTCCAAACAATCCTATCAGGTAGGTTTCTTCCATTGTATAGATGGAAAAACTGAATCTTAGAGAAACTGGGAACAGTGTAATAAGATCAAAGGAATCCAGACTGGGTCTTCAGAGTCCAATTTCTTTATACTCTGCTACCTCTAAAAGTGTACTAAACAGTCATACAATAATTTGGTTAATTTACTTGTTCACCAGAATAGGTAGAAGTACAACAATGAAAACAAAAGTAACAAAAGAAGACAAAAACTCCATTTTCCACAGACTATAATCATAAATATGGTAAGGTAACTAATTAACAGGGAAAAAAAGCTCATTCAGGAAAACCAGTTCTCAGTAATAGCTTTAATTAAGTCTTACACGTTCTCATATCTTTGTGAGAGTTTTGCCACTTCGTTCAGTTAATATTAATAACAGTGTTACTATAATAGTACTAAATAATAGAAATGCTAAATTCTCTTTGTTTTTTCTAACAAATATATATTACATGAATATTTATTTTAAAGAAAGAAAGATTAAATATTTCATCTTTATTTGTGAAAAAATCCCACCTACACCACTGGTGGGAATGCAAATTGATACAATCACTATGGAAGAGTCTATGAAGATTCCTTAAAAAGCTAGGAATAAAACCAACATACGACCCAGCGATACCACTTCTAGGCATATGCCCTGAAGAAACAAAAACTAAAAAAGACACATGTATACCAATGTTCACTGCAGCACTATTTACAATAGCCAGGACATTGAAGCAACCTAGATATCCATTGACAGATGAATGGATAAAGCAGCTGTGGTACATATATGCAATGGGATACTACTCAGCCATAAGAAAGGAGTGCATTTGAGTCAGTTCTAATGAGCTGGATGAAGTTAGAGCCTATTACACAGAGTGAGGTAAGTCAGAACGAGAAAAGCAAATATTGTATATTAACACATATACATGGAATCTAGAAGGCTGGTACTGAGGAATCTGTTTACAGAGCAGTAATGGAGACACACACAGATACAGATATGGACAAGGGCTGGGGAGAAGAGGGAGAGGGTGAGATTAATGCAGAGAGTAGCAAGGATGTGCATACACGTGCAGATGCAAATAGATGGCCAAAGGGAATCTGCCGTATGGCTCAGGAATTCAGACTGGGGCTCGGCAATAACCTAGACAGGTAGGAACGGGCAGGACGGGAGGGAGATTCAAAGGGGAGGGGACGTGTGTACACCTATGGTTAATTCATGTTGACGCATGACAGAAATCAAACCAATATAGTAAAGCAATCATCAGCCGATTAAAAATAAATATTAAAAAAAAGAAAGTGTTAGTCACACATTCACACCTGACTCTTTGCAACCCCATGGACTGTAGAATGCCAGACTCCTCTGCCCATGAAATTCTCCAGGCAAGAATACTGGAGTGGGTAGCCATTCCCTTCTCCAAGGGATCTTCCCAAGCCAGGGGTCAAATCTGGGTCTCCTTCATTGCAGGTGGATTTTTAACCATCTAAACCACCAGGGAAGCCCCAGTAAATACTATATATGCCTACAATTCTGGAAGGATAAAAATAAATATGCTAATAATATTCTGAAATCTATTTGAATTAATGAATAAATGTATTAACAATGCGTACAAATTGGTGAAAGTGATCATATAAATATCTTCTATAACACAAATATGTCATATAACTTATTTCTCTCCTGTGTATCAAAAAATTAAATAAATATTAAGAACATAAACAACTTTTTTCCCAAAGAAGCTGCCACGATTCTAGTTATTCTGAGCTTTTCCAAGTCACGTTTTGTTTGGCCACTACAAAGCTGTCAATTAAAGCAACTATAACGCAAAGCTACCGAGTCTGTTAATTATTTTCCTTATTCATTCTTCCCTCCCTCACCTCACCTTGCTTTATTCTTAATTCACACTGCATATAAACAGCAATTAAAGTACAAATCAGGACATTACTTGCACATATATAGTTTATTATTATGCACAATCTGTATTCTTAATTCAACTGCTTTTTACAGAGTTAGCCAAAATTTTCCTCTAACCAAGCAAAAAAGCTAGTAACAATATGTGAAGATTATAATAAAAATATATTTTATAGAGCCATTTAAAAGTTTTAATATTTTATTCTTGGAAGATATCATTGACATATTTAGTAGCTGGTATGATTTCAGAAAAATGTAGTTATGGATAACATCAAAATGTACCTCTTAGTTTTTATAAGATTTACAGAAAAATGACTCACACACTATATGTCTTCAAAATAAATTTTGACCTAAGATTTTATCATAATTAATTCACTGAGTAATAATGATTATACAAAACATCTACCATTTGCCTAAATCTCAAACTATCCCAGTAATGTTTTAGGATTATGCAAGGCCAAAATTTAAGGAATAACTTGTGGGCACTAAATTTTCTAAATATGAGAAAATAATAAAAAGACAGAAACTATAAACAGAAAGAAATGTTCTATTTTGTACTGGTTACATTAGAAAAAATACTGTGCTAGTTATTACAATTGAAATAGAGATGCTTGCTGCTATGTCCAGCTCTTTTGTGACCCCATGGACTGCAGCCCACCAAGCTCCTCTATCCATGGGATTTCCCAAGCAAGAATACTGGAATGGGTTGCCATTTTATTTCCAAGGGATCTTCCAAATCCAAGAATCAAACCCACATCTCCTGCATTGGCAGGCGGATTCTTTACCACTGAGCTAGCAGAGCTGCTGTAGTTACTGCTAGTAAGTGATACCTATGCCTGTCAATAAAAGTAGTCTGTCTAAAATATGGGAGACACTTCAGAATATGCATTTCCTCTGTTCTAATTTCCCTTCTTTTAGCAGGCCAAGGTAAATGCCCCAAAGTTTCTAAAACACCACAACTACATCATAAGCTACTGTGAGTCTCTACTTTCTGAGCTGCTTCTTCTAATTTAGCCTAACCACTGTATTTAACTTTTTGAAATAAAGAGGCCTCATGTCTCTTTTCATTCAAATATCCTTCAAGGCTTTCTCTCATCTACCACATTATGTGATTTTCTTTTTTTGCACCTAGTTTAAAAGAAACTCCAAACAAATAGAGTCCTCCTTTTCCACTCAAATGTATTTGTAGTGATTCTCCAACACACACAATTGAGTATCCAGTCATGCCCTCTACACTCCTATCTGCCAAGCCCTTTCACATCAAGTTTCTTCCATCCAGCATGTCTTCTTTCTGTCTGCTCAGCAATCTCCTGCTACCTTCATATTCTATCTGAATTCCTTGCCAAGAACTGAGCTCTCCATTTGTGGAAATACTAGAGTACTTAAATGTATACTCATTCACTCGGTAATTACATGGTCATACATTATTTCATATTTTTCTGTATTTCCAGGACTCTCAGCATATTGCTTGGTATATAGTTGGCTTTTAACACCCAAATGTGTTTTTGACTATTGCAGTAAAAGGCTGTTGTAACAGTAGCTAGCCTTTGAGGACAATAACTGCTCCTGTTTCCAGAACCTAAGAAAGGCATTATACTGAAGCTTAAATATATAAAAAGCTCTCTTCAAACTTTATGAGGCTGTACATTTTCTTCTACACATCAAACTGTAGTAAGTTAATGTTCTTCTCTTGCAGACATGGAGTGGTGATGTCCAGTTCATCACTGGCTTTTGGTGTTTTGAAAATTGCCCTGGAACTAGAGGTGGCCAGATTTAAGCATAGTTGCTGCTGAAATCACTTTTAAAACAGGCATCTCTGGAAATATCTTAAGGTTTTTTCCCTATGAAATATACTTAACCAGGAGCCAATCTAGCTATAGTCTGCAATTTACAAAAAGGAAACTATGAAGAAAAGGAGAAAGCAGAGAGAGCTGATATATGATGATTTGAGTCCCTTAAATCCCCAGACTAAAGAATTCTGTTAACCGCCCTATATTCTTTTGGAGAAGAAGGCAGTGAGGGAGAAAACTAATTAAATGCATTAAACTTAGAATACAGAAAGAAGTTCAATGGCACCAGCTATTCAAAATAAAATAAAGTTCAGCCAACGTACAACTGGGTAAACAGGGCCATTCAAGATAAAATAACTATTAAAATATATAGATAAGGGAGAAAAAGTAATATGACCATAGTTCATAAAAAAAAAAAGAAGTAAAAATGCAAGAGTGAAATCAGACCTCTAGCACATTGGGCAAAATGAGTGAATTTGGATTCCTATGCCCTCCTCAGGAAGGATGTGTTCACAGTTCAAACGTGTGGGGTGTGCTAGGAGCTGAGTCCTGCCTAAGCCACGGCACTACATCATAACCTCTTTTCTCATTCACTGATACTCCACAAAGCTCCAAATCCAGACTAAACATCCTGCGACCTGTCTAGTGAGTATCTTATGGACAGAAAGCTGTGGGAAGAAATTTTCATTTATATCACATCTACAATTTTTTTTTCCTTCTTGCTAGTAGGATTAGAATGACTTTACATCCTGTCTTGCCCCAGATGACCCATATCTGTTTCCACAGTATTAATTATTAGTAGTGCCCCTTTTATAATCGAAAGCATTATGGTGTGGATAGTCACGTAAAAGTAGTCAAAATAGCTTAAAAGTGATCAAGAGAGATAAATTATGATACTAAAAGCATAATTCTTCATAGGGCTGCAAAGAGGAAAAATTGTCGAATATCCATAGTTCTAAATCCTAACCTCAAGAAGCTGTCATATGAATACATGCATGGCTCAACACAACTCTTCACCAACAAATGAAAAGCAGCTCAAAGCACATGTCTCACAGATGGAAAGGTCAGATACCTCTGCATATGAGGGCAGCATATTTTTATAAAATGCTACAGATATTTATGCCATACAGACTATGTAACATTCAGTAAACTGCATGCTGATGACAATTTTCCAGCTGGTTCATGTTAGAACATGGCACTGTAAATGGAACATAGATTTTTAGCTGAATTTTCAGCTTAACCTGGCATCTGGCTAGCCACAACTAATACAGCCAGAGCTGGGAAGAGCAGTACAGAGAAAATAAAAAATAAAATTATAGCAATAATTCTAAATACTTCTACCAGTATAATAAATGTGAACAGTTTAAAGTCTGTTATTAAAAAATAAAGACTCTTAGAATGGGCAGAATTACACATATAAATTAAATGGTTACAGAAAGATTCTAACTAGAAGATATATAACAGACAAGAGAATAATAACAGACAAGAGAATAAT
Source organism: Cervus elaphus (assembly GCF_910594005.1). NCBI lineage: Eukaryota > Metazoa > Chordata > Mammalia > Artiodactyla > Cervidae > Cervus > Cervus elaphus. Next base: position 8,018,957 of record NC_057837.1, on the reverse strand, counting down.
AAAAAGCAAGAATAAATGGTGAGAATCCTATAACATGTAATAGAATTCTATGTGAAAAGCACAAAATGAAACCAAGAAAGCTATTTTATTTTGACAAAAGTTAGAGTCAAATAATATTTCATTTATTGAGACTTTATGCTAACATGCTTCAAAATTTATAAGGCAATAATAGAAACAAAGAGCCACTGACCATTTTACAAGAATAACTGATCTCTCTCAGAAATTGGTCATTTAAGTATATAACAATAATTAAGGGATTCAAATACTTACTTATTACAGCAAATTTGAATTTATCATTACATATACATATAAAATAATGTACCCCAGAAATATAATCCCATAAATCAAGAAGTAAATTATCTTTAAACAAAAATATCATGTTAGGAAAGAAAATTTCAACACAAAAACAGAAAAGCCTACATGATACCTTTTTCTTGAGGCAATGGAATAAAATTATAAATTAACAATAAAATTAGATATTCCCACTTCTAAAATAATTTAATAGCTCATGATTTTTTTCTTTAAAGTCTAAATAATTTCTGGTTAAAAAAGAAACTTAAAATAACATTACAACTTACTTAGAAATAAATGACAAAATGAACCATACGTATCTAAAGCTCTGAGATGAAGTAAAAATATATTTTTATGAGGTGCTACAGACTCATGTTTTATGACACTTACTATGTAATGGGGAAAGAATGTAACTTAAATGTATGTTAGAAAATAAAAAGTCTAGAACTAAAAATCCAGTTAAAAACAACCTCACAATAATAGTAAATTTGGGAGAAATTATCAGTGAAAGAATAGAAAAATACAAACCCAGAAAAGAATGAAGTAGAAAATCAAAGAATATCTAATTACAAAAGCAAAAACTTGTCCTTTTAAAAGATATATAAAATATATATTTCAAGATGCATTAAGTTAAAGAAGAAAATATAATTAAATAACAAGGGGTCATAAGTATAAACTAAATTAAAATAAAAGCAAACATAGGCAAATAATAGTCAAACTTTTTGCCAGTAATTCCAAAAAAATTAAATAAAACAGATTATTTTCTTTAAAAATATACATAAAATTGGAAAATCTGGAAACTTGAAACAACCATGAGGAGAAAATTATCTACTCCTAGGAAGAAGGAGGTTCTTCTGCAAAAGTATTAAGAAGCAGATGATCACTATGTTATTTACTGTTCCAGAACATATGAAAAGATGCAAAAGTTCTTAATTCCTTCCAAAAGCTAAAATGAACAGGACACCAGGCGAGATAAAGATAAATAACATAAAAAATAGAAAAGTGGTCCTATTTGCCTGACAGAATTAGAAAGTAAAACCATAAATTACAGCAATCAAAGCAATATACATGAATGGGTGGTGACAACACCAGTCCACTTGCTTCTCAAAACTCAGAATTACACATCAAATATAATGAATTTTACTGTGTGTAAATTATACATTAATTTTAAAATAACATGTGAAAATACAGTAATATATCCAAAGATTAACATATCAGTATAAAGTATGGATCATCTCGAAAATACAACAATGATTCAATATTATGAAACTTACTAATGAAATTCCTCAAGTTAGTTCATTTAAATGGTATGTGTGCATGTGTCATATGTGTAAGTACATATATAAATTCAATTTCATATTTATGAATCAAAAATCCATTTATAATTTGAAGAATCATGCTGTATGATAAAGAAATTCTAAAAACTTGACCTGAAAAAAAGATACCCTCTTGAAACTTAAAAAAAAAAAACTTTTAATGATGAAATATTAGAAGGACTGTCATTTATGTCGGAGTTTAGGTAAGAATGTCACTATTAGTGATACCATACAAAAATGGAGCTCTGTCCTAACTGATTTAATAATAAAATCATTCAGATATTGCAAAATGAGACAAAACTCTGACAACATGCAGAAAATATTTTGATAGCTAACAAGGGAAATAAAAATACTAACTAAAAAATTTTTAGTACAAAATGGAATCCAAAGTAGCTATATATGAGAAAATTATGTGATATTTAATAACTCTTACCAAGTTAAAAATTAACATACACTCTAAATACAATAGCAGAGAAATCAATAAACACTTAGAAATAAACATAATGATCTGCAAAGTATAAAATTCTATAGAAGTTAAAAAAGATACAGATAAAACACATATGTTGTTAGTAGATAATAAAAGTTGATATTATAAAAAAAAAACCTGTCCTCCCTATATTAAGCTATAAAATCAACTACAAGCACCAGAAGAATATTTTTCTTTCTTTTTTATTTTTTAAATTATGAAAGTATGATAACACATTTACAGGAGACTTGGAAAATACAGAACATATTACAACTCTTATTTTAGGTAGATAAATTAAGAATTTTAATTGGCGTTTCAATATCAAATGTGCAAAAATCAACAGAATAAATACATAGAAAAGTAGATGGATATTGTAGACCTGAAAAGCACCATGAACCAATTCAACATAATTAAGATTTACACAATTCCCATGCAATAGTTGGAGGAGGAAATGGCAATCCACTCCAGCATTCTTGCCTGGAGAATCCTATGGACAGAAGAGCCTGGCAGACTGCAGTCTATGGGGTCACAAACAGTCGGGCATGACTTGGTCACTGACCACGCATGCACGCACAGACAGTAGAATATATTCAAGTTCACAGTATTCAAGTTCAATAGTAGAATCTATTCAAGTTCACATAGACTATAAACTAGGAAACATTAGAACGTATTCACGGACATAAAACAAGGTACAAAAATAGAAAAATATTTTTTAGAACTTGAAATAATTTATAGTTTAGATGGAAGAAAATATCTATTATGTAGAAATCCAGGAGGTTTCCAAAAAAGGTATAATGAGGCAATATGGGCTTCTCCAAATATTATAAGGTCATAATAATTAAAATATTTTGAAACCAGAGTTTATAACTGACAGATCAGTGACAGAAATCTCCTGAAATAAACTCATATACATATATATGTATACATATATGTGTGTGTGTGTGTATATATATATATATATGAAACAAATGTAGCATATCAAAACATTGAGAGAAAGACAGGATCGCCCCCCGGAGAGCTGACTAACTTTTGTGGAGAGTGATTTGGCGGATATAAAATAAAGCAAGTGTGCAGAGCAAAATTATGCCAAATAAGGGTTTGAAATTTGATAAAGTCACCATCTGCAATTCCAGCCAGTTAGCTACAGAGAAGGCAAACCTGACTTTCCTTGTGCAGAGTCCTACAGAAGGCGTTTTCTTAGTCTCTTGGTATTGAAACTAGCACTTTAATTTTTCACTGTTACAACAGAAAGGATTCATTCCTTAGCGCCACACTTGGGCTGTAACACAGCGGTAAGTCACAAACGGAACATGACCATGTAAGCTCTGCAGCTTACGAAGCTGTGTAAGTTGTGCTGTGTGAAAGGACCCTTCTGCATCTGTCTGCAAGGCACACTAGAATTAGGAAACCTGAAGAAAGATTTTACTGAATAAATCAATGTATCTAGAAGATTAAGAAAAATATAAAAGATCTGTTTGTTCAAAGAATATGCAACACACATCATCAGAATCAACATATAAAACACACACACTTACATTGCCACCTAAGTTGCAACTCATCACCCTTCATCACAAGTCCAGAGAACATCTTTACTTAGCAAGAGAAAAACATACATGCTGTCTGATGGTTATTGATTCATTAATAAATAGTCCCCTTTTGGCAACCAAACCATGAGTTTTCCTATACAGAAAGCTACACACTCTAAATACTATACCTAAAGGTCAGTATTTTCTTTAAAAATAATTTAACATAAACACAAATATTTTAATCTACCAAGATTCTATACCTTAGAAGAACTGTGTCCAAATAACTATTCTACTAGGGAAAGGTGTGTAGTCTTTAGAATGGTTTCCTCAGTGGCATAGAACTTCACAGATCAAAGATTTCCTGCAGGCACCATGAGGTCAGAAACCATAACTGTCTTGTTTACTGACTTTTGGCAATAATTATCTCAGCAAATGTATGCAATAAATATTTTGTGAATGATGGGCTAAAGATAATGCATATATTAGCTCTGTATCCTTCTGAAATTCATATGTTGAAGTCTAGTCCCCAATACGATTGTATTTAGATGTGGGACCTTCGAGAGTTCATTAGATCTTGAGGGTGGAGCTATTGTAAGTGGAATTAGTGCCCTTACAAGAAAAAACATAAGAGAGGATGCTTTTCTCTCTGCTTTCTACCATGTGAGAATACAGTGAGAAGAAATATGTGCATGCTAAGTCACTTCAGTCATGTCCGACTCTGTGTGACCATAGGGACTGCAGCCTGTCAGGCTCCTCTGTCCATGGGATTCTCCAGGCAAGAATACTGGAGTGGCTTTCCATGTCCTCTTCCAGGGGATCTTCCTGACCCAGGGATTGAACCCACATGTCTTATATCTACGGACACTGGCAGGTGGGTTCTTTACCACTAACACCATCTGGGAAGCCCAACAATGAGAAGACATTCATCTGCAAACCAGGGGTGGGCCCTCAACAGACAGCTGATCTGCTCATGCTTTGTTTTGGATGTCCCCCTGTGAAACGTTTTAAATATTTCTTATCTAAGCCTCCACAGTCCAGGGTAATTTGTTATGGCAGCCCAAACAAAGACTGAAGGGCTTGCATATTCCTGCTATGATATCCTCTGAGATCCTCAGTCAGAATTTACTCTAGCACTTTACAACATGACTCTAAAAGGCTTAGTTTCAATTCTTTAGAGATGGTGCTATATCTAACGCATAGCGTATACATTTGGGAGGTGTTCGCACTCCATAATTTTCATAAATCCTACTACCTGAAAAAAAGCATACCAGCCAAGTAAAAAGCAACACACTTTTATGTATACCTAGCTCCAAGACAAGCCTGCTAGGTCCCCTTCCAACTAGAATGTTCCTTCTATGTAATAGTTCTGGTCGGAACATGTAAACTTCAGAGTCAAACTGTCCCTTCAGCCCAGTCAGAATGAAGCTACTCCAGCAAAACCTGCCTGACAGATTAAATTATGGTCCTTAGCTATTAAGACAAGGAGATTGGCATCTCCAGATTTCTGGAGGACGTTAGGCCAATTTTGTTGAAAGAAGATTTGCCCTCAAAGGATTCATTGATCACAGAAGGACAGAATCTTACAGTTCAAAGAAACCTCAGGGAAGAATCATTCATTTGATCATCCAATAACTTATCCAACAAGAATTTATTAAGTAACTAGTATAGAATCAACAACAACTTCTTGTCAAGGCTTCTCATTAACTAAAGGATCATCCGATTTCTACTTATGATAACCCTGAATAATATTTTTTTTCAACTTTTCATTAGGCTTAATCTATTCTATGAATGTAGGTAGAAAAGTATGCACTAATTTTGAAAGATCAGTCACCCTCAATACTTACTATTTTTAACTTCAAATAAATGGCTCAAGTTTTAATACTGTACTTCTAAAACAAAAATACCTTAAAGAGGCTCAGCTGCTCATCATGCTTTGGACCATGGAAGAATTAATTTCAAAACCAAACTATGTTGGGAAAAGAGATACTTGTATAAAATTTGGGCCCACCTGAGTTTATTTAATGGGAAAATATTCAGTTGAAGACCTCATTGGTTGGGATAAAATGTAATGAGAATGGTTAGAGATGAGTGACATAAGAAAATGAAGCCCATAAATCCTGAAAACAACTGTTAGAGGACAGAATAAAAGAACAGGACAACAAGGCACCCCATCCAAGGTAACACATGTGCAAAGACTGGACTGTGAAAAGGTTGATCACGTCTTGTGGTAATGGTCTCAGGATGATAGAATGGAAAAATGGTAAATATGGTAAAAATGGTAAATATTCACACACGTAACATCTCTGGTTTGTTTTATCTTCTGCCTTTGCTATAGAAGTATGTTAGAAGGAGGTATTCAAATTTGTATTTGCCTGTTTTTTTACTGTCTACCTATAAGTTTCTAAAGGGAGCTGTATACCCCAAATAGGGATAAATTCTTTGTATAAATTATATTCAGTCCTCTCAACAACCTTGTCAGGTAAACCTTAACATTTCCATTTCATAGATAAATAAGTACTGACTCAGATTACATAACAGATCTAACATCATTATCTTAGTTTGTAGCCTCCTGAAATCAGAGCTGAAGACTCGGATATAGACGGGTTATTTGGGAGGTGACCCCAAGGAAACAGGATTGAAGTTATATGAACAATGAGAGAGGGAGAAAGGAGAGGTCAGTGTAAGGACCCATCGCTGAAGTTACTGCTGTGGGTTCCCCAGGGCTTGAACTCGTGGGAATCTCCCACAGAGACTACACATGCCTCCCAGGGTTGCCCACCTAAATGTTGAGAGACTGAAACGTTTACCCAGGATTCCCAACCCCACTGGTTACTGGCTTCCCCTGGAGCATTAACATCCTCCTCCTTCCGGCCCCACTACTAATATTTGGGTGTAGAAGCTCTGACAACAGAAAAGCACATGGGCGGGGAGGTCACAGACACGCTCGTGTTAGCCTGAGGTGAACCCGAGCTTGCTCAGAACTGCCTACTGCATCTGCGCCTGAAATCAGACAGAAGCCAAGGATACGCGGCACAACACATCAGAATCGTCTGTAACAGTCACACAGTTCCTCAGATGCTGAACCTCGAAATGAGCCCAGATAACAGAATCACATCATCCATGCCTGTAACTTTCATGTACTCAACTGCATGCACCCAGCCAAAGGAGACAGACAGAGATAAATGATCAAGGGTTCGGATGATGCTGACACCATTTCACTTGGCGTGTATGCCCCAGAGTCAGTGTGACATGGGAGCTGCAACTCCTCTTACCATATGAATACCTCAAAGCAAAGAGGGTCGTCATCATGTTGCAGTACGTGTGTTCTCAGACATCTGGTCCTCAACTGAGGAAAAGGAAATCTATCTCAGTGCTGGAGGAAGAAGACTGACGTGCTGTTCTTCTTAATATATGTTAACTGTATTTATTTATGGGCAACAAAAGATGCAGTTACCCCACCAGGACCCTGCCTAAAAAGTGCTTGCCTTTCCATTACACAAATAGCATCACACCACATCAGCATCATTTTGCTCTCTGCAAAATCTCCCCATTTCATTTAGTCTTATGCTGATGCTACTGAGTTATGTGGTTTGAATCTGTAAAACATTTGCTGCATGGTCTGGAAGGAATGAGTGTTGTTGTGGGCACTGATCAAGTGTACAGGGCAAAATGCTAGGAGGAGAGACACCAAGAAGAGAACTCAAGACCAAATCACTGCATACGATGAGGGCAGGAAAAGTGCCCATGGCATCAGGCCCACAAACTGATGCTGCAGGGACAAAGGTTTCATCTGGAATTGTCTGGAATTGAAGATTTGGAAATAGAATGTTTCCTGTCATAGTTTGATAAGTCAACATATTAAGTAAAAAATTGTGTGATCAAAAATCACAACAGAAAAGGGATCACACATTAAAATATGTCTACCATGATTTTCTCCATCTGAACTGATTTAGCTTAGATGGACTAAAAATCAGATTGAGATGAGGTCTTGCATGCAGGCAGTTTATTTGAGGGAAGTGATTCCCTAGAAACAAGAATGGAGATTGAGAGGGTAGGAAGTATGAAACAGAAAGAGGAAAGCCAACCCAAGGGTGTGCAGTTGAGTCAGTGGCAAATGAGAGCAACCGGGACTCAACTTCCTGAGGACCCTCTCTCGGGAAATGTGTAGGACACAGTTCAGAACTGGTTGTCTGAGACAGAAAAGAGGAGCGGGGGACCATTTGCTCCTATCCCACTCTGATCACAGGCTGAATCACACATGTGAATATACCGGACTAGCTGAAGGGTCATCAAGCTACATCTCTGTTCATCTAATGCAGCAGGAATATTGTTATTGATTAGTCGCTAAGCATTGGCAGGTGGATTCTTTACCACTGAGCCACCAGGGAAGCCCACAGCAGGAATAGATAAGGCAAAAAGAACTGGGTTAGAAATACATGATATTGAGCATAAAAGATGTCTAACACACGTATTAAAATGCATCCTCTGTCGACCAAAGTGCCCGTATAAATCAAACCATGGTGACAAAGTCTGATGCACTTAATTAATGTAAAAATAATATAAACCCCAAATCATGGTGCTCCCAAGTCCAAACCCATATAAATTCTGATTTGATTGGCCTGGGAGGGGAGTGTGACTGGGACATAAGAATTATTTCAAGTTCCCCCAGGTAATTATGCGCAGGCAAATTTGAGGAACGCTGGCTGAAAAAAGGCACAAGTTAAAAAACAAGGCTGTTTTTAGTAACTAAGTAGGGTCTACAATCCAAAAATCATTTTTTCTCTAAGTTAAGTATTTAGATCATCTGTTTCAGCTGAGAATGCCTGGCCCTGTTATCATTTTTGATTTTCAAACGGGTGTCCAAAATCACAACGATCTTCCCTGGTGACTCAGGAGTAAAGAATCTGCCTGCCAGTGCAGGAGACGCAGGTTCGATCCCTGGATGGGGAAGATCCCCGGAGAAGGAAACGCAACCCACTCCAGTACTCTTGCCTGGGAAACCCCATGGACGGAGGAGGGCTACATGGCGGGCTGCATGGTGGGTCCATGGGGTCACAAAAGAGTCGGCCATGACAGAAGCGACTAAGCAACAGTCCAAGACGACAGTCCCAACACCAGCCTCTGAAACTGCTCAACGGCAGATGGTAGGGCTCCATTTTATACTCACAGTGGACTGCCGGGTGACTGAGGGTCAGTTTAACTTTTAAAATTAATTCCTTGGAGACAAAGTTCTGCAAAGACTGACTGAAATAAATAAATTCAGTGATAACAAATGAAGTGATCTGCTGCTGGATGTTTGCCCCCAAAGGATGCATTACTAAGTAAGCCCGAGGTCATTAGAATGTTAAAAAGAGTAAAAGAACACTGCAAAAGAACATATGCCCACTAGGTGTTTGACTGGCATAACTTATTAGCTTCAAGCTTCCTTTCCTCGGCAGAAAAGTAGGTCCTAAGGTCATGACTTCCTGGTTTTCATTTTCAGCTATAATGCATCCATCAGGGCTTTGACCTGGCCTGCCTTCAAGAGAAGGCAGAGCCTTACCAGCATGTGTTCACAAAGCGCAATCTGGGACATGTCAGTTTCCTCATGTTATCATCAGAAATGTCTTCAAACACAAAATGCAGATATAAGAAATGACATCCCATTTTCGCCTGGCAGTTACAAATAACATTTTATAATAAGAATGATAATACTCGCTTTTGGTATTTTTTCAGGCAAAGGGAAACATAAAAGAATCAAGTCCTATTTATCCAGATTAATTGAAAAATACAGTAACCAAGGTACTGGAAAATAATCTGTTTAGTGCCATCACATGTTAAGTCTGCTTGGATTTCCATTTTTCAAAAACCTAAAACACAGGAAAATATCATTAATGCTAAAACTCTTCAGAACTGATCAGGATTTTGCTGAGCAATTAAACTCATCATTGTGAACATCTGCCACCATATAGACAATACTGTCGATCTTCTTCCAAACTGGTCTCCACCTTTATAACTGAGTTAGCTGTTTCAACTAGATTTCCTAGACTTAGATGTTTAATTTTTTTTTAAGAAAGACCTCTAATCAACCCACTTTGAAAAATTCTACTTACCAGCAAGGCACTTAATTATCTTGCTCACCTTTTGTTCAGTTGCTTTGCAAATAACGACATGAAACATTCCGTCTTTTTACTTCCAAGCTTTTCTTCTTCCTGATTAGATTCTATTTAAATAGCATCATGTTCCTTCAAGTTCCTCCAAGATGAGGGATTTTCTTTAATCACCTGAAACCTGCTGGTCTGCCTCTTTAGCATTCTGAGATATTTCAATCTACCAGCTTAAATCAACAATAAAACTACTTATTCCTAACAGGTTGAGTACTTTAAATCTCATCTTTTTATCAAGCTTCCATACTAATTCAAGTATACAAAGATATGCAAAGTAGATTTTGAAATCCTTGATTATGGCAACACATTAAAGTGGGGTTTCCCCTCAAATTTTTCATATACCTCATATAAAAAGAAAAAGTTAACTATAATCAAACTATATCTGTGCAAGAAAAACTAAGGTTCTGTTAAAAATAAAATGTGATAACTGAAAAATGTGTTAACCAAATATTGAAATGTTTTTTACACGAAAAGCTCAAAAAGCAATAATTAAACATGAATTTTCAACCTGATTATAAAATGTCACTGGCATCTGTTACACAAACAATAAAGAATTGGATACAGTTGCTGCCCAGTTTAAAAAAAGGGTGAGGTTTTAAAACTATAGGCTGATACCGGAACTAAAAGAGGATGAAATGGTAAAAAAAAAAAAAAAAAAAGTGAGGATGAGAGCTTTCAGCCAGAAGTTAAAAGAAATGCAACCCCTAACGTTCACAAGTACTTCCAAGAAAAATGAGAGGATTCTAAAAAGAAATAGCTGAAAACCATGTAGACCGGAAGAAGAAAAGGAATTATTAGAAGAAACAGCTGAAAAACCTGTAAAACAGAGCTATACGCCCAACTCTGTGAGTTAGCAAAGCTGAAGAAAAGTAAACTATTTTCCATATAGAATCAAATCTAGCTAATTTCAGTGAATTTACCTTCATCTGACATAAACATTTTTGTTTTATTCAGAAGCAATACTTGCACACAAAAATTAAATCAAACTGCTTGTAACTACATATACCTGATATTTGGCTGTGATATTTTTAGAGTCTTGGCTAAATAAAGACAAAGGTATTTATAATTAGATGCACTGTTGTTGAAATTATACTCCATAACAACCTAAAAGGTGAGATGAGATTCCCTAAGTTACTCTTTCTTAAATAGCAAAGTAAACATTTGCCTCAACAGAAATCTTTAGAGAAAAAAATGACATTTTAACAAAGAACACATATCTAAAAGGCAGTTGTCTGAAGAAAAATCACAATATTATCGATCCCTACATTAAATATAGCATCAAAACTCCTGTCTCCAATTTAAAAAATGAAACACACACACACACAATCATTTTTCCAAAAACACATAACTTCCATAACAAATTGCCTGTCTGTGAATATTTCTTATATTTTCATTTGCTCCAAATAAATGAAAAATTCTTTATAAACATTTTTAGCAATTAAGTGAAAGAATAAACAGAATATTCTAAATTGTGTAAAGCATCAGAGTTCAATTTTTAAAAATCCAACCATCAGATGGTTAAAAAGATTATGTGATGTGCAAAGACAAATTATAAAAAAAGCTCATAAAGTTAAAAATTAAAGCAATTATAATAGCTCATGTTTAATATTTTTATATCATATTTAAACCTGTACTAGTTTTTTCCCCCTCAACTTTTAGAATTATATAGAAAAGCTGCTACTGGTATAGGCATAATATATATCTTTTTCCTTTTTCTGAATATGAATAATCATCTTCCCTTTTGTAAGAGCCTTTCAAATTTCATGAATTTTCTGAATATGTAAAATTTTAAGAATGTGGCCCGTCATAGAATAGAAAAAACATCAGGTTGTCCTTCAGAAATCCTGAATTTTAGACCAGGCTCCTCAACAAGTCGCTTGGAGAAATCAGTTCTGCCATTTGACCTGAGTGTTCTCATCTTTAATTAGGGGGAATGGGCATTCATTCCTTTTCTTCCTTTTCCAGTCCTGTGGTTCTAAGTCAAGGGATGGTTTCCCCAATTCTAATTCCAAGCTACTCCTTAGATATTAATAGTTCTGAAGCCTGAACCTAATTTCTAAAACCATAATTGCAAAGTTTAGATTAAAATAAAGTTATTGTTTTAATCACTTTTAGGTTAAAAAAAGCTATAATTTGGAAGTACATGCTTTATGGGTTCACTAAAGGTAATCTCCAGTATAAAATTAGTTCCTTATCCATGCATATATAGTTATATATTAAATAGGGCTTTCCTCAAGGGTGAGCACACTATTTTTAAAAAGCTGCACATTTGGGGATTGCATTAATAGGTTACTTACATAAAATATTAAAAAAATGTGGAAATCTACCTACCCCTTAAGAGTCGTTTCCTCAAAGATGTGGTCACCTAGTGCCTTTAAGTTTAAAAACATTATCATAAATAGTATCTGATTACTGATGAAGAGGTGTCACTCCTTTAAGACACAGCAGCAGAGTCTATCATTCAAGGATCATGCTCTGAAAGAGCTTAAAAATTAGGATTTTATCACCATATGAGGTCATTCACAAAGACAACTGGAATTTCTGAATTATATCAAAAGAACATGGTGCTTACCATACAATTCAAATTCACGGCTACTACTGGATATGTTTACAAAGTCTAAGTAACAAACTTTAAAGATACGTTCAAATAAATCCTGCAGTAAGTTATACTGCATTATATAAGAGCTAGAAGTATTCACTTGTTCAATATAAGTCTTTAAAATATAATTCCATTTTAACATGCTTTTGTATGCCTTCATCTTTATTATACATGAAAAAGAATGAAAAATCGAGTGGCCTCCTGCTCTCTTGACCTCTGAGAGCCCTTATGTTACAGAGTTTGCAAACAGAAAGTCCAGATGTCAGTGAAAAGTGTCACATTTAGGTTGAATCTGGGCCTTTTAATTATACCCAAATAAGGCAAAGTCTTACAGAGTGTTCTTGAGTTGGGGCCTCCATGTTTTGCATTGTCTAAATTAATCAACTGGCTCCCCAAAGCAACTCTGTCATTAGTGGCTCTGAGGCATATTGGAAATGGCAGTTACACTTTCAATCCAGTAGCAAAGATTTAAAAAAAAAAAAATTAAAATAGACTCTGGCAAGGGAACCAGGCTCACATAAAAAGCCTCTCACAAGGGCTTCCTTGAATCGAAGGGAGACTCTGTCGGGGCAGCAGGGCGCTGCGGTTAGTCCATCCCACCGCTGCTGCCTTTAACCCCCATGAAGACTGGCAGCTCTGCTGCTGGTGGCCATCGCACCGCAGCAAAGCCTCTGCCCAAGCAGCACATCCTCTCTATGCCAGCTTGAGGATCAAGTATGGCATGCTTTTTCCCTTTCATAAATACCGATTGTGGGGATGAGGAATCTGAATTATGAAATCAGTGTACTGATACCTCATACTGACGCCTGTTATCTAAAAGATCATATGCCCATGAAAAATTCATTTTTTCATAAAGCACTTATAGTCTAGGCTCTCCAATTTAATGATGAAGACAGCTACATATTTAGATGCCTGTAATATAAATGGGCATTTTAATAGAAGTGAATTCTCTTCCAACAAGGTCTATGTACTTACAGAATTATAAGTATCATTTAATAAATAGATAAGTATTTGTCTCGGCAATCTAATTATACTATATCTTGGCAATAATATGTCTATTTTTATAAAGTTCACTGACCTACATAATAGAACATTTTCTGATTAAAATTACATTTAAATATTCCTTATTCCAAAAAAAGTTTAAATACTAATCATAATTTTTACCTACATATGTATATGTATTTAACTAAAATATATATTTGTAAAATACACATACACATACACCAAAGTAAATTTTCTTATTGGATCCAGGATTATTAAGAGTCTATGAATACCCACTGAAATTAAATTGATCAAATTAAATGTGACATGGAATAAATAGAATTATGAATTTCTTACATCATTCCTCAAGTGTGGCCCACAAACATCTGGGCCTTCCCGAGGCTTTTTCAAGGAGTCCATGAGGTCAAAACTATTTTCATAATCATAGTAAGAAATTATTTGACTTTTTATTCTCATTTTTCAAAAATGTACAGTGTAGTTTTCCAGAGGCTATGTGATGTGTGGTAGCATAACAAATTGACGCTGAAACAGACAGGAGAACCCAGCTGTCTTCATTAAGCCACACATGATGTGTAAGTTCAGTTCAGTTCGTCGCTCAGTCGTATCCTACTCTGCAACCCCATGGACTGCACCACGCCAGACTTCCCCGTCCACCAACTCCCGGAGCTTACTCAAACTCATGTCCATCAAGTCAGTGATGCCATCCAACCCTCTCATCCTCTGTTGTCCCCTTCTCCTCCCACCTTCAATCTTTCCCAGCATCAGGGTCATTTCCAATGAGTCAGTTCTTCTTATCAGGTGGCCAAAGTATTGAAGTTTCAGCTTCAGCATCAGTCCTTCCAACGGTATGGAAATGTCTTTGCAAAAACGTAAAATGATGCTGTTCATCTTACTACATTTTTTATTTAGAAAATATAACTATATTTCATTTAAATATATTTATATTAGTGGGTTTTATATTTGCTGTTTATATAACAGGTTTTTTATTTTTCAAAGGAATTAACACATATTTTAAAATTATGCTTTAATTTCTCAGTGCTATGCCATGCTCAGTGACTTCAATCTGTCTGACTATTTGTGACCCCATGGACTGTAGCCCACCAGGCTCTTCTGCCCATGGGATTTTCCTGGCGAGAATACTGGAGTGGGTTGCATGCCCTCCTCCAGGGGATCCTTCCAACCTAGGAGGATCCTACATCTCCTGAGTCTGCTGCACTGAAGGTGGATTCTTTCCTGCTGAGACACCATGGAAGCCCTTCTAATTCAGTAAACACTGCTATATGTATAACAGAATAAGCAACTCTTTGGGGTGCTCAAACATTTTTTAAAGTGGAAAGGCGTTCATGATACCAAAAATATGTGAGTACTTGTTTATAACAGGCAACACATTTTATTATATCTATTTTTACATATACATAAATTACATATGCATATATTTTTGAAATATATACATTTACAATTTACATATTTAACTAGTTACTTCCCAAATGCAGAACACTGCCTTAGTCTGAACAGCACTGGACAAGTGAACAGAGACTGAATCAGAGAAGCAGGCCCTGTGATGCGCCCCATGGAGCTGAAGCAGGAGGCGCTTTGACCAAGGCGAGGTTCAGATCACATGTCTGTCTTGCCCATTAGTCCCTGCAGAGCCTAGCCTTCATTCCACAACTCTAACAAGCAGGGTAAGTGCTATTGCTTGGTTAGAAATAAAACTGAAGAGAATGGTTCAACAGAATGAGACCAGAGAACAGTCTGACTGGGTCAATCCAAAACATAAGACACGTGGAAGTCCAGGCAGGACGTGGACCTTTGCACCTAAGGAGTAACGTGAGCAGAAACAGAGTCTCAGGAACATCTCTTGTTCTCACAGGTCCTGGCACCTGTCCTGTACCAACTTATCACACCTCTAATGGGACGCTGAAAACATCAGGCGTTTTGTGAAAGGTCAGTCCTTCATGGTTGAGGCTACTTAGATGCACTCAGAAGGCCAATCCTGAAGGAGGAAATACTAAATTTTGATGGGAATAAGTAACAGCTGAGCCCCGGTACCCATGGAATACCCATGGCAAGAATATCCCCTGAGCCTCAGCAAAGATGGACTCTGAGTAGGTTTAGTTACCAGCCACAAACTGTTCAGATCAATTGGGTGAAGATCTAATTTCTCAGTAAGTAGAATTGTTCAGGGATGTTTTAGTTAGTCTACTCCATTGTGAAGTGGGGAACACTCACAAAGACAGAAGCATAACAATCAGAATTCTTTAGGATACAGGATTCTTTCATTCTGGAAGAGACACCTGAAGAAAGTGCATAGTGTGGTGCATTCTTAAAAAAAAAAATTACTATTTGCACTGAGGTGAGGCCTAATCCAACTCTTTATCCATAACACCCTTAACTCAAAAGGTCTTGCCTGTGTTTCCGCCCCCCGCCCAAAAAAACTGCACTCAGATTCTCAGGTGAATATGAGAACATAAACAGAGACTTCAGGAAAAAATAGAAAAAGATTTGTATTAATTCCCATTGAATGTCTGTCTCTTAATGACTATGAGTTGGCACTCAACAAATATGTGTTTAATTAATAAATAAACATTGTAATGAGTAAGTGAATGAGTGAATTCTGCAGCTCTAGGAAGAAGGGCAATGATACCATGATTCGGTATGCCTGGCTATACTCTGGTAACTGCTACAAATTAAATCCCCTTCAATGCAGAGACAGTTGATTAAACTTAATTCTATACCACAGTGAGTAGTAGAGCAAAGTGCCTGACTCACAGCTCTGATTGTTTTTTCCAGACGCACTGAGGTATAATTGACAAATTGTCAATTATAAGATATTTGAGCTGCATGTCCTGATGATTTGGTATGCATACACAATGTGAAAGAGCCGCACATTGAGTTAATTAACACAGTCATCACTTCATATATTTACTTTTGTGTGTGTGTGCGTGTGAAAACACAAGTTCCACTCTCTTAGAAAATTTCAACTATATTTTACAGTGCTATGAACTACAGTCACCATGTTCCATATTAGGTCCTCAGACATTATTCACCTTATAATTGCAGTTTGTATCCCTTTATCAACTTCTCCCTATTTTTCCCACCCTTAGCCCCTGATGACTGCCTTTCTACTTTTTTTTTAATTAGTCTGAATTTTTTTTAAGATTCCACATATAAATGATGCCATATAGTATCTGTCTGTTTCTGTGTGGCATATTTCACTTAACAAAATGCTCTCCAGGTTCAATCATGTTGTCACAAATTTCAGGACTTACTTCATTTTTAAGGCTGAAAAATATCCCATTGTCTTTATTCAGTTGTTAACAGACACTTAGATTGTTTCATATTTGGCTACTATTAATGCTGCTAAGAACATGGGCGTATAGATATCTCTTCAAGATAATGATTTCATTTTCACTGGGTGTATATCCAGAAATGAGACTGCTAGATCATATGATATTTCTATTTTTAATTTCTTAAGAAATCTCTATACTGTATTCCATGGTTGCTATGCCAGTTTACATTCTCACCAACAGTGTGCAATTGTTCCCTTTCCTCCACATCCTTGCAACACTTGTTGCTTCTTGTCTTATTAAAGATAGCCATTCTGACAGGTGTGAGGTGATATTTTATTATGGTTTTGATTTGCAATTCCTTGATGATGAGTCTTTTTAAGCACTTTTTTGCATACCTGCTGATCATCTGCATGTCTTCTTTGGGAAAATGTCTACTTAGGTATTTTCACTATTTTAAAATTGAGTTACTTGGATTTTTCTGTCTTTCTTTTCTTTTTTTTTTTTTGCTATTGAGTCATATGAGATACCTTATATAGTTTGCATATTAACCCTTTTTTGGATATATGATTTGTAAGGATTTTCTCCCATTCCAGTAGGCTGACTTTTCCTTTGCTGATGATTTCCTTTGGGCCCCCCTGGTGGCTCAGATGGTAAAGAATCCACCTGCAACGCAGGAGACTGGGGCTCGATCCCTGGTCAAGAAGATACCCTGGAGAAGGGAATGGCTACCCACTCCAGTATTCTTGTCTGGAAACTTCCATGGACACAGGAGCCTGGCAGGCTATAGTTCATAGCGTCATAAAGAGAAGGGCAGAACTGAGTGACTATCGCTTTCTTTCATATAAATCTAGGGACTCACAATAGACATTAGGCATTATTACACCCCTTTTTCATATGAGGAAAGTAAGGCCTTGAGGAGTCACGTGACCTACCTCAAGAACTCAGCTTATCGAGAACAGAGCCAGAACTCAGATCTATTTTTGATACCAAATCCTGATGTTTTTCCATCTGGCTGTATCACTTCCTCATCACACACTAAATTAAACACTATCTGAAAAAGGGATATTTTATGATGCCTCAGGATATACACTTTATATATATATATATGTTATTCTCTACTTTTCTCCAAAGCCAGCATGTTCTAAAATAGGTACATGTAAACTTTGGATTAAAAATTGGAAACTGATTTCAGTTCACATCAACCTCATGCTTATAAATATCTTTAAAAATTTGGGTGCTTAAAATATACACATAAAAAGGGTGCTTCATAAATGTAACAGAGTTCAATGAATTCTCATAAACTGAACACCCTTCCAAGCAGCATCAAAAGACAGAACATCTGACTACTCCTCCAAACCTTTCTCATGCCCCCTTCCAGTTACTATACAAATCCCAAGGGTAACCATTATCTTAATTTCTAAGAGCAGAAATTAGTCTTGCCTATTTTTGAGCTTTGAATAAATGGAATCATACAGTATATACTCTTTTTGCATCTGACACGGTTTTCTCAATACTGTCTGTGAGATTCATCCATATCACTGTGTATAGTTAGAGACCGTTTATTCTCACTCAATTTATCTATCTTCTTTACTACTGCTTGGCTTTAGAGTAGTCTCCATTTGGGGACAATTATGGATTGTGCTGCTACGAAGGTTCTTACTCAGTATTTTGATGAATATTTTACATATTTCTACTGAGCATACGCCTAGGAGCAGTATCTCTGTGCCACAGGGCAGATATCTGTTTAGCTTTAATAGATACAGTCTAATAGCTTTCCTAAGTGGTTGTACTCACTTACTCTCTTGCCAACAGTATTTGAGACTTTCACTCCAAGCGGTAAATATTTAAATTAGATGCCAAAATGCCTTCAAAATGGACACCAATTTATCTGTAAGGCAAGTTCACACTACTTTTCTTGTTTTCATAGAAATTCAGATCTGGCTGGTTTGTATTAGAATAATGGAAACAACAGAACAAATAAACACACCCTGGTGCTCCTCATTATTAGCTTCTTTACAAGGCACTTGCAGGTACCAACAGGAACTACAGAATAAAGGTGGCAAAAAAAGTCAAGATGCCTGGCATCCCAAACATTGAGAAAATGGTTTAAGCAAATATTTACTATGACTGATTATTTGACTAGAATGATGATAGTCTTTTACTTCCTTTTCATTCTCATATATCTGTACATTCCTGAAATAATAAAGTGTCTTCTCCTAGAATAACAGCAAGCACTTAATGCATAAAGACAAGCTGTTAGGAAAGCAAAGTTTCTAGGAGATTGAATAATCTGGTCTTTTTTAATTGGAGAACGAGCTGACAATTGCAATGAGCAAGAGCTGGTGAATCTACACTAAGAAAAACTAAGCCTATCTCTGACAGTGTCTCTGCCTTTTGATTTTAACAGAAAGTCTATCATAGAGCTGTGGGCAGATAAACACTTATCTATATCCTAATTCTGAAAACTGAAACATCAAAAATGAAAGAGGCTCTGTATCACTTGGGCTCTGTACCATTTGGAATATGAATCTTTTTTGCTCTTAAGCCTCCAATTAAAGCCCATGAAATGACAGGAACCAAATGATATTACAGAAGTAAAGCACATAATAGATACTCAATAAACCTTAAGACTGGAAAAAGATTACCATTTTATTAAAAGTGATGTAAATATAATAAGAAACGCGATGTTCCTCCAGGCTAATTTCTAACAATGACATAATAAACGGTGCCAAAAAGAATTTCAATCATCCAGACTTACAACCTGCTAATCCTCCTTGGCTAGCAATACATTCACAGATGCTGTGAAATTTGCCCCAGAAAAGGAACGGAGACATTTCCTATCTTCCGTAACCTTAATATTTATTAAAGACTTAATAATAACCAATGTTAGATAACCAGCCCAGCCATAAAGGAGAAAACTAAGCCAAATATATCTCTTTGGCCAGGGTATTCTTTTCCTGCAGGTCCTAGTTCCTCAGAGTATATTGAAACCAGCTGCTTTCTAATCTGAACACCTTCTAAGGTGCTTATGAAAAATGCATATACTTGTCCTTAGACTTAACAATTCAGAATCTTTGAGGACAGACCAAGATATCTGCCTCTTTACAAGTGCTTAAAGCAAAGTTTGAAAATTGCTGTTCAAATTGAAATTGGGGATAGGTGGGCTGACTAGGGCGAAGGAAAGAGGAACAGGAATAAATCAGGCTACACCGTTTTTGGCTGTTATAGAAAAAAAAAAAGGAATTGCATAATTCCATTTTCCACTTTTTGACTAACCATTAGAATTATCTAGGTCATGTTTCAAAAATATAGATTGAACGACATTACAGTAAGTGAAATGAGACAGAGAAAGACAGTAAAATACTGTATGATATTACTTATATGTAGAATTAAAAAATACAACAAACTAGTGAATATAACAGAAAAGAAACAGACTCGCATTTATAGAAGATGATCTAGTGATTACCAGTGGGGAGCATGGGGGAGAGGCAAGAAAGACAGTGGTTGACAGTGAGAGGTGCAAACGACTGAATCTAAGAAGGGCTACAAGGATATATTGTATAACACAGGATATACAGCCAATGTGTTATAATAACTGTACATGGAGTTAACCTTTAAAAATTGTATAAAAAATTTTAAAGAATTAAAAAAATAAAAGAAACATAGAATGAATAAAAGTAAAAAATATAAAGATGCTCAACATCACTATCAGAGAAATGCAAATCAAAACCACAATGAGGTACCATTACACGCCAGTCAGGATGGCTGCTATCCAAAAGTCTACAAGCAATAAATGCTGGAGAGGGTGTGGAGAAAAGGGAACCCTCCTACACTGCTGGTGGGAATGCAAACTAGTACAGCCACTATGGAGAACAGTGTGGAGATTCCTTAAAAAACTGGAAATAGAACTGCCATGTGACCCAGCAATACCACTCCTGGGCATACACACTGAGGAAACCAGATCTGAAAGAGACACGTGTACCCCAATGTTCATCGCAGCACTGTTTATAATAGCCAGGACATGGAAGCAGCCTAGATGCCCATCAGCAGACGAATGGATAAGGAAGCTGTGGTACATATACACAATGGAATATTACTCAGCCATTAAAAAGAATACATTTGAATCAGTTCTAATGAGGTGGATGAAACTGGAGCCTATTATACAGAGTGAGGTAAGCTAGAAAGAAAAACACCAATACAGTATACTAATGCATATATATGGAATTTAGAAAGATGGTAATGATAACCCTGTATACGAGATAGCAAAAGAGACACAGATGTATAGAACAGTCTTTTGGACTCTGTGGCAGAAGGCGAGGGTGGGATGATTTGGGAGAACAGCATTAAAACATGTATATTGTCATATATGAAACAGATTGCCAGTCCAGGTTTGATGCATGAGACAGGGTGCTCAGGCCTGGTGCACTGGGATGACCCAGAGGGATGGGATGGGGAGGGAGGTGGGAGGGGGGCTCAGCATGGGGGATACATGTACACCCATGGAGGATTCATGTCAATGTATGGCAAAAACAATACAATTTTGTAAAGTAATTAGCCTCCAACTAAAATAAATTAATTTAAAAAAAAAAGATAACTGGCCCATCTCAAACACCTTAAACTTGAATCTCCCAAAGAAGGACGTAGAGTCAATATTTTTGATAAGTTTCCCTGAGTGACTCTAAAGATCAGGAAAGTTTGATACACTGTGATAATGGTCTTGTACTCCATTCAAACAATTAACCTTGGCCACTTAGATTAAAACTTTGACTCAGGTATGTTTTAATCGTGTATCTTCATGTATCTTTCTTGATCTCTTTCCATGGTTGATAAAACCAAAATACACACACTTTTATGCTCCCAATCCTTTTCATTTCGATAGCTGTTTTTTTCTTCACTCTTCCTTTTTAATATTTTTTATTGGAGTATACACACACACATACATATACATACAAAAAAGATACACATATTTATGCATAAATTTGCAAACATTAGGTAACCAGCACCCAGATCAAGAAACTGAACACCATCAGAACTCCAAAGGGTTACCTGGTGCTCCTTTCGTGTTACTGCCCCATAAAGCGAACCATCACCCTACCTTATAACCCTGTAGGTTAATTTTCCCTCTTTTTAGAGTTCATATAAGTTGAATAATACAAGATATACTCATAGGTGTCCAATTTCTTTCATTCAACATTGACCTTGTGAAATCCATCCATACCTCTCTATATATTGACAGTTGGCTCATTCTTCTTTCTATATTATTAATTTGTAATAAGATATCACAATTAACGGGGCTTCCCTAACACATTCATACTACTGACTTGATTACTTCCACCTTGGGACTAATACTGCTAATGTTCCTATGAAGATTCCCATGCAAAACCTTTGATGAGCACACGGATTCATTTCTGTTGGACGTACACCTAGGAACAAAACTGCCACGTCAGAAAGTGGGTGCATGTTTAGCTTTACTTCTACTGCTAGTTTTCTGAAGTGGTAGCAGTTTCGCCAGCAGAAGAGAAGAACCTCAAAACTTCAGTTGCTCCAGTGACTGGAGCTGATTGCTTTTTTCCATTTTAACCATTTACTGTGAGATTTATTTTGCATTGTCTATGGCTGGTTTTTGAGAAGTTTTCCTTAATCATGATGTTTAGGATCCAAATTCCTTTGTAGTTTTACCTTTCACAGTCTATAATGTTCACCCAGCATTTCAGGTTTAAGCTCCTGGGTAGATTTAACCATATAAAAGATACTAAGTTCACTTTAAAATAAACTTGCCCAACTTCATTTTACTTTCATTGTTTAAGCATAGGCAGAAACTGTCATTTCTAGTCAATTTCAGCCTTCCTAGAAACTGATAGGAAAAAAAAAAAACAAACAAGAAGAGGGATGTATATACTGGCAGACTGCTAAACCAAGTCTTGCAGGTAATTTCTTCAAGAAAGAGTAAAGTTTCATTAAATTAGGGTGAGAAGGGTTGGATAGGCATGGAGGGATACAAAGTCTTCATTTTTTATATTATTCTTCCTGCCTATAGACTCTAGGCAACAAAAATTCATTTTCAGTAATGGCTCAATATCTATACTATTAACCATTGTATTTGTGAAAGCAACATAATGTGAAATTGAAGTTCTAATAGTTTTTTGGTTTTTTTTTCTTTTTTCCTTTTAGGAGAAGAAATGTAATTAACTCACGAAAGTTGAGCTAACGACATTATTCAAGACTCTGGTGTTATTTTTCATTTTGCCTGTGTGCTATTTTGTCACTAAAAATGCAGCACAGAGTTAGCCAGAAATTCAACTCCTAAAAGGCATTGTGTCAGGAATACCAGCCCACTAATGAGACGGCTCAAAGACACTGAGATAGACAAAGGACAGGAAAAGATTGCTGTTTTGAAGGGAATAATGCCTGGGTGAGAATTTCATTTTTCTTTTTTTAAGCAAAACAGAATTTTAGATTTACATGCTGCCAGACTCTCTCTCCTTGGCACTTCAAAGATAGATTAGGTTGGAAAGAGAAAGAACATTTTGTGTACTCCCCCATGGTTTGGTAACCTGAAAGCACGCTGAGGCTGTAGCAGTCTGCAGGGAGGTGGTTAATTTGAGAGTGAGGAGAGATACAGCTAATCCACTCCCTCAGGCAGAAGCCAAAATGATGTTTAGGAAGAGATTTAAGGGGAAAAATGTCTTTCACATAAAAAAATGCATGCTAACGTCTCAGAAAAGTCTGAATCTTCCATGCATAATCTTTCCTTGCACCCTTCCCCCACAAAGAACTAAACCAATGTTATCATTTAAAGATTAATTAGATTAGGCAAGGAGAAAGTTCACTAAGGTTTATATAACACAAACTCATATAATGATTTTTTTCTAATTATAAAGATTTCATGTTTGAACAAACACCTTTCTTCTAAGCTGCTGAACATATTCAGAGGTAAATTAAACTATTTGAGTAAGTTAAGCAATTACAACAAATTAGAAAACAGCCTCACTTGCTCCCTAAACCACAAAGTCGTCATGAATGCTTTGCAATGACCCACAAATGGAACAATAAGATGGATGTTAAAAGGTACTGTCAAAGGAACTGAACGCTAACCGTGCAAGCTTTGTCTAAATCCATCCAAATAAAGGTGACAAATTGCCATGTCATGCACTGGGGACCCTTTCTTGTAAAGACCTGGGTAATAATGAGATCCTTTGCCCTTCTGCAGTGTCAAATCATATCAAACACAAATGAACAAACTCTAACCCGAATATACTTATTTTTTAAGTAATCACCTATTTATTTATAAAACCAATCAAAATATTCTTTCATTGTACTAATGCATCTCTAGAAGAAAAGCAATATAAATCATTACAACTAATGCAAAAATATGCTTATTAGTCCACCAACTAGTTCAAAGCTTTTAATAAAATATTTCCTTTCTCTTCCTAAGGCATCTCTGATGTATATGTTATGCTTTACAATGGTATTTCCTAAACTTCAGGATTTGGCAGTCCTAAATGTATGTTACAGTATCCCCAGAAGTCCAAGGTGGGAGTAGTGAGAAATAATGCTTTGCCAGTATTCAATTATAAACTGTATGATCTTTCTCTTCTTCCATATGTTATTAACAGTGCAGAGGGAGTGAATATTACAGTGATCTTACCAGACAGAATTAGAACTTTTATTATAAGTCTAACTTGTTTATATTTGTTACACAGATACAATATCTGGATTGAATACTTCCTTTCCCATCCAAATGTGTGGCATAATTTGAATCCAAATGTGGCTTAGAGAATCTTTCATTTTGTTGTTTCTGTAGCCAACCATATACACAGGCTTGCAAAAATTTATAGGCAGGGACAACAATAAAAATTATTAACAACCAGGCCAGCACAGGCACTGACTAATAGAATAAACACCCAGCCAATCAAAGTGGTCATCCCTGAATAACAAGCATGGCCATGTAAGTCTGTTTTGGCTGAAGAGCAGCTCCAATAAAACATATTTTTCTAACACTCACTGTTATTTGTTCACCTTCAATGAGCTATAGCAGGGCACATACACACACACACGTACATCTATAACGTGCTTTTCATCTTTTATCGTTACACAACATTAAGCCATTGACATTCAGATGCCTTGTGCATGCCACAGATAACAAATCTAGTCCATTCTTCCTAGGACCATCACATCTCAGGGCATAGATGTACCATCTCTAATGGTAGGTCATTTCTTTATTGATGGATATTAGGCTACTTTCTGTTATCCCAGCAAATAAAATTGCAAATGTGCTGAAGCTGAAACTCCAATATTTTGGCCATCTGAGGCGAAGAACTGACTCATTTGAAAAGACCGTGATGCTGGAAAAGATTGAAGGCAGGAGGAGAAGGGGACGACAGAGGATGAGATGGCTGGATGGCATCATCAAGTCAGTGGACTTGAGTTTGAGCAAGCTCAGGGAGCTGGCGATGGACAGGGAGGCCTGGTGTGCTGCAGTCCACGGGGTCGCAAAGAGTCAGACGTGACTGAGCGACTGAACTGAACTGACACTTCATTTATGTTTTCTTGTTTCTAACACTGAAAATCAGAATGGTTAAGTCAAAAGATACATATTTCTTTTTCAATGATTATGTGAGATTGCTTTCCAAAAGAGATTGCAACATTTCACATTACAAGGGTTCATACATCCCTACAAGTTCACACATGCTGCGCTGGGGGTTGAGATCCCTGGAAAAGAGCCCTTTACAACTGTAAGTTGTCCACCTTGGAGCAAGGAATTGGACCTCTGTATCTCACATCATGAATCACTGCTTGCAGGAGAAGGGCAGAATCTTGGGCAATATATTCCATTTGAGGGAGAAAAATTCTTAGAAAGGTAATCAGATGAGAATTGTCAGTCACATAAACTCTCAGTAGCAAAGAGAATTCTTAAGTCCTAAAGGGGAGTGTGACTCCATCTTATGTGTGAAAATAGTATTTCATTATTGTTTTAATTTGTATTTCTCTAAATACTAATGCAGGAGCATATTTTCACAAGCTTATTGGCCATTCGGAATGTCTCCTCTCTGACATGCTTATTCATACCCTTTGTCCATTTTTCTTTGGGTGTTAGTTTTCATCATATCATTTTATAGGAAGTCTTGTACGTCAGGGAAAGGAATTTTTTATCACATGAGTTACAAATATTTGTCCAGCCTATCATTTGTCATTCCATTATATATTTATTATTGTTATTATTTTTTGCCAAATGTATCAGGATCCTAGCAGGGGTAGATAGCACACCCAAATGTTTTAACTGAAAAGAATTTTAAAAAAGGGCTATATCTAGTGATACAAACAACATGACGGGAACTAACAAAGGTTCTAAAAATAAGAGAGAGCTATCTCTATCACTAGGTCTTAGGGATAAGAGAAAGAACAGAATTAACAGTTTGCTAAAAGATAGAGATGTGGAAGAGGAGGTGATACAGTCAATAAAACTAAGCCTCTTGGGAATAAGCTAGAGCAGGGAAGAGAGGATTTAGAGTTAGAGGATGGAAAATGTAGAATAATCAACATACCACAGAAAACATTTAACCTTCTCAACTTTTAAAAACTTTCTCAACATTACAATTTTATCATTATTATTAACTATGCTTAAAATAACTTTTCATTTTGAAACAGTTAAAACTTGCAAAAAGTTGCAGAATACATAGAGTTCCTGTTTGCCCTTCACTCGGATTCCTCCAGTGAAGATAAATATATGATGAACATAACCATAGCACATTATCAAAATTAGGAAGTTGATATTAGTACAATATTATTCACCCAGGTGAAGATCTTAATTAGATTTTACCAATTTTTACATGTACTCATTTATATGTCTGTGTGTGAGTCTATGAAATTTCACTGAAAGTATAAATTTGAGTAAATATCGCCACAATCAAGGTACAGAACTTTTCCATCACTACAAAGAAACTCTATTGTATTAACCCTTAATAGTTACATCCTTCTCCCAACTCTCCTTGGCAACTAGTGAAATCTCATTCAGTATAATTTTCTCACATTGAGAATGTTATATAAATAGAAATACACAGTATATAACAATTTTAAATTGTTTTTATTTTTTCATTTTCTCAGCATTATTGAGATCAACATTATTGAGATCCATCCAAGTAGTTTAGGTATCAAAAGACTTCTCCTTTTCATTACTAAGTACTATTCCACTGTATGGATATACCACAGTGGTCTTATCATGAAGGATATTTGACTTATTTCCAGTCTTTGCTGTTACAAATAAAGCTGTTTGGAACACAAAAGGTTTCTGGGTGAATGTGTCTTCATTTCTCTGGATTAAGTCACCAAAGAGGCAGCTCCTTGGTAATAGAGAGGGTTATGTTTAATTTTACAAGAAACTGCTATTTCTACTTCTAAGAAAGATGAAGTAGATGTATTTTCTATATCTCTCATCCTAAAAACAAGTAAAAGCCCTATACATCGTATATAAAACAAACACAGGAAGACTCTAAAAAGTAGGGTAGCAAAGGCAGACTAGCTAAGGACTTCAAGACTCAAAGGACAGAATATTGAGTTCCCTGGGTTTACTCCTTGTCCTATATGCCCCAGACTTGGAATTGAACAAGTTACTAACACAGAAATGCCAATGGATATAGCCACAAAAAAGCCCAACAAAAATACTTACTGTTGAGCAAGACAAAATTCTGGACAGCCAGTTTATTTCAGTCAAACACAGCAAGAAAAAGAAAAGATGTGTTCCTGCCCATCAGCAAAGCCAGGTGAGGAGCACAGACTGCTAGCTTTGCAAGGTTGCAGGGAGGCATGCCCAATTTTCCTCTCCCAGTTAAGGAGTGGTCAGAGAAGGCGATGGCACCCCAGTCCAGTACTCTTGCCTGGAAAATCCCATGGACGGAGGAGCCTGGTAGGCTGCAGCCCATGGGGTCGCTAAGAGTTGGACACAACTCAGCGACTTTACTTTCACTTTTCACTTTCATGCATTGGAGAAGGAAATGGCAACCCACTCCAGTGCTCTTGCCTGGAGACTCCCAGGGACGGCAGAGCCTGGTGGGCTGCCGTCTATGGGATCGCACAGAGTCGGACATGACTGAAGCGACTTAGCAGCAGCTGCAGCAGAGAAAGGCAATCAGGGAGCTGGGACTTTCACACCCCCATAAGCTGATAAAGAGGCTTCCATACACAGTATAAATGAAAACTACTGTGGGCAGCCAGAACATGCACTCTCACCCAGCAATAGGAAGGAGGCCCACTCTTGGGTGTGAAGAGAGTCCCCGGAGGGTACTTGCACTTCATCTGTCTAGCAGTAGGAGGCTGTATTCCCCCTTGCCCTGCCAGAACAGGGTAAGAGAAATTCAGTTAAAGCAGGAAGTTTACATAAGATCCAGAATCTCATAACATAATATGAAAATCTCTAGGTATCAGTAAAATAAAATTTAAAAAACCACTCATCATACCAAGAACCAGGAAGATTTCAAACTTAACAAAAAATAACTATCGATAAATGCCCAAACTAAGATGACATGGGTGTTATAATTATCTGACGAGAGATTTTAAAGCAGCCATGATAAAAATCTGCAATGAACAACTACAAACATACTTAAAACAAATGAAAAAGCAAAGGGAACAAATGAAAAAAAAGAGTCTCAACAAAAAAGCAGAAAGTTCAATAAAGACATCAAATAGAAATTTTAGAACTGAAAAAAAGACCAAGAATGAGCTCAACAACACAAGGAAAGAGACAGAGGAAAGAATCAGTGAACTGAAAGACAAAAAAATAAAATTATCAGATCTGAATAACAGAGACAAATAAATAAATAAAGGGCCATAGTGACCTAGAATTTACATCATCTGAGTCCTTAAGAGAGAGTAAAAAGATGGCAGATCTAAAAGAGTACTGGAAGAAATAAAGGTTGAAGATTTCTCAAATTTTGCAAGAGACATAAACTGCAGATTTAAGAAGTCGAAATCGAACCTAAAGAGGATAAAAAAAGCAAAACAAAAAAATTCATGCCATAACACATCGTAACTAAACTCCTGAAAACTGAAGACAAGAGAAAAAATCTTGAAAGCAGATTAGGAAAAACAATGCCTTACTTAAAGGGGAAAAGTAACTCCAATGATGTAATTCTCATTTAAACCATGGAGGCTAGAAGGAAGTGGCACAGTTCATTTCAAGGGATGAAAGAAAACAACTGTCATCTCAGAATGCTATATCTGGTGAAAATACTCGTTAGAAATGAAGAGAAAAATGAGTACATTTTCAGATCAATGAAAACTAAGAAAATTTGTCAACAGCAGACCTACATTACAAGGAAGGCAAGAGAAAGTTCTATAAACAGGAAAGAGATAATGATAGAAGGAAA
Source organism: Cervus elaphus (assembly GCF_910594005.1). NCBI lineage: Eukaryota > Metazoa > Chordata > Mammalia > Artiodactyla > Cervidae > Cervus > Cervus elaphus. The sequence continues at coordinate 7,989,959 of NC_057837.1, read as the reverse complement.
TTTGAAACATCAGGCAGAAAAAAAGAACAGGGCAAGAAAAAGTGTGGGTAAATACATTAGGCTTTCTTTCTTCACATGAGTTTTCTAAATTAGGAATTATGATTGAAGCAAAAAATCATAACCCTATCTAATATGTCTAGAATGCATGGAGAGGAAATATTTAAGATAATTGTATTATAAATAAGGTAGGGCAAAGGGGTATAAGAAGAAGTAAGGTTTTTATATTTCACTTCAACTGATTAAATGACAGTAGTAGACTGTGATAAGTTATAGGTGTGTAGCTACAGCAATCATTACTGGCCGGGGGCAGGGGTGAGATGGGGTAGTTAAAAGAGGGGTAGACACATGCATCAGAAACAGACTGTGGAACAGAGTGAAGCACCCAGACTCAGATCCACACAAACATGCCAGAGGATTCTTGACGAAGGCACAGAGCGATTAAATGAAGAAAGGACAGACTTTTCAAGAAACGGCGCGGGAGGAGCTGGACACTCAGGACACAAAAACAAAGCTAGCCTGGACATCCCTGGTGCTGCAGCAGGGAGGGGTCTGCCTTTCAGGGCAGGGAACGTGGGCTCAACCCCTGGTCCAGGAAGATTCCCCAGGCTGCAGAGCAACTCAGCCTGGGACTGTACCTGCCGAGCCTGCGCGCTGGAGACCGAGTCAGTCACTGAGCCCGTGTGCCCAGAGCCCACGCACCTCAACAGAGAGCAGCGCCCCTTCCCTCACTGCACCCAGAGAAAGCCCAGGCGCGGCAAGAGAGACCCAGCGCAACCAGAAATAAATCAACAAAAGCGGAGCAATGTTTGACTGATGTTTCACACCTCATGCAAAAATTAATTCAAAACAGATCATGGACTTGAATGCAAAACTTTTAGAAAAAAAGGAGAATCTTAGGGATCTAGGGATAAGAAAAGGCTTCTCGTGCTTGATACCAAAAGTATGATCCGTAAAATGAAACTTGGATCAAATAAAAATATAAAACATTTGCTCTGTGAAAGATTCTTCTAAGAAAAAATATTGGCTAACCACATATCCAACGAAGCACTAAAGTTAAAATATATGAAGAGGTCTCAAAACTAAACAATAAAAAACAAACAATTCAACTAGAAAATGGGCAAAAAAGTGAAGAGACATTTCCCAAAGAGGATATTCTAATGGCAGGTAGGCAAATGAAAAGACCAGCCATTAGGAAAATGCAAATTAAAGTCACAATGAGGCATTGCTACATACCAATCAGCATGGCTAAAACAAAAAATATTGATTACATCAAAAGCCGGTAAGAATGCAGACAAACTGGTTCACCCACACGTTGTTGGTGGGAATGTAAAATGCTATAGTCACACTGGGAAATATTCTTGCAGTTTCTTTAAAAAGTAAATATGCAATTACCACATGATCCAGCAACTGCACTCTTGGGCATTTAACTTGGAGAAATGAAGATTTTTGACACAAACATTTATTCATGAATGTAGCACCTATATTCTTTATAGCCCCAACCTAGAAACCACAAAGATGTCCTTCAATGGGTGAAGAGTGAAACAAATTTGTATATTCATACCATAGAATATGGTAAGAATTGGCAGTATATAGGAATCAGCTACTGATACATGCAACAACTTCGATGAATCTATAGAAAAATATGTTGAGAAAAAAGTCCAATATCAAAGGTACATGCTTGACTATTGATTTTATATGAAATTCTTGTGACATGAAGGCTAAGGAAAGGGTCGGGTAAGAGGAGTAAGAGGGAAAGGACTGTGGCTGTAACAGGAAGACATGAGGAATCCTGGTGTCAAAGGATTCTGTATCTTGACTGTCAGTTTCAACATCTGGGAAATTATATTGTATTATTGCTTTGCGGAAGTAAAAGTTATAACTTCTCTGCAAAGAAACAGAATGTGTGTGTATATATGTATATCTATATAAAAGAACCAAGTAGAAATTATAGAACTGACATTTTACCATAATTCTGCCAACTGTCGCCATGGAGGAAACTGGGTAAAACGTATATGGAATCCCTCTGTATTATTCCTTACAACTGCATATAAATGTATAATTATCTCAAAAATCAATTAATAAAAAAAGAAACTTTCAAATTCCTTTACAGAATGTTTGTACCATTTTAAACTCTCATCAACAATGATGAAAGATCCAGTTTCTCTGCATTCTCTGCATCTGCTTTTTATAATTTTTAAAAAATTTAAACACAAATTTTAAGGGTTACTTTCCATTCAGTTATTATAAAATATTGGTTATATTCCCCATGTTGTACAATATATTTTTAAGCCTGTCTTACACCCGATAGCTTGTGTTTATTGACAGGTGTGAGGTGATACCTCATTGTGCGTTCTGATTTGCATTTTCCTAATGATTAGCAATGTTGGGCATCTTTTCATGTACCTGTTGATCATCTGCATTTCCTCTTTGGAAAAATGTCTATACAGTACTTCTGCCCACTTTTTAATCTGGTTGTTTGTTTTTTTGATGTGGCGTTGTATGAGTTGTTTATATACCTTGGATATTAATCCCTTATCAGTCATATCATTAGCAAATATTGATATTTTCTCTCTTTCATTAGCTTGTCTTTTTGTTTTGTGGATGTTTTCTTTGCTGTGCAAAGACTTCTAGGTTTCATTAGGTCGCATTCGTTTATTTTTGCTTTTATTTCCTTTGGTTTAGAAGATGGATTCCAAAAAACATTTCTGTGATTTATGTCCAAGAGTGCTCTGCCTATGATTTCCTCTAGCCTCATAGCACGTTGTCCTATATTTAGGCCTTTAATCCATTTTCAGTTTATTTTTTTGGTGTTAGAGAATGTTCTAATTTCATTCTTTTACATGTAGCTGCCTAGTTTTCCCAGCACCACTTACTGAAGAGACTATCTTTACTCCATTGCGTATTCTTGCCTCCTTTGTCGTAGATTAATTGACCATAGGTGCGTGGGTTTATCTCTGGACTTTCTATCCTGTTGCAGTGATTCATACTTCTGCTTTTTTGTCAGTATCATACTCTTCTGATTAATGCAGCTTTGTAGTATAGTCTGAAGTCAGGGAGCTGATTCTTAGCTCCATTTTTTTTTTTTCCAAGATTGCTTTGGTTATTCAGGTCTTTTGTGTTTCCATACAAATGGTAAAATCTTTTGTTCTAATTCAGCATTTTCTATTATTAATATTTTTAAAATTTAGCCTTTCTAATAGGTGTGTTATAGTACCTATAACTCTTAACTTTTAAATAGATGACTAGTTGGAATAATGAAGTTTTTTTTTTCTAAATATAAAAAAAAAAGATCCCAGTTCCCTTCTGAAGGGGTTATTTTCTTCCCTGTAAACTGCTCTATTTGCTTTCATTATACTCCGAGAGTTTTGTAATTCACTGTGTCTTCCCCTTTAAAGCTGACTCCCTGGAAGCTTGTGCAGGCCTTTTCCTCCTGTAAGGGAGTAACCCACCCTAGCATGTGCCTCCGGTCAGTCATACAGGCAGAGGAGGAGGGAACAGCCTTGGAAAGGACGCTAGTGGAAGATAGACTAGGAGCATTGGAAAGTGGGGTGAGAGTTACATTTAATCCCATCCTAGTACTGCACAGAGAAGGCCCATAATCCAGTGCAGTCCAAGGAAGGTTGTAACTGCAGGTTCTGACTCATTCTAGCCAATAACGAGATCCAAAGGAAATCTGATACATCGGAAGGACTGATGCTGAAGCTGAAACTCCAAGATATTGGCCACCTGATGCGAAGAGCTGACTCATTTGAAAACACCCTGATACTGGGAAAGATTGAAGTCAGGAGGCGAAGGGGGCGACAGAGGATGAGATGGTTGGATTGGCATCACCGACTTAAAGGACATGAGTTTGGGTAAACTCCAGGACTTGGTGATAGACAAGGAGGCGTGGTGTGCTGCAGTCCCTGGGGTCGCAAAGAGTCAGACACAGCTGAGCAACTGAACTGAACTGAACTGAGAGCTCACACATCACAGAACAAAAAATAGTCAGAATGAGGCAGATGGCACCAAGTTTTTCCAGGAGTTTCAAAGCAAGACAAAAGATTAGCACCGCAGAAGACAGAGTTATCCCCTAGGAGAGGACTAACAGGAAAAAGATTCAGGGAAAGGCTTTCCCATAGAATCTACTCTCAGAGGGGGAGAAAGAATAAAAGAGGATTAAAAGAACCCAGGAAGCCAAGAGGTTTGACAGAAGGGGAAAAGCACACCATTCACTTTTAAATTCTCCCAATCTGGGGGTCTAGGGTGTTAGATTCACTGACATTCTCACTTCTCTTTCTTTCCAGGAGAGGGACTTGTATCCAAAGGACAGTTGGACACCAGTTTTAAACAGTAAGAAAATGACTCAAGGTCAAAGAGCACATCCTCAATTTTCATAGTCAATTATAGTTACTGTCCTTAACAAATGTTGGTTTAATCATCCTTTCGCTATCATGCAATACTTAGTGAATGTTCCCATTTTCATTATATCTATGTCTTTTTAGGGTAAAATCACTCATTCCCTCTTTAGGAGTGAGTGGATATACAAACAATAAACTAATCCAGTTAATAAAGACAATGCTGAATTCAGAAAAAAGAAGAAAGCTACACGTTTGGTATAATAGGTTTTACTAAGAAGCAAATTTGACTGTATCTACATATGTGGATAAAATAAAAATTTTTGATCACTGCGACAAAGTGGTGTTTGAGGACACTCCATTTCCTAATCTCTTTTCATGTAGAGTAGATCATGAAAAGGACAGATGTTTCAAAATTATGGCCGTTGGTTTTACATCCCAAATCCCAAGACATTAAAAAAGGGGTTTTTCTGCCAAAACATCTATCTAATCATCATTCCTTTCCCTCATCCAGAGGCATAGGTTCTGTTAGGATGTCCAGATGGCCGTAGAGTAATGTGCTTCCTGTTAAAACCAGCAAATTGTCAATTATTGCTATAGGACTGTTAAAGTTACAAAAATAAAAATGATCAAGCCTCAAATTCTGGTTTACTGACTTTCTGGACCTAGACTTGTAATTCTTATCAGAATAACTTCTTGGGCATTTTCTGTTTCTCATCCCAATTATTTTAGCTTTTAAAAATGATGGCAAAGCTCATTCTTATGAATAACATGAGGAGTGCAGTTTAACTATAGTAGAGAAAATACAGCACTAGAGATTATGTTTCAAAGCATATTTTTTTCTATTACATGATAGTTTTTGTCATTTCTAAGTAACCCATATAAAGTATTTGTCATTTTCAAGTAACACACATGAAGTATTTCACATGTTTAATGCAGTGTTCCTTCCTCATCAATACAATACATAGGTATAACTTGTGCAGACTGACAAAATCTAATAATACTATGAAGATTTACACAGTCTCTTAGTCATTACAAAACCCCTCAAAAACTTACCATCCCAATGATCAATAAAAATCCCTAGAGAAATCTTGAGGGCTTCCCTGATAACTCAGTTGGTAAAGAATCCGCCCGCAATGTGGGAGGCCTGGGTACGATCCCTGGATTGGGAAGATCCCCTGGAGAAGGGAACGGCTGCCCACTCCAGTATTCTGGCCTGGAGAATCTACATGGACTGTGTAGTCCATGGGGTCGCAAAGAGTTGGAAACAACAGAGCGACTTTCACTTTCAGAGAAATCTTGAATTGTTTTTGAAAATAAAAATACAAAATTCCCATATGCAGCTCCAAAAATCTAACATAGAGATGAAGGTTACTTTATTAAAACTCAAAAGTCCATGAAAATATAAACTATTTGGATACTAAAAGGCTCTTCAGTATTAATCCCAAGTATTTACCCAAACTTGTAGCAGTTTTCAGTCCATAATCATAAGGCAGTTTATGACTGAACTAAAATGCCCCAAAGATCAAGACATTTAGAAAGAACAATTTGAAAAGAGCAGTTATCAAATCAGGTTACAAATCTAAAACTAAATCTAATAAAATGCTTTTAAATAATATCACTATCTTAGGTTATAAACAATTCCTCATACATAATTTATATGTAAATTTTAACAGTGGATAGCAATGTTCTTTGGCTTGCATGCAGTATTACAAATGCACCATATACCTAAACCTAAATGCCAGACTATAAGACTGCCAGGGTCTAGGTGTTAATCTATCTGGACAATATCTTAATCATTAAGTATTACCATAAAGCAACAAAACTTCATTTGAATCTGACAGTCCATCTGGTATTTCAGATGAATGAAAATGAATCAATTTTTATTCCAGGAAAATAATGTCAGAGGTTCCTTGTATGTTAACAAAATAAATTCTAAAGTTTATTCAAGGAATAAGAGGTAAAAGGGCAGATTAAAATTCAATACATTTTATTAGTTTCTTTGCTGTTACTGGGGGGACAGGACTCTGGAATTAATGCTAGCTTATGTATTGCCATTCACCAGAAACCAATTAATATTGCCTAAAAGTTACGGTGAAATGGGATGGCTGAAATGTGACCCACTCTGGTGTACGAAGGTCTAGCGGAGGACACAAAGACCATTGTGTAACAGTACTCTCAAGAAAACCACTTCAGAAAAAGTATTCTTTATGACAATCAAACACAGGATGTGTTGCTACTTAAATAGTAAAGCTGGATGATAATCACTGATAGAATAAGTTGTGAAATTTTAAAATTTCATATTTCACCCTGTTCTTACCCTTCTGAACCCCTGAGATAGACTGTACTTCTTATGTTGTTGTTGTTGTTGAGTCTTCAAGTCATGTCCGACTCTTTGCAGCTCCACGGACCGCAGCATGCCAGGCTTCCCTGTCCCTCACCATCTCCCCAGGTTCGCTCAAGTTCATGTCCATTCATTGGTACTTCCTATAACAATGCCCAGATGACAAGCGAGAGGCAGCCACAAAATAGTGCCTGCCACATATTCCGGAAGACCGCTTTTGATCCCATTTTCACCTCCTGGGTATGCATGGTAGTGGGTCTGTTTCTGTGTACATTACATACAGATACACATTTCCAAGAACAGAACGAGTAGCAAACAATTCTTTCTGCCTAGCATCTCCACCAAGCTTACCATATTCTTTGTTTTTTTTTTTTTAAATAATTTTATTTATTCATTTATTTATTTATTTGCTCTTGGCCATGCTGGGTCTTCAATGCTGCACACAGGCTTTTCTCTAGTTGAAGTTAACAAAGGCTTCTCTTTCTGAGGAGCACAGACTCTAGGGCACGTGAGCTTCAGTAGTTGTGGTTCCCGGGCTCTAGAGCACAGGCTCATGGGCTTAGTTGCTCTGCAGTATGTGGGATTCTCCCCAACAGGGATAGAACCTGCGTCTCCTGCACTGACAGGTTGATTCTCTACCACAGAGCCACCAGGGAAACCCCTCTCCATCTTTTAACGTTTCAAATGTTCCTTTAACAAAATCCTAACATTTCTGCTTTTTATAAATCTCTCCAATGGGCTCTCTAAAACAAATATCAAGGACTTCTCTTTCACGCCAAGAAATCTTTGGCTTGTCAAAAAGCACAGACAGAATATCAATCATTAAGAACTAAGCAATAGAGCTTGAAAACTTAAATATGTAAACACAAATGCTCTTAAATTAAAAGTTTCACATTCAGGAGGTCAAAACACAGAAATGTGAATAGATAAAAGAAAAAGGCTCCAAACTGCAGCATAGCTGGACCTGGAGCCTTGTTTGACACCAGGGTGGCAGAGAGGGAAAGTCAGTACTGCCTTCACTTGATTACACGTGTAAAACCTCTGAGAATCTCAGCATCTCCCAAAGGGATCTACAAACTATGCATGATTCATAGATTTAGAAATCAGTCCAGTCAACTTACAAAGTCCACTGTAAAAGTTTGGAGGTGAGCCCTGTAACCATTTAACATACATAAGTAAGGAAAAAAATTGGGCATTATAATTATAAATTATAACAAATATTTTAGGCCTCAGAAACTTTGGAAATAATTATATAAGCTTAATGCTTGAAGCTGATAAATCAAGTAGGGATGTGAGTATATATAATCTAGATGTATAAAGATTACAAACAAAGAGCTATTCAACCAAAATTAGATGACAAAATGCGGGGTGATGCTGATGAAAGGAGCTATATAAGTATTCGAGACTCATCCTCTTCCACAGATGACTATGTTGGAGTTATTTATCATAGTGGATAGGATTTACGCAGGTAATATATTAAAATTACCAAAGCCCAGCTTGTATTGATTTATACAAAATATAATTATTTATTTAAATTAAATTTATATATTGTTGTATTTGTTTAGTAAAATAACAAGCTGTTAGAGTATTTAATTTGCATACTTTAAGAGGAGTAAATTAGAAAGAAAATTATTTTACCTATGAGGTTCAGGAAGATAGCGGACAAGTCTGCCTACATTTTATAGGTATTCCTAACACAAAACGTATCGCTCCCAAACACGAATACTAAAATTTTTCTTTATTTCTTAAGCTCATACTATCTCTTTGGGTAGAGATCGTTCTCCATCATATCACTTCGCAAGAAATGCTGCTGCTTTTCAACAGGCTTAGAGCGTCAAAAATATTACCAGTATATGTTTATGGAATTAACTTGATTCTCTGCTTCTGTGAATGTGTCATAAAAAGAGCCTTAAAGATGATCACCTAACTCTAAATTTTCATCGGAAAAGTCCCTGATGCTGGGAAAGACTGAGGGCAGAAGGAGAGAAGGGTGTCAGAGGATGAGATGGCTGGAGCATCACCGATGCAATGACCATGAACTTAGGTGAACTCCGGGAGATGGTGAGGGTCAAGGAGGCCTGGCGTGGTGCAGTCCATGGGGTCACAAAGAGTCGGACATGACTGGGGACTGAGCAGCAACAACCCTAAATTCTACGATTATGGAATCATTGACTTTGTCTATATGGTGTAAATACACACAACACACACACACACACATAATTCAATACCTAACACAGCATAGAATTACAAGGGTAAAAAGACAGAGGCAATTCTTTGAGGAATCAGACTTGGATATAAAAAGTATAACTTATGCTGTAAGTAAAGGCCACTGTTACAGATGCAGTAGGATTTAAAGAAGTTAAGAATATTCCAAGTAGTATTTCATTTTCCTTCATATATTTGTAGCCTCTGTTGTTTTAAGGAGTACACACTTAGAGTAGTTATCCTTTCCTGATGAACTGATCTTTTTTTATAATTCTGCAGTGCCACTCTTTGCATCTAATAATTTTCTTTACTCTGAAGTCTACTTTATCTGGTATTAATATAACAACTGCTTTTAGAAATTAATGTTGTACTGTGTATGTTTTTCTACCCTTTTGCTTTCAGCCAGTCTGTGTTTTATTTGAAGTGAATAACTTACAGACAGCATATTATTGGATCATGTTTTTTATCCACTATGCCAAAATCTGTCTTTAAATTGGAGTATTTAGACCATTTGCATTTTCAACAGTTTTGTTGATTCACATATGATAAAATTGGCTCATTTAAAGGACATAGTTCAGTGAGTTTTGTATATTCCTAGGCTTGCTCAACCATTGCCATAATCAATTTTGAACATTTACATCATCTCCCAGAGAAACCCACACCAATTAGTATTGTCTCTCTGTTTTCCTTCATACCCACCCCACCCCCCGCCCCCACCAACTCTTATCTCAAGCCCTAGGAAACCAGCTATCTGCTTCTGGACTCTACAGATTTACCTATTCTGGACTTTTCATATAAATGGAATTATACATTACATGGGTTTTTTATGAATAATTGTTTCACTCAGCATAAGGTTTCCAAAGTTCATCCATGTTGTCGTATCAGTACCTCATTCCATTTTTGTGGAAAATTTTCCATTTCCTGAATATAATACAAATTTCATCCATTTAATAAGTTGATGAACATTTGGGTTGCTTCTGTTTGAGCGCTACTATGAATGATGCTGCTAGAACATTCATGTACAATTTATTGTATGAATGTATGTTTCTGTATCTCGGGTATATAGCCAAGAGGAGAATTGCTGGGTCAGATGGTAATTGGTAATTCTTTTGTTTTTCTGGTTTTTTGTTTATTTTTATTGGAGTATAGTTAGTTAACAATGTTGTGTTAGTTCCTACTGTACAGTAAAGTGAATTAGCTATATGTATACATTTATCCCCACTTTTTGGATTTCCTTCCCATTTAGGTCACCACAGACCATTGAGCAGAGTTTCCTGTACTATATAGTATGTTCTCTTCAGTTACCTATTTTATACATAGTATCAATAGTCTATCTCAAATGGTAATTCTATTTTTAGCAAGACCTACCACATCATTTTCCAAAGTGACAGTCCCATCTTACAGTCTCACCAGAAATGAATGAGGGCTCCAGTTTGTCAATAACCTGATCAACAGTTGTTATTATCTGTCTTTTGATAATACCTATATATCCTTATGGGTGAGAAGTAGTGATTCACTGTGGTCTTGATTTACATTTCTCGGATGACTAATGATGCATAGCTTCTTTTCTATTTTAATAGTCATTTGTATAACTTCATGGGAGACAGGTATCTATTCAGAACTTTTACTCATTCCAAAATTGTATTGTCTTCTTGAATTGTGAGAGTACTTTACATATTTTGGATATAAGTCCCTTGGATCAAATATATAATCTGCAATATTTTCTCCGATTCTGTGAGTTGTTTTACATTTTCCTTATGAAGTGCTGTGAACCATTAAAGTTTTAAATTTTTATGAAGTCCAGTGTATCTATGGGCTTTCCTGGTGGCTGAGATGGTAAAGAATCTGCCTGCAATGCAGGAGACGTGGGTTCAATCCCTGGATTGGGAAAATGCCCTGGAGAAGGGCATGGAAACCCACTACAGTCCACAGGGTCGCGGAGAAACAGACGCGACTGACCGACTAAACACAGCATAGCACGGTGTATCTATCTTTCTCTTGCTGCTTATGCATTTGGTGTCACATCTAAGAATCCCTTGCCTAATGCAACATCACAAATTTTGTACCTATGACCTCTTCTAAGAGACTGAAGGCAAAAAGAGAAGGGGGCAGTAGAGGATAAGATGGTTAGATAGCATCACTGACTCAATGGACATGAATTTAAGCAAACTCCAGAAGATAGTGGAGGACAGAGGAGCCTGGAGAGCTGCAGTCCATGGGGCCACAGAGTTGGACGTGACTTAGCAACTGAATGACAACAATTGATATTTTCAGGTTTAATTCTGTCATTTTATAACTTGCTTCCTGTTTCTTCCCTCTGTTTCTCTTTTCTTACTTTCCTGTGGGTTATTTGATCCCTTTTAAGGCTTCTATCTTGATTTATTTACAGCAGCAGTCCTCAACCGTTTTTGGCACCAGGGATCGATTTCATGGAAGACAATTTTTCCACGAACCGGGGGTTGGGGAGTGGTGGATAGTTCAGCGGGTACTTTGAGCAATGGTTCAGGGGGTAACTTGAACAATGGTTCAAGTGGTAATGTGAGCAGTGGGAAGCCAAGGGGAGCAGCACATGAAGCTTCTCTCCCTGGCGTGCTGTTCACCTCCTACTGTGTGGCCCCGTTCTAGTCCTCAGCCCACAGGCTGGGGATGCCTCACTCACAGTGATTTTTAGTATACTGTTGTGCATAGTTTCCTTACTGGTTACTCTCCATATGCAACATAATGAAATATATGTGACTTATCACAGTCTAATATTACGGTATCAGCATTTGGAGGGTGCAGAGAATTAACTTCCAGCTCAGCACTGCTGAAACCCAAGAGGACTATGGGCTTTTTAGGTGGGGTAAACCGAATTTAGACTCTCAGATCCACCTGGTGCAAGTTATTTAACATCTCAGAACTTTAGTTTCCTTGTCTATAGATGTGGTTTTACTGATGACGTTTGACAGACATTGCTCCCAAATTTTTATGTTGTTAGGCCACCATAGTCTTGATTGTTTGGCTAAGGAAAACAGGATTTTCTTAGAGCTTTTTGGTCTGCACCTGCTGGTGGTCACGGGATGGAGATTTCTGCAGCCCCCTGTCCAGGGTATATGACAGGCAAAATGGAGATTGAAGGTACTCAATGATGTTTAGTTCCTCAAGTTTCTCAAGTCCCTCAAGTTCCCAGGCAGCCCACCTCACCTTCCTCTTTTAGTCTTTCAGAGTCTTCCAACACTTGTCTTGTCATGTGATAAATAGGGATTTTCAGTCGTAAGGAGGGGGAGTTGGGAGGAATGGGGCTACTACATCTTGGTGAACATGAAAGTAATATTCATTTTAGTTTTTAAATTGCTCATTTATGTCATTTGAACTTCACTGTGGTATACTTGATTTCCTCCCACAATGTCTTAGGAAGGTTAGACTATTTGGGAAGAGGTACCAAATTATTCTTTTTGTTGTTCATACACAGGCAAGCATTCATTTATATTTATCTAAAAGTAATTGTAAACATTTGAAAATAATTATATGGTTAAGTCACTTCAATTAGTTAAAGCAGTTGGATGAGAACACAAGAGAATATTTCAAGCAACAGCTGAGTAGAAGATTTTAATCTCATTACAACTGATGTCAGCATTCTACCTGAGGCAAAAATAATTGCAGCAGCTTCCACCCACAGCCCCAACTCACCACATACTCGCACTGGATAACCATGCAAAAGAAGATGTGCCAATAAAGGGATACGGAGCACACAGAGTTGTTATTTGGGCCTTTGTAGCCATGTTCCTGCCTGGAGAATCCCAGGGACGGGGGAGCCTGGTGGGCTGCCATCTGTGTGGTCGCACAGAGTCGGACACGACTGAAGCGACTTAGCAGCAGCAGCCCTGTAGCGAGCTGGTGCATGATATAGTCAGAGACTTGTGTGCATAGCAGGCATTCCCAGCCTTTCCTCTGTGCCAGTATCTGTGATGGAATGCTGGCTGTATGTGGTCCTGTGGGAACAAGAGGACGATGGGGCTGGGGGGTGAGATGAAACTTAATCTCAGCTCCTCCTTGGTCAAGTTACTTAACATCTCAGAAACACAGTTTCCTTAGGCATAACCTATGGGCTCCAGAAGCTAATAATTCTCTAGTAGGATTAAATGAAAGTGTGTAAAGTGCCTTTCACCATATCTTGGTCCACAGAAATTGCTAAGCAAGTACATTTCTGACCTCCTGATTTTTCACTGACCAAACAGTGGAGCGACAGCTCACATACCTCAGGACCAGGATTGGCTTTGACATTCCTCCATATTCTAATTTAAGAGGCAGAATTCCAATTCTATAATTCAGAATATCAACCAAAGAACATCATGGAATCCCAGACCTATTTTTTCCTAGGGAAGTGTCTCTCTCAAAAGTACTAAAAAAACAAAACAAAACCTCAGTCTCAAAACAGACATATATTTAATCAGAATAAAGGTAAAAATTCTAACTTTTTTTTTTAAAAAACATTTTTTTTTTAAAAATTTTGGCCATGCCATGTAGCATATGGGATCGTACTTACCCAACAAGGGATCCACCCTTTCCCCCTGTGCTGGAAGCTTGGAGTCTTAACCGCTGGACCTCCAGGGAATTCCCCATAGATCTAATCTTCTAGATCAATATTTCCCTATAAATCACTGAATTTCAAGTATACTTTTCTAAAGATATATTTAAGGACAAATCTCAAATTTCTATTTTAATTCTGTTTTTTTCCTGAGAGTTGTTTGAGGATTAAATAAATTTGTAAATCATATAGAAAAGGTAAAGATTTTCCCGTACATATCCCCCACATACAAGCAACTGAATCTCAATAATTAAATACTTGCTTATCCCTCCCTTTTTCTACTGCTGTCTCATAAACTAAAGGGCAATTCTGGGTACAGTGGGGTTTCTCAAGCTCAAACTACCGTCATAAGTTCTACCTCTTTGACCTACGACAGGGACGTGGAAACACTTGAAATAGTAAATCCAGTTTATCCAATGGAATGTTCCTGGAAGAGCAGCCAGATGCTCCAGGCTACAATCCTGGCTCAGGACGGTCAGGCCGCACAGCCCCAGCACATCACTGAGCTGGGAGGCTTCGCCCTCGCAGCCAAGAAGTGAAGCTACACAGCCCTCCACATTCAACAAGCATTTTCCCCTCTAGTCTGACCACACCTTTCGGTGTCAAGGGACATGTCAGCAGCCATTCCTGACCTGATTGAATAGGGCGGAGAAATGAAAGGTGTGAGAATCTGGGTGTTTCCCAAAGGGTGAGTTCCAAACTATGGATGATTCAGAGGCAGTCTCTGAGACAGGAGAAATACTGACTCCGAGGGCTGAAGATAAAAACAGGAAAAGCCCAGGGACATGAGAAGAAATATTAAAAGCCCAAAAGAAGAACTGCTAGCAGATATTACGCTGGCAAATGAAAGGACGAAGAGCAAACAGCTGCACAGGACACGAGGAAATGAGACCGAGTTGAGTTCTCGGGACAACTGACCCTTAGTGTCATCAAGGGCAAGGAATTTCAACACTAACTAATGACCTAAATTCTGTGACCAATGGAAATCCATGCCTCAGAACTGTGAACTGACTTGAATAGTGGAAGAGTTAAGTTCAGCAGGAAATTTCCTCCATTTCTTACTTCCAATTGGGCTAGGTCCTGACCTCATGTATTGCCGACTTTGATGGATATTAGCCAGCTGCCCACATCCTAGGATTCTAAATTTTGGTTCAATAGGTTTAGAGTATATAAATATTTTAACAAGCTTCCCTGCTGATACTGAAGCTTGGCAAAGTTTGGAATCCTCTATCCTATACCTCTGCTGGGAAAGATGGAGGGCAGGAGGAGAAGGGGACGACAGAGGATGAGATGGTTGGATGGCATCACCAAATCAATGGACATGAGTTTGGGTGAACTCCGGGAGTTGGTGATGGACAGGGAGGCCTGGCGTGCTGCAGTTCATGGGGTCACAAAGAGTCAGACACGGCTGAGCAACTGAACTGAATTGATTCTATACCTCAAGGTCTCTTTTTTCTATACCTTAAGGTCTCTTTTTTACTATGTGCATTTTACTCTTCTTGTAGCTGAATCTTTTGGGGGTAGTAAGCTGTGTTTATGTCCTACCTTTCTGAGAAACAGATGCTTTCTCCATAACCCGCATCCATACCTTCCAACCCAGAGGATAAGAATTGCCTAAATTTTATTTATTATAAGCATTTAAAAACGCAAACCAGGCAGCATGAGAGTTAGATAATTCAAAGGGCCACTGAAATGTAAATGCATGAGAAGCAGAGTCAGTTTTGAAAAAATGATCTAGGAGTCATTACCTCATTCCAAGGTCAGATGAAATAAAGAATAAAAACCAAAAATGTTCTGATACTAGGTTCAGCATGCCAGTCATGCTTTCTGATCGCCCTGATGAGAAGCCCTTGTCATCTTAAGGGAAAAGATAAAAAGCATACACTTTTATCTGTGAAAAGGATGAGAGAAATTAAAGGTTTTTATTAAAGGCAATATTCATTCAGTGCTATACTAAAAACAATTCAATGAAACAACTTATAAAAAGTGGGAAAATGGAGTTTTCAAAATAATTCCATATATATCAGTGTATATACAGTCATGAAAATATATAAAAAATGTTTTTATACATATGAAAGAATATTGTAAATGTATAGCTAAATTTACAGCAGTATTTGGATAAAAAGTGTTTTCCTATTTTGGACAGCTATTTGGACAGCTCAGGAAAACCTCATTCAAAGTTTAATATGATCAAAATTTAAATGAGAGAATTAGGCTGCTTTTTTATCTTTTATAATTTTAATTTTATACAAGAAAAAGAAAATCCTCTTCTTATATATTCCTTTATAAAATGTTCCAAGTGCATAGCCACATTTGAAATTATAATCCACCCTCAAAATTTATGCAAAGAAGTTAGTCTCTTCTACCTTGGCCATCTGTGCAATAGAGATCACTGCAACGGCGCGTGTCCACGCTAAGTCTCTTCAGTTGTGTCCTATTCATTGTGACCGCCTGGACTGTAGCCCGCCAGGCTCCTTTGTCCATGGGGATTCTCCAGGCAAGAATACTGGAATGGGTTGTCATGCCCTCCTCCAGGGGATCTTTCCAACCCAGGGATTGAACCCAGGTTTCCTGCATTGCAGGAGGATTCTTGGCCATCTGAGCCACCAGGCAGAATAGATCATCTCCAATCTGCACCCCAATCACCTGTCATATGTATAATCAAAAATCCTTTGCCAACTAATGTCTCTTTTAACCTCAGCATAACTTACAGTGTCAGAAATTATGAAGTTTGAAGACTGTTTTTAACCTATGTCCTACATTTGACTCAATTATAAGAGAGGGAAAACATTTTATGACATTCATGTATTGTCAGGGAAGCAAGGCATCTTTTCCACCATGCATAATTTAATATTTCTATTTAAATAAATATTTGAAAGCTAATAAAAAGACTACTGAATCACAAGTTGATTTAATTTACATTATACTCTAAAACTGTGCACTGTTTAAGAAACCGATTCCACTACTTTAATCTAACAGAACCCTTGGTGTATCAAATCTTAAATTTCAAGCTCTCCAAAACAGTCTACATGATAAAAAATTGCATATACAGAAAGGCAGACCAAGAATTCTACTGCATGTAAGGAGATTTTCTATTATAGAAGTTACTTATCCAAAGCTAGGAACAATTATACTGGGAGAAAAGGCAGAATTTATTTTCTTGAGCATCTCCTGTGTAAAAAGGTAAGATGACAGTAAATATGAACAGTTCAATAAACAGTGTAATAAAGTATAGCTTTTATTTGGAAGTGAGACTTATGACGACCTGATAGCATCATCATCCCCCACCCACATGCATAATGTTTTATTCCTGCTATGTAATTGGTCACTCACTCTTATTTGCTCAGCAAAAAATAACCAAGAACTTCATTTGTGCTAAGCAAGGTACAAATTGCTTGGAACCAAAAATATGACTAAAATACATTCCTGCTCTCAATGAGTTTATAGTTTTAAGATTATAAAAAAAAAAAAAAAACCAAAACTTGTGAATCCACTTCACTGCAAGAAAGCACTCAATACTGAGAGGGACTTTCTGATCCGCTACTTTAGAACAGAGTGACTTTCTCACTGCTTCCCAGTGGTTAAGACTCTTTGATTGTCTCTCTAGCTATGTATTTCTGTGAATATTCTCAAAAACACCTAAATGGTCAACGTGGCTTTCAACAGAAAATGCGTCCTTACTGGCTGGTGAAAGAATGCACTAATGTGGGTTCTGCACCATTGTGACATTCTTCAACTTATTCCTTTTATCAATTTTTTTCACTTAATTTTCCCTCAGAAAGAGATCTGAAAATTATCTTGAAACTTAGCTGAAGCAGCAGAAGTTTTCTCTAAGCAAAAGCTTACCAGAGGGATGGGATAGAGAGGGAGGTGGGAGGGGGGTTCAGGATGGGGAACACATGTAAATCCATGGCTGATTCATGTCAATGTATGGCAAAAACCACTACAATATTGTAAAGTAATTAGCCTCCAACTAATAAAAATAAATGGAAAAAAAAAAGCTTACTCTGCCCAAAATACAACCCAGATAAAATTAAAGAAGCAGGTAAAAATGAACAAGATAATTTAATGAGCAAATATTGAAAAACACAAGTCAAAGCTTTTTAAAACAACAGACCTGAATCTCAGAGATATTAACTTCCTTATTATCAGCAGTCATACAGCAGTTCAGTTCAGTCCAGTTCAGTCGCTCAGTCGTGTCCACCTCTTTGTGACCCCATGAACCACAGCATGCCAGGCCTCCCTGTACATCACCAAATCCTGGAGTCCACCCAAACCCATGTCCATCGACTTGGTGATGCCATCCAACCATCTCATCCTCTGTCATCTCCTTCTCCTCCTGCCCTCAATCTTTCTTAGCATCAGGGTCTTTACAAATGAGTCAACACTTCACATGAGGTGGCCAAAGTATTGGAGTTTCAGCTTCAGCATCAGTCCTTCCAATGAACACCCAGGACTGATCTCCTTTAGGATGGACTGGTTGGATCTCCTTGCAGTCCAAGGGACTCTCTAGAGTCTTCTCCAACACCACAGTTCAAAAGCACCAATTCCTCGGCACTCAGCTTTCTTTATAGTCTAACTCTCACATCCATACATGACCACTGGAAAAACCATAGCCTTGACTAGACGGACCTTTGTTGGCAAAGTAATGTCTCTGCTTTTTAATATGCTGTCTAGGTTGGTCATAACTTTCCTTCCAAGGAGTAAGCGTCTTTTAATTTCATGGTGGCAATCACCATCTGCAGTGATTTTGGAGTCCAAAAAAATAAAATCTGACAGTTTCCACTGTTTCCCCATCTATTTCCCATGAAGTGATGGGACTGGATGCCATGATCTTCGTTTTCTGAATGTTGAGCTTTAAGCCAACTTTTTCACTCTCTTCTTTCACTTTCATCAAGAGGCTTTTTAGTTCTTCTTCACTTTCTGCCATAAGGGTGGTGTTATCTGCTTATCTGAAGTTAATGATATTTCTCCTGGCAATCTTGATTCCAGCTTGTGCTTCTTCCAGCCCAGCATCTCTCATGATGCACTCTGCATATAAGTTAAAAAAGCAGGGTGACAATATACAGACTTGACATACTCCTTTTCATATTTAGAACCAGTCTGTTGTTCCATGTCCAGTTCTAATTTTTGCTTCCTGACCTGCATAGAGGTTTCTCAAGAGGCAGGTCAGGTGGTCTGGTATTCCCATCTCTGTCAGAATTTTCCACAGTTTATTGTGATCCACAAAGTCAAAGGCTTTGGCATAGTCAATAAAGCAGAAATAGATGTTTTTCTGGAACTCTCTTGCTTTTTCCATGATCCAGCAGATGTTGGCACTTTGATCTCTGGTTCCTCTGTCTTTTCTAAATCCAGCTTGAACATCTGCAAGTTCACAGTCCACATATTGCTGAAGTCTGTCTTGGAGGATTAAGCATTACTTCACTAGCATGTGAGATGAGTGCAATTGTGTGGTAGTTTGAGCATTCTTTGGCATTGTCTTTCTTTGGGAATGGAGGTAAACTGACCTTTTCCAGTCCTGTGGCCACTGCTGAGTTTTCCAAATTTGCTGGCATATTGAGTGCAGCACTGTAACAGCATCATCTTTCAGGATTTGAAATAGCTCAACTGGAATTCCATCACCTCCACTAATTTGTTCGTAGTGATGCTTCCTAAGGCCCACTTGACTTCACATTCCTGGATGTCTGGCTCTAGGTGAGTGATCACACCATCGTACTTATCTGGGTCATGAAGATCTTTTTTGTACAGTTCTTCTGTGTATTCTTGCCACCTCTTCTTAATATCTTCTGCTTCTGTTAGGTCCATACCATTTCTGTCCTTTATTGAGCCCATCTTTGCATGAACTGTTCCCTTGGTATCTTTAATTTTCTTGAAGAGATCTCTAGTCTTTCCTATTCTACTGTTTTCCTCTATCTTTTGCACTTATAGCTGATAAAGGCTTTCTTATTTCTCCATGCTATTCTTTGGAACTCTGCATTCAGATGCTTATATCTTTCCTTGTCTCCTTTGCTTTTCACTTCTCTTCTTTTCACAGCTATTTTAAGGCCTCCTCAGACAGCCATTTTGCCTCTTTTCATTTCTTTTTCTCAGGGATGGTCTTGATCCCTGTCTCCTGTACAATGTCACATACCTCTGTCCATAGTTCATCAGGCACTCTGTCTATCAGATCTAGTCCCTTAAATCTATGTCTCACTTCCACTGTATAATCATAAGGGATTTGATTTAGGTCATACCTGAATGGTCTAGTGGTTTTCCCAAATTCTTCAATTTAAGTGAATTTGGCAATAAGGAGTTCATGATCTGAGCTACAGTCAGCTCCCGATCTTGTTTTTGCTGACTGTATAGAGCTTCTCCATCTTTGGCTGCAAAGAATATAACCAATCTGATTTCAGTGTTGGCCATCTGGTGACGTCCATGTGTAGAGTCTTCTCTTGTGTTGTTGGAAGAGGGTGTTTGCTATGACCAGTGCGTTCTCTTGGCAAAACTCTATTAGCCTTTGCCCTGCTTCATTCCATACTCCAAGGCCAAATTTGCCTGTTATTCCAGGTATTTCTTGACTTCCTACTTTTGCATTCTAGTCCCCTATAATGAAAAGGACATCTTTTTTGAGTGTTAGTTCTAAAAGTTCTTGTAGGTCTTCATAGAACTTTTCAATTTCAGCTTCTTCAGCATTACTGGTCAGGGCATAGACTTGGATTACCATGATATTGAACGGTTTGCCTTTGAAATGAACAGAGATCATTCTGTCGTTTTTGAGACTGCATGCAAGTATTGCATTTTGGACTCTTGCTGACTATGAGGGCTACTCCATTTCTTCTAAGGGATTCCTGCCCACAGTAGTAGATATAGTGGTCATCTGAGTTAAATTCACCCATTCCAGTCCATTTTAGTTCACTGATTCCTAGAATGTCGATGTTCACTCTTGTTATCTCCTGTTTGACCACTTCCAATTTGCTCTGATTCATGGACCCAACACTCCAGGTTCCTAGGCAATATTACTCTTTATAGCATCGGACCTTGCTTCCATCACCAGTCACATTCACACCTGGGTGTTGCTTTTGCTTTGGCTCCATCTCTTCATTCTTTCTGGAGTTATTTCTCCACTGATCTCCAGGAGCATACTGGGCACCTACCAACCCGGGGAGTTCATCTTTCAGTGTCCTATCTTTTTGCCTTCATGGGGTTCTCAAGGCAAGAATACTGAAGTGGTTTGCCATTCCCTTCTCCAGTGGACCACATTTTGTCAGCAAGAAATATGTCAAACAGTGAGAAAGTGGCAAAGATACTAAAAATGATCTTTTCACTGCATTATTTTCTACTCTGCTCTATTAATTTATTTATTGATCAAGTATATATTGAGTACCTACTGTGACAAGATATTTTTCCAGGCACTGGGATTACAATGATGTGCAACAACAGACACACTTCCCACTTCTGTCAAATTAGAGCTCAAGTCTACATGTGCTTTCGAAATGTGAGAGGAGGCCATCAGGATTAGGTAGTGCATTGTGAAACTACTATTTCCCTTTCTATGAATATAATCTTCAAAGATCTCTGATGATGTGACCTGGCTACACAAGTAGGGGAAAGCCTGCCAGGTGGAGGAAGAGTTTAGTAGAAAGACAAGAGGCCAAATAGGAAGGACAAGGATCTGTCTGACAGTGCAGGTGAGAAGAGGAGGAAACATGGATAGTAAGATGTAATCTCCACTTTCTCCCCACCAGCATCCTAAAACTGGCTCCCTAAATAAGAATAATAATGACTATCATGGCCCTTCTTTTCCTTGAACTAGTCAGAATGTTAAGTGAACCATTTATGACGAGTAGCTAAGTATCACCCATCTTCTAACCATGGTGGGAAAGTAGATTTGTAAAACATTCGCTTCTTTCTTCCTCCCAGAGGACTCTTTATTCTATTTCAGCAAACCTCATATTCGTCAACAACATGCCTATTACTATGACAGCATTGTATCTACTGAAATGCTAACCTCAATAGTTGATGCTATCAGTACAAGAAAGGTTAAAGAAATTATTTCACATTGCCATCTGTGACAGATTTTTAGCATGTTTAAAGAGGGTTTCAATAAATCCTCATTTGCACAGTGTGGATACATAGCATTTAATGCTTCAAAAATTAATAAGGGGATCTATTTTCCTGCACTTATTTAAATAGAGCTATTGCTAATACATTCATTCCCATAATAACTTACTCTCATTTTTCAAAATAAAAACATAGACTATACTCGTGAATTTTAAAAGAACTCTGGTTAGAGTTTACTGTTTTGTCTTTGACATTGCAAACAATCATTGCAATTCCATCTTTGTTAGGTGTCTAGGACACGGCTGAAATAATATATGTGTACATGTATACAGCTATCTTTATACCCATATATGTAAATAATGGTTTATGGCTTGTATACCTTCTGAGATTTATTAAAGAAGACACCTTCAGTGCCTCCCAAATATAATAGCTACCAGAACATACACTGTTCTAGGAGAGGTGCCTTATCTGTCTCCTCCACGCCTTCAAATTAATAGTGCTTTCCTAACAATCACCACAGTTTCTCAAAAGTGAACTTGGACAAGCAAAGCATTTTGATGTTATGAAATGGACTATCTTGATGTTCACAAAAGTTATTGCTGACACCCCACATGATTGCTTAATTACTCTGATTCAGTTACGAGCAAAACAAAATGCAGAAAACATATCTCACTTGCTCTCCTGCCCAGAAACCACATCCCATAATTAAACTAGGAGATGGTGGGATACCTCTTCAAACAATGCAAGCAAGTGGTGGAACTGCTTCTTCCTGCTCATTAGGTGTGGGTTACTGTTGAATCATAACTACTAAGGGATCCTGCAGGCGGTAATGAGTAGATCATCTCAGACCAAGCTTGCTGGCTGAGACAGACACAGCACTCCAGGAAGGAAGTCTGGAATAATGAACACTGGAGTCTCAGATCCAAGGAGCAGCCTCTAGTGCACAAAACCCACCCAGGGCCAGACAGGGGATCTTGTGTACAGAGGAAACTTGTGGGAAAACAAAACGACTCACTGGCCGAGGCTAGAATAAGTTCAAGACTGTCAGATAAAGTGCATGCAGGTAGGCAGAGACACAGTACCTTTTCTCCCAGAGAGGCTTGTCCCTACATCTAATCACCCACATTTACATTTCATTTCTCAGAGAGACACATCATGCCCCACCTTCATCAAACAGTCTCATCGTCATCACATGGACAGATGCATCAGTGTTCTGTCCGTACACCTCCAGCTCTGACCATTTCAGCAAACCAGGCTGACTGCCAACGGCCAACACCTGAATCACTGCACCTCCTCTGCCTGCCAAAGACCACTGCGCCTATGCACGTGGCAGGCTGTAAAGGCCAAGGAATTCAGGCCCATTAGAGCTGCCCTCAACTAATGACTGGCTGGAGTTGATGAACAAACACCCCAGCTCCCTTATCTCTCAGATGGGGTAACTCTGAGGTCCATGTTCTACACCGTCTCTCAGAACTCCTAAGTATTAGCACACTCCAGTTGCCCACCCACTTACTGGCTTTCTACTTTCTCTCTCCTATTTCTTCACTCCCTACCAGTGCTCCTTGGGAACAGCTTCTACCTCAGCTGCTTACAGTAGAGTCTGTCTCAGGTGTGATTCTCTAGGAGCCCCAATAAAATCATCCTTATCGGCATCTTTATCCTCCTCTTCCTCCACATCGTCTCCCTCCCCTTCCTCATCATCATGACAACAGCGACAACACTTACCACTCATTGCGTTCCTTCTGCAAGGATTTGAGGGTTTCAGGCATTATTCTATTAAAATTTTAATTTTCACAAGAGGTAGGTATTCTGCTTATATTTTACAGTTGATGAAGAGAGATATGGGGGAATGAAATAAGTCTGAGATCTAGACCACTAAGTTAGTAAATGAAGGATAGAAGTCAAGATCTATTTGATTCTAAACCCAATCTGTTCATTCTATTGTACTATGCTCCCACCCACAAAAACTAAAATTAAAATGACTTAAAAACAAAATCCACATACTGAGCTCTACTCTATCTTCTAAAACTATATCAGAAGGAAATAATTTTATTTCACTACTTACAAATAAATGTCAAGAATACATTTAACCTAATAATACTTTCAAAAAGAGTCATTAGATGAATATATTTTAATTCAACTAGAATATTCCTCCATTAAATGTTTGGTTATGTCTCCTTTTTGCCACAGCAGCATTTTATAAGAGCATGAGATCTCTTCAAGTGCAGGGACTATGCCTTATTTATGTTTGCATTCCCAGAAGCCAGCCTAATAGGCATTCATTGAATGTTAGATGAACTGACTGACCTGAGTTCTAGTAAATTTTAATGATATGGAAATGTTTGAGGGAAAAACTGATTTCACTAAGACTCAACTTGGTTTCAGAGGAGATTGCTGTTCTTTGATAAGGAACAGAAATCTTACAAAATAAGGAGAAATGAGGTCTATGGTCTCTCCAATGGTGGTATTTACAGAGAATGATCTGCATTTCAAAGATGTCTGATAATGTAATGCAAATGGTGCTTTAATAAAATAATTAAATATCTTGAAAAAAGTTAAATTCAATTTAGAGTAACGTGGAAAAAATTCTGGATTTTAGAATCCTAAAAATCATTTCATTTCACTGGAGATAATCTAACTGGTGGTGGGTTTCTTTTCCAAGGGTTTCCCTGATAGCTCAGTTGGTAAAGAATCCACTCGCAAGGCAGGAGACCTGGGTTTGATCCCTGGGTAGGGAAGATCCCCTGGAGAAGAGAACAGCTACCCACTCCAGTATTTTGACCTGGAGAATTTCATGGACTGTACAGTCCATGGGGTTGCAAAGAGTTGGACATGACTGAGCAAATTTCACTTCTTCTTTTACAAAAGGGAGGAAACAGCTTTACTTGAAGACTTTATAGTCAAACTCTGCCCACTGACAATCCAAATGTTATCATTAACTACATGCATTGTTTAATCAAACAGTAGACTACTGCTTAGGACTGGAAGGCTGAACCATTGCCTCCAACACCTTGCCATTTCAAATATTTACAATAAAGTTACTTTTAATAGTGCCACAACTTGCTACTTATAATCAAAGAATGTGTGTGTGTGTGTGTGTGTGTGTGTGTGTGTGTTCTAGTCACTAAGTTGTGTCCAACTCTTTTGCCATCCCGTGGACTATAGCCTGGTAGGCTCCTCTGTCCATGAGATTTCCCAGACAAGAATACTGGAGTGGACTGCCATTTCCTTTTCCAGGGGATCTTGCTGACTCAGAGATTGAACCCATGTCTCCTGCATTGGCAGGAAGGTTCTTAATCACTGAGCCACCTTGGAAGTCCATAATTTCAGATTAGAAGTTTCTAAATGTAGGGAAGAAACAGTCTGTGAGAGATAAACAAACTGCCTATTAAATTGTACCAATATGCCCATTACTTACAAAAAACATATGCATTCAACATTTAAATCCTAAATGGCTCCAACTTGCAAAGTATAAAGTGAAACTACCATCAGTCAAAATGAACTCATATCCCACATATGCAGTATAAAATATATGGAACTTATGTAGCACAGGGAACACTATTTGAGACATATTGGTCATATGAAAACAGATACAGGAAACAGGAAGAAAATGAACAAAAGACAGTTTTCTACAGAATAAAAATATCCTATTATTACATTTCCAAATCACTCTTTTTTAATGTAAAAAACTCTTTGAAAATTAATCCTAGAGAGGCAGATTCAAAAATTTACAATAATTCCCTGCTTCATTAATTGTTACGTAAAATTTTACAGCATTTAGTTTGGAAAAAAATCTTCCCAAAAGCATAAATTGCATGCAAATTAGAGTCATATATAGCTGCAGATTATTTTCGCCAACATTTAATTATGGAAATGTTCAATCATACAGCAAAGTTGGAAGCATTGTAAAGTGAAATCCCATGTACCCACTACCTAGATTCTACCATTACCATGTTACTGCGCTTCCTCTATTACATGTCTAGGCAACTATATGTACCTCTACCCATTCAGTAATCCATCCTGGAACACTGCAAAGTGGTTTTCAGAATCAGAAAAATTCTCTGTAAATGCTTCTGCATATGCATATGATTAAATAAAGTTCAATATTTACTTTCATTTTATAAAATTTGCATGCAATGAAAAGCAAAAATTGTAACTGTTCATTCTTTGAGTTTTAACAAATGTATATACTTATAAATATCTAAACCCTGCTCAAGATATAGAACATTGAGTGACAGATCATTTTGGAAAGAAAAGAAATATGTGTGTAAGCTTTCTTTTCTTTAAAAATAATCCAATATATTAAGAAATTCTAAAGTAAAACAAATGATACCGTCTTTTTCCCTTAATGTCGATAATTTTTTTTTTCAATTCCATCACAGCAACTAAATAAAGAGCAGCATGTGACAGGATGCCCAAGGATTAATTTGGTTTAGAGCAGGGACGCTTTGCCAAATGCCAACAATGCCCAGACCTGCAAGATAAATGTAGGAGTAAAGTGAGAAAAGTACAAAAGGGAGGGGTGGAGACAGCAATCAACACTTTAACATTTAGCTACAGCCATGTCAGACCTTCAGATCATTCAAAGAGGGCTGGAAATACAGATTTTACGAACAATATGTTCAATTTATAAAATGTTAACAATTAATGTAAAGTCTAAAAAACCAAGTTGTGGTTCAAATTGAGCCTGTAAGTTCTCCCCTCCCCAGTTTGTATTCTCTTGCTTGGAGTTTCATGTTATTTCATGACTTGTAGTAATATACATTTATTATGATCAGCTCATTCTTTGAGTAAACAGGAGAATCTCAGAATCAAGATTTAAAGGATCTATTTATTAATGTTTTTTTTTTAATTTAAGATGTGAGCAGTGAGATACATCTCATCCTATTATAAGAGATAGGAGCATTAAGAGAAACCAGAAGCAAATAGTAATACAGTCAGTTTCTTTCACTCCAGGTAACATAATCATTCTTCAGTCTCCACAAGGAACTGGTTCCAGGATTCACCTCTGAGGATACCAAAATCCAAGGATTCTCAAGTCTCATAGTGGCCCTCTATATCTACATGTTCCACATCCAAGAATAAACTGGCTAAGACTATATTTATTGAAAAAAAAAATGTGGACTTGTTCAGTTCAAACTTGTGTTGATCATATATATATGTGTTGATCATATATATATATATGTATATATGTATGTATGTGTGTGTGTGTGTGTGTGTGTGTGTATATATATATATATATATATATATATATATATAATGATGTGTCAAAGAAGGCAATGGCAACCCACTCCAGTACTCTTGCCTGGAAACTCTCATGGATAGAGGAGCCTGGTGGGCTGCAGTCCATGGGGTCGCAAAGAGTCAGACATGACTGAGCGACTTCACTTTCACTTTTCACTTTCATGCATTAGAGAAGGAAACGGCAGCCCCCGTGTTCTTGCCTGGAGAATCCCAGGGACGGGGGAGCCTGGTGGGCTGCCATCTATGGGGTCGCACAGAGTCGGACATGACTGAAGTGACTTAGCAGCAGCAGCACAATGATGTGTACATGTACATATATATTATGGTGTATATCCTCACATAAAGTATATGTGAAGTATATCCAAACTGAGAGAACAATCCATTATTTGGGATTTAAAGGCATGAAACTTTAGCAAGGACTTACCACAACTTTATGTTTAGAGAGGTCAATTCTGTAATTAAGATATAACATTATGCCCAATTTTTGATGTACACTTTGGTAAGGAATGCATTCATTACATGAGGAGGGTCCTCCCTACTAAGAGAATTCATAAGTGCTGCACAATGCAACATGGAACAAGAAGGGGCTTCTTACACGCCTGGCAGATCATTATCATATAAGAAAATGAAATCTAGATGAAGCATAAAAAGTGTGAGCTTATTATAGAGTGTTCAGAGATTTTGTCTGATTTTCTTTCCTTGAGCCCCTTTGAAGAGAGAGTAGGGCTGGGAAAGTTAAAGAACCTATCTCTTGCCAGCCCTTCAAGGGGCTGATTTGAGGTGGTGCTAATGCACCTTGACATAGGATTTTCCTGCTCAGGAGTTCAAAACGGGGATTATGACAACTTCACCTGACCCAGAAACATCCCTGTCTTTTGTTACCCATCATGCCAGTTTCAGAAAAGTCAGTCAGTATAACATTTCAATCATGAACTGGCAGAATTTGCCTTTTTTACACCTGTCAACACTGAAGGTAATTGTGCTCCCAGGGCCATCCCACTGAAAGAAATATATGGAAATTAGAAATATACCACATTTTCAGGAAACTGCCAGTTTCTGGATGCCTTTGTGAACTCCCCTTCTTTTCTGTTTAGTATAAAAATAGAAGGGGAAGGGCAGGGAAAGGGAATGTTGTAAGCACACAGTAAAAGATGTTCATCTGTCTACGTTATTACATCGAAGCTTCCACTGCTTCTTGCCTTGACATAAACACTTCATAGTCTCCAATTATATTAATTGCTCATGTGGTAAAACACCATCTGGGTGATAAACATAACGAAGTTCTTAGACAAGACAAACTTGAAAATGTCCTGTATGTAAACAAGGGCAATTTGAAGATAACATCCCATCATTTTCCTGGTTTTAGAATTTTTGTTGCTTTCGTTCAGCTGCTAAGTCGTGTCCGACACTTTGCGACCTGCCAGGCTTCCCTGTCCTTCACTATCTCCGAGAGTGTGCGCAAACTCATGTCTATTTAGAATTTTATTTTGAATAAATTGGGACTTTTTTGAAAGTCTACACTCGGCTCAGGTAAATATTAAGACTATGACTCTGTTAGTAATTAAGAGTACTAACATGACACCTTGTTCTTTAAAATGTATGTGAAGATACTTACAGTATTCCAGATAACTGAATCTGAGCCATAATTATCTGTGAGTTATCAAAAGCTACTAGGACCTTTAAAAGAATTGTAAGAGAGTTTCCCGATGATGAAAGAGCAAGGTGTTCACGTGTGAAGCAGGTTCCTAACATCCAGAAACTGGCAATGGCAGCCTTTATGTCTAATCCTTCCTCCCAGCCCACCTCCACTCCATTAACCAGCAGGAACATGCGAATCACATCTTACCAAAACTTACAGTCTCTGCATTTGAGGACAAAGCAAGACAAAAGGTCCTAGTCTCTCTCAAAAAAAAAAAAAAAAAGCTAAGCAACCCGCCAACACACCAGCAGCATTGTTTTTCAGTTTCCAAAGCTTTTAAGAATAATTTATGGTACACATGCCAAATGTATCTTATTAATTCTCTTTAAAGTTACTACTAGGGAAAATTAGATATAACTCCTTTTTTCTGATGAAGCATTTTCTAAAATATCTCAATGGTGTGAATGCTGATATTATCTGCCTGTGCAAAAATGGGCCCAGTTTTGAAGAGCACCGACTTCTACTCACTCAGAGCTTTTACACTGCCCTCCTTCCCTAAATGTGGGATGAAATCATTTTCCTGCAAGTTAGTCCCTCACTCCCTCCTACACTCTCTCTTCTTCCACCACCAGCCCACCTCCTCCAGGCCCCTGGGTAAGCAAGAGTCAAGGAAGAATAGAGCCATAGGAGATGTGTTACGTTTTGTGTCTGATTAGCTAAATCTGGTCAGGAAAGCTAGAAGAAATGCCACCCTGCATGTGTGGGTACTCTGCTCTGCAAAAAAATTGTTATTTCCCCTCCTCCTCCCTAGGTAAAACAGAACAGTGGAAATTTGGCAGGGAAAATGTGTTTGGCTCAAAATACTACACAAAATGGAACAGGAAGTTCTGGGCATTAGGGATCCAGCAGTGAAACAAGACACACCAAGTCCCAGCTCTCACAGAACTTACACTTGGAGGGAGTCTGAGGTCAGGGAGGCAGACAGCAAACATGTGGACTCTGAGATAAATGAGATAATCTTCCAGACTGTGACACATGCTACGAAGAAAAGTGAGGAGGGTTACAGATGGAGACGCCTAGTGAGGGAGGGGGCTGGTCAGCAGAGGAGGTACCTTCTGAGCGGACAGCTGGACGACAGCAGGGCCATCTAGGTAAGGGCGCAGCAGGAAGAGAATCCTGGCGGGGGTTGGGGGGGGGGGGACACTGGCATCCTGAGGAGGGAGGCAGCTCCCGGTGAGCCTGGACCAGGAAGCGGGCCAGTGCGGATGGAGCTGAGCGAGGTGCAGGCAGGCGGTGGGAGGCGAGGGCTGGGGGTGGGCAGGAGCAGTCTCAGAGGCAGCTGGGTGCTCTCTCGTGAGCCGGACCGGCAGCATGGGCTCTGCTCTCAGTGCACTGGGACCCCACTGGAGGGTTTAGGCAGGGGTGGTAGTGTTATCTGATTTCTGTGTTTTAAATACTGCTTTGGATGCCACATGGAGAATGGTCAGTTCTGAGGCCATCTGACACAGATGCCCAGAGAGCTGAGCGCCAGTTGTACATATCCTTAACCTGCTCATTAAAATACCCTTTCTGGGGGGTGACTCGCTCTCCTTGCCTCACCCTTGTTTCCTAAGAGTATCAGATAAACTACCGTATCCTGAGAGTCCCTTGGATTACTCAAGATCCAACCAGTCCATCCTAAAGGAGATCAGTCCTGGGTGTTCATTGGAAGGACTGATGCTGAAGCTGAAACTCCAATTCTTTGGCCACCTGATGCAAAGAGATGACTCATTGGAAAAGACCCTGATGCTGGGAAAGATTGAAGGTGGGAGGAGAAGGGGACAACAGAGGACCAGACTGTTGGATGGCATCACTGATTCAAAGGACATGAGTTTGAGCAAGCTCTGAGAGATGGTGAAGGACAGGAAAGCCTGGCGTGCTGCAGTCCATGGGGTCACAAAGAATCGGGCATGGCTGGGTGGCTGTACAACAAAAACTGTATTCAAGTTATTGTCTCAGGTTGTATTTTTGGAAGTACACAAACTAGGACACCATATAAAGCACCTCAAAACATCTCAGTCCTCACATGAGCTCCCTTCCACAGTGCAGCAGAAAATCCCAACCACTTTCCCATGATCGATCCAGGAGTGAAAGGACAGCAGACAGAAAATGGGAGGGGGAGAGAGAAAGCTTATCACATGCAGGAGGTGCTCCAAGTTACATCAGGGCCAAGAAGACACCCAGACCACGTCTGACTAGAACCACAGTCACACAGATAGGCACTTCCATAAGAAGGATGTATAAAATGTCTGTGACATTAATTATAATATGACTCAAAAATCTGACAGAATTCAGTTAAAAACTGAACATGCTGAGACAGGCACTGGCATGAAGCCCCAACCTAGTCAGATGTACATCCTGATTTATTGCAGATGGGCACCAAATCATTTTGCCAATTTGGATGTTCCCAATAACGTTTCACAAATAGATCTGCTATCCAACAATCTCTGCCTTCAGTCCAAAGAGGCACAAATACAAGAAATGCAACTTAATTCACACACACACACACACACACACACACACACACACACACACACCAAGGTTAAACCCAGTTACTTTAGATTTTATAAGAAGTTAACAATAATTCTCTTATTTTGCTACTAAAGAACTTGCATATAGCCATTTTATACTTATTTATAAAGGCAATCTTTCCCCATGAAGAATAAAATAAATAATTACCAGCTCTTTTACATATGGACTCTACATCCCCAATTCTCATATACTATCTTTATAATATCTTTATAATATGGATAATATGAAACTAAGTTCAATTCTCTTCTGTTCATGTTATGCGGTTTACTTCATTCTTCTGTACTCAAAGAAATCCTCTACTTGAGACATGAAAGTTTAAAAGTATTGGCCAAATTCCAACAACATTAATGGTGAGTGAATTTTTAAAGAAATGAAAACAGGAACAGAGAATTATTTTATATTAAGTGGGAATCACCAAAAGTCTATATTCCATATATACATGTTCCTGAAAACTGTGGGAAAGTTCTCTGTGAGAGCTCCACGAAACTATAGGTGATTTCTCCCAATGACAAATAGTTTAAAAGATTCTACTTCTCAGAGTTGCTGTGTTCCAGCTTTTGTATTGTGAAGCCATGATGTGTTTCTCTCCAACAAACAAGAGAACTATTTCTATCAGATTGAAACTACTTCATAACTTCTAATAAGTAAACACTACTCCATAAACAAAGAATTACATTGGCTTAAAGCTCAACATTCAGAAAACTAAGAGCATGGCATCTGGTCCCATCACTCCATGGGAAATAGATGGGGAAACAGTGGAAACAGTGTCAGACTTTATTTTTTTGGGCTCCAAAATCACTGCAGATGGTGATTGCAGCCATGAAATTAAATGACGCTCACTGCTTGGAAGGAAAGTTATGACCAACCTAGATAGCATATTAAAAAGCAGAGACATTACTTTGCCAACAAAGGTCCATCTAGTCAAGGCTGTGGTTTTTCCAGTGGTCATGTATGGATGTGAGAGTTGGACTGTGAAGAAAGCTGAGCGCCGAACAATTGATGCTTTTGAACTGTGGTGTTGGAGAAGACTCTTGAGAGTCCCTTGGACTGCAAGGAGATCCAACCAATTCATCCTAAAGTAGATCAGTCCTGGGTATTCATTGGAAGGACTGATGCTGAAGCTGAAACTCCAATACTTTGGCCACCTCATGCGAAGAGTTGACTCATTGGAAAAGACCCTGATGCTGGGAGGGATTGGGGGCAGGAGGAGAAGGGGACGACAGAGGATGAGATCACTGGATGGCACCACCAACTCGATGGACATGAGTTTGATTAAGCTCCAGGAGTTGGTGATGGACAGGGAGGCCTGGCGTGCTGCAGTTCATGGGGTCGCAAAGAGTCAGACACGACTGAGCAACTGAACTGAACTGAATCTTACTACTTCCTATCTATAAAGATAGGTATGATTAAATAATAAATAAGAGTCCCACAAATTCAATTCTAGAATACCTCTTTAGGACACAATATGATAAGTTTAGTCCCTCAGGCTTAAGTCTGTTGGTATAATTTATTTTAGTACTACCTGGTTATTTAGTGCAAGGAAAGTAAGGGTCGTGCAAAGTCACTGGCAGCTAAGGGAAAATGCTGGGGAGACGTCACTGCCTAATTAATTCTCGCTGCTTCTTCTTCACTAATTATTCAAGACTTCAGTAACTTTTAAGTCATAACTTCCTAGATACCTAATTAAACCAATGCCCAACTCTTTGACAAGACACCTCTAGGTAAAGTAGGTTACCCTTATAAAGCATGCATGGGTGCTCAGTTGCTAAGCCATATCTGAATATTTTTGTGACCCCAAGGACTGTAGCCCACCAGGCTCCTATCTCCATGGGACTATCCTGGTATACTGGAGTGGGAATCTTCCAGATGCAGGAATTGAACCCACGTTCCCCACAGGTCCTCCATTTACAGAGCAGATTCTTTATCACTGCACCACTTGGGAAGCCCACCTTAATAAAGATACCTAATTCAAGAGGATAGTGGCTTAATTTTAAATTCAGAAAGGATGCTAGAGGTTCCTTTAACCCTCCAAAGCAACATAATGGTACTCTGAGATTAAATCATTCACTCTCTGTTTACGTATTTCTAACGAAGAAGTATTTGCTAGCTCCCAAGGGGGTATCATTCCATTTTTGGATGGTTTTGATTATTAAAAAGTCAAAACTTTTCTTTCTGATAATAAGTCAAAACTATCCTCCCTGCCTCTTTCATCTATTGTTTCTCCAATGACAACAGAGCATATATCTCATTGCTCAGTTTAGTAACTGTCTCTTATTTATCTCTTTCAAAATTCTCTCTTCCCTCTCATCCACGAATTAACTTTGGGCCCTTGGAGCATGAATAAATTATTTCAATTATTTTGAACATTGAGGGCCTAGCACAAAGTAGATGCTCAAAAAATGTATGCTGGAAAAAGAGCAATCTCCATGCCCTTCTAAAATTTATATATATGAGGACATTCTCGATCAACAGGATTACCCATTGGCTCCCAGTCATATGTAATATCCATTATTAACTATAGTAGATTAATGTGTGTATTTTTAAGTAAAATTTTATGTCATTGGAGGAAAATAGGAGAATGGATTAGACAAAAGTGAGAATATACCATATGTTTAAATTTGAACATCAGAATACCTACAATTTTTGAAATTTACCATATTTGAAACAAAACTTAAGCCAGAGAATAAAAATTCAACTACAAGACCTTGAAAGCACTCTCAATTTCCCACATGGTCTTTACCACTTAGCTCCTCTTCACTTAGCACCCAGTTTGAAGAGAATGAAACCACCCTTGAGGATGAAGTGAAAACCTAATTTGACAGTGCTGTCCTTTCTGTGCTGTGGACTTTATTTTTTGGAGCTCCAGTCAATCCTCAAGAAACACATGTATAAATTATAACTTAGGTTTTTTTTAAAAAGAACTGAATTTCCTGCTTCTTCAACTGGTATTTGTTGAAAACAGATGATGAGAATTGTAAACAGCAACTCTCTTGCAGGGCAAGATCTAATATCACAGATATTGACCATCAAATTAGTACATGGCACATTTAAGAACCTTTAATGTAGCCGCTATTGCTTCAAACTACAGTGTATATATGTTGACACATTATGCTATGTCCAAACACAGGTAAGAAGACTCTCAACTTAAATTCTTTACCTGTACTGTAAGGCAAACTATGACTTCTATTAGGACTTCCAATAAAAATATCTGCAAAGAAAGTGAATAGTTATTCTGGTAAAGGAGATATATAGCAGGATGTGAGAGTTTTAAAACAATATTATTTGAGGTTGAAGGTAAAAGAGAATCTCATAATGTGATCAGATGTTTAGGAACAAGGTATGAATGCATTTTTCTTCCATTTCCATTCTTTTTTTTTCTTCTTCCAAGATCAAGTGATTCACCATCTGGTCTACCATAAAGCTAAAGCTAGTAGTCATTTATTGCCCATAAATTTGTGAGAGCCTTAATAATCAAGAAATTACAGATATACAATTGTAAGTCATGTGACTACTATATGTCCTTTATAGATTAAATACAACTTTACATTTTTTGGCCCTTTCCACAAGACAGAAGGTATAGCAAGATACCACAGGCTCAGCACACACACATCAGTAATCTCTGCTACAAGGCCTAATTACAATACATCAGCCAGATCCGAACCTTCAAGTCCACATCAATAATTCAGCAGTATATGCAGTAAATTTAAGCAGACATGAAGTGATTGACATTCTAAGAAAATACCAGCGGCATGTTTTTGAGCAACAGGTGTTCAGGTCACTACACTTGCAGCATATGTACTCTCTTAATCAAGAGGAAGCACATTAGAAAAACAAAACAAAACCTACTAATGAAAACCAACTTGTCCAAATATTGAAAGGGTATGCATGACCTCAATCACATGGTACATGCACATTCTAATTGTTTATAATACTGTAAACATTTTACACTAAAATTTTTATGAGTTATAAGAGGTTGATTTTTGCAGAAAACTTCAAAGCTACACTTCTTAGAATCTCTGGATTTTAAAATCACTATATTATTATTGTTCTTTAGAATAAGTCAGGGTTAGCCCCCTGGTGGCCCCATGGTAAAGAACCTGCCTGCCAATGCAGGAGACACAGGAGACACAGGTTCAGTCCCTAAGTTGGAAAGCTCCCCTGGAGGAAGGAATGGCAACCCACCTCAGTATTCTTGCCTATAAACTTTTATGAACAGAGGGTGGGCTACAGTCCATGGGGTCACAGAGTTTGACACAACTGAGCAAATGACCATGCATGCATGTAGGCACCGAGTAGGGTCTAAGGGAATGTTCATTCAATGAAGAAATTAATGATTCTACAATGAGCACAAGCTGAAATCATCACATAATAAAGAAACAAAAATTAATTGGGATATGTCCATACAGTGAACATGGAGTCCTGAGAGGAACCTTTAGTAAGAAACCGAGGCACAGCTTTTATAAGGCCAGATGGAAAAGAGGAAATCTGGGCAGGGAGCTGTAACTTTCCACCAGACTTGAGTGGCTCCTCAACCTCCTGCCAAAGAGGCGGCCTCCTGTGGGTAGTTCTGTGTCTGGAGCTCATGACTATAGCTGGGGCAGGCCATTTACCTTCTCTGAGCCATTCAGCTCACCACCTGGCTCTGAGGGTCACGGATGAGAGCATTCGGTAAACTAGGCAACATATACATAACATCTTCATTACTGGCTCTACCACTAAAACAAAATGAACAACAGCTGCTATATTCATTTCTAGACCTATTGTAACAAGTTACTCTAAAACTGGTGGGTAAAACAATAATTTATCATGTCACAGTTCTGGAGGCAGACATCTGAAATCAGGATGCCAGCAGGCCCATGTTTCCCCACGGGCTCCAGGAAACAACCATTCCTTGCTTTTCCAGGCTTTGGTGACGCCAGACAGCCCTTTGCTTGGGGCTACATGACTCCTATCTCTGTCTCCATGTTACATGGTCTTCTGTGTATGTCCCTGTGTCTCAGAGCTCCCTCTGACTTTACACCCATCCTAAAGCTGGGAGATATCATCTCATGAGCCTTAATTTTATTTGCAAAGACCCTTTCTCCAAACAAGGTCACCTTCACAGGTTCCAGAGAACATAAGTTTTGAGGGTGCAACATTGAACCCACTATCCTTTTCCTTCCCTTCTGCTCCTATGTTCTCTGTTCCTAAACTACAAACGGAAAATAAAATGATTTCCAGAGCTTTCATTTAGTTTTGGCTAACTGGTTTGTATTTCAGGGAAAATAAAAAGAAAAAATAACAAAAATGCTGTGGAGAAAATATCTTGCCAAGCAAGTATACACAGTGATTATTATGTTATTATCAACAACCTTTGCTACTGGGATGCACGAGTTTGTTCCTCTAGAATGTGATACTGTAGGAGTTAAGTGATGCATAGCCTGCTGATTTGAAGAGCAATTCTCTTACTTTTAGATTTAATAATTGCCATTCTGTTATGTATGGCATAAATGAGAAAATTAAAAACACACTTAAAAATTGAAGATAAATTGCATTTCAGAACTCTTAATCAGCTTGGAAGTTTGGAAGGATACCAGCATTTAAACCAGCGCTGTAACATCAAAATGTACTCAGCTAACAATTAGAGCTAATATTCTTAATGTAAGGTTTCAACTCTTAAGCTGTTCTAAGTAAGCATCAAAACAAATTCTGCAGGTGAGAACATCTATTTTTGGAGCTATTAAAATCAGCAGAATATTTGAATGTAAGCAGAGTGCAGGGAAACAGCTCACTATAACACATGGATAAATCACACGGCTTTAGAAATGATCCCTTTTGAGAGCCAAGTAAAAAATATAGACTGTCTTCTCCTGTCTGACAAAACAATTTCCAGTAGTTTTGAATGCTTTGTGATATTTCTGCTCTTGATCCTGTTTTTATGGACATAAAGGAATGTGGTAGCTGCTGTCTGACCTCAGCCCACATCCCTAGTCTCATCTCTTCCCTGGGATGCCTAATTTCCAGGATCTGGCTCTCGACCTGAGAGGTTCCCCACAAGCTCCAAAAAATCACATCAAGGGTTCTGGGGATGTTCACACAATCTCCTGAATGTCTCAACGGATGGCTGACAGAGATTGGGGTACAAATACCCCAGTTCCCTTACTCCTTATGCCATGACTCAGTATCTAAATCATTTTCCAGACTATCCATATGGCTTCTGTCACCCACAGTCATAACTGTTTTGATAATGTGTCCCTTTAGATTATTAGGATAACGTATCTGGTCCCATCACTTCATGGCAAATAGATGGGGAAACAATGGAAACAGTGACAGACTTTATTTTCTTGGACTCC
Source organism: Cervus elaphus (assembly GCF_910594005.1). NCBI lineage: Eukaryota > Metazoa > Chordata > Mammalia > Artiodactyla > Cervidae > Cervus > Cervus elaphus. The sequence continues at coordinate 7,952,680 of NC_057837.1, read as the reverse complement.
AAAATCACTGCAGATGATGACTGCAGCCATGATATTAAAAGACGCTTGCTCCTTGGAAGAAAAGCTGTGACCAACCTAGACAGCATATTCAAAATCAGAGACATTATTTTGCTGACAAAGGTCCATCTAGTCAAAGCTATGGTTTTTCCAAGTAGTCATGTATGGATGTGAGAGTTGGACTATAAAGAAAGTTGAGTGTCAAAGAATTGATGCTTTTGAACTGTGGTGTTGGAGAAGACTCTTGAGAGTCCCTTGGACTGCAAGGAGATCCAACCAGTCAATCCTAAAGGAGATCAGTCCTGAATATTCATCAGAAGGACTGATGCTGAAGCTGAAATTCCAATACTTTGGCCACCTGAAGTGAAGAACTGACTCACTGGAAAAGACCCTGATTCTGGGAAAAATTAAAGGCAGGAGGAGAGGGGAACAAGAAAGGATGAGATGGTTGGATGGCATCACCCACTCAATGGACATGAGTTTGAGCAAGCTCTGGGAGTTGATGATGGATGGGGAGGCCTGGCATGTTGCAGTCTATGGGGTCACAAAGAGTCGGACACAACTGAGCAACTGAACTGACTGATGGGTCCCTTTAGGCTGGCTTTCCTTTCCTGAATCCCTGGATCAGGTTCTATTATTCAATGGACATGAGGTTGAGCAAACTCTGGAAGATAGTGAAGGGTAGGGAAGCCTGGTGTGCTGCAGTCCAGGTGGTCACAAAGACTCATACACAATGGATCGACTGAAGAAGAACAACCACCACCTTCAAAACAAACTGCTGCTGCTGCTGCCGCTAAGTCGCTTCAGTCGTGTCCGACTCTGTGCAACCCCATAGACGGCAGCCCACCAGGCTCCCCAGTCCCTGGGGTTCTCCAGGCAAGAACACTGGAGTGGGTTGCCATTTCCTTCTCCAATGTGTAAAAGTGAAAAGTGAAAGTGAAGTCGCTCAGTAGTGTCCGACTCTTAGCGATCCCATGGATCACAGCCTACCAGGCTCCTCCATCCATGGGATTTTCCAGGCAAGAGTACTGGAGTGGGGTGCCATCGCCTTCTCCATTAAAACAAACTACTTACACTCAAACCTGTCTGAGAATCTGCTTCTGAGGCAACCCACCTAAAAACAGGGAACAAAGAATATTACTACCTTTCAAAAATAAAATAAAAACCTCTTTGCTTTAAAATGACCTCAAAGGTGAATCTTCCTAAAACCACTGCTGCATGGTACATATGGACATACCAACATTGAAAATGATAACTCATAATTGTAGAGTCCTGTGGTAGGCAGTGCTCATTTAATGAAAAGGCATATCCCAACCTGTTCTTTCACCTGATGGCCAATTTCATTCAAGCACTGAATGGCTCTGTGCCTGTAGGTAATCCAACTCCTCCACAGGTTCAGGGAGCAAACCAGTTAACGTTACCGATCATGTTCATTTCATTCCCATTCTCCCAGACTGCGTAGGCATGGACAGGAGATACACTTCTGGCTGATAGGACCTGAACAGTAAAAGTTTAATGGGAAGCTTCCAAGAATTTTTATCTCAATCTTTAAAAAGAGAGAAGAGTCATTCTGTTCCCCTGGCTTGTAAATATTGAGTTGGTCAAGAAGTTAGAGTAGCTATATCACAAGCATGAACTGACCAGCCTGGAAACAAAAACAACAAGCTAATGGTGGCAGGGCAGCAAGATGAAAGTAAAGTTGGATTTTTTTATATCTTCCAACAATTGAATTGACTAATCCTGGAACAGCCATATCTCTGGACTTGGGATGTGAAATAATAAATCTCCTTTTGTTTAATCTCTTGATCTTCTGTTAATTACAGCCTAAAATTTATAAAAAATTTTTTTCATTATGCAAAATGCTTCCATATAGAGTATCTCACCTTTCTAGGTAAGGGCAACCTAACTATTAGTTCCTATACAGATCTCTCAGCCACAAATGCATTTAATGCTCTTTCCTAAGAAGTCACTGAAAATGGGAACTGAATAAGTATAATTGGTTACAACTAGTTCTACATGACAGAAAAAGATAGAGGAGGGAGAATTAACAAAGAAAAAAAAAAAAAAACCAGGAGATAACCTGTGCTCGTTACTGTTATATAAGACCTATTCTCATACACCTGCCTCAGAGGTTGGTGTAGGAGTCAAATGAGACCATACACACACAGGTTTTACCAAGAGCTTGTTATATTTCTTTGTAATGCTGATTATTCCTTGCTACTGTATCAGAGAAGAGGGCTCAATCAACTCTAAGCAATGGTCAACATCTGTTTTCTGGGCAATAGAAAAATCAGCTGACTCTTGAAATAATCCACAAGCAAAGTGAAAGGGTGTTGGAATGGGGGCGGGGGGGAAGGTATTTCAGGGAGAAGAAACCATGTAACAAAGGCAAATGGGTATGAAAGAACAGGAGATGAGGGAGGCGCTAATAGCAAGTGAGGCTACAGAAAGTACTAGGCTGACTGGTGAACAGAGAGGCTAAAAATGCAGATGGGGCTAGATTACTAACTTTGTAGTCCATGTCAAGAATTACAGACTTTATTCTGAGGCACAGTCGAGTTTATTAAAGGCCAGACTGTATCTTACATTAAGACTGAATAAGATTATATAAAATGTTAGTTCATATCATACTGATGGCTATTGAGGATGGAATTGAGAAAGGCAGGCCTAAAGGGAACCTCACCGCCTTTCCCCAAAATCAAATCCCTTCTTTGCAAACCAGGCTGCTTATTTTACTCAGTCTTCCTAAAGACACTTATTTAATCAGCCTTTTTCCCTGAATCATAATGATGGGATAATTGCCCCCTAAATGGACATGGAAAATAATACTAAATTTAGGGGCACTCATTTATTTCAGAACAGAGTGTCATCAAACCTCATAAACTCAGTTGAAGCACATGTGAAAACATTAGGACATTCTGGGATGTGTCTAACAGATCATTAAGAAATGCTTTTTCAAAACATGAACTATTTCTTAGCTATTTTGATGAAAATCACAGAAAATGAAACTGCTGAAATTCATGATTTCACAATGCCCAGTGTGAGTCATTGTCCCTAGAGCATTCCTTCTATAGAAATGGCATGGTAGCATATTTTCCTGTAATGTTAATGTAATCCATTGATGTATATTTTATTTGTGGTTTTCAGGTTGTTCTCCAGAAGCCTTTTTTTTTTTATGCCTATGTAATCAGACTTGGTATTAAGCATATTCTGGAAAACTAGCTGATGTAAGTTGTCAATGTATGCAAAAGGATGAACTGAACATTGTAATCTGAAAAGAAATATAAATCAGACTTGAAAGACTTCTCGTCTATGAAGAGACAATTTCAGCCCAAAACACTCAGGATAGTTGACAGTTTAATAAAATATATAGGCAAGACAAGATGGCTGCCTTGATTTACTAATGCTTTTTTTTAACTAAAAAAAAAAAGTCTAAGTGTGAATGAGCAGAATGTACATGAAATTCTGAAAGACAACACTGGATCTTCATAAAGTCAGTATGCTCTCAAAATAGTTATATCTTCTGCAGTGTCAGAATTCGTGTCATTTTTTATCCATCCTATTTTAACTGATAAGTAAAAAGAAAGATAACAAGAAAGGGAACCAGGATTTAGAGACAGGTGAAAAAACACATTTTCTATGCAATTTAAGTTTCAGAAGAGTCACGACAGAGTTGAGGGAAACACGAAAAGACACTGATTTCAGAGTCATTCTGGGACTTTCATTGCACCTGTATAGTACTCTAAGCTATGCAAGATATCTGATTACAACCATCATGGCAGTAGAAATTCTACTTTTTGTTTATTTGTTTGTTTGTTTTTAGAACCAGCATCCTAACTTCAGTCTTAATCACTGCCTTGTACTTAGAAATCAATTTTGTGGTAAATGTTTCTCCCATCCTCCTCAAGCCCCTTTAGACCTCAAAGATCATGGTCACAAGAAGGGTAGATTTATTTAGCCTAGTAATCAACATGGATTCAACATCTTTCTGTTGGATCCACTGAATGGAAGCCAGCAGGAACAGGAGAACATTACAGGCAACTTGAAATTAATGTGACTACATGGTTTATTTGACATCTTTATTTATCACGCTCTAGACATGCAAATGATCTAAAAAGTTATTTGAAGTGCTTTAACATCCAACTGTCCTAATTAATATGCCTAAATGCCATTAAAAATGCAGAATAGTGTTTGGCACCTCTCTAAAATTGTTCATAACCTAAAAAAAGGCACAGCAATAATGTAAAATATGGCCAGGTACAAGCAACCATATGGCATTGAAGAAAGTTGTCAATTACACAGTCTGACAAGCTTGGACCTGAATCTTAACTTCATCATTTACTCATTGTGTATCTTTCAGCCTGTCACTCTTCCTCTCTGTGATTCACCTTCCTAATCTGTAACATGAAGATAATGCTTGAATTACAGTAAAGTTATGAAGAATAATGATAATGTATTGAATAGTACAGTACCTGCTACATGGTGGATGCTTAAGAAACATTAATGATCATCATTATCATTAACATTGCTATTTTCAACATCTTAGAACTGAATGTGTTCAAATGACAATCAGCAAAAAGTGTTTAGACAGACCTAATTATAAACAGACTCTATTCCCTACTTGATGGATGTGAGTTTGAGCAAGCTCCAGGAGTTAGTGATGGAAAAGGAAGCCTGGTGTACTGCAGTTCATGAGGTCACAAAGAGTTGGACATGACTAAGCAACTGAACTGAACTGAAGTGATATTCCCAAAGTTCATCTAAGCAATCTTGGAGAGCTAACTTCAGATTTTTGTATAGAAATATTCTGATAGTAAGTGAATAAGTTGACAAATAAGAACATGGTGTCTATTTAAACACCAGTATCCAAATGCAAGTCACTCAGTCGTGTCCGACTCTTTGCGACTCCATGGACTATATAGTTCATGGAATTCTCCAGGCCAGAATACTGAAGTGGGTAGCCTTCCCCTTCTCCAGGAGATCTTCCCAACCCAGGGATCGAACCCTGGTCTCCTGCTTTGCAGGCAGATTCTTTACCAGCTGAGCCACAAGGGAAGCCCAAACACCAGTATACCCAAACACCAGTATACCCAAAGACTATTGGTGTTTGTATTCGAAAGCCAAATGGTCAGTTATAAAGGAGTTTCAATTAGAAAATCAATTTAAAATTTCAAATTGGGGTACCAAGACCACATCTTCTCTACCTGTATTCTTGATACAAAAAGAAGAAAATAGGATTTTACCAACTGCTCAAACTTTCATGCATAAAAAGATGAGAACGGGGTTGTCCAAGCTGCAAGCTTTCACCCCCATGAGAGTGACAGGGCTCTAGCAAGATGAAAAGAATCCAGAGAGAAAAAATGAGGCACGGGAAGAAACAGGACAGGGTCTCTGTCAGGAGAAGCAGTACTCAGCTCTCAGGACCAGGAGGGACGGCTAGGGAAGCTAAGGAAAAAGTCAAGGGCTTGAGGAGCATCAGTGAAGGTGATGAAGCAGAGCAAAGTGAAGTATTCTGATCATTTCCTTCCTTTCCCCTTTACTGGACTCCTAGAGGTGATCAAAGGAACAGTGAGTCGAAGACTAATGCCAGCATAGGACAAGTACAGACACACACCTAGGGATCATACAGCCTTCGTTTAGCCTACCCTTCCTTCCCCCATCACTCCTGCCCTGCCACCGCTAGTCCACATTCAGGACTGGGACACAAATGAGAGTGAAATTCCAATTTGCTAATAAGGTAAATTAGAAAAGAAAACCTCCATTTAGCCAGTCAGCCTCTTTCTGTTCAAGAAGGAACCCAGGGCATCTCTAGAGCCCTTGACAAATTTTGAGGCTAAGATGAAGAAGGCGGTTAAGAATATGAACAATTTAAAGGGGTGGTTGAATTTGGACCACATAATTATTTTGTAAATGACATTGGTGGGTCAGGAAAAGTGAACCGTTAAGGTGACAGTAACTTAGAGAGGAGTTCTGAAAGAATCTCACCATATTTGTTGAAATAAGTTGGAGATAGGCTTTCTGAACAGATTTCAGCCATAACCAGAGCCCTGGGTTACAACTTCTGACCCAATGCAATTATAAACACCATTTCTCTCACTTTTAAAGTGTCATGTTTTAAATAATAAATTATATAATCAAATCTAGCCATAACCTGTACAACATATTCATCAACCTTAGAGAACTAAGTATATTTTAGAGTGACTAAGTTGTTTGTATTTTATCAACAACATACCAAGGATTCTCATCACAGAGGCCTGTGAGAGAGGCTTCATTAAACCCCTAGAGGTGTACCCACCAGATTGAAGCCCCTAACCTGTCTATATTGGCAGGATGTGCTGCTTCCCATCCATACAATCCAACAGCATCACTGCATAATGGTGAAAAGAGGTATATCGGAAGGGATAAGCCATTCCAGTGTAAACAAAGAGTAAACAAAGAGAATCTTGACTGAAAGATCTCCAACGGAATAATTAGCTTTCAGAAAATGAGAACTGGCAATAACTATGGAGAGTGGAGTGAAAGCCAAGGCCTGCACCAACCACAAGGACAGATTAGCAGAGGAGGACCATGGTGAGGCGGAAAGAGAAAACAAATATAAGGGAATTATGGCTAAGGGTATTGGGGACACACTGATGACTCTCCCTACCAATCAGACTACATTCATACATAGTCTCCCTATTCATCCAATAGGCATTTATGAAGTGCTCATTATGTGCCTGACATTTTGCCAGGTATTAAGAATGCATAGAAAAATAATACGGCCATCACCGCGAAAATGCTCACAGTCTTCTTTCTATAGGAGACAAAACTATAGGTACCAGAATATAACGAGAGCTTTATTTAAATGTCTATTTAAATTTTATTTAAATGAAGTATTAATATAGTATTACTATATCCACCTGCAATGCAGGAGACACAGAAGACATGGGTTTGATCCCTGGGTGGGGGAGACCCCCTGGAGGAGGGTATGGCGACCCGCTCTAGTATTCTTGCCTGGAGAATCCCATGGACGGGGAGCAGAAGCCTGGTGGGCTACAGTCCATAGGGTCACAAAGAGTCGGACATGACTGAAGCGACTAAGCTGGCACATCAATATAGGGCCTGTGCTCAATCACCCAGTCGCGTCCGACTCTGTTCAACCCTGTGGACTGCAGCCCACCAGGCTGCCCTGCCCATGGGGTTCTCCCGGCAAGAATACTGGAATGGGCTGCCATTTCCTCCTCCAGCAGATCTCCCTGACCCAGAGTTCAAACCTTCATCTCCTGTGTCTCCTGCGTTTCAGGTAGACTTTTTATCACTGAGCCACCAGGGAAGCCCCAGCATAGTGCCTAGCATAGGGTAAACGAACTATAAATGTTCCCTACTATTAATAGCTTAATCCTCTATTCCCATTCACTGACTCCCCCCAAAAAAAGATGAATTTACAAAGAATAAAGACATTGTTCAGCAACCTAAGGCCAGAGAATAGGCACTCAATGGCATAAGCTTTAGAAACTACAGAAGCTTTTTCTCCAGTGTATAGTTCATGCAAATTGAGGGTGACAATGAACTTGCTTAAGGTGACAAAGCATATGTTTGAAAAGATATATGGAAGAGATGGTATTATGAGAAAGAAAAGCATAAGTTATTTGACTTGAGGGAAAAAAAAGGGGGGGGGGAGTGTGCAATCCACTTTTACAAATCTCTGCTTCGTAGGGCATGATGAAAATCCTCTTTCCTCACCTCTCCGGAAATCTTCAGTAGAGCCTAAATTGCAGTGTGTGTGTTTGTGAGTGTGTGTGATGCTCATGTCCTGCTTAAGGCTGGCCCTGGTTTGAAGAGGAAAGATACTTCTGGAGGAGAGAATGGAGAGAGGAGGGACTGATCACAACAAGATCCATAAATAAAACAAGACAAAGCAAAGCAAAAGCACGTCAGTACAGGTGGAAAATAAAGGAAAGGTGAAGGCATAATGGGAGCAGAAAAGGGAGACTAGTCAGCTTTACATGGAGAGGTCAGGAAAGGTTATACGTCGTAGGTAGTATTGGAGCTAAGTCACAAAGAATGGGTAGTTCACCAGAGAGGATGGTGCGATGGGAGTGAGGACAAAGGGATCCCCATGCAGAGGTGTATGTAGATGGTGGCATCAGTTCTGTCAAACAAAACCAGTTCAACTCATCTGGAGAAGAAGTTGTAGAGGAAGCAAGAGAGAACTCAAACAATATAGAATCTTGAGCTCTTTATATAAGGATAAAATCCAGCCAAGAATGGCAAATCACAGTAAAGGAACTTACTTCTCTTGAATTTTCTTTCTTTTTTGTTGTTTTTGTTGGATTTCAAAAGAAGGCAGTATATATAAATTGACTTTACACGCCACTGCCACTATCTTTTAAAAGAAGTTTCCTAGGACTCCCTGGTGCTCCAGGGGTTAAGACTTTGCCTTCTAATGCAGGGGGTGCAGGTTTGATACCTGATTGGTTAGCTAAAATCCCACATGCCTTGGGGCCAAAAAAAAGCATAAAACAGAAGTAATATTGTAACAAATTCAATAAAGAATTTAAAAATGATTCATATTAAAAAAATCCTTTAAAAAATTAGAATAAAATAAAAGAAGTCTCCTGTTCGTGTACTTCTTTGGTATTCTAGATTCTAACAAACCTACTTATAGATTCTGATCTCTTCATTCCCTACAGTGTTGGATACCTAAGAGTTTCAGGAATAAACAGATCACCAACCAAAAGAACTGTTATTTGATTTCCTAAATATATTCCATTAAAACCAATGGATCTTGACTCTAGAAAAGGCCTCCGCATCTCTGCTTTCTAGCAGAAATGGGAAGCCTTGCAATAAATGTCTTTTTGGGTAAAACATTTTAGTGATTAACAATTCACATTGCTATGCTTTTCTTTGCTGTACTTGGTAAGTTTAGTCATTTCCCTTACCTATCTCTAGTGAAGAAGATCAAATTATCTTCTGTATCATATTCATATCTTAAAAATCTCCCTAATTTTCATTTCCAGAGGCTGAATAATTTTTTAACCTCTTCTCACATATACAATTTTTCATTCTTTAATCCTTTCTTTGCTTTCAAAACTTCATGAATAAGCCTGTCCTATCTTGTTCCAGATTCTCATTCCTTAAGAAAGCTTTCCTGTGAAATTCAGACCTCACTGTATCTGGGCTTCCTCTCTTAACTGCATAATTTCATGTGAATTACCTCCTCTGCAGTGCTGATATGAACGTTTTAGTCTTATCTCCCTCACTTACTGAATGTTTCACAAGAGCAGGAACTAGGCTTCATATTTTTATATGTAGTGCCACTCCATTCTTGATTTTTTTTCTCTTTTAGAGGGACAATTCTATAATATCAAAACCTCCTCTAACGGAAAAATAATATAGTTATATCAACAAACACCTAAAAGGTATTTGGTAGCATTCATTAGCCATCTTAAATAAAACTCCCAATAAAGGGATAATAGGATTCATCTTAAAGACTATTTACCAAACTTCAACAGTAAACACCAAATACAGGGGAACATTAAAACCATTTTCATTCAAATAAAGGAAAAAATAGAGACTCTTGCCTCACCATTACTGCATTTCAACATTGCCTTTGAAGTTCTAGCTAATGAAATAAGACATTCAAATTAAACAATTAACGAAAACATTGGAAAGAAAAAAGACAAAATGTCTTTATTTCAAAATAGATAAACAAGAGTTAATGAGATAATTCAATATGGTAGCTGTATTTGAATAAAAATACAAAAAAATCAACAGCATTTTAATAAAGCAATAAATTATTAGTGGATATAGGAAAAATAAATACTATTCACAAAAGCAATATAAACTATAAAATATGTAAGAATGAGTTCATAATAAAGTTATAATGCCTTCACAAACAAAACTTTAAAATCATATAAAAATCAAAGAAGTGAAAAATACAATGATTAATACAATGTAAATGATGTTTTGTGGTGACTATGTAAACTGGCAAATGACTTTGACTAGAAAGCCAAAAATGTTTGCAAAAAAGAATACTGAAAGAGTACTTCCCTTATCAGATATTTCAACAGTCCATAAAGATGCCATAATCAGTACAGCATGGTATGGCTACTAGAAGAGATAAAATATCAATAAAAAAGAATAGAGCACATAAAGTATGTGTCTAGAAGATGCATCTGATGATAAAAGTTGCATTTCAAATCAACGGGATAGGATAGTTGATTTATTAAATGGTGCTGACAGCTGGCATTTATATTGGGGGGAAAAAGTTACACCCCTATCTCGTACAATATACAAAAATACATAAAGATATATATTTTAAGAAATAAATTTCAAAAAATAAAATAACAGCATTAGAAAATAAAATATTCTAAGAACTCTGAAGGGAGGACTATTTCTTAAGCAAATCAGGATACTTAGATGCCTGCTTAAAGAGTTTGTAAAATTTCTACTTCATTTTCCACATATATTCCACATAATTTTTCAGAATAGTTCTATAATCAAAGGAATTTTATTTCTATTTTTTCACAATACTTTAAAATATTTCACTTGATGTTCTGTAACATTAATTCTGCATAAGCAGCAGGATTTTCTTTTTCAGCTCATCTATTGAATTCAGTAGAATTTTTATTTTTCTTTTAGTTTCAGAATATTTTTGGATACTCAGTCATTAAGTATCCATCTTCAATCTTTTCTTCAGAGCACCCCTTCCTCTTCTTGATAAAGTTTTCTTCCAATTTTTTTCATTATTTCTGATTTAATGGTAGTCCACTTTTCTATCTGACAAATTACTGATCCTCAACTAGAATATTCGTAAAAGAATTGTGAATAGCCTCTCTCTTTCTTGCCTGGATGTTTCTTTATCAAACATACTTGCCAGACAGATTCCATTTTCCGGCAGTGGGAAATGCACCATGGACATCACAGTTGCACCTGTTCTGGGTTCTGCAGTCAGCATTTCATGGAACTCATTGAGGGCATCTTTATAACCCAGGTCTTTTGGTAGACTTCTCCAATTCACAAAGTATGAAAACACTAAAGCAACTTTCCTCCAATTCCTCCGGGATCAGCAAGATTGAAAGACCCCTCCAAGAATGACAAACAGCAAGATTTCTTCACCTACATTGGTGAAGGTAACATTAGCTGCTATAAAAAATCAGTGGTTTAACATGACAGAATTTAATTTTGTGCTCAAGCAGTTGTCCAACGTAATTCTCATCAGTCTACAGCTTTCCTCCATGTGGTGATACAGGGGCCCATACTCCTTCAATCTTGTGGCTCTGACATTTCTTAGGTCCTCAGAGGCTTCTACAACCAGCCAGCAGACAGGAAAAGATACCATGGAGAAGATACACCTGTTTCCTGACAGCCTTGGTCTACACACATGATTTTCTTCTGCATTCCATTCACGAAAACTAGATACAAAGCCCCACTGAGATGCAAGGGAGACTTGGGGAATGTCATCTGGTGGAGTAGCTGCTTCTTGGCAATAATTCTTTATTATTTATGGGGAGCTCCCATTTCAGTGAACTATATTAGACGTCTGTGTCATATTATCCTAGCTCTCAGAAAGAGTTAAGGCTTCTCCTCTGCCCCCTAAGTCCCTCACAATATAATGAGGCAAGAAACTTATTTTTCATACAGGAAATGACAAAAGAGCAAGAAGTAAACACTTTATGACAAGCACAGTAAGGAAGAGATTCCTTTTCGCATTTAAGAGTTAGATGAGAAAGCCATGGATAAGAAGGTTTCAGAAGTTAAAATAAAAATAGTATATTGTCTTAGGGAGAAGTTTTTAAGAAAACAGGGGAGAAGAAGTTTAAATGCATCACTGAGCTACCAGGGAAGCAAACTCATCACACTGTCATGTAAAAACTAGAACAATGTAAAGGTGGCTTGTAGAGGAACATTAAGGAAGATAGAGACTGAGACACAAAGTAAATAACCAGTCCATAGGAAAGTCATAAAAACTCTTTGTTCAAATATTATTTCATTCAGTTAGGAACAATCAAACACACAAAATCAAATACACTCAGGCAACTATTATTTAGTGAGTTTTTAATGCATTTGTTGCTTCTGTAGCAATTATCTGCATTTTCTTTATTCTCCTAGAGGATTTCATTTTAAGGTGGCTCAGAGGGTAGAGAATCTGCCTGCAATGCAGGAGACTCGTTTTAAAGAAGCTATGTGGGAAAAAAGACCCCACTTACAAGTGGTAGACTCACCTTAAACCTTAAAATTTATCATCAGTGTGTCAAGCACTTAGGAGACCTAACACAATTATATTTCCTTTACTCAAATTGTTTAACTCCAGAATTCATAGGAAAACTTGTGAGAATTAAAAAGAAAAAAAAAAGCAAGGGGTAGTTTTTTTTCTTTAGTAACTTAACTAATTATTATATACAGTATTTAAATCCTATCAATTAGGACCTGTTTAAACATTTGCCATGCATCTTCAAAGCACTCTGTCAAAACAGACATTTGCTCAGAGAATTTATGATTTCATTTCATATGGTAACTGAAAAGTCTCTAAGATAACTTTAAAGAAACAGAAAAAAGGAAAACCCTTGCAAAGGAAGGCCGCTTCTCATTCACGCCAAATGATGAAAAGCTTACAGTCAACAAATAAGAGACCTCACAAGGACTCCACACAGCATTCATCACAGCCTCCCTCACCAGACCCAGACACACTTCAAAACCTTCAAACCGAAAGAAACCCAGAGAGGGAAGTCTGCCAGCTCTTCTCGCCAAGTTGGCACAGCCCTAAAGGTCTGAATAGGCTTCTCGATGTATAAGATAAAGGCCGGCATTCGAAGCCTGTGAAGCCTCCCTGGGCATAATGGGACCTGAGGTGAAATTCCGTCAACCGCTGGGGCTTGCACACGAAGTCGGGTATGCAGACGGCCCGGCTCAGGGCTCTGGCGCGTGAACAGGTTTGCTGTGAAATAAGACTGTAAGGAGTCTTAAAGTAGCAGAGGGTTTTTCCCCTCAAGGTGATCTTTTTCACCTTTGATCTTTCACCTCTGGCTTCTACATCATGGGAGGCTTGCGGAGGCACGCTGGGTTTCACTTCCGCTTCTGAAAGCGGCAAGAACAGCCGCGGGGGCTGGAATCCCTCCTCGCCCGCTGCTTTATCCACCAGGAAACATCACTTCTGAGCTACTTGCTAGCTTCTGGGCACCTAAGTCTCCGTTCGTTTCCAAATGAATAACCAATTAGACGTCTTAACTGGCTGTAGGTTTTCCTCATTCGCGGCTCCAGTCCCTCCTACACTCTAGGGATCCCTCCACCGCTAGCTTTCCCCCAGCCCCAGCTGCCTGGTTATCCACACTCCAGCATCTTCTTCCTTCACCGTGGGAGCTCCCTGATTCAGAATTCAGTGCTCTTTCTCATCAGTTGACAAACACAGAATGTTTCCTCACACGCTGGAAAACAAAGAACAGCTCACTTGTTATGTGATTTCTACAAATCACTCCCAAGGTTCTCCTTGCATTTAATTTCTCTTTAAATATATCCTCCTATTGGGAAAGAAAATCTGTCTGTTTGCTCTGGCTAATATCATGGGCCTTCACAGATTTCCTTCCCACTGCCTCTGTATTTTAAGTTCATTTTTATCTATCCTACTCTTGACCTCCCTGGGAATTCGTGCCAGCTAGAACATACTTTTTGTATCTTTATGTCTCATTAACTCTCCATCTCATTCCAACTGAAATCCTCATTTTTTTTTTCTCCTTCCAGTCTTAAATAATAACTAGGTTGACAGAAATTAACTCTTTATTGAATTGTGTAGTATAGTTTCATGGAACAAGTCAGGATAGAGGTGCCATGGAAAGCTCTGTACAGAATGAAACTTTATCGTACCTCATGATTGTTAAAATATTATGCCCTGGAAAAGATGATTAAATCAAACATGCAACAATATATACAATTTTTTTCAATGTCAGCATCATGGAGATCTATAATTTTATAATTTACATGGAGATTCTTACACTGTAAAATATAAAAAACAGTTGGAGAGCCATTGGAGTTGGGCTTTTTCACAAACCAAACTCAACAGACAGTATGTTTAAATATGTTAAGTGTGGTGTGAAGTTAATTATTTAACTTTTGAGGCAAAATATATTTCAGAATATTCCAGATGATCTCTAAAGCCATTTTCAGGATTAAAAAAAAAATCCAAAATGGCCATGCATACCAGCTGGACTGGGAATTTTTTTTCCAAAATTATATATAATGTATGTATGTGTATGTATGTAAATATGCACACATATGTATTTAAATATACAATTAAATAATATATACAATTTTTTTAATTCAAAAAATAACCCTAAACTATCTTCAAGTTCACTTGTATCAACTCTTGTCTTCATCACTATCCAGTCTTCCCAGATAACCAAAGGAAAAGCAGTTCACTAACTGTTTTCTCTAAGGAAAAGCAGTTCACTAACTGTTAAGATCTGGCATTCTTTCATTCTGTCATGCCAAATATCTCAAAGGATGGTGAGGAACAGAGCAATCATGTAGGTAATCTTAAATTATCTTCTGATTTACCCAAAAAAATTTACCAACCTGCAGTTCTGGCACTGGTCCCCCTTACAGTCTTATGACACCATTCACACCCTGTGTCTGTTTTTTCCCAGCACTTGTCATGTAAAACCAGGTTATTAGAAGCTCACTTCTTTCATGTCAGAGTTTCTCTATGAAACTCACATAAAAATAACACACAATAAATAGGACAGAGTTTCTAAAACTTAAATTCCCCTTTGTGAAAAGAAACTTTCCTTTAAGAGGACTTTATGTATGGAATAGGAAAGTTGGTATCTAGAAGTTCTTTGTGCCCTCCTGAAAAGAAAAACTCTGTGATACAGAGTGGAGGGTCTAGTGAAGATAAAGAAGTTATTCCACTTTTATCTCTCCTCCTTCTACATCTTCTTCCATAAACACAATCCAATAATGAGTTCTCCTGAGACAGGATAAAACTTGCTCCAAAGTCATTACATCATTCCACCATTTCCATCCTAATCTTGTATGTGATCCAAATTATTCCCACTTAATGGCATTAAAATATCCACAGAGAGGAGAATTAAAAACTAGGGACTTTTCCATCTCAAATTCTTTATGGAAAAGAGGTAAAAATACAAAGATAAGTAAATAAATATTATCTTTTCAGTTTGATGATTTGTGAGATAAGCATCTAAATTTTTATGTATTTCTCCCTTAATTAACCACAAAATATTTATATTAATTTTTATCAAGGAATTATACAATATATCCCAAACACCCAGGAGACATTTTTTTCTTTTCAATATAGTTTCCTACTGGCAGCAAGCTTAAAGTACAGAGAAACTGCTTTTAATCTGACCACATGTCCTGATCAAATGCAATCTATGAGGGAGTTCAAAAGGCTGCCATAAATCTAGAAAAATTAAGTACTACTGCTAAGATACTAGAAAGCAGGCAACTTTCTCAGGCAATCAATCTGCACTCTAAAATAATTTTAAATAAATTTTTAAGTTAGAAATGGACATTTCTTAACATTTCTAAATAGCTGCTTTCCCAATAAAGATTTTAAAGGGAATTTAAATATATCAGTTTGAAGTAAAATATACAGTTTCAATGTCTAAACATCTAAACATAACTATGTCATCTTTTAGTTTTTTATTAGAGCACATGGATTAAAATATATGATTCACAGGAGTTAAACAAGAATCTAACTCACTGAAGAATCTTGAAAACAACATATTAATATTAAATAGTAAAAATCGCCAACATTTTTAGTACTTATCATATATCAGATATTATTTTAAACATTAATCCTCGCAGAAATCTAAGAGCTCAGAAATATGTTTAACCTCAATAAAAATGAAGAACTGAGGCAAACAGAAGTAACTTGCCAAATATCAAATCAGTGGTATGAAATGAGGCCTGGAATCAAATGTAGGAGGTCTGTTTTCAGAGCTGACTTTTTAAAACATTATGTAATATATGCAGCATAATCACTGCTCATTGTGTAGTTTTTCTTTTATGAACACATCAGTGCAGTTCAGTTCAGTCGCCTCTGACTCTTTGCGACCCCATGGACTGCAGCATGCCAGGCCTCCCAGTCCATCACCAACTCCTGGAGTTTACTAAAACTCATGTCCATTGAGTCAGTGATGCCACCCAACCATCTCATTCTCTGTCATCCCCTTCTCCTCCCACCTTCAATCATTCCCAGCATCAGGGTCTTTTCCAATCAGTCTGTTCTTCCCATCAGGTGGCCAAACTACTGGAGTTTCACCTTCAGCATCAGTCCTTCCAATGAATATTCAGGACTGATTTCCTATAGGATGGATTGGTTGGATCTCCTTGCAGTCCAAGGGACTCTCAAGAGTCTTCTCCAACACCACAGTTCAAAAGCATCAATTTTTCAGCACTCAGCTTTCTTTACAGTCCAACTCTCACATCCATACATGACCACTGGAAAAACCATAGCTTTGACTAGCAGACCTTTGTTGGCAAAGTAATGTCTCTGCTTTTGAATATGCTCTCTAGGTTGGTCATAAATTTTCTTGCAAGGAGCAAGCATCTTTTAACTTCATGGCTGCAGTAACCATCTGCAGTGATTTTGGAGCCCCCAAAAATAAAGTCTGTCACAGTTTCCATTGTTTCCCCATCTATTCGCCATGAAGTGATGGGACCAGATGCCATGATCTTAGTTTTCTGAATGTTGAGTTAGTTCTAAGCCAACTTTTTCACTCTCCTCTTTCACTTTCATCAAGAGGCTCTTCAGTTCTTCTTCACTTTCTGCTATAAGGTTGGTGTCATCTGCATATCTGAAGTTATTGATATTTCTCCTGGCAGTCTTGATTCCAGCATGTACTTCATCCAGCCTAGCATTGCTCATGATGTACTCTGCATAGAAGTTAAATAAACAGGGTGACAATATACAACCTTAACATACTTCTTTCCCGATTTGGAACCAGTCTGTGGTTCCCTTCCACTTCTAACTGTTGCTTCTTGACCTGCATACAGATTTCTCAAGAGGCAGGTCAGGTGGTCTGGTATTCCCATCTCTTTAAGAATTTTCCACAGTATGAACACATACTCTCTAACATATTGGAAGCTTCTAATGGGCATAGAAACTCCTTTATTCACCATCATATATGCAGGTACTAGAAAATATTCAATATACAATTAGCTAATAAAAGACATTACAATTTATTCCCTGCTCTGCTAAATATTTTTAATGCACATCATAGATAATGGTTGCACTGTCCTGATTTTAAAATTTTAAAAGTACATAATTAATAATAAAAGATGCACCAACTTTAATAAAAACCACAATAAAGGGAAAGGGAAGGTAGTTACAGAAATTCCACTACTCTAACAGACTGTGTCTTTTAATATTCCATATCCACTTATGGTCCTTTTCATTTGTGTAATTTGTTTTATGGTGTTGAAATTACAAGGCACAGTGAACAGTTTCATATTCTGTTTTATCTTTATTATTGCATACAGGATTTTCCATAGTCAAAAAGATAAAGTTGAATGGCTGTATATAAGTCCATGGGGTGGAAGTGCATTAACTTATGTAACTAAACCCCTACTATTGTATATTTGGTTGTTTCTAATTTGTAGTCCTAATTATACTGCTACAAGGAAACAATGGATTGACTCATAGCAACATGACTACATGGAGAGAGACAAGACAGGACAAGAACAGTCCGACATCGGCGGGAGATCTGGGAGATAAATATGTGACAATATGTTTTTATTGTGAAATTGTTTCAACTTTTCTATGTGTCGGAAAACTACCATAATAAAATATTGAAAAAATATCTTAATGAATGAAAAACTCATTTAATAAAATATCTACTTCACAAGGACAAGAATTTTTGTCTGATTTATTTTGCTAGTGCTTAGACCAGTGCTTGAAACATAGAGGTGCATGCCTCATAATATTCTGTTGAATGTAAACAATTTGAATACGATAATGATATGAGAAACACATAAGGAATCAGGATTATCTCCACCTCTCTGGGTTTGTAGTTTTCACTTGTTGTGGGTGGTAGTTTTTTAGTTCTTATAGTGACTTTCCTCAATGACTTGTGTGAAGACTGCACTTTTTATCATGAATGTCCTCGAGGTTTCTGCTCTGTTGACTACTGATTTGATAGAAAATTCCTTAAATGTTAGGAGCTAAAAAAATAAAGGAAAGGAAAGATAAGGGAAGGAAAGGAAAACAAGAAGAAAAAAAGGAAAAGACAAGAAGAAAGTACTCTCTCATCTTTGCAGATTGGCTCTTCCCGGGGCTCTTCTTCAACACTTCTATTTACACCTCTGCCTTAGCCTTCACTTCCTTTCTCCATTGAGCCTAAAGCTGAGCCAGAGTTGAAAGCCAAACATCTCCTCGGGTCTTTCCTGAGAATAGCCCTGGGCATGTGCATGGCTTTCTGGAAACAGAGGCTTTTTCTGTATATGCAGAAGCCTTTCAAAGCATTTGTTTCCCTATGTAGCTCATTCCCAAACCCTTCCTTCCCAGGGTTTTTGGTTTGATACTTGTACAATCTCCTGTCCCTTGTCCTAGTTGACTACAGCTCTTATATTTGTTTTTAAACACTTTTCACAAATGCTCCCCAAGTCCTGGGAAAGCTCTGAGGTGAAGCAAAGACAAGGCTTTCGGGTGACCATCAGGGAAGCAACAAACAGATCAGTGCACACAATCATAATTCTCAGAGAACGGTCCATACCGCTCCCGCTCCAGTGTCAGCAAGCTGCACTGGAAACATGGGCCATGTATCGTCATGGCCACTGCTATCCTGGGAAGTGAGAGATGGTAGGCAAGTGAGTTAAATCCAACAATGCTCTTTCACAGACTTCAGATATTTCCTTTTCTTTAAGTGTTCCCCTGGTTGCTATTAGATTTGAGAGATGTGGAAAAAATGATCCTGAGAGTTGTTGCCGCTTTACTGGAGGGATGGAGATTTGGAATCCCCTACTCTGCCATTTTTTGGCAGTGTCACTCATAGGCAGACCTTATTAGCAATTCATTCCTTTACATGTCATAGGTCTATTCAGACTTTATGTTTCTTCTTGAGTCAGGTTTTGGAATTTATATATATTTCCAGGAATTTGTCCTCTTTTATCTAAGTTGACTAGTATGTTGGCATAGGTTGTTCACAATATTCCCTTGTAATCTTTTTTAAATTTCTTCAGGGCTAGTAAGGATGGACCTTCTTTCATTCTTTGTATTGATAATTTGTGTCTATTTCTCCTAATTATCTAGCATATGATCAATGCTGGAAAATGTTCTACGTTGCTTGAGAAAAATGTATATTCTGCATTCATTTGAGTGGAGCATTTATGTATACATAAGTTAGGGTAAATTGGCTGAAAGTATTGTTCCAATTTTCTATGTCCAGGCTAATTTTATATCTCCTTATTCATTCAGTTGCTGAGGGTAAGATATAAAAATCTCCAATTATTATTATTGAACATACTATTTCTCCTTTCAATTATGTCAGTTTTTGCTTTATTCATTTTGAGACTTTGTTATTAGGTGTATGTACATTTATAATTGCTACTTCTTCCTGCTGTATTGACCCTTTCAACATGATAAATTATACTTCTTTGTCTCTAATAATATTTGTTGCCTGATAGCAACTACAACTCTCATGATTACTGTTTGCATGCATATCTTTCGCCATCCTTTTACTTTCAATATATTTGTATCTTTGAATGTCACATGTATCACTCATAGAAAACATACAGCAGTATCTTGTTCTTTTTATGCAATATGATTACCTCTGCTTTTGATTGCAGCATTTAGAATATTTATATTTAATGGAATTTTTGCATGATTAGATTTACAGGTGCAATTTTGCTTTTTCCTATTCTATATGGTTACTGTCTTTCCTCTGTTCCTCCCATATTACCTTCTTTTGCATTAAATATTTTCAGTTTCTTGCTTTAATTGTGCTCTGGATTTTTCACCTTTATAAAAAAGCTATTTTCCCCTTGGTTACTCCAGGGATTACAATATGAGTATTAATTTATCAAAATCTATTTCAGTTCAATATTAACTACATTTTGGTAAAATGTATAAACTTTGCTGTAATCCATCTTCATTTCATACCCTCTCATTTGTGCTACTGTTGTCAGATATTGTCCATTTATATATGTTATAAGCTAAATAACTTATATATTTTAAAAAGTTAATAGAAGAAATGTAAAAAAATATACTCAATAGTCTTTTATTAACATATAAAACCACATTTGTCACTTTGGTACTTTTTTGTTTGTTTCACATTACCTTCTAGTGTAGTTTTCCTTCAGCCTAAGGAACTGAGGAACTAAGTATTTTCTTAGTTCCTAAGGAACTAAGTATTTCTTTTAAGCATTTTTTATTAGAAACGTCTACAGTCTTTGTTTATCTGGAAATGAATTTATTTCATCTTTATTTTTTAAGGAGTTTTGGTTAGTGTTGGATTTCACTGGCTACCACTGTCAGAATGTAAGTTAGCCATTAATCATAGTGATGGATTTTTCTATTGTGTGGCTCTCTTTGTATTTGTTTTATAAATATTTCTTGGAGTGTCCTTGATGCATGGATTAATGTTTCTCATCAAATTTGAGATGATTTTGGCTGTTATTTCTTAAAATAATTTTTCTTTCCCTTTTTCTATTCTCTTCCTGGGACTCCCATTACACACATGTTGGCATATTTATTCTTGTCCAACAGTTCTATGATGCTTTGGTCATTTTTCTTCAATCATTTCTCTCTGTTCTTCAGATTGGAAAATTTAACTGATCTATCTTCAGGTTCACCAATTCTTTCTTCTGACATATTTAATCCGCTATTAGGCCCTGTTAGGGCTTTTCATTTCAGTTTTGTACTCTTTAAATCCAGAATGTTAAAATATCTACCCCATTATCAAGAATCATTATTTGTTGATTCATTATTGTCATACTTTCCTTTAATTATTTAAGCATGTTCCCTTTGGTAGTGGTGTAGTCACTAAGTCGCGCCCAACTCTTGCAACCCCTATGGACTGGAGCCTGCCAGGCTCCTTTGTCCATGGGATTCTCCAGGCAAGAATACTGGAGTGGGTTTCCATTTCCTTCTCCAATGTTCCCTTTAGTTCCTTGAATATATTTATAATACTGTTCTGAATTTTTTGTTTGCTAAATTGAACATTCGGGGGCACTGAGTGACAGTTTATTTTAAATGCTTTTTTTGGTGCAGTGGTAAAATATACGTAACATGAAGCTCATCATTTAACTAAGTGCACAGTTCAGTGTCATTAAGTACATTCACATTGTTATGCAACTACTACCACCATCAATCTCCAGAACTTTTCATCAGAAAAGGATCAGTCACAGGTTCCTATTTGCTTGCACGTTTCATATACTTTTTGAAAACCAGACATTTTGGTTAATATATTTTATCAGGTCTGGAATCTGATCATTTTCCCTCTGAATAGTGTTGTTGCTGTTGGCGGAGGGATAGTTTATTTGCTCATTTTAATAGGAACTTACCTTACTTTACTATTAAATCTGTGAAATATGTCTTTCCCATGATAAAGAGTCTCTGATATCTTTGCTTAGATTTTTCAATTCCTGTGTTTATTTTTAAACCTAGATTTCAAAAGATTGCCTCTGCTTCACTGTAGCTGAGTTGTCAGACAATGAATGGGCAGTAATTTTGCTCAAACATCCTTATGAGGTTAAGAGAGAATAATCAAATCTCCGGCTATTTTCAAATCTCCGGGTTTTCTATTCTCTGGGCCCTGTTTGTCCCTTATGCACATAGACATAGCTTCAGAGTTGGTTGGCCAAGTGAAGTGAAAAGTAAAAGTGTTAGTTACTCAGGCATGTCCAACTCTTTGTGACTCCATGGCCTGTAGCCCACCAGGCTACTCTGTCCATGGAATTCTCCAGGCAAGAATACTAGAGTGGGTAGCCATTCCATTCTCCGGGGGATCTTCCCAGCCCAGTCATTGAACCTGGGTCTCTGGCATTGCAGGCAGATCCTTTAACCATCTGAGCCACCAGGGAACTTTGCACTTCTCCACTCTCCACTCCACATGTATTCAGCCCCAGTCAGAAATGTCTGTCTAACCTGAAACCACAACTCAGGTTTTGACCTTTCATCTTGCCAATATCTTCACTTCCACTGACAGTTCTTCTGGGTGTGACTGTCATCCACATCCAAGTCAACTGAGTCTCTTTTGGCCACAGCAGCCATGGCCTGCTCCATCCTGGCAGAATTTCCATACCAAACAAACTGGGAAGAGGGGAATAGAAGCAAGAATGTGAAAACTTCCAATATTCTTACCTGATATTCAACAGCCTTTAAAGTATAAATTCTTCTCAGATTGCTGTATTCCATAGTTTGATTTTCAGAGTTCTGAAATGGTTGTGCATTTGTTTGGGGGTTTTTTTGGTCTAGCTTTAAAGGTGTTTTTTATTGGTTTGGGTTTGAGAATTTACCAACCTCCTCAATCTATTATAGCCTGAGGTCTGTTCTTTGATCACTTTTATTAGAGAAGAAATTCTCAGAGAGGGGTCCTCATATTGGCATACCAGCATCAACAGAGAGCTTGTTAGAAATTGCATATTCTCAGGCTCCACCCCAGACTTATTGATCCAAAAACTCTGAATATGTGCATCAGTAATCTCTATTTTAACAAGCTTTTCCGGCAATTCTGGTGCACATCAAAGATTAGAATCACTGATCCAGAGTTTATTTAATAACAATAATAATTGTTGTTGGAGTTCTGTATTTCAAGGGAAAATAGCCAAATATAAAAATACTTTAGGTGTCTTATCAAAGTCATTTTGCATTATTTGACAAAGGATTAAGGGCTGACATATCTTTGAATTGGGGTCCAAAGACTTGCATTAATATTTTTCTATTTTTAGGCTAAAAATTAGTGTTGCATGGCGTGTACAAAGAAGTACTGGAAAGGATTTAAGAGCACCAACCTGAATGTCATCCAGATGTATTACTGTGCTACATTCAAACATCTGGAAGATGAGATTTAGTACTACAGCTTTTCCAAAAATGTATGCTTCCCACTATTACCATCTTTCTTCACTAAAAAGACCTGACTGTACCAGGATAATGAAGATGTATTTTTGTATAACTGGTATGTATGTTCCTAAAATCTAAATTATTTATGGACATGCATTAGAAAGGAATAAGGCCATTCTTCTTCCAACTGAAAGTATCCTTATAGTAATCATTTTGTAATTAATGATCTCTAAGCAATGTTTAGTTAAAAAACAAACTTTAGAATATCTATAACATATAATATACTTATGCATTTTTAAACAAAGCAATATTACTTATTGTTCATAGATACACATGTATATAGAACTATGATAAAAAACAAACACTTGCACATGAAATGCATAATGATTACTTCTGTATGGAGGAGAAATAAAATTGGGAAGAGAAGTGAAAAAAGTTTTCAACTTTATAATGTTTTATTTATTTTATCTAATCAGTTCAGTTCAGTTGCTCAGTCGTGTACAACTCTGAGTGACCACATGGACTGCAGCATGGCAGGCCTCCCTATTCATCACCAACTCCCGGAGCTTGCTCAAACTCATGTCCATCAAGTCAGTGATGCCACCCAACCATTTCATCCTCTGTCATCCCCTTCTCCTCCTGCCTTCAAACTTTCCCAGCATCAGGGGCTTTTCCAATGAGTCAGTTCTTCGCATCAGGTGGCCAAAGTATTGGAGTTTTACCTTCAGCATCAGTCCTTCCAATGAATATTCAAGACTGATCTCCTTTAAGATGGACTGGTTAGATCTCCTTGCAGTTCAAGGGACTCTCAAGAGCATTCGCCAACAATTCTTTGGCATCAATTCTTCAGCACTCACCTTTTGTTACAGTCCAACTTTCACACACATACTTGACTACTGGAAAAACCATAGCTTTGACTAGACAGACCTTTGCTGGCAAAGTAATGTCTCTGCTTTTTACTATGCTGTCTAGGTTGGTCATAACTTTCCTTCCAAGGAGCACGCGTCTTTTACTTTCATGGCTGCAGTCACCATCTGCAGTGATTTTGGAGCCCCAAAAAATAAAGTCTGTCTCTGTTTCCATTGTTTTCCCATCTATTTCCCATGAAGTGATGGGACTGGATGCCATGATCTTCGTTTTCTGAATGTTGAGCTTTAAGCCAACTTTTTCACTCTCCTCTTTCACCTTCTTCAAGAGGCTTTTTAGTTCCTCTTCACTTTCTGCCATAAGGGTGGTATCATCTGCGTATCTAAGGTTATTGATATTTCTCCCGGCAATCTTGATTCCAGCTTGTGCTTCTGCCAGCCCAGTGTCTCTCATGATGCACTCTGCATATAAGTTAAATAAGCAGGGGGACAATATGCAGTCTTGACATACTGCTTTCCCAATTTGGAATCAGTCTGTGGTTCCATGTCCAGTTCTAATTGTTGCTTTTTAACCTGTATACAGATTTCTCAAGAGGCAGGTCAGGTGGTCTGGTATTCCCACCTCTTTCAGAATTTCCCACAGCTTGTTGTGATCCACACAGTCAAAGGCTTTGGCATAGTCAAGGAAGCAGAAGTAGATGTTTTTCTGGAACTCTCTTGCTTTTTTGATGATCCAAAGGATGTTGGCAATTTGACCTCTGGTTCCTCTGCCTTTTCTAAAACCAGCTTGAACATCTGGAAGTTCACCGTTCATGTATTGTTGAAGCCTGGCTTGGAGTATTTTGAGCATTACTTTGCTAGTGTGTGAGATGAATGCAATTATGAGTTAGTTTGAACATTCTTTGGCATTGCCTTTCTTTGGGATTGGAATGAAAACAGACTTTTCCAGTCCTGTGGTCACTGCTGAGTTTTTCAGATTTGCTGGCATATGGAGTGCAGCACTTTCACAGCATTGTCTTTTAGAATTTGAAATACCTCAACTGGAATTCCATCACATCCACTAACTTTGTTCATAGTGATGCCTCCTAAGGCCCACTTGACTTTGCATTCCAGGACGTCTGGCTCTAGGTGAGTGATCACACCATTGAGATTATCTGGGAAGTGAAGACCTTTTTTGTACCATTCTTCTGTGTATTCTTGCCACCTCTTCTTAATATCTTCTGCTTCTGTTAGGTCCATACCATGTCTGTCCTTTATTGTGCCCATCTTTGCATGAAATGTTCCCTTGGTATCTCTAATTTTCTTGAAGTGATCTCTAGTCTTTCCCATTCCAGTGTTTTCCTCTATTTCTTTGCATGGATCACTGAGGAAGACTTTTTTATCTCTCCTTGCTATTCTTTGAAACTCTGCATTCAGATGGGTATATTTTTCCATTTCTCCTTTGTCTTTCACTTCTCTTCTTTTCGCAGCTATGTGTAAGATCTCTTTGGAAACCATTTTGCCTTTTTGCATTTCTTCTTCTTAGGGATGGTCCTGATCACTGCCTCCTGTACAATGTCAAGAACCTCTGTCCACATTTCTTCAGGAACTGTATCAGATCTAATCCCTTGAATCTATTTGTCACTTCCACTGTATAATTGTAAGGGCTTTGACTTAGGTCATACTTGAATGGTCTAGTGGTTTTTCCTACTATCTTCAATTTAAGTCTGACTTTGCTAATAAGGAGTTTATGATCTGAGCCAGCCACAGTCAGCTCCCGGTCTTGTTTTTGCTGACTGTAGAGAGCTCTTCCATCTTTGGCTGCAAAGAATATAATAAAGCTGATTTTGGTATTGATTATCTGGTGATGTCCATGTATAGAGTCTTCTCTTGTGTTGTTGGAAGAGGGTGTTTGCTATGACCAGTGCATTCTATTTGCAAAACTCTATTAGCCTTTGCCCTGCTTCATTCTGTACTCCAAGGCCAAATTTGCCTGTTACTCCAGGTATCTCTTGACTTCCTACTTTTGCATTCCAGTCCCCTATGATGAAAGGAGATCGTTTTTGGATGTTAGTTCTAGAAGGTCTTGTAGGTCTTCACAGAACCACTCAACTTCTGCTTCTTCAGCATTATTGGTTGGGGTAAAGACTTGGATTACTGTGATATTGAATGGTTTTTCTTGGAAATGAATAGAGACAATTCTGTCATTTTTGAGACTGCATCCAAGTACGGCATTTCAGACTCTTTTGTTGACTACGATGGCTACTCCATTTCTTCTAAGGGATTCCTGCCCACAATAGTAGATATAACGGTCCTCTGAGTTAAATTCCCCCACTCCCTTCCATTTTAGTTCACTGATTCCTAAAATGTCGATGTTCACTCTTGCCATCTCCAGTTTGACCACTTCCAATTTGCCTAGATTCATGGACCTAACATTCCAGGTTTCTACGCAATATTGCTCTTTACAGCATCGGGCTTTACTTCCACCACCAGTCACGTCCACAACTGGGTGTTGTTTTGCTTTGGCTCTGCCTCTTCATTCTTTCTGGAGTTATTTCTCCACTGATCTCGTATAGCATACTGGACACCTATCAACCTGGGAAGTTCATCTTTCAGTGTCCTATCTTTTTGCCTTTTCATGCTGTTCATGGGGTTCTCAAGGCAAGAATACTGAAGTACTTTGCCATTCCCTTCCCCAATGGACTACACTTTGTCAAAACTCTCCACCATGACCTGTCCATCTTGAGTGACCCTACATGGCATGGCTCATAGTTTCATTGAATTAGAGAACTCTATGGTCCATGTGATCAAATTGGTTAGTCTTCTGCAATTGTTTTCATTCTGTCTGCCCTCTGATGGAAAAGGATAAGAGGCTTATGGAAGCTTCCTGATGGGACAGACTGACTGCAGGGGAAACGGGGTCTTGTTCTGATAGGCAGGGCCATGCTCATTAAATCTTTTTTTTTTTTTTTTTTTTGGGTTTTGTCATACATTGATATGAATCAGCCATAGATTTACACGTATTCCCCATCCTGATCCCCCCTCCCACCTCCCTCTCCACCCGATTCCTCTGGGTCTTCCCAGTGCACCAGGCCCGAGCACTTGTCTCATGCATCCCACCTGGGCTGGTGATCTGTTTCACCATAGGTAGTATACATGCTGTTCTTTTGAAACATCCCACCCTCACCTTCTCCCACAGAGTTCAAAAGTCTGTTCTGTATTTCTGTGTCTCTTTTTCTGTTTTGCATATAGGGTTATCGTTACCATCTTTCTAGATTCCATATATATGTGTTAGTATGTTGTAATGTTCTTTATCTTTCTGGCTTACTTCACTCTGTATAATGGGCTCCAGTTTCATCCATCTCATTAGGACTGATTCAAATGAATTCTTTTTAACAGCTGAGTAATATTCCATGGTGTATATGTACCACAGCTTCCTTATCCATTCATCTGCTGATGGGCATCTAGGTTGCTTCCATGTCCTGGCTATTATAAACAGTGCTGTGATGAACATTGGGGTGCACATGTCTCTTTCAGATCTGGTTTCCTCAGTGTGTATGCCCAGGAGTGGGATTGCTGGGTCATATGGCAGTTCTATTTCCAGTTTTTTAAGAAGTCTCCACACTGTTCTCCATAGTGGCTGTACTAGTTTGCATTCCCACCAACAGTGTAAGAGGGTTCCCTTTTCTCCACACCCTCTCCATCATTTATTGCTTGTAGACTTTTGGATAGCAGCCATCCTGACTGGCGTGTAATGGTACCTCATTGTGGTTTTGATTTGCATTTCTCTAATAATGAGTAATGTTGAGCATCTTTTCATGTGTTTGTTAGCCATGTGTAAGTCTTCTTTGGAGAAATGTCTGTTTAGTTCTTTGGCCCATTTTTTGATTGGGTCATTTATTTTTCTGGAATTGAGCTGCAGGAGTTGCTTGTATATTTTTGAGATTAGTCATTTGTCTGTTTCTTCATTTGCTATTATTTTCTCCCAATCTGAGGGCTGTCTTTTCATCTTACTTATAGTTTCCTTTGTAGTGCAAAAGCTTTTAAGTTTCATTAGGTCCCATTTGTTTAGTTTTGCTTTTATGTCCAATATTCTGGGAGGTGGGTCATAGAGGATCTTGCTGTGATTTATGTCGGAGAGTGTTTTGCCTATGTTCTCCTCTAGGAGTTTTATAGTTTCTGGTCTGACATTTAGATCTTTAATCCATTTTGAGTTTATTTTTGTGTATGGTGTTAGAAAGTGTTCTAGTTTCATTCTTTTACAAGTGGTTGACCAGTTTTCCCAGCACCACTTGTTAAAGAGGTTGTCTTTCTTCCATTGTATATCCTTGCCTCCTTTGTCAAAGATAAGGTGTCCATAGGTTCTTGGATTTATCTCTGGGCTTTCTATTCTGTTCCATTGATCTATATTTCTGTCTTTGTGCCAGTACCATACTGTCTTGATGACTGTGGCTTTGTAGTAGAGTCTGAAGTCAGGCAGGTTGATTCCTCCAGTTCCATTCTTCTTTCTCAAGATTACTTTGGCTATTCGAGGTTTTTTGTATTTCCATACAAATTGTGAAATTCTTTGGTCTAGTTCTGTGAAAAATACCGTTGGTAGCTTGATAGGGATTGCATTGAATCTATAGATTGCTTTGGGTAGATTCAATGCTCATTAAATCTTTAATCCAATTTTCTGTTGATGGGCAGACCTGTGTTCCTTCCCTGTTGTTTGACCTGAAGCCAAACTATGGTGGAGGTAATGAAGATAATGACACTCTCCTTCAAAGGCAATACTGTTTGCTCAAGACAAAGTATCAATAGAAGGAAGAGTCTTTGGTTAAAGAGTAGGTACTGTAGTTTACTTGAGCTGAGGGGTGATTCTCAGAAGGACAGATAAGTCTAGAAATTACTGATTCATCTGTTCCCAGAAAATAACTCTGAGGGTTAAAAGTTATTTCCAGAGAATAAGGGTTAGACACAGGGGTGAGGCATGGGAATTTTATTCTCAGAGAATCAAATTTGTTACTCAGAGAAGTCAGAAAAGCAGAGTTTGGAAACACATGAATCTATGGCTACACCCTTATTCCCATGACTAATTCCAGGTTAATTTAAATTAATGAATCATGGTGCACTGGTGAAAAGAGAGGGATGCAGAGTCTGAGAGTCTCCATTAAAATACTGAGTCTGCCAATATTTTGTCATCCTAACCTCTCTGGGTTTTTTCTCTTTCATCTTTAAATTGAGAATAATCACAGGACCCATCTCTTAGGACTACTGACAGAATTAAAGGAGACAGTGCATGTAGCAACCTTACACAGTGCCTGACACAGAGCCAGCAACCCATAAAGGTTGGTTGTCATTATCATTCCTTTGTTCATCCATCCAGTCAGTTGATATGTACCTACTACATTTAAGACCCTCTGCTGCATTCTGACCATACAGCAACGGAACAAGACACAGTCCACGTCATTTTAGAACCTACGTATCAGGTTTAGAACAATGTATCAGGAATGGGAGGTGGTTACCTAAGTACACTAACTTCAATGAAACACACTATCAGTAGGGAGGGTGACAGTCCTGATGTCCAGTGCATGCAGAAGGGTCTGCCAAAGGATTACTTAAGTGGAGATCTGAAGGGTGAGGAGGAGTTCATCCGATGAATAGATCAGGGGGTTAGGACTAATAGAGATGTAGAATCATTCCTGGTTCAATGAAATCCAACGAATGAATTATGCTTTTTCTAATTATAGGAGAAATGGAACCTGGAGATTTATGGATGTCGCCGTGGTGTATGTACTACAGAGCTGACCCTGCAGGCACAGCCAGCATATATAACCCATCTGTGAGTCTGAGGCCTTGGGTGTGCTCAGCCTCTGGAATGAGATGCAGATGTTGGTGAATACTTAGCTTAGTGGAGGGCTTTGTGCCCCTTGCAGCCATTTCTGAAAACTGGGAGTTTTTGTTTGTTTGTTTGTTTTGGGGGGTTTTTTGGCCAGAAATAACCCTGCAGCAGAAGCAGAGGAAGCATTTTAGCTATGAGCTCCTGATAGATACATCATTTCTCGCTTACTGTCTTCTGGTGCTCCAATATTGTGAATTTCTCAGTCCTCCTGCCTCATCCCCACAGTTGTTCACAGTTGAGTCCACTGATGTTCTCCACACATAAGTTCTGTTCATCTCTGCTTAGAAAGCCAGTTTTGGACACTCAGATACTTAAGTGGCTTCTTCCTTCTCTGAGCTGGAGCTTGACTTGTATTACTTTTTCAAGCTACTGTAGTCTGGATACCAACCTCAACACTGACCCCTGGGCTCCGGACTGTTGCCCAGATCTGTGCTGCTGCCATTCAGATAGAGGGCTAGGGGCCCCATAAGGAAATGGGGTCTTCTCTGCCACCCTCAGAGTACGGCATGCTCACCATCCTCACCACGTTTGTGCCTGACAAGCTTCTGCTGGGTTCCTCTCTCCCCCCCGTCACTCCCAGGCCCAGCTGCCTGCTGCCCCCGCACAGTATGGCCACCAACTCTGTTCTGTGGGATTCCTCAGCTCCTCCCCAGTGCTAAGAAATCACTGGGACAGGGAAATGCTGCTGTTTCTTGTTCTACCTGTGCTTTGAGAGACAGCCTTAACACATGCCCTGCCCTAAAGGATGCCCTTAGCTCACCTTCTCCTGACCTAGTAAGGTTGCATGAGCTAGAATATATCACGCTTCAAGATATAAAAATTTCTGACTCTGGGTATTTAAATAATTGAAAGAAAGGTTCCTTATAATCAGTACTACACAGGATGAAATGAACTACTATTAGGATAATCTTCTACCTATATTTACATGCAAAATCCTTTGGCTTATTTGGGGTTAAATAAGGTACCACTATCTATATTAGTTTCCCACAAAAGAAACTCTCCTCTGCCACGCATTATTTAGACTTCTATTATCCAACAATTCAGGATATTCTTCTTTATTTGGATGTAATATCGCCACATCTTAAAATTACCCAGCATCTTTCAGTTTGAGACTATAAAGATAATAATGACAACTATGGTAATAACCATGTATCTAACATCTTGTATTTGAAAAACACTTTCCAATGAGCAATTAGTTATTCCACCTCTGTAAAATAGTTATATATCATTATAACCACCTTTTCAGAGGAGGAAACTAGGACACAAAATAATAAATTTATTTTAACTCATTAAAAAAAAATGTAATGACTTTTGTCCAAAGACAGAGCTGCAGCAATAAATGATCACGTAAAGCGAAAGAAAGGACATTGTGGTTCACAGGTCCAGAATATCTGTGACTGGACTCCTGAGATCCTCGTGGATTTACTGCCATTCAAAACTGTCCAAGTTCATTCCCCCCACACCCCACGGCTTATCTCCAGTTTAGAGGTAAATGAAGGCGGCTCCAAACAACAACAACAAAAAAAGGATTCTTATTAGTGCTGAAATTGAATAGACTATAAAAGTGGCTTCCAAAGAAATTGCCCTACCTTGTATTTCTGTGGAGCCAAAACATGCGTGACAAAAAAAAAGTTCTCCCCCATAACTGAAGGGATACAATCAAGTGATCCCAGAACACAAGAGACTTGACCTGCAGTATTTTGCTTGGACTTTTATTTCCTACTGTGCTCTTTCAGGTTACATTCAGAGTCTCCCTGGGGATATCTAAAACAGGAGCTCAATAAACTTTTTGTTTGCACAGTTTTGAAAAGATTTTACCTTTAACACAAGTAGATAAGCTACACAAGCATAATAATATATCTACTATACTATTAGGTGGATATATAGACATATCCTGACAGCTGGGCAAAGTACTTCCTAATTCTAACCTATTTGCTTTTAGATATGAATCTATGCTTCCAAGCATTTAGGTCCCATCTAGCCAGCTAAGCACAGTGAGAGCATTCATAAAAGTCCAGAATTCTTATGAAGGAATTTCCATTTCTGAAAAGAGAGATTTCATTTTTTCAAAAGATTATTTTGTAATTATTTTTCCCTGTCTTTGAGCAAGATTTACCTATCCAAATATTTCTTGACAGAATTACTTAAACTTCATATTTTCCCAAAAGTTAACTATGAAATAAAAATGCAGAAGTAATATAAAATAATATTCACAATTTATTAAACTATATTGTAAAATGCTATCCCCCAAATCAAAACCAAAGTGGAAACAAATGAACCTAAATGTGTACCTATTTGAGAGCATGTACACATAGATATACTATCTTTAGAGATACATATTTAGATTAGATAGTAAGGAGGAATTTATACATTGAAAAAGACATACCAACCAAGCAGCATATAAATATTATGTGTATCACAATTCAAGCAAATATACTGCAAAAATAAAATCATAAATTGATAGCAATAATGTGAACACTGACTGGACATTTGATAGAAGAAAGCTTTTTAGGTTTAAAAATGAAAAGAAAAATACACTTCCTGTCTTTGAGAGGTACATATCAAAATATCTTCAGGTAAAATGATATGATTCTCAGATTTGCTTCAAAATAATCTACATGCTTGAGTAGATGGAGGTGTAGGTGAAACAAGATTGGTTATTAGTTGAAAACTGATGAAGTTTCATGATGATAAAATTAAATTCATAATACTGCTTTAATCTAGATATTCACATTTAAAATTTTCTATCTAAAAAACTTTAAAAAATAATAACAGAATTGATACATCAGTCTTTTGGTGGGGGGTGGGAAGTGGGTTCAAATTCCTTTTTTCTCCAGTTTACATTTTGGCAGCTTTTTCAGCAAGGATCTATGATTAATTTTTTCAATGCTTATCTAAAAATGTCCTTAATTTTACTCACTATTGAATGGAAGTTCTAATGGGTAAAGAACTCCAGGTTAACACTAATTCCCCTCAGTTATTACTTCATTGTCTTTTAGTATCTATTTCTATTTATAATTTATCTGTCAATCTAAAAATTGCTTCTTTATAGAAAATTCTTTCTGATGTCTTTAAATCTTTACCTGTCTAGATGAACATATAAAGAAGTTGTGGTACATATACACAACGGAATATTACTCTGCCATAAAAAGGGATGAATTTGAGTCAGTTGAACTGACATAAATGAACCTGGGGCCTGTTACACAGAGTGAAGTAAGTCAAAAAGAGAAAAATAAATACTGTATATTAACACATGCATATACAATCTAGAAAAATGGTACTGATGGACCTATTTGCAAGGCAGGAATCGAGACACGGACACAGAACAGACGTGTGGGCCCAGCGGGGTAGAGAAGCTGGGAGAAGCAGAGAGAGTGGCGCGGACACGTGTATACGGCCGTATGTAACACGGTAGCTGGCAGGGAGCCGCTGTGTAACACGGGGGCTCAGCCCCACACTCTGTGATGACCTGGGTGGGTGGGATGCGGGTAGGGGGGAGAAGCAGAGAGAGTGGCGCGGACACGTGTATACGGCCGTATGTAACACGGTAGCTGGCAGGGAGCCGCTGTGTAACACGGGGGCTCAGCCCCGCACTCTGTGATGACCTGGGTGGGTGGGATGCGGGTAGGGGGGAGAAGCAGAGAGAGTGGCGCGGACACGTGTATACGGCCGTATGTAACACGGTAGCTGGCAGGGAGCCGCTGTGTAACACGGGGGCTCAGCCCCGCACTCTTGTGATGACCTGGGTGGGTGGGATGCGGGTAGGGGGGGAGAAGCAGAGAGAGTGGCGCGGACACGTGTATACGGCCGTATGTAACACGGTAGCTGGCAGGGAGCCGCTGTGTAACACGGGGGCTCAGCCCCGCACTCTGTGATGACCTGGGTGGGTGGGATGCGGGTAGAGGGGAGAAGCAGAGAGAGTGGCGCGGACACGTGTATACGGCCGTATGTAACACGGTAGCTGGCAGGGAGCCGCTGTGTAACACGGGGGCTCAGCCCCGCACTCTGTGATGACCTGGGTGGGTGGGATGGGGGTAGGGGGGGGCGCGGTTTAAGAGGGAGAGGACAAGTGTACAGTATGGCTGATTCACGTCTTATATGGCAGAAACCAACACAACACGGAAAAGCAATTATCCTCAAATTAAAAATACATTTAAAAAAAGAAAAAATCTTTACCTATTTTGTGTTCTATAGCTTCACTCTAATGTGTCCACTTCTTGGTTTAATTTTTCTTCAGTAGAAATCAGTAATGTCTATTTTTGAGATAATTCATTTCTTTGGCAACCTGTGAAGACTTTTCAGCTATCTTCTCTACAAATATTGCCTTTTCTGCAATCCTTCTTTCTGGAATCCCCATTGTTTATACATCAAATGTTTGCCCTCTGTCTGTCTTGTTTCTGTCCTTCTCTCTCATATTTACCATCTATTTCTATCCCTGTGGGACATTCTGGGTAATTCCTACAATGTTATCCTCCAAGTCACTAATCCTCTCTTCAGCTATGTCTAATATGATGTTATAAAATCTATTATTAGAGTTTTTAACTTCAAAGTCCATATTTCTCAATCCTAAGATTAGGATTTGTTTCTTTTGACATCTGCCTTTTCTTGATCATATTTTATCACTTTCTTAGAGTTTGGATTCTCATTTTTATACATTTAGTTGTGTTAAACACATTTATTAGTATTTTCAATTATCTTTTAGGGTGCTATTTAGCTACCTTAAGTGCTTTGAAGTCCAATCCTAATATCTACTGTGACTCTTGCATATTTGAGGTGGATTTTAGACTCCTTTTTAAAAAAAAAAAAAAAAAGTAATAGATTATCTTTCAGGAAAAATTTTAGATTTATGGAGAAATTGAGAAGATAGTACAGAAAGTTTCCATGTACTTCACATCCGCTTCCCCTTACTCTTAACATCTTAAGCACGTGTGGTACATTTTAACAATTAATGAACCAACACTGACATAGAATTATTAACTAAGGCCCATGGTTTATTCACAGTTCCTTAGTTTCACCTAATATCTTCTTCTGTTCCAGGATATCATCCAGAAGAGTACATCAGAGTTATTTGTCATGTCTCCTTAAGCTCCTCCTAATTGTGAGAGTTTCTCAGATTTTCCTTTTTTTCAATGATATCAAAATATGATAGGTTCAAGGTATATTGATCCAATATTTTGTTGAATGCCCCTCTATTGGCATTTGTCTGATATTTTACTCATGATTAGGTTGAAGTTATCGATTCTTAGAGAAAATAAGAGGTAATGCAGCATTTTCAATATAGCATATCAAAGGTACACCTTATCAATATGATTTATCGCTGTTAGTTGTGAATTTCATTACCAGGCTGAGGTAGTGTTTATCAGGTTTATTCACTATAAAGTTGGGGTTCTTGTGTTTGGGATTGTCACATACATAGGTAGTGTAGATTTCAGTACCAAACACAATGAAGCTTCAAGACAAAGATAGAAACTTTTTAAGTCATCCTTGCAGTCACCTTGAGACAGTATAGAAATTTTTTTTGTTTTCAAATTCACCCTTCTGTTGAGATTATAACAATTTGAGGAACTTGGCTTTAGTTGGTTTCAGGACCTAAGCTCTAGCCTCCTACTTTATGCAATCCTATTTCTACTCCCCAGTGAGAACTAGCCTCATGGCCCCTAGTGTCCAATGCCCATCACCATCTGCCCTGCCACAAGGCATGCACAGTTCATATCATGGCTTCGGTTCACTCTGCTTTTCCAGTACTCTCTTATTTATGGCAACCAAAGATGCAATTTCTTTCTTGCAAGGTGTCTGACATACTTCAATTAATTTTTTTATCCCAAACTTATATGAGTTTGTTGCAAGGAGATTTTCTGATTTCCTCAGTCTACCATATCTTTAAAATCTAAAGTCTTCCCCTCAGTTTGGTTGGGTTTCTCTTTCTCAGTAACACATGTAAAAAATTCCTTCTCATGTTATCTGTTTTGTAATGATATTACTATTTTATTCAACATTTTCTGTCTCAACAGTTTATATTATTAACAGGCAAAACAGCTATTGCAATGAACACATACAATCTTTTATTGAGTTGTGTGAAGAAATATTAAACAAAGATAAGATTTATCATTTTAACTTCAGTGTAATTTAAGTTAAGTAATTTAACTGGAAATTGAACTTGAACCATGAAAACTTAAGAGTAAATGGTTTTACTTTTCTTCAGTGTGTTCAGATTGAATACACTGATTACACAAAGGCTTTATGGAATATCCACAAGATAATGAAATGAAGCATATGTCAGAGAAAGGAACCAATTATATCTAATAGTGCACAAAATTATGAATCTAAAAGGTAATTAGTTACTGTAATGAAACATAAAATAAAAGTTGTAGCTCCAATGCCTACACTGCTCGTTCAAAGTAACCTACTGTCTTTATGTCTTAAGATTTTAAATTATAAGTATATTACAAAATTGTTTCATTGTTTTCAGTGAAAATCATAAATCAAGTAACATGTTAAGAGATTATTGCCCATGATTTTCATTGTCCATCACTTTTCAAGCATGAATTAAAGAGCTCAAGAGCTAAGCAAATCTATGTAAAAACTTTTCCTAAGGCACGTTGATTCTATTTCTCAATGAATGTTAAATCTTATTAACAGGCACATTAGCACTTTAAAGTTTTGTCAAAAGGTTTGAACAAGAAAAATCAATAATGACAATAATATTTCTGATTGAAAGATATAACTGTTTGAATACCTGCAGAATGACAAACATGAACGAAAAAACAGTCTTTCCTTCTTTTCATGTAATACAAATATTATATGCTTCACTTCCACATCTATAGAAATATATATTATTCTCCTTATTTTGCAGAATTTAAAAAAATAATTGTAGTGTTTAAAGTAAATGATACTATCTTAGCTATGGAAACTTTTTAGAAATAAAAGGTAATACAATGCTTAAAATAATTATTACATAAATATGCATATACTCATCATGTTATCTGCTATAAGTATTTTTTTAAGTTTTATCTTGTCATTTAGAGAACATCTAATGATAAAGACATTATATTTCTAGAGCAAACTAATCAAAACTGAAATGTTTAAGCATGTTAAAAATCCAGAATGGAAGATAGTAAATGAAATACCCACTACCTGTGATAGAACTTGTAAAAATTAGTTTTAAAAAAATCTCTCTTTTTTTAAAAGAAGATGATGCCCTAATATCTGAGAAAGAAGTTTATGCCTTACAAATATCTGAGAAAAGAAGAGAAGCTAAAGGCAAAGGAGAAAAGGAAAGATATACCCATTGGAATGCAGAGTTCCAAAGGATAGCAAGGAGAGATGAGAAAGCCTTACTCAGAGATCAAAGAAATAGAGGAAAACAATAGAATAGGAAAGACTAGAGATCTCTTCAAGAAAATTAAAAGATACCAAGGGAACATTTCATGCAAAGATGGGCTCAATAAAGGACAGAAATGGTATGGACCTTACAGAAGCAGAAGATTTTAAGATGAGATGGCAAGAATACACAGAAGAACTATACAAAACAGATCTTCACGACCCAGACAACCATGATGGTGTGATCACTCACCTAGAGACAGACATCCTGGAATGCGAAGTGAAGTGGGCCTTAGGAAGCATCCCTACGAGCAAAACTAGTGGAGGTGATGGAATTCCAGTTGTGCTATTTCAAGTTCTAAAAGATGATGCTGTGAAAGTGCTGCACTCAATATGCCAGCAAATTTGGAAAACTCAGCAGTGGCCACAGGGCCAGAAAAGGTCTGTTTTCATTCCAATCCCTAAGAAAGGCAATGCCAAAGAATGCTCAAAATACTGCACGATTGCATTCATCTCACATGCTAGCAAAGTAATGCGCAAAATACTCCAAGCCAGGCTTCAACAGTACATGAACTGTGAACTTCCAGATGTTCAAGCTGGATTTAGAAAAGGCAGAGGAACCAGAATCAAATTCCTACGTCAGTTGGATCAAAGAAAAACAAGAGAGTTCCAGAAAAACATCTACTTCTGCCAAAGCCTTTGACTGTGTGGATCACAACAAACTGTGAAAAATTCTTAAAGGGATGGGAATACCAGACCACCTGACCTGCCTTCTGAGAAATCTATATGTGGGTCAAGAAGCAACAGTTAAAACTGGACATGGAACAACAGACTGACTCCAAATTGGGAAAGGTGTTAATCAAGGTTTCATATTGTCACCCTGCTTATTTAACTTATATGCAGAGTACATCATGCAAAATGCCAGGCTGGAGGAAGCACAAGCTGGAATCAAGATTGCCAGGAGAAGTATCAATAACCTCAGATATGCAGATGACACCACCCTTATGGCAGAAAGTGAAGAAGAATTTAAGAGCCTTTTGATGAGAGTGGAAGACGAGAGTGAAAAAGTTGACTTAAAACTCATTCAGAAAAATAAGATCATGGCATCCAGTCCTGTCACTTCATGCCAATAGATGGAGAAACAGTGAAAACGGTGCTGCTGCTGCTGCTGCTAAGTCGCTTCAGTCGTGTCCGACTCTGTGCGACCCCATAGACGGCAGCCCACCAGGCTCCCCTGTCCCTGGGATCCTCCAGGCAAGAACACTGGAGTGGGTTGCCATTTCCTTCTCCAATGCATGAAAGTGAAAAGTGAAAGTGAAGTCGCTCAGTCATGTCTGACTCTTAGTGACCCCATGGACTGCAGCCTACCAGGCTCCTCTGTTCATGGGATTTTCCAGGCAAGAGTACTGGAGTGGGGTGCCATTGCCTTCTCAATGGAAACAGTGACAGACTTTAATTTTCAGGGCTCAGAAATCACTGCAGATGATGACTGCAGGCATGAAATTAAAGAAGCCTGCTGCTTGGAAGAAAATCTATGACCAACTTAGACAGCATATTCAAAATCAGAGACATTACTTTGACAACAAAGGTCCAAAGGGTCAAAGCTTTGGTTTTTCCAGTAGTCATGTATAGATGTGAGAGTTGGACTATAAAGAAAGCTGAGCACCGAAGAATTGATGCTTTTGAACTACGGTGTTGGAGAAGACTCTTGAGAGTCCCTTGGACTGCAAGGAGATCCAACCAGTCCATTCTACAGGAAATCAGTCCTGAATATTCATTGGAAGGACTGATGCTGAAGGTAAAACTCCAATACTTTGGCCACCTGATGCAAAGAACTGACTCACTGGAGAAGACTCTGATGCTGGGAAAAATTGAAGGCAGGAGAAGGGGATGACAGAGGATGAGATGGTTGGATGGCATCACCAACTCGATGGACATAAATCTGAGCAAGCTCTAGGTGTTGGTGATGGATAGAGATGCTGCAGTCCATGGGGTCACAAAGAGTGGGACATGACTGAGTGACTGAACAGAACTGATGCTCTAGTAGGGAACTGTACGCTTCCAGGTTCAATCAGCTTGGCCAGAATGAAGGGGCATTTAATCTAAGTTCATTCTTAGACTGAGATACAGATGAGGTAGTTAGAGTAGAAGGCAAGGCAAGGAGGAGCTTGTGCTGGTGTGACCACCAGACTTTACCCACCTTGCTGTGATGGATCTTTACTGCCAACAGCACTAGTACCAGAGCTCTTTTCTTTATTTCTAACACTGTTCACTCCATTTTAAGTGGCATGCCTGAATAGTCAGAGGAAACTGTTTAACCACTGTCTGAATAACTTGACTGTAGAACAGTGAGGAGAACCACTGAAGCACAGTAAGATATCTATATGATATACCTACATCAAACAGTGAAAAATACAACTGAGTGGGTCATTTCTTTCCTCTCTTAGAAAATGATAACACATCCTCCAAGACTGCTCCAGTGATATCACCTCTTGTGGGAAGCCTTCTCTAATCACACTGACATGCTGGCTTCATCTTTTCTGCTTCATTTTTCTTGTAATAAGAACCTTTCTGGTTCTTATAATATTAATGTGTAAATAAATACTTATATTAATACTTCAGACTGCACTTGGCTATAAGAATCATTCCTACCTCAGTGTCAAGACTAGTACACAACAGGTGATCAGTACATGCTGTTGACTGAGAAAGAGAAAAAGGAAAGAAGGAAAAAAGGAAGAGGGAAGGAGGAAAGAAAGAAGGAAGAGAAGAAGGGAGGGGCAATGGTAGGCTGACTCAGCGTGTAACTGCATGTTGTCAGACCTGGCCTGGCTCCTGGTCCCTCCATCCCCCGGCCCCTCCTTCTGAACCTCCTGATGGGCCCTAGCAGGCTCACCCACCTGCAGTGACCACGATCAATCCCCCTGATGCAGTCAGATCTTAAGCCTTATCTTCCATATTTCAGCATTGCATCCCTTTCTCAAGCTCTACTCCTTAGACTGGGTCCCCACCTGACCAACACGGCAAGATCTGCTGAGTTTCTTTCACAGTGCTGGGATCCCTCCATCTGCTGAACAGAAGCTAGCAGGCTAACTCACTGCCCAACAAGCTGGACTGACTCTCATGAGGGGCCACCTCCGACACTATACCTGCTTTAACTGGACTTGGTCCCTCACTGCAGACCACTCTCCGAGATCTACCCCCAGCATGCCTAAGGCCCAGCCAGATCTCAAGACATAACAAGAGTGAAACACACAATCTCCACAGGGATTCCATTCTGTAGGTGGAGGGTGAGTAAGAGGTGTTCCACTCTGCCTGTGAATGTTGAGAAGGTATTTATGAAAGCACTCCCACTTAGACACACTTGAAAAGCCCTTTCAGTGGTTGCTTTTTCATGCTAGGAATGCTTGGCTGAAACTCAGGGTTTTTGTGAAAAATGTATTTTTCAGGATATCTGTTCTGCTTTTTTAAAGAAGAAATATGATACTTGAAGCCCATTATATTGATATTAATGTATCATTTTAATTCAAAAGATCCATGCAAGGAAAATTCCTGGAACACCTAAAAGAACATGGTGAATGATAACTGCTCAGACAACTCAGTCAAACAGGGACCATGACTGGTCACAGGTAAAGGGTTATGTTTATTACCAAATCAATAATCAATACTATTACCATATGGGAAAATTAGATTTCCAGTGGAAATTTGCTGTATGATGCAGGGAACTCAAGTTGGTGCTCTGTGACAACCTAGAGGGGTAGGATAGGCTGGGAGGTGGGAGGGAAATTCAAGAGGGAGGGGACATATGTATACCTATGGCTGATTCGTGTTGATGTATGGCAGAAATCAATATAATATTGTAAAGCAAACATCCTCCAATTTAAAAAAATAATAAATAATCAAATACTGACACACAGTAGTTACTAAATTAGTATTTCGTAGTTGAAAGGGAAAGTGTTAGTCACTCAAGCGTGTCCAATTCTTTGTGACCTCATGGAATGTAGCCCACTAGGTTCCTCTGTCCATGGAATTCTTCAGGCAAGAATACTGGAGTGGGTAGCTGTTTCCTTCTGCAGGGGAAGTTCCCAACCCAGGGATTGAACCTGGGTCTCCCACCTTGCAGGAAGACTCTTCACTGACTGAACCACTTGGGGATCCCAATCAGTTGTTACTAAATGAGCATTTGTTGAATGAATGAATGAACATGTGCGTTGTTGGTCGAGTGGAGATACACCGATGGCACCTACTGTATGACCAAACAGTTTTATGATTTTGCTGCTTTTGAGACGCATGCGGCACCTCACCCCGCTAAACTCTCAGTCAATCCAGTCACTCAGTCGTGTCTGACTCTTTGCGACCCCGTGGACCGCAGCACGCCAGGCATCCCTGTCCAGCACCAACTCCAGGAGCTTATGCAAGCTCACGTCTATCGAGGCCCCTCTATCGAGGGGTACAAGAAGAGCAAGAAGCCTTTAGAGGTAGAGAATAGCATTATATATGCTGTGTTCTCATTCTAGAAAAGCAGCTTTCCCACGCATTCCATCTGGGGCTGAGAGTTTATTTAGCGGTAGTTGCTTATGCCTAGAGTTTTTAAAATTAACCTGTCACAGAAGCACCTCAAGCATAAGGTCTAGAATCACAGTATTGATACAAATATATGCTATATCTATATATATGTATATATGTGTGTGTATAATTAAAAAAGCAGTCCTACAAATTTATGCATATAAAAAGTCAACCTTAAATTGCTACTCTGTCAGAAAATGTCATTTTAAATGTCTAACATTATGCCTCAGGCTTCAGTACTCAGGAGCTTTTGACAGCCTAAAAAGGAAGCAAATCCCATAAACCAGGTCTTGTTTGGGTTCTATCAGCAGATTCCAGTCCTATGTTAATTACTGTGACAATGAAAAGGAAAGACATTATCTAAACTAAGAGACTGTAATTTTTGTTCTAGTCTGTTACATAACGTTCTGGAAGGAAATCAAGGACGTATCCCTTTAATTCTGCTTTTTTCTTTATAATTCTGCTTCTTGACATAATTTAAGACTGGCTCCAAAGGTCTTTTTTATTATATATTCCAGAAGTACAACATCATAGGACTCTGTGCATGTAAAACATGCTTATTACAGATGAGTGAATGGGTATTTAAAACACAATGTGCTCTCAGACTAAACACCAAATACATAAAAAAGGTATATGAATCTGGATGACAGTCCACAGGTACTGTAAGACAGTGCTACTGTATGTACTTTCAAATTATCAACTGAGCTTAAGCCTTGTTAAAATAAACCAGGGAAA
Organism: Cervus elaphus; assembly: GCF_910594005.1. NCBI lineage: Eukaryota > Metazoa > Chordata > Mammalia > Artiodactyla > Cervidae > Cervus > Cervus elaphus. The sequence goes on along the minus strand of NC_057837.1, from coordinate 7,910,337 downwards.
GCATCATCCGTATCTCAGCTGCATGTTTTCCTTTCCTCTCCTTAATTTTTCCAGATGTAAATACTGACCTACTTGTGCACAGAAAAGGCAAATCTAAAGATCAAAGATATATTAAAAATCACAGATCAGTAATGGTATGAGTCTTGAGTGGGAATCAAGAACCCTGTCTTTTTGTTGGACCTTTGCACTTATAAGCTGTGTGACCTTGAAGAAGTCACCAAATTTCCCTAAGTCGAATTTCTCTCAAGCATTAAAATAATACCAAAACTGATCTCACCTGTGCACTGTGTCTGAGACAGCGCTAGGTATTTACCACACCATTTCATTCTTCTCAGGCTTCCTTGAAGTCAGGTTAGGGGTCACCTGTCTGAATTCTGACCCATGAAACGAGCAGAATTGACACAAGCCATTCACGTACTGCTCTGTAAATACAATCCACAAGATCCACCAGCTCTTTCTTCCTGTTTTGTGATTGGAGTCACATATCACGCAGAGTAGGTGCAAGATAGGAAAACAACCTGAGACTCTGTGTTACCACTTGTGGCAGAGCCTGAGTAGGATAGCCACCAAGCTGCTCAGACTATGATGGGAGCAAGAAATGAGCCTTACCGTCTTAAGCCACTAGGACAATTTAATATAGACTACCCTGACTAGCAAAAGCACTAAATAAGAAAATCAAATTCACTTGTTTTATGTATCAATGTGCTATACAGCTGTGCAGGTTATTACCGTGAGCAATGATGGCGACCTTGTGAAAAATTAATAGGACTTCTAAGATTTTTTGACACTATAGCATTACATAGGCAATATAAAGGCTTCCTGAAAGATAGAGTCCAGTCACTATAGACCAGCCACTTCTTACTTAAATATTATTATATTTATATGCCCTTAATATATCTAGGAAATATATACAAAGATGATCCATTTTATCAAGTATTTTAGCTGATATGCCTAGGTAGTTGAAAGCCTATCACTTATGTTCACTGCAATGACACTAAGTTACATGAAGTTTCTAAGATAGTGACCTCTGGCAAAAGATGACAATGCACACCTACATGAAATGATTCTCTCACTTTAAAACCAAAACTGAGAGGATGATTGTGACCATACTTACAATCTCCTTTTAGGAGAAGTCTTGCTAATAAGCACTCAAAAAAGAACAGCAAAATGCTAAGATTATAGGTAATACAATGTTGTATAGACTAAGTTTGCCTAAATTTCAAGTACAACTTACACAGAATTGGAGGGAAGCTCTCCTGAGAACCTGAGAAAATGGTACTTAAGGTACCCTTATTGTTTTTTATATGGTGCCAAATGCTCTTGATCAAATTGTTTAGTCAATCAAAGAACTATTTCCTTTAGAGATTTTTGAAGGGATATTAATTCAAGTCAACAAAAGGAATCATTGATTAAATCCAAGAGGATTATATCAGTTCAAGTGTTCCTTATCGGATGATTATTAGCTGTTGCTGTGCAAATATCACTGACAGGATTAATAAGATCCTCATAGAATCAAAAGGCCAAAAATAAGTTCAAAGAAGGCTAAAAATATTCCTTAAATTTAATTTTTAAATGCAGCCTTCCAAAAATCAAACATGCATTTTAGAGCAATCTTGACATCTCCAGAAGTGCATAAATGAATTTAAACCTGTCAATGACCTACTTTAATGAAAGAAATTACAGCCATCTTAAATACGTATAATTTATCTTTATAATGATACTGAGCTGCTAATTTTAGAACTTAGAAATGAGAAATTATGGCAAATAAATGCATTTAGCAAAATCAACCATCTAGAGGACTCAAGTATATTCTTCAGGTAAAGAAAAACCGAGTTTTCCTATTCCTGAATGTCTCGCCATTGCTGAAAATCTACAATATTTGACAATATTTGCAATACTTCTTCCCACAAAGGCTGAAGGAACCACAGGGAAATACAGGCTAACTCACTAGAGTTAACTCTATACAGGCCAGTCGTGCACACGTAGACTGAAACCCAGCAGTTCGACAAGGGTACCTGAACTAGTTGTCTGCCTTCTCACAATGGCAGAGACTAGTCACTGCCTGCCAAAACCTCCACCCTCTCCTTCCTCCACAGAAAAGAGAACACGGCTCTTTTTTGGATGAGCATATTGCTTCCTGGAATAAAACTGTCTTATCCACGAATGAACATTTGATCAATTCAAGGATAATGTGGGACTTTAGTAAAGCTGCGCTAAGAAAACTGGCATGATTTTGAGGAGCCATCTTTCTTTATTGTTGCCTTACTCCTACTGACCCCGTATTTTTGATGGCTAAAGTCCAGTAGCCTTCATGGACCCTAAGTTCCATGCAGTAGGAAGAAGACCATAAAAGTCAGAGCTTGAGTGCTCGATGGGATTATCACACCACTGGTCTAGCCTACATCTAGACTACTTTTAGAAGAGACAGAAATATATTTCTATCTCTTTTAAGTCACTGTTATTGTGGGGTTTTCTGTTATGGGCAGCTAAAATGATTTCAACTTATATAATTAGTTAATTCAGTTTTCTTTAGCCAAGAACTATAATAGTCTGGATTTATATATCTAGACTCAACTTTAACATTTTTATCCTATTTAATGGTAGTAGTCCAATTTGTTAAAATACTAACATGTCATGGAAGAAAATCAGCACTACGAATGAATTATTTTAATGCTTCTTTCATATAAGAAACCTAGAGATAAAAGTTTACCAGGAAACCAGTAAATTCTGAAGGAAAATTTCCCTTTTAGTTCCCAAAGAATACCAAAAAAGAAGTAGAACAATGAGAAACCTTGCATGTATTTTCTAAAGAAAGTTGAGGAAGAAGAAAAATATTTTGCTACAGAATGCGCATTGACATGATAATATGAAGAGCACTTTCTAGTTTAAACTATTTTCTATCATTTCCACTTCCAACATTCTGTTTTTAAAAATCTATTGATTCAAATATGAGAACAATGGTGAAAATTTTAATTTTCTAATGAAATTTACACTGAAATCTCCTGGTTATCATTAATAAAGGATTATATTTCTTAAAAGTTCAAGATCAAGTAAACAAGTTCCAGATTGTTTGTTGAAAACCTAAAGCTCCGTATAATCATGTCTACTCCAACCCTGTACATGAAAAGAAGGAGCAGGAGGAAGGGGAGAAAATAAACCTACTCATGTCCACCTGGGTCCTAAATGAAAAAGACCCCATTCTATTGTATATGTTTTTCCTCCCTCACTATGTAATATAGACTGGGGCTAGGAATGCTTTCATCTTTCAACCTAGAAATAAAAATAATATTTTATTTTTATGCCAAGATTTTAGTATCAGAAAAGAATTCCTAGTACAGGAATCTCTCTCTTCCTCATCTCACTTTGATCTCTTTCTCTTTCTCCTCTAAAAAGGAAAAAAGAAAAAGCAAAATGTCAATACTAATTTCTTTCTTTATTTTTCACAGTAAGTTGCTGATATGTGAAGCCCTCAGGCTACAAAGATTTTTTTAGTCATTATGATGAAAAAAGAAAAACCACAAGTTTCCAGATGCATTGTTTTAGAATTCACACTACAAGTGACTCTTAAAAAAAGTGACTCTATCTTGCAGCCACTATGAAAAACAGCATGGAAGTTCCTCAAAGTAACTAAAAATAGAGGTGCCATTCCACTCAAGGGCATATGTCTGGACAAAATTATAATCAAAAACATCCATGTACTCCTACCTTCACAGAAGCACTATTTACAATGGCCAAGAAATGGAAACAACCTTAATGTTTATCGAAAGAAGAATGGATAAATAAGTTGTGGTATATATACACAGTGGAATATTACTCAGCCATAAAAAGGAATGAAATACTGCCATTGGCAGCAACATGGACAGACCTAGAGATTAGCATACTAAGTGAGGAAAGTCAGAAATAGAAAGACAAACGCCATATGGCATCATTTACATGTGGAACCTAAAATATGACACAACTGAACTTACCTACAGAACAGAAACAGACTCGCAGAAATAGAGAACAGACTTGTGGTTGACGACATAGAATGCAAGTGGGAGGGTGGCCTGGGGGTTTAGGATGAGCATTTGCAAATGTTCTGTTGCTGTTGTTTGGTCATTCAGTTGTGTCTGATTCTTTGCGACCCCATGAACTGTGGCTGGCCAGGCTCCTCTGTCCATGGGATTTCCCAGGCAAGAATACTGGAGCGGGCTGCCGTATCTTTCTCTAGGGGGTCTTTTCGACCCAGAGATTGAACCACATCTGCTGCATCTCCTTCATTGCAGGTGGATTCTTTATCACTGAGCCACAGGGAAGCCCACAGACTATTATACATAGAATGAATAAACAAGATCCCACTGTTTAGTCCAGGGAACTACAATCAATATCCTGTGATAAACATAATGGAAAAGAATATATATATATATATATGTATTTATACACACACACCCACACACACACACACACCCACACACACACACGGAGGGCACAGCAGTCCACTTCAGAATTCTTGCCTGGAGAATCCCATGGACAGAGCAGCCTGGCAGGCTGCAGTCCTTGGGGTAACGTGGAGTTGTATATGCCTGAAGCGACTTAGCGCATACACATATATATATATACACATGTATAAGTGAGTCACTCTGCGATACAGAAGAAATTAACACATTTTAAATCAACTATACGTCAATAAAGTAATTCTTTTAAAGTGATTCTATTATCTACCAAATGTGTATTTATCTCAGTAGCTTACTGCTGCTATAACTTAAGCCAAAGGTAGAAACACAAAGCTTCATGAGAAGAACAACAGTATTCTGCATATTTTGAAGTCAGTTAAAATAACATTCAGGTAAACCCAAGATATTTCTGTTATGAATTATTCTCTGGAAGATTATCATTTGCATGGTTGATGAATACAGCAAAATTAATTTTGTTAAAGTATCAGGGAACTTACCAACCATCTTATGGTTGGTGTAGTAATAAAATATATTTTAAGTGATATTTAGGACTTACCACCTCCACCTCCAAGAAGACTGGCATTTGCTGTTTAAAAGAAAACAAACAAATGATGTTAAATAATATATTAAAATATGTTTATGCCAGAGTATTCCAAGAAAAAGTTGGTAATAATCATGCTATACATATACACACACACATATATCACAATATGTACTTTCATATAAAGATAGATTCTTTGTTTTATGATGTATGAAAATGTAAATATTATTTTTATCTCCTTTTTCTCTTCAAATGACTATTTTTACAATGTTCTTATTTCTAATAAAATAAAATACATATTATGATCCTTTTATTACCATTCTGTATCTAAATTAACCTTCTGTTTTCACCATTTTATCAAGTAGAGATATAAAAATGTTACTTAAGCAATTTCAATAATTTCAAAGGACAATGTAACAGAAAAGTATAATGATAATTTTAATTAAATTAAACACCATCAAATAAACCTATCTCAAGTTACTCTGCTATAAGAATGAACTTAAATAGTAACAGATTTATTCTTTTTTGCAGTAATTTTTTTGTTTGTGGGAAAGAAACACATTTTAAATATTTTTGTAAAACAATGATTTGCCATTTCATACCCATTTATCTATTAATCTAGCACACACAATTATAGAAGTCAAATTTTTCCATTTAGATTTTAAGAGGTCAAATATTCAAAAAGTTCCATGGCACCTTATGCCTATGATAATCTAGTCACTACAAAAGTCAGAAAACAGAACTCTTTGGAGCAACATAAAGTATGTAGTCATCAAGGTGACTTTCTTTGTGGAGAAATCTGAGCTACCAAAAGATTATAGAAATCATTTAAGAAGGAATACTAGGACTCTTTAACTTCAATTTTAGTGTGATATCCACAGACCATGCACTGTCATAGTAAGAGAAGCAAATATTAGAGTGTTAATGATTTCATCAATAAAAAAATGTAACATTTTAAGAATAAATGCCTATATCCATATGTGATGGTTTATTATTGCAACAATAAAGAAAACATTATAAAAATGCATGGAGAACAAACACCTTTGAAGGTTTTCTCAATATGTCAATATTAGAGCATCAAACCTTATCTCATATGATCTTCCAAGCACAGGGCCATCTATTAACAATAATAGCTGTGCTTGGCTTTCCTCGGTGCTTTCATCACAAATATGTACTGAGTAGCAACCCCATTAGTCAAACAAAACTCACTTCAGATACTACACAGTCATCTGCCCCTGTGTCAACTCAGAGTCCTCAAACCCTCCTGACATCACAGTGAAAACGTGTAATATTTACCTAGATGGTATCCAGGACTTAATATCTTTCCAAAATCAAACTGTGCTGAAGTGGCAACTTGCTGAAGAGGCATGAGGAAAGATGTTACCAAGTCTTTTTTTTTTATGCATTTATTTTAAATGTTGCTGGCAAGTTTGAAGTTAATGGTGTTTTTGTTTTGATTTGGGGGCATTTTTCATATTTTCCTTTGGTTTTATATTTTCCCATTTTCACAATTTTCTATAAGAATTTTATTTTCTTCATGAGCATTTCCTAGTATCTTGTAGTTGAGGACTGATGTTTTGAATTGGAAGAGCAGAGAATAATAGTAAAAATAATGGTTCTGAAGCCATACAGTCCTGAGTTCAAACTTGTCTCTGATGCTCCTCAATTCAAAAACATCTGACCTCAGGATTTCAGAACTGCTGTGTGTATATAAGGCCATTTTTCTTTTTCTTTCCCTGAAAAGCTATTGTTAAACCAACAGTGTTCTGGCTTTTATTTTGAAGCTTTGATGTTTGGGGCTTTCTTGGCCTTGCTTTGTCTTACAGCTTCTAGTATGTTAACATTATGGCAAAAAGTGAAGAGGAACTAGAGAGCCTCTTGATGTGAAAGAGGAGAGTGAAAAAACTGGCTTAAAATTCAACATTCAAATATGATATTGTAGTGGTTTTTGCCATACATTGACATGAATCAGTCATGGGTGTACATGTGTTCCCCATGCTGAGCCCCCTCCCACCTCCCTCCCCATCCCTCAGATGACCGCTCAGGGTCATCCCAGTGCACCAGCCCTGAGCACCCTGTCTCATGCATCCAACCTGGACTGGTGATCTATTTCACATATGATAATATACATGTTTCAGTGCTATTCTCTCAAATCATTACCAATTCTATCTTGGGTCCATAACCTTTAGTGGATGGGGGAAATTTCATGATGTCTATTGGCAAACCCAAACACTTTCTTGAAAATCTTAGCTACATGCATTTTTAAAACTGCATGGCATTTCACACTTCTGCTGATTTTTTATTTTTAAATCTGACTGAGAACTCCTTCCTTGTCTATAGGTTTTCCAGATCCCTGAAACTCCATCTGTTGTCCTCCAATTTATACATATTCATTCATAAAGAAAAACTTATTTCCAACAACAAATAATAGTAATGAAGAGTAGCTTTACACTCAAATTATCATGCCCAGAATCACAATAACACAATATAACCTATTTTTCCCCAATGTTTTGCTTAATAAAGGTAGAGTTTGCCTGTTTGGAGAGCACAGATCAAGTCCCATCTGTTTAATCAGGCACTTGTCCAATAGATGTGGGTGGATGAGTGGGAGTAGGTGTAGGAACTGGAATTCCAGGCTTGGAGGACCATCAAGTCCATTTATCTCAGATGTGTGCTCATGTCTAGATGAGCATTTCTGGTTACACTTTTAACATCAACATAGAAATATTTCATAAAATTGTGGCATCTACAAAGTGCACAATCATTTTTAAGATAATTTCATGTGCATTACCATTCATGTAATACAATCTTAATCTAAGCTGCTTAAATATGTTCAAATCAAATTCAAAGCAATTCTAATAACTATAATCCCAATAATGATTTATCTAAAGAATCCATCAAATTTAAGTCTATTTTATGAACTTCTGTTCTCTAAAAATTAAAAAAAAAATGCATTTTCTTCAGTAAAAGTGACATGCATGCGTGCTCGGTCACTTCAGTCATGTCCAATTCTTGTAACCCTCTGGACTATAGTCCACAAGGCTCCTCTGTCCATGGATTTCTCCAGGCAAGAATACTGGAGTGGGTTGCCATGCCCTCCTGCAGGGGATCTTCCCGACCCAGGGATCAAAACCACATCTCCTGCATTACAGGTGTGTTCCTTGCCGCTGAGCCACAGGGGCAACAGTGGCAAAAGTGACATAACTGTAGGCAAATAAAAGTGAATCTTTATTATGATTTCTATTATTCTGTCTTTACAAAAAGCACCCTATATGTAATATAACTGATTTTCAACATTTATCGATCAGATGTATTAAATGCATTTCTTCCATTTCACAGAAGTGAAAATGACTTTTGTGTGTCTGAAATTAACAGTAGTTTAACTCTGGGAGTTGGTGATGGACAGGGAGGCCTGGCAAGCTGCGATTCATGGGGTCACAAAGAGTCGGACACGACTGAGCAACTGAACTGAACTGAACTGAATTTTTACTTAATTACTTCCAGTAAATTGACGTATATCCCAATTAGATAGGAAGTTCTTAAAGATAAGATGTGAGTTTAACAGTTTGGTCTGCATTTAATAAGCTCTCAATATGTGTTTTCTAATAGTCAGATAATTGGCAGATTTAATCCCTTTTCTTTATTGACAGAGAAGGCAGGTTTTGTTTACTGAAGTGTATAGAAAGAGAAAACTTTGGTCCTTTTTCTTTTTGTAAAATCAAAGTCAGTAAGGAAACTCCTATACTTTATTTAGAAATAGTGATTAATAATGTAGAAAACTGAAACTATCATAACATTTTTTTTTATTTATTATTTACTTCACAATATCGTATTGATTTGCCATACATTGACTTGAATCCTCCATGGGTGTACATGTGTTTCCCATCCTGAACCCCCCTCCCACCTCCCTCCCCATCTCATCCCTCTGGGTCATCCCAGTGAACCAGCCCTGAGCACCCTGTCTCATGCATCTAACCTGGTCTGGCGATTCGTTTCACATATGATAATATACATGTTTCAATACCATTCTCCCATATCATCCTGCCCTCGCCCTCTCCCATAACATTATTAACCAACTATACTTCAATATAAATTTAAAAGTTTTTAAAAAGAATGTATGAAATATGTTTATATATTTACGTCCCTATCTAAGTCCCTTGTTGGAGGGAATTTTGGATATGCCTCTTGTTATTCCTTGAGTTTCCATCAAATGGAAAAAGGAACTAAGAAAGCTTGAAGTTGATAAGCATGATGCTACTGCGTCCAGAATAATATTTAAAAATGGCTTCTCTGAGCATGGCAGTATCATGGCTTAGCTGGTCAAAGCACCTGTCTATCGAACAGAAGATCCTGGGTTCAAATCCCAGAAGTGCCTGGGACAGTATATTACTGAACTTCCTAGGTGTACAGTGGTAAAGAATCCACCTGCCAATGCAGGAGATGCAAGAGACACAGGTTTGATCCTTTGTCGGTAGATCCCCTGGAGCAGGAAATGGCAACCTCCATTTTGCTGAGCATGCTTTCTAGGTAACCAGCACTAACTTCTTTCATGTTTTCCTAAATAAAATGCCCCTGTTACCAGAAGAGGTAGAGGAAAAAATGAAGCTACAGTAATTGTCTCAAAGATCAATCCAATGAGAAATTAAAATAAATTACAAATTTATGAATTTGTAATTCATAAATTCAAATTCAAATGTAATTTCATTACAAATTAATGAATCTGTCTATTCCAGTTTTTACTCCCACAATAACAACTCAGTGAAATGAACAGTTTCACTACTTAGAAAGCAAAAACAGCACTGAACATAAAATGAGTGAGAGTTACCAAAATCTAATTTCAAGTGACAAATGTGGATAATTTATTTATAATACCCTAAGCAAATGATCATTTTTTGAAGTTTATGAGAAACAGCTTTCTTCCATTTAAACTAGGTTTTGATTTTTTTAATTAAAACTATCAAATTATACACAAGTGTGAATATTCATTATAAAATTATCAAAACCAAAAAGTAATTAAATACAAAGCAGGAATCCTTTTCATGGGATAATTAGCCTACATGAAAAATAACCATGGTAATTGACATTAGCATCACTCTTTTTGGTTTTTTCAAGATATAAATGGAATATTACACTACAGTCAGTTCAGCTCAGTCGCTCAGTAGTACCCGACTCTGCCATCCCACGGACTGCAGCACGCTACACGACACTACAGTAGTCTTCCTTTAAAAAATTTCTAAGTGACCCTCTTCTACATGTGTGTGTCCCTTTAAGAATATAATTATAATCAAATTGTGGATCAAATGATAAAAAATACAATTACTATATATGCAGTCATATCACTGGAGGTTACTAGATGCAAAATAGGCCCTGACATTATTAAAAACCCAAGACAAAGCTTTAATTTATCATATGCTTAAAACACTATTCCTCCTAAGATGTCAAAATCCTTTTCAGTCTACATAAGGTAATAAAAAGGATACTGAACTAAGAACTGAGAGCCAGATAACCTCTATTTTAACTCTACTTCAGTAACTAAATAGCCGGTGAATCAAGCAAATCATAGTCAAAACTCTTACTTTTCTTCTTCCGTTTGGAAATTTAGAATCAATCAGGGATGGCAAACAGGTTTTAAAACAATCCAGATTCATTAATTACGAGAATATACCTGCACCTCTGATTGGAGAAGGATTCTGAGGCTAACCCCAGGCTCTGCTGAAAAGAGAGCCATGATTAATTAACGTTAGTCATGGTCAGAGGAGGATAGGAAGAATAAAAAGGCAGCACACATACCATCTATTGAGCACCTCTGGATTTGAGGACTTCTTTTAGATTTGACAGTTTTAATGTAATCAAATTTGATTCAATAATCTAGAAAAACAAAACTGCTAACCTAATATGTACCATCATTGTACCTTAACATGGATAATAGCTCCTGTGTTTCCAAGTCTGAAATAATTCAGTCTGTGAAACAGTCCACAGCTGGGTGAAGCAGCCCGTGTCCACTGTGAGTCAAACTGGCCTGATAAGTGTTTGGGACTTTTTTTTTTATTTCACTTGCCCAGTAATTTCTATTATCTGTACTTAGTAATTGTTTATTTTCCCACTCCATTTCTACTACTCCACCCAAGACTATCTGTCAAATAAGCAACAGCCTGAGAGACTAGTCTTTAAACATTGATTAAATCTATTTGTTCAGGGTTTTTGTTTGCCTTTCATCATTATAAAGAAAATTATAGTTGCTTTCATCCTGACAGGATCCTGACCACCTCGTTTAGCTTATTTATTCTGCTTTCTTATTACAACAGAGCACATGGGATGTCAAAATGATTGTTGGCAAAAAACTTCCCCAGGGGCTCTACTTAAAACATCACTTTGTTCACAACATGTTATCCTAGAAAATACAAAAGCCAAAATATCACCCTTTAGAATGGCACACATCATAGTCCCTTGATTTTGAAATTCAAAGTAGGAAGGGCTAAAAACACCTAATAAGATGAAAATCCTAAGCATGTGCATGACTCTAGAACCACTTTATACAGGGAGCAACCAACTCAACCGACAGCCGGGGAAATACAATCTACACAGACAAACATAGCTATCAATTTGGCAACAGCACTCTGTTAATGCTTTCCCAGATTCACACCTTCTAAACAAAATCAAGCCTGCCACAAGTTTGGGGCAATGGTATAATTTCCTTCCTTGAAGCTCACAGGGAGAGAAAATTAATAGGCTTAACTATTTCACATGTATAAACCAGGCATAAACACATGATGGATAATTTACATGTCATACAATGCAGAATTCAAAAGAATTATTCCAGGGTCTGTGTGGGTTGGATAAGTTGTAACCCACCTTGAAGCCAAAAATAGAATACAGTAAGTCCTACTATGGATAAATAGATGGAAGGGCATCAGGAATTGGAACACTTACTTGAGAGTATTAATGAATGAAACAAAATGCAATTATTCTTGTTGAACTATAAGGAAGGAGCTAGAGCTGTCCTGTTTTGCAAATATGATGTCACCAGCTATCACTCTGGGTGCTTGGGGACTTCTAGGAATACTGCAGCATGGAAATAAAACTACTTATTTTGTCCAACTCCTTCATTTTACAAAACTGGAAAGATAAAGAGGATCAGAGATGTTAGGTAACTTGTCTAGGATCAGGCCTAGGAGAAGACCCTGGGATCTACTATACAATATTGCCAGTTTCAAATTGGAAATATATATACACATACATATGTGTATGTGATTGTTGTTTGTTTGTTCCTCTGAAATCACATTCAAAGATGGTAACAGAATGCAATGTGCATGGGGTCTACCAAATGCTACCCTACTGAAGATCACCTAACTTAACTGCTAAAGGATAAACTAAAGCACCGGCGGTTTCTACAGCTTCACAGTTCAATACAGAAATAAAGAGGAATCAGTGCATGCTTCTATTAATGTGTACAGTCATCCTTCTTGACACTGTGCCCTGAATCAGTTGTAATTTTGAGAATGGTAACACTGGCTCAGTTACAAAAATGGGATTACTCGCGTCACCCAATCTGGGCTTTCCAAAGAGTGAACAAGCATGTCCAAACAGGGGGCTGGGGGAAAGAGTTCAAATGTACCTTAGCGTGGTAATCGTAGTGATACCAGACACTTGAAAAGAAGTTTTTAACTTGTCTTTCACAAGGAAGATTCTGAATGCAAATGAACTCTCAATTTGAAAAACAGAAGATGCACTTATGTGAGGGAATATGATACACTTTATCCTAATGAAAATATAAGTCTGAACATGCACTCTCATTTATACACTTCTCAGAAAGACTAATTCGTTTTAACAAAACCAGACAGTACCTTTTTTTAAAAAACTGTTTTACATAGTTTCTTCATTTCATCTTTCTTATAATATTAAGGAATCTTTATTTCTCCCTGATAATGAAACAGCAAATGAGTTTTTGCAAAAGGTATATTTTAGCTTATATTTTAATTTAAACCAATAAGACAAAGGAATAATTTTGTCATAGTAAATAAATTGAGAGCTTGATACAAAGAACCTCAAATTTAAAGGATTGGGGTTAAAGGAAAGGACTAGGATTGCTACCTTGAGAACACTTACGAAGCTGTAATATCCATGAAGGTAAATGCGATATTTGTTGGTATAGACAGTACCATACACAGTTCTTAGTAAAGAGTAGGGACTGAATAATTACCTCTTAAAAACACAACTAAGAGAATGAATGTAAGACAGGGGAATGAGAGAGAGGGGGAAGGGAAAGTCATATTTTGGGGACAGATGAAAGAGCTACAATAACGCATAATGACTCTTTCTCAATTTCAGAGCAAAGTGAGGCTATGCCAGGAGGGAGCCAAACAGATGGAGGCACAATTCCAGACTCTATCACTGTCCTTGAGAAAGTTGTTAAAACTCTAATTGATTATCTAATCACTTGTATTAATCAGCCAGTTGGTAAACTAATGGTCATGGTACAGATGAGCTGAGAGGCTTAAGAGTGCTAAACTACGTGAACGCACTTAGGGCACCGGGAATATGCTGAGGCACAGTAATGTCAGTTCCCTATCCAAGACCCTGATTACAGTGCTGCTTCTGGAAGACATACTAGAGGTTAGCATAAAAACCTCCACTAATAGTGGGGACTTACTAAAAGCATTCAGACTAATCCTTACTTTGCAGGGTGCAGGGCCATGTTCATCATAGAGAACTACTGTCCTCTACCCTCAATCCAGTTCTGGGCTATGCCCTCACCAGAGTTTTGGGATGAAAGAACTTCTGCACAAATAAGACTGAGGAAAAAAGGTATCTCCAAATTACAAATATATTTAAGTCTGCCTTTGGGTTTAGGTCAATTTAAAAATAAATCTATATGTTCGTAAAGAAAATGGATGGCATTATTGTGCATATCATAACACTTTCGTCTTCTGGACTATTTTGATGATTTAGTTTTAAAATAATGTTACTTTATGGCAGATAATTTCTATTTACTCTTCAAGACCCACTCAATACAGCTACCCCTGTTTTCTGCCCAAAGTGATTTAACTATACAAATGGCATCAATGGGTCCTCTGGCTCTTGTGAGTTCACAATAGGAAGTCCCTGGAGCAGCTGGTGGGAGAGTTGAGAATGAGTTGCAGGTATTTATTTTCCTGGTTCTCTTCCTGTAAGCTTATCTTGCCTGACAATGTCCCTTGAATAAAGGTCATTTAGATCATAACATGACTTCCTCTCCTTTTGAGTTCTGATACGTCTCCCTCTACTTATCTCTTTGAGCTTAGAGTTGTAACAGCTATGCTGTTGGTAGCCTCTGGTTCGTGAACAACCCCTTGAGTTTCTCCTATACCATATCTCTCTCCAACCTGTGTACTTATTCCTCTTATAAAAAAGCTGTACTTGAAGTAACCTAATTTGACTGTGCCAAGGTTCCTGTTGGGAATTTGACTGAACAGATATGGTTTATACAAACTGGTCACAAGTGAAGGCTACCCTAAATCACACACCTCTTCCCAGACTAACTTTCTTAGTGAGAATGGTTTAGGGAATAATCAATATAGTAGTTTTCCTTATCAATTAAAAACATAAATTTTTTAAAAATTTTAAAAATTTTTTAAAAACATAAAGAAATTTCCCCGGTGGTCCAGCAGTTAAGACTCCATGCTTCCACTGCAAGGGGCATAGGTTTGATCCCTGATCAGGGAACTAAGATTCTGCATGCCACAGTTCAGTTCAGTTCAGTCACTCAGTCATGTCCCATTCTTTGTGACCCCATGGACTGCAGCACGCCAGGCCTCCCTGTCCATCACCAACTCCTGGAGTTTACTCAAACTCATGTACATTGAGTCGGTGATGCCATCCAACCATCTCAGCCTCTGTCATCCCTTTCTCCTACCTTCAGTCTTTCCCAACATCAGGGTCTTTTCTAATGAGTAACTTCTTTGCATCAGGTGGCCAAAGTATTAGAGTTTCAGCTTCAGCGTCAGTCCTTCCAGTGATATTCAAGACTGATCTCCCTTAGGATGGACTGGTTGGATCTCCGTGCAGTCCAAGGGACTCTCAAAAGTCTTCTCTAACACCACAGATCAAAAGCATCAATTCTTCAGTGCTCAGCTTTCTTTATAGTCCAACTCTCACATCCATACATGACTACTGGAAAAACCATAGCCTTGACTAGACAGACTTTTGTTGGCATGCTGCAAGATGTTGCCAAAATGTTTTTATAAAAAGAAGTACTCATTTGAACACGTTGTAGTTTAGTCGCTAAGTCATGTCTGACTCTTTTGGGACCCTATGGATTGTAGCCTGCCAGGCATCTCTGTCCACAGGATTTCCCAGGCAAGAATACTGGAGTGGGTTGCCATTTCCTTCTCCAGGGGATCTTGCCAACCCAGGAATCAAACCCAGGGCTCCTGCATTGCAGGCAGATTATTTACCAACTGAGTTACAAGAAAAGTCCATTTGAACATGTGAATTAACACATGTTATAAACAATCTCAACTCCTGTTATGTTCTATTCTTTTCCATACTTTTCTTCATGTTCATATAAATATATACACATAATTGAATCTTCCTGGTATTATTGTTTAAAAACCAATGGATTCTACTATAAAAATTATTGCATTATAAAATTGTGCTATATAAAATTATTGTACTATAAAAATTATTGTGCAACCTAATTTTCTAATGTATCAATATATCAAGGGCTGTAGCTGATAAGGAGTACATCAAGGCTGTATATTGTCACACTGCTTATTTAATTTATATGCAGAATACATCATGAAAAATGCTGGGCTGGATGAAGCACAAGCTGGAATCAAGATTGCTGGGAGAAATATCAATAACCTCAGATATGCAGATGACACCATCCTTATGGCAGAAAGTGAAGAAGAATTAAAGAGCCTCTTGATGAAAGTGAAAGAGGAGAGTGAAAATGTTGGCTTAAAACTCAACATTCAAAAAACAAAGATCATGGCATCTGGTCCCATCATTTCACGGCAAACAGATGGGAAAGAAATGGAAAGAGTGACAGACTTTATTTTTTGGTCTCCAAAATCACTGCGGATCATGGTGACTGCAGCCGTGAAATTAAAAGACACTTGCTCCTTGAAAGAAAAAAAATGCTATGACCAACCTAGACAACATATTCAAAAGCAGAGACATTACTTTGCCAACAAAGGTCCATCTAGTCAAGGCTATGGTTTTTCCAGTGGTCATGTATGGATGTGAGATTTGGACCATAAAGAAAGCTGAGTGCCAAAGAATTTATGCTTTTGAACTGTGGTGTTGGAGAAGACTTTTGAGAGTCTCTTGGACTGCAAGGGGATCAAACCAGTCAATCCTAAAGGAAATCAGTCCTAAATATTTATTGGAAGGACTGACGCTGAAGCTGAAACTCCGATACTCTGGCCACCTGATGCAAAAAACAAACTGATTGGAAAAGACCCTGATGCTGGGAAAGACTGAAGGCAGGAGGAGAAGGGGACGACAGAGGATGAGATGGTTGGATGGCATCACTGACTTGATGGACATGAGTTAGAGCGAGCTGCGGGAGTTAGCGTTGCACAGGGAAGCCTGGCGTGCTGCGGTCCATGGTGTCACAAAGAATGGAACATGACTGAGCAACTGAACTGGTCTAATAAACTAATTTATGATATACTATAATTTTCACAAATTTGAGTGAAACCACTCCCTTATTGATGGGCACTAAGGTTTTTTTCCAGTTCTGCCATTATAGAAAAATCTCTAGTAAAAATCATTATATGTGTGTGTATTACTACATATTGATGCTTCTATCCTATAGAACAATTCCTCCAAACTATTTATGGATAACAGAAGATATGCCTTTTTCAAACTTAAGAGTTTAATAATTATTAAAACTTGCATATTAAAATAAGTCAAAAATAGCAAAAATATAACATTCACAAGTATACCCTGGGAAGCACATAAAACCTTAATAATCAGAAGCAAAATGTCTTCACATTGCAGATGAGGTTCACTGCACTGTTTCTGATTTAAATGTAAAATACATCAGTGAAAATTTCTCACTTACACCTGAAAAGATTTTCAGTCTGAATTTCTGATTGATTTCAAATATATAAATTTTAAAATGGCCTGTTTTTAATGTAAAAATAATAAATCCATCTCAACTGACGGTGAGCCTCTTGAAGCACTTTCTTTTCAGGTTTACTAGACACAAACCATGATAGGTCTTGAACTTCAAAGCAAACTAAAAACTTGGCTAGAAAAGATTAGAAAGTACCGCTACTTTCTAATTAAATTATTGGCAGATTTAAAGTGTACTTTGGAATTTTAAAGATAAAGAAATTCAATAGATATTAACTCATTAGAAAGGGATGGAAGGGAAATTGATCAAAAACACAAAGAAATGTAAGAATGCTTCAGCTCAGTGTGGATTTCAAGGCTAAGTACGACTATTACTTTTCTAAACTGTTGTAGTGTATGAGAAGTTTCTCCAGCAAGGCCAATTCTACTTACATTATATTAAAGAAAATTCAATAGAGCTATGTTTTCATTTACCAATCTAACCATATCATTTTAAAGCAATATGTTTCCTCCAATTCGGTGAAGTCTCATTACACAGCTAAAGTGTGCAGGTGACCGAAGAGCTGACCCAGCTTTCCATTGATCCTCATGTAACACTTGGATCATAAAGTAGCTCTGATCTAACTACTTGCACCAAGTGTGGCCTTGTGACATGATCAACTTATGAAAATTTTAAAATGAGCTCTTGTATGTTTCATTTCTATGAGAAAGTCATGCTCTGAATCACCAAGCCAGTGGACAATCTGACACACATTTTAGTAACCTTACCAAGATAGAAAATATGCCCATTATCACAACCAACTTAAATAATATATAAATAGATAATGATGACAATTTTCTAAGCATCTATTATTTATTAGGAACTGTTTGAGAGTCAACCTATATGGTATCTGTCATCTTTTAAACATTATTGCAAAATGGAATTTTACTTTTCCTATAACATATGAGGAAATGAAGGCTGTAATGACACTAAATTGCCACAAAGTTTTGAGTTAGTAAATGAGTATTCAACCCAATATATGAACCTCCTAATTAAACATCTAACCAATTATCTTTACAGTAAGCCAGATTCTCTCTTAAGGAATCATTTCATTTCTCCCATATTATTTCAAAATACATGGATATTCAATACCCATGATAAGCAATGAATTCAAATAACACCAATGTCAAGGTAGTATCACTAGTTTTTTAATCTAATTAGTGACCAGAATGGGCAGTACTTACATACATCATACAACTTAAAGAAATTAAATATCTTTACCTATATTTTCTCTATGTCACTTACTAGCACTAGTACAATATTCAGTAATTTATTTATTTATTTATTTTTTCAATATTCAGTAATTTAGATCACATAAAACCTGAAGGGAAAACTCACATTTAATGTTCTGATAACACTAAAAGGCGGCATTCAAAACCATGAAAATTCTCAGTATTTTAGGCAACATAAACAAAAATATATACATTGCCATCAATGAAGGTATATATTTCTTAATTAACAAAGACTTTTGACTTGAGCTCAGTTAAATTTATCAAAACAGTAATAATACATTAACATTTGGCTTTCACCAAGTAAATGCAAACTGGCTAGCCTAAGATTTTATATACTTATACTGAAACACATAAAATGAAAATAAATATATGTTTTATTTGTCCTAAAGTTTCTATCACTAGCACTCCTCACCTTGGAATTTAGGATTATAAATTAAAGAATAATTTTGATAACTCAAGGTAAAAAAATTATGATTTTTCTCCTTTCTAAATTAAATTACATATCGTAATAACTCTATTTCAGATTATGGCTGCCTTCTTCAATGTGCAAAAAAACTGTTTCTCAAGGACATAATAAATATATTATTATGTTTATGCAAATTACAAGCATCAAAAAACTCCTCTGAAACACAGAAAAATAAAACGTTATCAACATCAACTTAATCATTTACAAAAAGATCCTCTTTTTTCTGTACACAGGAGACAAGTTATAATTTGCATGCTGTGTATATCAAAAAATACCAATTACTTTTGTTATAACAGTTCCATCAGGCCAGCTGTGGATTCTATAATAGAGATTAGTTTTATTCTGGTGCACTGAAAAACACTAATATTAATCTCAGGCAAAAGTATTATCATTGGTGAGATGCTGATTACTGAATGCAGAGGCTTTTAAAAATTATTATTACTTAACAAATCTCACGGGAGAACCAAAAAATACTCATTGAAAATAGTTATAGTTCCAACATCACTCTGAGATATACAAACAAATATCAGGAACAGAAGAGAAGCAGCAACAGTTAAACAAAGAACATGTAGGGGGTATTCCAGTGGCAATGGACTTGGGGTCTACCAGAAAAGTATTTAACATCAATCCAAACTGCATGAGTAATTGGTTATATAATTGTGGGCAGGTCACCTAGACCTCTGTGCCTCACTTAACACTTATAAATATAAGTTATAATTTAATTCTTTAACAACCATCTGTTAAGCAGACACTATGTGTGGATGCTCTGGGATAAGCGTTGAGAATAAATAGAAAGTAAAATAGACACACTAAATAATTACAAATAAATAAACCTATAAATTATAACTACTATAATATAATTAATGCAGTTAATATTTAAATATTAGAATCTATTAGAATGATGCTGAAGTAAGAAAAATATTGTTTTACAAGTTGATGGTACTTTATGATATTGTGTGTGTGTGCGTGTGTTCAGTCTTGTCCGATTCTTTGTGACCCCAAGGACTGTACACCACCAGGCTCCTCTGTCCATGGGATTCTCCAGGCAAGAATACTGGAGTGGGTTGCCATTCTCTTCTCCAGGGGATCTTCCTGACACAGATATCAAACCCATGTCTCTTGAGTCTCCTGAATTGGCAGGTAGGTTCTTTACCACTAAAGCCACCTGGAAAGCCCCATTTTATGACATTATATTTTCCAAAATTTTGTCTTCTTAGACTTCCAGTTCAGACAAGATGGCATATATTTGTTTATTTCTGTTCCTCTTCCTTCTCACTTGCTCCCTAATTACAACTATAAATGCTGAAAACAAATACAAGAGGCAACCAAAGAAAACCTCCGAAAGGTGTAAGGAGGGAGGTGAACTGGTCAGAGACTCCGAGACAGGAAGAATAATCGAGGTGCAAGGTATCTTACTTCCTCCCACCTAAAGGAAGAAGGCAATCCAGGCCCAGCATCTCTTGACAGAACCTAGCAACAGAAGGCAGTGCAGATAGAATCCCTCTTCCCTGGATCCATAGAAGCCTCACTGACAACAAGCCTTCAAGAAAAGTGCTCTCCTCCTCCTGGCCTGAGACTCCCCCCCTACGGCAAGAGACACTGGGTGGTTGGGGGGTACCAGTAAAGAGGACCCTGCACAAGCACCCAGACCAGGAAGGCTCACCATCCGCCACGAGCAGGGCACATCTGCCACAACACGCTCTGGCCAGGAAGTGCCTTTCTTCCCCACTAAGCCAGAGACTCTTTCTCCCACTTAAACACCCAGGGAGAAGTTGGGCAGAGGAAAGCTGGCCAGAGGGATGCCCACCAAAAGAAGCGGGCAGACCCCAAAGCACTCTACTCTGTCAGGCCAGAGACTCCCCTTTTCCCATTTAGAAGCACAAGGAAATTCCTTCTGCTCACTTGGGCAGAACCAGTAGGGACCCCTGGGAGCCCCACCTATTCCAGTTACAGCAAACCAAAAGCATAACTTCATAAAGGTCATGAAAACTAAGTTGTCATTGGAGCTAGAGCCTACTATGGTAGTCCAAGACCTGTGAACTAAACCTAAATAGAGTCAGTTCCTATTAACACTAAAGATTTAAGTAGGAGCTTGAGTCTCCTAAAATGAACACAGCCTCAGGAATCCATGGGACAAAACAATAGATCCAAGAGCCTGGAAAGGAAGAGAGTAGGGTCAATGGATTATCCAGAGAAGGAACAACTGAAAACTTCACAGACTTGATGAAATATACCAACCAATAGATTCATGAGGTGAATCCCAAATAAGATAAACCCAAAGAAATCCATGCAAAGACACACAATAATTAAACTTCTGAGAACTAAAGACAAAAAAAAAAAAAAATCTTGAAAGCAGTCAGAGAGAAATAAAAAACACAACCTATAACCTTTAGGGGGATGTCAGTTCAAATGACAGGTGAGCTGGTGGACTCGCCAGGGACTATCTCAGCTAAAGAGAGCTACCTCACCTAGGTCATGCTCCCTTCCTCAGAGGCTCACACCTCATAACTTGAGGGTGTAAAAGCCTGGTCCCATGTCCAATAATTGATCCACATGAGAATATTAAGGCTCAGCCTTTGTGCCAACTCAAGACAACTCTGAAGGGCTACCTCAGCTCCCCAGATGTCCAACTCAGGGCCCTTTTGAAAATGTACCATAGTTCACCTTCTTCCCTATTCAGTTTTGCTTCCTTCCCCTTTCATCTACAATTTTTATGTTTTTTGTTTGTTTGTTTTTTAATCCCTAGGATGCTTCCCAGTAAGCATCCTGCTCGTTAATCTCTATCTGAGTCTGCTTCCTGGAGGACTCAGCCTGTGACAGAAGTCACAGAGGCGGGTGACAGTGGGCAGAGCAGAGGGCATTCATGAGGCGTTCATCACTAAACGGAGTGGGCCTCTGACCACCAACCGTTAGAGGCGCTTCTTTGCATGAGGGCAGCTGATGCCTCTTGGCCCTTAGCTTCAGGTCTTAGTGTTCAACTCCAGGGCAACAAGAAAAGTATCCTCCAACATTTTATTATATTAGTCTAGTTTGAACCTTCAGTAATGGATATTAAGTGCAGTTTTAAATTAAAATTCAAATCATTCCATTTTTACATTCTATATCAAACCTCCAATAAATACAATTCAAATAAATAAAATTTACCATTAATGATAATGGTGCTAGATCATGAAGTCAATGTTAGAGCAAAGGAGAGACAGTGTAAAATATTCTGAAATTTCTTTATTAAAAATGTTTTAAATACCCTGAGGAAAAATAGACCTATACAAATTTGTGAAGTGGAAGCAAAGAAGCAAATTCCTGAACACAAAACTACAGTATTCTTATAGTTCTAAATAATGTAAATATCAAGAGCCTGATGTTTCCTATGTAAATCCTTACATTATAACTTTAAAATTTCAAAGTCTATTAACAGTTTACCTTTTACTCAATCAGTACTGCTGTGATGGCCAAAAGAATATGCCAAAATCATCTCACAGACCACTCGCTTTCTTATAGAACTCACTGCTCTCCGGGTATAGAGTTATCATAACCCATTCCTTAATTGATCCCAACTTTTAAAGTTTTTGAGCAAACTCCCTAGAATGTCAAGGCTTCCTGATCAACATGTGATAGCGCCCTCTCCCCGAGCGTCTGAACTCCTGGTAACTTAGTGAACGCTACCTGCCAGGTCCTTTCAGCAGCCAAATTCTGTCCAGCCCTAAAAATCCCCTTCCATCTTCTTAGTTCTTGGGCACGAAGAGTCACTGAAGAAGGATTATTCTGACTATAATTCTCATTGCATATCAGTCACGTCTACCTCCTCCATGGTACTTGAGGGACTGACAGTCTCAATGATTGTTCAGCCTGAGCAAAGTGACTCAACCCACAGACAACTGGCAATGATTCTGCCACTGACACGATGGACAGACACAGCCAGTGACATCTCATTTAATATGTTAATGAAGAACAAAAGCAAAGTGGATTAACTAAATAAACGGGAACAGACAATCTAATATGGCCTAATCTACTTATCCTTCTTACTAATAAATGTTTACTTTATTAAGAAAAAACACATCCAGTGTTTTTCTTATCCATACCTTATTCATCTTTGGCAGAATCAGAGTATGACCAAGAAACAACTCAAAAATTAGGTCATGGAAGAGAAAAGGTAATGAATGAAGGTCCCTGTGTGATCAACAGACTGATTTGTTGGTCAGGAATCAAGTCTAGGTAGCAATGAGGTTTTGTAATACTGGGGAAACATCAATACTTAGTGTTAAAAGAACTTGAACCAGCAATATATTTTATTTCCACTTCTAGACACTAGCTGGAATAAACCTAGCCTCAATAATATGTTTTGTAAAGTAAAAGTTAAAAAAAAAATTTTTTTTTAAATAGGGGTTGCTGTTATTTGGTCACTAAGTCATGACTGACTCTTTGTGACCCCAGGGACTGTAGCCCGCCAGGCTCCTCTGTCCATGGGATCTCCCAGACAAGAATACTGGAGGGAGTTGCCATTTCCTTCTCCAGGGGATCTTCCCGATTCAGGGTTCAAACTATGTCACCTGCATTGGCAGGTGGATTCTTTACCACTGAGCCACCTGGGAAGCCCCTTTAAAATAGAGGAGTAAACTCCAAAAGGATATGACAGACACATTCAGCCGTTGGTTCAATCTGGCTATACTAAAGTTGTTACTTATAACTTTTAAAACCTTTTTTGAAAACTTTGGCTTAACTAGTGACATGGTTTTTCTTTCATTCAATTTGATCATCAAATTCCAAACTTTGGGAAGGAAACTTTTTACCACAATGCCCTAAACCTACCTCTCTAGCCTCATCATCCCACCCTCCTAGCCCCTTAGACCTTCCAGACCCAGACTGTGTGCATGTGTGTGTACACACACTGTCAGACTCACACACTTACACAAACAACCGAGTCTCCTGTCAATCAGAGTTAATCCACCAGAACCACCAATTACAAGGCCCGTTCATCACCTCACAACTTAGGATAAGCCATCCCATCCTACCGTCTTCATTCCCTGGGCAAACTTCTATTGAACCTCTAGGATCCACTTCCAACATCATTTCCTTTGTGACACATTAGCCGATTCCTCCACACACAGACACTCCTCTTCTGAAGGTCCGTGGCATGGAAACAAGTTTTTCTGCAGCATTTCTACCATGAACTTACAATTTGCTGCTTTTCTGGGTTCTACTCCATTATACTATGAACTTTCCAAAGGCAAGAATTATGATATATTCATATCTTTTTACCCAGTGCTGCCATCAATGAGAGAGGCTATCTCTCAGTTTAGGGTTGTAAGGATTAAAAAAGAAAATTAACTAAAGCACTAAGCAGCACATATAAAGGGTTCAATGTATGTTAGAACCTGTTTCTTAAGTATCAAAAATGATGCCTATTTTGTAGCAAGCATTCTATAAATATTTGGGAAATTAATAATATAGGAAAAAATGATTGTTTTTAAAATGCATTCAAACAGACCTTAATAAAAATCAGGCAAAAAATATGAATGTGATAATCCTGCCCATTATGAAATTAAATGCTCCTTATAAGGAGTGAAAGGAACGCTTATTCCAAACAGTAATCAGTTAATGAATGATTACATACAGAGAAAAATCAAAATATTAAAATAAATGAGAATTATAAAGAAATTTATTAATCCAAAAATTAAGATTTATTGAAACCCTCCTAAATGTTAAGATTTTCTCAGTTGGTACTTAAGGGAATACTTTTAACAACCAAAGACCAGCAGTTGTCTGTCCTACAAACCCTGAATCATTTAAATCATGCTGAACATCAGAGCAAACAGAAAGAAAAGAATGCTAATCTTGCTTCTCCTGAGCAAATACAGTTGATTATTCTTAAAGCCTTGATGGCCACTTTGCATATATTTTTCAAGATTACTGTAATAATTTAATCATTTTAGAAAAGATTTTTCATGTTTTTCCCCCAATAATGTTTCACCCTAAGGTAGCTTCCTGCTTCAAACAACTATATGGGAATCTCAGAGGTACTCCTGAGGTCAGTTAGTGATTTATGACTTTCTAATGTTTTTTAACTGTTCTATTATAATACTTGAATTCAAAAATTAATGAAACACAAATTAGTAAAAATAAGCATGAACTTTTATTTTGCACCTCGAATTCAGTGCCACGAGTCTTGGTAACAGCACCATCAATTAATAGAAGCTGCAAAGATCTTAGAGAGATCATTTCAAATGTCAGTTGCGTCCCAGAAACCCTCTAACAAAACGGAAGCCCATTAAAATTCACTTACGCGCTACACAGCAAGTATTTAAACAAGAAACAGCTTATAAGGCTGTCACTCAGTATATCAAAATCCACCAGCTGTGTGAAATAACTTGTAGTTTCGAGCTTAGTATCTATAATCTTTATAAATAAACAAATATATAAAATAAAAATGCAGGTTGAAAAAAAATGCAGATTGGTAAAATTATGTGACACCCCAAGTTTTTTTTAAAGGGGAAACTTTTCAAGCCAATCAACTAACTTCTAAAGTAAAAGTATATTTCATAGATAGACACACGATACACACAAACACTTATATAAATCTGGTTACACATCAAAATATTTATATATAAATACATTTCAGATATGGACATATATATACATATATAATTTACTTAGATTTCTAATATACAAATATATGTACTCTCCCATCACAAGTCATTTCTTTTGTCTATTTGTCATTCCTATGACCTAGAATTATCCTATCATTTATCTTCTTTTGAATGATACAATTTTTAAAAAATTCCTTTTTTTCCATGGACAAGAGATTTAAACTCTCTGAGCCCCAGAACAATCATTTCACATGAATATACAGAAAAAAGCCTTAATTTCCGAAATATCTAAAGAAAATGGAAAATTGTATTAAAAGATAGCCTTTACAAATTTCTTATCTGGAATGATACTCAGAGCTCTTGGGTAGAGGTCTTCTTTTGAGAATGTCATAAACTATGAAAATAGATACTGGGGGATGATATATATATATATATATACATAAATATAAATCTTTTAAATAGTCTTATATTATATTTGTAACATTTCTTGTCATTCTTAACCTAAATTAATCTAGATAATTTATAAAGTATGTAAAATGGCCTAAGATTCAAAGATTCTTGAGAACATACAGCAAAACCAAAAATTTATCTCTGATTCTATTACATGCTATTTTCTTAAATGAACTGAAAATATGGTTCAAATAAACTTAAAGAAACTCAAAATGTGGCTATTCTTCTCTCAAAAGAATAAAATACTGTAATTATTACTATAGTATTTCTAAATAATAAAGCAATAAATGAATTGAATTAATTTGCTGAGGCATTCATTAAGCTTTAAAGTAAAGAAAGGACTGGTTCTTATTTTTCTAGTGAGGTCATGTGTAATTTACAAAGCTTATCATACAAGAGATAATAAATATTGATTGATGACTGAAAGAATAAATAAAAGGATGAATAGATGGATGAAAAAATGGGGACTCTAACAAATGACAGCTATTCAGAACAGAACTTCAGACCACTCCTATGCACAGTCTTAAGGCTGCAGCTTTTTGTAATAGCAGTTTGTGGTTTTGCTGAAGGACGCTGGACTCAGAATTACACACGAGGGTGAGTCACACCTCTGTGCTTCATTAGCCGTGTGACCACAGAGTGTCTCCCAATCTCTCTGAGTCTCAATCTCTTCCTCTATAAACTTACTATAAAAACTCCTGCCCCACCTATTTCAGAAGATAACTCATTAGTATGGCTGTTCACTATAAAATTCTCTTAACTGGCCTGTGTACATGAAAATTGTCATAATAAAACATTGGAAAAACTTAAAAATAAAAATCTTCCAAAAGAAGAGATCCAGTGGGTTTTGACTTCAGTTGTTGAGAATATAAAAGCATACCTTCTGACTGGGTTCAGAGACATAAAAACAATTAACACATGCCCACCACCCACATAGCTTTTTTTTTTTTTAAGATATTTGAAAAAGTTAAAAATTTTATTTCCATGATTTATAAGCCTGATAACACTATTAGATGACATACATAATTTCTAAAAACAAAATTACAAAATGGTGAATGCATTTCATGCTCTCCATTAATTCCTTTTGAAAAGCACTTACATGTTCACTCATTCTTACAATACTGACTTTACTGTGTTTGGAGCAGCTAAGTATATAGCTCATTTTTCAAAATAACTGATTTCTGACCAGTGACTATCACAAGAAAGGTCAACCAAGTTGGAACCCTTGCTTTTACATAAATTGATATAGTTCATCAGAAAAAACATTTTAAGTACTTTATCACCAGGAAACCCACAGACCTCAATGTAATCTAAAAGAATTTTCTTGGTCATTCATCATCTCATTAAAAAATATTCTAAATATCCAAATATGCTAAAGATCTTTATTGTATAAAATTAACTGTATTAATGAAATCCTGCAGCATGTAAATCATAACATATTGTAATAACTGGAAGGTTCATGAATAAGAGAGAAAACCCCTTTGGACTGTGGAATTCCAGTTCTTCCTCTACGGTACCTCGCCATTTCAGATAAGCTCTGGATTTCAAAGTTAGTAAACTTTTATTCTTCCTTGGCTTTTAAATTGATATAAATAGCAATTTATTTATATATATAGAATATATGTACATAAATATATATATATATATACACACACACAATATATATACATAAAACACTGGAATTCCAGTGTTTTCCTCCTCTCTAGTCAATGAGAGTTACTATGAACACACACTGAACAATCGCCTTTTCTCAAATTGTACCCCCAACCAGGGTCCTTTGGCTTCCCTGGTTCATAGCGACAAGAATTCCTGGGCCTCTTCATTGAATGCATTTTTGATCTCAAAGGGAATGAGGGAAGTTAGGACAAATGTGATTGCTCTGTATGTGGGAGATAAGTGTGTGCGCATGTGTGAATATTATACACAACTAGCATGAGGAATATAAATGAATAAAGAACTTCACTGACAGAGATAGAGGTTCTCCAATTAGCAGAGTCAGGGGAAAAGGGGACTACTTCTTTGCTATGTCCTAGCAAGTTCAAAAGTACATCTTGAAAATTTTCTAGACACTTACAGAATGTCTCCACTGCACCAATCCCAAAGATGGGAAGCACGGGGTAAATACAGACAGCTCAGATAAAATTCAGTCTAGTATACGAAAGTGCCCTAAAACTCTAAAGCCTACCGTGCTAATGAAACACTGCTAAAAGCTGTCATCATTCAGGACCAAAACTAACAAACAAAAATCAGAAAGTAGTTCATCAAAAACCTCATATACTTAAATTTTAATCTTCTCACAACTGAAATTGTTCACAACACTTTCCTGGATTAGAAATAGGAAGAAAAAGTCCCTGAAATTTCCACCATCTGATGCTGTAATGATAAATTTAACAAACTCCTCATAAACACTCATATTTGACAGATAGTATTAAATAAATTACATTATCTAACACTGTGGCCATAAAACACCAGGTGAAGCAAACTGGAAAGTTAAGGCAAGGGTTTATTAGTGTGACAAGCATAATAGTAGCAAAATAAGACAAACAGAAAACAGAGACAGAAAAACTGAACACCACAGAATCTGATGACTCTGTGTATGATTCTGTGTGTGATGATTCTGATGATGTGTAATGGAAACTCATAGATGATGACCCTGAGTCATAAAGAAATGTATTTTATATTTAGCATTATTTCCTTAAGAAGGGGATAATACATTTTAGAAAGATTTCCACTCAAAATAATCAACATTTTAAAATATTTCCCTTTTAATATATAGTCTGGATATTATGAGCTAATGGATCTAAGTGTAGATATAACTGTAAACCGAATTCTAAATTTTGTTATTTTTGGTTAAGAAGGCTGCTTCCCCAAATCCTTCAATGATTCTTCAAAATTAGCTGAAGATATTTCTTTAGGCTTCTGTGTCTTCAATCATGAATGATGAGTTCCTTTTGAAGTATGTGAATTGCTTTTAGTAAGATTTGCAATCATTCTGAAAAAATTATAAAGCAGTCTAGAAGAAATAATGTGCTATGCCATATTAATGCATTCCTAACTTCAGCAGATTAAGTGAAGATGATTATAAAAGTGAAATGTGTAACCTTATTCACTCCTGGGATCTATTATTGAAAGATTAAAAATGAAACTAAATCCTTTCAACATTCATGAAAGGCTGTTATTTGAAGGCTATTTTTAAAGCTAAATTGTATAAAATATATACTGACACGAAAGAAGTCCTTATTAATATGCTATTATCTGAAAGACAATATACCTGAGCCATAATTTTGATTATGATCTTAGAGAAGCAAGAGAATTCTTTAATTCACACATTTTAAGAGTCACCACAAATTTGTTCCATTGTTTTTTAACTAAACTTCACAGTAATTGATTGTATTAGCCAGTACTTCTCAAAGATTGAGACATTTGATGATTTTTACCTGGTACATGGAGATCATTTTGTATTTCAATAGATCTATATTTATTATTAGGTGTTAAAAATAAGTATAGCTTTAAAAAGGATACCTAGAGATGAAATGCATGAGTTCATGGGTATTATTACTTTAAGAGAAATTAACTTTAAAAAAGTAGCATCAACATATATACACAACCATGTGTAAAATAGATAACTGGGGAGAAGTTATTATATAAAACAGGAAGCCCAGCTTGATGCTCTGAGATGACCTAGATGGGTGGGATGGGAGAACGGGAGGGAAATTATAGATGTATAATTATGGCCGATTGGCATCATTGTACGGCAGGAACCAACACAACACGGTAAAGTACTTTTCCTCCAAATAAAAAGTATTTTTTAAAAATCAGCTAATATAAGTAAATCAAGTTAAAGTTGTTTTAGAGAAAAAATATTATACAAATATTATTTAGAGTAATATTAAACAAATATTTTAAATATTAAATAAATAAAGTTTATAGTTAAGACAAAAATTCTGATTTTGGTTTTAAAATGAGTGAAGTTAAGAAAACCAGGATTCATTCTATTCACTCAGAAAGCAGGCCTGCCCTACTGTGCGGCACTTAATTTATACTTGCTTTCAACTACTATTTACATCTTTTATTTAAAATAGTATCTACCGCTCCTTTCTCCCACCTAATTTATAAAGTCAGTTACCACTGGTCAGGTCGAATGCTTTGCACAAATACAGTCTTCAACATGTCCAGTAATTTTTGTCCTAAATATCTTTGCCACAAGCAGTTGCATCACATAACTAATTGATTATAAAGCAATTGTGTTGTTAAAATAACTGGTTGATGGTTTGGTCTGACAGTTTGGTTTCCACTGGTTGACGTTTGCTTGGTTTTATATCCCCATTGATGCAGTATCCCCATTTTTACATTACATAAGTCTTGTGCCGCACAGTGTTCTATATGGTGACCAGTAAGCTGGTGCTCTTAAATAGTGATTATAATAAAACATGTCTCAGAGCTGGGCTCAGCTGCTGGAGGGCCTGGCTGGTGCTAACTCACTAGAGGGAGGAGCTGTGTCCCGGGGTCTCTGGCTTCAGGGTAATAGGGATTCCAAAGCTGGTGCTGGCCCTCTGGGAGGCAGGATCAGTTTCTGACAAGACTGGCTACAGAGTGCGGGGTGTCCTGAAGCTGGTGTCGGCCTGCTGATTGTTAAGGCCAGATCTCAAGGTAGCTGACTGAGGCCCCCAAGGTGTCCTAGAGTTGGTGTTGACCTGCTGGTGGATGGCCTGGGTCCTGACAATGCAACACTGTGAAGCCTACAGTGTTCCTGGTTCCCGTGTCCACTGACTGGCTGTGAAGCTGGTCATATAAGATAAGATAAAGGGGAAGAAAGCAGGTTGCTAACACCTCTGATATCCAAAACAGCAAGAGATTCACGTACTCAAAGCATTTGATCAACTTCCCATCACTGAAGCATTTGCTTATGCCTCAGTTTCACAGGGCTAGGAATGCGAAGATAGATAACAACAGAATTCCAATGTCACTGCTTATACAGTGAGATGCGACGAACTGGAACAACAGCATGCAAGGTAAGCAGGGAAAAAACCACTCTAAAGTGATTTAGCCAAACAGCCTGAAGCTGTGGATTATGAGGAAAAGACAGCAGTGATCAAAGATAGATGGCACCATCTCAAGACAAGGACCCCAATCCCACGGGGCTGGGTAGGCACGAGCACCAGACAGGAACGGTAGCCCCCAAACCACTGACAAACCACAGGCTTCCTCAGGGCTGAATTTCAAGTCACCGGAAGTCCTTGGTGATCTAATATCCACAGAAATGCAAAATCACCATCAGCACCCACATTCATGCCAGTAGATGACTATGACTTTCACATCACAAAAGAAAAACCTCCATCTGCACTGGAGCACGACATTCCTTCAAAAAAACTTTTTTTTTTTTTTTTTAAGAGCTAGGTTGTATCTTTCACTTCTTATCCTGAGGAACTAGATAAGGTCATAGAAATCAGTAGTTGAGAAATGATATCAATCAGTATATACTGTTCAGTAGATTTCAGCAACCCATAGTGAGGAGTGCCATCTCAGGAAAATCTAACCATTGCTGGTTCAAAAACTGGCCCCACACCCAGAGGGCAAGGACACAGCAAAGAAAGAGGAAGAGGACTCCAGATAGGCAGGTGGCAGCTTTAAAAAGCAAGGGGATTTACATATGAGTCTTGCCTGGGGTGACGGCAAGATGAGTAGATCTCTGCGTCAGCCCGCCGGAATCTTAAAAGTCTATACCAAGGCCCTAACCGGGTTCAGCCATGTATTCAATTCATATGGTCTTAAAAACACTTTACTCTCAGGTCTGCGCCCTTTAAATGGCTATGGCTATAGGAAAGGTTTCAGAACACACATTCCAGGGGAAGGGCAAGGAGAGACAAGCTGGACTTCGGATTGCACGGGTCTAGTTCTTGGGTCAAAGAGTGATCACATCTTCTCGATGATCTCCCCCAGCCACTATGAGAAGAAAATGTCAATCAGCTCAGTGCTCTGTGATGACCTGGAGGGTGGGGACGGGGGGTGGGGTGGGAGAGAGGCGCAGGAGGGAAGGGATACATGTATACATATAGCTGATTCACAGTGCTATACAGCAGAAACTAACACAACAGTGGAAAGCAATTCTACTCCAATTAAAAAACAAAATTACAAAAAATGGCAGTATGTGAGAGGCCCACTGAGAAATAAACATCGTCATTTACAAGGCAAAATGGCAGAACTCATCACTTTCAAACAAAACAAATGTGAAAAATCCTTATTAGGACCAAAGACAAGACCATTCAGTTTACAGAAGGAGTCAAAATAAGATTGCTTTGAATAACAAGTTTCCCAGTACTAAAAGGGCTTCCCTGGTGGCTCAGACGGTAAAGTGTCTGCCTGCAATGCGGGAGACCCAGGTTCAAATCCTGGGTTGAGAAGATCCCCTGGAGAAGGAAATGGCAATCCACTCCAGTACTCTTGCTTGGAAAATCCCATGGATGAAGGAGCCTGATAGGCTATATTCCATGTGGTCGCGAAGAGTTGGACATGACTGAGCGACTTCACTTTCTTCGGGCTTCCCTTGTTGCTAAACTGGTAAAGAATCCACCTGCAACGCGGGAGACCTGGGTTCAATCCCTGGGTTAGGAAGATCCCTTGGAGAAGGGAAAGGCTACCCACTCCAGTATTCTGGCCTGGATAATTCCATGAATTGTACAGTCCATGGGGTCGCAAAGAGTCAGACATGACTGAGCGACTTTCACTTCAGGACTAAAAGTGTACTCATTTAGAACTGCACAGACACGACTGAGCAACTTTCACTTTCACATATTGCACAACAGGAGTTGAACCTGCATGTCACAAATAAATTCTGAGATAATGCAATTCTAGACCCAGGCTTGTCACTGATGAGCCGAATCACATCAGATAAGCCACTTATCTGAACTGTAGCTTCCTTATCTATTATATGGTAATAACAGAACGCTTGCTGGTATATCAGAATCATTGCAAGGATTCAGTGAAATTAATTTGTTATTTTATTTTGTATAATGAAAAGTATTATAAGAGTGACACGAGGTGACAGTGTTATTACTGCTATTATTATTATTGGTTGTATTAAAAACTCAAGATTATCCATCATCTACTAGAAACACTATCATATCATTAAGAATACTATCCTCTGATGTTAAGAATTCTCTATGTCATATATCCTCAAAATAAGCATTTAAGAAAACAAGAATTTCTTTACTTAGCACATTACAAATGAGAATATAACTGGCCATGTGCAGTTACAGTAAGGGGAAAATTGACTTCTTAATAAGCATAAAATATAAAGAAAAAAACAAAGCATGATATAAATTATTACTTTCATTCTCCAAACTTCCCATTTTTCCATTCCATTAGCAGAAAAAGGATCAGAGGTTTTTGGATCTGAAATACCTGGGTTCAAAACCTGACTCCCAATTCTAACTCTAACATGACTTAGCTGTGGGATCTTCTAGAGATTACCAAACTTTTCTGAGGATGAGTTTTACCCCCTATAAAACACTGAGAGAATCTCTACTCTGCTTTATTTTTATAGGAATCAATGTGCAAGTGACCATCATCATTCAAGGCATATGATAGACACTTAGAAATGTCAGTTTCCTTCGTATACAAAACTGGCAGCCTTCAAAGATCACATAGCAGGTGCTATGGATGTTCCCCCATGCCCATTTGGCCTTACCCCTTCATTGCACACGACCCTATTTCTATAGCCAATACTTGCACTGCATTGCCTGCAGACTTTGTTTGACCTCAGACCTTTCTTTGCTGCCCATGCAGAATCAATGTGCCCTGTGAAAATCTCTCAACCAAATACGAGTCAAAGTAGGAATCTAAACACCCTGGTTTCTCTGTCCATCAATGTGATAACCCAAAGGCACAGGTCAGGGCCAGCAGCATTTGCTCCACACATTCCTCAGTGGAATTAAGCACAAGTAACCACAGTGTATCTTCCTTCACAAGCATGCTCTGTACCACCTTTCTTCCCTCCCATGTCTCAATTCACCATGCTTCTCTACCAGTATGTCCAGGGATCATCTTCAAAATAAACTCCTTCTCTCAAATCCTCTCATCAGGGCATGCTCTGGGTGATTAGCCCAAATTAAGTCATATTTTTATTACTCCATTCTTCTCTTGAAAAGTCCTTGTTGACTCCTCGCTTTGGGGACGTGAAACATTCATGTGACTTTTCTGGCTTTTCTAGCCTCAATGTCCACTTACCAGGAGAAGGACTTCATGCTGTAGCCAAGCTGCCTCTTTACTCCTGTTTCTGCATCTCTGATTCTCTTCTTAACCCATTTGGCATTCTATCCCATCCTCTATCTCCATTTTCTCCATATACTTTTATAACATTCTCAATAGTAATTTTTCTTCAAACCTTTCTCAAACTTAAATACCTGGGTCCTCAATGTTAGCCTTAAGTATAATTATAGAGTGTATATTCTATTTAAATACATATTAACTTAAAATGGTATAAACAATTGTGGTTCATAACACTTAGGCAAGTATAAAATCAACAGAAAGTCACAAATTTTGTTCAAAGTACAAAGTTACAAATACCAGAATTATAAAGCCAAAGAAGTCCCAGTTAATGTTAATTCCATGTAATTTTTATTTGGTTAATTACTATCTCTGAAGGTGCGGCTCTGGTGCAAGCTCCTAGAAGTTTGGTGTGCCTGTCCTACTGTGTGCTGTGGGATGATAAGGATCTCACCCTCTGCTTCATCCTGATTAACATGAACACATTAGCTCAGTGTGTGCACTCTGCCATCATTGACATTCATTTCCTAAAACAGTCTAATTTACATACAAAATTTGCTTCTGTTCTGTTCTCATTAGCCCAATGAGCACTTCTTAGCACCAGCATGCTTATAAACACAAAAACAAATAAACACAGTAACTGTGCTGGACTCAATTACAAGATGATTTGGACTATACTTCTTAATAATGTCACAGAAATAAGAGCACAATTTTTTAATTCTGAGTTACATTAGATAGTTAGCACCTGTTACATATTGTCATTGTTTATTTATCCTTTTTGTAATAACATTTGTCAATGGCTTCTCATTATGCATCTAGAAGGAAGCCCAATTTCTTAGCATGGAAAGATCTTCCACAATGTACCTTCAGTCTTTGCAAGCCTCCTAAGCCATGCACAACCACACCAGATGATCTATCTCTGAAAGCTTCCTTCTTGAGTCTATACTTGTGCTTTCACAGCTCCTTTTAATCTGGAATGATCCTCCACAAACTCAGATATGGCAGCGTAGCTAAAAAGAGTAGCTATGGGCTTTGAAATCTAACAGACCTGGACTCTAGTTGCTGGTTTTGTCACCTATTAACTATGTGCTTTGGACAAGCTGTTTAATCTTTCACTGAAACTGCAGTCAGAAAAATGGCCATATGAAAACTACCCCAGATCGGAGGCCTGGAAACCTGGCTCACACGGCCTTCTGCAGAGCATCCTCCTTCTTCTGAGGTGACCAGGATGAACCAGGCAGCCCTGGGATCCAGAGCCAGGACAGGGACCATGCCTGGCTTGAGGACATTTCCTTCAGGGGATACTTCCCTGGAGCGCTCAGGAAGCATACTGCAGTGGGTATGGTGTGATCTGGGTGCTGCCCAGCCCCCTTTCTGAACTTCAGAAAATCAGGACCCTACGAATGAAGACTTCACTGGAAAAACATAACACAGAGGCCAGGAACATGGAGATGGGCCAAATAATATGCTGCTGAGAGAACAAGATGGCGGAGGAGTAGGTGGACATGGAGTACATCTCTGTCCACAGATGCATCAGGAACACACCTTCAGACACAGAAGTGCATGCAGAACAGCAGCTGAGAGCAGACACGAGGACCTGACCAGCGGAAAAGAGTATACAGAACCACGCAAATCTCAGTAGGATGAAGGAACTCAGGGGAAAAGCAGGAGTGTTAGTAGGACTGGACCTTCCCTCAGCAGGTGGGGGAACTGAAACAGGGGTCTGATCCCCACATCAGGGTAATTGTCTGAGTCAGAGGAGAAACATTTAAGGCTGAGAGTGAAACAGCTGATCCATGGCAGCCTAAGTGGAAGGAGAATCAGACAGTCCTTGCCACAGCCATACAAATCCTGGACAGGGCCGAGGGTCGCCTGGAAGGTGCAGTGGCTGGGAGCTGGAGTTTGGGGAGTGTGGAGCAATCCCAGAGTGAGGGCTGCTGTTGACTGTGCAGAGACGGATCAAGGGGAGGTGAGGGAGGAGACTGTGGTGGGAAATGCCTGTGGAGGAAAGCCAGGCAGCTATGGAAGCAAGGCGATACTGCTGAGACATGCGTAGGGGGTGGAGCCATCACCATAGCCTCTTTCTCCCCACATGCCTGCATAGGCAGCTGAACAACAGAGAGGCCAGCCCATCAAATGCCTGACGCACTGAACTCCAGAGCAAGACCCCACCCAGGGTGCCCCTTTAAGTGTCTGACGCGCCAATCTACAGAGTAGGACCCCAGCAGGGGGCAGGGGTGGGGCTCTCTGTGCCTGATGTGCTGAACAACAAAGAAAGACCCCAGGCAAGGGAGCCCTCTAAGTACCTGACTGGGCGGAGCTATGGAGAAAGACTGGCCAAAGAGGCCTTCTGATCGCCAGCTACAACAGGCTCAAAAAAGACTCTGATTAGGGCCACAACTCCTGCGGTGGAGGCGTCCGTGTCCCTGCACACTTGGCACCACCAGGCTCCCCACAAGACAAACAGCAGAACACCCTCACACTCAACCCTCACTGGGGCAGAGCTGCCACAGACAAAAAACGTCTTGCATCTATGTGCACAGGGTCGCTTTGGTTGTTCTTGACTCTCTGTGACCCTGTGGACTGTGGCCTGCCAGGCTTCTCTGTCAGGGAGGGGGATTCCCCAGGCAAGAAGACTGGAGCATATTGGCCAATCCTGGCTGCCATACCCTTCTAGAGCACTATATTTCCTGCCGCCCTAGCCGCCAACCCCCCTGAGTACCTGGTGCTGCCAGAACCCCTGCGACCCAAGCAGCTGCACCCCCTCCACACCCGGCCCTCAGAGGGGCAAACCCAAGTCCTCCAGGGCAGCCTCAGGAGCAAACCCCAGTGGACGACCCCCGTGCAGAGGAGGGAATAAAGCCACAGCTGAAACCCGGGGGCAGTGTGACTAAGGAAGAAGACCCCAAACCTTCCCACCAGCTGTACAAGCTGCAGGTTAAATCCACACGATCCACTAGGCAGACTCTGTGTCTGGGGAATATATAAAAGGCCATTGAGAGCTCCCACAAGAGAAAACGCACTAGTTCTGATAGCTGTGGACATTGGAGGCAAGAACACAGGGGTAGGACCAGATTAGAGTCTGAGCTGCCCCCAGAGCAGGTCCAGAGACCATCACAGTGTTGGAGGGCATCCTAGGGAGGTGAGGTGGGCTGTGACTCCCAGCGAGGGCAAGGACTCTGACAGCAGCGACTCCAGAAAAACATTTATTATTCTTAGGGTTTGACTTGCTCTGTAGATTCCTTTGGATTTTTCCCCCCTTTCTTCCCCCTTTTATTGACACTGTGAAATCTAATTAAGCTTTTGAGCTTTTTTTTTCTCAGTCACACTTTGTATTGTTGTTATAAACCTCTGCCTCCTCGTTGGGCTTCTGCAGCTCTGTGGAGTATTCCTTTTTTTTTTTTCTTTTCTTTTTTTCTTCTTTCTTTTTTCATCCATTTCTTTTTCTTTCTATTTTTATAATTTTAATTTTTATTTTTTTATTCTATTATATTTTCTACATGTATTCCTTTGTTTGCCTTTCCTACTGTTCATTTCCCCTTGCAGTTAATCTTTAATGTACATAAATCTTCTTATCTACTTCTATTTAACTCTGAATATCTATTCTTTCTTTTCTTTGTTCCCTGTCCTCTCAACATATTTGTTAGTTTTGTTTTCATTGCTTTATTCCCCACTTGGCACCTGTTTTATTTTCCACTTTAGTTAGTTTTGTTCTTAACTGGTAAATATAATTTTTTATTTCCTTTGTTCGCCGGCTCAATCTACTATACTTTTGTTGGGCTG
Organism: Cervus elaphus; assembly: GCF_910594005.1. Taxonomy (NCBI): domain Eukaryota; kingdom Metazoa; phylum Chordata; class Mammalia; order Artiodactyla; family Cervidae; genus Cervus; species Cervus elaphus. The sequence continues at coordinate 7,872,480 of NC_057837.1, read as the reverse complement.
ATCTGACTTTGCTCATGGGTGTATATGTATATACTATATTCCAGTATTTCAATAACTGTTTGCCTGACTTTGTAACTGCCATTATCTGGGGTTAAACTTTGGTTTCTCGGTCTTTTATATTCCTTTTAATCTTGCTTAATGCCATAACAAACCACTTGTGGAATCTTCTATCCTGACCAGAGATCAAGTCCTGAGCCTTTGGAGTGGGAGCACTGACTCCAATACCCTAAACTACCAGAGAACTAACCCTGGGGAGTATCAAGCAGTAAGAACTCACACAGAGGAAACCACTTGAATACAAGACCCAGCATCAGCCAACCACCAGTAGCACCCTGTGCAGAACACCTCATCTAAACAACAAACAAAACAAAAATACAAACTCAATCATCAGCAGATAGGATTACTACCTCACTCAGCCTTGCCCATCAGAGGAAAAACAAACAAAAACTCAGCACAAATCTCACCCTATACGAAGCTTTCACAAACCACTGGACCAACCTTAGGAGGGCAGAAACCAAAAGGAAGAAAGAATTCAGCCTTGAAGCCTTGGAAAAGGAGACCTCAAACATGGTAAGTGTAAACATATAATAATAATGAAAAGGCAGAGAAATACTACCAAATGAAGGAACACACTGGAAACACAGAAGCCCAAATAAATGAAGAGGAAACAGGCAAACGACCTGAACAAGAATTCAGAATAACGATAGTAAAGATGATCAAAAACCTTGAAAACAAAATGGAAAAAATGCAAGAATCAATTAACAAAGACTTAGAAGAATTAAAGAATAAACATACAGAGACAAACAACACAATTACTGAAATTAAAAATACTCTAGAAGGAATCTGTAGCAGCATATCTGAAGCAGAAGATTCAATCAGTGAGCTGGAAGATAAAATGGTGGAAATAACTTCAGAAGAGCAGAATAAAGTAAAAAGAAGGAAAATAACTGAGGATAGTCTCAGAGACCTCTGGGACAATATCAAATGAACCAACATTCTAATTATAGGGGTCCCAGAAGAAGAAAAGAAAAAGAAAGGGTATGAGAATATTTTTGAAGAGATTATAGTTGAAAATTCCCCCAACATGGAAAAGGAAATAGGCAATCAAGTCCAACAGGCACAAAGGCTCCCATACAGGATAAACCCAAGGAGAAACACACCAGGACACATACTAATCAAACTAACAAAGACTAAACACAAAGAAAGAATATTGAAAGCAGCAAGGGAGAAGCAACAAGCAACATACAAGGGAAACCCACACATTTAACAACTGATCTTTCAGCAGAAACTCTGCAGGGCAGAGGGAATGGAGGATATATTCAAAGTACTGAAAGGGAAAAATCTACAACCAAGATTAATGCACCTGGCCAGGATCTCATTCAAAATTGATGGAGAAATTAAAAGCTTTTCAGGCAAGCAAAAGTTAAGAGAATTCAGCACCACCAAATCAGCTTTAAAACAAATGTAAAATGGACTTATATTGTCCAGAAATACAAGAGAAGAAAAAAGATCTACAAAATCAATGCTAAACCATTAGAAAATGGCAATAGGAATACATATATCAATAATTACTTTAAATGTAAATGGATTAAATGCTCCAACCAAAAGACACAGACTGGCTGAATGGACACAAAAACAAGACCCATATATATGCTGTCTACAAGAAACCCACTTCAGACCTCAAGACACATATAGACTGAAAGTGAGAGGATGGAAAAATATATTTCATGCAAATCAGAAGCAAAAGAAAGCTAGAGTAGCAATCCTCATATCAGACAAAACAGACCTTAAAATAAAGACGATTAGAAGAGATAAGGAAGGACACTACATAATGATCAAGGGATCAATCCAAGAGGAAGACATGACAATTGTAAATATCTGTGCACTCAACACAGAAGCACCTCAATACATAAGACAAACACTCACAGACAGAAAAGGAGAAATTGACAGTAGCACAGTAATAGTAGGAAACTTCAACACCCCACTCACACCAATGGACAGACCATCAAAACAGAAAATTAATAAGGAAACACAAGTCTTAAATGATACATGAGATAAGATGGATCTCATTGGTATCTTCAGGACGTTCCATCCAAATGTAGAAGAATACACATTCTTCTTAAGTGCACATGGAACATTCTCCAGGACAGATCACATCTTGGGCCACAAATCAAACCACAGTAAATTTAAGAAAATTGAAATTGTATCAAGCATCTTCTCTGACCACAACACTATGAGACTAGGTATCAATTATAAGAACTGTAAGAAACTGTAAGAACTGTAAGAAACACAAACACATGGAGATTAACCAACATGTTTCTAAATAACCAAAAGATTACTGAAGAAATCAAAAGGGAAATAAAAAAATTTCTAGAAAAAAATGACAATGAAAACATGACAACTCAAAACCTATGGGATGCAGCAAAAGCAGTTCTAAGAGGAAAGTTTATACCAATACAATCCTACCTCAAGAAACAAGAAAAACACCACATAGACAACCTAACTTTATATGTAAAGCAACTGGAAAAAGAACAAAAAATCCTCAAAATTAGTAGAAAAGAAATCATAAAGATTTGAGCGGAAATAAAAGAAAAAGAAATGAAACAATAGTAAAGATTAATAAAACTAAAAGCTGGTTCATTGAGAAGATAAACAAAATTGAGAAACCTTTATCCAGACTCATCAAGAAAAAAAGATAGAAGAATCAACAAAATTAGAAATGAAAAAGGAGAGGTTACAACAGACAACTCAGAAATACAAAGGATTATAAGAGACTATTATGAACAACTATATGGAAATAAAATGGATAACCCGGAAGAAATGGACAGATTCTTAGAAAAGTTCAATCTTCCAAGACTGAACCAGGAAGAAATAGAAATTATGAACAACCCAATTACAAGCACTGAAATTGACGCTGTGATCAAAAATCTCCCAAAAAACAACAGCCCCGGACCAGATGGCTTCACAGGAGAATTCTATCAAACATTTAGAGAAGAGCTAATGCCTAACCTTCTAACACTCTTTCAAAAAACTGCAGAGGAAGGAACACTTCCAAACTCATTCTATGAGGCTGCCATCACCCTGATATCAAAACCAGACAAAAACAACACAAAAAAAGAAAACTACAGATCAATATCACGGATGAACATAGATGCAAAAATCCTCAACAAAATTTTAGCAAACAGAATTCAGCAACACAGCAAAGAGCTCATACACCACGATCAAGTTGGGTTTATTCCAGGAATGCAAGGATTCTTCAACATATGCAAATCAATCCATGTGACTGAAACAAACTGAAAGATAAAAGCCGTATGATAATCTCAATAGATGCAGGAAAAGTCTTTGACAAAATTCAGGACCCATTTACGGTTAAAACTCTTCAAAAAAGGGGCATGGAAGGAACCTAACTCAACATAGTAAAGGCCATATATGATAAGTCTACAGCAAACGTTATTCTCAATGGTGAAAAACTGAAAGCAATGCCCCTAAGATCAGGAAAAAGACAAGGGTGTCCACTTTCACCACTATTATTCAACATAGTTCTGGAAGTCCTAGGTACAGCAATCAGAGAAGGAAAAGAAATAAAAGGAATCCAGATCAGAAAAGAAGTAAAGCTCTCACTGTTAGATGACGTGCTACTGTATATAGAAGACCCTAAAGATAGTATCAGAAAATTACCAGAGCTAATCAGTGAATTTAGCAAAGTTGCAGGATACAAAATCAATACACAGAAATCACTTGCATTTCTATATACTAACAATGAAAAATCAGAAAGAGAAATTAAGGAATCAATCTACCAAATGCAATCTACAGAGTCAATGTGATTCCTATCGAATTACCAATGGCATTTTTCACAGAACTAGAACAAAAAATCACAATTTATATGGAAACACTAAAGACCCCAAATAACCAAAGCAGTCTTGAGAAAGAAGAATGCAGCTGGAGGAATCAACCTTCCTGACTTCAGATTATACTACAAAGCTACAATCATCGAGACGGTATGGTACTGGCACCAAAACAGAAATATCGACCAATGGAACAAGATAGAAAGCCAAGAAATAAACCCATACACCTATGGGTACCTTATTTTTGACAAAGGAGCCAAGAATATACAATGCTGCAAAGACAGCCTCTTCAATTAATGGTGCTGGGAAAACTGGACAGTTACATGTAAAAGAATGAAATTCAAACACTTCCTAACACCATACACAAGATAAACTCAAAATGGATTAAAGACCTAAATGTAAGACCAGAAACTACAAAACTCTTAGAGAAAAACATAGGCAGAAAACTCATTGACATAAATCAAAGCAAGATCCTCTATGACCTACGTCCTAGAGTAACAGAAATAAAAACAAAAGTAAACAAGTGGGACCTGATTAAACTTAAAAGCTTTTGAAAAGCAAAGGAAACTATAAGCAAGGTGAAAAGACAACCCTCAGAATGGGAGAAAATAATAGCAAATGAAACAACTGACAAAGGATTAATTTCCAAAATATATAAGTAGCTCATACAATTCAATGCCAGAAAAACAAACAACCCAATAAAAAAGTGGGGAAAAGACCTAAACAGACATTTCTCCAAAGAAGATATACAGATGGCTAATAAACACATGAGAAGATTCTTAACATCACTCATTATTAGAGAAATGCAAATCAAAACTAGAATAAGATATCACCTCATACTTGTTCGAATGGCCCTCATCAAAAAGTCTGCAAACAATAAATGCTGGACAGGGTGTGGAGAAAAGGGAACACTCTTGCACTTTTGGTGGTAATGTAAATTGATACAGCCACCGTGGAAGACAGTATGGGGATTATTACTTAAAAATCTAGGAATAAAACCTCCATATAACCCAGCAATCCCACTCCTAGGCATATACCCTGAGGAAACCAGGGTTGAAGAGACACATGTATCCCATTGTTCACTGCAGCACTATTTACAATAGTCAGAACATGGAAGCAACCTAGATGTCCATCAACAGATGAATGGATAAAGAAGTTGTGGAACATATACACAGTGGAATCTTACTCAGCCATAAAAAGGAATGCATTTGAGTCAGTTCTGATGAGGTGGATGAACCTATAACCTATTACACATAGTGAAGTGAGTCAGAAGGAGAAAGATAAATATCACATTCTAATGCATATATATGGAACCTAGAAATTGATCTTGAAGAATTTATTTACAGGGCAGCAATGGAGAAACAGAGAATGGACTTATCAACATGGGGAGAGGGGAGAAGGAGGTGAGATGTATAGAAAGAGTAACATGGAAACTTATATCACCATATGTAAAATAGATAGCCAACGGGAATTTGCTGTATGGCTCAGGAAAGTCAAACAGGGGCTCTGTGTCAACCTAGAGGGGTCAGATGGGGAGGAAAATGGGAGGGAGGTTCAAGGGGGAGGGGATATATGTTTGCCTATGGCTGATTCATGCTGAGGTTTGACAGAAAACAGCAAAATTCTGTAAAGCAAGTATCCTTCAATTAAAAAAAAAAACCCTACCCCAAGAAGCATTTTTAAATAAACATTCAGAAATGGCTTAAAGAGTACTTGAACTATCTTCAGTTATCAATAAGTAATAGCAATTATTATTTTTATTCTTTAACCCTTCAGTTAGAATGAATCCTTTCCTCATCACTATTACTACTCAGCTTTGTTTGTTCACCAAATTTGACATTCATATCATTAGACAGAGTGTTATATTGTATTCATATTTCACAAGGAGAGGACCTTCCATGGGTTTAAACATTCAGGTTAATTTTCTCAGGGCTTAGCACAGTTGTTGACATGGGATAGTACCCAAGAAAGATCCACTGAGTTTACTTAGACTGAATTCCAAATCCTTGTAGTGCCAAGCACGGTGCTACAAACTTCAGTGGATGTGCAAAACAGATGTCTGCTGATTGATCCATTACATGACACAATCCGAGAAAGTCCATGAAAACAAATGCCAAGCCAGTCTGCAAAAAAACACCTATTCATTTCTCTAGTTTAGAGCGACTTTTCCAACTGAGCACTAGAAAGAAATCAATCTGTCAAGGTTTGAACATACACTGAACATATCCTTTCTTTTTCCAAAGGACTTAGATGAAGGAAGAAAACAGCACAAGAAAATAACCTCCTCATTTAAGGCATCTCTTGTCCAACACAAAGCACAGAAACTGCCTATACTTTCTTCAGCCTCCTCAACTAGAATCCCAGCTTTCATAATGACAGAGAGACGATTCTCTAAGCGGTGGGTTTAATTTATAGATTTATAATAATTCTCAAATTATTTGAGGTTTAAGGTACATATCAACCAAACACTAATCAATGAATTCAGTAATAACTTTAGTGCCCTCTAAAAGGTAGAGAATTGATATATCCAATTATCCATACTGAACTAAAAATTAATCATATTTGAAAATCTGTATTTACTGAAGAGCAATACTTTCCTTATAAACACAATAAAGTATTACATAATGGAATATAATCATGGAATGCAAGTCATGTAATCTAAAAGCAGCTTATATTTACCTCCCACTGACTTTTTAAAATAGCTTCAATGGGGCAAGTTTTTCCCTTACCAGTGAATGAAAACTCGAGCAAGCCCTGTGATACTTCTGAACACTTCAGGTAACAGAAAATTGCTTAGTCACAGAATGGAGCCTCAATTTGGCAAGTAAGAGTTTCAGTCTGATCTATTAAGAAACACTTTTATCTTAACTCAAAAGTTAGACAACCCTCCCCCTACTTCCCCTAGCTTCAGACCAGTTCCTATCTATAGCCTGAATAAAAGAAAGGAGGTAGAGAAAGTGGGGATACAAGGTTCTCACCTGACTGGTACTACTGTGAAATGGCTTCAGACTCTCAGCTTTGCAGATATGTAAATCAATCAATATCTGCCTCTTTCTCTTCCTCTCTCTTTCTCCATCTTTCAAAGAAATCACCCTCACATAACCCTCTATAATCTCTGACAACTTGATCCTTTTCATTAACTTTGGTGTCTGATATATCTTGGTGGCTCAGATAAAACTAAACAAAAAATTCTATTGTATCGGTATATAAATGTATGGGCTTTGTTTTCTTTACACTTAATATCATTAACAGGTGGTAAGGTGCAGTGCATAGATTGTTTATAGCTGGTATCAGTGGCTCTTCTTCCAAGGGAGTTCATTGTGGGGCTTCCCTGGTGGCTCAGATGGTAAAGAATCCTCCTGCAATGCAAGGAGACCTGGGTTCAATCCCAGGGTTGGGAAGATACCCTGGAGAAGGGAATGGCTACCCACTCCAGTACTTTTGCCTGGAGAATTCCATGGCCAGAGGAGTCTGGTGGTCTACATTCCATGGGATCAGACCAAAACAGCGACTTACACTTTCACTTTCTTCTCATTATAAGTACTGTATCACTTGTAGTACTGTCTGGTGAAATGTTTTTCAATTAAGAAAGTTAAGATCTGTAAAGAGTGCCACATGAACGGCTCTGAGAGAATTTTCACACAGACAGGGCTCTCTGCTCCCTTACTCCATCCTTCAGCCTCAACTTGCTACTCCGTGCAGGTGCAGTGGGAGGCCTTGAGGAATTCTGTTTAGGAACTGGAGACACTGGGATCAACTTAGCAAATTAACCGGTTTATTCTGGTTCCTTGAGAAGCAATATAATGTGGAAAAAGCTTTTTAATTCCTTCAAAACATGGGAATCAATACAGTATGCTTGTTAAATAGGTGAACTCTTAGATTAGACAGCCTGGTTCAATCTTGGCTTTGGCACTTAACAGCTGATGACATTAAACACAGTAACTTTTTCATACCTCAATTTCCTCATCTATAAAATGTTGATAACAGCAGTCCTATCTTACAGTTATTTTTAAGAATTTAAAAATATAATCAGTGAAAAGCAGAGAGTTTTTATTATTGCTGTTTTTATTCTTTTTTAAAATGTATTTTTTTAATTGGCGTATAATTGCTTAAAAATGTTGTGTTAGTTTCTGCTGTATAATGAAGTGAATCAGCTGTAATGCACATAAACCCCATCCCTCGTAAGCCTCCCTCCTACCCAGCTCAGTGCTCTGTTATTATTTTCATGTACAGCACTAAGCAAAAAGAGAATCATCATATCAGAGATGTATGAATAAGGAGTGAAAATAGAAAGGAAGGCAATACAATGTATGGCAGAGGCTCTAGCCTGGTCATCATCAAACTTGCTTTTGCTTCTTCCTGGGCACAAAGGCAAATCACACTGCCATCCACGCCAGAACTTAGCTATCAGCTTGTGATGACGGAGTAAGTTCTAGACAGAGGAATATGAGTAGGAATGATGGATATGCACAGGCCTGCCCCACAGAAACATCCTGCAATAATCCTCCACATTCTCTCCCTCTTTTTTGGTAAAACTGCAGGATGGGAGGAAAGAGCCATGTAGAAGCCATGTAGAAGCCCAGAGATTAGAAACACCCATTTGGGAATTTATATGAATGAGGGGGAAATGGATTGTCTTAAGCCACTGAGATTTGGGGAATTATCTGTTACAGCAAGTGCAGTTACTTTACACAAACATACTTTCACTTTTACCCCTGGAATTTTCCTGAAGATGATTTTAAACATAAAATATAAAAGCACTATAATAAAGAAAAGGAAACAGGAAAATTTGGCTTTTCCATTCTTTTTTCCCAAGCCTATATCTAATTTTGACAGACCTAGTCCAGGTTAGGGACCAATCACTGCGTGGCAATTGAGGGGAATCAAGTTCTGGGCAGGGGGGAGTGGGGGCTGGCGAATGAGAATCTGAGGACAAGAGCACTCAGGAAAATGGGGAATCAGGAAGACGTGTTAATAATCCTGAGGGGAAAAGAAACAGAGTAACAATATGATGAAAAAAAAAATCCCATCATCATCCCAGATTTCTAATAAAGATGGATACAAGCATTAACACCTTGTACAATAGCCTTTGTGAGAAAGTATGTAAAAAGAGATAAGTTCAGAAATAATCAAAACTTCAAGAAATATTTAGCAAGTCTTCATTGTAGGCTAGGTACTATTGTAGATGCTGGATATACAGAGAAAAGAAAACAGCCACAAATCCTGCCCTCATTATAGTCCAAGAGACAGAAGGGAGGCCATCATGGCTAGAGCAGAAAGAACCAGAGAGAAAGCGAAAGGAGAGGAAGTCAGAAAGATAACGGGGGCAGGGGGGCAGATGACTCAGATCCCTAAAGGATTCCAACTATAGGTGACAGAGAAGTCATTGATAAATTGTTAACAGAGAAGTGACATGATCTGACTTAAACTTTAACCAGTCCACTTTGGCTGCTATCTTGAGAACAAATCATAGAGGACAAGAATAGAATCAAGGAGATATCTAGGAGACTCTTTCAACAGTCCAGCAATGATGATGTCTTGGCCCAGGACGATGGTTGTGGGGGTGGTGAGAAGTGGTGGTGAATTCTCATATTCCCTCTCTCTCTCTCACCTCCACCCCACCACACATACACACCCGCACATGCTGATGGCAGAACTGACAAGGTTTGCTGATAAGCTATGTGATGTTACATGCGCGTTAAAGAGAAGACTCAAGGGTAACATCAAGCTGTAATTACTGAGATGGTGATGACCACAAAAGGAGCTAATTTTCTACATATCGATCTGGACATTCAAGTGGAGATACAAAATGGGCTTGGGAAGTGGATCATGAATTAAGAGGAGAGATATGCACTAAAGATATAAATTTGGGTGTGTGTGTGTCTGTACATATAGGTAGATGTATACGTTTACATTTCAATATAAATTATAATTAAATTTGTGAAACTGAGTGAGACCACCCAGGGAGTGAATGAAGTTAGAAAAGAGGCCCAAAGACTGTTTCTTTGGACACTCCAGTATTTAGAAGCTGAACAGATGAAGAGGGGGTGGGGCTGGGGGGAGGGTAGGGGTCGGGAGGGACAGGCTGAAGATGTCTCAGAGCGATGACCTGGGTGAAAACGTTCCCCTTCAGAAAGGCGCTCCAAGAGATAGTTCCAACAGGACCTTGAGAGCACAAAGGACATCGTTTTGGAGGCTGATCTTAAAGTTGGGGGGTGGGGGTAGGGGTGGGTTGGGGGGTGGGGGTAGGGGTGGCGGTAATCATCCAGACACAGGAAAGATACCAGGCCAAGAAGACAGGCAGATTCTTTACAAAAGTGACTCAGATGCTTTACTGTCGGTGTTCTCCATGATAAGACTATCATGGAAATTCCTCCATCCATCCATCCATCCATCCATCCATCCATCCATCCATCCACCATAGTTTCGCTCGTTTTCTGTTCTCTACATTTTAACGGCGAGTGAGTGAGTCTTTAAATGCTTTGATAGGACTTTTGAATGTCATGGGACTGTGGCATTTTTCAGCCATGGATGAACGTGACAGCTTCTTTCTTCAGCTTCAGCTTTCAGGGTTATCTAAGGGTCCTGAACTCCCCTGCCAAGTGAGGGCTGTGTGTCACTGTGTGCTCGATGAACCTTGATATCCACATCTTGATCTTGGACTTAAAAACCACCGCTGGGACTGCATGTGTTGGCTTCATTTCCTTTCCCTATTGCAATCACCTGACTGTCCTGTCCACTCTTTTGAGGCTTTAACGCCCCCCCCCCCTCAAGGCAATCCGTCTTTTCCTTCCTCCTCCTGCCCCTCCTCCTCCTCACCCTATTCTCCCTCCCTCCCCAGTCCCACTTTTCTCAAATTGAAGTCTGACTGACTGACAGTGTTTTCTTTTTCCTTCTTTCTTTCCTTCCTTTCTTCCTTCTTTTTTAAAAATTAGTTTTCAGGTGTACACCACAGCAAGACGGTTTTTCAGTGTAGTGCCCGACGCAGCGATCACCAGGATAAGTCTAGTCAGTGACTGTCCGTCACCACTGGGTGTCACGGCAATAGGACGGACTCTCCTCCGCCTGCTGTCTGTGATGCGCCCGTGATCCAGACTCAGTCTGACCCCATGCTACCCAAACATACCCACTGCATGATACCATCACTAATATTTCCTCTATCTTAACTGAATCGATCTGGCAATATTCCCCACAACCTACCCATTTTGGTGCTGACTAATCTCACCATAACGAGCACAGGCTGCACGCCCTGTAGCCTCTTCATTCAATCTAAAAGGGCAGCGCCTCCATCCTCATCCCTTCATCCTTGGGAAGGAAGAGCTCCGAACTCCAGGGGCCACAGTACCAGAACATGGAGTTCTCGTGGAAGGATGAACGTCACAGTCTCTGACTCTGTGCTGTCTCCTGTGAGGGATGAGCACTGCAGACCTGGGAGACATCCCGGCCGTGGGGACCAACCACAGCCAGGCTGGACCTAGGAAGCGGAGAGCAGACTGCTCGGGCCCACTCTGCTCTACCTGAGGGCCAGGGTTAGGTGTGCAAGGAGAAGCTCCAGCAGGAATCCAGTGTGAACACGCTTGACGTGCACTGTTCACTCCCTTTTCAGGGAAGTCTTTGAGCTAAAATAAAGGGAGGAGGGAAGGAAAGTAGGAGGAAAAGTAAAAGAAACTTGTGTGATTCTAACATCTCTGTGTTTTTCAACTTGGCATCAAAACTACTGGTTCTATAGGTTAAAACTAAAAATAAACATCATGAAAAATCAAAGAAAATAATGTTTTTATAAAGTAAGATAGTAGACGTGATCAAAATATGAATATTCAACTGTTCCTTTAAGTTCCCTTATTAACTAAACATAATTTATTTATATTTTCAGTTCCATAGGGCATTTAACTTCTTTCTAATTTCTCTCAATTCTTCAGATTCCTGCTGTACTTTCACTAGCTCATCTCACATGAGTTTCTAGTTCATGTAGAATATTCTTTTTCAAACATGGACCATTACTTTTGACAATGTATCTCAGTCATGACAGTGATTGGAACTAGGCAGGGACTCAGCAATTCTTCATTTTTAATATTTGAGTCTTTCATTAAGTCTTCTGGAGACATAGAGTGACTAGAAAGGCAATCAGCCAGCAGACATTTCTAGGGCACTCTGGTATCAAAAAACTATCCTGGAAATCTCTGTAGACAATTTTTCTGCTCCTACAGACCAAACTGATCTGTGTAATACATTAATATCTCTGTCCATGAAAGAAAGATCTGACTCAATGTCTCATCACTGGAAATGTCTTTAACTGGAATCTGAGAGGATATAGGAATTAGAGAGCAGTTTTATTTTTATTTTGGGGGGCCACAGAGCACGGGTTGCGGATCTTAGTTCCCCAATCAGGGACTGAACTCATGTCTCCTGCAGGGGAAGTATGGAGTTTCAGCCACTGGACCACCAGGGAAGTTCCAGAGAAGAGCTCTAGATGGAGAATTACCCCTCATCTTTCCTTTTGACCTAGATATATCAGTTATCTACTGTTATGTAACAAACCACCTCAAAACCTCAATTAAAGACAAAACCCAAGTTACAAACAAAACCCATTTACTCTTGCTTAAGATCCTATAGATAAGCAATTCTGTGCCTAAGAAGTGGTTCCTCTGGTGTTGCCTTGGACCACTCCCAAGAGGCAGCTGCCAGGGCGTGCCAGCTGTCAAACAGGGCACTAATGTTCTCCTCCACAACCTCCCATCCTCTAGGATGTTAGATTGAACGATATCAGAGCAGAATCCCAAGAGGGTAAAAATGGAAGCTTCAAACCCAGTTAAGGCTTAGCCTTTGTAGTCACATAGTTACTCCTATCACATTCTAGCAGTCAAAGTAAATCACAAAACCACCTCAAATTCAAGGGATTGGCAAACAAACACAAATGAAGGACACGTTCTCTGGCTAGGCAGAATTTTCCTAATGTCAAATGCTTTTGGGGTAGAAGTGTTTGGCTGCAAAACGTGAGTCTTACTCTGGGCTATAGATGCCCAGAGAAAAGGATACTTCTTTTCAATCTGCACAAAGGTATCTGATGGAACCGAGCTTTGCATATGATCCTCTCTTCATGTGTCAGGCTTTCTAGCTTTCCTGAAAGGCCAGCTACAGTACTAATGTCTCCTGGATGCTCAGAAATGACTGCATATCTTCAGCAATGACTTTCCCAGGCCGACCTTCTGAAAAAATAGCTCAAGTGCCAGACACTCACTGATCATCACTCTTATGCAAACCTCTCACCCTCTGTCTGCTCTCATATGGAAGTTTAGGTATTTCCCTTTGCCCAGAATTATGTAAAGCTCCACAGACTCGATCACATCACTCCATTGCTCACAATCTATAATAGCTAATGTTCTACTGGGAATTACTATTAGCCAGACAGTGCTCTACGTACATTATCTGCATTACCTCATTTAATCCCCACAACACCCTATGATACAGGAATCATTATTATCAATGATGAAATGCAGTTACCAAAAAAAGAACTAAAAATCAGTTTCAGGAAGTTTGGTGCTATGTATATCTATGGCTGATTCATGTTGAGGTATGGCAGACACTAACACCATATTGTAAAGCAGTTCTCTTCCAATTAAAAATAAAACTTTAAAAAAAGGTGTAATCAAGGATACAAACATAAAAAAAAATAGAATCCCCTACTCCTAAAAAAGACCATGTACTAGACCCTGCACTGTCTTCAACATTTCCCTTTGTCTACAGGATAAAGTTCAAAATCTCTTCATCAATTTCTGCTTAATAATCTTAAGGACTAGTTTTTATTCTTCAGTTATTTCTACGTTTCAGCACTTCTGTAAACAATTTAACTAATTCAGTCCTCAGAACAACTCTATCAGGAGATAATATTATTTTCATTTTACAAATGGAAAACCTGACACAAAGAGAGATTAACTATTCCAGCTGAAGTCAGTATAAGTAGCAGAACCTACATTCAAGACCTAGAATATTGGTTGGAGCCTATGACCTTAACACACACTCAATGAGTTCTCTCAACAGTTTGTATAAAGGCATAACAGAGAGATAGTGGTTCCATTCTCAGTTCAGTTCAGTTCAGTTGCTCAGTCATGTCTGACTCTTTGTGACCCCATGAACCGCAGCACACCAGGCCTCTCTGTCCATCACCAACTCCCAGAGTCCACCCAAACCCACGTCCATCGAGTCGATGATGCCATCCAACCATCTCTAGACAACCACAATTAAAGACAGTCACATGAGTTTTTTAGTTTTCCAATGCATATAAAAGCTGTGTTTATGTAATGAAGTGAAGTGGAAGTCACTCAGTTGTGTCTGATTCTTTGTGACCCCATGGACTTCTATCTATGGACTTCCCCAGGCCAGAGTACTGGAGTGGGTGGCCATTCCCTTCTCCAGGGGTCTTCCCAACCCAGGGATTGGAGCCAGGTCTCCTGCACTGCAGGTGGGTTCTTTGCCATATGAGCCACCAGGGAAGCTGTTTTACAGTCTGTAGTCTATTAACTGTGTAACAGCGTTATGTATAAAAAAAAGTACGTACCTTAATTTAAAACTACTTTATTGCTAAAAAAGTATCATCTCAGTCTTCAGCAAGCCATAATCTTTTTGCAATAGTAACATCAAAGATCACTGAAAACAGATATAATATTTAATGAGAACACTTCTTAGACTTCAGACTCCGAGAACAAACTTATGTTACTGGAGGGAGGAGTTGGGAGGAGGTATAGACTGGGGGTTTGGGATTGACAGGTACACACTGCTTTATTTAAAACAGATCATCAACAAAGACCTACTGCATAGCACAGGGAACCCTACAAGAAAAAAAAATAAAACAGTGAAAAGTCAGATATGAAATATAAAAGAATGGGAATAGTTAAGGATGACATCATCCAATCAAAGAAAGTAGCCTGGGAGAAACAGTAGAAAGGTTAGAAAACATCACCACTTATTTTTCTTTTTATAAAAATATGTGCTTTATGTAGACAATTCTTCTTTCAAATCATGTCACTAAAATAGCCCATGTAATGGTTTTTAAATTTTAAGCCATTAATTATGCTTTCTACTTACTATGTGGCTGTAACTTTAAACCTTCGGTCCTGCCAAATTGAAACTTCCATGTTTTCAATTAAAAGTTATTTGCGCAATATGAAATTCCATTGTATTTTAGGATATACATTTTTTTGGCAGCATGGCATCCAGTATCTTATTTCCTCAATCAGAGACAGACCCAATCTTGTGCCCCTAGCAGTGGAAGCATGGAGTCTTAACTACTGGACCACCAGGGATAAATGTTTAAAAACAATAGTAGTAAAAATAACAACCAAGAAATGTGAATAGCTAAGATTTATTGAGTGCTTACTGTAACTTAGGCACACTGTAAATACTTTATAAGAATTGGGTCCTGCAAGTAATACCTCTTTGTAAGTCCTTCTATTATTATTTTTCAAGTTTTTACAGATGAAGGCACCAAGTTAAATTGGCAAAGAAGAATTCAATCCCAGACAGACAGTTGACTCAGCAAGGTCACCCACCATCTGAGCAATCTTGTTCCTGGTAGCTGCCAAGCCTACATCGAACTAAATTTAATTCATCTGTAAGTATCTACTATGTGTGATGTATCGTGTTAAGTGCTGGGCAACTAAAACAAAAGAGATTGAAAAGATGCTGATCCTCTTCTTAAGGAGCTCACTGTTTGGTAGGGGGTGCATTGGGTGATACACCAATGTGTGGACATACAGTAGGTGCTCAATTAGTGTTAATAAGAAAGAAGGCATAATCATCCTTTAGAAGAGGAGAAAGCAGGGAAGGTTTTCAAAAGAAATAGAAGTTAGTTTGAAATTGGCTTCATAATATCGATAGTAGGATGTTTACATTTATTTTAATTAGACTAATGTGGTATAAATAAAACATTAATGAAAATCAGGGTCATAATGCTATCACTTTCTACTTACTCGAGGGGTTTATAATCACACTATCATGGCTTTGTGTCACTTGTCAACAGATAAATGTAAACTGAACCAGACTTTTGGCACTTTTTTCCTCTTTTACGCTAGCACATTGGTAAAACATCTGATACATAGTATGTTAACGAATGAATGAGAAAATTACTGCTTTGTATTCTATATGTTCTCGGTTTTATAAAACTATGACTTTTGTGAGCTCAATTACATACTTAAAATGTTTTCTATAACCTTAGAAAATATACTGACGTACTTTAAGTAACAGATATAGATCAAAGGATAATTCTATTTCCCTCGACTCGAATGTAACTCTGTTAGGAGTGGAGATATGCTAACTACCCTTTCTCTCTAGGACCCAGAATGGTGCTTGACATATAAGAAGTACTCACTATTTGTTGCATGAAAAAATTGATTAGTTGTTAAATTGCCATTTTGATTACAATAGTATATCATATGATCCTATGAATGATCACACTGAACAACAGGATCATTATTATAGGAGACTGAAGGGTGGCTCCCCCCCAAAAAATAGGTCTACCCTAATCCCTAGAATCTTGAATGAGTGTTTAATTAGAAAAAGAGTCTTTGCAGATATAATTAAGACCTTGAGATGACACCATTCTGGATTATCTGGGTGGGCCCTAAATCTACTGACAACTGTCCTCACATGAGACACAGGAGAGACAGACAAGGAGAATACCAGGTAGAGATGGAGGCAGGGGTTAGAGTTATGCAGCCGCCATCAAGGAACACCTAAAGCTGCCAGCAGCTGGGAAAAGCAGGAAAGGATTCTTCCCTAGAGCCTGGGAAGGAAGTACAGCCTTGCTGACACCTCAGTTCTGAACCACAAGTCTGACTATCAAGTCAGAACTATAATGCAGCAAATTTCTGTTGTTTTCAGCCACCAAGTTCGTGGTACTGTCATGGCCACCCTAAGAAGAAAACAGTTATCAGCAGGTCATCTGTGGAAGGAGTCTTCAATGCATAGTTATCTTGTAGCTGGTTTAATTGAAAGAGGACTGGACCCTACAGTAACAGACCCTGGTGTTTAACAGGCAAACGGGAAACGACCAGTAGAACTCAATGGTGATCTTGATAACAGCTGTGTCAGCAGAGTGATGGGGTGCTTTCAGTGGGTCAGAAAGGAAAGCCAGACACTGAAGATAGGTAAGTATGGACAAACATTTGAAGGAGTTTTGCTCAAAAGTTATAAGGAAAACAGAAATGAGGGAAATGAAGTCAAAAGAAAGATTTAAAAAAAAAAACACTAATAATAGCATATTTGTATGCTGATAACACAGATCAACAGAGAATGGGAAACTGATGATTCAGGAGAAAAGGAAAGACAGATAGGGTCATGTCCTTGGTTCACTTTAGTGATATAACACTGACATCACCCCTGCCTTTGGGGAGTTTGTAATAAAGTCAAGATTAGAGGCTTTATTTGCCCCCTACGCTTTATCGAGGCGTAACTGACAAAAAGTCCTATATATTCAAGGTGAACAATGTGATAGTTTGTACAACGTATACATTGCAAAATGATTACCACAATCAAGGTAATTAACATATCCATCATTTCACATAGTTACCACTTTCTTTGTGTGTGTGTGTGTGTATGTGTGTGGTGAGAAGGTTTAAGATCTACTCTCTAAGCAAATTTTAAGTATACAATATGGTATTACTAACTGTAATCCTTAGAACTTATTGACCTTATAAATGGAATTTTATACCCTTCGATTAATATCTCCCCATTTTCCCCAACCCCCAATGCCCAGTGACCACTGTTCTACTCTCTTATTCTAGGAGTTCATTTCTTTTAATTCCACATATAAGAAAGATCATACAGTATTTGATCTGGCTTATTCTACTTAGCATAATATCCTCCAGGTTCATCCATATTCTCACAAATGGCAAGATTTCCTTCTTTTCATGGCTAAACAATATATAACTTCAAATATTATTCAACCATAAAAAAGAAGAATGTCTTCTTTATCCATTCATCCATCGATGGACACTTAGATTGCTTCCATATCTAGAGTAGTATGAATAAAGCTGCAATGAACATGGGATCAGAGACTTTAATTCAATCACTGGCGCAGACTGAGTGGAAGAAAGGAGAGGTGAAAACATAAGAGAAGGACCTAATCCTGTGAAAGGGGGTGATGGTAAATGTAGAGATCAGTGAGGCTTTTCTAAAGAACAAATATCTAAGCTGAGTCAGAAAATGACAGAAAGTCTTAAATATAATAACTCAAATATATGGAAATTTCAAAATAACTTTGGTTTACCTCATTTGATTTGATAATCCCTTGCACTTATCTCACAAGCTACATTTTGACAATTTTTTCTCTTTGCTTTGAAAGTAATGTCAAATAGATACAGAATAGCATAACAGAACTTGAAAACTTAAAAGTTTCACATCTTTCAGCCAAGTCAATCACAAGATTAATTTTGCATCCATTTATCTGATGTATTTGTAACTTACTGGTAATAAAAGCGTAATGAATAAAACTAAGATCAGCCATTCATGCATGACACTTAAAATATTTAGAAAATCCACAAAGTGCCTATAACTTCTAGAAGTATAATATATGTCTTCAGTGATACGTGACAATGGTTAAAAGAATTGTGTTTTCTGTCAGAGTATTATAACATTAACTGTGTATGCAAGCCATTTCCATAGATAAAGCTATATTGAGAACATAAAAATCACCTGACACATTTCTCTATTTTGAATTGTCTGGGAACCGCTTTCCCAGGCTGCAAAAAAATGTTGCTGTGTCAAATCACATACAACCAAATCAATTCTCCAGACACTTCTGCAGAAAACTAACAAAATGCCTTGATGAGAGAATATTCAGGTAAACTAGCCATTTCTCTTTCCATTTCACTGGATTGCTGCCACATGCTAGTGGCTAAAATTTTCTCTTCTGTTGGTTCTTACCTCTTCAGGAAGGAAGCTTAAAAGAAGGCAGTTGCTTTGTTTAGCTGGGAACAGCCAACTTTCTATCTGGTGAGGACTGAATTTTACCATTCTAGTTACTCTGCAATTCTCTGTATTTTAAGGCACTCAGGTTTTTTTCCAAAAATCACTTATTAGGTATTTATTTTGTTTTACAAATTTTTTATCATTTTCTTAATTTAAGAAAGCCAATTTTTCTCTTGATTCTCCATATTATTGGTCATATACGACAGTACATACTCACTGGGCTAGAAGTAAAAGTCTTGTGTTTATTCTCTTTAAAAAGTCTGTCAGTATTTAATTTGGTAAATTAAATTATAATTTTCTTGAAGGTAAGTAGAGCTCTCTACTACCTTTTCTGTTTAAGCACAGGAACAGACTCTGTTACTCTCCAACCAGAAAGGCTTCCCTACCCACTGATGGCAACATGTGCATTAAAATTTCAGCATGTGTGAAGTGCTTAGACCACTGCAAGCACACAGTGAGATGTCAAACACTAGCCGTCACTATCACTGTCATCATCACTGTCATCATCATTTCATCATCATTACACAGCCATGTCACTAGGAAATGCATTTCTATAACGGCCTGCTGCCTGGCGGCTCAATGGTAAAGAATCTGCCTGCAATGCAGGTAATGCAGGTTCAACCCCTGGGTTGGGAAAATTCACTGCAAAACGAAATAGAAACCCACTCCAGTATTCCTGCCATGGACAGAAGACCCTGGTAGGCTATATATAGTTCATGGGGTCACAAAAGAGTTGGAAACGACTTACCGGCTAAACAACATTTCTATGACTATGAATTTGTATGAATAAAATTTTCAATCTCTATGCTTTTTAGCATAGAGACTTGGACTCAAATAAGACTTGGACTCTGAAGTATATTCTTCCAAGTTTTGTTCAGTCACTAAGCCATGTCCAACTCTTTGTAAACCCACGAGCTGCAGCACACTAGGCTTCCCTGCCCTTCACTATCTCCCAGAGTTCAAACTCATATCCATTGAGTTGGTGATACTATCTAACCATCTCAATCTCTTCTCCTCTTGCCCTCAATCTTTCCCAGGATTAGGGTCTTTTCCAATAAGTCAGCTCTTCACATCAGATGGCCAAAGTATTGGAACCTTGGCTTCAGCATCAGTCCTTAAATGAGTATTCAGAGTTAATTTCCTTTAGGACTGACTGGTTTGATCTCCTTGCTGTCCAACGGACTCTTAAGAGCCTTCTCTAGCACCACAATTTAAAAGCATCAATTCTTCAGTGCTTAGCCTTTTTTATGATCCAACTCTCACCTCCATATATGACTACTGGGAAAATAATGGACCTGACTATACAGATCTTTGTCAACAAAGCGGTATCTCTGCTTTTTACTTTATTACTAGCAAGTAAAATACATCAAGTTGCTCTGACTACTACAGGGTCATTTACTACCAAAAAGTAATGATGGCAGAGTGCCCAGGCCTACTGCCATACTGCAGGAATATTCCAGAAATTTGGAATAACTGAAGAACAAGACAGCTCATGCTGGCTACTCATGAAGGACTCGAAAAAGCCCCATACACAAAGTGCTCCAAATGAATGATTTTGAACATCTGGCTTTCAATATGTTAAACCCTCCTGGTTTACTGTAATTCCACAGTGGTTTTCAAGAAAACAGAAATTAAGACTATCAAGTTACCTCTCTGCTACAGCCTATGTCACAGAATATTACTTTTAGAAGATGACCTCACATACTGTTCTCTCCATTCAATATATATTTTATTGAGTAACTGCTATGTGTTAGGCAGATTCTGATCTAGGCATTGGACATACAGCAATGAACTAAACAAAGTACCTACCCTCGTGGAGCTAGCAAGGGTGGCAGATAAGTAGACAGATAAATAAATAAAGGATCCTGTTTAAAAAATCAACAGCAATACATCCTAGGAAGTGATATATGAACTACACGTAAAGGACATGGGAAATTGAGCTCTGCAACTAATGACAGCAGATACTTGAAGCAGAACGGATTATAAGTGGGGCAACCCGGAGGTGGGAGCATGTTCAACATTTTTCAGGAAGAACAAAGGAGGCCACCATTCACCTGCTTCAGCTCTGTTTCTCATCTGTAAAAGCAGGGCACTGAACTGGCTAACTTCAAAATTATTTTCCAACTTTAAAATTTAATTACAGACCTCTCCATGTGTTTGTATCTAGGAAATTCCTAATAAAACATCTCTAAACAGACAAGACAAATATTTTTAAACTTGCCTAATCCACCATTTATTACAATTCAGATTGATAACTGAATTTATTGATAATATTACTTATGAATCCTGTGCAACTTATATATATTATGCATAAGCTTTGTAAGTAACAAAATTTTATTCTGCAAAATGCACATGCAAATGAATAGCTCTGTACCTTTGGTAGTTTTAAAGTTTCTTCTCTCAGATCACCCTACCTTAGAATGAAATTCTTATAACCTGTCTTCTGAGTTCTGTTCCACATTACAGCACAAGAATCTACACTCTGGCTTTAGACAGATCTGGGTTTCAATCCCCAGCTATGCCACTTATTTGTATATACCGTACAAACTGTTAATCTACTCTATGTATCCTGACCTGGCATATGCTTGGTATCACAGAAATGCTAGCTGCATTTATTTATTTTTTGTTTATATTTTCAAATTGTTTGTTTATATTTATCTGTTTATATATATATATATATTTCCAAATATAATGAGGGAAACTGTTATATATATAACAATTTCATATAATGATAAATTGTTATATACATATGTAACAGTGCCCATTGAACATCTTCACCTGGATTGCTATTGCTTCTTTAGTTCCTAAGTCATGTCCAACTCTATTGGGACCCCACGAACTGAAGCCCGCCAGGCCCCTCTGTCCATGGGGTTTCCCAGACAAGAATACTAGAGTGAGCTGCCACTTTCTTCTGTGGGGGATCTTCCCAACCCAGGGATCAAACCTGTGTCTACTGCATTGCAGGTGAATTCTTTACCACTGAGCCACTGGGGAAGCCCCCTTCACCTGGATAACCTGTTCTTAATTCAGACTCAACATGTTCTGCATCATAATTGAGTGTTATGTACAAGTGCCATAAAATACCAGTGGCTCAGGGAAGATGGAGCTTATTTTCCTCTTAAGTAAATAAGCTCTGGAGCTGGGCAGTCTGGGGCTGCTGTAGGCCCCTGAGGCACTACAGACTCCTGCTTTGTGGCCTTCATCCTCAAAGCCCCTCGCAGTCCAAGATTGCTGCTGTACTTCTCTTTCCATAAAAGAGCGGAAGAATGAGGACAAGATGAAGGGGCACAGCTCTAGGTGGCCCTGCTTCTCACCTGCAAGTTTCCCCTGAAATCTAACACATTTCCACTTACACTGTATCACCCAGAACTTAGTCATATGGCTACAACCAGCTGTAATGAGAAGTTGGGAAAGATCTCTGAGCTGGGCACATTATGGACTTGTACAAAATGAGGATTCTGACACTAAGAAATAAAAGGAGAATGAATATTATACAGACAGATTTTCCAAAGAAGCAAACTGAAGGTTTTTTATCTCACTTAAACATATTTCTCCTCTAGGTTTTTCTATTTCAAACAAAATATCATCATCCTCCCAGTCAGTAACAGAGGCTAGAGATATTTGCATTTTTTCTAATGCCTTTCAATTCCCCTGACATTCACATCAACGCAATTGCCATATGGAGCATCCACCATCCTTCTCCATTTCCTCATCTAGATCCCAGACTGACTTCCCTGATGTTCTGCATTCATCCCATCTCTCTTATCTCTGATCTCCACCATAAACTACTACCAGACTGGAATTTGGAAACAGAGCTTTGATCGTGTCACCCCCCTTTGCAAAAACTTTAGAAGACCTGTAATGCCTGAAGAAAATCTGCAAATCCTCAGTGTTTCCTTGTGACATAACCAATTTTATTGCTCTGAAGCCATAAATCTGATATTTTAAGCAAACTGAGTCACTCACTGATGCTGTACTTAATCTTTACAACTTTACTCACCCTGTTCGTCCTCCATCTCTACCAAACTGTTTTAGTTTGGGTACCATCAAAAGTAGAGGCTGGGATAAGAATTTCAGGGTAGACAGTTTATTGGCGAAGCTATCTTAGGAAGTGTGAGTGAAAAAAGAAGAAGAAGAAAAGAAATAAAATGCAACAACGGCAATGCTCACGAGCAGCGCCGCTGTGAGCCACCGGAGCACAATCCTGAAGACACGAAGGTCCCATGACCAAACTGTACTCCTGGAGAGGTCTGAGGAGCTGCGCACTCATCCGCTGGCTCTTTACCACCTCCCGCTGAGACTTATTAGCTCCCAGCCCAACCATGGGGGTGCAATAACTCCTGCACAGTCCCCTGTGGCGCCTGCAGGACAGCCGCGCGAGCTCCTCGGGGGCCAGAGAAAGTCCTGAGTCGCAGACGCCCACCTCTGCCACCTGAGGTGGCAGACCATCAGCGTGCCAGAACTGTCCATGGTGGCCGTGGGCCTCAGCGGGGCCGGGCACCATAAAGTCTGCTACTAGAAGCAAACCCCGTCTACTTTAGTACCAAGGACCAGTCCAAGGCAACTCTCCTGTGAAACTTTCGCTGATCTCTCAGACGTAAACTATCTGACTGTTGCTTGATCTCTCTCCATGAGACAGATCTTTTTTATTCTCGCTATTAAATGTATTATCAGGCTGCATGATTTTATAAAATTTTTACCTCACAGTACAATGAACAATGAGAAAATAATCAAGCACCATGGGCATTTAAAGGTCACAAAAATCATTCTGATTGTAAATTCTAAAAGTCTGGTGTAGTATGAAAAAATAAAAACGTGTAGTGTAAAAAAAAAATAATAATAAGGAAACTGTGGGTTTCTTACAATCTTAGAATGCCCACCTCCATTATTCACTTTAAGTGAAACATTACAGTGAGTTTAAATATCAATAGGTACTTGGTTTAAACTATTTGTGAAGGTGAGGCTGAACTCTCAATTCATTAATAACAGGCTAAGCAGAGTACTCAACCTCAGTTTTTAAGGCAATACAAATTATATATTAAAAGGCAACTCCTCACAGCATCACTCCAAATTCAGGAGTGAAGTTCAGTAACCAGCAAGGTATTAGACTTCCCTTCAAGTGTTTAGTTACTGGAGGACCAAAATGACCTCATCCAAAAGCACAGAATTTATGAGTCAGCTCCAGAGCAAAGTTCCATATGAACTAGGCTCTGGGGTGTATTAGATTATACAGTGAAAATTCGCTTATTGGAAGTTCTTATTGTAGTTAATTTAAAAAACTGGATGATACACCATTTCAATGACCACATTATCTTTGCTGTTAATAAACATACACATTCCATTAATTCAGTGTAAGTACCCAGAGGAAGATTCTAATCAATAACTCTCACTGGCACTATCACTTCATTTCAAAGAGTGTAACACTGCTGCAACTCAATCCTATTACCAATGTTTAATTGCAAAAAACTTCTCTTGTTTTAAATAATTTACTTTAACTTTTTAAAACAAGTCGATCTTAGCAAAAAAGATACAGGAGTAGTATAAAATTAATATTGGGAAGATGAAATTCTGTACCAATATGCTTAATCTGAAAAGGCAACAACAGGCATCCTTTTAATTTTATAAAACAACAGATATAATCTTCTATGTACATAATTCTAAAAATTAAGGTATTTCACATACATACTAGACAGTGTTTCTTCCTGTGAAAGAGTGTTAAATAGCCACAGACCGAACATTATTAATCAACAGTCACATGTTTTTATGTTAATAGCATTACTGTTATATATAAAAGTAGAATGCCAAGACTTAATAGGCATGTAAAGCATCTGCCTACAATGCGGAAGACTCGGGTTCAATCCCTGGGTCGGGAAGATCCCCTGCAGAAGGAAATGGCGACCCATTCCAGTATTCTTGCCTGGAAAATCCCATGGACAGAGGAGACCGGTAGGCTACACTCAGTCCGTGGGGTCGCAAAGAGTCGGACACGACTGAGCGACTTCACTTCACTTTGATGACAGTGCAGTTTGCTCTAAAAGGATCAGCTATTATAACACTATTCAACCCATTTTGATATTTCTCTTAATCTGCATTCTAACCCATTAAAAATTGAATTATGTCAGTTTATAAAATGGCTAATATTTTCTACTAAATCATATTTGAGGCTATATACTAAACTGCTTCACATGATATTATTATTTGATTAACACTTTGATTAAATTACCAGTCTAAAAGTCTGCTCATCACCATGGCAGAAATTATGATAAGGTTACAAAAAAGAAAACAGAATTATTACCTTTTCCCAAATTTTAGAGGACATTTACATTAAACTATTAACTGTTTCCATCTACAAGAGAACATTACACAATCTGCCAACATCTGCAAATTCATCCATTTGGTATTTAATTACTCAAACTGGGACTAAAGAATTAAGCGAATTTTTAAAAAGCTACCAGGAGTCGGGTCTTAACTGAGCATTTCTAGTTTTACCATTTAACATGGATGAAACCAAAGAAATGCCAGCCTTCACTCCAGGTATGTTTTCTAGACCTACACAGAGTAAAATAGAGAAATCACACAATCATACATTACAGGGCAACTTTCCCAAAAGTTGTCATCAAACTAGGTCATAGGACAACTGAGCATGTGTCATATGTAAGTATGTGTGTAAACGTGTGTACACTGGGACTCAGTGAGGTTAGGGACAGAAAGGCTGCACAACACAGGCAGAAAGAGAGAGTGAGCAGAAATTGCCCAAAAGGAGGGATTATCATTTCGTTTGGGGACCAAGATTATAATTCTTTTGGGGACCAAAGGGAGCAAGGAAGAAAGGAAGAGAAAGGAAGGGAGGGTCCAAACAGGTGATAGAGGCAGAAATGGAAGTTAGGCCTTGCTATATCCTAGCACATGTAACATTATACTGTGTTTTATTACAAGAGAGATTCCAAAACATCTCCTCTTCCAAAAGAAGTCCACTTGTTTTAGTGAAGACAGGTTCCATGAGTTATAGTTTGAGCACTTCCAAGGAAAATTATTTCCTGAATATGATGACCTGAATGCAAATAAGAATTACGAAGTTTGACAATGTGTTGTTGCCGCTGTTGTTCATGATGTACTCTGCGTGTAAGTTATAACTTATATGAGAAACGCTGGGCTGGAAGAAGCACAAGCTGGAATCAAGAGTGCCAGGAGAAATATCAATAACCTCAGATATGCAGATGACACTACCCTTATGGCAGAAAGTGAAGAAGAACTAAAGAGCCTCTGGATGAAAGTGAAAGACAAGAGTGAAAAAGTTGGCCTAAAGCTCAACATTCAGAAAACTAAGAGCATGGCATCTGGTCCCATCACTTCATGGGAAATAGATGGGGCAACAGTGGAAACAGTGTCAAAATTTATTTTGGGGGGCTCCAAAATCACTGCAGATGGTGATTGCAGCCATGAAATTACAAGATGCTTACTCCTTAGAAGGAAAGTTATGACCAACCTATAAAGCATATTAAAAAGCAGAGACATTACTTTGCCAAAAAAGGTCCGTCTGGTCAAGGCTATGGTTTTTCCAGTGGTCATGTATGGATGTGAGAGTTGGACTGTGAAGAAAGCTGAGCACCAAAAAATTGATGCTTTTGAACTGTGGTGTTGGAGAAGACTCTTGAGAGTCCCTTGGACTGCAAGGAGATCCGACAAGTCCATCCTAAAGGAGATCAGTCCTGGGTGTTCACTGGAAGGACTGATGTTGAAGCTGAAACTCCAATACTTTGGCCACCTCATGCAAAGAGTTGACTCATTAGAAAAGACCCTGATGCTGGGAGGGATTGAGGACAGGAGGAGAAGGGGACGACAGAGGATGAGATGGCTGGATGGCATCACCGACTCAATGGACATGAGTTTGAGTAAACTCCAGGAGTTGGTGATGGACAGGGAGGCCTGGCGTGCTGTGATTCATGGACACGACTGAGCGACTGAACTGAACCATTGTTGTTCAGTCGCTCAGTCGTGTTCTCATGGACTGCAGCAGGCCAGGCTTCCCTGTCCTTCATCATCTCCCAGAGCTTGATCAAACTCATGTTCAATGAGTCGGTGATGCCATCCAACCATCTCATCCTCTGTCATCTGCTTCTCCTCCTGCCTTCAATCTTTCCCAGCATCAGGGTCTTTTCTAATGAGTCAGCTCTTTGCATCAGGTGACCAAAGTATTGGAGCTTCAGCTTCAGCACCATTCCTTCCAAGGAATATTCAGGGTTGATTTCCTTTAGAATTGACTGGTTTGATCTCCTTGCAGTCCAAGGGACTCTCAAGAGTCTTCTCCAATACCAAAGTTCAGAGGTATCAGTTCTTTGGTGCTCTGCCTTCTTTATGGTCCACCTCTCACATCCATACATGGCTACTGAAAAACCATAGCTTTGACTATACGGACATTTTTCAGCAAAGTAATGTCTCTGCTTTTTATTTGTGTATATTTATCTGCCAATTATTAGTGGAACCGTTAAAATTCCTAACAAAGATTTGCCTGATAATGAACTGTAAGAACAATGTTAAGAACAATGTTGGATTTTTTTTTAGAAAACAATTTTGGGAGTAACCTTACCCAAAGATTCCTTTACCTGTAAAATAGGAGAGCTGAACTAGATGGTCCCTAAAGATATCAACTGGAAGATTTTATGACCTGAGGTAGACAAATGGATAATTCTAACACATGCGGAAAAAGGCCCATCCCCACCTCGCAGCCTCTTCAGCAAGAATGACAACAATAGAATAAATCCCATATTACAGGTCTGTTAAAAACTCCTAGTTTTTACCTCTAGTTTGTTTTAAAATAATGCCTATGTAAATCTATGGCTGATTCATATCAATGTATGACAAAACCCACTGAAATGTTGTGAAGTAATTAGCCTCCAACTAATAAAAAAAAATAATAATAAAATAAAATAAAAAAAAATAATGCCTATGCTATTTTGCTTATTATGGAATCAAATTTTATTCTTATATAAATTTTACTCCAAATGGGAAGGGGAAAAGGTCTATTTCTGTTTACCACCAAGTACATTAGCCTAAAAGATATACACATTCAACCATTAAAATTATATTTCCAAAGAAAATATATATCTGTATCTTAAGAAAGACTCTTCATTTCCAGTTTGCTTACAGTTAAGAGGCTGAGTCAAGTTTCAGCTGACAGAAAAAAAAAATTAGCTGTCAAAACTGCAAACTCCTGATTTATAATAGAATAAGTAAAGGAACACACTAACTAGACGGTGCTGGCGTAATTTCTAAAATCCATCACATCCCACATGTACCATTTTTCTCAAGGACTGTTAAGTGCTACCATACAATGTATTTTTTAAAAGGCTAAAATCTTTTTTTGAAATTCTGAGC
Source organism: Cervus elaphus (assembly GCF_910594005.1). NCBI lineage: Eukaryota > Metazoa > Chordata > Mammalia > Artiodactyla > Cervidae > Cervus > Cervus elaphus. The sequence continues at coordinate 7,844,296 of NC_057837.1, read as the reverse complement.
CCTGGACTTGACTATGATGGACAAGTCTTTAAGGAGGATTCCAAACAGAACTAATACAGCACTCAATCTCAACTTAATTACAGGTCAGTTTCAGTCAAAAACTCCATCTGCTTTTGGTACTGTGAGAAACCCACACAAGATTCAGAGTTTTAGGTTTTCTATAACCACTTCGTTAAAACACATAGAAACTTGCTTATTCTTGTTGAAACGAACACATTTTTAAACAGAGAGCTCTCTTCAATAGCCATTTCCTCTATGCAAGTCAAAAGAAAAGTAACTGATGTGAAGGTATAATCCTAGAAAACACTGACAACAGGATATACAACCTTGGACTCCAGTTAGATTTTAGAATAGATAATCAGGTAAGCAGTGAAGCATTTTCCTTTCATTATCTGTTTAGCTAATGGTCTGCAGCTGGAATCAAGATTGCTGGGAGAAATATCAATAACCTCAGATATGCAGATGACACAACCCTTATGGCAGAAAGTGAAGAACTAAAGAGCCTCTTGATGAAAGTGAAAGAGGAGAGTGAAAATGTTGGCTTAAAGCTCAACATTCAGAAAACTAAGATCATGGCATCCAGTCCCATCACTTCATGGCAAATAGATGGGGAAAGATTGTCAAACTTTATTTTTGGGGGCTCCAAAATCACTGCAGATGGTGACTGCAGCCATGAAATTAAAAGATGCTTCCTCCTTGGAAGAAAAGTTATGACCAACCTAGACAGCATATTCAAAAGCAGAGACATCAGTTTGCCAACAAAGGTCCATCTAGTCAAGGCTATGGTTTTTCCAGTAGTCATGTATGGATGTGAGAGTTGGCCTATAAAGAAAGCTGAGCACAGAAGAATTGATGCTTTTGAACTGTGGTGTTGGAGAAGACTCTTGAGAGTCCCTTGGACTGCAAGGAGATCCAACCAGTCCATTCTATAGGAGATCAGTCCTGGGTGTTCATTGGAAGGATTAATGTTGAAGCTGAAACTCCAATACTTTGGCTACCTGATGCGAAGAGCTGATTCATTTGAAAAGATCCTGATGGGAAAGATTGAGGGCAGGAGGAGAAGGGGATGACAGAGTATGAGATGGTTGGATGGTATCAACAACTCAATGAACATGAGTTTGGGTAAACTTCGGGAGCTGGTGACGGACAGGGAGGCGTGGCATGCTGCGTCCATGGGGTCGTAGAGTCAGACATGACTGAGCGACTGAACTGAACTGAGCTGAACTGAATGGTCTGCAGGAAATAAGTTAATATGCCTGTTTAATTTCCTTTAAAAACATTTCACTTTTATTGCATCCATCCTTATGGCAGTTTTCAACCCCTCTATCTTTTCAGATCTCTATACAGGAAGGCAATTATTTCCATATTGAATCAATGTATAACGTTCCCTTCAAAACAATTTGTAACAATATAAAACATAAACTGCTAACATTGTAAACTAAAACAAGAAATTCAGAGGAGAAATAAGGAGAAAATATAAAAGCAGCCTAGAATCTGAGATGAAAAAGGAGCTGTAAGAAGTGGAAGATGAAAGAAAAATATAGAGGTAGAGATAAAGAATGTGGGTGTGTGTGCATTTGTTAAAATAGCTGAGAGACAACGAAAGTCTCTGAAACCAGACTTGGGGAATGAATGTAGCACCTTGCCCTTGAAAAAGTCGAACTACCAGAAACCGAAATTCATAAAAATGGGCCTCTTTTTTCCTGTGTCCAACCTGTGTCCAGCCAGGTGCAGGCTGACCCCAATTAATTCCCAATGTACTTTAAAGAAGCTACTCCATGATAGTCTAGGATTGCTAAATTAGCTTTCACATCATCCCCAGGACTGAGTCTGTATTCTTCTTGCCTGATATACATGGGTATTCAATCAATATCAATTCAAATAGGAAATGGAGGAGGGGAGGAAAGAAAAAAGTTAAGATGTGCTTACAATAGGATGCTTCCTACAACAATGACTCAATTTTCTGTTTAAAAGAAGAGGTTCTTTTTCTTATCCTTGAAAGTCAAATCTTGGTTTCATCCCTTATTTTCATAATGTTCTTGCAATACAAACAAATATATAAAACATGTGTTTATATGTTTTACGTTATATGTTAAAAAACATGTTATATGTTAAAATGTTATATGTTAAAAATTATATAACAACACTATGTATTTATGAATGCACTATTTGTTATAGTATGTATAGTTAAAATGTATACACATTTTAGTTTATAATAAATTTAAAAATGTTTTGAGTAAGTCATCAATTTATACCACAGGGGGCGAAAATAAACCAGAAGAATGTGAAGAAAGCCTTGGTTTAACTCTATATTAACAGTACTTTGCTATAAAGGCTAAAAGATAAAGGAAAACAAAAAGTGGTAAACTGTAACAATTTAAAGATCTCGACACCTCTGATAAGACAAAAAAGAGTAAGCAAACAACAGGTAGTCAGTGGGATTCCAGCTGGACTTTGCCTATTTTAATCATGTAACCAAGCTATCGTATTTCTTTCCTAAGAATACCAGGAAAGGAAAGACATGTGCCTTACACTTGTTGCCGAAACTTCAATTTGTACTTTCTTCCCCTGTGTCATCAGCTTATCAGTTTAATTACCACAATTATTTGCTCTTTGGACTCTGTTTGGGTTTCCTACATGGATAGTTGTTACACAGTTCAACAGACACGCTTCCCTCTGAATGGTAATCTCCACTGCATATCAGGGCTTTGGTTCTGCCGGCTACTGGTTCTCCACTGAGTTGAGGAAATTTTACAAACTAAGTGGCGTCAATATTTGGATGAGTTCCAAGTGAAAATCAGGGGAGCGGCTGATTTACAAAGAGGGCTTTTTCTCAGAAAATCTTAACTGTATTAACAGCCCAGCATGGTATCAGTGGTCACACAAATGAATAATACCATTAGTAACTTTCAAAGAAGCTGTAAATATGTACACAAAGCATTAACAGGCAAATACCTGGAGGAAGTTAGAAGTTCATATTCAACTGCAAAACCCAAACGATGTTACAGCTGGTAAAACGAGAACTGGCAATACAAAGATTTCTAATGCTTCATAAAATCCAAGTCGTACTTAGCAGTTTGATTACTTGCGTCAAAGCCTGATATACATTTTTTCACCCTGTGATCTACAACCTCTAACTAATAATATTTCCCTTTGCTTTTGTTCTGGTAAAAAATAACTGTAAAAACAAAACACTGAGTATTCACTGATTGATTCAACAAATGCTTGTTACACACAAACTAAGTTCCAAGTAGTATTTTAGGATCTAAGGAAAAAATAAGTCCTTGCCTTCATGAAACTTATATTCCCATAAAAAGAGACAGGCAATAAGCAATTTATACACATACACATACACAAAGTATAATATATAATACATATAATGTAAATATAATGTAAATGTAATACATGGTGATAAATGCAGTGGGAAAAAAACCAAAGCAGGTGAGGGAGTAGAGAGGAGGAGGCAGGCTGGCGTCAAGATGTTTTCTCAGATGTTCAGAGAAGGCCCACTGTTAAAGGGATACCTAAACAACGGCCAGGGGGTGCAAGCCAGGTGGCCCCCTGAGGAAACAGCAGCGCCAGGGCTCCGAGAAGCTCTGAGCCGCAGGTCTGAGGGAAAGTGAGGCTGCAACAGACTGGGGAAAAGACAGGGCTGGGAGCAGGCCTTGCAGAGCACTGTGAGGGTTTTGGTTTTCATTCTGAGAGGGAACCTTCGGTAGACTTGAAGAAGAGGAGAGGAATCATCTAGTGACCTGCTCTGGGTTTTACGTAAAGCATCATCTCCGGTTGCTGGGCAGCACATACCCTGCACTGCCGAGTAGAGAAGGCCGGGGAAAGGCAGGGAGACCAGCGGGGGTTCCTGCAACCATCCCGGCAGGAAGTCACAGTGTTTTGGACCTGGGGCAGTGGGAGGGGAGATGGTAGCAGTGAGGTTGGTAAGAAGAGGTCAGATCCTGGGTATATTTCAAAGCCAGCAAGATTCTCAGGCCGACTGGATTTAAATATAAAAATTAAAAAAAAAAAAAAAACAGAAAAGTAAAGGATGACAAAAGGCTGACAGTTGAATAACAGGAAAAATGTAATGGTTGCTCTCTCGAGGGATGGAGAACACTGCGTGAGCAGGTTTGGAGCAGGTCAGGGAAATAAGGAGAAACCAAAACAAGTTCAAAATAACTTGTTAATTCTGGGATGTTTAGAAATCTTAAGTGGAGATGTCGACATGGCAGTTAGATACACAGGTCTGGAGTTTAGAGGAGCAGTCTAGACTACAGATAAAAATTAGGAGTTGTCAGGGAGAGGATTGTATTTAAAACAAGGAGATCAGAGGGAGAGGGTGTAGATGGCAGAAGAGAAGCTCATTAGTGTCATCTGCAAGATCCCCTCACCACCCCTTCAGATAAAGTACTGACGTGTCACAGCAGTCCCCATCTATATTGCTTTTACAATCAATTTCCACCAAGTAGCATTATTTTAGAGGAACAAATGAAGGCAGACACTGACTATACGAAAGTTGCATCCACACCAAGGGAAAACGCTACCTCTGCACACTGGGTGAATGAAGGTTTCACAATTCTTTCAACAGGAAAAAAGCAGGAAAAGAATGTTTTAATCACATGAATTACGGCACTTGTGCCATGCTAAGCTCTAAACTCCAACTGTATATAAGCCTATATCATATTGCTTTCTCAAACAGCAACATTTCAGTAGAACATCATTATCTTTCACATGAAACCTGAGTTGTTAAATGCATTTATTGCTTTCTCATCTCAAAATTTATCTTAAAATAATTTTAGGACATAAAAGCACAAGGAATGTACATCTGTTATATGTTTATACATTTAACAGTAATATTCCAATACAAAATTATCCATGTAAATACTAAGGGTCCATGAAAATTCCTTTTAAAAGAATCCATAAAATATTCAAGTTTATGAAACACCAGTGACATCTTTCATTCATGAGACCAAAATACACATGGTCATGGTTTAAAGATAAAGGAAAAAATATGTCCTAAACTTACAAATGTTAAGTTTATAGGAAAAGATATTTAATGAAATTGGAAATTTTATATATAATGTTTTATATCATAATATATACTGTATATAAATGCACGTAATTTGTTATTTATGTGCAGAAATAGGTAAGTCCACATACTACTTCAGTTCAGTTCAGTCGCTCAGTTGTGTCCGACTCTTTGTGAACCCATAGACTACAGTTATGCCAGGCTTCTCTGTCCATCACCAACTCCCAGAACTTAGTCAAATTCATGTCCATCAAGTCATTGTCCATGAGATGCCATCCAACCATCTCATCCTCTGTCATCCCCTTCTCCTCCCGTGCTCAATCTTTCCCGGCAACAGGGTCTTTTCCAGTGAGTCAGGTCTTTGAATCAGATGGCCAAAGTATTGGCGATTCAGCTTCATCGTTAGTCCTTCGAATGAATATTTAGGACTGATTTCCTTTAGGCTGGACTGTGTGGATCTTCTTGCTGTCCAGGGGTCTCTCAAGAGTCTTCTCCAACACCACAGTTCAAAAGCATTGATTTTTCCATGCTTAGCTTTCTTTATAATCCAAATCTCACATCCATACATGACTACTAGAAAAATCATAGCTTTGACTAGACAGACCTTTGTTGGCAAAGTAATGTCTCTGCTTTTGAATATGCTGTCTAGGTTGGTCATAACTTTTCTTCCAAGGAGCAAGCATCTTTTAATTTCATGGCTACAGTCACCATCTGCAGTGATTTTGGAGACCAGAAAAATAAATTCTGCCACTGTTGCCCCATCTATTTCCCATGAAGTGATGGGACTGGATGCCATGATCTTAGTGTTCTGAATGGTGAGTTTTAAGCCAACCTCTTTACTCTCCTCTTTCACTTTCATCAAGAGGCTTTTCAGTTCTTCTTAGCTCTCTGCCATAAGTGTGGTGTCATCTGCATATCTGAAGTTATTGATATTTCTCCCGGCAATCTTGATTTTAGCTTGTGCTTCATCCAACCCAGCATTTCTCATGATGTACTCTGAATATAAGTTAAATAAGCAGGGTGACAATATACAGCCTTGATGTACTCCTTTCCTGATTTGGAACCAGTCTGTTGTTCCATGTCCAGTTCTAACTGTTGCTTCCTGATCTGCATACAGATTTCTCAAGAGGCAGGTCAGGTGGTCTGGTAGTCCCATCTTTTTAAGAATTTTCCACAGTTTGTGGTGATCCACACAGTCAAAGGCTTTGGCATAGTCAATAAAACAGAAGTAGATGTTTCTCTGGAACTCTCTTACTTTATCAATGATCCAATGGTTGTTGGCAATTTGATCTCTGGTTCCTCTGCCTTTTCTAAATCCAACTTGAACATGAGGAAGTTCACGGTTCACGTACTGTTGAAGCCTGGCTTGGAAAATTTTTAGCATTACTTTGCTAGCGTGTGAGATGAGTGCAATTGTTCAGTAGTTTGAGCATTCTTTGGGATTGCCTTTCTTTGGGATTGGAATGAAAACTGACCTTTTCCTGTCCTGTGGCCACTGCTGAGTTTTCCAAATTTGCTGGCATATTGAGGGCATCACTTTTACAGCATCATCTTTTAGGATTTGAAACAGCTCAGCTGGAATTCCATCACCTCCACTTGCTTTGTTCTTAGTGATGCTTCCTAAGGCCCACTTGACCTCACATTCCAGGATGTTTGGCTCTAGGTGAGTGATCATACCATCGTGATTATCTGGGTCATGAAGATCTTATTCTTGCCACATCTTTTTAATATCTTTTGCTTCTGTTAGGTCCATACCACTTCTGTCCTTTATTGTGCCCATCTTTGCATGAAATGTTCCCTTGGTATCTCTAATTTTCTTGAAGAGATCTCTAATTTTTCCCTTTCTATTGTTTTCCTCCATTTCTTTGCATTGATCACTAAGGAAGTCTTTCTTATCTCTCCGTGCTATTCTTTGGAACTCTGCATTCAAATGGTTATATCTTTCCTTTTCTCCTTTGCCTTTCACTTCTCTTCTTTTCTCAGCTATTTGTAAGGTTTCCTCAGACACCTATTTGGCCTTTTTGTATTTCTTTTCCTTGGGGATGGTCTTGATCCCTGCCTCATGTACAGTGTCATGAACCTCCGCCCATAATTCTTCAGGCACTCTGTCTATCAGATCTAATCCCTTGAATCTATTTGTCACTTTCACTGTATAATCGTAAGGGATTTGATTTAAGTCATACCTGAATGGTCTAGTGGTTTCCTACTTTCTTCAGTTTAAGTCTGAATGTGGCAAGAAGGAGTTCATGATCTGAGTACAGTCAGCTCCTCGTCCTGTTTTTGCTGACTGTACAGAACTTCTCCCGCGCCACGCAGCCGCCGCTCCAGTGCCTACTTGCCCAAATCCTTCTCTACACATACTTAGGAGGACAGAAAAACACAGTGGTTAAGAGCACAGTTTCTGAAGTTAGATTGACTGGGTTTCAATACCAGCCCAATCCTTGATTATCTTTAGTTTCCTCATTTGAAAATTGGTATGATAATAGTAATCTCGTCATAAGTTTGTTGAGAGACTTAAAAACACACATGCCAAACACTCAAGAAACAGAAATTGGTAATATTGAAATGAATATAAAATATGTAATTAATATATATAATGCATACATAACATAATTGTCATTATTATAAGTTGACAGATGTATATGTACTAATACCTTTCTTATTTTTCCCTCTTCCTGAATAATTTTCCTTTCCTTATATGCAAACTCCTTAAAGATCTGTCTAATAAAGTTGATATGACATATTTTCATTCAGATCCACTGGATTTCTTGGTACTGTTTGGAACTCCATGATAGTAAAACCTACAAGATTATTTTCTGATAAAATGTATAATCTACAGCATACACTCAGCGTACTGAGTGGCTGAAAGTCTGCTTTCAGTTTCTACCTGAGTTCTGTAGTTCACAACTGAGACACTAAAAGTGGAGATGATGGCTAAGTAAATGGCTGGTCACACCAAGCAGAAAGGTCTAGCTCATGAGCCCACATACGCACAAAAGACAAACACAATGCTTCCATCATTACTTTGTCCTTTGAGAGTGGAAGATGTGGATCTGTCAAGGAAGGTACTACAAAAAGAATGTTAAAGGCAAAAGAAAAAAGTGGAAGAAAGCCAGAGAGGGGAAACAAAGATAAGAGAGCATTCTTATGTTCAAAAGAGTAAAGTAGGTACAAAGGCCAAGCAGATAAAAGAATGACTCAGGTTTCAATATGGGTAAATGTTTTCCAAGATACTTTCAGTGTTAATTTTTACCTAGAAAGTAAATGGTTCCAAATACAATCTTAAGTTACAACAATGTGATTTGCTATTGAGGACTAAATTATTGCTGTTTTATTTTCCTGAGATAATGCAGGGCAGCTAAAGCATACATAACTGGTTACTACCAAAAATGGCAACAACAGACTATGACTGTATCTGTGGGTAAGGTCACATCCCACAGGGCCTGAGTCTCTACCATTGGTTCCATGTTTCACAGGAGTTCCATAGGAAGATGTTGCAATTAACCACAATCTGGGGTCACTGTTCTAGTAAGAGCAGTGTGCTAACACATGCCACTTAGGATTTGAGCTCTCCTTCATTAAACTTTTCCTTTTCCTGGGTGGATTCAATTTATTTAAGAAAAACTAGCAGGCTAAAACATGATACTGCATCCCTTAGAAGCACAGATTTGGAGGTTCTATGGCAACAGAATTTTTTTTGAGAACTTGTTACCTGTCAGACCTAATGCTAAGAACCTTACAAATATTAGCTTGTTTAATCCTCATAACAGCCTTGTAAGGTAAAGAATATCTCTCTTTTAGAGCTGACTGAAATATTATGTAAATTCCCAAAGTTTATAGAGCTGATAAATCTATTTAGGTCCCTTTGAGAACTTTGTCTTAGCTCCTTCCCTGTGTTTCCAGCTACCCCCATCCCCAACCCCCTATTATGACTAGCATGAACATAGGACACAGATTCTGGAATTCAATCTTCTTCTTGAGGCCTGCAGCTGCCTGTGGTAGTTGAGAATGGTTTAGATCTCAAACTCTTCTTGAGTGGCTTCAGTCTTTTGGAAGGGAATGAAAGGTGTAAAGAACTACTTCTATTCAGGCCAACATGGAATCATCAATTAAAAGGTTTTCTAAGGTTGCCTTGGACGTGAGGCAACATCAAGATGAAAAACTGGCTCCAGCAGGGCCTGGGAGGAACTGGGATTCCCTGAGTCCAAGGCCACAGTGGAGACAGCAAACCTCACAGCTATATGTTTGATTAAAGCCTAGACAGGATTTCTATCTTTCTTCACTCAGTTAGACAGGGAGAAGGCATAGAAGCTACAATTTTAGAAGCTGGACACAATTTGAGATTAGAAGGAAGATAGAATTCCTCATTAAAAAAGAACAATTATTTTGTGTTGGGGAACAAGAAATACTTTAATGAGACTTTTGATTATCCTACTTTTAAAGTAGGATGCTGGGGTACACCTGGAAAATAAAGGATGCAAGAAAAGTAAAATAAAATAACAGAAAATTTCAAATTCTCCTGGCTTTCTAGGGGTGGGGTCTGAGACTTTTGGGGTTGACAGAAAGCACAACTGTCAAGTTGCAAAAACTCCATGAGATGTCATTCCCTTTACAGTCTATGTGACATGACCCAAGAATTGTACAGTCTACATCCTGAATAACCAGACAAGAAGGCTCTAATAGGGAAGGGCTTGGATTCAGAGATGAGAAATAAAGTGAGTCCTAGGGGCCAACAGGGCAACTAGCTGCCACGATGGGAAGCCTGGCAGCAGAAATGGATGCCAAACCTTTCTGATTCTTAGTCACATGACTCCTACTTATTTGGCATCTTAGTGATACTGAAAATTAAGTGTTCTCTAAATAGTTCTCATCCTTCAACTTCAAGCCTTCAGGAGGAGTCTACAGCACTGAACAGGATGATGGGAATGAAGCAGAGGAGCCATATTTAATTCTGGAGTTAATGAGACTCAGAGAGACGCAGGAGCAGGCAGAGAAGTCAAAAGGAACTTCAGTTAAAAGAGACTTCAGTTGGGAACAGGAATTCAGAGTGAGAGCATACAGGTGACTAACCATTCCCTAGTCTTTATATACGCTGACAAATACTCGAGAGTGGGATTAACTCATTAGGTTTGGAGATTTCCATTTTTGCTTTTTTTTTTTCCACTCTTAAGGGAAAAACTTACCCCAGAGTACTTGGAAATCTTGGTTCATATTTAATTTATGGGCTCTAGAGTTTCTACAGCAAGAACACAGTATCTTTCTCTCAAATAACAGTCCTGGCAAATCACCAAGGGAAGAACGCCAGCTATGCCCTCATCTGTAAATACTCTAAGATCAATACAGGCCAAGTTCTGACCACCTTAACCTGGGCTACCTCATGTCCAGTGAGATGTGACTTTCCTGGAAGAGATTTGTGAGGATGACCTCATGGCAGCTGAAATCTGGAGCCCTGGGGACAGACACACTGTCTTGGTGGAGCGGTTCATTCTAGAAGCTGGTAGAGTCATCTGCTTAGATTGGGCTCTACCAGAAAAAGAGCCTGAGATGGGCCTGAGAGTGCAAACAGTTCATCTGGATGATGATGCCAAAAAGCATGGATGTAAAGATGGGGAAGTCATAAAGGAAAGGGAAAAAAAAATCAAATATTTACTACTTAGCAGGTTACATTTATGGGCAACTAAAGCTTAATTCTTCAAAGAAACTTAGAAGATTGCATACAGTAAACCTCATATCTTTCCCAAATGAGAGACAAGAAGCTAGAGCCTTGTTAAGGATGATTCAAGGGTTAGCATCATCTGGAAGCTGTTAGAAATAAAAATTATGGACCTCTTCTCTGACTTAATAATTTTTACACAGCTCTCTAAGACACGTAAGCACACTAAACTTTAAGACAAACTAGGTTCTTATCCACCAACTCTTGAAGGTCACTGACCGAGGAAGCCTGACTGTGAGCTCCCTGTCACTTCTGCTGTGCTTCCTCACTCCACCTGAGCTAAGCTGGCTTCAGGAGCCAAAGCCACTTCTCAGACAACCAATGGCAGGTACTTGCAACTGAAAATCTCGGTGTCTACCAACCACAGGAACACTGAACGCCCTGGGGACAGAAGAAGGGCTGCGGCTTGCTCCATCTCCAGGTCTCTCCTAAAGAAACCAGCAGGGCTCATTCAGCTCAGCAGTTGGCGTTTCCATCTCACTCTCTTGCTCAATTCCTGAACTTTCGGAAAACAGAGCCTTTCCCAATGCACGCAGCGGGTAAGAACACTACCCTCAACTTCATGAGAATCTGAGCAGGGGGTCACATGTGGTGGGAACTTAGCCCAGCTGCATGAAATATGGACTTAATGTATTGGTTGGCTGACTCCTAGTAACACCCTCTCTTCAACTGGTGTGGAAAAGAAAACAGAGTAGAGATTATGATCTCTGGCTCTGCAGTCAGATAGATCGGGATTTGAATCCCATCTTCTAAATGTACTCGACCTCGATGACTATAGATAAGTTACTTAGTGGCTCTGGGTCTCAGTTTCCTGATTTATAAAATGGCCATGATAATAAAAATACTTGTAATTAGGGTTTCGGTGTGGATAAAATGAGGTTCTGAATATAAGGTGATGAGCACAGTGCTTGGCACTTTTAGGGGCTCACTGAACATTGAGAAATACAGGTGCAGGAACACCAGGGTCAAAGCCAAATGCACCGTCACAGCAAACTGAACAGCTCCTACTGCTAAGAGATCCAGGAGTTACACTCCACAAGCATTTGCTGAGGGCCTATCATTTGCCTGGCAATGCACTCCAGGCTGGGGGAAAAAACAAACAAACAGGGTCTGGAGGGCCCAAGCCTGGCAGACAGGAGGTAGCAAAGCAAGACTCAGTCACAAAGCTTCAAAATTCATAGCATAGGCCAGCAAGACTAAGGTCTAGACACAACGACCTGGGCAGCAGCTATAACAGAGATGAGGGTTCCCTGTGCAGTAGTTTAGCCAAGACACAAATTTAGTGTATCCTGGGTTACTCTGACTCAACCAGGCCTAAATCTGAGGCACATATTACAAGCAGCCCTAAGATAAGTTCATCGCTACAACCAGACTCTGGCAAATAAAGACTTTCCCTGGAATCAACCAAGTTTCTCTCTAGAGGCAAACCTTACTTTATCTGTGCCTGTAAAGCAAGTCTACACAGAGATTAAGACCTCATTTAACTAAGAGTGCTCTATTGCCATGTCTGTGGCTAATGAGCCTATACAGATAACCAAATGCTTAGTGAGGTCACTCCACTCTGCTTTGGAGTCCTTCCGGGTCCTAAATCCCTCTGAAACAGAGACTGAAATCTGGTAGCTGAGCCTTAGGTGACATATATATATATATAGCCAGACGGTGATTAAGGATGGCCTATTTAGTTGCTTGTCAAATAACAAAACACCACCATTGGAAATCTTTTTAAATGTGGAAAACCTTACTTAAAGACCTTACTTAAAAACCTTACTCAAGGAAGAACTGGTGAAAAAAGAAAATCAGATTCCTAAAGCCTACTTAAGTAGTCATGGAGGGCTCCACACTGCCACCCAAGGAGAGCTGCTGTATTCTACTGCAGGACTTTTTGTTAACCAAAGAGAGCAAAGCTGGTATCAGAGATAAGCCACTGAATCAATAAAGAGTGTAACCTTTGGTTACTTCTGCATCCTGTCCCACCTAACGCTAAGGAATGTTTCCAAATATATTTTGGAAACTAACAACTTCAAAAGATCAACAATAACAGCATAATAGAAAATAATGACAGGAAATAATATTCACTGATATATAAATATGAGGTATGCACACTGGGAAAGGAGTATGTCATGGCTGTATATTGTCACTCTGCTTATTTAACTTATATGCAGAGTACATCATGCAAAATGCTGGGCTGGAAGAAGCACAAGCTGGAATCAAGACTGCCGGGAGAAATATCAATAACATCAGATATGCAGATGACACCACCCTTATGGCAGAAAGTGAAGAACTAAAGAGCCTCTTGATGAAAGTGAAAGAGGAGAGTGAAAAAGTTGGCTTAAAACTCAAACATTCAGAAAACTAAGATCATGGTATCTGATCCTGTCACTTCATGGCAAATAGACGGGGAAACAATGGAAACAGTGGCAGACTTTATTTTTGGGGGCTCCAAAATCACTGCAGATGGTAACTGTGGCCATGAAATTAAAAGATGCTTGCCCCTTGGAAAAAAAGCTTTGACCAACCTAGACAGTATATTAAAAAGCAGAGACATTACTTGGCCAACAAAGGTCCATCTAGTCAAAGCTATGGATTTTCCAGTAGTCATGTATGGATGTGAGAGTTGGACTATAAAGAAAGCTGAGTGCCAAAGAATTGATGCTTTTGAACTGTGGTGTTGGAGAAGATTTTTGAGAGTCCCTTGGACTGCAAGGAGATCAAACCAGTCCATCCTAAGGAAATCAACCCTGAATATTCACTGGAAGGCCTGATGCTGAAGCTGAAACTCCAGTACCTTAGCCACCTGATGTGAAGAACCGACTCATTGGAAAAGATCCTGACGCTGGGAAAGATTGAAGGCAGGAGGAGAAGGGGATGACAGAGGATGAGATGGTTGGAATGCATCACCGACTCAATGGATATGAGTTTGAGCAAACTCCAAGAGAGAGGGAAGGACAGGAAAGTCTGGCGTGCTGCAGTCCATGGGGTCGCAAAGAGTAGGACATGACGAAGCAACTGAACTGAACTGATGCACATTAGAAGTGTACATATATTTTACAGGTGTATTAATTCTTATTCTATAATTCTATCCTCATTTTATAGACGAAAAACTGAGAAACAGAGAAATTAACACTGAAAGTCACACAATCAGTGAAATGACACAGGGGGGATCTGAACCCATAGAGTCTGGCCCCAAAACTGCAGTTTTCACCACACCGCATTAAGATAAAGAAGGCAAAAGCACCATGTTTCTACCCCGATCAGGACCCTGCTCTAGCCCTGAATTTAGCTAGGGTCACATATAGAAATGAAAAGACAGAACAAGTATTTTCATTCTATCAGAGACAAAAATAAAAACATTCTAAGACTTGACTAAAGGAAAAAGTTCATAAAGCTTAAATACTGTGAATCATGTTTTACCTAAATAAAGGCTAACAAGTTTTAACATTCATTATCAGAATATCAAATCCAGCTAAAACAAGGGGCAGTATCAGTAAATGTAGCCACCTGGATACCTCCCCAGTGAAATCTCCGAAACATTACATTTTTCTTCATTTTGAAAGCATCATTGACAATGATTCCCATAGGAATTCAATTTTACTGAGAATGGCTTTTTAGTCTATTAAAATGACACATCGAAACCTAATCTTGAACAATATGGCAAAGTTTGTTGACTGCTGGGAATCAGTGTTGGCAGTCAGATCACACTGACGAACTGTAATCAAAGACAGCTCATTTCACACAAAGGGCACGAAGCCTCCTATGCAGACGGAAAAGAGAGTCACCATCAGCTAGAGGGGTGACATAAGGTAAGAAGTTTATAAAACGATAGGGGATGGGAGGGAATGACAGATTATACCTGCCAAATAAACGAGTATAGATCCACAGATGAAACACGAGTAGAACGCAAGGACGGAGCCAAAAAGAGCAGAGCAAGAAAGAATTTAAATGAACTTCAGTTCGCATTCAGGGGACATGGTGGTATGCTTCTCTTACTGTGGTTTTACACTGCCATCAGATCTCGCATCACTAGATCCTGATTAAAGGACTGGTGGAAAATGTGGCTCAAGCATGCCTGCAGGCCATCAGGCTTCGTGAAACCATCTGCAAGGCTATACTACAGTCTCTCCCGACACCAGAATCCACATTTGAATTGAGCAACTTTACACAAAGTCGCGTCCTGAGAAAGCTCTTTATTAGGTGCTGAGGGACACAAAACTGAAGACTGCTGAGGCGCTCTGTGCAAGGGAACAAAATGTAATTTAGGGCTAAAAAGTCACCAGAACTCTCTGCTTCTGAAAGGTCGCTGACTAATAGCTGATACACTCAAGTGTTTACCAAGTGACCACTGATGCTGCCAAAACCCTGGGTGCCAGGTTTGAGGGAAGTAGTCAGTTGACAAATATTTAGTGGATATTTACTACATGCAAGGCAAAGGGCTAGAAAGATTAGGCATGTGAGAAAGCCAAAGAGAATGTCTTCCTATCCTTGAGGAATGTGGCATCTATTTAGTTGGATAGATAAGGGCAAGACAGCTAATCACACAATAGTAGGGAGGAAAATCATAGGGTTTTTCTTCTTTAAAAGAAGAAAAAAAATAACTGTATTTTGCAGTTTCAGTAGCTAACGGATATATAATGTGACACAACCACAATCCTGGTTCTAAAAATCATTTTCCACCCTTATATCATTCTTTCTACTGAGTTATCCCATTCTCCACAAACTGCCTCACAGCTTACTAACAAGAACATAAAATCAGAATACTTCTAAACCAAGATCTAAACCATCTACTTTTCCATTTGCAAAAAGCAATATTTAAATAACTTAGTGCATATCTCAGAAAGACGTACATAATTTTTACTATCTTTAATGCAATTAAAAGGTTATCTCAGATGAAGAACTTATTCTTGCCCAGACAATTCCATGGACAGAGGCTACAGTCCATGGGCTTGAAAAGAGTCAGACACAACTGAGTGACTAACAGTTTCACAGATGAAGAACAAATATCCTCTATGCATTGCCAGGGCTCTCCCCATGATATATGTTAGAAATGAGCAAACTGCTGTCAAACTGGTTCTCAGGATTCTATAAAATAAAATACACTCTAGGTTCTCTTCCTGTTTAACATAAATATTCTCATTTACTATCAGTCAAAATCACCCAGTTACCATTCATGGTAATGATTCAAGTTATTACTGTTTTGAAATTAAATGATCTAATTTTAATTAGATAAAATGAGTAAATTTCCACACAAAACTAGAGCAGTTATTTTGGATTTTGATCTTCAGTCAATGAATTGGAACCACAGTGTTGTGGACGAACCAGTATGCATTAGATTCTTCACAATGACTACTTTTTGTTTTCGGATGTAAATATCCGTGCTGTCGGTCTTGTTGTTGCTCAGTCACTAAGCTGTGTCCAACTCTTTGCAACCCCATGGGCTACAGCACACCAGGCTTCCCTGTTCTTCACCCACCTCCCAGAGTTTGCTCAAACTCAAGTACATCGAATCACTAATGCCATCCAACCATCTCATCCTCTGCCACCTCCTCTGCCTCACGCCTTCACCTCTTTCCCAGCATCAGGGTTTTTTTCCAACAAGTCGGCTCTTTGCATCAGGGGGCCAAAGCACTTGAGCTTCAGCTTCAGCATCAGTCCTTCCAATGAATATTCAGGGTTGATCTCCTTTAGGATGGACTGGTTTGATCTTCTTGCTGTACAAAGGCCCCTCAAGAGTCTTCTCTAGCACCACAGTTTGAAAGCATCAGTTCTTCAGCACTCAGCCGTTTTTATGGTCCAACTCTCACATTCATACATGACTACTGGAAAAAACACAGCTTTGACTATAAATAACTGTAGCTCATAATTAGGTCTTTTCTCCAACAAAACTGTAACTACTCATGGTATGTTACAAATAAAAGCTCTGAGACTGAATGTAACCATACAAATATGAATTTGTAAGAAGTCTCAGTTATCTGCCCACATAACTATTCTTACTGACAAGCACCTTCGCGTGAAATGCTCAGTGGAAGCAGATTCAACTCCATCCTAGCAGCAGTATTCAATTGCCTTTCTACTGAGTTCAAGTGGCAGAACACCCGGAACATGAATGAACATAGGACAAGACAAAGTCCTCCAAAAGGCTACTGGAATCCCTAGAGTCTTAAACTCTCTTCATTCCTGAGTGGAGAAACCTGTACAATATTTCTACCTGACAAAATATTTTGAATCTATTTCACAAAAGAAATAAATCATTTCTAAATATCAATTAATAAATCCTTCCATGATAATCAGACATAAAGATATTTAAGGCCTTCAAGTAATCAGTTGTTTAAAGGGGTTTCTGATTAAAAACTTGCTACTAAATAACCATTCTTATTATTGTTCTATTAGCTATCAAGCTAATTCAAAGGCTAACCAAACATTCAGTGTTCTTTCAAATCTTCTGTATCCTTCCTGAATTTTTTAAGCTCAGTATTAATGTCAGAGACGTAAAAAGTCTCAGTATGCTCTTGGATTTGTGCATGTTTTGTTTTTCTCTATTTGAACTTTATATTACATACATGTAAGTTTAGAATTCTTTATCTCTAGGAATAGGCCTGCTCCAAAATCTACTTTTATGATGCAATCATAGCTATATCATCTTTCTTTGGTTGGTATTTGCCTGCTATATCATTTTTTTCCTTTTTTAATTTTCCAATTTCAATGTTTGTTTTAAATATGTCTCTACCATGACAATTGCTTTTATTTATTGAGTTTAGTTCATATGGATTTATTGTAACTATTGATATATATTTGTATTTATTTCCAGAGTTGTGTTTTGTGCTTATCTGCCATGCTTTCTTTTCCTTATTTTTAAACTTTCTTTTGTATTAATTAAATTTTCTTGCTTCATGTCATTTGATTTTCTTTACTGGCTTGAAATTTATATCTTCTATTATTCCCATGGTTAAATTATAACATGAATAATTAACTTAATACTTAATCATATGTTTATCTTCCTTTCAAAAACAAGGACATTGGAAAACCTGACCAATAATTATTCCTCTTATGTTACATATTTCACTTGCCAGTATTTTACTTCTTGTTTTTGGTCCACAAAAATATGAATATTTTAAAATATAGTCAATAACTAGATTTTCCTACATATTTTAGAAGTAATTTTACTCAATATTTCTATTTTTATTTTAAACTGATTTTCAGTAGATAAATATCAGATGTCCTCCATTCAGAATTTTCTTGAGTTTGTGTTCTTCTGAAGTCTCTTTGTCTTCAAAACTGTTATATACTCTCACTTTGTATATAACTTTAGAAACAACACTCACTTTTGAGGTAGCAATCACACTGGCTTCTGCTCTGCTTCTGCTGTGGCTTTTGCTGAGTCAGCTGTCATTCTCGTTGTTGTTAGATAACCTGTTCGTGTTCTCTAGTTATTAAAATATCTTCTCTGTTTTGGGTGACCTACAGCTCCACTAAGGTCCTTCTAGGCTTAGATTTCTTTTCATCTGCCTTGATCCATATACATGTGCACCCAGAATCACACTTGGAAGATTGCTAGCTATTATATTTTCAAACACCTCCTCAACCCCGTTCCTTAGTATGTTGTCCTGGAACTCTGACTCAATGAATATTCTAACTCTGTGATGACCCTTAATCTCTCTTGTGTGTGTTGTGTCTCTTTATCCCTCTTTTCTATTACTGGTAACTTCTTCAAATCTAAATTTCACTAAGTCACTCATTAGATGTGTTCATCCCACCGTCTCATTTATAGTTTCATTACTATACATTTAACTTATAGTAATTATTTACCTTTGTTTTCTCCAGTTTAACTGGTTGTTTTAATTGACCTACTTTTATTCTCAATTCCTCCAATTATTTCCTTGATCACATTAAATATATATATTTCTATTCTGTATCTGCTGCTGCTGCTGCTAAGTCGCTTCAGTCATGTCAGACTCTGTGCGACCCCAGAGACAGCAACCCACCAGGCTCCCCTGTCCCTGGGATTCTCCAGGCAAGAACACTGGAGTGGGTTGCCATTTCCTCCTCCAATGCATGAAAGTGAAAAACGAAAGTGAAATCGCTCAGTCGTGTCTGACTCTTAGCAACCCCATGGACTGCAGCCCACCAGGCTCCTCCATCCATGGGATTTTCCAGGCAAGAGTACTGGAGTGGGGTGCCACTGCCTTCTCCGATTCTGTATCTAATTACTCCAATATCTGAAGTCCTTTAGGTTCCTTGTGTTTTTATGTGCTTTACAAATTTTGATTTAAAGCTCATGTTTATTAGAGCTTCATTTATGAGAATCTCTGAGGCCTCATTGATAATGCTTAACTCTTAATTTGATTTGTATTTCTCAGATTTCTGGAAGCACTACCCACCTGCAACTTCTTTAAACTAAATTCTCACTTTGTGGCATTTTGAACAACCAGATACTTGTTTCCTGCAGATGAGTATTTCATAAAAAGGATATTTGTCTCTTCTATATAAGAATGTAGTACTATTTTTCAGGCAAAATAATATGACAATTCTAGTTTGTATCTGTAGAATTAAATATTATGTTTGATGATACAATTCTATTTCAACATTTATAGTTTATGATTTGAAGTATGTTTCCATTAAAGACTGGATGGACCTTCTGATCATCTGTTGAGTGTGGGATGTATATTATCTGGGTATTACAAAAGAAACAATATCACGTCTTAATTTTTATCTAAAATAAAGCCAACTAACAATTTTGAAAGATACGGAGAATGCCTTTCTTCTGTAAAAAATATTAAGACAATGTCTAAATCATTTTTTGTAAATAATATGTAAAGAACTTGCCTTTCCTCAATTATTGAAAATCACTCAGTGACAATAATGTTAATTTTGAGGGGTAAAATAAACTAATAACTTGATATGCATTGTTTACGGACTCTTCAGAAGTGATCATTTTGATTTCCAGTGGAATTTAAACAAAGGCATAATTTTACATTTTTCTCATCTTGATAAAATTCCAGTATAAAAGAAATTCCTTCATATTCCAAAATAAACTACAAATCCCCTTAACACCTTATTTTAAAAAAATAATTAAAGAGGAAATAATTTGACACCTTTGTGAATTAAATATGATTCCCATGTTCTGAAATGTTTTATGTAATGTGTATAAGCTACTTTGATTTATTAAAGCCATTTTAATGCTTTTGTGTCCATACACACCCATGAAGACAGCTTCCTCCACTCAGTAGAACGTGGACTCTCTTTCTCTTTCTCAGACAAGAAAACATAGCCCCGAACTTCTGTGGTTAGCAAAAGGATATACTTTAACAATATGATCAAGCTGAAGGTCCTATGACTCTGGAACTCTTTTTCTTCTAAAAAAAGGAATTTTCTTTTATTTTTCTGTTTATGATTGTTGGCTGAGAGAGATCCTATTAGGCAACCCTTAAGGGACACTGAGGAAAAGGGGATGACATGCTCATTTTTGTTAGCACATCACCTCAGAGGTCTCATTTAATCCAGCCATAACTGATGCAAATCTACAAAGGAGATTTAACATGTCAAATGGGATTTAACATTTGTAGTAAATACACACACACACAAACACACACACTTCCCCTATTATGTGAATCCTTTTCACCCACTATTCTCGTAAAATGCTTAATCTAAGAGGATCCAAACTAGAACAGTTAGAGCAGTATGTTTATAAAGAACACGATAAGACAACAATTTAGCATGAGCAGTAAATAAATAGGACAAACACAATTCTCTTGGGCACATTTTATTCCAAAACACTTTCTGGGTCATATTTTCAAAGCTATTGAAAATTGCAGAGAGTACAAGGAGAACTTAACTGTTTTAGAAAAACACATCAAGAGTCACTGCCCTTCAGGGTTCATAATTTTTATTCCAGGCAACAAAAAGTAGAGCCAGAAGACATTAAGCTGGAAACACACATGCACATGCATACACACAATTATCATCAAACTATAATAGCTACATATAATAGCAAGGAAGACAGCTAATACATACTACGTGCTATGAAACTATTTCTGTATCTATATACTTAAAAGAATTTACTAGGCCTGCAGCGTACCATAAACTCTTTAGTTTGCTACCAACCTGCCTGTTCAGAGAAGGCAACAGCTGGCGTTTGTCACTTCACTGGAGACTGAGAGCAGGAAGGAAGGGTACTGACACAGCCTCTCCCATGCATGTTCAGTATCATGGGTTAGGAAAGGGGAAACAGAATAGAATTACAATCAAGACTACAAAAAGACGCAGCACTAAAGAATATGGCGGCAGTCTTGAGACTGAATCAGAAAAAGAGAAAAGACAAGCAGATTTGTGAGCCAAGAAAACTACTGTGAGATGCCTTTTCACCATGCTACCCCATCAGTGCTCACAGGAGTAGACTTACAAAGGAAGAGGAAATAACATGCTGAGTTTTTTGAGTCAATACAGATAAACACGCTGATTGGATGGCTGACTGGCAAATAAAGCAGAACATACTCAAGAAGAAACAAATGTGACTGACTTAGATTTAGATTCTCATTAGTTTAACTGAAGGAAAGATCATTTTAGTCTAAATCTATTTATCTTAAATATCGAATACTTTAAATGCTAAATTTATTTATATCAAATGTTGAATTTTAAGTATTTGTTCATTTATTTTAAATGATATATGTAACTTCAAAGTATCAAGCAGAAAAGGAGGACATAAAATAAAAAGCAAAAACTCCCCTCTCTCCCAATACCGATATTTCTTATAAAGTACCCACTCCAAAAATGATACTGCCCATGGTCTTCTTCAATTTGCTCTTTCCTTCTGGAAAAATGTTAAGACAATTTTCTAACTACTTGAGCATATACAGATATATGGGATAATATTTCAAAGAATGATTGTCAAGTATTTTAAGGATATTTGGGTCATGACCATATTTTTTATAAACAATGTTGTAGTAAATGTTCTATAAAGTTCTTTGTGATAGTCTGTACATGTAGACTGTATTCAGAAAAGAACTGAAGCTTCCCAAGGAAAAAAAGTAACTGTCTTTATGCTTCCTTAGCACTACAGCTCTTCTTTGCTCTGAGCCCCAGTTGCCTCCACCCAACCCACCCTTCACACATACACATGCACCTGTTTAATTCTAGCTGGTCTGTATTATCCGGTTTAAAACTTACTTCTAAGACATGTTCTCTGGTTATTCCCATATCTACTCTTCCCCTTTCCTCCCATGAAATATGGTGTACTGTTTAAAATACTATGTAATTTTTAGTCACAGATACATCAACCAGTCCTGCTATACACTACATGTTTTATTTTATACTGAAGTGGAAAATGTACACTGTTTATGGTATCTCTGTCTCTTGGTGAAAATACGACAACTAGACTAAACTTACACTCAGAAAAATGCTCATCTTAGTTAATTCAATAAAATATTTTAAAGAAAGAGAAGGAAAATTAGTTTCTGGCGAAATAAGTGTTTAAATTGACTGGTCAATTCAGCCAAATCATTTAGTCTCTATAGATCCATATGGATACAGCATGCATCTTTGTAGTAACCGCATCACATAGCAAACCCTATGATACTGACACACCAAAGGACACTGACCATAAACATTACAAGTATCAATAGACATTATAGATCATTATTCCCCGGAGTGTACTCTAAATATAGTATAAGCACTTCTACTTCAGGACAAGACAGAGTAACAGGGACTAGATCACCCTCCAGTCTGAAGCAACTAAAATTATTAGACCAATGCAAATATTACGCATAGAATGAATAAACAATATAAGTTCCTATGGTATAGCACAGAGAAGTAGATTCAATATCCTGTAAACCATAATAAAATATATACATATATAAAACAATCACTTTGCTGTGCACCAGTAGCTAACACAACATTCTAAATAACTATACT
Organism: Cervus elaphus; assembly: GCF_910594005.1. NCBI lineage: Eukaryota > Metazoa > Chordata > Mammalia > Artiodactyla > Cervidae > Cervus > Cervus elaphus. Next base: position 7,821,659 of record NC_057837.1, on the reverse strand, counting down.
TCAATTTAAAAATGCAAAAAAAAAAAAATGCAGACCAAATATACAACACAATAATTTTCAGATAGAGGATATTAAACAGTATGTAATAGTGATCCTGAGTGAAGAGAGACAAAGGAAATGGGCCCTAGGATTGTTCCCAACTTACTGCTTCAAGGGTTTTTCCATGTGGCAACACAGGGAGCAGGAACTACGCTGGATTCAAGCGTCTTCCTGAGTTTAAGAAATGGAGTGCAGCACCCAAAAATGTCAAGGTAGCTGTAGTTCACTGGCAGAATATTGAAAGAAAAAAGTCATGCAGAAGGGGGTTGAGATCTACTGACAGTACCTCTTTGTTTTCAGTTGATCAGCACCTGCATATGATGAAACTTCCTGAGGGAACAATCTCCAGTATTCATGCATGTCTGAGAAAAGTTTATGTCCCAATTAGCCAGCAGTGAAAATTTTCATAATTTATGGTGCATCAGGTAGAGCATTCAAAGGGTGTTAAACTCAGTGGTGGAGAAAATTAGTCCTAGAATAAAGTTGGCTCTGGTCCTGCCGAAGAAAGCTAAAAGCAAGCCTCAAAGGGTCAAACTGTTTTCAAGTAACTTCAATATATTTCAGAACAAAAGTCAAGACATTGTTAGACTACAAAAATATTCAGCACCCAACATGGTAAATGTTATGATATCTGTCATCCAATCAACAAGTATAATGCATGCAAAGACACATAGGCACACACAAAATAGAAGCTATAAGGAGGAGAAAAAAATCAATTAATTAAAGACTTAGAAATGAGAGAGATGAGAAACTAGTGGACAAGGGCATTAAGAATCTTTATGACTATATTCCATATGTTTAAAAAGTTCGAAAACAGAATGAATATGGTAACATAGAAGATTTTTAAAAATCAAATTTCTAAGGCTGAGAAAAACAATACACAAATTTTATTAAATAACAGTAGATGGGATTTAGACCTGATTAGGCAATATAGAAAAAAAACAGTAAACCCAAAAACATGGGAACAGAAACTATCCAAAATGAAACAGAGAAAAAAGCTGAAAAGAAGAAAGCATCACTTTTTCATTAGAGTGTATCATCTCCATATCTGAGGTTGCTGCTATTTCTCCTGGAAGTCTTGATTCCAGCTTGTGATTCATCCAGTTGAGCATTTCCTATGATATACTCTGCATATAAGTTAAATAAACAGGGTGACAATATACAGCCTTGTCATACTCCTTTCCCAATTTTGAACCAGTCTGTTGTTCCATTTCTGGTTCTAACTGTGACTTTTTACAGGTTTCTCAGGAAACAGTAAGGAGGTCTTATACTCCCATCTCTTTAAGAATTTTCCAGTTTGTTGTGGTCCACACTGTCAAAGGCTTGAGCATAGTCAATGAAGCAGAAGTAGATGTTTTTCTGAAATTCTCTTGCTTTTTCTATGATCCGCAGGATGTTGGCAATTTAATCTCTGGTTCCTTTTCTAAATCCAGCTTGTACATCTGGAAGTTCTCAGTTCATGTACTCTTGAAGCATGGCTTGAAGGATTTTGAGCATTAGCTGACTAGCATGGGAAAAGAGGGCAACTACATGGTAGTGAACATTCTTTGGCATTGCCTTTCTTTGGGACTGGAGTGAACACACATTTTGCAGTCCTGTGCCCTAGAAACACATTGACACCACAGACTCAGTCTGGATAGCACAGGTCTGAGGTTAGCTATGGAAGTCCTTCTGACCCAGAGCTGTCTTGCACGGCTCTGGTTGTTGTTCGGTCACTCAGTCAGGTCTGACTCTTTGAAACCCCAAGGACTACAGAATGCCAGGCTTCCCTGTCCTTCACCATCTCCTGGAGTTTGCTCAAACTCATGTCCATTGAGTCACTGATGCCATCCAACCACCTTGTCCTCTGTCATCCCTTCTTTTCAACATCGGGGTCTTTTCCAATGAGTTGGCTCTTCACATCAGGTGGCCAAAGTATTGGAACTCCAGCCTCAGCATCAGTCCCTCCAATGAATATTCAGAATTAAGACTAACTAGTTTGATCTCCTTGCAATTCAAAGGACTCTAAGAGTCTTCTCCAACACCACAGCTCAAAAGCATCACTCTTTGGCACTCAGCCATCTTTATAGCACAATTCTCACATTCATACGTGACTACTGGAAATATCATAGCTTTGAATATGGCTCTGGAGACAGGCACAAATCCACACATGGGTCAATGCAAGAGACATGCATCCAACCCACCTTCAAAATAAGAAAACTATGGTGGCACTTTATCAAGACCCAAAGAGCAGAGTTAATGGATTGGAGAGCTGGGGAGGATTAAAGCTAGAGATGGACACTCCAAACAGGCAAGCTGTTGGATAAAAACTGTCTGGATAGAAACAGATAGTGGGTTTGTGCTCACAATGAGATTTCTCTATCCCCTTCAGCCTAGTGTGTAGGGGTAGGAGGGGGATACTCTAGGCTGAAAGGAATACATTTAAACGCTCAGGAGAGAACTATACCTGGACTTCAAATATCTTATATTTATGCAGAAGTTCAGAGGGCACACACATATTATATAATCTTATTTTACATACAGCTCTGAAAGGCTAGTGAGCTAGAAATTGAAGGTTAGAGATGTGAAGTGAATTCCACTAGTTATTCACTTAGTAAATGGTGATGGTGTTGAAGTATAGAATTTATAATTACAGATTCTTGATTCACTTACCTTTTTATAATCTATGCACCAATAAGTAAATATCATTTAAAATGTAGCTTGAAGATTCCACTTCTAACATTCTGAATGGCAAAATTTTAACAAGTCCTTGAACTTGCGTTAACCCGTAAGAATAAACGTATTTTAAGAGTCTTATAATCATTAGCTCTGTTAGTAAACCACTGATATAAATCTTTACATTAGTTAAACCTACTACCTTTCAATAGGGAAATAACCCAAATAAGATTCTATCACACACTGGGTTATTATATCTCCTGTCTTTTATTAAGTAGTTTACATTAAAGTATATAGAATTTGCTGAGGATCAACTATAAACACAAAGGCACAATAAGACAAAATTCCATTATCATAGCTTCCTAGTATGCCAGGAAAACTGAGTAATGGCAATAAAATGAGCTCCCTCAGGGTTCAACAGATATATTTACTTTAAGGCCAGAACATTTGATATTAAGTTTCTCAAAGAATAACCTAAATCCATTAAGCAAAAATTAGCTTATCTGTGTCAGAATAACTACCAAATGGGAGTGACTGATATACTTGATATTATGTCTTCCAAAATGCTTACCAAAGCACTACACTGACATTCCATATTGCTTTATCTTTCAAGGTAAAACATAGCTGGATGAAATATAAATATTTGGGGAACCAGAAGTAGCAACCTAACTTAACTGGTGGAGGAAAAAAAATGAAATTTTGATGTTAGAAAAGGTCTCAAAGTTTATTTTAGTCTAATTCCCCCACTGGTCCAGTGAGAAAATTGCACCTAGCAATTAAGAGGTCATCTAGGAAAGTGCTATCCAAATGAAAGAGACAAGACATAAATATGAGCCACATATGGATCTTAAATTTGTATAGCTGCCACATTAAAAGAGGTTTAAAAAAAAGCAGATGGAACATTTAAGTTTTTAAAAATCCAATATATCCCAAATTATCATTTCAACATATAACCAATAATAAATTATTAATGAGATATTTTGCATTTGTTTGCATTTGCATTTGTTTGCATTTTGCATTTGCATTATTTGAAATCTTGTATGTAATTTACACTTAAAGTTCATCTGTACTAGCCATGTTTCAAACTCAAAAGTCACATGTGGTCAGTGGCCACTGTAAGAAAGACACAGTTTTGAAACCATCAAGTTTTGCAATGAAGAACTGATTGCTGAAGAATTGATGCTTTTGAACTGTGTTGTTGGAGAAGATTCTTGAGAGTTCCTTGGACTGCAAGGAGATCAAACCAGTCCCTCCTGAAAGAAATAAGTCCGGAATATTCATTGGAAGGACTGATGCTGAAGCTTTAGCTCCAATACTTTGGCCACCTGATGCCAAGAGCTGACTCACTGGAAAAGACCCTGATGCTGGGAAAGAGTGAAGGCAGGACCAGAGGGGATGACAGAGAATGAGATCGTTGAATGGCAACACCAACTTGATGGACATGCTTTCAAGCGTGCTCCAGGCGTTGGTGATGGACAGGGAGGCCTGACGTTCTGCAGTCCATGGGGTCGCAGAGTCAGACATGACAAAGTGACTGAACTGACACTGCAATGAAGCTAGAATGAGCACCCTGAAAATTCTGGGCTCACCAGAAAACTTTTTCAGACTCACCATACCATTTCCCAGCCTAATAAATCATTTTCCCCTGATAAAATGAGTTCAGGTAAACTGAAGTATTTTCTATGTTAAGCTAATTCTAAATAGCTTCTAATGTTCATAATCAAAGCACACATTATGCTCAAGAGTTTTCTGTAATACAGGATGAATAACTGTTAAAAATCTAAGAATGACTTTTGCAATAGAGGCATTCCCTTCAAGGCACAATCAAGGGAATCCATTATCTATATTACCTATATCAATAGATAACGGAAAAACCATCAAGGTTTTACTCTAATTTATGTCACACCAAGGTGGCAAACATCCATTTATTATCAGTATTAAAAAGACCTTTACTTTCTAATCACTTTCAAATAGGTCATTTTACTAAGCAGTAAACATTTACAAACTCATTTATTTTCCAATTATGTAATAATCTACCCAAACTTTTTCATCTCACATTAATGTATATATATTTTAATAGTAAATATGTGCTACTCTTTTACCTAAGTCATTGTTCAAGTACATTACAGAACAGCAACTCTCATGATATTTATTGGCATATTAAATAATATTTTACGTTAGTTTACTCATTTTACTTCTATAAAGTATTTCTCTCTGTAAAAGCCAACACAATTTCCAAATTAAAATTTTACTGAAATTTACCCAAAATGTCTTAACCCTTGATTGAGCAGGGAAAAACTGATTGGCAAAATTTGAAATAGTTTATCATTTTGTATTTACCAAAATGTACAAGCTTTCCAAGATTAGCATTCCAATTGACTAATGACATCTTCACACATCAAAATAAATTACAAAACATGAAATAAGATTTATAAACAAGAAGGGACTATATATTTTTAAAATATTAATGTTCCCAAATCAGATATGTTGTGGCACTGAGATGGCTGCATCATTATTATTTTTATTACCACCACATCATCACTAGTGCCACCAATCTTCATAAAATGCTAACACTGCAGCTCACAGAAATAACTTTGCCATTTTTTTCTTTAGAAGTGAGTTGAAAATGGTTTCCATGGAAGGATTTTTTATACTGAATGATAAAACCATTATCATAAAAAATTTAAAAAATGAAGATTCATCTTGGCCTAGTATTTATTCAACTGAAGGTAAAATAAAAATATTTATGATGACTGGAAATTTATCATATCTAATTTTTAACTAATATATTCCCAAAATTCCATCAATAATTTTCCTGATCTTAATTACATATTTTGATATAAAATATTGATTATTATGTATTACTGATATAAGGTAAAGTGCAACTTCAGCGTAAACTAAATGATATTTCAGTGGCTTATAATACTAAAATCTCTCTCAAAGGAATCATTTCCTGATCTACATAAATAAGATAAACTAAAATAATCTTTTGAAATTATATAACATTTCAGAAAATAGTCAATTGCATATACCTACACAGAAGCTACATTATGTCATACCTTAGGTAAGGAAGGAAGTGGGGAGCAAGGGAAAAGGCAGAAAAGAGGAAGGGAAGAAGGGGGAAGTATTTAAATTTGTAGAACTTTGAAATATATGACAATTTACTACATATATCAAGTACTACATATATCAAAATTACTATATAGATCAAATTTGAGACTTCATTAGAAAGTCCAATTTGTTTTATATGATGTTGATCAACTAGAAAAAATGTTTCCTATGAAAGTTGAATGACAACTTTTAATTTCAAGAAGAGAAATAGTATGGAATTTCATTTTTATAGGGGAAAAAAAGAAAAATTACATACCTAAGGCAGGAAACTTCTTAACACTCAGAAGGAAAATTGTGAATTAAAAACTAAAAATTTCAATCAAATTTTAATACAGATATTTCCATCTGTCTTTTTTCACAAAGGACTTCCCAACCAAAAGTTTCCATGACTTTGTGTGCATGCTAAGCTGCTTCAGTCATGTCTCTTAGAAACACTATGGACTGTAACCCGCTAGGATACATGGAATTTTCCAGGCAAGAATATTGGAGAGTATGCCTTTTCCTACTCCAGAGGATCTTCCCGACCCAGGGATCAAACCCACATCTCTTATGTCTCCTGCATTGGCAGGTGGGTTCTTTACCACTAACATCATGCAGGAAGCCCTTTAGGACTTTAGTATCAAAAAACAAGTTACTTAAAAAGCTCCATGTTCATCATACTTTAATTTATATTAAAAAGCAACTTCACTAACATCATGCAGGAAGCCCTTGAGGACTTTAGTATCAAAAAACAAGTTACTTAAAAAGCTCCATGTTCATCATACTTTAATTTATATTAAAAAGCAACTTCCTCTCCAGATTTTACTTAATTAGTTCCATTGTAACTGAGTAAAACAATGGCTTTTACAGATAAGAAAAAAAAAACATTTTATTCTCTTTCTTCCTTATGTGAAACAGTTACTGAATACCAACTATGTAATTAATGGTTTTCCAAAGTCATCACTAAAGAATTCATATTTTAACGGGTACTAATCATTTGCTGGGTTACGGCTTAACAATATTTTATATAGGGATCTAGAAAAGTGAACTTAGGCTTAGCTTAAATAGATCATTCTTTGAAAGTGTTTGTCATATATTACTTGGGAATATATCTCAAATATTTATTCACTTATTTTAATGTGGAGTATAGTTAATTTTGGAAAATAGTTGTGATTATACCATCATCATTACTATCGAAGATACACATACAAGAGAGTTGCAAACTCTCGCCTTCTCTAGAAATCATGTAATATTCCTATGTCCTAACATTTTTTTTCTACTTCCTTCTGTAAGTTTGATCTACCGAGTCTACCAAGTTTTAGACCTCTAAAACCTAAAAAAATTCTCTCATAAATGAGAAAACATCAGACACCATTTAATGTATGTTATTTCTGAGGAATAAGTCAGTCAGTTCCAATGAAAATAAAAACCATAATGACAATAAATAATTTTTCATTCTATATATACTTTTCCATTTTAATTAACCTTTTCTATTAAATGACTTTTAACTACTTACAGTGAAATTCCAAATGACTTAACACATAAAATTCAGCTACAGAAAATAAAATTAAAAGCAAATTTAAAATTGGACCAAAGTAATGTCATAGCTGCTGGAAGGGATTGGAGGCAGGAGGAGAAGGGGACGGCAGAGGATGAGATGGCTGGATGGCATCACCAACTCGATGGACATGAGTTTGAGTAAACTCCAGGAGTTGGTGATGGACAGGGAGGCCTGGCGTGCTGCAATTCATGGCGTCGCAATGAGTCGGACACGACTGAGCGACTGAACTTAATGTCATAGGTAATGGTGAAGCAGGAAGTTCCAGAAATTAGTTTCTCCACTGAAACAACTATTGAGGTGTCAGGAACTGTCAGAACAAACTATTTCAGAGCTCTGAAGTCTAGTGAAATACTTGCAGCATTCAGAGGAGTGCTAAATGAAAAAGGAATACATTTTCTGGTGAATTTCAGAAAATTCTGACATTTCACACAGCAGCTACCATCTTCCACCCTCCAGTCCTGGGGCAGGCAGCCCTGGTGAGGAGAGATGGCGGTACTCTTGCAGCTGGCTGCTGACTGTCAGTAAGGACAGTACACAACTTCCAAAATCCAGGGTTCTGTGCTTTGAACTGTCTGCAACTCACTGACTGACTGGCACAGGGGCTGGCCATTATTTCGATCTAATTACACTAAAGCCCCTTCCTAGGGAGTACCTATCAAAGGAATATATAGAGAGAGAAACAGAACACTTTTCTTTTTCCTTTCTTACTATATCCAGGCTTTCAAGGAATTCTTTGAAAAATCACTAGCTGACCATGGAATAGAGACAGTGCCTACATGGGACAAGAAATATATGTTTTAAAAAAACAGAAAAATTCACTAAATAAACAGACAACTTGAAGATTTCATCAAGCAACAACAGTCCCTGGGGAGGAAGAAGAATCTGATTTCTACAGTTATCACATTATAATACTTAAAATGCTCAATTCTTTACACAAAAATTACACAGCACATAAAGCAACAAGAATGTAAGGCCAATTTACAACGGGACAAAAACCAGAAACCATACCTGAGGAAGTCCAGCCATCTGGCTTAACTATATGAAGACTTTAAGCCGATCATCTTAAGCTCAAGAAGTTAACCCCTATATTGTTCAGTCTTGTTGTGGAGAAGGGGCTTGTGTACGTAACTCAGTGAAGCTATGAGCCATGCCATACAGGGCTATCCAAAGACACATGGGTTACAGTGAAGAGTTCTGACAAAACGTGGTCCATTGAAGGAAGGAATGGTAACCCACTCTAGTATTCTTCCCACGAGAACCGCATGAACAGTATGAAAAGGCAAAAAGACGTAACACTAGAAGATGAGCTCCCCAGGTCAGAAGCTGTTCAGTATGCTACTGGGGAAGTGCAGAGGGCAGTTATTATTAATAATAGCTTCAGAAAGAATGAAGCAGATGGGTAAAGTGAAAACAAGGCTCATTTGTAGATGTCTCTGGTGGTGAAAGTAAAGTCCGATGCTGTTCAAAAAATATTGCATAGGAAACCTGGAATGTTAGGTCCATGAATCAAGGTAAATTGGATGTGGTCAAGCAGGAGATGGCAAGAGTGAAGATCAACATCTTAGGAATCAGCAATCTAGATTGTATAAGAATGGGTGGCTTTAATTCAGATGACCATTATATCTATTACTGTGGGCAATAATTATTAGAAGAAATGGAATAGCCCTCATAGTCAACAAACGACTCCAAAATGCAGCACTTGGGTGCAATCTCAAAAATAACAGAATGATCTCAGTTCATTTCCAAGGCAAACCATTCAACATCACAGTAATCCAAGTCTATGCCCCAACCAATGATACTGAAGAAGCTGAAGTCGATCAGTTCTATGAAGATCTACAACACCTTCTAGAACTAACACCAAAAAAAAAGATGTTCTTTTCATCAAAGGGGACTGGAATGCAAAAGAAGGAAGTCAAGAGATACCTAGAGTAACAGGCATATTTGGTCTTGGAATACAAAATGAAGCAGGGCAAAGGTTAACAGAGTTTTGTTAAGGGAACACACTGATCATAGGAAATACCCTCTTCCAGCCACACAAGAGATGACTCTACACTTGGACATTGCCAAATGGTCAGTATTAATATCAGATTGATTATATCCTTTGTAGCCAAAAATGGAGTAGCTCCATACCGTGAGGAAAAACAACACCTGGAGCTGACTGTGGCTCAGACCACGAGCTCCTTACTGCAACACTCAGGCTTAAACGGAAGAGAACTGGCAAGAGCACTGGGCCATTCAGGTACGATCTAAATCAGACCACTTATGATTACACAGTGCAAGCGACAAATAGGCTCAAAAGATTCGATTTGGTAGACAGAGTACCTGAGAACTATGAATGGAGGTTCGTAATACCGTATGGGGGGCAATGACCAAAACCATCCTAAAGAAAAAGAAATGCAAGAAGGCAAACTGGTTTTCTGGGGAGGCTTTAAAAATAGCTGAGAAAAGAAGAGAAGCAAAAGACAAGGGAGAAAGGGAAAGATATAGTGAGATGAATGCAAAGTTCCAGAGAATAGCAAGGAGAGATTAGAAAGCCTTCTTAAATGAACAATGCAAAGAAACCAAGGAAAACAATCAAATAGGAAAGACTAGAGATCTCTTCAAGAAAACTGGAGATATTAAGAGAACATTTCATGCAAGGATGGGCACAATAAAGGACAGAAATGAGAAGAATCTAACAGAAGCAGAAGAGATTAAGAAGAGGTGGCAAGAATATGCAGACTTTACAGATTCTATACAAAAAAGGTATTAATGACCTGGACAGCCATGATGGTGTGGTCACTCACCTAAAGCGAGACATCCTGGAGTGTGAAGTTAAGTGGCCTTAGGAAGCATGAACAGAGCTAGTGGGGGTGATGGAATTCCAGCTGAGCTATTTCAAATACTAAAAGATATGCTGTTAAAGTGCTGCACTCAATACACCAGAAAATTTGGAAAATTTAGCTATGGTCACAGGACTGGAAAGGATAGCTTTCATTCCAATGCCAAAGAAGAACATTGCCAAAGAACGTTCAAACTACTATACGATTGTGCTCATTCACATGCTACCAAGGATATGCTCAAAAATTTTCAAGCTAGGCTTCAGTAGTATGTGAACCGAGAACAAGCTGGGTTCAGAAAAGGCAGAAGAACCAGATATTAAATTGCCAACATCCACTGGATCATAGAGAAATTAAGGGAATTCCTGAAATACATCTACTTCATTGACTACACTAAAGCCTTTGTCTGTGTGGATCACAACAAACTGTGGAAAATTCTTAAAGAGGTAGGAATACAAGACCACCTTACCTGTCTCCTGAGAAAGCTGTATGCAGGTCAAGAAGCAACAGTTAAAATCAGACACGGAACAACAGACTGGGTTCAAAATTAGGAAAGGAGTATGACAAGGCTATATGTATTAATACCCTGCTTATTTAACTTATACGTAGAGTACATCAAAGCCAGGCTGGATGAATCACAAGCTAGAATAAAGATTGCCAAGAGAAATATCAACAATCCCAGATATGCAGATGATACCACTCTAATGGCAGAAAGTGAAGAGGAACTAAAGAGCCTCTTGATGAGGTGAAAGAGGACAGTGAAAAAGATAGCTTCAAACTCAACATTCAAAAAAAAAGATAATGGAATCCAGTCCCATCACTTCATAGCACATAGATAGGGAAAAATTGGAAGCAGTGACTTGATTTTATTTTCTTCAGCTCCAAAATCACTGTGGACAGTGACTGCAGCCATGAAATTAGAAGATGCTTGCTTCTTGGAAGGAAAGCTATACAAACCTAGACAGCGTATTAAAAAGCAGAGACAAATGTCTGTATAGTCAAAGCTATGGTTTTTTTAGTAGTCATGTACGGATGTGAGACTTGGACCCTGAAGAAGGCTAAGTGCCAAAGAATTGATGCTTTCAAACTGTGGTGTTGGAGAAGACTCTTGAGAGTCCCTTGGACTGCAAGGAGATCCAACCAGTCAATCCTAAAAGAAATGAACCCTGAATATTCATTGGAAGGACTAATGCTGAAGCTGAAGCTCCAATATTTTGGCCACCTGATGTGAAGAGCTGACTCATTGGATAAGACCCTGATGCTGGGATGGATTGAGGGCAGGAGAAGAAGGGGATGACAGAGAATGAGATGGTTAGATAGCATCATAGACTCAATGGATGTGAATCTGAGCAAACTCTGAGAGATAATGAAGGACAGGGATGCCTTGTAAGCTGAAATCCATGGTACTGCAAAGAGTCTAATACATCTTAGCAACTGAGCAGCAACAAACTTTATCTGTAACACCAATGGTCCAAGCATAGAGCTAATATAGTGTTGTCTATTGGATGTGAATTCAGCAGTAATGAGTCAATAACATGGCACATCCAGAAAAAGGAAGAAGAAATGTGCCAAGCTATATGTGAGCCTGCTCCAGAAGCAACTAAAGTAACATCTATAGTACATGAAGAAGCTGTGGAAAAGTGAAAAAGTGGCTAAATTTATGTATTCATGAAATAATAACCGGAAACAAAATACAGTGCAAAGTACTGTTCTGAGGCTAAAAGACAAGGAAATATATAGTAATGTTCCCCCAATGTCAAGAAAATGTTAAATTTTGTTTGCTAGTGTTGTCACTTTAAAAATACTATATATAAGTAATATGTTGGTGGGAATGCAAACTAGTACAGCCACTGTGGAGAACAGTGTGGAGATTCCTTAAAAAACTGGAAATAGAACTGCCATATGACCCAGCAATCCCACTCCTGGGCATACACACCAAGGAAACCAGATCTGAAAGAGACACGTGCACCCCAATGTTCATCGCAGCACTGTTTATAATAGCCAGGACATGGAAGCAACCTAGATGCCCATCAGCAGACGAATGGATAAGAAAGCTGTGGTACATATACACAATGGAATATTACTCAGCCATTAAAAAGAATTCATTTGAATCAGTTCTAATGAGATGGATGAAACTGGAGCCCATTATACAGAGTGAAGTAAGCCAGAAAGATAGAGACCAATACAGTATACTAACACATATATATGGAATTTAGAAAGATGGTAACGATAACCCCATATGCAAAACAGAAAAAGAGACACAGACGTACAGAACAGACTTTTGGACTCTGTGGGAGAAGGCAAGGGTGGGATGTTTCGAGAGAACAGCATCAAAACATGTATATTATCTAGGGTGAAACAGATCACCAGCCCAGGCTGGATGCATGAGACAAGTGCTCGGGACTGGTGCACTGGGAAGACCCAGAGGGATCGGGTGGAGAGGGAGGTGGGAGGGGGGATTGGGATGGGGAATACATGTAAATCCATGGCTGATTCATGTCAATGTATGGAAAAAACCACTACAATATTGTACAGTAATCAGCCTCCAACTAATAAAAATAAATGGGAAAAAAAAGAAATAGTATTAATGTATCTTTAAAGAAAAGCACATATAAAATAATATTATGTTTTGATTTGACAAAAATTGTTACCAAAGGCTTTCAGAAATCTAACCCTGCATTTCCCTGGTAGCTCTGAGTCAGTAGTCTCTAATTTAGTGTTCAGAGTAATTTTGTAGAATATAATACTGTGAAGAAGGGAATCAAATGTAAAGAGGTTAAACCAGTAATCTAAACCTCCCAACAAATCTAGGATCAGACAATTTTTTACCGGTCACATCCATAAACATTGAAAAAAGAATCAACACCAATTCTCTCAAACTATTTCGAAAAATAGGAGGAAACATTTCCAAACATATTCTGTGAGACCAGCTTTATCCTGATACCAAAGCCTGATAACAAAAAGTTAAACATAGAATTACTATGTGACCCAGAAATTCCACCATAGATATATACCCAAAAGAAATAAAAACATATATCCATACAGAAACTTGTACACAAATGTTTATAGCAGCCTTATACATAACAGTTCAAAGATAAAAACAACTCCATAGTCCAAAAACGAATGCATATATAAAGTGCATGTTTGAATGTATATTTCAATATATATATATGTATATACAAATTGAATGTATATGGCTTCCCAGGTGGAATGGTGGTAAAGAATACACCTGCCAATGCAGGAGATGCAAGAGACATGGATTCGATCCCTGATTCAGGAAGATGCCTTGAAACAGGAAATGGCAACCCACTCTAGTAGTCTTGCCTGGAAAATCCCATGGACAGAGGAGCCTGGCAGGCTAAAGTCCATAGGGTCACAGAGAGTTGGACATGACTAAGCACACACACACACAATCTGAAGGACAGAATAAGATTCAGTAATGAACCTCAAAAAGCCTTACATTAAGTACTAAGTGAGGGAAGACAGACACAAAGGTTTCACGTTATATAATTCATTTACATGTACTATCCAGAATCGGTAAATCCATTGACACAGAAAGCAGATGAGTGCGACAGAAAGTGGGAAGAAGGCGGGGGGTGAATAATTATGGAGGGATGTGGTGTTTTGCTGGGGTAATGAAAAAGTGTTGGAATAGAGGTGATGGTTGAACAACATACACATGCACTAAAGGCTGCTGACTTGAAAATGATTAATTGTACATTATGTGAATTTCACTTCAATCAAAAGAAAGGGAGATTTTAAAATGACATGATTTCCTGAGAAGGTACCAACAGTGACTTCACCAAAGTGAGGCTGCTATTCTGTATACTGACGCTCAGTATCTAAAATATAAAAGACATAGGTTTGATGGTGGCTGAACAGTGGGCGGGACAATCTTAGTACATTTCTAACCTCCTACTTTCATCCCCAGGGAAGTTGCCAGTCTGATCCAAATGCGATTGACAACCTGCCAAATAAACTAAAAGTGCCTCAAAGCATGTTATTGTATTATTAAGCATAGATTTTCCCTTACTCGTTTTAAGTAGCTGGCCTATCCTAATGATGGGGTGAAAAATCTGGGTTACAGAATTCAGAGGCCACATTTCTGGTGCCTTCAACCATCCAGAACCCAGCTGACAAAGTAAAAAGATGATCAAAACAGCCCTTTCAGGGTGTTTATACTTACTAAAGCCCATACACTAACCTGTAATCATGGAGGAGTTCCTCAGGACAACAGAGGAACATCTCACTCACAAAATACTTCCTCTTGTGAACACGATAATTCTTTGAGCCATGACATTGGTTTTTCAATGCTATGCTAAATAGAAACAGCAAATCTGAAGAAACGAGCTGCTAAAGGCTCAAAGACCACACCCAACTTCACATCAAAAATAGAGCTGACCAATTGTACAAGGCAACTGTAAGATGTAAGAATTGATATAAGAACTCAAGTAGCATAACAATCTAGAACAATGGGCAAGCAAACAGCCCTTGTAATGATTCAATGAACAGCAAATGAGCATCATGTTATCCTAAAGTCACATGAAGTGGTTAACCTGTAGTCATTATTTTATGTTAAACAGAGAAGTATGAATATACTTAAAATCAAAGTGTAGTACTCCCCCACACTCATCTCACATACCAGCAAATTAATGCCCAAAATTTTCAAAGCAAGGCTTCAAAGGTACATGAACCAAGAACTTCCAGATGTTCAAACTGAATTTAGAAAAGGCAGAGGAACCAGAGATCAAATTGGCAACATCTGTTGGATCATCAAAAAAGCAAGAGAGTTCCCGAAAAACATTTACTTCTGCTTTATTGACTATGCCAAAGCTTTTGACTATGCTATGCTTTCACAACAAACTGGAAAATTCTTAGAGATGGGAATACCACACCACATTACCTGCTTCCTGAGAAATCTATATGCAGGTCAGGAAGCAACAGTTAGAACCGGACATGGAACAACAGACTGATTCCAAATTGGGAAAGGACTATGTCAAGGCTATATATTGTCACCCTATTTATTTAATTTATATGCAGACTACATCATGTAAAATGCTGAACTGGATGAAGCACAAGCTGGAATCAAGATTGCTGGAAGAAATATCAATAACCTCAGATATGCAGATGACACCACCCTTCTGGCAGAAAGTAAAGAGGAACTAAAGAGCCTCTTGATGAAAGTGAAGGAGAAGAGTGAAAAAGATGGCTTAAAACTCAACATTCAAAAAACTAAGATCATGTGATCTGGTCCCATAACCTCAAAGCAAATAGATGGGGAAACAATGGAAACAGTGACAGATTTTATTTTCTTGGGCTCCAAAATCACTGCAGATATGACTGCAGACATGAAATTAAAAGACACTTGCTCCCTGAAAGAAAGGCTATGACAAACCTAGATAGCATATTAAAAAGCAGACATTACTTTGCCAACAAAGGTCCGTCTAGCCAAAGCTATGGTTTTTCCAGTAGTCATATATGGATGTGAGAGTTGGACCATAAAGAAACCAGAGCACAGAAGAATTGATGCTTTCAAACTGTGGTGTTGGAGAAGATTATTGACAGTCCCTTGGACCACAAGGAGATCAAACCAGTCAATCCTAAAGGAAATCAACCCTGAATATTCATTGGAAGGACTGATGCTGAAGCTTAAGTCCAATACGTTGGCTACCTGATGTGAAGAACTGACTTATTGGAGAAGACCCTGATGATGGGAAAGATTGAAGGCAGGAGGAGAAGGGGACGACAGAGGATGAGATGGCTGGATGGCATCACTGACTTGATGGACATGAGTCTGAGCAAGCTCCAGGAGTTGGTGATGGACTGGGAAGCCTGGCAAGCTGCAGTCCATGGGGTTGCAAAGAGTCGGACACGACTGAGCGACTGAACTGAACTGAACTGATAGCACTCCCTCTTCTATCCACGGGGGTTGATTTCAAGAATGTCTCCTCCAGTGGAGAGCTGAAACTGCACAAAGTACCACACCCTATACATGTTTTTTCCCATGCTTATTGATTCAGTCACTCAGTCATGTATGACACTTTGCTTATATAAGAATGATAAATTTTAACTCACAAACTAGGCACATTAAGAGATTAACAATAACTAATAATAAAATAGAACAATTATAACAATATACTCTAATAAATGTTATGTGAATGTGGTCTCACACTCTCTCAATATATCTTCTTGTACAAATTTATTACCTTTTCTGTCTTAACTAAGCATTTATCACACATCGTGGCCAGTGTGAGATGCAGAGGTGAAACTAGCATAAATTTTTCTTTTGCTTCTTCATAATTTCAGAGACATAAGATTGATTCTTATCATAGATCTTAGCAATCTCAGCACATGATTTGTTTTTCCTTCATGAGAGCTTTCACCTTTTAGTTAAGTGCTTTATAGCTTGTCTTTGGCATATCTGAATTGACAGCATCACTACCCTTGCACTTTGGGGCCATTATTAGATAAAATTATGGTTACTTGAACACAGGCACTATGATACCTTGACTGCTGATCTGATCATCAAAAAGGCTAATAAGTGACTAATGGGAAGATATGTTGTACTAAAAGATAATTCACATCCCACACAGGATGGAGTGGGATGGTGTGAAATTTCATCACACTACTCAGAACTCTACACAGTTTTAAACTTATGAATTGTTTATTTTTGGAACTTTTTCCAATTGATATTTTGGGGCTGTGGTTGACAGCAGGTAACAGAAACTTGGAAAGTAAAACTGCAGATAAGGGGGAACTACTGTGTCTGGTATTAAAGAGATATAGCAAATATTATCAGAAAAATTGACTTTGGTACAATATCCCAGTGAATAAGCTTATGGAAGTTGAAAAGTTGACTATGTTAGTCAATCAGTTTTCATCAATATCTTCAACAGCCATTGATATCTTATATTGAGAAAGAAAAGAAAGTTTTACTTCATTAAAGGGCAACTGCAGTTTAATAGAAAGCACTGTAAGCTTATG
The DNA here is from genome assembly GCF_910594005.1 of Cervus elaphus. Lineage (NCBI taxonomy): Eukaryota > Metazoa > Chordata > Mammalia > Artiodactyla > Cervidae > Cervus > Cervus elaphus. The sequence continues at coordinate 7,804,511 of NC_057837.1, read as the reverse complement.
AATAACTATACTTGTATCAGATGTAGGTAAAGAAATAAAGAGATAGGAATACCAGACCACCTGACCTGCCTCTTGAGAAATCTGTATGCAGGTCAAGAAGCAACAGTTAGAACTGGACATAGAACAACCGAATGGTTCCAAATTGGGAAAGGAGTCCGTCAAAGCTGTATATTGTCACCCTGCTTATTTAACTTATATGCAGAGTACATCATGAGAAACGCTGGGCTGGAGGAAGCACAAGCTAAAATCAAGATTGCCGGGAGAAATATTAATGTCAGATATGCAGATGACACCACACTTATGGCAGAAAGCAAAGAAGAACTAAAGAGTCTCTTGATGAAAGTGAAAGAGGAAAGTGAAAAAGTTGGCTTAGAACTAACTCAACATTCAGAAAACTAAGATCATGGCATCTGGTCCCATCACTTCATGGCAAATAGATGTGGAAACAATGGAAACAGTGACAGACTTTATTTTGGGGGGCTCCAAAATCATTGCAGATGGTGACTGCAGCCATGAAATTAAAAGACACTTGTTCCTTGGGAGAAAAGTTATGGCCAGCCTAGACAGTATATTAAAAAACAGAGACAGTACTTTGTCAACAAAGGTCCATCTAGTCAAAGCTATGGTTTTTCCAGTAGTCATGTATGTATGTGAGAGTTAGACTATAATGAAGGCTGAGCCCCAAAGAATTGATGCTTTTGAACTATGGTGTTGGAGAAGACTCTTGAGAGTCCCCTGGACTGCAAGGAGTTCCAACCAGTCCATCCTAAAGGAAATCAATCCTGAATATTCATTGGAAAGCCAGTTTCAGCTGAAGCTGAAACTCCAATACTTTGGCCACCTGATGTGAAGACCTGAGTCATTGGAAAAGACCCTGATGTTGAGACAGATTAAAGGCGGGAGGAGAAGGGGACAACAGAGGATGAGAGATGGTTGGATGGAATCACCGACTCCATGGACATGAGTTTGAGTAAACTCCAGGAGTTGGTGATGGACAGGGAGGCCTGGCATGCTGCAGTCCATCAAGTCGCATAGAATTGGACATGACTGAGTGACTCACATGAAGTGAACTGAACACTTGGATCTGAAGTGAAAGTGTTAGCTACTCAGTCATGTCCAACTCTGTGACCCCGTGGGCTGTAGTCCACCATGGAGTTCTCCAGGCAAGAACTAGAGTGGGTAGCCATTCTCTTTTCCAGGGGATCTTCCCAACCCAGACATCAAACCCAGATCTGCTGAATTGCAGGCAGATTCTTCACTGTCTTAGCCACCTGGGAAGTTCATCTGAATGGAAGTGGCAATAAATTACTATACTCTTTCTCAGTAGAGCTTAACTGCAGTCAATTTTCATTCCACAAAGCATAAATTTGACTACATCAAATTTGACTCATACACCTCCGACGCTTTGCAGTCCAGGGATTGTAGTCCAGCAGGCTCCTCTGTTTATGGGATTCTCCCAGCAAGAATACAAGAGTGGGCGGCTATTTCCTCTTCCAGGGGATCTTCCCCGCCAGGGACAGAACCTGTGCTTGTCTCTCACAGCTCCTGCATCAGCAGGCAGATTCTTCTCCACTAGCTCCACCTGGGAACTTCTATCTTCAACATTAGTTTTGTTCCAGACTTTCCTGGTGATCTCATCCAGAGCCACATCCTCACAATGTACCTATCTCTGCTCTTGGCTTCTCTTTTGCATTTCAAATAAAGGAGACTGAGAAAAGCCATTAAGGAAAATAAAGATGAATCAGGGTGCGGTGGAGGGGGGAATATAGCAGAATTCAATGGAAATAACGTTATCCCATACTATTTTAGGAAACTATGAATTCTACAAAACAGATTTTACAGGATGCCACTATGCACTATGGCTCTCCATAAAGACAGATTAGAGTTTCAGCTGTCAAGTCAACACTTTCTAGGAATATGTTCTTGAGTAAGTCACTCTGCTGTTAACATGTCCTCACTTAGTAAAAGAAGATTAAAACAATACATACCTAAATTGCTATGGTGAAAACAAGTAATAGATTGAACTGAATGAAGTTAGCAAAGAGTCTGGCACATATTCTGGACTTCCCAGGTAGTACAGTGGAAAAGGATCTGCCTACAAATGCAGGAGATCCCTGGATCAGTTGGGAAGATTTCCTGGAGCAGGAAATGGCAACCCGCTCCAATATGCTTGCCCGGAAAATCCCATGGACAGAAGGGCCTGGCGGGCTACAGTCCATTGGATTGCAAAGAGTTGGACATAACTTGAGTGTGCACGTGTGTGCTTATGCACACACGTGCACACAAACACACAGACACACACACAGAGGTACATATCAGATACCTAACATTAACAGTGTATCAGCAAGACATCAAAAATATGCATGAAAGTATAAGTGAATAATGTATATTCTTTGCTGTTAATAACATGCAACTAATATAATCATTGGTGTATTTAATACAAATATAATCATTAGTGTATCTGATACAAATACAATCATTCGTGTATTTGATATAAAATCCTTTGATATATGTAGTGTGTGTCTAAGCATGAATGTGTGTGTCTGGGTTTTTCAATCATTTTAAATTTATAAAGGGTAGCGTTTCAAATTGACTGCTGAAAAGGAACATCTCCTTATTTAGATTCCCAAAGCTGATTTACCATATATAATTTTAAAAGAGAGTAAATATGTCTGGTAAGAGGCCAACATGGAAGAAGAAATACATGCATTTAAAAACTGGCTTCTACCAGTAAAAGGCCACCCACTGCCCCTGATTGTTTTCGAAGTCCATTAAAATCAGCAAAGGACACAGACACTAAAAACTTTAAAGTTCTTTTATGTTTACTTTCTTCAAGTTAAAAATGCTATCTTTGACATGTAGACTTTAAAGGGTTACATTACTAAGGATTAAACTGATCCATTAAAGGAACAGGATAGCCTTATGTTGATACTTATTTTAAAATTGTGAAATGATGAAAGCAATTTTTGTGTCCCATTTTAAACTACGAATCACAACAGAGTTAATGGAAATTAATGTAAACAGCAATGAAATAATAAAACTGTAATTTGATAAAGGTAAAGCCATCCACATTTCAAGAAAAATGTATATAACATGTGTAACCAAAATGATAGATGTATCGTTTTACTCCTAAAGCTTTACTTAAATGACTATCTACATCTCAAAAAAAATCACTTTAGAATATACTATACTTTCCCTGAAAGAACTTTTTCTCCACTGATTACTAAGATGAGATCTTACATTGTTAGTTGAGAGCATTTACAATGAAAACTTTTATTGTAACTTGTCACCAATTTGATGCCTTCTATAAATCCCCTAGTGTGAGTTTTAACAATTCCTGATTCCTTTTTCACAGCTCTGAACAAAGCAAAGGGGTGGGATTTCATAAAGTACCCTTTTGTGTCTCTTCCCTCCTCCTACCTGCACTCCCAATTTATAATTACTATGAAAACAAGTTTCTCCTCTCGGAAAGAACTCCTAAGGATTTCAAAAGAGAACTAAAGAAATGAAGTTCCAGGTATTCCAAAGCATATCAGATGGAAACTATGAAACTGGAATGAGATGCTATTTAAATTCACTTAACAGAAATTATTAGAGCTGTGACAAGAGCTACAATAAACCCAAGTGTACAGGAACTACAAGTGTGTGATACAGAAAATATACACTGGACTCATAGCTTCTCGAGTTTAAAATCTGTCAGACTGAACTCCAATGCAATTACCTTGTTTGTGCAGATTCCATCTACTTGCTCTGACTTCATTTACACTTGACAGATGGTCACATTACTCATGACATTTCCTGTTTAGCTCCATATTTAAAAATCAATTGCAGTGGAATGTAGACTGGCAATAGACTTTTCTGCAATAAATATCTCCACCAAGGAACATCAAAAACCTTTCTCCTTTCAGATGGAAACAAAACATTTGTGTTTATATTAACACAACTTTAGTTCACTTCCTTTCCTTGTGACAATTATGGTTGGTGCCAATTATAAAATATTAAAAGCCTTGAGTTTCCACACAGTTGCTTCAAAAACAACTTTAGTTTTCTCAATTTTAGTCAAGTGAAAGAAAGCTTTGGACAAATAATTTCTAATGACATTGGTTCTTTTTGGTTCTCTGACAATCTAAAATTAATTTGCCAATGGCTTCCATTTTTAATAAAACGTCCTACTTAAAAATTAAGAATTTTATAAATTTGAATTAGACTGTGTTCATTAGTGTTTTAAATAATGTGAAAAATACAATGGACTTTTTATTATTTACCACAGCATTTTGGCATTTTAAGCCTTCTCTTACTGCAAGACTAGGTTTCCAAGAAGCATAAGCAAATGAGTACATAAACACAGCATTTAAATCACCAAAGTTTAGGAAACAAATAGAAAATTATAAGAGATTTGTATCTGTAGTTCAAAAAACTGGCAATGTATTAAATTACAAAACTATGGTAAAAGATTTAATCAAAACTATCTCATTAAATTTCTCTATTAAATATTCTTATAAGAAATAAAGGAGGAGCTTGAGACCATAACCGAGTTAACACTTTAATAGATAAAAGTAGAACTTAATGAAAAGTTGGCCTTTATTCCTAATAATAGCTTCATTTTTACCTCTCTAACAGTAAGCTTCATTGAAGGCTCAGTCTTTATAGCTGATACATAAAATTTTTGAAGTGTTTAGAAAAGACAAACTCACCACAATTTCTCCAACCCATAATTATTTCCTACTAACAGGTTAAAACGCTTTATAAACCCATTGTATTTAAATGCACTGTGATAATAAATCAAGAAAGCCGATTTTTGTTGCTAATTTCATGTCGTTGAAGAGCTGTTAATATATAATGTCTTTCCACCCTTTTGGAATAAATGGCTGGTATCATCAGATCTCTCACTTTACAAACGGCCAATCTCTTGAAAGTGAGCTCAAGTGTCTAGAGAAAATTAATACCAATGATAAAAGTCAAATTCCAAACATTTCTACCTTATGAATTATCTTTTTGTTCAAAACTTCAGTGTGCAGAAAGAAGCAAAATGCAGTTTTTGTTTGTCATTTTATCTTGTGTTCTAAAGAAACCTCTAGGAAGGGTTGAGTATTTACTTTACACTGTGCTGGTCATGGGGTTACAAAAAGGGATAAGCCATTTCCCTCTTCTAGAAGACTTCAGTCTGAGGTAACCAGCATATTAACAGATTGCTTTCATACAATGAGGAAATATATGAAACATGTATGAACTTCTGTGGTGGTCCCTTCACCGTACTTAACTTTGGCCTTAAGAAAACACTAATGAATTCTTAATTTCAGATTTAGAGAAAATTATGTGGGGTTCCCTCCCCTCACATACAATTTTTCCTATAAATGCATCCTCTTTTTTATCTTTTTTGTTATTGTTTTAAATTATGAAAGTATGATAACACATTTTTAGGAGACTTGGGAAATACAGAATTTCAAGTGAAGTTGCACTATATGTTACAATTATTTTTTAAGTAGATAAATTAAGATTTTTAGATGGAGTTTCCGTATCAAACTCCAAAAATTAATAGAATTCATATACAGAGAAGTAGAAGGATACAGCAGACCTGAAAAGCACTATAAACCAATACAACATGATTAAGATTTATATAATTTTCACCAACAGTAGGATACAAATTCTACTCAAGTTTCCATTGACTATAACTTAGGAGACACTGTAACATACCCAGGGATATAAAACAAAAAATTTCAACCCTTCAGGGTATTAAAAGCATATACAGTCTGTTCTCTTATCACTGTGGACTTATGCTAGAAATCAATATCAAAAGATATTTGAAAATAACATTTTCAAGTGCAATGTGACATTTACCAAGAGAGATCTTTGACTTAGCCATTGAAAACCTCAATAAATTTAGAAAAATGAAAAAATTCAGAGGGTGACTGCAGAGAATAAAGCATTTAAATGAGAAATTAATATCAAAGATACTTTTAAAAATTTCATGTATATGGAAATTAAGCACCCACTTTTAAATGATCGCTGTAAGTCATAACAGGGAAAATTAGAAAATATTTGTAATAGAAAAAAATGAAAAAAGAATTTGTCAGAATCCGTTGCATGCAGCTGAAGCTGCTCAATGCAAATAAATACAAGGTGGACTCTTGAATAAGGTATGAAAGCAAATAAAGGACACTAGAATAAAATTTTGTGAAATTTGAACAAAATATGTAGGTTAGTTAATAATATCATATCATGCATCAACTTCCTGTTTGTTTTGCTTTTTCTTTACAATATAGTATTTTTGTATATTCTCAGAATTGGATTTGAAGTTTCAAGCCTTATTCAATTTTTCTTTTTTAAATCACTAAAATAATAAAATTTCTAGACTTTCAACAGTAATACTAGATGCCAAAATGCACAGAACTGTATCAAAGTTTGTGTGCCTATAAATTAGACATCTAGCATTCTATTCATACTAAGTCAACAAGTAGAATCAAAATGTAATTAATTTTTTAGCTAGGCAAAAATTCATAAATTTTCTAAAATATATATATATTTTCTAATATACATATGTAGTATATATAATATACATATATGCATGTATACAAAAACTTTTCTATTATGCTTGATAAAGCCTTGAGAAAGAACAGCAATAACAAAAAAGAGGTGGCAGAATTGGAAAATATAAACTAAATGAAATGGGAGCACTGAATATGAAATAGAAAAAGTGAAAAAAACTAGATAAAAGATTATCACACAGTCCAGTTGTTTTTAAACATGGCTGCTTTGAAAAAAAGCAATAACTGGGCATTTGTATTTTTCAAAAAATTCCAAGATAAATCTGGTATGCATCTGGATTTTAAAAAGTGATTACAAGTTTTTACAATCTGGGGGTTAAATAGAGTGATGTGGTAAGTGGAAGTGCATTTATGCACATGTTTTCATCCACCCAGCCAGTCTATATCTTTCGGTTGGTGCATTTAATCCATTTACATTTAAGATAATTATCAACATGTATGACTCTATTACCATTTTCTTGTTTTGAGTTTATTTTGTATAGGTCTTTTCCTTCTCTGTGCATCCTGCCTAGAAAAGTTCCTCTAGTATTGGTTCTAAAGCTGGTTTGGTGGTGCTGAGTTTCCTTAACTTTTCCTTATCTGGAAAGCTTTTGAATTCTCCACCAAATCTGGAGAGTCTTGCTGGGCAGAGTATTCTTGGTTGCAGGTTCTTCCCTTTCATCACTTTAAATACATTGTGCCATTTCCTTCCGGTTTGTAGAGTTTTTGTTGATAAATTAGCTGATAAGCCTATGGGAATTCCCTTGTATGTTATTTGTTGTTTTTCCCTTGTTGCCTTTAATATTTTATTTTTGTCTTTAACTTTTGTCCATTTGATTACTGTGTGTCTTGGTGTGTTCCTCTTTGGGTTCATCCTCCCTGAGACTCTTTACATCTCCTTCACTTGGTTGACTATGATAAATGCATCCTGTTAAAGGATGCATCATAGTCAGCTTGGGGCAGTATTCCTGAGAGTGTGGTGTGTTTCCAGTGTTGAGATGATTTTAGGTAGTAAACATAGGTATATTTTTTATTTTAGTAGTCATGCATTTATTTGAAAGATATTGGTTTTTCTTTTATGATAGTTACACAAATTTTCATTTTTATATTTAGTTTCTTTAAAAAAACAAGGCAACAAAAAACAATAAATAACAATATGGGGTTATTCAATTATGGTAAAAATGCTGAAAGTGGTTCAAGAATGACTGAAGTTTGAGAACTCCTCATGTTGTCTCCTGAAAAATACGGAGCACTTAACAAATTTGTGGGTCACCTCTGCACAAGCTGCCTTTTGGACCAATGCCATCATATGTGGTACCAAAACAAACAGCACTACTCTTTTTATCACCAAAGTTTGATTTTAGAAAACTAATAACCATTGTCATGGAACAATATAGTTGAGACAAACGCCCCTCTGTTGATTTTTCTCTCATCATGTGAGTATGAATAAAACAACGGACTTTGGTATCAATATAGGCAGCAACTGCTATCATAACATGGGGACAGGAGGGATGAAGATAGACTTTTCTTCCTTTTCTGGTAGACAGTCTTAGCACTGGGTTTTAATGAACACAAGAGACAAAGAATCTGTTTTTAGATGAAGGGAGAAGCACAGCCGCTACTCACGCAACATACTTATACAGGAGATCCCACCTCACCACTCTTGGTATCACCCTTCTTATAATGTACATTGCTTTGCCATAAGTAATACATAATGTTAGTGAAAATTCCTGCCCAATATATTTGGCTTCAATCCAAACAGGTTCTTCTGTCAACAACTATTGTGATAGTGTCATTTAGTATAAGAAATATGTATTTGGTTCTTCATCCCTTATTTCTGACATAAAGTTCCCAAACCCTTGGAACCGCCTAACTGTAGAATAATAAAGGCATCTTTGTTATGTTAATGAGATAACATTTGGAAAGCTCCTAAGGATGGAGGCCAGTTCCCAAAGGAGCCAAACCCATGATTAAGGACCTAGATCCCAGTCCCTCAGTACCATCCCTGACCTCCAAGGAAGGGTCAGGGGCTAGCGGCTGAATCAATTACCAAAGCTTTTTTATTTCATTATACATGCCTACGTAGGGAAAGCCCATAAAAACCCAAAAGGACAGGGTTCAGAGAGTTTCCAGGTTGGTGAACACATGAAGATTAAGGAGAGCGGTGCTCCTGGAGAAAGCATGGATGCCCTTTCCCCACATCATGAAGATACACCTTCACAGACCTCAAAAATCAAAATCCAGCTCAATCGTAATTCATTTGAAACCCTTGGTGTCAAATATGCTTCAGGATTCAGAATCTCTTCAGTTTTAAAAACAAAATCTAGTTTATGTACCATAAATAAAATAACATCCTTATGAGATCTCAGATAGTACCCTCTTATCAAACATATTAATATTTCTGCTGTAAGTGATAAGGTAAGATTTTTAAAAAGACTAAATACTTTCAGTCAGTCTAGGTTAGTCTTTGCTTACAAAGAGGTTCTGGTCAGGATATGTTTTGGTTTTGGATTACCGAACTGTAGATAAGACAGTACAGATTTATAGTAGTAGACATATAAATCAGGAGATGAACAAATTAGCAAGAAATCTTTTTAAGAGGCTGTGATAGGCACTGTATGAATACAATCTAAAAGAGGAAAGGCAGCAAAACAAAGTAACACTGAATCCCAACAGTACAAAACCATCGTAGAACAGAATAGAATTGCAAGGAGCCCTGAACTCCAAAACGGTTTTGGGAAAAAAAAGTTGGAGGATTCACTCTCTGATTGCAAAACTTAAGACAGAGCTACAATAATCAAGAGAATACAGTACTGGCATAAGGCTAGATGCACAGACCAATAAAACAGAATTGAGGATCCAGAGTTAAACATAAACATCTATGGTTAATTGTCAAGGTGATTCAACAGGGAAAGAATAGCCTCTTCAAGGACTGGTGCTGGAATAAAGGGAATTCCACTTGCAAAAGAATGAAGATTGGCTCCCACTTCACATCACACATAAACATTAACTAAAAAATGTTAAAACAATCTAAATATATGAGTGGGCTAAAACTATAAAACTCTTAGAGAAAAAAAAAAAATACGGTAAATCTTCCTGACCTCAAATTTGGTGATAAAACTTTAAATTTGACACCAAAAGGGCAAGCAACAAAAGACAAAAAAAGAGAGAGAAATTGAACATCATCAAAATTAGAGAATATCCGTGCATCAAAAGACATGTTCAAGAGAATGAAAAGACAACCTACATAATGGGAAAAAGATGCAAATCATATGTCAGGTAAGTATAAAACATCTGTAATAATATAAAGAACTTCACCCAATTAAAAAGTGAGCATAGGACTTGACAGACATTTCTCCAAAAGTGTTATACAACATTTCAACATCATTAGTCACTAGGGAAATATAAATGAAAACCACACTGAGTTACTACTTTACAACTAACAGGATGTAATAGATGTAATAATTTTTAAAATGAAAACAACAACAAATACTGGTAAAGATGTGGAGAAACCAGAACCTTTATACACTACCGGTAAGAATGTAAGTGGTGCAGTCACTATGAAAAAATTTTGGCAATTCTTGAAAAAGCTAAACATAGAAGTACCATGTAACTCAGGAATTCTATACCTAGGTACACATTCTCGAGGGCATACACTAAGTTAAATAAGTCAGACGGAGAAAAAGAAATACTTTGTGACCTCCCTTATATATGAAAATCTAAAAGAAAATAGTTATTGCAAGAGAACAGATTGGTGGTTGTTAGAAGTGGTGGGGGACATAGATTAAGGTGGTCAAAAGGTACTAATACAAATTTTCATTTCTAAGGTAAATACCTCTAGGGATATAATGTATAGCATAGTGTCTACAGAAAATAATACTATACTATTTGGAAGTTGCCAGTAGAATAGATATTAAAAGTTCTCATCACAAGAAAAAGAAAATTGTAACTATGTGACATGATGGATATTAACTAAAATTACTGTGGTAATCATTTCATGATACATACATATATTAAATAATTATGTTTTACACATTAAACTTATATAATGTTATATGTAACTGTATCTCAATATAACTGGAAAAAATGGTTAAATGGCTACATTTTACAATTTAAAAAATTAATAATGTAATATATGAATACCTATTGAATTATACAGCTAAGTGAGTGAATTGTACAGTACGCAATTACATCTCAATAAAAATGCTAAAAATCATGTCAACTTTAAAAAACTGCCTAAAATAAATGCAAACTGATAATACATCAGATGTGAGCACCCTCAGCATGCTATATGAGGAAAGAGCACAGATTCTGAGGCCAGTCTTCTTGGATTTGAACTGTAGTCACTGCTTCTTGGTCATAAGACCTTGGTACGTTATTTAATCTCTCTATGCCATGGCCTCTTCTTTTCTAAAATAAGAGAAATAGTAAATTCCTCATAGAATGCTATGAGGATTAAAGAGTTAATATTTCTAAAGTTCTTAAATGAACAGCTGACCCACAGGAAGAATTAACGCTGGTCATTAGTAATAGTAAAAGTGCTGAGAGAAGAGCACATGTGGAATTTTAGACACAGCAGATTTGGAGAGAGTCAATCTACTTCTAACCCACTGAAGAACCACCACCTGATTCATGAAACACATGGAGTTTCAAGAGCTTCTAAGAGCAAAGATGAAGAATGGCAACTGTGGGGAAAGCCTCTCATCTTTGAGCACTGATGAACAGAAAGGAAGATACGGACCAAATTTGCCTAAAAAGAGAACTGATGTGCTGAGACACGGGAGATAAAGTAGTTAAGGGAAAAATAACAAAAGCTCTGAATCAGAGAAAAAGGAGCTTTGTACCAGCCTGCTAAGTGATTCTGACGGTGAATTAAAGGTCTAGGGCCTCACAAATCACCAAACCAACCATAACAAACCTACTGCTCCTACACAAGAAGGAGCCGGGATATTTAATTACGGCCAGATATGTACTTAACAAAAAAAAACATATTTTATTATCTACCGCTGCAGGTCAGAGCCACGGGATGCAGACTTTAAGATAAAGGTTAATCAGACAGTGCTTTGGGAGTAAAGGAAGGGAGATTAGCCAGAGAGAAAGTTGGGCTATGAAGGTGCGACAGAGCCAAACCCACAGGAGCTCTGGTGCTGAGCCGGTCCTTCAGTTATCATGATCTGAGACAAGAATCGCCGCTGTAATTCCTGCAGGTGTAAGGACAGCAGGCTGTGTAGTCTTACTGAGGCAGCTCTCAGCAACTGAGAGCCCCTGACAGGGAGGGACTGGAAGCCATCACGGCCGGGACTCCTTGCTGTCAGGAGTGAGGGCCCCGCCCTGGAGGGGATCTGCGCAGTGTTACTTAGCACTCACCGCATCAGGGGGTCCTATGGTGCAGTTTCCAGAGAAGCAGCAGCAGCAAGGCCTGAAACCTTTTAGAAATGCAGATTCTCAGGCCCCTGCCAGGGCTGCTGAGTAGGAAACTCTGGAGCTAGGTCCCAGCAATCTGTGCTTCAGTAAGACCTCCAGGCCATGCAGATGTCTGCTGCGTTTGAGAACCTCGGCTACATACACTGTGTGACGTGCACATAAAAGGCACACAGAAAATTACCCCACTGCAAGAGCAGCTGCCGCGCCATCCGCACCTCGTGAGTGCACCACAGACGGTAGTTCAGTGACTCCTGCTCATGGCCCTCTGGGACTCCATGGACTATAGCCCGGCCTCCTCTGTCCATGGGGTTTTCCTGGCAAGAATACTGGAGTACATTGCCATTTCCTTCTCTAGGAAATCTTCCTGACCCAGGGATCAAACCCACATCGCTTGTGTCTCCTGCATTGGCAGATGAATTCTTTACCAATGTGTCATTCAACACTACTGGAAAATATTAAAATTCATCCACTTAGAGTCCTGATTTTGAGTCAGTCACAGAGCTGTTGGCTTTTAGATTTGAAGATTATTACTGAGCTGTAGCAATATTTGATATGGCACTTACTATGTGACACAGATTAATGGAAAAGTGAATTAATAAAACAATGAAGCTATACTTATCACAGAAGAGTCTATAAACATAAAAGAACATGTTAAGGGAAAAATAATGTGACCTGAGTAAAACAATATGATGAGAGGTAGACAACTCTGGCCAAATCCAACTCGGTTAACATTTGACTATCTTCTTGGGTTTGTAAGAAGACCCTTAGGTGAAGAGAACAAGATGAGCTCAGAAAGGAGGGAGGAAATAGTCTTAACGCAATTTGTCTTTTCTAAAGAAATATTCTTAGCAGCCAAGAGGGATGCACAGAGTTGAAAAAGGCCAAAGAAAAAACCCCAAGTCTGCATTAACTCTATGTGATAGACAACAGTGAGACAAATTTCAAGCAATGACAAGAAAGGCGGAAAAATATTCTTCATGGGTGTCATCACTCCACGTAGTCAATGACACAGGAGTCATGGTGTAGTCCACAACTCAACAGAACATTCCAGGAAATCTTCCGAGAAAAGGACAACTGAAGTACTGAATACCCTACACAAATATTCTCAAACGTTGATGGTGTTTTCCTTGAGCCTGGTACAAGCAGCTTTAGCAATCTGAATAAAAGCTAATCTTACATTACTACATTGGTCTCCAACCTTCAAAGCATCTGTAATTTGAAGGTTGGAAGTACTCTTTGACTTTGGCCAGGGTTGTTGCATCTGCATTCTTTCTGTAAAGAAATGGGCCTGAATGGCTGTTCTTGCTCAGGGTACCATAACACACTATTGGAGAGAGGGAAGACTACTCTTCTCACTTACTACTATCCTTTAGTACAGTCTCCTAGGTACCAGGAACGAGGCTAGAAATTAATGCCAATATTTTATAAAATCTTCACGAAGTCCAAGGAAACAGACACAGAGAGGTTACATAATTTACTCAATACCACACAGCGTTAAGTAGCAGAGCCATGGTGCAGGGAAGTTTGACCCCAAAGCATGCGTTCCTTCAACTATACTATTTCGACTGTTCTTCGGTGAGCCTGAGCATTATGCTGAGGTGACTTTAGTGTGCACCAAGGTCGGGTAACTGCTGCTAAGCTACTACAGTAGCAAAACATGTGCACTTTTGGCCAGGAGAGTTGTTGTACTTGTTCAGTGACTGAGTCTTCTCCGACTCTTTGTGACCCCAAGGACTGAAGCACACCGGGTTTCCCTGTCCCTCACTATCTCCCAGAGTTTGTTCAAACCCTTGTTTGCTGAATCAGTGATGCCATCCAACCATCTCATCTTTTATCGTCCCCTTCTTCTGTCTTCAATCTTTCCCAGCATCAGGGTCTTTGCCAAGGAGTCAGCTCTCCACATCAGGTGGCTAAAGTATTGCAGCTTCAGCTTCAGCATCAGTCCTTCCAATGAATATTCAGGGTTGATTTCCTTTAGGATTGATTGGTTTAATCTCTTTGCAGTCCAAGGGCCACAATTCAAAAGCATCAATGCTTTGGCACTCAGTCTTTCTTATGGTCCAAGTCTCATATTCGTACATGGTTACTGGAAAAACCATAGATTTGACTATACAGACCTTTGTCAGCAAAGTGATGTCTCTGCTTTTTAATATGCTGGCTAGGCTGGTCATTGCTTTTCTTCCAAAGAGCAAGTGTCTTCTAACTGCATGGCTGCAGTCACCATCTGCAGTGATTCTGGAGCCCAAGAAAATTAAATCTATCACTTTTTCCATTTTGTCCCTATTAGCCATGAAGTTATGGGACTGGATGCAATGATCTTAGTGTTTTGAACACTGAGTTTTAAGCCAGCTTTTTCACTCTCTTCTTTCACGTTCATCAAGAGGCTCTTTAGTTCCTCTTCATTTTCTGCCATTAGGGTGGTGTCATCTGCATATCTGAGGTTATTGATATTTCTCCCGGCAATCTTGATTCCAGCTTGTTACTCATCCAGTTCAGCATTTTGCATGATGTACATTGCATAGAAGTTAAACGAACAGGGTGACAATATACAGCCACGACATACACCTTTCCCAATTTTAAAACAGTCTGTTATTCCATGTTTGGTTCTAACTGTTGCTTCTTGACCTGCATACAGGTTTCTCAGGAGGCAGGCAAGGTGGTTGGATATTCCCACCTCTTGAAGAATTTTCCACAGTTTGTTGAGATCCACACAGTCAAAGGCTTGTATGTAGTCAATAAAGCAGAAGTAGATGCTTTTCTGGAATTCCCTTGCTTTTTCTATCATCCAGTGGATGTTGACAATTTGATCTCTGTCTTTCATAAATTCAGCCCTACATCAGAAAGTTCTCAGTTCAGGTTCTACTGAAGACTGGCTTTAAGAATTTGGGGCATTACCTTGCTTGCATGTGAAATGAGCACAGGTGAATGGTAGTTTGAACATTCTTTGGCATTGCCCTTCTTGCGATTGGAATGAAAACTGACTTTCTAGCCCTGTGGCTCTATTGAGTTTTCCAAATTTGCTAGCGTACTGAGTGCAGCACTTTCACAGCATCATCTTTAGGATTTGAAACAGCTCAGCTGGAATTCCATTGCCTCCACTGTATTTGTTCGTGGTAATCATTCCTAAGGAACTCGACTTCCCATTCCAGGATGTCTGGCTGTAGGTGAGTGATCACCCCATCATGGTTATCTCGGTCATGAAGATCTGTTTTGTGTATTCTTGCCATCTCATCTTAAAATCTGCTTCTGTTAGGTTCATACCATTTCTGTCCTTTATTGTGTCCATCTTTGTATGAAATGTTCGTTTGGTATCTCTAATTTTCTTAAAGAGATCTCTAGTCTTTCCCATTCTGTTGCTTTACTCTATTTCTGTGCATTGTTCATTTGAGGCTTTCTTATCTCTCCTTGCTATTCTTTGGAATTCTGCATTCAGATGAGCATATCTTTTCTTTTCTCCTTTGCCTTTCACTTCTCTTCTTTTCTCAGCTATTTGCAAGGTCTCCTCAGGCAACCATTCTGCCTTCTGGCATTTGTTTTTCTTGGGGATGGTTTTGATCACTGCCTCCTATACAACGTTACAAACCTCCATCCATAGTTCTCCTGGCACTCTATCAGATCTAATCCCTTGAATCTATTTGTCACTTCCACTGTATAATTGTAAGGAATTTCATTTAGGTGATACCTGAATGTCCCAGTGGTTTTTCCCTACTTTCTTCAATTTAAGTCTGAATTTGGCAATAAGGAGTTCATGACCTGAGTCACTGTCAGCTCTAAGTCTTGTTTTTGCTGACTGTATAAATGTAAAGCTGGAAATATTAAAATAAATTTAAAAGGACAGGAAGAGAAGAAATGAATTACTTTAAGAAAGAAGAGTAAATAAAATGTAGTACACAAAATTCCATGTGTTCCTGATAAACAAATATTATGAAATTAAATATTAGTTGATTTGTCCATTTTAAAAATGTAAGTAGCAGGAGCAAGAGACCTAAAAGCAAGGCACACATCAACTTTTATAGAAAAAAAAAATGGTATTTCAAATTCTTAAAGTCAGAACTCAATCTGATCATTTATTTGACACCAGTAATTGTGTACATTTAGAATAAGTCATTTTTCGTGCATTTCAGGACATTTTTCCATGTATATAAATAAACAGTTTTAAATATAACCAGTGTTTCAGTGGTATGAATTCTTAGGTAGTTAAATATTGATTTGCCATTGTCCTGACATAATGAACAAATAGAATAGTCCATCAATTTGTTCAACCGGTGTTCCTAAGTACTGCCAAACTGGTCAGTATTTAATGTCTTTGCTGAATAGTTGGTTTCCATGATGTCTATAAAAAAAAAAAAAAAAAAGGATTTTCATTGAATCAAAAGCAAAGCAGAAGACAATCCTTTCATTCACATGAAAGCTAGCTTGTCATTTGAAACTACACGCAACTGAACTAGCAGCTCTTCTCAGACACCAAGACTTATTTCTTCCTCCCAACTGTCAATCTCTGTTTCACCTAGAAAAGCCCAGCCCCCCTCTTCTTTGCTATTAAATTCCATATGAACACCTCCCAGCTGCCAAACCTCATAGCCTTCTCCTTTGTCTACCTTTATAGTATGTGATCAAGAGCAAATGCTCCAGTAAGTTTAAAATCTTACAGGTGCACAAAATACAACTAGGAAACAAAACCTTCTGAAACAGGACATCCTTTAATGGTTACTTTAACTTAAGCCTGTTGCTTAAACATATTTCTATTTATTAGCTGCAAAATTTCATGTTGTTACAGGTTAAAAAATAAAGCATTCTGCAGTATAATTCATATCTGTAAGTCATAATCAAGTGACTTTTTATTTAGCTAAATATATTTCAATAATAATTTTAATTTCATCCCACAATATTTTGCTTCATCACCTTTTAAGTATAATTCTGTGATTTTTGATCCAAAATTATTTAGAGCATTTCTAATTTATAAGAAAAATCAATATTTAAATTTTCTAGAAGTAGTGTTTTGCTTTAATAGCTTTTTTTTCTCTTCCATTCTGAGTCACAATGAAGGAAACTTTCTTTGTAGGGATAAAAATAATTGAGTATAGAACCTCAAGATCTGAAAATAGAGACTTTGAAGCCATAAAAAAAGATTTGGGTATAAAACACAGATGGGGAATTTACCTGATCTCTAATGTGAGAAGGGCTTTCAAAACACACTTTTGTAAGTAAATATAACTATTTTTAATGCGTATTTCCCAAATCAAGAGAAAAGATACCCAAGTCAATCACACAGAAAAACAGTATACCCCTAATCAGAAGGTTTGTTTTTCTATCCATCTTCAATGTTAATCACAAATGACTAGGGAGGTGAGGATACCTATTCTTAGAAACAGATGGATGTTCAAACAGATTGATGACAGAAGAAAAATGAACAATGTGCAGAAAAGTGTAATATGAACTATATCACATCTTTTATTTTTCAATCTCCATCTGATAATAGAAATCTAATAAGTCAAGTATTATTGCCATTGGCACAGCCTCAATATTGCATGTCCTTATAGAAAATGCCTTTCTATCATATGTCTCTGAAGATCTTCTTATTAGCAAGACTGAAGAATGCTTTTGTCATATTAAATATGCTCAGCTGTTTACTACTTGGTGAAGTAGTGTTAGAACCATTGAAAGAGGTGCCTGACATCATTAATCCATTTGACCTCTGACCTGCAGAGCTAAACTGTAACTATGGTGACCAAAGCTTGACCTTACAATGCTGAGAAACTTTAAAGATCTGCAGTATTGTGGGTCACATTGTTAGGTGAGACAAAGGGGTAAAGAAGTAATGTGACAGTTTTCCTGGGAATTAAGGTCAGCAGGTCAATTGTGCTGAAGCTTTTTGTGATAAGCAAACTAAATTTTTGATCTGTTAGAATTTTTAGAATAGTACTTTGGTAGAAGGCATAAAATGTACAATGAAACCAATTTATTAAACTCTAAGGAAGCTGGAAAAATAAAGTTAAGTGTTGAACTTTCAATAACATAACATTGCTTATAAGTCTATGGATATAATGTGATATGCCTGCCGTTTTCACGATTACACAATCACAAATAATTTCATCTGCAGATTCTTCCTCCAACTATAAATTATTCAAAATGATAAAATGATCATTTTTTAAAACAAGGACATTGTTGTCAACAAATTAGTAGTCATTTAGCATAATATCTATTAAATAAAGACTACCTACACATACAATATTTATCTACATCAGATAATTCTCTGAGAAAAGCCTAAAATAAATGAAAACAGGAGATGGAAAGAGTGAACACTGACATTTTAGGAATCCGCAAACTAGAATGGACTGGAATTTAACTCAGATGACCATTGTATCTACTACTGTGGGCAAGAATCCCTTAGAAGAAATGGAGTAGCCATCATGGTCAACAAAAGAGTCTGAAGTGCAGTATTTGGATGCAATCTCAAAAATGAAAGAATGATCTCTGCTCGTTTCAAAGGCAAAACATCCAATATCACAGTAGCCCAAGCCTATGCCCCAGCCAGTAACACTGAAGAAGCTGAAGTTGAACAATTCTCTGAAGACCTACAAGACCTTCTAGAAGTAACACCAAAAAAAGAGGTCCTTTTCATTATAGGGGACTGGAATGCAAATGTAGGAAGTCAAGAAATACCTGGAGTAATAGGCAAATTTGGCCTTGGAGTACCAAATGAAGCAGGGCAAAGGCTAACAGAGTTTTGCCAAGAGAATGCACTGGTCATAGCGAACACCCTCTTCCAACAACACAAGATAAGACTCTATGCATGGACATCACCAGATGGTCAATACCGAAATCAGATTGATTATATTCTTTGCAGCCAAAGATAGAGAAGCTCTATACAGTCAGCAAGACCGGGAGATAACTGTGCCTCAGATCATGAACTGCTTATTGCCAAATTCAGACTTAAATTGAAGAAAGTAGGGAAAACCATTAGACCATTCAGGTATGACCTAAATCAAATCCCTATGATTATACAGAGGAAGTGACAAATAGATTCAAGGGATTAGATCTGATAGACAGAGTGCCTGAAGAACTACTGATGAAGGTTCATGACATTGTACAAGAGGCAGTGATCAAGCCCACCCCCAAGAAAAAGAAATGCAAAAAGGCCAAATGGTTGTCTTAGTAGGCCTTACAAATAGCTGAGAAAGGAGAGAAGCTAAAAGCAAAGGAGAAAAGGAAAGGTATAACCACTTGAATGCAGAGTTCCAAAGAATATCAAAGAGTGAAAGGAAAGCCTTCCTCAGTGATCAATGCAAAGAAATAGAGGAAAATAATAGAATGAGAAAGTCTATACAGATCTCTTTGAGAAAATCAGAGACACCAAGGAAACATTTCATGCAAAGATGGGCACAAGAAAAAGGACAGAAATGGCATGGACCTAAAAAGATATTAAGAAGAAGTGGCAAGAATACACAGAAGAACTATAAAAAAAAAAAAGATCTTCATGACCCAGATAACTATGATGTTGTGATCACTACCTAGAGCCAGACATCCTGGAATGTGAAGTCAAGTGGGCCTTAGGAAGCCTCACTATGAACAAAGCTAGTGGAAGTGATGGAATTCCAGTTGAGCTATTTCAAATCCTGAAAGATGATGCTGTGAAAGTGCTGCACTCAATATGCCAGCAAATTTGGAAAACTCAACAGTGGCCACAGGACTGGAAAAGGTCAGTTTTCATTCCAATCCCAAAGAAAGGCAATGCCAAAGAATGCTCACACTACCACACAATTGCACTCATCTCACATGCTAGCAAAGTAATGCTCAAAATTCTCCAAGCCAGGCTTCAACAGTAGGTGTACCATGAATGTCCAGATGTTCAGGCTGGATTTAGAAAAGGCAGAGGAACCAGAGATCATTGCCAACATCAGCTGGATCATCGGAAAAGCAAGAGAGTTCCAGAAAAACTTCTGCTTTATTGACTATACCAAAACCTTTGACTGTGTGGATCACAACAAACTGTGGAAAATTCTTAAAGAGATGGGAATACCAGACCACCTGACCTGCCTCCTGAGACATCTGTATGCAGGTCAAGAAGCAACAGTTAGAACTGTACATGGAACAACAGATGGTTTCAAATTGGGAAAGGAGTACATCAAGACCATATATTGTCACTCTGCTTATTTAACTTATATGCAGAGTACGTCAAGAGAAACGCTGGTCTGGATGAAGCACAAGTTGGAATCAAGATTGCTGGGAGTAACATCAATAACCTCAAATATGCAGAAGATACCACCCTAGTGGCAGAAAGTGAAGAGGAACTAAAGAGCCTCTTAATGAAAGTGAAAGAGGAGAGTAAAAATGTTGGCTTAAAACTCAACATTCAGAAAACTAAGATCATGGCATCTGGTCCCATCAATTCATGGCAAATAAATGGGGAAACAATGGAAACAGTGACAGACTTTATTTTTTCAGTCTCCAAAAGCAGATGGTGACTGCAGCCATGAAAAATTAAAAGACGCTTGCTCCTTGGAAGAAAAGGTATGACCAACCTAGACAGCATATTGAAAAGCAGAGATATTACTTTGCTGACAAAGGTCAGTCTGGTTAAAGCTATGATTTTTCCAGTAGTCATGTATGGATGTAAGAGTTCGACTATAGGAAAGCTGAGTGCCGAAGAATTGATGCTTTCGAACTGTGGTGCTGGAGAAGACCCTTGAGAGTCCCGTGGACTGCAAGAAGATCCAAGGAGTCAATCCTAAAGGAAATCAGTCCTGAATATTCATTGGAAGGCCTGATACTGAAGCTGAAACTCCAATACTTTGGCCACCTGATGTGAAGAATTGACTTCTTTGAAAAGACCCTGATGCTGGGAAAGATTAAAGGCAGGAGGAAAAGGGGAAGACAGAGGATGAGATGGTTGGAATGCATCACAGACTCACTGGACATGAGTTTGAGTAAGCTCTGCGAGTTGGTGATGGACAGGGAAGCCTGGAGTAACTGCAGTCCATGGGGTCACAGAGTCAGGACAGCACTGAGCAACTGAACTGAACTGAACTGAACTGAACTGAAAACAGTGAGCCTCTGAGTATAGAGCTCGAGTAACAACACATAATGGGGACCACTCTCCTAATGTGACTGCCTCCTGTATCTAGGTGGACTCTCACTGCATAATTAAAGTAGGATTTCACATATAAACTGTGAACCACTGTTTTCAAGACTTTCTCATTACGCCTATAATGGGCTAGATTAATCTTTTCTACAAAAAGGCACATTCTGAAGCAATGCTTTGTGGAAATTTATCCTGAAACACTGATTATTTCTAAGCTGGTCATTGGAAGCATATTATTTAGTGTGTGTGTGTGTGTGTGTGTGTGTGTGTGTGAAGAT
Source organism: Cervus elaphus (assembly GCF_910594005.1). Lineage (NCBI taxonomy): Eukaryota > Metazoa > Chordata > Mammalia > Artiodactyla > Cervidae > Cervus > Cervus elaphus. Next base: position 7,783,203 of record NC_057837.1, on the reverse strand, counting down.
CCAGAGGTGGGACTCTTCAGAAAAACACTAAACAAGGGTATTTTCTACATAAGCAAAACATATTCAAATAGCCCCAAACCAACTCAATTTAAAAACATACATCCTAAACAAATACTTTAGACAGTTCACACTTGCCATTATCTTTGTAAATAATAAAACCTATTTTGCTCTAAAGAATCTGGAAAAAGTATCATAATTCAAATGTTTTATAGCTCATAGGTATAAATAGGATAGAAGTTAAACACACACAAACACACACAACAACATTCTTACCAGATACATCATCACAAGGAAAAGGAACTAAATATTTCTTTCAAGTTTTTCACTTGGAAGTTTGGAGAGTCTCAGAAAGCAGGACTGTTGAAAGAGGAGACACCACTTGCAGCTTTATTTCCTTCACCTACAATATCTGTCCAAAAGGGTATGCCAGTGATTTTTTTCCCATGTGTTCCTTAGATCTTTTGGGTGTCTTTAGAAGGTCTAAAGAAGCCTTTAGAATGGCAAAATATTTGAGGATTTAAAAAAGAAATTCAAGTGTGAATTTTGACAATATACCCCAGGGAAAAGAATCATTCTAAACAAACCACACTGGAACAAAGAGTTATAATGCCATGGTAGAATGAGGCATGACCAGTAAAGAATATACAGCAAATAGAACCAATGAAATCTTGGTTATTACATCTTTTTCTGCCTGGCTATGGACTAGAAGAAAAATCCTAGGTTCAAAACTTTTTAAAGCATTAAGTAGACAGCCATGTGGAGAAATACCTCATAGAATCCTCCAGAAACAGGAATGTACTACGAGAAGGGTGGAAGTCTACCATAAATAAGAAATAAAATGGCAGGGGAGACAGGAAGGCTGGGGGCTATGAATAATGTTCGGACAGACTGAATCAAAAAGCAAAGAAACAAAATTTAGTATCTTTCCTTTCTTTAATATATTACATTTCAAAATTTGACCAGTTTTAATCAATACTAGCTAAAAATGTGTCACTAAAAAAGGCCTAAGGCCAAATAGTTTTATATGGACATTTATATAAAATGCTATAAAACTCATACTTAATCATATTGTATTATTATTATAATATACTCACCACTGGATATAATTTGCTGATATACTATTTAGGATATTTGCATTAATGTGCTTAATTAAGACTGAAAAATAGTTTTCACATATATCTGTGCTATCTTTAGTTTCATTTCAGTTTTTGCTAACTTTAAAAGGCTAGTATATGTTGAATTTAATTATGCTATTGGCAGAAATCAATCCAGTGAATTAAGAAGAGACATTGGGAAAACAGAGAGAAATGTGAAGAAAACTAGGGAGAAGATGTGAAGTGTTTGTATTACTGAAATCCTAAATGTGAGGTGAGCCAAAGGTATGATTGGAATCCCACTTTTAGAAGTAGGCAATTCTATTCAGATCCAACTACGCAGCGTGTGCCTAACCACTCCTGATAGTCCCATTTCAAATTCTAACGTATTAAAACAACGCAGAAAGACTGAAGCAAATGAAATATATAGTCATTAGAGGTCAGAACCTTCTTCTGGGAAGTTCAGTGGAGGAAACTGGGAAATAGGATAAGATCATGAAGAGAGTGGCCTTCACTTGTAAATAAAAGGGGTTTATTGGGTGTTCAATTTCTAGAATCTGAGAACTGCAAACCTGTTTCCTTTTCCACTGTCTTGAATAATCAGTATAAATCCACTGAAGGGGATTAGGATAAATAAGAAATGTGAACAACTAGTTCTTCAGCTGCTTCTATAGTTATTGATTACTTAGGTTTCTAAATCTCTTGAATTAAATTTTATATTTCATCCAGCTTCTTAAATGCATGTTACAATATTTTTTAAATTATTTTCTTAAATCTCTGAAATGTATTCATGTTCTCTTTCTCATCCTTAATTCATGCTTTTTGTTTTTTTAATCACAGCTTTTTGTGATTTTCTCAGTTTGTAGGTTTTCTCAGTTTTTTTAAACAAGTGCTTAGTTTAACTATTTCTGCCTTAACTTTTAACAAGTTCTTCTTACTTTCTTTATGCTTACAGTGTTCTGTTTCCTAGTTCATTTTTTTCTACTCTTGCTTTGTAATAAATAGTTTGGAGATTATAGATTTTCCTCTTCTTACTGCTTTGACTATATTAATAGGTTTGATACACAATAATGCACATTTTGCTTATTCTAAAAAGTTTGTGATTTCCATTTTAATTTCCTCATAAATGAATATATTGGGTTGCACAAAAAGTCCATTAGGTTTTTTCAGCAAGATGATACAGAAATACCCAAATGAACTTTTCAGCCTAACAATAATAAGCGCATTTTATATTTTTAAACTTTCCAAGTGGAAAGAAAAATTTATTCATACTTTTATTATTATGTTTTAAAATTAACATACTGCCATTAAAGGATGAAGCTATGTGAGACTTCACTTGCAGCCTTTGTGAAATCCCCTGTATTTGAAATGAATATGTGTTTTCTATTACTTACAGCACAGTCTTTCCTGCACGTCTCTCAGAATTGCATAAGTAATTGAACCGGTTAGAAACCTGAGGCTGAGAGAGAGAACCAACTAACCTACCTAAGCACTCACCAAGTAAGTGACGAGGCAAAAGTAAGATTTTGCACAAAGCTTACATTCTTAATAACTTTAACTGATGGCTTCCATAATTATTCATTCCCTTACCTTTCCCTCCCTAGTCTATTAATTAGCTGACAGCAAACCTTATTTCACTTTCTATCACAGAAGCTTTACTCTGGTCACTTGCAAATAATCACTCATCCTGGCCTTCACCTCTTATCTAGTGCCTTCTGCTTAAAATGGTCCGGTTGAGATTCACACAGAATATGGCCTGGTGATTCCATGTTTGCCTTCTTAAGAGTGCATGTAAAAAAATTAGATTACCCAGCTTGAAGGACCACAGAGAGAGACTAAGTGGGCAGGCCATGTGTAAAAGCTCCATGGAGAGAGGGGTTCTGATACTGCATGGAGGAGAATAAAACACCCAGTTAACCAAGAGAAACAAGCCACAGCCCTCCAGCCTCAGTCAGGCTGCCCCAGACACCCCTGCTGAGCAGTGAGCCACGTCAGTGAAGGAGCCAGCTCAGAGGCTCCAGCTTCTGCGACGTCACGTGGAACAGAGACCACTCATCCCTGACGCACTGTCTAAACTCCTGACACACAGTCTGTGAGAAATAATAAAATGACTGTGGTGTCAGGCGACGAGGTCTGGGGACAGTTTGTCACACAGCAACAGAAACCAAAACAGCAGTCGAATGAATGAATGAATGAATGAATGATAAGTGAATTGGCAACTTGATTTATCATGGATATTGGGCTTATTTTGCACACACATTAAAAAGCAATTTTATCTTCTAGAAAAATCATTTCAAGCTCATATAATTTTAAATAGAATAGCGCATCAGGGTGTTTCCTAGTACAGTGTTAGAAACCATTCAACAGCAAGCGCTATTGGAAGTTGTCTCTGTACCAGGACCTCTTCAGGGCTCAAAGATCACAATAGTGAGCAAAAACAAAATAGGTCCCATGTAGCTCCCAGTATGATGAAGGAGTTGGACAGATAATCACAGAGAAGTCAAACTGTCTACTATGATGAAGGCCACAGAGGAGAAGAACGTGTAATTACAACACAGAAGCATTCAAGGGAACTGATGTGATCAGGCAGGTCAGGGAAGACATTTGAGAGGAACTAAAATCTGAAGAATGGGAAGGATTTATCTAGATGAAGAAAGAAGGGAAGATTAATGCTGGAAGACAGAATCCATGTGCAAAAGGCTTATAGTGTAAGGCAGTCTGGCAAAGGCCTCTTGAAAATATATAATAACCACAGAAACACTAAGGAGATTCTAAAAGTCTATTTGTTTGGTTCATTGATTACTTTACTTGACTTCTAATAATCTCAATATAGTAACTCCACACTAATTGAATATATAGAATGAAGTCAATAATGAAAAGAACCAACTTTCTTTTTATTACGTTACTAAAGAACAAAAAGGCATGTATGCAGGTGTAGATGAAATATGATCAAAGTTATTTTTAAACCTTATAAAAAGCTGGATTAGCCTATGAATATGATATTTCAATATAAATAAGTTCAATATAAATTGTTCAAAAATTATAAAATATGAGAGCAAAAGTTATAATTAATACAAGGCAAGAAAGAGAATCATTTCTTATGAGAAATAACTTAATATTTTTATACTTAAATTTTAGTATCCTAAGCAAATCTCTTTTATAATTAAAAATTTCCCCACTGAGTTCAAAACGTATGTAAGTTAATTCAATATTGTTAATAATACAATGACTATTTAATTTTTAGGATCTTCATCTGCACATTTACACAATAATGTTTTAGTGTGCTATCACACAGACTCAAAATGCAATTGTCTACCTAGTAAGTTACAGGGAGAGTCTTTGTTTCTTAGAAAAAAGAAATTTATTTTTATGTGTTCCTTGAAAGGAAATTCAATAAAAAATCATGTATTTAAATAATGGTGAGGTAGTGATACCAATGGATTGAGGACAAGAAATTTAAAGTTGGCTCTCTGACCCTGAAATAGATTACTGTCCTGACCCCACCCTCAGTCTTGCAAATTTAATTAAATCTAAGTTCTGAGCAGTAGATAAAAGTGGTTGGGAAAACCCCTTATAGGAATTTATTAAAGGAATCCTTTACATTCTCTTCTCTCTTAAAAAAAAAAAATTCAGGTAAGGGAAAATTTCCATCACAAGTACTCCCTGTTTTCCCAAACCCAGAGAAACAAAGCTTTGCCCTTAAAGTCCTACCAGTCTCACTACTTGGAAGTTGAATCCAAGCTGAACTTTCATCAAACTTTATTTTTGCTCTTTTCATTCCTCAATGCTTTTTTCCAGCAATTAACTTTGGTCTCTAATAATTAAAAGATACTATAAAACATGAGAATTCAATTACAACTCATACATTAATAATTTCTCCAATCATTCTTAACCACATTAGTTTGTAAAGTATTGAACAGGAATATAATAATAAAATTTTAAATGACAATCTCACAATGGCTGATAAAAGTTAATACCCATGTGTGTCTAATAATAGTCTTGACAGTTCTGTGATAATCATTTATCATTGGAAAATCAATACAACAACTGTTTCTAACTTCACAAAAGTTTACATTTCATTTTAAAAAATCTTGCTTTTGTCACCAATTCAGAATTATTTTCAGCAGCCAAAATTTTCAGTTGCACAAAGGTTATTTATGAAATGATTTTTCACTTTATTTAATCTGAAGCTGTGTGTGGGAAAATGGAGTGTATTTCCACAATAAGTATTTATCGATTATATTTTAGACACTTTTAATGAGGGTGGTGGACATAGTACAGAGAAGAACTAGAGTTTCTATACTTGAAAACTGTCTATACTTTTAAAAAATTATGTGGATAATTTAATTAGGAGAGGAAAACGAAACAGGAAAGAAGACCATATATTAATATGCCACCATTGTATTCAAGAGGCAGTGCATACCACATCACATGATAACTAAGGCCCCAAAAGGAAACTGCTAGTGCAGTCAGTGAAACGGCCCTCACAGAAACATCAAGAAATCAAACAAAACTGTCAGAATCAACCTGGTCAGAACTCTGGGAAGCAGTCTGAGGTTGCAACAACCAAGTGAACACTGAACCAGAGCAAAGAAAATTCTAAAATGGCAGTATATACTTGTGATGTTTTCATTTGCCCTTGCCCTAACTCCCTCCCTAGTTCAATAACAGCTTAAAGATGGCAGCTAGCTCCAGTGTACTACCCTGGTCCTGCATTCCAGAGAAGTCGGAGAAGACACTCACAAAAGATTCTGTGTGTTCTAACCATTCTGGGGACTACTTAGGGAAGTAATGCATGGCACCTGACTTTGTTTTGCCTATCTGGGAACTTACTTAGACAAGTGACAAGAATTCTTTGACAATATTGTAAAGTAAACAAAAATCCACTGTTTTCTGGGACAAAACATAATGATTGAGGCATACAATACAGCAACCAAAGCCAGGAAGAAAAAGTTGAAGAGTTATTCTTCTCTTTCTTTTTTGAAAATAGGGCAGGTATAGCACTCTTGTAAACTGGTTGAAAAAGTATAAAAGTACAGGTCTAGAAAAGACCTAATCAGACATTATGCCTTCACCTACGTCTGAACTATAGGATGAGCACAAGCAAGAAATTAAGGTTAATGCAGAGATAAAAAGTGGCCTGGCAAACTGTTGAAGGAGTGCCCCAGCAGAAGCCAATCTACAAGAATTTCAAGAGGTTTAGAGAGATATTTTCCATTTTTTCCCCCCTTTTTTCTTTGTTTCTTCTTTTTCTTTCTTTCTTCTCTTGCTCTCTTTCCTATTTTTTCCCTGTATTTTGCTTTCTGGCATTCAGGTTAATCTCTATCTGTAAAGACACTAACTGAACACAAGCTAAAGGAATAGAGACATTAGAGACCACATGTGACAAAGAAAACAGACTTTAAAAATTAGATCAAAACATCACTAAATAAATAGTCCCAGCATACAGAAAGCAATAAAATAAACCCAAGAGTTGGGGGGGGGGGGGGTCTGATTTCCAGAGTTAGCACATAAGAATATTAAAAATGTCCAATTTTCAACTAAAAATCTATGAAGAATGCAAAAAATAAGGAACTACGATCCATTAACAGAAACTGTCCCTGAGGAAGCAGAGCAATTGGACTTATTAAATAAAGACATTAAATCAACTTTCATAATAAATCAAAGGGCTAAAGGAAACCAGAAATAAGATATCTACACAAATAGAAAATATAAAGAAAGATAGAAATTACAAAAAGAAACCAAAGGGGAACAAAATGAAAAGCTCACTAAAGGATTTCAATTGCAGATTTGAGTAGGCAGAAGAAAGAATCAGTGAAGATAAACGTACAGAGACTAAGAGAACTCTGGGATGCAATCATGCACGCCAATGTACACGCAAGGGCAACCTCAGATGGAGAGAAGAGAAAGAGGCAGAGAGAACACTTGCAAAAATAATGACCAAAAATTTCCCAAGTTTGCTAAAATACACAACTCTACATATTCAAGAAATTCAGCAAACTTCAAGAGTATAAATGCAAAGAGATCCACAGAGAGACACATTATAATCAAACTGTCAAAAACCAAGGGCAAAAAAGGAATTTGGAGACCAGCAAAGGACAAGCAACTCATCACTCATATAAAGGATCTTCAATAAAATTAACACAAATCATGGAGGCCACAAGAGAATGAAATGAAACTTTTTAAATGCTGATAACAACTGTCAACCAAGGATGCTATAACTAGCAAAATTATCCTTTAGAAATGAGAAATTAACACAGTCTCGAGACAAATTGTGAGAGATGATGACAAAATATAATGATAAAATAATGAAAATTACATTTATCATGATATGATAAGATGATAATAATAAAATGGAGTCCTTTAGGCTAAAAATAAAAGGAACACTAGTCAGCAACTTGAAACAATATAAAGAAATACAGAGCTCTGGTAAAGATAGCTACATAGTGAATAAAAAAGACAGTATTATGTTTTTGATTTGTAATGCCTCTTTTAGTTTATAGTAGTATTTAAAAAACAAATGCACAAGAAAATTATTATTATTATGTTAATAAGCATCAATGTAAAAAGGTGTAATTTGTGAATGAGAACATCATCGGGAAGAGCTATACGAGAAGAGTTTGTGTATGCTATTGAGTATAAGTCCGTACCCATATAAACTAGGTTGTTTTAAGTTTAAGATTTTAATTGTAATCTCATGACAATCGCTGAAAAAAACAAACAAAAAAACCCTTAAAAATACATACAAAATGATAAGAGAATCAAAACAGTACAAAACAACAGAAAAAAATGATTAAAGAGAAAAGAAGGTAGTAATGGAAGAAGTAAACAACAAAAAAGCTATTAGACAAACAGAAAACAAATACCAAAATGGCAGGAGGAAGCTGTTCCCTATTAATTAATATGAATGCAAATGAATTAACTCACCAACCAAAAGTCAGAGATTGGCAGAATAGATTTTTAAAAACTATCAAAATCCAATGGCTTTCTTTTTTGCATAATTTTAAAAGTCAACTCTCAACTTCGTATGGAATTTTAAGGGGCTTCCAAAGGCTAAAACAACACTGAAAAAGAAAAACAAAATTGCAGGACCCACACTTCTTAATTTCAAAACACATTAATCAAAACAGAGGTGCTCATGTAGGACAAACACAGGGATCAGTGAAATAAAACTGAGAGCCCAGAATTAAGCCCAGATATGTACGGTCATTCAAATTTCATTAAAAGTGCCATGATTATTTAAGGTAAAAAGAACAGTGTCATCAACAGATGGTACTGGAAGAACTCTGAATGTTGTTGCTGCTGTTTAGTCGCTAAGTCGTGTCCAGCTTTTCTGCAACCCCATAGACTACAGCCCTCCAGACTCCTCTGTCCATGGGATCCACCAGGCGAGAACACTCGAGAGGGCTGCTACCTCCTTCTCCAGGCATAACTGGACACCCATCTGCAAAAGAATTAAGCTGTACCCTACTCACTCCATATATAAACTCTAATTACAAATAGATAGATAGCCAAAATATAAGGACGAAAACTGTAACTGTAGTAGTATACCCTCATGACCTTAGATTTGGCAATGAATTCTTAGCTTTGATACAAAAAATAAATAAAATAAAACAAGTAACAAAAGAAAAAAATAGATAAATTGGACTAGAATTTACAATTGAAATTACAATGACCCAGAGAAATGAAAATTTATTCCCACACAGAAATTTGTACACTAAAGTTTATAGAAGCATTATTCATAATAGCAAGAGTATAGAAACTATCCAAATGTTCATCAACTGATGAATGGATAGGCAAATTTTGGTGTGTGTGTGTATATATATACACACACACACACATACACATTGGAATATTACCTAGCCATAAAAAATTTAAAACATTATAACTGAAAGAAGCCATACATAAATAGTACGATTCCACTTACATGAACAGTCCAGATTGTCAAATCCATAGAAACAGAAAACAGACTGTGAGTTGGCAGGAGCTAGGGTAGGTGGGAGATGCAGAGTAACTGTCTAACGAGTACAGCTTTCCTTTTGAGGGGATGAAATGTTTTGGAACTGGATTGTGGATGTATTAAATACCGCTAAATCGTTCACTTTAAAAAGATTAATTTTATAACAGTAACCAGTAGGTCCCTGGCATTATTATTACAAGAATCTATATTTCTGTAGACCAAAAGTCATTACTCAGACCTATGAAAACTCAGAAACTCCTTTTTGTCTTGTGGAAAGGATTCCACCCGACGTTACAGAAGGGATGTCTGGGTCTACTGCACAAACCACCAACACTGTAGTTAAAAACATGACCTTTATTATAAAGCTAGAAGAGGAAGGAAATGTACAAATAAACCATAGACATCAGTAAACGGATGTAGTAAATAAAACTGCTGGGCATACACAAAGAAAATAAAAGGTTAAGGTGAGCTGTAGAAAAAACATAAGAAGCTTAAATGTCAGAAGGATTCACTGGGAAGAGGCAGGCATCCTAACTCCTGACCTTTTCTCCCTACTTCCCAGGGTCACTCGATTATGCTGACTCCTTTTTTGACATCCTGTTCACAAACCTTCATGGCTTCTAGACAGCTGCCTAGTCTGCTGACTGTTCTGACAAAAATGACCTGAGAACCACATCAGGCAGTTAAATTAGCCTGTTTATCCTTTAAACCAGGTTTCCCTGGTGGCTCAGCAGTGAAGACTCTGCCTGCAATGCAGGAGATGCGGGTTTGATCCCCGGGTCAAGAACACAGCCTGGAGGAGGGCCTTCTTGCCTGGAGAAGCCCATGGGCAGAAGGGTCTGTTGGGCTACAGTCCCTGGGGTCACAGAGAACTGGCCATGACTGCAGTGGCTGAGCACACACACGCATGCTTTCCATCTACGGGAGTGACATGCCTAACAGAAACTGCAAAGGCTGGTATTTAGGAAAAATGAGGGAAGTGCTAACAGCTCCATTTTTAGGTTTAAGGTTTTACTCTTAATCATTTAAGAATAATGACTAAGATTAAAAAACCTTAATCATTTAAGGCTCTATTCTCAATCATTCAGTTAGGACTGAAATCACTAAAATTTAATTCAGCAAAACTATATGGATCATCTGTTATGCATCCAGATCCATGCTAGACTTCAAGAAAAGGGCTGAGAACTGTGAAGGGCTTCACAAAGCCATGACCGTATGCTCTAGTGGGAAAAATACAGAGATAGAAGGAAAGGGGGCACAGTCTGTCTCCTGTGTTATGGAAGAATACTGATAACCCCGACTGCAGCAATGGCATGATTAAGAAGTAGAATCAAAAGTATCTCAGAAACTTTAAAGGGTTGTCTAAGGATGGCAAACACTGGAGGCAGAGATCATAACGCTCTATCTTATCAACCTGGATGTGACCTTGGAATACTTAACAGTACTCAGAGGGCCACCATGAACAGATCAGCCTTGGCACATGAGTACATAAATAAGATAATATAAATGAGAGGGATTATTATCACTGAACACAGAAGATGTGAATTCAATTTCCACGTCTCCTCAGTACCACACAGCCCCTCCCAATTAGGAAAGTCTTCTTAGCCCTATGTTTCAGCTCTTAGTTTGGCAGCTTCTGTCTGAAGAGAAGGAGATATTGTCCTTTTATTGCTTCCTCAAACTGAAGACATCTGCTAGAAATTGACGAATAACTAGTAGATTCTATTGAGTGTGATCATAAGCTAAGCATCATTCTAAACAGCTGACATACCTTGTATCACACAAAAGGACAAACTACAAAATGTGATTTTCAAAGTAGGTAGGTATAAAAGAAATGTTTCTTAATGATGCTTAATTGTTCTTAATTATAATAATAACTAACACGGACTTTATATTTTGCGACTGGATTTGTAACCATGATAATTCATTCATTTGCTCTTTCCAACAACTCCCTGAGGCTGGTGGGACAGCTGTTAACATTCCCAGAAGAGATGAAGTAACTCACTCAAATTCTTATTACAAATAGCAGTATAGGGTCTCAAACCTTGTCCCAGATTCTAAAAACATTAGACCTGACTTCCAGATGCAAAGAAAGTTGAGCGATGAGCCTGAAATGTAATAATTTACTGCCTCATCTTCCTTTCTGTGATCTGCCTTGCCCTTGGTTTTCATATGTGAAATCTGAAAGAATCCCTAACCCTACTATATTCTCTTGATCTAGTCCAAAAATTTCCAAGCAACTACTCCAAAATTAAAATCACCTAATGCAAAATTTCCAAGTACTATAATTTAACAAACAAACAAAACCAAAACTCATCTGCAACACAGTAAGAAGCACATGAAACCCTGGATACTAGAGCTAGTCAACCTGGGTATGAAGCCTGATTGCTGCACTTTGTGACCTTGGGCAAGTTTTTAACTATTTTGTTCTAGGCTATAAACAAGGGATAATGGTACTAACTACATCACAGGGGTGTTGAGAGGAATTAATATCAGTAAGTAAAGTGCACAGGAGAGGGCTTGGAACATAATATGTGCTCAATAAATGAAAACTATACTGAGTCAAAAATCAACTATCTTGTAAACTATCCCCAGGAGTAAATTAATCTACTCAAGAAGTCACATGAGCTCCTTTTAAGTCCTCATAGTGACATTCAGTATGCTCTTTATTTCCGAGTATTTTACTATTCCCTATATACGTAACAACACCTGCTACTTCAAAGTAGACTAAATTGTTAAAAAGAACTGTTCTTCTTTGAAACTGATCCTTTACCTCCATATTTCACTCTGCTTTCACCTCAAACCTGAAATGGTCTTTGCTTTTCAAAATGAATAATTTTGCCATTTGAAGGGAAAAGTATATTACAGCTGCAGAGAGAAGCTGAATGTTTGAAAGAACTATTCCTGGCATCTTTTAGAATAAGACGCATTTAAGTCAAAGAGATGGCTTTGTGTGAGATCACAGGCAGATACAAAGTTTTAGTGGGGGATAAAACTTTTGGCCACTTCCCAAAATCTCAAGAGTGCCACCTTATTTACACATTCATTTGTGTGAATCTTATCATTATCAAATGTACTCACATATTTACTGTGTGTATGAATTTCCTGACAGGTGAATAGAAATTGCCCTCTGCCCAAGTTCACCAGCAGTTCATCATTGGTCTGCAACCTGCAGTTCTAAGGATAAAGCAGTGAGAACCACATTTCATGGCTTTATGGGCTATATTTGGTGACCGAGGTTTGACCTAAGGAACCCAACATTTAACCTAGAAATATTTGTGAACAGGATCATTTTCCTGTCTTCCTTTTCCTTTATTCTAGTGGTCACTGCACTAGAAGTATGACCAAACTGAGAAACAAGGAGTAAAACAGATTTCATTTCAACTTAAAAAATTCCATATTCATAGAATAGAGAATACATCGACATACTGTCAAAATAGTTAATCCTCATTTAAATTTTTCATTATGTTAATAAGTGCCCAATATTGAAAAAAGGCAGGAAATAGGGAAAAATACTAAAAAGAAATGAAAAGTTGCCCACCATCTACATTTTGTAAAATATGCTAAGATAGTTCTGATACACACAGTTGAGACTGTCTCTGCTGGTGATTAAGAATGACAAGATTATTACGTTATCTCATAGATGAGTAGACTACTATTATGGCAAACTGTACTTGCTGAAAATGACTGCAACAGTATTTCCCAGTCCTCACAGTCTTCTGTGACTCCGACACTCCCATGGAGAGGAGGGTGTCTGTGTTCCCTCCTCTTAAATCTGGATGGATTTGTGACTAATGGAAATCATATAAGTAGGTGACTACTGAGGACAAGTTATAAAAATCTGACGGACTTCTCTGTGTTTCTCCTGAGATGCTCATTCTTAAAACCCAGCCACCACACCTGTGAAGAGGCCAACTTGGAGAGTACAGCGGTCCCCAGCAAACAGCCCTGGCTGCGCTCTGAGCAGAAGTCAGCATCAACTGTGTGAGTCATCCAACTTGAAGGTATATCCTCCAGGCCCCAGGTCAGCCACCCGAGCTAATGCCACTGTAGACAGACATGATCTGTAACTACTGAGATTTGTACACAAAATATATTATTGTTTTTGTTTTAAGGGCACTATGGTTTTGGGGTGGTTTATTATGAGGCAACAGAGAAATACTCCAGCTAATAGCTAGGAGTAAGAGCAAGTTTAACTGAAAAGGTAAGCATTTAATACTACACGGCAAAACTGTAAAAGGGTTTTAAACACTGTAACTCAGGTAATTCTCACAATTACCCTTATGGCATAAAGAGTACTATTACTCCAAACTTACATTTTAGGATATTCAAAAACACACACAGGCTAAGTAATTCACTCACAAATTAATTAAATGAGCAAGTAGAACTGGGCTATGCACCAGGGGGTCTTAACCACAACGCTGAGCAGTGGGGGCACACACGACTTAATTAAGACCCAGTAGTGAGCAGCCGAGTCAGGACCTGCTTCCCCAGGCGCTCTGCTCAGCCACATTCTCCTCCTCCCAAGGACAAAGACACACTAGCAGAGGGACTATGCCCTCCCTGACCCGGAGCTTCAGACAGATTGAGCTACTAGCGTAAGCTACAGTGTCCATTCTGGAGATCCAAAGCCAGGTCTGTCTGACACCAAATTTCACACTTTTTCTATTATTTCATGGTACCCATTGGGCTAATGGATGATTGCAGTTGATGGGTGATAAACATTTAAGTTAATTAATCTTTACTCTAGCTAATACACAATGTATATGGGAACAGAATTGTTTTCCAAATCATATTTTCCCAAGGACAATGAAATAAATGTTCTAATTTTGGATACATAGCTACGAGGCAAGAGAATTTCTGAACTAAAAATTACTGTTCACGTACAGCAAACTTTCACAGATTTTTGGTTTCAGGACTCCTTTAGATTCTTAAAAATTACTGAGTATCCCAAAGAGCTTTCATTTATGTGGATTATATCTCTCAATGCTTTAATACATTAGAAATTAAAACATAATTTTTAAAAATACTTATAAATTCAATATTTTAAAGAACAAATCACAAATACATTTACATAAATATCTTGTGAGGAAAAAAGTCATCAACAAACAAACAAAAAACTTATTCATAAAAATATCAGTTAGTCTCACAAATCACTTTAATGTTCAATATAAGAAGGGACAACTGGGTCCCATCTCTGCTTTGATATTTTCAATTTGCTGTGAGATTACAGGCCATACAGCCTCTGAAAGACTCCACTTTACATGTATAAAATATTGAAAGTGAAAAAGACAACATTTAATACCATCATAAAAGCAGTTTTGATCTTACAGATTCTAAGGAAGAGTACTCACATTACTCTAAAAAATTGCTAGTATACATACACAAAAAGTTGCTAGTCACTTAACATTCAGTAAGAAAAAGAATAGAATAATATTTGTATGACCTTCACGTAGAAGATAATTTTTGGACTAGACATAAAAAGTACAAACCTTTAAGTTATAGCAACTTCTTTTTTAAATTCAAAGTAAAAAGACAAGCCATTTATTGGCAGAAGGCACTTCTAACACAACTTTAGAGACAATTATTACTCAGAATATACTTTTGAAACTGTTACAAATCAACAAGAAAAACGCGTATGATTCTAGAGAATACTAGGCAAAAACATAAATAAGGCTTTTCGCAGAAGAGAAAACCCAGAAGGCCTATAAATGTCTGGAAAGGTAAGCAACCCACCAGAAGCAGAAAAATGCCAAGGAATACAATAAAGAGTATTTTTTCATGCTCATTGGATTCGTAAAAACAAACAAAAGCTCTGACAATCAAGGACTCATTTGCTACTGATGGGAACGTAGCAGCCTCTTTAGAAATAAGGCAGACACTACTTACTGCCTACTTGTCATCCACCATCCCCGCCTTCCGTCCTAACAGCATATTTTGTGCTGGCATCTCCTTCCTCCTGATAATGTTCTTCGAGGATAACTGGCCCTTTCCTCGACCCAGTCATCATGGTCTTATCTTGTAAGTAATCAATTTAGACATTGACATGTGATTCAGTTCTAGCCAATAAGACATGAAAGAAAGCTATTTTAGGAAGTTTCCCTGCTCTTCAAAGGAAATAAAAAGATACAACGACTTTGGCCATTGTTTTGTCTGCACTTGATTCTTTGCAGCGAAGAGGAGACAGCAAGATATTGAGTCAATGAAGAAGCCAAGCCTAGAGCATCCCTACTTCTGGAATTCTTGGTATGTGAGGTAATAAATTTCTCTATTTAAGCCGCTTTAAAGTCCATTGTCTGTTATTTGAAGCTGAGGGTAACCTAACAAGGAGAAGAATTTCACAATATCTAGTATAGTATTGTGTATGGAGAGCCATCCCCTAAGAGCCAGAAATTCCATTTCGAGGTACACAAGCCAGGCAAGCTCACCCACCTAGAAGAAGAGATATGTAAATGAATA
Organism: Cervus elaphus; assembly: GCF_910594005.1. Taxonomy (NCBI): domain Eukaryota; kingdom Metazoa; phylum Chordata; class Mammalia; order Artiodactyla; family Cervidae; genus Cervus; species Cervus elaphus. The sequence goes on along the minus strand of NC_057837.1, from coordinate 7,767,690 downwards.
TTCGTTGCACTCTTGTTTGTATAGGGGGACAACTGAATGCAATGTTGCAGCTTATTACTGATTCAGTTCAGTTCAGTTCAGTGGCTCAGTCATGTCCGACTCTTTGCAACCCCATGAATCGCAGCACCCCAGGCCTCCCTGTCCATCACCAACTCCCGGAGTTTACTCAAACTCATGTCCATCGAGTCAGTGATGCCATCCAACCATCTCATCCTCTGTTGTCCCCTTCTCCTCCTGCCCCCAATCCTTCCCAGCATTAGGGTCTTTTCCAATGAGTCAACTCTTTGCATGAGGTGGCCAAAGTATTGGAGTTTCAGCTTCAGCATCAGGCCTTCCAATGAACACCCAGGACTGATCTCCTTCAGGATGGACTGGATGGATCTCCTTGTAGTCCAAGGGACTCTCAAGAGTCTTCTCCAACACCACAGTCAAAAGCATCAATTTTTCGGCACTCAGCTTTCTTCACAGTCCAACTCTCACATCCATACATGACCACTGGAAAAACAATAGCCTTGGCCAGATGGATCTTTGTTGGCAAAGTAACGTCTCTGCTTTTTACTATGCTATCTAGGTTGGTCATAACTTTCCTTCCAAGGAGCAAGCGTCTTTTAATTTCATGGCTGCAATCACCATCTGCAGTGATTTTGGAGCCCCCAAAAATAAAATCTGACAGTTTCCACTGTTTCCCCATCTATTTCCCATGAAGTGATGGGACTGGATGCCATGATCTTCGTTTTCTGAATGTTGAGCTTTAAGCCAACTTTTTCACTCTCTTCTTTCACTTTCATCAAGAGGCTTTTTAGTTCCTCTTCACTTTTTGCCATAAGGGTGGTGTCATCTGCATATCTGAGGTTATTGATATTTCTCCCGGCAATCTTGATTCCAGCTTGTGCTTCTTCCAGCCCAGTGTTTCTCATGCTGTACTCTGCATATAAGTTAAATAGGCAGGGTGACAATATACAGTCTTGACGTACTCCTTTTCCCATTTGGAACCAGTCTGTTCTTCCATGTCCAGTTCGAACTGTTGCTCCCTGATTAATTTTCATTAAAATAAGTATTAATTTTTATAACAGGTAGGTAATTGTTAATACTTTTTAATACCTTTTTCTGTCCTTTCTGGAATGAGGATGTCACTATTTTGAATTATGAAATCAAAGCCACCCAATATAAGACACTAGAAGAATCACAGATCATTGAGTGGAGGGCCATGCCCACTCTGGACTATGTACCTGGACTTTTTCAGAAGTGAGAAGTTAACTTCATGTTAAGTCACTCTTATTTTTAATTTTTTATGGCTAACAGCTGACCCTAATTTTAATTAAATGGATAAGAAAACATAGACTGAAAATACACCACCAAATTCATGACAGCGGATGCTTCTGGGGAAGGAAAGAGCTAAGTGGATTAGAGACAAAATGATATTTCAACTTTATATTATATAACAATATGTATATAGGGCATATTATAAGAATATGTATTTTTATATTCTATTTTAAGGATCTAAAACAATAAATAATTAAAATAAATGAAACATTATGTGCGTTTAGTTACTCACTTGTATTCTACTCTTTGTGACCCCATGGACTATAGCCCACCAGGCTCCTCTGTCCATGGGATTCTCCAGGAAAGAATACTGGAGTGGGTTGCCAAGGGATCCTTTCAGACCAGGGATGGAGCCCAGGTCTCTTGCATTGAAGGCAGACTCCTTTTCTGTCTGAGCCACCAGGAAAATTAAACCTTTGTTAATTTTAGGTGTTGCATATTCTGTTTACTTGTCTCTGTACTTCCCTTTGTTTAAATTTTCTTTTTTTTTCCCAATTATTTTTATTAGTTGGAGGCTAATTACTTTACAATATTGGAGTGGTTTTTGGCATACATTGACATGAATCAGCCATGGATTTACATGTGTTCCCCATCCTGAACCCCCCTCCTACTTCCCTCCCCATTCCATCCCTCTGGGTCATCCCAGGGCACCAGCCCCGAGCACTTGCCTCATGCATCCAACCTGGGCTGGTGATTTGTTTCACACTTGATAATATACACGTTTCAATGCTGTACTCTCAGATCATCCTACCCTCGCCGAAAAAAAAGAGGATGATATAGACATCCTTGTGTAGACAAAATTACCCAAAAAGAAAAAAATAAATAAAGAGGAAGGAAGGAGGGAATGAAATAAAAGAAAATGCCTTATGGCCCAAAAAGAAAGAAAATGTGCTCCCTTCTATACTATTTTCTATACTATACTTCTATACTAATTTAAACAATATCAAGACCAATTTTACCTCCTATTAAGATGAAGATTAATCACCCAGACTTGTCAAGGATGCAGGAGTTGGGAGAATACATCCTTTCTGGAGTGCAATCTTGTGATTACAGCAAATTAATTAAAAAATGTCAGCTCTATGAAGCATCAGTTTTACCTCAAAGAAGTTATCTTAATAAATTTCAGCACAAAGATTTAGTTAAAAGGATTTTCATCATAATTTTGATTATAATCTTAAAAAATTGAAGAACACACAAATGCCTAAAGAGACAGACCAGTTACAGTGACTGCTATCTGTGCAAACAATGGCATACTATACTCCCATTATAACTGATGCTATCCAGGCATATTTGATAATGCAGAGACAATTTGACAATTTTCTTAAGTGAAAAAATTTACAATAATAAAAATAAAAGCAATAAGTATAATACATATTTTCTTAATTTTATTTGTTTGCATATAGATATGTTATAAAAATCTTAAAAGACTTATACTACCTTCTATTGACACTGAATACTGGGAATTCATTTTTATTTTCCTCTTGTTATTAACATTGTTTTCTAACTTTCTACAAAAACTTTACAGTGTCATTTAATGGTTGTAAATTATAAAGTGAATTGTCACACTTGATTGCAACAGGTCTGATGAAAACAGGCAATGGTGGTCAATTCCACCATTCAAGTGCATAATTAAATTAAAACGTGCATAAACGGTTCCTAACAGCATAGGCTTCAGAGTCATTCTGTCTCCTCCTAAACAACATTCATTTATTTTTATATAAGATTGTAAGCATCCCATTTTAGAGATATTGAGGCAAAAAAAAAAAAAAAACAATTCAGGCATAATTCCACCAAAATCAGTCCTTGAGACTTACAGGTGAATTAGTGGCTTTCTTTAACTGCTGAGTGAAGAAGTGTGTTCATTTGTTTACTAATGAAGGATGTTGTTCATACAGGATAAGTCAAAGGCAGCAATGAGGTTCAGAAGAGCCAAGTGTAACCAGAAATGCCTGTTAGGATTCTGGCACACAACATGGTAGATGATACATTCTGAACTGGTATAACTTTTTTCTGAATGCTTTATTTCCTGTACTTTCTGACACAAATTAATGACACAGTACTTTCATTCCATGTTCTAAAACCTATATATTCTGGTTTCATATTTTGAATGACTTCGTTGTCTCTACTAAGATTACTAGATGTTAATCTGGATACAAACCAGAAGGCTCTGAGAGCTGCCCCATATTCCTAATGGACAAGTGGATGATTTATTGTGTCTTGCAGGCTCATGCACACAACTCCATTTAACGGGCATGGCTTAGTTAGGCCATTCTAACTTTCTCAGCATGTGTCGGCTTTCACCATCCTAAAGCAGGTGGTTTCCTTTCCATGTAGAGAAGACCCTTCCTATTGAAGGGATTACACTCCTGAATGTAGACAGATAATAACTTGAGAATCCCAGGGACTCTACTGTAAACTTACAAGAAGCTTTTGGAAAGCCTCAACAGTCTTTCCTGGAAGAGCTGAGGAAGGGTATGAGCTGAGCAAGGTCATGTTCCTCAAAAACCTAAGTTAGTAACGTATCTCCATATCTGAATACCTTTTCCCCTCCTCTGCAATCAAATTTTAGGATTTTTAGTCTCCACTTAGCTTTCCATCAGTCTTTTCATAATACCACGATTATTGGAATACTAGTGTCATTACACTGATACTATTAGTTTCCTCAAGTCTAGGAGCTTCTCTTTTCTTCCTCACTGGTCTCTATTTCAGCAACCTCTTCTATCCTTACCCAAAACTCGTAACAAGAATGACTGAGGATGAATTCATGATATGCTTCAGGAATTTCTTCCATTATTTTTGCTTGCACTTACCACCATAGTAACTGGTAAAAACTTCAAAATGTACCTATTGTGGCTCTCTTTCCCTCCAACTGTTGCTATTTAGCAGCTCTAGTTCTCTCCTTAACGTCTCTTCCAAACCTTCCCCTCCTTAGCTGCTATCAGTCTCATTTCAAATATAGTTTTGTACTCCTCCTGGTGGCTCAGAGGGTAAAGCGTCTGTCTGCAATGTGGGAGACCTGGGTTCGATCCCTGGGTCAGGAAGATCCCTGGAGAAGGAAATGGCAACCCACTCCAGTATTCTTGCCTGGAAGATCCCATGGACGTAGGAGCCTGATGGGCTACAACCCATGGGGTTGCAAAGAGTCGGACACGACTAAGCGACTTCTCTCTTTCTCTCTTTGTAGCCCAGAGTGCGTTGGCTACATTTCACCTGACTTTCTCAATCATGGACCAAGGTCAGATCTCTTTGTTCTCTGGGGTTGCTTAGGAGCCAGTATCTAGCAGTCAGGAGATGGTTTTGACCCATCTATATGTATTAGTAGATAGAGCAACTTTAGAAGGTTGGTTAAAAAGTCTGGAAACAAAGAATGAATCAAAGTGATCAGACCTACAGCACGTACCACCTTCAGAGTACCCAGAATAAGTTCCTATGTCTGCTATGCAATTAATAAATATCAGCTGCATTATAATGGAGATGGTAATATTGTTTTATATGATCGAGAGGACAAGAAATAAATATGATTTAAAAGTTCCTTAAGACGGTTTTTGTTTAGTGAAGAAGACAGGATATAAATATGGTGGTGGTTTAGTCACTAAGTCGTGCCCAACTCTTGTGACCCCAGGGACTGTAACCTGCCTAGCTCCTCTGTCCATGGAATTCTCCAGGCAAGAATACTGGAGTGGGTCTCCTGCATTACAGGCAGATTCTTTACCAGCTGAGCTAAAAGGGGAAGCCTAAATATGATATAAAATATCCTTATAATTATTTAACATTCATAATAACTGATTTCAATATTTATAATTTCTGCTTCCTATCAGGAAGCTCTGTCTACTTTCTGTCTGAAAGCCACATCTATTTTCTATCAGGAAATTATACTGAAAGCACATAAGATGCAACATACTTTTCTCTAAGTTCTTTCAAAAATATGATAGAAAGATTTGCTTACAAGGAACACATAACTATAACAAACAAAACTGTTAGCTTTTATTGCACTCAAAATTTTACACAAAGTAAAAATCAAGCAAATATAAAAAGATGTATGTCCCACTTTCAAAAAATATTTAAAAACGTTAACCCAGATTTTTTTTTTTTTACATCAAATCTCTGTCATTTACATTTTACTTGTTCTCTCCTCTTCTTTTGTCAACCAGTAAGCTTTGCTTTTTGTCAATAAGACATGATCTGATAAGCTTATTTCAGACGCGCCCCAGGGAAGTAGGGGGAGACAGAATTACAGGTGAGCACTTCAGAGTGACAAGTCTGCTCCCTGGGCCACTGAGGAAAACAAAGAGGAGCTGCCTGGCAAGTGACTCACAGAGCTTCTGTATTGCTTCTGTGTAAACACGAGGATTAAACCACCAAAAAGCTGCCTCCCAAACAAAAATTACTAATTTTTTAAATCACGTATCAATTCTATCCTCATTTAAAAAAACAAGTTATTAAGGATAAAAACCCACTAAAACACATTGGCAATATCTGTGCACTTTTAACAAGACTCATCAATTCTAGATCTTAATTTTTAAACACACATATGAAACCTAGGAAAGTATCTACAAATTTGTGGCACTAATACATTTTAAATGTCAAACAAAAGGAATAAAAACTTAAATAATGAAAGAATTATAAATGTTTTTAAATTCCCCAAATTTGAGGTTAATCACTTAGAGTATGAAGGAAGTGAAACAGAGGGGACCATAGACATCGTTTAATCTATAACATATTTGTCATGAATGATGGTCAGGAAATTTATTAAATAAGTAGATTTATATTCAAGATAATTTCCCATGATAATTTTAACTTATTTTAAATAGATGGTATTGTAAAACATTTACTTACTCCAAATCTAATTGATTAATAATATTTCATTCCTTAAAAGATTTTGCAGATAATCAATACATGCCAGTTCTTAAGGGAAAAAATATCAATTGTAGCACTTCTGCTTCTCCCAGACAGTGCCAAGGAGGAACAGCTTTCATGGTCATGTATAAGCAGGTATAATATAAAACAGTTTTTGAGTATAGTCAAAGTGTAAGTGGCTCAGCTGTGTCCAATTCCTTGGGACCCCATGGACTGTAATCCGCCAGGTTCCTCTGTCCACGGAATTCTCCAAGCGTGAATACTGGAGTGGGTTGCCACTGCCTTCCAGACCCAGGGATTGAACCCAAGTTTCCCGCATTGCAGGCAGATTCTTTACCATCTGAGCCACCCCCTCAGTTTTTGATTCTACCTTAAATATGTTTCTTTCAACATTAAACATGTTTATGTGCTCAGCCACTCAGTCATGTCTGACTCTTTGACCCCATCGACTATAGCCCCCCAGGCTCCTCTGTCCATGGGATTTCCCAGGAAAGAATGCCAGAGCAAGTTGCCATTTCCTACCACTCTAGGGGATCTTCCCCACCCAGAGACAGAACTTGTGTCTCCTCCATTGGCAGGCAGATTCTTTACCACTGCGCCACCTGGGAAGCACCAAACATATTTATGTACCCAAGTAACTTGAACTTTAGGAAAATATCAGTCTTAAAAGAGGTAACTTCAAACACAACGAAAATACATAGATGGTTTGGAAATAAGATTTCAGGAAACACTCCTCTCAGAAAATCTATTTGGGTACCTAAAATTAGCACCAATACTCCAGACACAGTGAAACAATAAGTTGGTTGGCATATTCTGACAGTTTTGGTGGATATTAACAATGAGCTATATAGAGAGGATCATGTGGCTCCAGGGTAATCCACATGTATGATAACTAGTAAATACATATCTCAACAATTAGAGGTATATTGACCTACTCTTTGTCAGTGAGAACTGACTATTGATCTGCTCTCAGTCAATGAGAACTGACTCACTGGAAAAGACCCTGATGCTGGGAAAGACTGAAGGCAGGAGGAGAAGGGGATGACAGAGGATGAGATGGCTGGATGGCATCACCAACTCGATGGACATGAGTTTGTTTGAGCAAGCTCTGGGAATTGGTGATGGACAGGAAAGCCTGGCGTGCTGCAGTCCATGAGGTCACAAAGAGTCAGACATGACTGAGCAACTGAAATGATCTGCTCTTAATAACTGTAAGCAATTCCTCCAAAGCTATGTTTCAAGTCATTTCTAAGAATAAGGAATCTGTCCCTTGATTTGTAATTAAGTCTCAGAACAAGACTTAGATACTATTATCTTAAGGTCTGAGCCTCCAGGACAGTACACAGAAGCATTTCTCAAATTGCTTCTTTCCCAAAGATAAAGTGTTAAAGAACATAGCTTAATTTAACAGTAGTGAATTGCACCTTCTGAAATGATCCTGGCCCTACTCATCACTATGAAGATAAAAAGCAACTATGCACAAGTTTCAGCTCTGTCTTGATAAGTAAGTGCTTTCTCAGATTTAATGAACCCTTACAATGCCCTACTTTATTGAAGTCCATAATAGCAAAACGAGATGGGTCTCATATCTCCATCGTCAAAAGTGAAAGAACTGATGTTCTGCTCCCAGGGCCACACGCAGTGTGTCAAGGGAAAATTCACTCTCTGCTTGCTCCAAGTTTGCTTCTTACAAGGTCCATTTCAGAAGTCTCCTTTCTGCATTTTATATAAAAACAAAGTGAGAAGGGTGACAGGGCGTTGGGGAGTGGCGGGGGTCAAGGACACAGCCTACATCAGCTGGAGTTGGATCATGCACCATCTGCATGGCCAGACATGGAAGCACAGAAAAGGGAAGAGAGGAAGGATCAGCAGGCTCAGTTCTACAATAGTCTCAGTCCATCGCTTGTGGCCAGGTACTAATCTGTTCTGAACCACAATTCCTCCTCTTTCTTGGGAGGTCAAAGGGGTGCTTTTTTCTCAGGTTTGTTTTTTAATCATCTTTCTCCCAATCCCTAGCCTAAACTGTAATAAGAGTCTAACTTGGATGTTGGGGAAAATAAGGGTGGATCAGAGGGTGGGCAGACAGGCAGGCAGGCAGGCAGGCAGGGAAATAACCACCTGATGTTTTGCTTTGATTTCTGTTTCAAGTCCCATAATGACAGATCTCACTCCAGTGCAGTATGTTTTGGAAATATACTTAAAAGGGATATGTGATTGTTTTTAGGTACATCTTAAGTATTGACTAATAAAAGGCAAATATCAAAACAGAAGAGCAGTTTAATTTAGCATTTTTAAAACCATTTAGTATTCTAAGGCGGTCTGTGACCTGCTATAATCTAATTATTTCTCCAATACCCTTTGGAATTGTTCAGAACAATGTGGTACAGTTTCTAACTGGTGCATTAAACATCTGGCCTGACTTCACAGGATTACAGATAGCTGAATGTGCACTCTATATATTTTATTAACATCCCATAGGCTCATGTTAAGATGTAGTACTGATGTGTCCTGACTTGCATCACTACTGTTGACAGAAAAACCTGGGCTAGACTTGAGAGGGTCTACAAATAGAAAAAATCTTTTAAAGATGTTTTGGTAATTTAAATAGAAATTTTGGCTTAAAAAAAAAAGAAAAGAAAAAGAGCAGCTTCAAGTTTATAAATTTATAAAACATGCCCAAGTTTCAGCATGCCAAGTCCTCTAAAAATGAGCTAATCTCCAGCATCCGTTCCTTCCTTCTCAAACTAACAGTATCCAGTTGTCTTCCAGATCAAACTCTATCTTCCATTCTCAGCCATGTGTTTGAGTGGGGTTAACCCTACCCATAGCTCTTATAATAGGACTAAGCTCACCAACATATCCTGCTATCTTCCTGTAATAGGTCCAGGAATGAACGTGTGATCAAGTTTAAAGAAATGAGAAAGAGTGAATCATACATCTGTGCATGTGTAGGAGCTTCTGGAGGTGACCTATCTTCCCTTGAGCACTGCAACATGGGAATGTGATATGTGGAATTGTCACTGCCTAAGGGGAAAGCCTGGAGCTGCCAAGGATCCGATGTATATGGCCCCAGGAGGCTGCCAACACTGGGAAAGGCCGAGCTAGAGAAAAACTATTCTTGTTGACATATTTCAAGCCACTGTATCAAGCTTTACCTGAAGCCAGACCAGACATTTGAACTTCTCAGTTCCATGAACCAACAGATTTCCAATCGTTGATTAGATAGTAAGGTTTGAGCTTTCCATCACTTGCAACCAAAAACTTCTTTACTGGTAACAAGCACAAGCACATTTTAAAATACCAAAAGCCTAAGCTGATTTTGTTGGTTGGTTTGCTTTTCACACAACTTTGAAGACTTTATTCTTAGGAAGAGGGTGAGGGGAAGGAAAATCATCAAGAATGTTTCTTTCTAAGACCTAAGGAAGCTTTAATACTTTTTAAGATTAAATTTCAAATATCATAGTTGGAGGTCTGGGGGTCATCTAGTCCTACTAGCTTCTTTTACAGGGAATTTTAAGGAATTTCTGTACAGTGAATGAATGAATGAGTGAATGGGGTAGCTTAAGTCTAGGCAGGTTGGAAGGCCTGAATTATTCCATTTCATCTGGGAGCTGTTTATAAAAGAGGTTTGGTGGTGGTTGTTTTCACATGGATACACAAGTAAACAGCAGAGCCTGGGAAACCTGATTCCAAATCCAACCTCCTCCATCCTCCATCAGAGAACATCTCATAACCTTTCACAAAAACAGAAAAATGCAAAGTTCATCGACACGATCAGCTTAGACAGTCTGAGAGTTTTCAAAACAGAGTATGCTAATTAAGCTTATATTCCTGCCAGTTGTTTACCATCTGAAATTCATTTTCTAATGTACAGTGTTAGATTCACTGGCTAACTCACAAAACTGAACAAAATGCAAAAAAATGACAAATGCATTTTCAACCCAAAGTATTTACTAGTTCTAAATCCTAGGGACATGGGACCATGAAATGCATGAAGACAACAGGAAAAAAAAAAAAATCAACAGGGAAATGTCCTATTTGCCCACTTCCTCCCTCATTTCCTGGCTACGTAGAACTACTACTTCAAAGGGGGATTTTGAAGTGTCAAAAAAACGTGTCATTGATCCTCTCTGGCCTCTCTTTGTGCTTCCTTCTATCACTTCTTAATGTCTCCTTTTTCCAAGTGCTCAGATGCCCTCATCTCAATACTCGCAGTTACCACTCATTTGGGACTTATTTTAAGTCAGGTACCGAGCTAGTGATTTCAGAAAGACTTAGTAATTTGTCTACAGTCAAGTGGTAAAGCCAAGATGGAGCCCAGATATGCTAGACTGTGAGCCTAAAGGGCTTCTCACTGAAAAGTGCCTGCCTTCCTTCCCCTCCTACTGGGACAGCCGTCCGCTTACTGCAGTTCATCTCCCTTATGTAACGAAGGAGGAGAGGAAAGCAACCTGAATTAACTCAGAGAAACTCAGTCTTTTCAGAGGCGGCACATTTTATTTCAAAAGGGATACATATTATTACAAGTTCACCTCCAACTGGCAGAATTTCAGACAGCTGATAAGAGCAAGAAGTAAAAAAGAAAAAGAACGAAAACAAAAACAAATGGAAGCAGCAAAAGGGCATATATTTTTGGATGGGGTAGGCTGATGGAAGCTATCCTTCAAAGTTGGCCTTCAAAGTCAGCGCCTTTAGTACAGTTTACATTCCTTTATAATCTCTTGCCTCTTCTACATTTTAATCCACATCTTTTAAAAAAAAAAAAAAAGCAACAATACATAATTGGCATTCAATAAATCCCTGCTGCCTTTATTTGCCATGTGGTGAACCAAAGCCCAGAGCACATAGTAAGTCATATTCTGAATGGCAGACGAGGGAATGGAAACCTCAGATCTCCTAACTCCCAGGCCAATGTACCTTCTTTTGGATACTGATTACCAAAACTGTCCATTTATCTTTCTTTTCTGTTTAAGGTCTGCCTGAATGGGGTCAAAACTGATTAAACATGACTATAAAACTATAGGAATTTGGCTAGGCCAAAACTTTTTTTAAATATAATCAACTTCCAACTGAAAATAGCTTCTAGGAAGAATTATTTCATAAAACAGTTTAACCCATGTGTTTATTTTGTAATAACAGAAAAAGAAATCCATCCTTTAGCTGAGAGATTATCTTTAGTGCAACCTCCCTTTCCTCTAAACATCCAGCAGCTGCATCTCAATTCAACTTTTGCTACCTAACATTTCTAAGACATTGGCTTTTCAACAAACATTAGAATTCTAAACCTCCCATATTTATTGGGTCTGCCCTCAGAGGCCAGTAATCATAGAACAATAGAGGTCAATATACCTCTTATCAAGAGTTCACCTTCTACTGTGATATCATTCATTCTTGGAGAGGAACTCAGAAGGCCAAACTGCTATCAAAGAGGCATGTAAATAGATAAACTAAATGAAACTAATGAAGAGACCATAATCAAATACTCCTGGGAAAGACAATTAGCTAGCCTCCTTCAGAAACAAACACTCATAGAAACTTTTAAAAAGCACAAAGGAGAACCTCTGAAAATAAAGCAGATAATATTAGTTTAAGGATATTGCCCTCCAGGTAAATATAAAAGCAAAATTCTTCCCAATGGCATTAAAAAATTAGATTCACTTAGTGGAAAACGTATGGGCCTAAAGCAACTGTTGTTCTAACAGTAGAAACCAGTCTATGAAAATCAAAATTGAAAATAGGAAGTCTATAATTCTGCTAATTAGATATTGCATTGCCCAGTGTTTGCTCATATACATAAATTAAAATACAACAATTTAAATACAAGTAAAACTATTTCTGAAAGATTTCTTTCTTCTATGTTTGCATCTTAAGTTTGTATCTTAACTCATGTTCAAAGCAAAAATATATCAGAAAGAAAACTACTCTTTAATTTTTCAAAACCTTTTTATTTTAGGAAGAGTCCCTTTAAATATGAAAAATCTATCTACTGGGCTCTAAAGAGATGTACAAATAACTTCGGGAGTATATGATAAATAGTTTCACTTCCTAAAACCAACAGATACAAACAAAAACTTACTCATTACCTCCAGGAAAAAAAAAAAATGGTTACCTTTTTTTTTTTTCCTTTTACCGTTGTGGAATTCCTGTTTCCTTCCCTTAAATCAATCAGTTAATTACTTGAACCTGCTTTCTATTCATTTGTTGAATAAATATTCACTGTTGGGTTTACTAGCCTTCACATTTATAACATTACTGTAACTAGTCAACAATGAAAATATGATTTTGCTTAACTCCTTTCTAATACAGATGGCTTAAAAAGAACCCATGTCTTTCTATTGTAACACACAGTCTTCTAGCAGTCTTGCATTTTTCATAAGCTTGCTACCACCACCCTGCTGTATGTAGTCAACTTCAGCAGAGCCTGCGATTCCCAAGGGCCACCTACCAACCAGTGGCATCCCAGCCCTGCCAGGCCAAGCACCTCATTCCGGCTGCTCTCACTCCCTCTAGCGTTGGCAAAGCTCATCTGTCTGATCCTCGAGTTACCTCACTGAGCGCCAGCTCGGCGAAGTCCTGCCCATCTATGACATCACCCCCTTCTTCAACCACTGCGAGGTGAGGCTTTAACTTCAGACTTGGAGGTGGGCTGTGCAGCAAACTGAAATGCTGGCCCCTACTTGCTCCTCGGTGGAGGAGTGATCCGAACGGGACCGGCTCAGCCTGCGGCTGCCGTGGGCTTTGTGTGGACTGGACTCCGAGCTGGGCGGAGGGGGAGGGTTATTACTCCAGTTCCCAGGCAGTGGAATTACAGCTAGCGCGGCAGGATATATGGGATTGCTTTTTCTCGTCTTCCTGGTAAGTGTTTCCCCTGTTTTTCCTTATGATTGTCCCAGAAAGTTTGCTCGGTTTTACTCTCTAGAAAGGAATGGCTTGGTATCATGAGGCGTCCAGATACGGACGTTTGCTCTGTCACCAGGGCGAGCAGTGTGTGTGCGTGCAAGCCAGCAAGGAAAAATTGGACTCTTGCAGCCAAATGCAAGAAGTTTCTTGAAACCTTTCTTTCATTAAAGAAAAAAAAAAAAATAACGATAAGTGGCTATCTTATGTCTCGTGTAGTTGCTACTTGAAAAGAGGCTTATGGAAAACGATAAGCTGGGAAGTTAAATGTTAACACAAGGCAGATTTTTTCCACAGAGAGAAAGCGAAAGGTCTAGCTAACTTGGCGTGTACTGTATGTGTGGTATGATCACCAATTGCTGTTTTTACAACTCTGAAGGAAAATCAATAATCCCTCAGCCCATGAGTACGCAGTGCATGAAGAGCATACGTCTTGCTCACAGCTAGCCCAGCTACTCCTGGAGACTGATGCGCCTCTGTAAGGATTAACAGCTACACCTAGATTTTAAAGCTTGCACTGCTATCCTGCCAGAGCTGCTTCAAGCATTCCAGGCTTGCAAATCTCAACTAGTGAATTCAAGTCAGAGGAGGGGGAAACTCTCTTACAAACCATATCCCCTATCCAGCAGAACGCCAAAATCCATTGCTTGGGCAAATGTGGTATGTGACTAGCATAGTAATTGGCAAAGTCTACTCAGAAAAACTAACAAAGCTCAGCCTGGAAGCTAAGCCTGATGTATGCAGGGATTTCAGGGTGGCAGGGGGAAAAATGAGTAGAGCCTCATGAAGTGGGATACTCAAGAGTATCCATTCACTTACAACTTATAATAGGAAAATCTTACATTGAAAGAAATATTTTCATACCACAAATCTTTCAAAAACTACCTAAATGTATCTACTCAAAAAAAATTTTTTTCAGTGAATTAGATCTGAAACAAAATGGTTGCATAGAAGTAAAGAGTGCAACAGGCCTATATTTTCTCAACATCTGGGGCTTTGATTGTTATTTACCTCCTGAGAATGAAAAAGAAAAAAAAAAGCCTTGATATGTGCCAATTATAGAACCAAATTCTCTAACGGTTTTAATAATTAGCTATTTTAAATTTTCTTAATAAATCTATCAGCTCTAAAATGCACACATATGTTCCCTCATTAGCAGGAAACAATATGAATAAAGACACTATAATAGTGTATAGGCTGAAGCTATGCCTTTCATTTATCCCCAATCACACAGGAATATCCTAACCAGCATAAACATAAAGAATGAATTTGTTTTCAGACAGGACCTCAAAGTGACAGATGACTGATACCCATCTCTTTTGAAATGATGAAAGAAAGAAATGAACCTTTTAAAAGTACTACAAAATATTAATGTTACCGCTACTACCAATATTAATAATAATATGCCAGGTTTTAACCTGTAAGAAGATTAAATCAGAGATATGCCACTTAGTTTGCAGATATATGTGTGTATACAATGTACACACACACAAACACACGTATCTAGATATATTAATTAGCCTGAAATAAAAAACAGGGTTACAAAAACATGATTGCATGTGTTTAAACAGGAAAATCACATCTAATTTCTTTTTTAAATAGAATACTGCCAAAAATATATCAAGCCCAAGATTCAGCAAAGATATTATTGAATGAATAAACATAATGAATTCATTAATATTGTATATAATACTGTATAATACTAATTATCAGTTATTAATTGTGCTGTATAATACTATGCTATTAATTGGGCTTTTCATCACCCCCCCATTTTAAATCGATTATGCTTAGGTTCAAAATGGCCAATTAAACACTTCCTAAACATTAACATCTGTGAAATATATAACTGGGCAGCAAGTAAACTTTTTTTCAAAAAGAAGAAAAATAGTAAGAAAATTTGTCGTAACTGAATGTGGCAGTAAAATAGAAGGTATGTTTCTTTCGCTTCCAAGTGTTAATTAAGGAGCCTCCAATTCTATCAAAACTTTTTCAGAGCTAAATGAAGCGGTGTGAAATAAATTTGGTTGAAATCTTGTGGCTGTCAGACTTTGTTAGCAAGCTATTAATTATCTTTACCCCAGTTTCTTCTCTAGCCTATATTGCCCAATCAAATAGAAACCCCAGTTACGTTCAGCATCTCTTGCCTAGGGACACAAGACCCTAATGAACAGTGTCTCCAGATGAAAAATACAATTATCAGCTTTAAACACACAAGTGTACTGCAGACAGATTTGTCTCTGCTTTTCTTGGCCACACACCCTAAGGCTTCCTCCTCTTTCTGGATTATTTTGAACAATTTTAAACCCAACAAAAATCAGTAGCAGAGGACTTGCCTTGCATTAATGTTATATGAATGTTTCTTCTTTATGTTTTTATTCTTGATATGCCAGTGTTCATATCAATATTAGATTAAACCTGTTTATCTGAAAAAAAAAAAAAAAAAGGTTTAAAACTAGCCATTTCAGTGGTTAACTTTTCCCCCTATTTTTAAGGTGGGTGGGCTACATAACAAAGAATGTGTTTAATGCCAAGATCCAAGACTAACTTAAAAATTCTGAATAAACCCCCTTAAATATTCTTTTATTCAACCAGTTTATTGTAATAGCATTGTAACTAATTGCTGAAAGTCAAATGAAGGCCAGCATAAATGAAGCCAACAAGGGAAATAAGATTCAATAAATTTTTCAAAGGTTGTAGTTTCTGCCCTCCTTTCCCCTCAGTCCCCCTTCCCTCCCACCCCCACCTTGTGCCCCAGAGGCCTTCACTGTTCTCAACGGGAGGCTTTGTTGTAATTAAACCAGAGGAAAACTGGCCGGCAGCAGCCAACATCTGACTTGCGGCTTCTGAAAGCTGTGTTCTGGTAGAGTGTACCACCCCCCAGCGGGCAAAAACTCTACAGTAAATCTCTCAGCAGTATTAATTCTCCAAAGTGCAGTTTTCTCTTCAGAGCATAAAAAGGACCTTTTGTCAACTCTTTCTAACAGTCCACCATTTCAAAAACTTATCACAAGTCAACAAACACATTTCTAACTAAGAGATGGTCTGTAAATGTCTCCTGGAAAAAGTCTTCTGCCTCTTAAGAACCACAACAGAAATATATATTTCAGAAAGCATTTTCCAGTTACAGAATGCAGATCAACATCACTAACTTTGGTAAAACATCACATTAAAAAAACAAATTGAAAGCCATGTTTATATTGCATAGGAGAGCTGGTTTCAGGACTTTGATGTCTGTTGACAAGAGAGCTAGAGAAAACAGATTTTAAGTAAAAAAGAACAAAACGTAATTTAAGCAGCAGCTAAAGTTGCATTTGTTTAACATATGCATAATCTCTTTCCTAGCCCCCCAAATCAAGTGTCAGGAATGCATAAAAAGCTCTCTCCAGGTATTAGTCTGCCTAAATGCAAGAAAGGAGAAATTGCTGTCTCTGATGAGACAATGACAGCTTTTGTTCTTTATTCTTTCACTTTTCACGTGCACAAGTTACCGTGGCAACTTTGAAAAGAAAGCCCAGAGACCACACTTGGTTAAACCCCGTTTTTAAAGTGCACCACTGAACTGTGGGTTGACCAGTTTGTGTGCTAATGATTTTCCTCCTCTTCAATGGTTTAAATCAGCAATTATACTCAACTCTGACATGAAAAAAAAAAAGGATGTTTTTATGATTATGGATGTTATCTTCCAGCCCAGTGTGTGGCACACAGCGAACCTATATATTTGTTGTACTAGAGTATGGAAACTTGACTATTAGAAACTTAAAGCATATCAACCAAACTGTACTCACCACACAGAAGAAGGAATATCAGGCTCACAGTGGGAAAATGTTTACAGTTTAACAAGGATAAGCATAATTTTAATTGCAATTGCCTAAAAGTCAATGCAAACTTAAAGCTTGTTCCCTGCCCCAAGCTCTCAGCTGCTCACCTTTACCAACCTCTAAATTAATCTCTTATTCATTCTTATAAGCCATGGTTCTCTAACTTATTTAGTTTGGCTTAATATCATAATAAAGAAGCAGGTTTCACTATGATGAAAGATAACATCCCAGTTTCCCTTTTTGTTTTAAGGATGCTTGATTTAACTTTACAAGCCAAAATAAATGAAGCAGAATTAGATTCATTTATCACAAACCTACTGGGGAAAAGAACCTGTAACATAAAAGGAGAAAGTGAAAATCCTTTGCTTTGGAACTTCCATCCCCTATTTACATAAAAGAAACAAACTTTCTAGGCTAGAAAATAGTCTGGGTAAAACCAAGTCAGGAAAGGCACACTTGCTTCTCTCCCTCTCAGCAAACCCTTCAGACTTCATGACTCTCAAGAGGAGAGTTAGAGGTCCTTCTGCTTGCCTGGCATTAAACAAAAGAATTGGAACTTTCCTGAAATCTGATGATCGTGGAAAATTTAACTACCAGACAGGCTGCTTAGAAAGCATTTTGCTGTCACTACCAACTAACCTGATATACTCCAGTTTTTCAGTTTAACCATACACATAGTTTATTTGAAATACTATTTGTCGTTGCAAAGACTTAACATTCAGAGGTTGATCATTTTGTAGAGCTTTCTAGCAGCAGTTTAAGCCTTCATAAATAAATTACTTTCCTAATACTCTAAATTATGATTGTATAAATTTCAGTGTACCCCTCAAAAAAAAAAGAAAAAAAAATTTCAGTGTACCCGGAAATATTCAGAGACTTGGATAAGTTTGAGCAATCATGTGTTTTCTTCAGTCTCAAGGTTTTACTCAAAATAATGCAGTTAACTTCGATTAAAAGTTCTACATACTTTTCCACTTTTAAATTTAATATATTTAAAAGTCCCTGGATAGTTTAGAGACCATGATGTGAGGCAAATCATTAAAAATAAACTAAAATCTCCAAACTCTACTCAATTTAAGATTTTATTTTAGAGCAATGATTTCATATCAAAAATCAATTTAATTCAAAGGGACAAATGAAGGATTTAGGAAGTTAGCACTATCAACATATAATCTTAATCTAAGTGATCAAAACATAAGAAATACCAAATACCTTCTCATCTCAAACATTCCCACCTCCAAAATAGTAGCAGAGAAGGAGTCATATAAACATATAGACTGCCTCATGTTCTTGACTATAAATACCAGTATTCTATTCAGATACAACTTGTTCAATTATATTCATTTTCTTGAAGTATCTCAAAATGATAGCATCCTTATCTATTTACATACTTCTTTAAAGTGTATCATGGAAATCAATTGGTGACTTTTCATGGATGTGATTACATTATAAATGCATTTTTTAAATCCATATTTTTTAATTTATAAAAAGAAACTGATAGGAAGATCCATATTATAAGTTTAATTTACCAGTACGGTGATTATGTTTTTCTTTTTGCTACAGTTCTAAATGCTATATACTTAAGTAAGGATATGATTTTTTTTTAAAACCTTAAACATTCCTTTAAGTAAACAGGGCTCCATTTATGCTTTCCCCCAAGTTACCCCATTAACAATATTTTTCTAAAAGATTGATTCCTTTTTGTTCAGAAGTAATGGCCTCTTTCAAGCCTATGCAGACATAAAGACTCTGAAGTCGATGTTATGGAAACCTGGCCACAGTGTTCATGCCAGTGGGGGTCATTTTTTTTTTTTTCATCAGTCACATGCAACTACAATGTCTCTATATGCATGAATATGTAGAACCAGCTCAGAAAGAGGGAAGTCTAAACATGGAAGCAGAACTGCTTATTTCAGATGGAAAGACCATTACAGCCTCTAATATGCAAAATAAAACAAACCTCTTTAGCACTATAGTTTTTAAATATAAAAAGGCAAGAGAAGACATAAGATATGAAACACAATCATGCATGCATTGGACTGTTTAAGTAAAGGGAGTAGGAACTTGTGAAGGAATCTTCATTTTTGAAAGAGTATCCTCTCCAGAGAAATATGTTTTGTATTTTTGCCTTTTGTTTTAATGCAATCTGGGGAGAAGAGAATGGCACTTTCCAAGAACTGAATGAGATTTTAGGCTTTCTGTTAATCCCAGGTTATTACCACCATTGTATTCATGGCCATGTGAGTTTGCACATCAAATACAGCAGAGGAAGCAGCTTCACACATGTAAAGCAAAACAAACAACATAAAGTCGTCTTCCTCTTCATACCAGTGGGGAGTATTTTTTCTTTCTCTAGTTTGAAAACGTGAAATCAGTACATATTGGATTTTGAATTGGTAAAATACTTGCACTTCAGCTACCAGCTGTATCTCTGGTTATCATTATGATCATCACCTTGTACATACTCTAGGCTGACCAACAATTTTTAACTTCCATTCATCAGATTCATCTTCTCAACTTTAAAGTCTGTCCTGGTGTAGGAGAAATGCCCGGCTATTGGCAACAGTTTAAGCAGGTTCTCTGTGCGATTTTTATAATGGTTTTAATTAGTTTTTAATGCATTTTAACAAAACTGTTTCCTAAATTGCTTTAATTTTTTTTCTTAAATTTACCAAATTGTTTTATATGTCGAATAATTTTCAAGCTTAGAAAACATTTTAACAGAAGATACTTTTTAAAGTAACATTGTAATTATTAATTTCACAGCTTGGTTTTCCATGTTCACATACCAAGAAAGCAAGTTTTCAAGAAAATACTCCACTGAAATTCAACAATAATGAGCAAAGCCCTAAAGGCATTACTTGTAAAACCTAACATTAAGCAATACATCACTTAAACTTTCCTCTGTGGGCATTTTGCTATATTCACTAGAGACTACTTTATCCATCTGCTAACTGCTATTTTTACTTCAGGTTTCCTAAATAATAAATTAATTGTATTGGTAACGTTTTTTCAGTTTACTTCTGTTAATTCAGTCTATGATAGTGTTGATACCTGGTGACAAACTAAAAGAATCTGAATTTTCAGTGAGAGCCAGAAACACAAATCTTGGTCTTATTTAAAATTCAGTTTGAGTACTGTTTGAATTCTGGAACAGATGCTATCCTTGTTGGATGCAAGGTAATTACTGAGGGAGAAACAAATCGCTTCTACTTTTAGGGTCAAATATTTCCATGATACCTTAATGTACCTTACTTGTATAGAAAGTCCCTGAGTATATAACTTTATGTAACAGATACTGAAACTACCCACTTCCCTGTCCACCCCCCAAAATCTTCATGCATATTAGATAATGGACAAAGCAGTCATCCTTAAAATCATGAGTCTCTTTGGTCAAGCTGTAAGCCTCTTTCAGAAGTTAAAAAGATAATTTTTGGAAACTGACATGTTCCTGTTTGCACCAAGAGAGAAATGCCTT
This sequence comes from Cervus elaphus, assembly GCF_910594005.1. Classification (NCBI taxonomy): domain Eukaryota; kingdom Metazoa; phylum Chordata; class Mammalia; order Artiodactyla; family Cervidae; genus Cervus; species Cervus elaphus. The sequence continues at coordinate 7,747,317 of NC_057837.1, read as the reverse complement.
GTCAGGTTTTGATATGCTTTCCTAAGAGTCATTACAAGGAGATGGACTGAAATAGTGTCCTTTCTGTTCCAAATACAGTTTCTCAAGTTTAGTTTGTTAAAAATTGTATTCTTCTCAAAAAATGTTATGACTTGAACTTCTACACTGCCTTTGGCCAAGAATACCTGAGTAACTAGAGTTTCAAGATCATCAACTAGCCTTTAAAAATAGTTCTAAGGAGGAAGGTTGTAGTGCCCACATTCCACAATAGGGAAAAGTGAGGCCTGCAGGAAGAATTAAACAAGACACTGGGCAAATCAAAAGAAAACTTCTAAAGCAAACCCTTTTCAACTCTCTAAATTGTAGACTATATGACTTTGTAAAACTATGTTCAGAAATATCTAAGAAGTTATGGCATTTCATAAAAAAAATCCTAGTTGTGGCTTTGCTTACCTCTTTCATGTACTTATTTTCTTCCTTTTGCACACTTTATCATTTTATATAAGATATGAAAGTGAAATTTTAAAGATTGACCTGACCTGCATTCAAAACCCATAGAAGAGGCTTACTGTCTCTTGCATAAAGCTTCGCTTCTGTGTTTAATTCAAAGTCACACTAGCAGTCAGTTAACAACTGAAATTATTTTGTGACAAACTCAACTTTGGCTCCCACTTTATTTATATAGCAAAATGGGAAATAAAAGACAAAGAGGTCATCTTATCCCTTTTCAACAACTACTATGATGAAAGGTGTTGCCTAAAGAAAGAATTGAAGCTAAATTTCTAGGAAATGTCTCTAGTATGTTAAAGTTCTTTGTTAATAGCTGATTAAAACATTTTACTTTCACAGGAGCTGCTCAGGTCCAGTGTATTTCAAGGAACAGAAATATAAAGGAAATCTAGTATGCTTCCATTTTTCCCATGAAGAATATTTGAATTAAGTTTTCTTTACCTCTTGAAAGAATATCTGTTCTTGCATAACCTGTGACTGCTCCAGATATTCTGAGAAAGCAGCAAGAAGCAAAAGCTGGAAATAGCTATTTCACAGCAGGTAATCATACCTCAGGATGTAGCTACTGTACAAAGTTTATACTTGGATAATCCTGGATGGGAATAAAGGTGGGGGGTAACTGCCTGAAAAACCTATTACTATACAGGCCTTAGCATCATGAATGGCTTTCTTCATGAGGATCTGAAGTTACTATCTCTGACCACATTGCACAGAAGAACCAATAAGAATTTCAAAGAGAGCAATTTCCACTAAGGGAATTAAGCTACACAAAAGGAACCTTCACACAGAAACTCTATAAGAAAGGAAAAAAAAATAGGAAGCCATGTGTTCTACATAGTAACAGGAAACTGAATTGTTTCTGGTCCCTACTTTAATGAGCTTGCCCACCATGCTGAACCGCAGCTGGAATGTTCATTGACAACAGCAAGCCTGATCTGGAGGTGTGTGCGGCATAGAATTACTTGAATAAACAGTGAAGAACATTTCCAAGGACTAAACAAGAGTTTATAAGTCCCAGCCCCTCACCAGGAAAATAATATATGTGCATTGGATTTTCACTCACGCAAAATTTACCCACATCGTTCAATAAGGTAGGAAAAATATTAAAGTCTTATTTTCATGCCTGAAATTATAAAGGCTAATTAATACCTAAAGGTGCAGAAGAAATTATATTACACACTAGATAAGTATAAATCTATAAATCTCCACCTATGGAGAAAGGTGAATCATATTTTAGATTAGAACTTGAAGAAAGATAAATGTATTATGAAAACATGTTATGAGCTAGAATATAATGAAAAATGTTCATAAAGCCATTATACCATGTAGTACAAAACATACAGTAAAATAGGAAAAAAAGAGTTAGTTTAACATGAAATGGAATTTTCCACTTAGATAAGACAGACGTATTAGTTATATAAATCATTCCTTCCCAAAAGTAAATGAAAACAATCCCTTCTTATTTTCATGCTAGAAATGCCTATCTCACAATGTTTAATATTAATAATCAAAGAAAAATAATATAAATAATAAAAGCAAACAATTGACTTAACTGGGATTCAGGGTCTCCAGAGGTGTGTAATTATTCCATAGTATGAGAATAGATTTTTTACTACAGATTTCTATACTTGTACAGCTTACCATGTAAAAAGCAGATATAAATTTTTTGTTTTTAAGAATAGTAACATGATTATCTTAAATATAACAAACCATATTCCTATGTGTTAATTCATTATGAATATTAAGGAAAAATTAGAAATCCGACTAGCTTGGCCAATGGTCACAAAATTGACATAAAAGTGCTATGAGAATGCTTTAAAACATTCAATAAAACTATATTAAACTTTCAAAGTTAAATAGATTTGGGACAAAATACTTCTTAATACCAGAAATATTTAAGGTAAAAATATTGTATGATTATGTTCATCATTAGCTAGCATGCAAAAAAAAAAAAAAAACTCAGCATGCAAGAAAAAATTAATAAAAATGATTATTAGATGTTTCAATGTTCACATCTATTTTGAATACTATTTTAAGTATGCTGGTCTGATGGTTTTCTGTTGCTTTTTTTTTTTTAAACTCACTCCACTTTAGGGCTCTGAAACTACCTTGTGTAAGGACCTCAACACTGCTGACCATGATCAGCCCAGCCTGGAGCGTCTTCCTCATTGGGACTAAAATCGGGCTGTTCCTCCAGGTGGCACCACTATCAGTTATGGCTAAACCCTGTCCATCTGTGTGCCGCTGTGATGCCGGTTTCATTTACTGTAATGATCGCTTTCTGACATCCATTCCAACAGGAATACCAGAGGATGCTACAACTCTCTACCTTCAGAACAACCAAATAAATAATGCTGGGATTCCATCAGATTTGAAAAACTTGCTGAAAGTAGAAAGAATATACCTATATCACAACAGTTTAGATGAATTTCCTACCAACCTACCAAAGTACGTCAAAGAGTTACATCTGCAAGAAAATAACATAAGGACCATCACTTATGATTCACTTTCAAAAATTCCCTATCTGGAAGAATTACATTTAGATGATAACTCTGTCTCAGCTGTTAGCATTGAAGAGGGGGCATTCAGAGACAGTAACTATCTCCGCCTGCTCTTCCTGTCTCGTAATCACCTTAGCACAATCCCCTGGGGTTTGCCCAGGACTATAGAGGAGCTCCGTTTGGATGATAACCGCATATCCACTATCTCATCACCATCTCTTCAAGGCCTCACTAGCTTAAAACGCCTGGTTTTGGATGGAAACCTGCTGAACAACCATGGATTGGGTGATAAAGTTTTCTTCAACCTAGTCAACTTAACAGAACTGTCACTGGTACGGAATTCCCTGACTGCTGCACCAGTAAACCTTCCAGGCACAAACCTAAGGAAGCTTTATCTTCAAGATAACCACATCAATAGGGTGCCCCCAAATGCTTTTTCTTATCTGAGGCAGCTGTATCGACTTGATATGTCCAATAATAACCTAAGTAATTTACCTCAGGGTATCTTTGATGATTTGGACAACATAACACAACTGATTCTTCGAAACAATCCCTGGTATTGTGGATGCAAGATGAAATGGGTACGTGACTGGCTACAATCACTACCTGTGAAGGTCAACGTGCGTGGGCTCATGTGCCAAGCTCCAGAAAAGGTTCGAGGGATGGCTATCAAGGACCTCAATGCGGAACTGTTTGATTGTAAGGACAACCCGGTTGTAAGCACCATTCAGATAACCACTGGGACGCCCAATACGGTACATCCTGCTCAAGGCCAGTGGCCAGCTCCTGTGACCAAACAACCAGACCCGAAGAACCCCAGACTCGCTAAGGACCAGCGAACCACAGGGATTCCGGCAAGAAAAACAATTATCATTACTGTGAAATCTGTCACCCCTGACACAATTCATATCTCTTGGAAACTTGTCCTACCTATGACTGCTTTAAGACTCAGCTGGCTCAAACTGGACCACAGCCCAGCGTTTGGATCTATAACTGAAACAATTGTAACAGGAGAACGCAGCGAATACTTGGTCACAGCCCTGGAGCCTGATTCACCCTATCGAGTCTGCATGGTTCCCATGGAAACCAGTAACCTCTATCTGTTTGATGAAACTCCTGTTTGTATTGAGACTGAAACTGCACCCCTTCGAATGTACAACCCTACAACCACCCTTAATCGAGAGCAAGAGAAAGAACCTTACAAAAACCCCAGTCTGCCACTGGCCGCCATCATTGGCGGGGCTGTGGCCCTGGTGAGCATCGCCCTGCTGGCTTTGGTGTGCTGGTACGTTCACAGGAACGGATCCCTCTTCTCACGGAACTGTGCCTACAGCAAAGGGCGGAGGAGAAAGGACGACTATGCGGAAGCCGGCACCAAGAAGGACAACTCCATCCTGGAAATCAGGGAGACTTCTTTTCAGATGTTACCGATAAGCAGTGAACCCATCTCAAAGGAGGAATTTGTGATACACACCATATTTCCTCCCAATGGGATGAATCTGTACAAAAACAATCACAGTGAGAGCAGCAGTAACCGAAGCTATAGAGACAGTGGTATTCCAGACTCGGATCACTCACACTCATGATGCAGGAGGGCTTGCAGCGGACCGTGTGTCGGTTTTTTAAACCTAAGGGAGGTGATGGTAGGAACCCTGCTCTACTGCAAAACACTGGAAAAAGAGACTGAGAAAAGCAATGTACTGTACATTTGCCATATAATTTATATTTAAGAACTTTTTATTAAAAGTTTCAAATTTCAGGTTACTGCTGCGATTGATGTAGTGGAGATGCCTGAACACAATTCTATATTTTAGTATTTTTTAGTAATTTGTACTGTATTTTCCTTGCAAATATTGAAGTTATAAACCATTTACTTTGTGTTCTACTGAGTAAGATGACTTGTTGACTGTGAAAGTGAATTTTCTTGCTGTGTTGAACAATCAGGACTGCATTCACATGAGATCCTTGTAGTATAAGCACAGGCCATTTTTCACTTTGGTATTAATAAAATGTAAAAAAAACAAAACTGGCTGAATGAGAAAAATTAAATTTCAAAAAGTAGTTATGAAATAATGTTCCAACTATTAAATTTGTATTCCAGTGGTATTCAATAATCAAAATATGTGAAGTAATGGGCAATATCAGACTTGCTGCATAGCTCCATTTTTATGCTAAGTAAATTAGACCTCCTTAAGAAAGTAAACATTATCTTCTAAACTGAATACATCAGTTGGCCTAAAAGGAGGGTGAAGTCTGCTGTTGTTAATGCCATTGTTAACAAAGCTTTGATAATAAAGGACTTCACGAAAACAATAATGTAAGCGTGCTTCCAAGTGGGGGAAACTTGTACTTAGGAAAAAAACATGAAAACTTAGACTCACATAGCGTAACAAACACAAGAATCAATTCCATTTTGGTTTTGCCTATACTGTCTTGATTTTTGAAAATCAACTTTGAAGACACACTTGTTAGTGTTTACAATGTTTTTATCATAAAGGAAGTTTAAAAAAAGCTTAAACACATTTTAAGAGTAGTATAACTACAAGCAATTCCCCTCAACAATGAAGAGAAAGTAGTACTTTAAATAAGTGAGAATTTAAAAGAAAAATAAATACTAGAAATCAAATTTAGATCTGGTTTATGTGAAATGTTTTAACACTGTACATAAATGTTCAATTTACTTTCACAATGATCAAGAATACTGCCCATTACTGTCACGGTTTTCCAGATACTACTATGTAATGAACTTGTAACATTTTTTTTCCAGCTTCCTACTGAATTGTGAGCTATGACTTGTTTAAAACCTCATCACTTTTCCGTTGCCATAACTTTTTTTTTTCCCAACAAAAAACCAAAGTGCATTGTACGCCCTTTGGCCAGTCTTGTATGTGCCTTGATCCAACGCTACATGTATTCAGCTTTTAAAACTCGACAAATTTTTCATACTTCCTTAAATATGAAAAATTGTGGTCTTATTGCTGAATAAAACAAAAAAAAAGTACAAAATAATCGTGTTTGCTTTTTCAAGATTATGTTCCTATCACTAAAGTAGCAAACTGCCCAGCACAGTAGTCCTAAATATCCCCATGTATTTTTCTAGGCAAAAAAAATAAATGTTGGCTACAAATAAAAAAGACAGCAGTATCTTGAGCGTGTGTATCATTTTACTTCAATGGCTCAGTGTTTCAGGCATAAACGAATATCCCAACAGTCTGCTGGAATACTCTTACAGAAAGCTTCAGATGTGCTTTTGTAAACTTTCAGTCTTTGTACACTGCTGCTGTTGTCCTGGCTGATACTTTAAGGTGGTTTTTGAAAAATGTTATTTTTTAAAACAGTTTTTTGGTATTGTGAGTTGGCATCAGAGGATCCAAAATTTCAGACCTGCCACTTACCAAGTAAGTAAAAACAAACCACTTACTCTCCTTAGCTTAGTGCCCTTGTCTATACTGTCTGTACTGGGACCGTTAATACCACCCACCTCTCAGGGTTGTTGTAAGGACTAGATGAGACAAAGTGCTTGGAAACTGTACAGTGGTCACAACATGTAAGACACACCATTATGGTCAAGCAAAGGAGCCATGTGTTCCCAGTGGTGTGCTAGTATCGCTGCTCCTACTTCTCTGCGGAGAATTACCTCCAACTGCCTATAAATCCTCATTCAATATCCATTTGCCATCTTCAAATGTATCTCAGTACTTTCTCCTTTGACTTACTGTTAAGAAGGGTAGCTGTTTTCTAGGAATAACCTAGCAAAGAAAATGTGATTAACATTGAATATAATGAACATTATCTGAAGGAAGTCTGATTTTGCTTTAAGGGGTTTTGAGTAGTCTAGCTACAGTTCTGTCAGAAGTCAGAGCAAGGCTGAATGGTTCCATAAAGTCCCTATAAACCTGTGAGTTTATAAAAAGTCAAAAGCCAATAACTGTTTTCTAGTTAGTATACCTTTCAGGAGCACAGAAAAATTTGTGTGTTCTATGTATATATGCATTTTTTTGCCTTTTCATACTGTTCATGGCATTCTCAAGGCAAGAATACTGAAGTGGTTTGCCATTCCCTTCTCCAGTGCTGGAAAAGACTGAAGGCAGGAGGAAAAGGGGGTGACAGAGGATAAGATGGTTCGATGGCATCACCGACTCGATGGACATGAGTTTGAGCAAGCTCTAGGAGTTGGTGATGGACAGGAACGCCTGGAGTGATGCAGTCCATGGGGGTTACAAAGACTCGGACACGACTGCGTGACTGAACTGAACTGAATATATGTGTTTTGATTATTTTACCTGGGATAACTCAGAAATACATTTTACACTAGCAAGTAAAGAAAACATTGAAAGGCTAAAAGTTTATTCTTTTACCTAAGCTCGCTATGAAATACAACTACTTTGTTGAGATATATATATATATACATATATATATATATATATATACACACACACACACACACACACATATATATATATATATACTTTCAATGAATAATACAAATCTCTACCTCAAGGACACTAATTATATAATAGAAATATATGCATCTATTCTGAATGTTCAAAATTTTTATTGATCAGGTACTAACAAAGAAAAATAAAGGAAAAAATTCTGAATATACACCATACACAGTTAAGAAGAATACAATGGGGGAAGCTACAAAAAAAAAAAAATGAGGGAAAAAATCACTCCCCTGCTGAATGTTTGACAAAAATCAAAACTTTGTTTTTGGACGCAGGCACTTGTACCTGCATTAAATCACCATACTTACACTCTGTTCCCTATTAAAAGCAACATCGCTCTATCTTTCGGTGAAGCCTATTTATTAAAGTATTCCCCTGTGCCAAAGGAACCAGTAAAAGTCAGTGTTCCTCACCACATTTTCTGAGAAGCACATTTTATAGCTATGTGCCAACATGACAGTTTTCAAGAGGAATCCAAAGAGACCCACATGCTTTAAAGCACCTGAAAAGTGGGTGTTAAAAGGGAAACAATCCACCACTGAATTTTAAGATTAGCTCATCTGTCCCTGAAAACAGTAGTGGCATTTAAAATTCTATCCCTTTTTCCTTCTTAGCATGATTAGCAAATCTTAATTTAGCATAGAGTTCGAATTAAAAGTACTGCACTTTACATTTTGGGATTTGGGGTTAAATTAGCAAATAATAATAATAACTCTTGGTTATTAATCACTTTCTTAAGAACTTCAACATCTCTGCAAAAAAACTCTCAATAGCCAATGACCTTACCCAGTGGCTTGTATATTATAAAATGGTAGGATCCTTACCTTCAAGAAGTGTGCTGCCTAGAGACCCTAAGACAACAAATAATCCAGTGAAAGTTTACTGTGACTGCAGTATAGACAAAACAGTTACATCCATCTGGATGGATCAAAGAAGACCTCATGAAGGAGGTAAAACTAAGGCTGGTATTGGAAGATAGGAAAGTATTTAAGGAGAAATCAAGAAAAACAGATATTGGTTATGGAGAGAAAATGGTGAACAAAGTCACAGAGGCTGGAAAACAGAGGCAGTGCTTCTCAATGCTGGCTTTTGTCAGAATCACTTGGGGAGGCTCCTTATTAACTTAACCAGGCCTCAATACAGACCTACTAAATTTAAATCTCTCAGGTTTCGAGTATTTATATATACTTTTCATTTCAAAGGTGTTTCTGCTGAGTTTGAGGACCACTGATTAAGGAGATGTTTGGGGAGAAGCCGACAGTCCAGCTGAAACACAGAGTCCGTGAAGGAGATGAGGCTGAACAAGTTTTATGCTGTTAAACCATGTTAACTGTGCTAAATGTCAAGCTGAGACACCTTTATGACATTCTCTGACCGTGACTGTTAAGCAGTGCATAAAAAAATCAATGTGCTCTAGGAACATTTTGTGGAAATAAAGACTATCGCGTGAAGGATTTAAAAAAGGAGGAACTGGGAGTAAGAATACAAGTTAGACATCAATGCAATATTCCAGGTGAGAGGAGTGAACGGTGAAATTTAAAACAAGGTGCAATTCAAAAGACACAGGAAAGGTAGAACTTACAGGAACTGGAAACTGAAGAAAGAATAAAAACTGAATCTGAAGATGATTTTCAGCTGAGTAAGTAAATGCTGGTGAGCAATTGCTAATGATGAAAGTAACAGGACTGAGTTTCAATAGGTGACCACATGCACAGCACAGGTTTACACTGGCTGCCTGTGAATAGTTCCACCTTTGCCTTCGATAGTGTCCCTACTTAGATGATAACTAGTAATCGCCTTAGGTTTAAAGTGCTCTTATGTTATTCCTCTGGAAATGTCTACCAGGAAGCTGGAAACGAGCGTGTGGGGACAGAGCCTCAGCATCAAGGAAGGGAATGCATGCCTAACAGCTGATTACCAAAGTTAAGAGGATGAGTGAGATCACCAACAGAAAGCAAGCAGAGAGAAAACCGACAAAGGAACGCCTACCCTTTGTACAGGTAGAAGAGGAAAGAGGCGAACGAAAGCAAAAAACAAAAACGATGAATTACAAAGGGGGGAAATCATCATGAGAAAATATTGAGTATAATGAAATCAAGGAGCTAGAAACATTTTTAAAAAGGAGGATGTCCAAAAGGCAGTCAGGAATATAAACTTGGAAGAGTAAATTGAATATGAAAAAAAGGAGACCATCAGGGATCCTCAAGCACTGTCGGCAGGATAAGGAGGCAAAAAGCCTCTGTGATGTTGGCAGGATAACGAGAGATAAAGAAAACAGAAATAATGATTACGTCTACGCTTTAAGAAGTTTAGAGGTAAAGGGATCTTCATCGATCAACAGAGAGAAAAAGGAAGTGAATAACAGGAAGATTTTATTGACCTCAGGAATGAGATGGGATATAGAGTTAGGAACATACAATGAGGACAGAGAGCCTATTTAACAGGAGCAAAGAAAACTGAGATGCACAAGAGGCATGGTCCAAGCTGTGGCTGTGCCTCTAGGAGGATGGAAGTTAAAGGCTGTGACTGAGAAACTGCAATTTTGGAAGAGTCACCAGCAAGGAGGCAACAACCGCTCAGAGGTGGAAAGGACTGGTGTGCAGGGAAGGCTTTAAAACAAGCCTTAAGGAAGATGGGGAAGTACCCTGGAGATGAAGAAGGAGACAATGATGTAATTAGATGATGTTGATGTAAAATAAGAATTTCAAAAGAAAGGACTTTGAACAGTAGCCAAGAAAAGGTCTTTCAGGGGCAGGGAATCTGTTCTGAAACTATCTCTATTCCACACACCTCTTCCAGTTTCATCAAACAGTGACAGTAAGAGTTGGAACAGGTAAGACGGAAGGTGTCATTCTCAGGGAAAAAATGTCAATTAATTCAAGAATGCTAAGAGAAGCAGAGTAGCACGGGAAGGTGGAATCCAAAAGTAAAGGAGAGCAGTGGGCTCAGAGGAGGCAGTTCGGAGCTGGGCCAAAGAGGAGGTCAAACCCTCAGGTGGAAAGAGACATAAAGCAGAAAAGAAGAGCAGAGGAGGATTCTAACAGAAGATCAGAGTTTAAAAGGATGCCGGTCTTGAGAAGTTCGTGGAAACTACTATAGACACTATGAACAGACGAAAGAAAAAGAACTGGAATAACCAAATTAACATTTCTCTATTCTCTGGACATCAAAATAGATTTACATCTAACTTTATCTCAGAGTATTTTTGAAGAAATATGTCTACCCACCCATACAAACTTTACCAGGCTTTCCCACAAATATCATAGAATTCCAGGGGTAAGAAAATCATATTCTAGAGCCATCCCACTTGCTACCCATCATCTCATTTTTATACTATATGGGTGAAATGAGATTAGAAATTAATTTTAGGACTGTCTTGAAAGGCTTTTTTTTTTTTTTTTTTTAAAGAGACTTCAAAAGGAAGCATGTGGAGGTTGGGGATAATGGGATTTTAGAGACTCATTGTGTGCACACAGGAAAGCAGTGCTTCTTTCTCAGTGCCAGCTGGTTGAGGGGGTGGGGAGTGCAGTCTAGGAAATGACTACCCAAAGTAATTACCCTTTTGAATGCACAACATGGCTCTAATAAGTGTGGCATTACAAAATTGAGGCTCATTTATATCAAGGTTCCATTTAAAAGCATGGAATCACTGCTGGAATTCTACATTTTAATTTCTGAGATGTGAAGACCAATGCTAATAGTAATAAAACAGTAAAGATAAGGTAAAACAAAAGTTTAACAAAGCTATCTTTTAAAAATATGTTTTACAAACATTAGCAATGTCTCACACATACAGTGCTCTTAATGAATGTTTGGTAGATACATTGCTACGTACCATTGATACATACCATTGCTGTAGATACTGCCCTATGTTGAAACTTGGTCAAGCATAGTGCTGTTTTAAATATTTTAATCTTGTTTACTTCACACAGCAACTTAACAGGTAGCATGGGAAGTTGGAATCCAAAAGTAAAGGGCTGAAATGGGCTCAGAGGAAGCAGTTAGGAGCTGGGCCAGAGAGGAGGTCAAACCCTCAGATGGAAAGAGATACAAAACAGAAAAGGAAAGCAGAGGAAGGCACTATATTGTATTTATCAGATGAGAAAATTAATGTTTTGAAAGTTTATGGTATTAGATATTTTAGTCATTCAACATTAATGATGATTTACTCTGCCTGGGTCTGGGTATACAGCAATGAACTAAAAAGACATGGGGATTATAACTGGAGGAGGCAGGAATTCAGGTATTAATCAAGAACCAAACGAACATAAAATAAAAAATCATGACATGATTTTATACATGCCATGAGAGAGAAAACTTGGTGCCTGAGTGAGTATAACAAGAAAACCTGTTTAGATTGGGTGGGAAGGGATAAGACCTAAGGGATCAAGAGTCAACCACACGAAGAATGAGGTAGTGTTCGGAGTCGTTTAGTGAATTCAGGGATTGAAAGAAATGTCAGGGGGCTCAGGCTCAGAGAGCAAGCAGAGGTGAGGGCAGTAACGCACACCAGCTTGAGTCCCTGAAGGCTCTGGTGGGCAGAGGCCTCGGCAGAAAGTTCAGGCCTCATTCGAGTGTAAGGGAAGGCCCTGGGAGGATTGGTAACAGGGGTCTCAGGTGGAGGAGGAGGAAGACAGAGGTGTGCGGCTCAGACTACCAGATTTCAGTTCTGATAGTCATTAGCCACTCCCTGGAGAACGAGTATTATGGAACTCAGTGGTGATACATAGTTAGCTAGCTACATAGTTAGCAAGTGGTAGAAGAAGGATCCTGTCTGCTCCAGAAGCTTGAGCTCTTAACCACTATCTTTAAATAGCAGAAATGTTTCTTCAATAACTTTAAAACTGAGTTCTGAGTCCATAAAAAAATTACTTCCTTTTACTGGGGTAACAATTAGAAGACTTTTTTAGGATTAAATCTCAAACCATTTCAATGTGGCAAATGTGCATTTGTGTCCCAAGGCTTACAGATGCTGAACGGTGACTTTTGGTGGTCAATAACGGCTGGAAACTACCCTGAGAATAACACTTGTCTTTCTTGCAGCTTTCAGTAAATTTATACTCAGAGTTGGCAGACAAATCTTTATGTCTGAGTTCACTGTAACACCTTCTCATGATTCTTTTGTGTCTTCTAAGACCCAGGAGGGAAGTGCCAGATTACTGAGAATTTTCACCAGGCTTGGAGCTGAATTTGAGGCATAAACCCCATGAGTACTACTAACTTATGTACAAAAGAAAAGTGATGCCAAGATTATTTAATGGTTTTTAAATAATTATTTTAAAAATAATCTTTGAACTAGTGAAATGCCTTATTCAGAGTATACTTACCAGATTTATGACATAGACAGATATTAGAGATCTACATTTAATTTCATAATTTTAGCCAATATGTCACAAAATCTTAGAGATACCTAGAAGAGCTTTCATAAATTTTAGTGATGTGTAATAATAATTAAATAGAAAAATCAATCCCTTCATTGTTTTAAACAAAACAAAATTTGGAAAAAAAGTTTGCAGTTGAACTATATAACCTGTTTACAGTGTTTAAGAAGTCCATAATGGAAAAACACATCTATGAATCAAAATATGCTTCTAACTACTGAAGAGAGCATGGCTTATAGTATTCACCATACAGGAGCTAAATGTCACCTTTATTCTTGTTACTGTTATGTAATATGGGGGCTTCCCTGGTGGCCCAGACAGTAAAGAATCTGCCTGCAATGCGGGAGACCTGGGTTCGATCCCTGGGTTGGGAAGATCCCCTGGAGGAGGGCATATTCCGGTATTCTTGCCAGGAGAATCCCCATCGACAGAGGAGCCTGGTGGGCTAGAGTCCATGGGGCCACAAATATACTGACTATTTTACGTATGTGTTATCATCCATATTCCCCATTAAAATGCAAATTCCATGAAAGTAAGGAATTTTTTTTCTCCTGCTGCCTCACTGCTAAATTACCCCAACATATAAAACAATGCCTGGCACTTAATAGACGCTCAAAAATATATTTCTTTGATAAAGGAGTAAAAGAATGAATGAGCTTCAAAGGGATGTATCACTAAGTATCATCTGAGACAACCTTTCTGAAAGTTCTTTGCAAACTGTAAACCATTCTACAAACAAGAGTATCAACACCAACTTCATGATAACTACTCAGACCATTCACGAAGTATTCCACATTAATTATCTCCTTCGCTTTCCAATTCACAAAAGAAAGTGAAGTTTAAACAGATTCTGCAACTCACACAATATAAACGGCAGAATTACAATTTCAAAAAAAAAAAAAACCTGATTCCAAATGCAGCTGCAAGGATCTTAACTCTTGATCTCCTGTCTTTTCTACATTGCTCTCTTCACTGGGATATGCTGACTCCACATGTGTAAAACTAAATGTACAAGAACACTCTATTAAATTCTATGTACAATTGATATTAGATTTATGACAAAGAGCATTGTCTTTTAATTAGAAAAATCTGGATTTGCATCCAGTTTCTACAACCTACTTGGGATTTGGCCTTGAGCAATTTACCCATCCTTTCTAAGCCTCAGTTTCACCTTCTATAAAAGAGGATAATAATAGTGCTTCCTAATTGTAAGGAATAAATTATATATTTCAACTTAGGCATTCAACTTATACCTGGCTCTTAGTAAATAATCAGTACATTTTATTTTCACCTTTGATGATGGAAGAAATACTTTCTCGGTGTCTAATATTAGAAGTGACATTGGAAGTTCAGTTCAGTCGCTCAGTCATATCCAACTCTTTGTGACCCCATGGACTGCAGTATGCCAGGCCTCTCTGTCCATCACCAACTCCTGGAGTTTACCCAAACACATGTCCATCGAGTTGGTGATACCATCCAACTATCTCATCCTCTCTCGTCCCTTTCTCCTCCTGCCTTCAATCTTTCCCAGCATCAGGGTCTTTTCCAAGAGTCAGTTCTTCGCATCAGATGGCCAAAGTATTGGAGTTTCAGCTTCAGCATCAGTCCTTCCAATGAATATTCAGGACTAATTTCCTTTAGGATGGACTGGCTGGATCTCCCTGCAGTCCGAGGGACTCTCAACAGTCTTCTCCAACACCACAGTTCAAAAGCATCAATTCTTTGGCAGATAGATTTCTTTAGAGTCCAACTCACATCCATACATGACTACTAGAAAAGCCATAGCTTTGACTAGATGGACCTTTGTCAGCAAAGTAGTATCTCTGCTTTTTAATATGCTGTGTAGGTTGGTCATAGCTTTTCTTGCAAGGAGCAAGCATCTTTTAATTTCATGTCTGCAGTCATCATCTGCAGTGATTTTGGAGCCCCCCAAAATAAAGTCTGTCACTGTTTCCATTGTTCCCCCATCTACTTGCCATGAATTGATGGGACCAGATGCCATGATCTTAGTTTTCTGATTGCTGAGTTTTAAGCCAACATTTTCACTGTCCTCTTCCACTTTCATCAAGAGGCTCTTTAGTTCTTCTTAGCTTTCTGCCACAAGGGTGGTGTCATCTGCATATCTGAGGTTGTTGACATTTCTCCCGGCAATTTTGGTTCCAGCTTATGCTTCATCCAGTCCGGCATTTCTCATGATGTACTCTGCATTTACAGCCTTGATGTACTCCTTTCCCAATTTTAAACCAGTCTGTTGGTCCATGTCCAGTTCTAACTGTTGCTTCTGACCCACATACAGGTTTCTCAAGAGGAAGGTTAGGTGGTCTGGTATTCCCATCTCCTGAAGAATTTTCCAGTTTATTGTGATCCACACAGTCAAAGGCTTTGGCATAGTCAATAAAGCACAAATAGATGTTTTTCTGAAACTCTCTTGCTTTTTCTATGATCAACGGATGTTGGCAATTTGATCTCTGGTTCCTCTGCCTTTTCTAAATCCAGCTTGAACATCTGGAAGTTCACGGTTCGCGTACTGTTGAAGCCTGGCTTGGAGAATTTTGAGCATTACTTTGCTAGCCTGTGGGATGAGTGCAGTTGTGCAGTAGCATGAACATTCTTTGGCGTTGCCTTTCCTTGGGATTAGAATGAAAACTGATCCTTTCCAGTCCTGTGGCCACTGCTGAGTTTTCCAAATTTACTGGCATATTGAGTGCAGCACTTTCACGGCATCATCTTTCAGGATTTGAAATAGCTCAACTGGAATTCCATGACCTTCACTAGCTTTGTTCGTAGTGATGTTTCCTAAGGCCCACTTGACTTCACATTCCAGGATGTCTGGCTCTAGGTGAGTGATCACACCTTCATGATTAGAGAAGGTGACAAAAAGTGGAAAGTGGGGAAGCAAAATCAACAGGTTTTCTCTGCAATTTCTATTTCCCCTCTGAATGTGTACTGATTTTATAGAAGCTAATGTTAACAAAGGCATACTTTTCTTTCTAACACAGGATGGGGCTCAATATATTATTCTTCGACCCTTGGTAAAAGTTTAAAATGTCTGTTTAGATCTTCTGCCCATTTTTTTTATTAGGTTGTTTGTTTTTTTAATATTAAGCTATATGAGCTATTTGTAAATTTTGGCCTGCTAAAAAGTGGAAGGAGTAACAAAATTTTTAACGATTTGCTGTCTTAAGCTTTAAAGTGATAAAAGTCTTCTTTATGTATTCCAAAACCCCAATAAATTTTTTTTGCCATATAAGAACAAGTATCTAGATGGTTACTTGTTAAATCAAAGTCACAGAGTTACTGGCAGAGTGTTTTGGATGAATTAGCCCTTGCTGGTGGGGATCATTTTTACTGGGAAACAGAGAGTATAAACAGCCAGATACATGGCTCAGAGAGCTATAGTCTTCTGCTGAAGTGCAACAGTAACTGCACAACCCGGACTACTCCATTCTGGTTGTGAACCCAAATTAGCAGGCCCTTGCTCGGGAAAAAAGGTCTATTCTCTGGTTTTATAAGACACTCTTATTTCCTAGTTTATCAGGCACTGATATTTTCCAGGTACAGGAGTTTAGTTATGATGCTTCCTTAGAAAATTCCTCTTTGAATGTTAACTATTACATTTAAAGGGTGAGGGCTAAAAGTAAAAATTGGATTTCAATATTTATTACACTGAAATAGTACTACCTAGAAGAAGTGTGCTGGTTCACAAGCACATTAAGCTTTCTCACCTCCCCATACAAATTTCACAAGTTTTTCTTCAATTCTCCCCCTTTCCTTACAAGTCCTAGACAGAGAGATGGCAGTAGGAGCCATTAAAACCAATTAACGTTTCACCTTCATTTTGGTACAAAAACGAGGGGAAAAGAGAAGCACTTCAAATTAAATCCTTTGTTGTTGTTGTTCAGTTGCTCAGTTGTATCTGACTCTTTGCGACCCCATGGACTGCAGCATGCCAGACCTCCTTGCTCTAATAATTTAAAGATTTATTAAATCTTTAATAAGTACTTAAATTTATCAGTTCAGTTCAGTCGCTCAGTCGTGTCCTACTCTTTGAGATCCCATGAACTGCAGCACGCCAGGCCTCCCTGTCCATCACCAACTCCCGGAGTCCACCCAAACACATGTCCATCGAGTTGGTGATGCCATCCAACCATCTTATCCTCTGTTGTCCCCTTCTCCTCCTGCCCTCAAATTTATAAATTATTTCAAATTAGAGAAAAACACTTACTTATGACAAAATGCACATGTGTAAAACATTTAATGATCAAATGAAGGAAATTAAGTGTAACATCTTCCCAGCGTTCACAAATACATAATTTTCCACCAACTATTCTATCCTTTAACATTAAAACAGCTTCCCAGGTGACACTAGTGGCAAAGAATCAGCCTGCCAATGCAGAAGACACAAGACACACGGGTTCAATCCCTGGGTCGGGAAGATCCCCTAGAGAAGAGAATGGCAACCCACTCCAGCATTCCTGCCTAAAAAATTCCATGGACACAGGAGCCTGGAAGATTACAGTCCATGGGGTCACAAAGGGTAAGACATGACTAAGCACGCAGGCGCAGTGTTAGAACACACGGCGTTAAGGGTCTCTGCGCGTTCCATGGTTTTCAGTCCTGTCTGACTCTTCAGGAAAAGTGCGTTAATCCAGAGCCCTGGTTTCAGCGAGTAACAAAGGAACCAAACTATTCTTTGAAAATATTTTGGGGACAAGGAACTCTATAATATATCACAGAGTTTCTTCTAAAATTCAATGTCGACCCTTTTTATTGCCAATATTAAGTGAAAGCATTCCTTAATGTAGACATTAAAGTGTTATACAATTACCTTCCAAAAAGCCCGCAGTAACTACCGTTATTTGTACAGTATACTGGAGAGAGAACGAGATAGCATATTCAAACCTGTCATTCTTGCATATAGGGTAGTAGTTAAAAGCACAGAGTTTTGGAGTTGAGCCAACCAAGCTTCAAACCACACTGGTTCTGCCACTTACTAGCAGGGTAACTCTGGGCAAATTACTTAATCTCTCTAAACTTCCCGTTCTTAACCCTACTTTATAGGATTGGTAAGTGACTTTAAAAGTATATTAAGTGCTTAGTATATTAGTGCCTAACACATTAGTATTTGGTGGCTACAGGCAATATATTCCAGGGGTTAATTGTAAAAATTCTGAAATTCAACATTTTAGGTTCAAAGTCAAGTTTTCCCGCTTGTTACCTATGTGGCCCTGAGCAAATTATTTCACCTCTCTGTACTAACGATTAATAAACATATGAAAAGCATTAGAAGAGTGTTTCACATATGGGAATAATAATTTTATATTTATCAATTATGACAATTTAAAAATTACTTCAATGAAGTCTCATAGAAGCTGAAATTTAAAGAACGTATCAGAGCAATTTTCTCTTCTGATATTTTAGCTGATCAGCATTAGAAATAAATGAATGCTACTAACTCAACCCAGACCCATAAATACCAATATACAGATACACATTGGCCAACTTCCTAGGTCAGACTCCCTAGTTTCAGGTTTCTCTGACTTATCTGATGTTCCAAATTACCCAGAGATTGTGGCTAGCAGGTCTGGGGTGGATCCTTGGAGTCTGTAAGTATTATAAGCTTCACAGATGAGTCCTATAGCCAGGCAGGCTGAGAATCCTGAATTAGTTGAAGCTATGCCCAACCACAGAATTTGCAAAGAATATCTAGCAGTCACACCCACTAACCAGAATTATTGTTTTACTAGTATTATGTAATGGAAATGGAAACAGTAACATGATTTTTTAGTTCAACAAATATTTGGTTGAATATCAGTGCCAAATATTTATTAAGCATATATTTACTAAGTAACTATTATAGTACAATTCGCAAAGCAGTATATGAAGGTTAATAGGGAAACAAACTACTTCTTAAAAATTAACATCATTTGGGAGATGAAAGTGTCAGACAGAAAGGAAGAGCATCCTTGGCAGAATAACATTTCTATACGCTATCGTTTGACTGAAGAGTTCAGAAAGTATCGGGACAGGGGATCTTTAGGTCCAGAGGTCTGGTTCTTACAAATCTGTTATAGTTATTTAGGACAGTGTTATCACTGCTAATGAGCTAAAAATGCTGATAACTGAAGAACATTCAAATACCAAATTCACTGCAAAAATAATGTAAAAGGTATAGCCATTTTTTCCTGACCCTTCTGAACATTAGTACTTAGAAACATGCTATAGTTTTTCTTTCATGAGTAAAATTATCACAAACTTGGAACGGAATTTTTTTCAAAAAAGTGATAAAAGAAAATAAGCTTCCATTCTCCCAAGCCCCCAATAAGCCCATCCCACACATGTACCCACATATGTGCTCTAACTATGAATAATGTCTACAACTGAGGGACCTAGAATCTACATCCTATTAGAAACACAAGCATAAATAATTATGTAAGGAAAACCAAGTGCAATTTCACCAAAAACAGCACTAATATTACTATACTGAATGGAAAACACTTGTAAACCACAGTGCAGCAAATGTGCATATGTTTCATTAATTACATTAGCCAGTATGGTCAAGAATTAGCCCTGTATAAGATCCATGGTCGTACATGGAGAGGTACAACCGTGAAATCATCAGGTAATTCTCTGTAATCTTCTGGTTAAAGAATTACTACCTATATGCATTAATCTGGAATAAAATAGATTTAAATGCAGTCATTAAAGCTATTTAAATATTACTGGTCCATAGGAGCACGAGCTAAAATATAGCATCTAATAGGCATTACTCAAAATATGACCCCAGAAAGCAGCCGGGGTTTCCAGTTATCCACTGCCCCAGAGATTAGGAAAATAAAGGATCACTTAGGACTCTGATAACTACTCCTGAGTGCTCACTGCAGATAGATGCCTTTTTTTAACTTTTTTAATTTTCCAAATGTCCTACTTTAAAATAGTAGTACTATCAGCAGTATTTATAAGGGTCCTAAGTGATATACTTTTATGACTAGGGAAAATGATTCTCTTACTTATTTAAGGATACTATCTGAGGGATCAGATTTATTTGAATATGACAACATGGCCATTTAAAAACTTTGTCCTTGAAGAGGTTGAATCATGTTCTCCCTCAAAAAAAAAAAAAGGTCTTGGGTTCCCCTCATTTTGTACAAGAAAAAATAATAATGCGAGGGCTGAAATTCCACATACCGCTTTCAAATTTAAGTCTTCTAAAGGTTGGCTCACAGTAGCGATGCTACGTGATGACAACAATTTCACTGGTAGTGACAGAAGAATTCCTCCTACTCATCTGATGTGCGATCCCAAGACACGCAGGAAACACAGCGAAGGCTGGCAAATGAAAAGTGCTCCTTCCCTCTGAGCAAAAGCAGAGCCAACTTTTCTACTGAACTGCCCTTAAGAGTATAGGTCATAACCACAGAATGACTTTTATTACTCATTCTTCATCCTTTCAACCTCCAGTTTTCCACTCCCTCCATCTCTCTCTTTTTTTTTTTTTCCTTTCCTACTCTCTTTCTAGCTTTTGCCTATCTCCACAACAACCAGTTCCTTTAAGAGGCACTCAACCATATTGCTATTCCTATGAATTTAAAAAGGGATGGTTGCAGATAGACCTTGAAATATGTGGAAGACATCTAGGCAGCCTCCCATGCAGATACACATGGGCACTTCCTCACGCTAATCCACAATTGATTTCTTAAGGATACGGCATTTATAAGATGGGTTTAGTCATGTTTCTAAGTCTTTCTCAAATTTTCCTCCAGTACCATACGAAGAAACTTGCATGATATGATAAGTCTAAGATCCCTGACTTAATACTGTTTTAGAAGGCAGGCGGCTCAGTGGTAAAGAATTGGTTTGCCAAGAAGGAGACGCAGGTTTGATCCCTGGGTCAGGAAGATTCCCTGGAGAAGGAAATGGCAACCCACTCCAGTATTCTTGCCTAGGAAGTCCCATAGAGGAGACTAGTGGGCTACAGTCCATGGGTCACAAAGAGTCAGACACAACTTAGCGACTAAACAACAAACAGCAAAGGATACCTAGGGCAAAGAATCCACTATGAGTCTTTAATAACGCCCTCACAGAAAGGCATCTATCAAAGTGAGTTTCATACAGTGATCTGGACAAAGTCAGAAGATGTAAACCATTTTAATCCACTGCCTTCAGCTACATAAGATCTAGATTCCACTGCTCACTGCAAGCCTTCAGCTAACATATTCTTCAAAGAATTGACACAAGGAAACTCAGTAATGTCTAGTGACAGAACTCTCTGAGGTTTTCAAACTGAGAGCTGTTTGCTTGGGGTTTACATAGTGCAGAAACAACTTAGGCGACAAATAACCTAAGTGCCATCACCGTGTTTCAGTCCAGAAGTTTTTATTACAGAAGTTTAGCCTTGGGCAAGTACGGCAATCCGCACGTTGTGATGGCAAATACAGAGCGTATTTTCCTTCTGAGCAGTAGACAGCACTTGGATTGCTCCTGAGAAGGATTCGTGAAACACTTCCAATCAACACATTACGGCTGCAATAGCTAGATGTAGCACTCACAAATTGTATGTTTTAATTGTCAAAATTGTTTCCTTTTCAGATGAACACAGTCAACGCTAACTTTCAGTAAAATCATCCAAACCAAACTAGTTTATCAACTGACATGAAAAACAATTACTACCCTCCCACCACCAAGGATATCCTCTGAGATATGTCAACTATTACAAGAGAAAAACCTAGAAATGGATAGAAATGACAAAATAATTTACCAAAATGAAGTACAGAGGCAAAGTTAAATAAGAGAAAAAATTTTTGCCAATTTCAAAGTCCACTGATGATGATAAAGGTTCTTGATGAGTTTACAGCAATTCAAAGTTTTATAAATGGTGTGTCTTGAAAGTTGCTTAGTTCTCTTTCCAGCTTACTGTTTTGTGATTTTTCTGGCATAGTCACATATTAACCTCAAATTTCATAGTTCTAAAGGAGCTTAACAATTGTTATTCTAGACTACATCCAAAAAAAATGTTTCCCAAATCAATGAAATCAACTGAATAATTCCTACAATTTTATTTAAAGAAAAAAATAAGCAGATGAAGCCCATATAATCCTCCAACTTAGTAAAAAAACAAAAGCCAAATTTCTTTGAAGTCCCTGTCCCTCATCTACTCATGTTACCAACTTAGAACGAGATTCAAGTATTTTTCATATTACTCACCAAAATTCAAAATGGCACATGCAAAGGTCCTTTTGGCTCTTGAATCAAAATTATTAATAAGATTTCACACTTTATGTCAAGTTTTTTACATTAATGGGGGGGCTATCTCATTCTCAAATTCTGTACCACAGTTTCCAAATTCACAGTAAGCAATTATCAATATCATCCCTAACCAAGTACACTTATACTTTACCTCCCTTTCTGATTAATAAAATTCCCCTCTGTTCCTCTTAGTAGACAATAGTGTATATACATATGTGTGTATGTGTGTGTGTGTGTGTGTGTGTGTGTGTGTGTGTGTGTGTCTGGTCCATGAACCACACACACTTTCAGTAGGACAAATGGCTAGGTTCTAGCTGCAGGAATCCAACAATATACAACTCAGTTCCAACTAGTGATTTGCTCCCAACTAGTAGTATTTGTCCCTGTAGCACAAATATGCAAGGGGCAACTGGAACTTTGACTAACTGGCTCCTCTGGGATAGCTCCAGCAATTCAAGGGCTTCCTATCTATTTGACCTTCATTTTGCCAATGCAATATGAGAAGAGACTGTCAGGGACATGCTCTCAGCGTCCCTGCACTTTAAGATCCATGTGCCTCCTGTTTTGCTCCCCTCCACTCTTCCCGAGAAGATATGAAGCTAGCTTATCCCTGTTTGCGATTGAGAAGCTGGCTTGAAACACGTCAGATATCAATCGCCAATTATCTTATGTCAAAATTTGTGCTACTGTGAGATAGTCACCCATGTGATTTACATTTGATCATGATTTCAGTAAAGCATTTAACAATCTTTAATTATATCCTCCAGGACAAGATGGAGAACCAGAGGCTTCATAGTAATGCTATTAGGCAGACTGAATAACAAAGCCCAAAAATTGCTCAACAACATCCTGCAGACAGGTCTCTAATAGCACGTCACAGGATTCAGTCCTCAAGTTGAAATTTTTCAAGCTTTTTAATAATAACTTGAGTAATGATATGTAAGCCTTTCTACCAATAATTGCATGTTAGAGGTAAAACTTAAATGTTTAATGGCAGAAGCAGATTTCAAATTCATGCTTTCACACAAGAAAAAAAATTACTGAGTGATTACTATATGCTAGGTGGCAAACCTTGATCAATATACAAATAAAAAATACAGTGTGTCTTCAGGAAATGTATGACCTACTAAAAGAGATAAATAAATGACTAGGATATCTTAGATTACTTAGCAGAAATTTTATAGGTCAGGAAAGAGTAGAATGATAGCCTCTAAATATTGAAAGATTAAAAACTATCATCTAAGAATACTCTATCCAGTAAAGTTATCTTTCAACTATGAAGAAGTAAAGGCTTTCCCGGTCAAATAAAAGTTGAAGGAGTGCATCATCACTAGACCTGCCTTACAAGGAATGTTGAAGAGTCTCTTCTACCTGAAATGAAAAGGCAAAAGTATATAAAACTTTGAGTGAGGTGATAAATAGAAGCAGAAAATTTCAACTCTGTATCAGAATAGACCATTAAACATTTAATCATAGCATAAAGGTTAAAAGAAAAAAATCAGTAAAAATAACTATAGATACTTTGATTTGGTGACAAACTCATTACATAAAAAGGAATCATCTGAGGCAACAAAAACATAAAAAGGAAAGAGGAAAAGGACAGAACCTATATAGACAAATTAAGGTAAGATGCTATCAAGAAAAGGACTATTTTATCTATAAGATGTTTTATAGAAAACTCATAGTAAAAAAAAAAAGAGAGAAAATTGAGAATAATTCAGAAAAAAACACCAAAAATGGGAGACAGAAATACAAGAAAAAAGAAATAATGAAGTGAGACACAAAAAAATCACAGCATAAAGTGGCAGTACTAAGTCTTTATCTACCAGTAATTATACAAAATGTAAATGGATGGAATTCACCAAGAAAAATATGCAAAGTGGCTGGATGGATCAAAAGTAAGACCCAACTATATGCTGCCTCCAGGAGACTCATCTCAGTTCTAAAGGCAAAAATAGGCTTAAAGTGAAGAGATACTCCAAGCAAATATCAGCCAAAATAAAGCAGGGAGAGCCATACTCACACCACACAAAATAGACTTTAAGCCAAAAAAGGTGACAGATAAGAATGGACACTATGTAATGTTAAAGGGTAATCCATAAAGATGACATGCACTTTGCATAGGAACACCACAATATATAAGCAACTATTGACGGACTTAAAGTGACAAATTGACAACAACACAATAAAAGGAGAAACCTTTAAAACCCCCACTTGCATTAATGGATAGATCATAAAGATAGATAGTCAACAAAAATACAGCAGTCTTAAATGAAACATTAGACCAGATTAACTTAAAAGATTTCTACAAAACACGCCATCCAAATGTAGCGGAATACTTATCCTTCCCAAGTACACATGAAACATTCTCAAGGATAAACCATACCCTGAGACACAAAACAAGAATTACTAAATTTACAAAAACTGAAATCAAATCAAGAATATTTTCTGGCCACAATGTTGTGAAAATAGAACTCATCTACGAGAAGGAAGCTGGGGGGAAAAAGAATCATTACAAATATCTGGAGACTAAAGAGGCTACTAAACAACTATTGGATCCATGAAGAAATCAAAAAAGAACTTAAAAAGTACCTGAAGACATGAAAATTAAAACCAAGAGGGAAATTTATAGCAATACTGACCTACCTCAAGAAACCAAAAAAAAAAAAAAAAAAAAAACCTCAAATAAATAATCTAACCTTATATCCAAAGGAACCAGAAAAAGAAAGACAAAGTCCAAAGTTTCAGGAGAAAGAAGAAAATAATAAAAATCAGAGTCAAACTAAATGAAACAGACACTATAAAATATAATAGAAAAGACTGATGAAACTAAGAGTTGGTTCTTTGAAAAGATAAAGAAAATTGAAAACATTTAGCTGCTTCACTAAGAAAAAAGAGAGAAAGCTCCAATAAAATCAGAAACCAAAGAGAAGATACAAGAGATACCAAAAAAACACAAAGGGTTATGAGACTTACGAACAGCTGTATGCCAACAAACTGGACAACCTAGAAGAAATGGACAGACTCTTACAAGCACACAACCTTTCAAGACTAAATCAAGAAGAAATCAAAAATATGAAAAGAGGAATTACTAGTAAAGAGATTGAAATAGTAACCAAAAACCAAAAGTTCAGGACCACACAGTTTCACTGGTGAATTATACTAAACACTGAAAGAAGAGTTAAGAGCTAATACCTTCTCAAATTCTTCCAAAAAATTTGAAGAGGCAAAGATGCTTCCTAACTCGTTCTATAAGGTCAATTGTACTCTGATACCAAAACCAGACAAGGACAACATAAGAAAGAAAAAGAAAAAAAACTACAGTCTAATATCTTTGATGAACGTAAGTGCAAAAATCTTCAACAAAATACTAGCAAATAGAATTAAACAAACATTAAAAGGATCACACAGCATGGTCAAGTGGAATATATTCCAGGGAAGCAAGGATGATTCGACATCTACAAATCAATCAATGTGATACATCACATTAACAAACTGAAGGATAAAAATCATATGATCATCTTAATAGATGACAATATTCAACATTCATTTGAACAAAATCAATGGGTATAAAAGGAATATACCTCAACATAATAAAGGCCATATAAGACAAACCTACACTAACATCACACTCAGTTGTGAAAAACTCAAAGATATACCACTAAGATCAGGAATAGGACAAGGATTCCCATTCCTACTACTCTTATTCAACAGAGTGTTAGAAGTCCTAGACAGATCAATTAAGTATTAAAAAAAATAAAAGGAATACAGACTGGAAAAGAAAAAGCAGAAATGTAACTATTTGCAGATAACATGATTTTATATATCAAAAACCCTAAAGACAGTACCTTAAAACTATCAGAAATAATAATATACAATAAAATTGCAGGATACACAAAGCAGTATACAAAAATTTGTTGTATTTCTATAAACTAATAACAAATAGCCAAAAGGGAAATTAAAAAAACAACCACATTTATAATCACAACAAAAGGACTAAAACACTAGGAATAAACTCAACCAAGAAAGTAAAAGATTTGTACATTGAAAACTATAAGATATTGTTGAAAGAAATTGAAGATACAAAAACATGGGCTAGCCCATGCCCAGAGACTGGACATTGTTAAAATGTCCATGTTACCTAAAGCAATGTACAGATTCAGTACAGTCCCCATCAAAATCCTAATGACACAGAAATAGAACAAAAATCCTAAAATTAATATGGAACCACAAAAGACCCTAAATAGCTAAAGCAATCCTAAGGAAATCCCCTAAGGAGTATTGGGATATCATACTCCCTGATTTCAAATGATAGTACAAGGCTACAGTAACCAAAACTCTATATAACTGGCTCAGAAACAGACACGTTGATCAATGGAATAGAATAGAGACCTCAGAAACAAACCCATGCTTATATGATACCTTATAGTATGACACAGAAGCCAAGAATTACAGTGGGGAAAAGACAGTTTGTTCAATACTAGTGTTGGGAAAACTGGCCAACTATATGCAAAATAATGAAATTGTATCATTTTCTTACTACATTCAAAATTAAACTCAAAACAGAATAGAGATTTAAATGTAAAACTTGAAATCACAATACTCCTAGGAAAAAAACATGGGAAATAAGCTCTTTTACATTGGTCTTAGTAGTATCTCTCTAGATAAGTTTTATCAGGCAAGGGAAAAAACAGAAATAAATGGGACTATATCGAACTAAAAAGATTCTACACACAAGGGAAATCATAAACCAAATGGAAAGACAACCTATTGAATGGGAGAATATATTAGCAAATCATGTATCTGATCAGAGTTAATATCCAAAATATATAAAGAACTCATACACCCCAACAACAAAAAAGAATCCAAACAACCCAATTTTAAAAATGGGCAGAGAATCCGGATAAATATTTTTTTCCAAAGAAGACATACAGATGGCAAATAGGCTCATGAAAGAAAATGTTCAACATCACTAACAATTAAAAAATGCAAATCGAAACCATGATGAGAGATCATCATATGTCCATTAGAATGGCTACTATCAAAGAGGCAATAAACAAGTATTGGAGAGGATATGGAGAAGAGGGAATCCTCATACACTATTTCTGGGAATGGAAATTGGTTCAGCCACTGTGTGAAACAGTATGGAAGTTCCTCAAAACATTAAGAATAGAACTACCATGTGATCTAGTTATCTAATCCCAGGTATCTGTCTAAAAGAATACAGACACCCTAATTGGAAAAGATAGATGCACCCCTATATTCACTGCAGCATTATTTACAATAGACAAATTACGGAATCAATGTAAGTACCTATCAACAGATCAATGGATAGCAAAAATGTTACATACACTTATAATGGAATACGAATCAGCCACAAAAAATGACAAAATCTTGTCATTGGCAACAACCTGGGTGGATCTTGAGGGTATTATGCTAAGTGAAATAAGTAATACAGAGAAAGACAAATACCATATAATTTCACTCATATGTGGAATATTTTTTAAAAAACAAAAACAAAATAAGCACACAGATACAGATAACAGAGTAGTGGTTACTAGAGGGGAAGGGATGTAAAGGAGGGTAAAATGGGTAAAGGGCATTAACTGTGTGGTAATGAAGGAAACCAAAATTTGGTGGTGAGTATGCTACAGTGTATATAGAAGTCAAAACATAATGTTGGGCACGTGAAACATAACATAATGTTACAAACCAATATTACCTAAATAAAAAAGTAGTACAGAACAATGAAGAAACTCAAAATATAGCTATTATGATTAATGATAAGACTCGAGTTAAAAATCCAAGAAGTCATAGTATTTCAAGGGCATCAATGCAGATTTTGAATTCACACAAAAGAATCACAGAAAGGGACCATGACACAGCTGACCCCTATCCTTCATTAGAAGGCTCTCCAATGCATTTTATGAATGAGTCACTGTATTGGTTCTAATGGGAAGTGTTAGGTTTTATGCTGAAATGTATTTAAATGAACTGGAATGGGGTAGTTGGGAGGGGTGTCAGGGAAGTTTGATTCATTAAAAAGTACTTGAAACTGTACTGAACTGAAAAGGCAACAAACTTTTAAAAAAAGAAACAAATTTGATGCATATTAAGTACCAGTTATAAAAGAAATAGGGTCAGCTGAATCCTCAAATGAAGGCATCCAGAAATGAGAGATTCAGAGGTTAGAAAGTATATGCAGGATGTGTATTTTGTTTATAGTCTGTCTTTTCAGTGAATGAAAGCCAAAGAGAGCGAGGATGAGCTGAAGTAGCTGTGGGGTCTTACACCTTGAGAACAACTTTTCTTCTGGACATTGATCAGCACTGTGACTTTCCAGAGAGGATACCAGGAGTCTGACAACTGTGGTTGTGACCACCCACTTAGGGAGAGCAAGCTCTCTGGTACAAGCGGAAACCTGCAAGGTCTCTCTGTAGCCAGTCAGGCAGAGGAAAAGTGGCTCCTCGCTGACAATCAGCAAGAAAATAGGAACCTCAGTTCAATAAGTATGAGGAACTGATTTCTACTAATGATCTGAATGATCTTGGGAGCAGATTTTTTGCCCTGAGTCTCCAGATAAAAGCCCAGCAGACTGATGCTGTGATTTGAATCTTCTGATATACTGAGCAGAGAACCCAAACAAGCCCAATAGGCTTCTGATCCCCAGAACTTAAATGTATGCTGTTTAAAGTCACTAAATTTGTGGTAATTATTAATAGAAAACTAATGTACTTTCTACATATAGTTCTTCCATCTATCCAAAGAAATATAAAGAATCTGATTTTCTACATTGTTATAAGAAATAGACTTAATTCAAAAAAAAGTAAAAAGTTAAAAGAACTCAGATTCATGATAGTTACCTACAGAAGATCTGAATTAAAATAAAATTCATAAGTAAATATGAATTGAATTCCAGAAACCAATGCTGTATACATTAAACTCCATATCTGTTTCAAAAGATGAAAACATGTTAGATCAATAATCCCAAAATATCTTGGTAAAAAAAAAAATATATATATATATATATAATGATTTAAGGGGAAAACAATACAACTTTTCCGTTTCAAATCTTTGGTAGAACAAAAACATCTATTTTTAAAAGAGAAGTGGAAAGCAATATATACAAAGGTCATTTTTTTTGAGCAAGTAATGACAAGGGACCAGTACATCTGGTCACCATCCATTTCATAACGTTGCTTCAGGGAAATCCAAAAGAACACTTTGTGGTACTCGATCTCTACTCACGAAGGGGTTCATGCAAAGGGTTCACAAATGCTTCACAGTGTGAGAAACCTACACTATGAGATCTGTTGTCTTACAGACTACATGGCAACCAAACCATAAGTGCCTTTATTCTTCTGCAGATAGTTCAACCTGAAATAAATCAAAAGACACAATATTCCACAATACCTGATGTCCTCTCATTTTCTTCCTTTTTAAAATATCTTTATTAATTTATTTGGCTGTGCTAGGTCTTAGCTGTGGCATGTGGGATATAGTTCCCTAGCCAGGGATCGAACCTGGGCCCCCCGAATTTGGAGGGCAGAGTCACAGCCCCTGGACCACCAGGGAAGTCCCTCATTTTCTTCTTAATACAGAAGAAGAATACACATCTGAATCTCTGTTCAACTCAGGAAGAGACAACATCACATAGCCATTCATAAGTGAGTTATAAAATTAGCCTTCCTCAATTCAAATCCTAAATCTACCACTTATAAGTGCGTGATCTTGGCAAGTTAGCTGACTTCTTTGTGCTTCCATTTGCTTTCTGTAAATGGGGAAGATAAGAATACATACATCATAGGCTTGTGGTGCAGATTAAGAGTTAATATATAAAAAGGCTTTGCAACAGTGCCTGAAACATATTAGGTGCTCAATAAATCTTGGCTAGTAAGAAAACAGTCAGGCTTCTGACTTCCCGGGTGGTGCAGTGGATAAGAATCCACTTGCCGATGAAGGGGACATGGGTTTGAACTTTGGTCCAGGAAGATTCTAAGTAAGCCTTTGCAACAAAGTCCTTGCATCACAACTACTGAGCCTGAGCTCTAGGGCCTGTGAGCCACAACCACCAAGTCTGTGCAGCACGGCTGCTGAAGCCCATGTGCACCAGAGCCTGTGCTCTGTAACAAGAGAGGCCACCACAGTGGGAATACCTTGTACTGCAACCAAGGGTAGCCCCCCACTCACAACGACAGAAAGCCCGTGCACAGCAGTGAAGACCCAGTGCAACCAAAAAGAAGTAAACAACTAATTTTAAAGAAAACTGTCAAAGTTTTCCTTTCATTACTTTAAGCAAAACTATATATCCTAACGACAGATACATTTCTCAGTTACAGCCTGTGCAACATGGTGGCACACCACAAAACTTCACCTGTTCCTCTGTCTGCACCATTACTCCTGCATTACACCAGGGTCTTTAGTGTAAGCGCTGCTCATAAATAAGACAGAAATTGGATATGGAACACACTAGTTCAGTTCAGTTCCTCAGTCGTGTCCGACTCTTTGGGACCCCACGGACTGCAGCATGCCAGACTTCCCTGTCCATCACCAACTCCCAGAGCTTGCTCAAATTCACGTCCATTAAATCCGTGATGCCATCCAACCACCTCATCCTCTGGCATCCCCTTCTCCTCCCGCCATCAATCTTTCCCTGCATCAGGGTCTTTTCCAACGAGTCAGTGCTTCGCATCAGGTGGCCAAACTACTGGAGTTTCAGCTTCAACATCAGGCCTTCCAATGAATATTCAGGACTGATCTCCTTTAGGATGGACTGGTTTGATCTCCTTCAAGTCCAAGGGGCTCTAAAGAGTTTTCTCCAAAACCACAGTTCAGAAGCATCAATTCTTCGGCACTCAGCTTTCTTTATAGTCCAATTCTCACATCCATACGTGACTACTGGAAAAACTACAGCTTTGACAAGATGGACCTTTGTTGGCAAAGTAATGTCTCTGCTTTTTAATATGCTGTCTAGGTTGGTCATAGCTTTTCTTCCAAGGAGCAAGCATCTGTTAATTTCATGGCTGCAGTCACCATCTGCAGTGATTATGGACCCCAAAAATATAGCCTCTCACTATTTCCATTGTTTCCCCACCTATTTGCCATGAAGTGATGGGACTGGATGCCATGATCTTAGTTTACTGAATCTTGAGCTTTAAGCCAGCTTTTTCACTCTCCTCTTTCACTTTCATCAAGAGGCTCTTTAGCTCTTCTTCACTTTCTGCCATAAGGGTGGTGTCATCTCCGTATCTGAGGTTATTGATACTTCTCCTGGCAATCTCGATTCCAGCTTGTGCTCCATCCAGCCCGTCATTTCACATAATGTACTCTGCATATAAGTTAAACAAGCAGGGTGACAAAATACAGCCTTGACGTACTCCTTTTCCTATTTGGAACCAGTCTGTTGTTCCATGTTCACTTCTAACTGCTGTCTCTTGGCCTGCATAGACTTCTCAGGAGGCAGGTAAGGTGGTCTGATATTCCCATCTCTTTAAGAATTATCCACAGTTTGTAGTGATCCACACAGTCAAAGGCTTTGGCATAGTCAAGGAAGCAGAAGTAGATGTTTTTCTGGAACTTTCTTGCTTTTCGATGATCAATGGATGTTGGCAGTTTGATCTCTGGTTCCTCTGCCTTTTCTAAATCCAGTGAACATCTGCTAGTTCACAGTTCACGTACATTTGAAGCCTGACTTGGAGAATTTTGAGCATTACTTTGCTAGCATGTGAGATGAATGCAATTGTGGGATAGTTTGAACATTCTTTGGCATTGTCTTTCTTTGGGACTGGAATGTAAACTGACCTTTTCCCACCCAGTGGCCACTGCTGAGTTTTCCAAATTTGCTTGTATATTGAGTACAGCACTTTCACAGCATCGTCTTTGAGGATTTGAAATAGCTCAACTGGAATTCCATCACCTCCACTGGCTTTGCTCATAGTGATGTTTCCTAAGGCCCACTTGACTTCGCATTCCAGGATGTCTGGCTCTAGGTGAGTGATCACCCCATTGTGGTTATCTGGGTCATGAAGATCTGTTTTGTATAGTTCTTCTATGTATTCTTGCCCTCTCATCTTAAAATCTTCTGCTTCTGCTAGGTCCGTACCATTTCTGTCCTTTATCGTGTCCATCTTTGCATGAACTGTTCCCTTGGTATCTCTAATTTTCTTGAAGAGATCTCTAGTCTTTCCCATTCTATTGTTTTCCTCTATTTCTTTGCATTGATCACTGAGGAAAGTTTTCTTATCTCTCCTTGCTATTCTTTGGAACTCTGCATTCAAATGGGTGTATCTTTCTTTTTCTCCTTTGCCTTTAGTTTCTCTTCTTTTCTAAGCTATTTGTAAGGCCTCCTCAGACAACCATTTTGCCTTTTTGCATTTCTTTTTCTTGGGGATGGTCTTGATCACTGTCTCCTGTACAATGTCACGAACCTCTGCCCATAGTTCTTCAGGTACTCTGTAACGTGGTTCACTTTTGAGAAGGGAATGGCAAACCCCTTCAGTATTCTTGCCTTGAGAACCCCATGAACAGTATGAAAAGGCAAAAAGATAGGACTCTGAAAGATGAACTTCCCGGGTCAGTAGGTGCCCAATATGCTCCTGGAGATCAGTGGAGACATAACTCCAGAAAGAATGAAGTGACAGAGCCAAAGCAAAAACAACACCCAATTGTGGATGTGACTGGTGATGGAAGTAAAGTTTGATCCTGTAAAGAACTATATTGCATAGGAACCTGGACTGTTAGTTCCATGAATCAAGGCAAAGTGGAATGGCAAACAGGAATGGCAAGAGTGAATGTCGACATTTTAGGAATCAGTGAACTAATGGACTGGAAAATATAAGAGGGGTCTGAAACTGGCCCAGCTGAGTCTCAGACATGAGCCCAGAAATAGTCTAAAACTGAACCAATTATTGAGATAGGTAGTTTGACCATCTCTGTCTTTGAATTTTGCTTAAAAATGTAAGAGCTTAGCAAAGGAGGTCTCAAAGATCCATAAAGAACATCAGTGGAACTGCAATGAAGAGCTTATAAACTTTTTATATTTTCTGTTTGAATTAAAGTTACCATTAAAACTTAAGAGTGACTTCTTTTGCACTCTTGAACTAAATGAATCCACCATGAAGTATACATTCAAGCAGTAAGAAGCATAGGCTTTGGACTCAGACCGATTTTCAACCCCCCACC
Organism: Cervus elaphus; assembly: GCF_910594005.1. Lineage (NCBI taxonomy): Eukaryota > Metazoa > Chordata > Mammalia > Artiodactyla > Cervidae > Cervus > Cervus elaphus. Next base: position 7,714,071 of record NC_057837.1, on the reverse strand, counting down.
CATCTGAATCTCAGTTTCCTCACCTCTAGGATGGGAATAATGTAAGTACACAACCTCGGGAAGCAGCTGTGAGATTTTCACGCAGTAATGCCCAAGCATGCACATACAATAGAATGCGTGAAACATGATAAGCTCTCAGAGACATTGTAACACGTTAGCTGTTGTCAGTGGTACCTTTATATTTTACTTTTATGTGAAATCAATTTATTCCCAGTAAAAGGTGTGGAGAAATTTCTCTCAGACTACCAGCAATCTCATTTTTATGATTTGGGAGAACTTTAAAATAGGAAAAAAAAAAAAATCTCTATGTGAAAGTGCTAGAGAAGCTGCACTGGCAGCTCCAAGGCTTGAGTCTGTCACACTGCGGCTGCACATATTATAATCCTACACTGGTCTTTTGAATTTCTTTGAATAAATTTGGGGGTCTAACGCAGACAGAAAATGAAATGAAGGACTGAAAATATGAGAATCTCAATTAATCAACATTTCTCTGTATATACTGAAAGAAAGTAAGTCAACAAAATGCCAGTTTGTCCCAAATACACAGTGAGGCCAAAAATTTCCAAAACATCGGAGTCTGGAACAGAGAAAGGTTTATTGAGGGCCCCAGAGGGAGATGGGTGACTCATGCCTTAAAAACTCTAAACTTTCTGAAAGCTCTTAGCAAAGCCCTTTTCTAGGAAAGGTGAGGGAGGGGTGGGTTAATTGTTGCGAACTCCGTGGTGTCAGAGCCTTTGTTCTTGAGGTCAGATCATAATCAGATTATGGGCTTCCCTGGTGACCCAGTGTAAAGAATCCACCTGCCAATGCAGGAGATGCAGGTTCTACCCCTGGGTTCAGAAGATCCCCTGGAGAAGGAAATGGTAACCCACTCCAGTTTTCTTGCCTTGGAAATCCCATGGACAGAGGATCCTGGCAGGCTACAGTCCACGGGGTCGCAAAGAGTCTGGACACAACTTAGGAACTAAACAACAACAACACAGTCAGGTAACAGTGTTGCTGTAAACCTCCCCCAAATGATGTTATTCTCTGATCTGACAAGGAAGGGCCAGGTCCCGGGTCACCCTCCAAGGTCCAGTTCCTGGCTAAGAGGAGGCAGACCTCATTGGTGGCTCCCTCAGGGCCTGGTCCACAGACCCTGCTCAGCTGTCATTGCTGAGGGAGCCAGGGGCCCAGGACCCCACCGGCCCTTCAGGCTCCTCAGGCTGCTATAGAGCGGGGGGCAGGCCCCACAGACTGCGTCCTATGCAGATGGCCGCTGCCATTAGGTCACAGAGACGGGGACGGGGGAGAGGGTCACCAGGGCCTCAAGGCCTGGGCCGGGCCAGTGGACGGCCTTGGCAAGGGCTCTGGAGCTCTGGATACAGCCCCAGTCTGTTCCCTGGGCCCCCAGCTTGCCTGCTGACCGGAGGCTGGGTAAGCTGTATGGCCCCAGGGAGAAAGTGAGGAGCCGCCTCTTACTTCACGCCTCATCGGAAGACTACCATTCCACTCTGACCATAGGCTGAAAGGTCCCACTAACAGTTGCTCACTGACAGCGGTTGCGTGGGGGAGGGGCCCAATGTGGCAGCAACGAGTGGCTGAGCAGGACCACTGAGGGTCATCGCTGACAGCTGCTCACTTGCGGGAGGGACACACTCAGGCACTGACCAACAGTTGAGCAGGACCGCTAACTGTTTCTCACTGACAGTCATGACTGGCCCTTTGCAGCACCTGTCAGGTGCTGAGCACCACTAACGGTCCTGCCGTAACCACTGCCTGTAACGGGTGTGGGAGGCGGGGGGTAATAGCACACGGCACATTCTGTTAGAAGTTTGTGTGAAAAACTAAACCTTGGGTCTGGCACCTCCGCTCTCCATTCAGTCGTTGTTCAGTCGCTCAGTCGTTGTCCGACTCTTTGCAACCCCATGGACTGCAGCACGCCAGGTCTCCCTGTCCTTCACCATCTCCTGGAGCTTGCTCAAACTCACGTCCATGGAGTCAGTGATGCATCCAACCATCTCATCCTCTGTCATACCCTTCTCCTCCTGCCTGCAGTCTTTCCCAGCATCAAGGTCTCTTCTAATGAGTCAGCTCTTCACATCAGGTGGCCAAAGTATCAGAGCATTCTGTTCAGAAGTTTCTGCAAATGACATTATCCCTATACCCTACAAGGTACTTTCCAAATATTAATTTTCAGACAGTCCCAGGGTTAAGCAGTTATATTCTGGCTTTTTTAAATTTGTGAAATATAAAGCACATTTTTTGTGCATGAAACATAACCGGGCAGCCTAACGGATCATCAGAAAGTGAATACCTTTACACCACCATCCCGATGAAGGACACTCTGCCAGCACTCCTGGATGTTCTGCACTGGCCTCTTCATAATCACAATCCTTGCCCAAAAGCTATTCCCATCCTTACTTTTATGGTTATCGTTTCCTTACTTTGCTTAATAGTTTATCTAAGTTTGCATCTCTTCCTACTTTGGTTCAGTTTTGCCTGAATTTGGACTTCACATAAATGAAATCACCAACTATGCATTCTTTTATGTCTGGCTCCTTTCAGGCAAACATTATATTTGTGTGATTCATCTATGTTATGTATGCACGTAGTTTCATCCTTACCACTGTATACCATTACATTATACAGATCTACCAAAACATAACCCATTTTACTGCTGGTGGACATATGAGTTGCTGGGGTGGGGGGTGCTATTGTGAAAAATGCAGCTAAGAGCTTCTTGCGCATGTCCGTGAGTGCATAGCAGCATTCAGGAATATGACGGGTATTCATCTGGGAATAGAACTGATGAGCCTCTAGATATGCATCACTTCAAATTCAGTAGATGACACCAAGTTTTACCGAGGTGGCTGCACCCTAGGTATTATTTATAACATGCACACAGATATGAGAATTCGTTCAAACTGTTGAGTCGCAGTCTACAGGCAAGGGAGGAAGTGCTGTCACTGTAACTGTGAGTCAGACTGATGACCAGGGCTCCAGCTACAGGTAGGAAAATCCACGTCTGTCTCCACGTCCATTTAGCTAGGTTTCCACATAGATAGATGACTCCATCAGGTTGAATCAGGATGGATTATGAAACTATTCTATTGTTGTAAAGGTATGATCAGTCTAGGTAACTGACAGATCAAGAATAGTACTTCAAAATTCTATTTGACCTGGCACCAGAGTCCAACACACTAATGAGTTTTTACAATTCCTGAGTACTGGAAACTAATGATCTAGGAGACAGTAACATGTATGATAAAAATTCTATCACCCAGAAGCATGTCAGGGGGAGAAAGAAACATATATTCAAAAAGTCCATTCTAGTTATAGCTCTGCCAAAATATATCTGGATAACCGCAGGACAATTACGACCATTTTAAAACCCACTTGATGTCACCTGACTTGGAGAGGCAGAAATTGACATACAAATCTTAAACTGCCTCTTGACCACTTACAAAAAAAAGGGGTTTCAACAAGTTATTTGTATCTGCTATGCTCCTTCAGATTTTTATTTTAAAAATTAGTGCCATGATACTTGCCCTATTTGTAAATTGGGACAGAAAATGGAAGTCACTTAGATAATAAAGGCAATCACACAGATATAGTAAATGGTACCAGCACACTCACAAAGATGCCAGGAGTTTATGAAGCAACATAGAATAACAACTAGCCAAACTGCTGCAATGTGACATGGACAGAAATTAGCACAACCTCTATTTCTCTGACCAAAAGCAGTGCTGTCATACCATGCATCTAAATAAAGCTCAGCACTATAAAGTAATATGGGTCTGAAACAGTTACTACTGGGTTTATAATTAGGTGAGACAGTAATAATATTGCCAGAGTTGTAGTAAAAAAAAAAAAAAAAGGAAACTTGCTTACTCATTTTCATTTATAAATAAGACATTTAGAGCAATTACAAATCCTGCTGAACATTCATGTCACTTAAATAATCAACTGCAAAGAGCTCCATCTTTAGCCAAATTTATAATTCATATGCCTTGAAAATATGTCTCAAAAGGGAAGATTCTACTAAAAGAATGTTGTTGTTGCTGTTAGGCGCTCAGTCATGTCCAACTCCTTGCAACCCCATGGACTGTAGTCTACCTGAGACAACAGGCTCCTCTGTTCATGGAATTCTTCAGGCAGCAATACTGGAGTGGGTAGCCCTTCCCTTCTCCAGGGGATCTCCCAGCCGGGTCTCCTACATTGCAGGCAGATTTTTTACCATCTGAGCCACCAGGGAAACCTCTTAAAAGTATGTCTCAAAAGGGGAGATTCTACCAAAAGAATGTCTACTTTTTATTAGTGGAATAATTCTGATATTCTATAGTTTATATATATATATATATACATAATATATTTTACATAATAAATATATATTTAAATCATATATTTCATACTTATATGATATGTTAGCTAATTTTAAAAACCTACTTGTTGGGAGGTGGGAGTTGGGATCAGGATGGGGAATACATGTAAATCCATGGCTGACTCATGTCAATGTATGACAAAACCCACTACAATATTGTAATTAGCCTCCAACTAATAAAAATAAATGAAAAAAAATAAAAAATAAAAACCTACTTGTCTATAAAATATCTTCATAAAATATTCCAGCTCCTCTGGGCTTTTGTCAAGATTCCTATTAATGTGTCAAAAATTTTATTAGCTACTAACACATATAAGAATTCATTTTATTACATGCTTCTCTCAGTGAACACAAGAATAAACAAATAGTGTCATTCAAACTCAAGGCAAGACTACATCGATGATTGCTTTTCACCAAAGGTCTGTGAGAAGACTGTAATCAAGCTATAAATCCTGGGTTGCAAGCTGTTCTCAATAATCATTCTAGAAACTATTCATCTAGCAGCCTTTTTTATTTTATTCTAAGAGAAATTCAGTCTTCATGTCAGTGAGCTACACACACAGACACACAAGAAATAAATGATTAATTATTCAATGACTGATTATTCATCCTGAGTTGCCTCATCATTCAAAGTAAAGAACTATATATATTTTAGAAAGTTGAAAGTGATTTGATTTGGTTGGGAAGCTATTCCAAATACATTTTAGGTAGCTAATGTCTTAAATAACTAATCTGAAAAGTTGCCTCTTTCAAAAAATGTGTCCACCTTTGGGACAGCAAAATGAATGCTTCACTGCTCTTTAAAGCTCAAACCTAATATGCATTCACCTCTTCAGAAATACAGTGGCGGTGTTAGGAAAAGTGACATGTTAAATATATTTCAATATCTCTACAGTATTCAGTGGTAGATGTTTTACCCAATAAAGTAAGGGTATAAGATAACAGAGAAAGACAATTTGGGAGGCACTGCAGGCGAACACACAACGTCATTCTTGGTGATCACTATCTTCCACTGAATCACTGCAGGAAACTCCTTGCTGGACCATCAGATATCTGCTAAAATGAACATCTCAAAATATAATTCACATCATGCCACCATTCTGCTTTTAAAAACCACCAGTGGATTTCCATTGTAATTAGATTAAAATCCAAACTCTAAGGGGGTCTAGAGGATCTTGCATCATCTAGCCCCTCTCCTCTCTGAACTCATCCCTTACTTACACCCCTTTATGCCTCAGGATCCAACTATACTGGTCTTTTCATTCCTCAATGAGACCAAGTATCTTCCTCTTTCTGAAACAGGCCTTCCTCGTCCCCCAGAACTTCACCTGGCAGACTCCCTCTCATTAAGTAAGGTCTCATCTGAACAATCTTCTCTTCAAACCAGTGTCCTCTGATCACCTCTACTGAAATACGGTGCCCACAAATCCTACCACAACCTTCCATTCCACTTTTTTTTCTTCTGTGTCCTTCAGAACACTTGGCTCTATCTAAAATCTTATTATTTATTTATCTATTATTATTCACTTGAATGTTTATGAGCTATTCTTCCCACTGGATTGTACACATTGATGGCAGAATATTTTTTGCTTATTATTCACTGCTATGTCTCCAGCACCTATTAATAGAATAATGCCTATTACATAGTAGTTAATAATAAATAATATGAATTTGCCAAATGATTGACATATTTACGTGTTGGTTAGTACAGTCAATCTGTGTAAGTGTGTAATCTCTCGTTTACATATGACGAAGTCACTAGATTGTAATGACTGTCACTTCCTGTCTGCTGAGCTTCCTGACAGCAGATGCCTGGTTACACTAACCCCTACATCTTCACTGCCTGGTCAAGTACCTGGTTCATAATAGGTGCTCAATAGTTACCTGGTGAATCAACCTACTGAATTAATGCATGCATGAATAAATAAATGAGTGAATGGATGGATGAAGTTTTTTTTTTTTCACTTGATATGATCCAAGTAAAACTGTTTCCTGCTATTGCAGTCTACACAGAATAGCGCACATGGAAAGGAGGGTGTAGTAGACATCATTGGTGCTTTGTTCAGATTCCCTTTGCCCAGGGTTTCTCAAATCTGGTACTGCTGACATTTGGACTGGATAACTTTCTGTCGTAGAAGACTTGTCCTGTGCATTGTAGGATGTTTAGGAGCATCGCTGACCTCTGTCCACTAGATTCCAGGAGCAAGACCACTACTACCTCTCTATCTGAGCTGTGACAATCAAAACCACTGCAAACATTGCCAAACATTTCTCATCTCTCAGGGACAGAGCTGTCCCCAGTTAAAAATCACTGCCCTTCATCTGTAACGGACCTTTCTCCTATTTGCTGTAGGTCCTGGCTGCTGACAAAAGCACCCCTTCAGTGAGAATGTCCCCAGCCTCTGGGAGCTGCCTCTCTGGGAAGTTAAGCCATCCCTCCGAGGACAGCTTTAGACACTGACTGAATAAAGAAAGACAGGAATACAACGTGTGAGTCCCTCTGCCTCCAAGTTGCTACTCCTGCTCCAGAGCTCCAGCAGGCTTCGACCACGACTAGATTTGGGGAAAAACTACGTCTCGGTCAAGCCTCCCCCTGTGCTATCCCACTTCCCTTGCTTTCTTACAGGATTTTCTCAGTAGTACTATTTCAATAAACCACTTGCACAAAATTTCTCAACTCAGGGTCAGGTTCTAGGAACCTAACCTAAGACAGGTAAGGTAAGGAGAAAATAAACAAAATAATGCTTAGACAAGCATTAAAAGTACACCTCCAAAATCTGACAGATTTTATTCAGGGTTTTAAAATGGCATCTGTTCTTCCTACAGAAACAATGCAGTACTTATTCATTACTTATGCGTGGCAAGTTGACAGGGTGTGGATGGGTGTGGGGGTACAGGCAGCAGCTCAACCATGCTACTTACCTTCTGCCCTCCAGGATTTTTAACAGGTTGATTTTACTTATATGATCCTATGTTTCCCCTTTTTTATGGTAAATCTGTAACACTTATCAATTTTGCAAAATCACATGACTCATTCACCATGTACTGCACTGGATGTAAAACAAAGGGCAAGCCTTTCTCCATTTAGAAGCTTCATATTTGTTTTCAAAATGTGTATTTAATGGTCATTCTATCAGAATCAAGCAGAATCACATTTCAAAAATATATATGTGTATATATACATGCGTATATATGTGTGTATATATGTGTGTAAATATATACACATTTTTCTTATTTTTTTTCCTTAAGCTAATATTTTATTCTTTGCATATACACACTTTTTAAAAGGTGAATTTTCTAGTTTTATTTGAAAGTGAAAACCTAGGTGCTTTTATTCATATTGGATCATCTGTGTGGAACATCTTTTTTTACCTTATGTCCATAACTCGCCTACACATTAAGTACAAATTTCAGGCTCAAAATGCTTCACAAAAGATTCACAAATTTCCAAGGCTAAAAGTAATCACTCCCTCCCCTACAACATTTTGCATGCCTTATATATTTATTTGTATTTAATTCATATCCTCTCCCTAAAATTCTCTAGGACCAGATGAATATTTTGCTCTAAATTTCTTATCTCCAGTCTTAACCAATGTTCTTCAAAGAAATGAACTAATGATTGAAGGAGTGCAGAAAGGTTATTTCTGTGGACTCTAACTTCTTTCCTTTTTAATAAAACTTGTACAAATTAATGACTTAAAAATTTTTAGGAAGAATTCAGAGAACAGCAACTCATGTACAAATACATGATTTTAATGACTATAAATAATATACCAATGAACTATGAATATGACATATGACTTTTTGAAAGTCCTTTAGTCAAGAAGTGTGTTCTCAAATTAATTTTCAAGCAGCTGTGATAATAATATGGCACACTTTCTGCTTTTCAGAAATTCCTACACAAACACCAGTTTCCAGAAAGAATTCTCTAAAGATCTTGTTAGAAATACAGACACTCAGGCCTCACTTCTGAAACTCTGTCCCATTAGATCTGAGATGGAATGAAGGGAAGTTCATCCAGGTCTGGTGACAGTTTCTGTCTCACGCCAAGGATTCTCAGGACAGCCTCAATTCTCTGTCCTCCTCTGTCTAGCTCAAGGCCTGGTTTCCTTTTGAGAAACTTCTGAGACTATTCCAAATCATTGCCTTCCTTTTTTCTACATATACAGTTGCGGTGGTAACTGCCTAACTAAAAATAGATTAAGTACATGATTAGCACTTTCTTATTCACTTATTTAAAGCCTTTCATCCCCTAAGCTATCTGTTAGGTTCCTACGAGGAAAAGACTAACGAATCCTTAGTTTCATTCTGTCTCCAAAATGTTCAGCAATTTTAATCTGCTCTGGGTTTAATAAACTATTCTTTGTTTAGGCCAAAAATCTTTTCAAGCCCTTTAATCACTGAAATAAAGAACATCATTTTTTAAGTGAACATTTGATCAATGTAATGCTAAAAGGAGTCAAGTAAAAGAGAGACTGAAGGAGAAGACTCCCCGAGAGAGGGAGACTCTGTTTTAAGCACAGGAAACGCCGTGGTGCAGTTCATCCTACTACAGTGAGCGATGGCTACTGTGATAGTTCTAAAGGTCTAATGAAAAACTCCATACCGCTGCTCCCCAGAATGAAGACTACAGGCGTAGAGGCTGATACACAGTTTAGCAAGAACTGATCACTTGAACATCGCAGCACCCTGTGGTATGTGCATCAGTCCACAGGCACAGGGGCATCAACGCTCGCCACTCACACGCGCGTCTCTGAGAGTCGTACTGAATAGGAGCTCCCCAGTCCTGCTTGAGGCAGTCGTGACTAACCCAGCTGCAACCTGGGAGTCAGAGCAGTGCTCTCAGAACCCTGCTTTCTGTGTTATTTCCAACCTCAGGACTGGTGTGAAAGCTTTCTCTAGACCATCCCCTAGATATCAGCCTTTACAATGAAGAAGTTCAGTTTGTTTACATGCCCCACGAGTCATCTCTGTCAAGCAAGAGCCTCAAGAGTCAGGCAAAGTCTGTTTCTCCGTAAGAATTACTGTTACATTCTCAGTAATGTTTATTACCATAATTTCTCAGTAAAATATTTCAGATTCACTCTGATTAGAGTGCCATAGGTCACAGTCCTAACCCTCTAAGCAGGAGACAGAATGTGCTGATTAGCTTAACTTGGACCTAAGGGTGATTTCAAATCCCTTGGGGGAAAAAAAAAGCATAGACCACAGAATGGAAATGAAGAGCTGTTGCAAAGAGAAAAGGGGATGATGGAAAAGAACATCAGTTAAGATTAGGTTCAGCTGCAAAGGACAGCCGAAAATAACGATAGATTAAACAAAATAAAAGCATATTTTCCTCTCACATCAGAAAGTCAGGAGTAGAGAATCTTTAAAGGCTGACAGGTACCTTCACAAAATCCTCAGAGTTCCAAAGTCTTTTATCTTGCTGCTCTGCCTTATTTAGTCACATGGCCATGCCTAACTACAAAGTAATCTAGGTTATAAAATGTTTATTCCAGATAATCACATATCTATTTAGCAAAAAGGATTTCTATTTCTTATGGGACAAAAAGAAAGACTAGACGTTGGGGGATAAACAGCAATTCCTGCCAGTAACGCAGAGGCTTCTAGGTGGCTCCCGGGACTCCTGCCACCTTATGTTCACAGCCACGTGAAAAGCTCTCCTCTCAAGTATGGGCAGGATCTGTGACTTGCGTCTAAGCAGTATGGTATGGAAAAGATGACGGGATGCAGATGACTAATACACAGGATCACATCACGTAGGACTGAGCACGTGTCTTGCAGGAGTTTCTCTCTCCCAGGGACAGCCGTGAGAAAGTGGTGGCCATGTCGGTCCACATGGCGAGGACCTGAGGGTGACTCCTCGGGGCTGAGGGAGCCTCTGGCCAGCAGCCAGCAAGAAATAAAGCTCTCAGTAGAAAAACCACAGGACTGAGGAAATCGATCCTTTCCTGGTTGAGCCTCTGGATGAGAATGCAGGCTTGACTGAAACCTTTATTGTAGTCTTGTGAGACTATAAGCAGAAGACTCAGCTAAGCTATACCTGGAATCTTCATGCACAGAAACTAAGATAATAAATGTGTAATAAGCCACTAAGTTTATGGTAATTGGTTATGTAGTAATAGAAAATACACTGACAATGAAGGCAGCTGACAGATGCTCACAGAACTGCATAAAAGGCCTAACTCAGTCCCTAATATACAATGAGCATTCAATAAATGTTCGTTGTCATGATCACCACCATCATCAACACTGTAATCACTATCATTTCCTAAATCTGAATCCTCCAGTATCACCATCACCTTGCCTAGGAGTTTAGCAGCAAGGAATAAAATCCCAACACGGCAAACAGTTCTATTCATACGACTTCTAGACTTTTGGGGAGCAACCAACTTTAAAGTCTAATTGGAGCTGAATTTCCATTAGCACCGCACTGGTGACTCTTGTATATCCATCTGCCACTCCATTCCAAGAACCTGCCTCTCAAGGATACAACAGTCTCTTGGTCATGCCTCATTGGGGAAGAATTGAAAAGAATAAGATAGGACACAGTACTCCAGGGGTTCAGTTAAGAATTTCAGGAGCGTCTAGGAAAAATAGATCCATCACCTCTGTGGAGTCAGGATAAGGAGAAAAATAATTAGCTTGAAGTTAAGTAGTGAAACAGCTGTTAGAAGCCTAAGGTAAAAATGTCATGGAGTAGGAGTCAAATACTGGAAGAATAACGTGGGAGTGAAAGTTATCAATTGCCTTGAAACCTGAATTTATGCATTTTTAATATTATCTAGCACAGTCAATCAGAGCATCTGCTTAATATCATGGTATGTGACAAGAATACCAGGAGGAATTTTTTTTAATGTTTTAAAAAGAGGGAAAAAAAAAGCACCCTTTAGAGAATTTCAAGATAAAGTCTTTACAAGACCATACAAAACCTGAGATATTTTAAATGGTAATATGTTAAAGCAAATTAATGTTCCCTAAATTAAGTAAAGATTTTCAAAGCTAAGCCATTATATAAAATGGAGTGAGGCAGAAAAGTGAAATCTACCCTAACAAGTATATAAAAATAGAACTGCTAATATGAGACACCATAAAATAGTCAATAATTCAAAAGATGATTAAAAATAAACAATAAAAAAACAATGAATTAGTAATAAAAACTTGGAACAGGAGACATCCAATAATGGGTCTTGGTTTTTGGCTTATATCAAATCAAGAATCTTAGAATGAATACAGGAATAGACACCACACAAAAAACTTAGTAGCTTTTGTTTACTTTTATAGAAAAAATCATGTAAAACACCACATTTTATAAGCAGTAGAGAGTATCTGAAAATAATGAAAAAGTAAAGCACAAAAATGCTAAAAATAGAAGAGATTCATCCCAGAAATAGCTGGCATTAACTGAAAGAAGATATCAGAATGATTACATAAATTTTGACTACCATGGTATTGACAGTGATTTGTAAATTCTTGGAATCACTAAGGATTTTTTCCCTACATGGTTCATACTCATGTTTTACAAACAAGGTGTATTAACCCCCCAGGGCTAGTACATATACACGGAGAATATTTTAACATTGTTCCTGTGCAGAAAATTCCATTTCTAAAGAATTGTTTTTCTTTTACCCTGCTGCAGGATCTGTCCCTATTCTGACATCAGTTTCAGGATAGTAACAAGGTCACATCCCAAAGATCCTTCCCATTGTGGAGTCAGCACTGTACAAAAAGATACATACTATGACACAAGACTGTAGGAACCACTAAACCTCATCAATAAATATCACTGGTTCTTGTGGGGAAGGAGGAAGAATGAGAAAGTACAATTGTCAGTGGTGTCAACAGAAATAATCTCCACTCCAGTCACATATCCTACCAATGGTAGGCCAATAATGTCATCTGTAACCAAGCCTGGTATTACCTGCCTATAAAATATGAGCTTGATAGGGTAGAAAGAAAGAGAAAAGTTCTCAAGGTGTTTTTTTGTTTGCTTTTGGTCTACATTTAGCTGTATTTGTTTTGTCTTCTGCTTTTCACTAAAGGTGTATGCTCATGGCTCAAATAAAAAATCTTGCTAATGTATGAACTATGTGTCAACTGATGACACTTATTAACTCAAAAGTGAAAATCATAAGGTAACTTCTGGCTTTTTTTTTTTAAGTATTTGTTTTCCTCAGGAGAAATGGTGTGTCTATTTATGGTGTAGCCACACTAGAATGTGGGCTTCTGTGGCTCTTTTGGAGTTCCAAACAATACACTCATTTTAATATATTAATTTTTTATGGTTTCTAGTACAATAATTTACATTTTCCACCATTTTTTACAACCAATCCATTGAAAAGTGTAATTGGTGGCATACAACAAATTTTTGTACAAAATCATTGATATATTGTGAACAATTTTTTAATGCATCAGAATAGGGACCCAGATGGAGATTGTCACTAGCATATCAATGTCCAAAGGGAAATCAGAACAGACATTTAAGGGTTATACCACAGAAGAAGTCAGGGCAAACTTCTGAATCTAGTGATACTGATATATCTCCAGTAAAATAAAACTGCTTCCTTGTTATTCCTTAATACTTGCTGAACTTGTGTTGATCTGAAGCCTTCCAAACTCAAGCTATTCTTTCTCACTCTTGCATTTTCTAACTCAGTTCCTTCTACCAGGGACACCATTCTGCAACATCTTTTTATGAAAACCTTACCCATCCACCTCTTAATGGCCACTTCACTGCCCGCTTTCCACAATGTCTTCATCCTGATCACCACACTAAATGTAATCCTTTTTATGGGAGAAAGTCCATTGGGGGAAATAACCAAAATGAATTTTAGTGGCACCATTTCACACAGAGTGGTTTGTATTGATGGACAGAGGAGCCTGCTGGGCTATAGTCCACAGGGTCGCAAAGAGTCTGACACGGGTGAGGTGACTTAGAGCACACGCATGCATGCATGCTTTGTATTGTGACTGTCTCTTCTTTATGTGCCTTATTTTGAAGGTAAAGATTGAATAAAACTTCGTTTCCACTATAGAAACAAGGACAGTGACTTAAAAATTATGCTGAAATGTATGATAAATGTTTATTGGATAAGAGAATGAATGACTGCTTGAGTGGATAAAAGAATCAAAGGAATAGCGAAGGGAGAATTTCTCCACTGTGTGCTATCACCTCTAACCAGGAATGCAAACAAATAAAGGTTAAAGTATCTTTCCAGGGCATCACAGAGAGATGAGCTGAGGACTGATGCATGACAACAAGAGGGTAAAAGATAATTCAGGAATTGGCATGAAAGAGGGTGCTAGAGCAGGGCAGAATAATACATAAAGTCAAAATGAGGAATCTAGCGTTTAGGATCTGGCCTTGCCCAGGTTCCATCATGAAAACATTACAAGGTTATTTACAGGGAAACTGAAGAGTTTCTTCACTGAAATGTGAACTCTCCAAAATGCACCAGTAGCCAAAACTGATCAGAAAAACGCTTTAGTTTGGCCAGATAGAAGGAAAGGAAATATGGAACTCTCACAAAGCTGGAAAATCACACTGGGATTGCTACAGGCATCTAGGAAGTATTATGCAATTTAGAACATCTTGTGAATCACAAGGGCTACTCCCCTCTAGACTCAATAAGGTTCAAGGTGTGGCAGCTACACCCTAACTCAGATCTAATCTAGAAACTCATCTTAATAAGAATTTAGGTGCCAGGAAAAATTTAGCTAAAATGATGCCTTGTAAGTCTACATCTTCCTCTCAAGAATACTTAAAATCCACATCTTGGATTTTCATATGTGACGAAAATAGCCAGAATGTTTCTGAGGGACACACATTATACCACAGTAAGTTAATTTGCTGTTTGAAATGGCAATGGTGACCAATTATGCTTTGGTACTGCAAACACTTAAGAGTTGACAGCAACACTCTGGAAAAATTTCATACACTAGGTTCCAAGTTTTATAATGTCTTTCTATCAAATATTTTGAAACAAATTTAACATTAAGATTTTCAGTATGCTGAGCTTTCAATCAATCTTTAGTTCCCTGATACTGTTCTTTTAAGAAAGCATAGTGCATTACTTATCATGATCAGTAACAGCAGGCCTGTCCAATCCAACACCCCTACTAACAATCTACAGACCCTTTGCCACTCTGCAACAGAGAAAAGGCTTAATTTTCTGTATAGCATGAATAAGGCTTTCAGAAAGCAATTTCAAAGCAGATTTTCAGAAGCAACTTCTAAGGGCAGCTGAAAGAATGGTGCTTTTAGCATGCTTTGATAACTATCAAAATTCCCAAATTACATAAATGCTTAATAACAAGCAAGCGTTTCTAACCTGGGCTTGCATAAAATATTACCTTTCCTGGAGAAACTAAAAGAAGACTTGAAAGGCATTTCATCAGCATTTTAACTTCAGGACATGTGAAAAGCAAATTGAAAACTGTAAGCAGTTAAAAAAAATTTTTTTTCTCACTTTTTACTTTTTGTCTTCACATTAAGAAACATATTTTTATATACTGTTTTGTGGGCTTAATTTCTTCCAAAGAGATAATAATTAAATAACTATATGAATGAAGCCATAGTGTACCTTCTTATAATTACCAATGATAGATTAACCCTTAAGGGCAAAACCAGGGGACTCTTACATTACAAACACTGAGAGGAAGTGGATATACATAATTTAGAAACAGCTGACTGATACTACGATAGACAGTCGATTTATATTACATTTTTATATCACATTGAAAGAAATTGTTTTTAAGTAAATCAATATGAACAACAATACTTAGTAATTTACAAATTGAAAACCAGGAGGGATGGGCAGATAATAAACAGCCATAAGTCACTTTTGAGTCTCACTGCATTAAATATTTTGCATTTGGTAATAATTTTAAATAATTCAAGCAGCAGCCAATTAAGGTTCTGTTAATTTGCAAAGCAGAAGTTGCAGCACTGTAAAGAACAACAGCTAATGAGAGTAGGTGCCAAGCTCCCAAAAGCCATGGCGTTCAAGGTGTCCGCAAAGGTCGAACCACACAGGATAGACAGCTGAGAGTTCTTTGCCACTCTTCCCATCAGAAAGTGGAGTCTCTTTCTCCTTCTCTTGAATCTGGGCCCACCCTGCAACCATGACACTTACCCTCTTTTGAATGACTTTATCATACTGGTTGATCATTATTTCTCCTTCAATTAAATCTAGGAAATAAAACTGTCAAGAGAGCATGTTTTCTAAGAGCCAAAAGTTACACTGGATACCTCTGAATCAAAAATCTAAAGGAAATATGAAGAAAATTCCTTGAAAAGAAGCAGTTACAATAAAGTTTCTGTATAGCAGCAGTTCCCCTGGTTTTGATCTCACGACTCATTTATATTTTCAAAAATTACTGAGGGACCCAAAGAGTTCTAACTTATGTAGGTTTTATACTTTATGTTTATAGTTTATAAATGTTTAAAGTAGTTAATTCATTGGGTATTAAGTTCAATTTCATGGCTGCAGATGGTGACTGCAGTCATGAAATTAAGACACTTGCTCCTTGGAAGGAAAGCTATGACCAACCTAGACAGCATATTAAAAAGCAGAGACATTACTTTGCCAACAAAGGTCCATCTAGCAAAGCTATGGTTTTTCCAGTAGTCATGTATGGATGTAAGAGTTTGACTATAAAGAAAGCTAAGCACCAAAGAATTGATGCTTTTGAACTGTGGTGTTGGAGAAGACTCTTGAGAGTCCCTTGGACTGCAAGATCAAACCAGTCAGTCCTAAAGGAAATCAGTCCTGAATATTCACTGGAAGGACTGATGCTGAAGCTTAAGCTCCAATACTTTGGCCACCTGATGCGAAGAACTGACTCACTGGAAAAGACCCTGATGCTGGGAAAGATTAAAGGTGGGAGGAGAAAGGGACGACAGAGGATGAGATGGTTGGATGGATCACTGATTTGATGGACATGAGTCTGAGCAAGCTCCAGAAGTTGATGAGTGATAGGGAGGCCTGGTGTGCTGCAGTCCATGGGGTCGCAAAGAGTCGGATGCAACTGAGCAAATGAACTGATTAATATTAATTATTACAATTTTTAAATAAATAAATGATTTTCCCCTACAGAGATGCTAAAAAAGGTAAAATGTTTTATTACTTTATATAAACTGCTAAAGCTTTCTAAAAATATTAAACTTCAATTCATATACACAAGCCCATCAAACCCATGAGCTGAATGGGCTACTGGCCTCTGTGTCAACCCTTGAACTTCTGAATAATTTCCTTAGCTCCTTTGCTTTACTTGGAGGAGGGACAGTTGGTCCCAGTTTCCCCAGATGACTCTCAATATTCAATTTTTATCAAAGTTCTGGTTGTTGGCACTTCTTTCCCCTCACTGGTGGCTCACAGAACATTCATTTTACTAAGCATTTCACAATTATAATTCTAGACCACTGTTGTAAATTTAACCTTAGGAAAAGTCTCAAATTTTTCTATTAAAAAACACAATCAGCAATATTTTTTCCCAAAGGATGCTAAATTTGTAAACTTCAATAGTATCTCTTAATTTCTTTGCTTTCTTTAAATGACTAAATGGCTAAATTGTCATGCCCTTTGACCCATAACTATACATCTACTTCTTGCTTTCTGAATTTGTCCAAATTTTAAAGACAAATTCATATAGTAAACAAGATTCCTAAAGACTTTAGATCATGTTTCTTCTATATGTGATAATTTAAAGTTCTAAATAGACAGTGGAAAGAAGGAAAGTTACCATAGGATATTTGGCTATTCTCCTATTACTAAAATAACTATTTTCAATAATAAGCATATGTTCTAGGGTAATAATTCACTGGTCTTTACTGAGGACTGAAAATGAAATTATCTTTCACTGGAAGATTGTTCCATGGAGTGGGATATAAACTTCTCTCTGAGAGGCAATCTTAATTTTCTCAAAGGTCATCCAATTATCCCACTTGGATCCCCACATGACATACTAATCTAGAAACATTTCGTCATCAGTACTGACATATTCCATGTGTTGGAAAGATCTTCACATCCTACAACCTTCATTTGAAATGTGGATTCAGAAAGAGAAAAAAAAACATGCTTTTAGATCTTTACATATAATTTTATATGCATCCTATAAAAGAGAAGATATGTTATAATCAAAAGGCTTTAGAGTAGCATGAAA
The DNA here is from genome assembly GCF_910594005.1 of Cervus elaphus. Lineage (NCBI taxonomy): Eukaryota > Metazoa > Chordata > Mammalia > Artiodactyla > Cervidae > Cervus > Cervus elaphus. The sequence continues at coordinate 7,696,541 of NC_057837.1, read as the reverse complement.
AGTCAAATGCTTTGAAGTTCAAATTCAGCCTCCATTTCTTGTCAACTGAGAGACAACAGGAAAAGTTATTGAGCTTCTCTGAGATCCAATTTCCTCATGGATAAAAATAAAAGGGACATCTCTGCAGAATTGTCAAAATGCAAATAAACCACCTGATAAAACACAGGGGGGATCTGTACATTGCTATCTTAGATTAAAATTCTCATTACTATTATCACAGTAAAAATCATCTTAAGACAACACAGACTTCATGAAATTCACTGCAATCGCCAAGGTAGAAGAATGGCTAATACCTAATGTATCAAGAGCAAGCATAATGGCAATGTGAGGAAAGGTATGATTACGCTGGATGTCTAGCGGTCAGACAAAATATTACACTGTTGTTTTCAAGAGGAATAGAAGGAAGAACAGTTTGTGAGAGAAAAAAAAAAAAAGTGCTGCTTCTATTGCAAGGTATCTGAAGGGGAAATTATTTTTGCTGAACTCCAAAAATTTTCTCTCATTTAGCGTCTCAGCCTTTAGCACATTCTATCTCCAAAACATACTGCAGGCATCAAACAGAAATATTTCCTTCAAACAACACTTCAGTGTTCTCCCTTGCCCTGCTCAGTATTCAAAGGTCCACAGTGATCTCCAAGACCAGCATCAACTCCTGCTCCAGGTCCTATCTACCCCTCCAACCCACTCCTCATGAGCTTCTCATCACAGCAACTCTGCTTTATAGTCACAAAAACTCCACTTAAGAATGCATTCAAATTCTCAATTAATTCTTACTTAAATTGCAGTCTATTTAACAATAAGTAACTGTCTATTTAAAGTAATAAGCAATTCTTTTTAAAACTTAAACTTGGTTTTAATAGATAGTCTCATCAAAGTAACTTCACTGCAGTAGCACATCTATAAAGGGACCACAGTGGAAGAAAGTATAAAGAACTGCTTTATAATTCCCAAAGCAGACATTTTACAGAGACAAAGAGAAACTTGTGTTTATAATCAGAAGTTAGTATTTAACTTTAGCACTTCACACCAAATATTATATATCATAATGCAGCTCTACTATAAAATGAATTTTTGTTTTTAAATAGTTTTAGATTTATAAACATCTGAATAGTCAAAAGAATTCCTATACACCCTACACCAGTTTTCCATATCATTAACATCTTACATTAGTATGATACATTTGTCACAATATTAAACCAACATCTATATATTATTCTTTTTATTAGCCAAAGTTCATACTTTATTCAGATTTCCTTGCTTTAATGTCAGAAGGAAGATCACAGGAACAAACTAATAAGTAATTTAAAATTTACTGTGGAAATGGCAACCCACTCCAGTGTTCTTGCCTAGAGAGTCCCCATGGACAGAGGGGCCTCGCAGGCAACAGTCAACAGGGCTGCAAAGAGTTGGATACAACTGAAGCAACTTAGCATGCACACACATATACATTCTGATGTATCCACAAGGCAGAAAACAACTCCTGTATTCTAAAATATTTCTAAATGTGATAGCAATTTATTCAAAACGGTAGTGCTTTGAAGTACTGTTTCCTATACTGATATCCTTTAATAAAATTATTGAGTGATCTAAACATAGTTAATGTGAAGTATATTCCATTCCATTTCTTAAGACTTAATTATCTATCATATTTATATTATATGTACATATTTATTTACAGTGACATCAACCTTATGCTTTTTCAAAACCAATTAGATCAAAAAAAGAGAGAGAATACTGCTGGACTGTTGGAACTTACAGCAATGCTGTTGTGCTTCTCAAGCAAGTACTTGAGTAGTATGGATTTGTTTGCAGTCATACCAACTAATTTTCAAGTCTTTTAAAGTTAAAATTTGATGACTTATCCACTAGTGGGTAACTTGTGGCCTTCTCTCCACTGTCCAGTATATTCCAAACAGAAAGGACAGTTAGGCTACAAAGTAGGGGGAAACTGTGTTATGAGTGTGTATGTATAAGAATATGCCTGTATGTATATCTGAACACTTTTGAAATCAATACTTACATTTTTGAAATTACTAACTTTTAAAAAAAATGCTGAGTGCTAAGCAAAGTTAATATTTAAAATCAACCTGAGAGTAAACAATTAGCTACAGAAATTGACTAACCACTCACTATTCATTAATTATTATCAGCATTTTCTAAACATTTTCTTACACACAGGCTCTGACTGGATGCTCCTGTACCTCATCTTACTCATCTTAGCCTGAAGTTGGAAGCCACTTCCCCAAATTTTTTTCCCTCCTCAGAAAACTAAGCATCAAAGTGCTCCTCTCCAGGAGGTCAATTAGTATTTCAACCTAGAAAATCTTCTTTTGCCTGCTTTTTTCCTTTTTTTTTCCTACCTGATGAACACTGAAATAATTCAGTATATTTTATAATACTCATCCTATCAGCACTATGTTTTCCTTTCTCTAAATGGAAAAATTGGAAAGCACTTCTCCCACCTCTCTGATTACAGAACAGTAGACTCTGCCCATTTCCTTTCTTTCTTTTTTTAAAGAACACAATGCCTGGCACTAAAGTGGCGCCAAATAAATATTTGATAAATGGACAAATAAATGAGAGTAAAACAACAGTCCCCACCCTTTTCTCTGATCTAAACTCTTTCAGCCTAGAGTGTTTAATTAGTTAAACCACCAGATTTTCAATTAAGTTATTCATACACCACTTAACTTCTCAAAACCCTTATACAAGCAGGCAAACCAGTTCTTTAGAAGCTATTTTCAGAGTTTATATTATCTTACAGTGAATATTTTGAACATGTTCATTCAACAAGTCTTGAGCACCTATTCTGCTAACTTAAATAAGGTTTGTAAAAGACTTAATATGGTTTCATTAGTATATTTATATCTATTTCTATATCCCCTCAATTCAAAATTATTATTACAGGTTGACTATAGTTTTAAAGACTAGAGTGCAAAGAGGCTCTTCAAAGCAAAACAACAATACTAACAGCAAAAATTTGAAATTCACTGAATCATGAACAGAGCCAAGCAAAGTACTTTGCTCATCAATAGTGCCTCATCAATATTTACTGATTTGACTGCCTATGGAATTTTCTTTATATTAAAGCCCCTTCTTTAGGTTACTTTTGGGAAAAAGCTCTCAGAAACAAGAATTAAGGAACTAAAGAAAACTTCTGTTTTCATTCTAGCGCTTGGTCAGTTACTCAGTCACATCCGACTCTTTGCAACCCCGTAAGTGTAGCCTGCCAGGCTCCTCTGTCCATGGGATTTTTCAGGCAAGAATACTGGAGCATGTTGCTAATTCCTGCTCCAGGGCAACTTCACCCAGGGATCAAACCCACCAACATCTCCTGAGGCTTCTGCATTGGCAGTCGGATTCTTTACCACTGCACCTCTTGGGAAGCCCAAGTTAGCGCTTCAGTTCAGTTCAGTTCAGTTCAGTTGCTCAGTCGTGTCTGACTGTTTGCAACCCCATGAATCGCAGCACACCAAGCCCCCCTGTCCATCACCAACTCCCAGAGTTTACTCAAACTCATGTCCATCGAGTTGGTGATGCCATCCAGCCATCTCATCCTTTGTCGTCCCCTTCTCCTCCTGCCCCCAATCCTTCCCAGCATCAGGGTCCTTTCCAATGAGTCAGCTCTTCGTATGAGGTGGCCAAAGTATTGGAGTGTCAGCTTCAGCATCAGTCCTTCCATTGAACATCCAAGACTGATCTCATTTAGGATGGCCTGCTTGGATCTCCTTGCGGTCCAAGTGACTCTCAAGAGTCTTCTCCAACACCACAGTTCAAAAGCATCAATTTTTCGGTGCTCAGCTTTCTTCACAGTCCAACTCTCACGTCCATACATGACCACTGGAAAAACCATAGCCTTGACTAGATGGACCTTTGTTGGCAAAGTAATGACTCTGCTTTTTAATATGCTGTCTAGGTTGGTCATAACTTTCCTTCCAAGGAGTAAGCGTCTTTTAATTTCATGGCTGCAATCACCATCTGCAGTGATTTTGGAGACCAGAAAAATAAAGTCAGCCACTGTTTCCACTGTTTCCCCATCTATTTCCCATGAAGTGATGGGACCAGATGCCATGATCTTAGTTCTCTGAATGTTGAGCTTTAAGCCAACTTTTTCACTCTCCTCTTTCACTTTCATCAAGAGGCTTTTTAGTTCCTCTTCACTTTCTGCCATAAGGGTGGTGTCATCTGCATATCTGAGGTTATTGATATTTCTCCTGGCAATCTTGATTCCAGCTTGTGCTTCTTCCAACCCAGCGTCTCTCATGATGTGCTCTGCATATAAGTTACATAAGCAGGGTGACAATATACAGCCTTGACATACTCTTTTTCCTATTTGGAACCAGTCTATTGGAAAACTCAGCAGTGGCCACAGGACTGGAAAAGGTCAGTTTTCATTCCAATCCCAAAGAAAGGCAATCCCAAAGAATGCTCAAACTACCGCACGATAGCACTCATCTCACACGCTAGTAAAGTAATGCTCAAAATTCTCCAAGCCAGGCTTCAGCAATATGTGAACCATGAACTTCCAGATGTTCAAGTTAGCGCTTACTGAGCATCAAAAAAGATGCAGATAATTCCTACCAAAGAATCAACTGTGAAATTAAAGGGAGTCTGTATCTATTAAAACCTTCCCAATTAGACTCTAACAGGAAGCCAAATGATTCTGTGTCAAAACTGCCTCTCTATTTGAAATTAAATTGTACTTACAGATGAAACTTGATCAATATAGGAATATATTCAATTGTCTTGACACTTTAAACTATCTTGAAAAACACTGCCTCTACAGTGACATTTTATACAGATTAATAACATGAGTAATAACCAAATAAATAAAGGTAAGAACAATGTGAAGAGAAATATAAAGGCCTTTATCATTTTTCATTGGCCATCTATGACATAATCTAGCTTCGAGCACAAATAAATTTATTACTCCATTCTCTATGGGTTTACATTTCTTGAGATGAAAAAAATGTTTTCAAGTCTAAATCAGAAGGATTATTTAAACTTCATGAAGATGAACAGGCAACACTGATCCTGATTCCCAGAATGAATATATTTTCCATTATACAGCAAAAGGGATGCATATTGTTTTAAATTCAAGATTATTCAGAGTTCTCTCCAATGTTTGCCTAGAAGAAATTAGTCAGGGTTTTACCAAGAACAGAGCTTGAAAACAGTATGAGATGGAATTTCCTGGCAGTCTGGGGGTTATGGCGCCACCCTTTCATTGCAGTGGGCATGTGGTTCCTAATCCACAGGCCTTGCATTGTGGCCGGAAAAACAAAACAGAACGCAGTAGGTTTAGGCATTATCTATCAAGTGGTTAACACAGATTCTTCTATGTAAAAACTCAACAATGGGAAGAAAATGTATTCTTATCAAATAATTTCTATAGGCACATGCTAAAAACCATGCATGTGTTATCTCATTTAACTTTCATACCTATGCTCTATTCACACTTCATAAATGCAAAAATTAAAGTTCACAGACTCTCAGGGTCTTACCCACAGCCTCACAATCTGTAAATGAGAGAGGTGAGTTTAGAACTCAAATTTTCTTTGAAAGGATCAATATTAAAAGGGAGAAAAGAAAAAAAAAAAGGAAGGGAGAGATTTTTGACCAATACAAATTTTAATTCTCCTGATAATGTGAGAGTTAATGTGCTGTGTGATAGAACAGGGTTTGAAACATCCCTTGGAGCCTCAACTAACCACACATAAAAAGAGAAAGATATAGCCTGATAGTATTTTTTGTTTTAAAAACATGACAAACCGCCTAAAGATTAATCGACCATAGTATTCTGTGATTTTGCAACTAAAAAATATCTCGTGAATTAGGCTATATTAATGAAAAACCAGGGATTCCCTTGTAGTTCAGTTGATAAAGAATATGCCTGCAATGCAAAAGACCCACGTTCAATTCCTGGGTTAGGAAGATCCCCTGGAGAAGGAAATGGCAACCCATTCCAGTATTCTTGCCTGGGAAATCTCATGGACAGAGAAGCATGGTGGGCTACAGTCCATGGAGTCTCAAGAGTCGGACATGACTTAAAGACTAAACCGCCAATGGAAAAACCAAGAGCACAAAATTCAGATGTCAAAAAATAATAGTTATAATACTCTGACCAGATCATACCTGTGGGTTCAAACCCTGGGTCAGGAATATCCCCTGGAGTAGGAAATGACAACCTACTTCAGTATTCTTGCCTAGAAAATCCCATGGACAGAGGAGCCTGGCCGGCTACAGTCGATGGGGTCGCAGAGTCAGACACAGCTGAGCGACTAAACCACCACCAGACCACACTTGGGTAGTGTGTTAGGCAGTAAGTACTATATTCCAATAAGTGCCAAAATGCATTGATTTAAAGGAGTTTGAATAGAATTATGAAGTGTCTTGAAATGAGGACATAGGAAAAAGGATTTGAGAAAATAGATTTGGCCTTGGAAAAAGAGGTTGAGAAGAGATATGTTTGTCTTCATATATTTCATATATTTTAATTTGAAAAGTTTCCACATAAAAGGAAAGAAATAGGCATAGATACATTTATTATATCAGAAAAAATAAATTAAGTAGAAGTTCTGAGGAACAGAATTTTATTTCAGTTTAGAGGGCATAGTCTAATAATTAGATCTACTTTGGAATGGAATCACTTCTCATACATATATGTAGGCATATTATGTACATATATACATATAGATATATAAAGACTTTTTTATGTTGGGCTTTTGAGATAAACTCATATGTATGTATATATGCTAATTTATTAAAGCTTTGTGGGTCTTGCATATTTTTAATTTTACTCCATATCCCCTTCTAAAATGAGACAATACTAAAGAAATAATTTGCATGTGGCATCTGCTTAATGCCCTGCCCTGTAATTTCTTTACTGAACATAATGCATATTAATGCATATTTTATGCAGATTTCTTGGACTAGAAGATAAAAATGGTTATAAAATATCCCTAAGCAATGGGAGTAGCCACCAATAGGAATTTTTCCCAGGGTTAGAATTAGGAGTGGCAAGCAGGAGGTTTTCAACACAATAAAGTATAACTAATAGGAGATACAAATCCCAAGATCTCTTTAAAAGCTGATGTGATAAAAAACATAAGTTTGTCCAAGAGGCTGCAGAGAATCTGACTTTCAAATTGCAGCATGTTTACAGACGGCTTCAGTGTTCCAGAAACCCTTCAAATCTTTAGCCAGCAAACCATTCATTATTCTTATTTTATTAATATCTATTCTGCAATGAAGGCCAAAGGAACTATATGAAGAACATTTTCACCTTAGTTTCCTCTAAACTCCAAATAAAAGAAAGAAAAATTCTGAACTTTTTTCTCGCACTCTTTGTCCCCATACTTCTTTTTTATGTTGCTAAGAATAATAAGATCTAACTTGTCAATACTCACTTGAAAGAGAATAAAAATGAGGAAAAGCCAGCTTAATCATTTGTTTTAGCCAAAGACTCATCCATCCCTGATAGTATCCGTGTCCTCAAGAATGCAAATCAAACCTTAGCAAATCAAAACATTTCAGTTCTGAGATGACAGATACCAGCGCATTTGTCAGACAACCCCCAATTAAACTGGCTGTACCCTTACATTCTCATTTACAAGTTAAAAGTCACTACATCACAGGCTTTTTTCCCAGTGATTAGCCTTCTGCTTCATTCAGCTAGTTCAATCTCATTTTGGTTGATCTTATATTACCTTAGCCAAGTTATGAAGGTCGCACCAATTTCTACAGACACAATAAGATAATGAAACACTCACAACAGGTCCTAACAAAGCAGCTCATATCACCAAATCTTGATTATGTAGCACTGAAGAAGCCCTCTGAGGCGCTTTAATATGTTTAGAGACTAGCCTGCTACCCTCTGTGGCTATTAGCAATGCGCTCCTGTCCCTGTGTGTTATTATGCCAACACAAAATTGTAGGATAATTGTTGGCACCGCACTTTGGTATTTCAACCATGATGCTGATATTTATCTATCTTGGTAAAGGCTGCTATGGGAACTGGCGGCCTGTTCTTTAAAAGGTTGGGATAAAGGAACCCAGAAAAGGGAGGAGGCAGCAATAAAAATCACATGCTCCAGTAGTAACTTCAATCAATGTTCTAGGAGAAACTATTTGACATTGTTGCTTTTTATAAATATTTTATATTCTTAATATTTTGATGGTCACAAGAACTTTGGGGCAGAACATGGATGGACATTTTGGGGAGGTATGGAAGAATGATTAATCATGGCCCTTCTTTGGGTCATAGACTGTAATTTCTGATTATCAACCATTCCTAACATAAAACTTCACAGTTTTATATAGAAGCATCTATAAAACACACAGTATCATCTGTGGGAAAATTCCATGAAAAAAGGAAATAAGTTTAACTTGAATCTAATTAAGCTTACTAACTCTCTTGTTTACAATAAATAGAGGGGCAGGGAATCAAGTCATGCAAACCTATTGGGAAGCAAACACAGGGATGTAGAATATGAGACAGCTGGCCCAGTCTATACTTCAAAAAGACAGGAAAGTGTGGAGGGACTGTAAAAATAAAATGCAATGCATGGTATAACACTGGATTCCAATTCATATAAAGCAAGTAGAAAACACAATTTTCAAGGCAATTGACACATTCTGAATATAAACAGAGTATCACATAGACCAAAGAATCAGAGTTAATTTTGTTATAATTATTTGTGATAATTTGTGATAATTTGTTTCATTTGTGATAATGACATTGCAGTAAACTAAAAAAAAAAAAAAAAGGCCATATTTAAAGATGTCTATTAAAATATTTGAGTGAGAAATGACATGAAATTTGGGATTTGCTTTTAATTGCTTTTAGCAACAACCACAACTAAAAAATAAGTGAAATAAATGTGAAAAATTCTTGACAGTTCTTGATTTGGGGTGATAGTTATATAAAGGCAAGCTGTTCTTTCTATTTTTATGTATGTTTGACTTTTATGATAAACAGTTTTAATTTTATATTGTGTTTCATTAAAATGGCTTAAGTATTACTGGCTATGGACAGCTCTTTTGCTTTGATAAAATAATCGCTATACTATTTTTTTTTATTCTGCCTTGAGCCAAAATTCTTTGCCCCTGGATGGGTTTCCAGGGTGTATGAATTCCCTGATCTTTCATTCTTAACTCACTTCTCCGTAGGAGAGGCCAGTGTCATCACACTGTCCAAGATATGGGTGCTCTGGCAAAGGTTAGGAATCACTGGAATAGAAGCTTACTGAGAAAAGCTTTTACTTCCCTTCAGTTGAGACTTTAGCTAGTACATGTCTAGACATTTTTAGCAAATAATCAGAAATGAGAGTGGACACATGGTAGATTCTAACTAGAGAAAGTATGTGTGTGTGAAAGTCACTCAGTTGTGTCTGACTCTTGTTGTGTGTGACCCCCTTTCACTGTAGTCCACCAGGCTCCTCTGTCCATGGAATTCTCCAGACCAGAATACCGGAGTGGGTAGCCATTCCCTTCTCCAGGGGATCTTCCAAACCCAAGGATCGAACCCAGGTCTCCTACACTGAAGGCGGATTCATCACAGTCTGAGCCACCCACAAGCCCAAGAATACTGGAGTGGGTAGCCTATCCCTTCTCCAGGGGAACTTCCTGACCCAGGAATCAAACCAGGGTCTCCTGAATTGCAGGCGGATTCTTTACCAGCTGAGCTACCAGGGGAGCCCAGAGGAAGTATGTATCCCTGTTTTCCTGGAACAGGCCTTCTTAATGTCAATTGCCTTGGTTTGGATGATAAAATTACATAGTCATCCTAATTCTAAGCCACTCAAAGTCTAAAGTAGAAAATATCTGGAACATAAACAGATTCTTGAAAAGGTTAGTTTGGCTGTTATTATTTTTGTATTAATTTTATTATACTTGCATAAAAATGACCCTCCACCAACTAATCATTGGCTAAATCAGTGCTTCCCTACCAATTATCCTGAGTTTCCTAGATAATTATTTCTTTTATATTTTGTTTTACAGTCTATCACTCACATTAAATCCTTCCCCTTAATGGACCACATACACATCCTTGCAGCATTCTTGCAGTCTTAATCTGTGCTTTCACTAAAGGACTTTTGGAGTACAAATATCTACCAAATTACAACGTATTTAAAGTAATTTCCCTAGGAATTTGTAAGGAACTATTCTCTTCCTTCATAGCTAGTTTTCTCACATATGGGGCCATTACCTTACACGTCACTTGGATCATTTGTCCACTTGAGTGATAACCTGATGTATTTTCTGCTCTGTAATTAAGACCTGACAATAGCATTACATTGCTTAAAAAAAAAAAAAAAGGCAATATATGTTATAGGTAGCCCCAAGACAATCACTTGGCAAATAAAGCAAACTTGACACTCAACTATTTTCACATGCAACTGAGTTTATTTTCCAGGATTTATCATTGCTAAAAAATACTGATTACATTGGTTACACAACAGCCATTCTAATTTGACTAGGTAACATACAATCCCGACTTTCTGGGTGAACTGATAAGAAATAATATGACTTCTATCCATCCTGTTTATAGTAAATTTGCCATATACACATGCACATGGTGATCCACAACAAATTATCTCTTCTAAATTTTCAGTTGTCAGACTATTTCTTGACTTATGCCACAGATAACAGAAAATAATGATTCCCCAGAAAAGAATATCAAAATTTTCACTACAAAATGTATTGAATCTTTACATCATACTTGAAGAGAGGGACCTATACTATTTTTTAATCTAGTAGATTGATGTAACTAAAGATGATGTTGGTGGATGCCAATGTCCAGTAACAAATCTTTAACCACCAGTGGTTCAACAACAGCAAAATGAGAATATATGTAATTGTAAGAGATGAGTCTGAGAATAGAGCAGAATTCTCTATGTCACTGCTCCCTCATTCCTCGAAGGGACTGCCCAAGAAGAGGGATCTGCTGGCCCTCTGAGGGATCAGGGGATCAAAATATTTCAAAACAAAAAGAGACTTTAGATATAAGTAAGCCCCAACTCCTCACTTTCCATATGAGAAAATTTTGACCCAAAGAGGTTGAATGAGTCACTCAACGAATCCTTGATATTTAATGAAAGAGCAGGGCTTGGAGAGGTTTTACCACATGGTATCTTTTTAAAGCTGTGATTTTGGAGGAAAAACAATATCCATGTAGAACACAAGCAAGAAGAAAACTTAAATTGGAATAAAAAGTATGAAGAAAATAGGGTGATGATTAAGTTGAGTTTCAGAAATTAAAGAAATTAAGCACATAGAAAAATAACTTTTTAAATGTGAGACAAAGTAGGGGGTAGATAAGAATTAAAAAAGCATTTAATAGATTTTACTCTTCAAGATGGCATTTTATAATATGAACCAATACCAAAGCTAAAAATACAACCAATTCTAATTGCAACACGCCATTCATTTAACATTTCACAAATATTAAAATGTGAAAAGAAACACTGCTTCTCAAAATCAATGAAATTGGGGATAAGCATATTTTGAGTCTGCCACATGTTGGCGTTAGTCATTTACTATAACTTAGTGTCCCCTTTTCTTTCTTCTCTTCCTCCTCTCACTCCTCTTCTCACAATCATAAGCAACACTACAAGATATTCCCTCTATGAAAATAAAACAACCCATCTAATAGCCATAACCAGGATCCATTCTGTAACAGAAATAGTCTTCTGCTCACTGTGATACCTGGAAACTCATCTATGGTGAATAAAGATACCCTGGTGGTTCAGACGGTAAAGAAATTGCCTGCAATGCAAGAGATTCAGGTTCAATCCACTGGACCCAGGAAGGTCCACTGGAGAAGGAAATGGCAACTCACTCCAGTATTCTTGCCTGGAGAATTCCATGGACAGAGAGGCTGGCGGACTAGTTCATGGGGTTGCAAAGAGTCAGACACAACTAAGCAACTAGCATACAGTGTAAACATTAAAACTTCCAAACACTGTACTCTAAGGTGATGCCAGAAAGAATGAGCATGAACTTCTCTGCATGTTTACTGTGTCGAAGGAAGAGCAGACGGAAGAAAACAAGCAGCCACACGGAGCGTCTGAGCCTTGAGCAAGAGCTGCTAAACACGGGGGTCCTCAAAGCTGCCAGGGTCCCAGCCTGCAGGGTACGGGAGCTCTGGACCTGGTTGATCTCATCACACCTTTCGTTTGGCTCTTCTTGGCCACACATCAAAATCCAGTCTTCTCTGCCGCTGCCAGAACACTGCTGCTCCCCATGCTGCTCTATTTCTTACCTCTGGCCTCTAGGCGTCTTGTTCTCAAACTCTCCGTTTGCTTATACACCCTCCGTGTGTGCGTGCTCAGTCACTGCAGTCGTGTCCGACTCTGTGCGGCCCCGTGGACTGCAGCCCGCCAGGCTCCCCTGTCCCTGGGGTCCTCCAGGCGAGGACACTGGAGTGGGTAGCCACGCACTCCTGCAGGGGCTCGGCCCGACCCCAGGATCAAACCCAGGTCTGTTACATCTCCTGCACCGGCAGGCAGGTTCTTTACCACCAGCAGCACCACCTCCGTCTTCAGCCTAGCTCCAGAATGCTCTCTGAACCTTATTTCTTCAACTAGACCCCGGCCTGATTCAGAAAGGCCTCCTTCTCTCCCCACAGGCAGCACTCGCCCATGGTCACGTTCAGGCCGTGACCGGCACGCTCGCATCACCAAGCCGCCCCGCTTGGAGGCACACATCCCCTGACGGCGCTCCTCTTTGTCTTTCCCTCTCGCTGTCATCTTCCCCTCTTCCACGTACGCCCCTTAACTCCCTGAAGACTCTGACACCTGACTTAGACTTACTTCACACTCCAAAGGATAACACTGCTGACTTCAACACTCATGTCAGTGGCTCTCTAACCACCCAGTGTGCACGTCTTCTAACCTTCTCTTCAACACAGAAAACACCCTTTCTTAGCTTTCTGTGAAACTTAGTACTGAGAGTGGTTCAACTTTCAAAATCCTGAATTTCAGCATGGTAGTTTCTCACGGTCGCTCATTCCTCAAGCGTTCCCACTTCTTTACTTATGTATATATATATATATATATATATATATATATATATGTATATACATACATACACTTAAAAGGTCAGAGAAGTCTCTAGAATTGCATGTGGTATGTGCACAGTTTTAGGGCATTCTTTCTTGACTCTTCCTTTCCTTCAGTTGCTTAAGAAGCACTTGGGACGGAATTTAGGGAGATGTACAGAGCTAGGGCAAAATGTAAGTTTCATGCAAATCCGTGTGTCCTATTGTGGGTCCAGCAGAGACTAGATGGTAAAAGACAGTGAAAACAAGGACAACTCTTGAGAGGGTGTCTGGCACCCTGCCACATGTTTTAAGTGATCAGAAAAAAACCTGACATGTTTAGCTGACAAGAAATCAAACACAGAGGAAGCTACTATCAAGTACAATAAGACAATAACTTTAGAACATCAGGAAGTGAGGTTTTTCATTTCACTGCAGAAACGAGGGAGCATTCAGAAAAACTAATTTAAGACTAATGGATAAAAAGCACCTTCTGTTATGATGTCTATGTATCCTTAACCAAAAATCTCTATTTCTATATTTGTACTTACTATCACTTTTTTCCACACTTCTTTTGGAGCCACTGATATATATACCTATATATATAGGTGTGTGTATATATATATATATATATAAAATGAAAGAGATAATATAAAGTATATACACACATATTATCTCTTTCATTTAAATTTTTATAGTTCAGAGCAAGTGAAAAATAATATGTTGATCTTGACTCAGATAGTAATGGATCTCCCTGCAATTCAGGAGACCCGGGTTTGATCCCTGGGTCAGAAAGATCCCCTGGAGAAGGGAATGGCAACCCACTCCAGTATTCTTGCCTGGAGAATCCCATGGACAGAGGAGCCTGGTGGGCTATAGTTCATGGGGTCCTTACAGTATGACACGACTGAGCAATTAACACTTTCACTCTCACACATTATCACTATGTCTGTATTTCTGTGTAATCAGAAAAAGTACATGATTGAGAATTCAGGAATATATATTTTAGCCTTAGTTTACCTCACCTATAAAATGTGTGAATATTGAACCAGAACTTTGTAAGTTCAAGTGATTTCCTTTCTGCCTTCCTTCCTTCTTCCTTTTCTTAAAACTACCCACATACCACAACCAAGTCCCAATATAAAACAGGCATTCTAAATTAGTATTCTTCTAAGACACATATATATTATATATATATCTATATATAATATAGATAGATATACAGACGTACACATATATAATTTAATCCTTGCAATAATCCTACAAAGTAGGTATTATTATTATCATCCTCATTTTATAGTCATAAAACCAGGGCACAGAGAGATTAAGTAATATGTTAAAAGTAACAAACGGTGGGAGTAAGCTTCAAACCAGGCAATGCGGCTCCAGAATCTGTGCTCTTAGCCACTACGTCACATTGCCTCTTTAGTATGTGCTTAGGGGGATCCAAAGTGCCTTTAAGAAAGGAGAACATGACAATATGATCACACACCTTTGTAATAAGAAATCCTACAAAGTCAGTTCTGGCAAGTTCTCACTGACATTATCCACTTGTGGCATAAATGTGGTTAACCAGAGGTCCTCTGTCACATGCATCCATGTAAACACACAACACATACACAGAAACACACTCTGGTACAAAAATACAGGTGCAGATACACTCATGCTTCTACCAGGCACACACACATACATACACACATACACACAAATATTGTTCTTTTAAAATTTTTGTATCATATTACTATATTTCATGGCATTCCTACTAATATCCATGGTCAGCTCTTCTAAGAACCGATGACGGTACAATGAGTAGCACAAACTGGGGGTGGATACAGGTCAATAAAATGACAAACTATCTTTCACGCACCAGAGCTTGGCAACAGTAAAGCATACTTGGCCCCAACCATTTTCAGGGCTGCATGAACCAAGGAACGTCAATCTGTTTCCAATTTACTTTTACACAACTCTTTGGAATGCTGTTCTGTAACAACTGATTGATTTACAAGTTTTCCCCGCCTCCCCTCCAATTTCTTATAAACAAAAAACAGAAGAGGGGCCTACCCCTTCACATACCCAAGACAGTGTTCCGCAACTGTTAGAAAAAAATGAAACTCCACAGCATGCTCTATTTAATCCTGAAGTGAAGTGAAAATCACTCAGTCATGTCTGACTCTTTGTGACCCCATGGATTATACAGTCCATGGAATTCTCCAGGCCAGAATACTGGAGTGGGTAGCTGTTCCCTTTTCCAGGGGATCTTCCCAACCCAGGGATCAAACTGGAGTCTCCTGCATTGCAGATGGATTCTTTACCAACTGAAATAGCAGGGATGCCTAGACTTGCACTTAATCACACTCCACGTAAGTTCCTTTTTTCTTGTCTCTATTCCCACTAATCTGGCAGCTCCCTGAGGAAAATGCTATGCTCACTTCACTTGGGGGTCCCCAGCATCTAGCACAGTGCTTTACACATAGCAGATACACACATATTGAACAAATGGTACATGAACAAACATACTCTTTTCACTCTTTTTTGTTTTCAGTACTTCTTTTTGCATGGAAGTATATTAATAATTCCTTGTAATAAATAGCATACATGCAAAGAATGAAAAAAAAAACTGAGGATAACTGCAGATTATGGTTACAAAACAAGGTAGCTCCCAAAGTATGCAGTTGTTGTTCGGTCACTGAGTCATGTCCAAATCTGCAATCCCATGGACTCCTCTGTCCATGGGAATTGTCAGGCCAGAGTACTGGGTTGGGTTGCCATTTCCTTCTCTGGGGGACTTTCCCAACCCAGGGATCTAGGAAGACCTCCCAAAGTACAGAATCTAGTATGTTAAAAGAGCTGGCCCCAAAGCAGTAGCAAGATTGATTTATAAAATTTAAGAGAAAGGAACTATTCAATTTTAGCAACTTTAATTTACGTATTTGTACTGAGACAGTTCAAAATACTTCTCATTGTTTTCAAACCATTCTAACTCTTCAAGTTAAGGGAATTGACATTAAAGAAATCTTTATATTAATTAATATATCATCATGAACATAACTGTAATTTTAAAATGATTTCAATTTAGAGATGAAAGATACTCAAACAATACAGATAATAAGTGAAATGTTCTAAGGAGTAAAAGCAGCTGATTTCTGTTAATTTCTAATTAGCTGTCTACTTTTATCAAGAAACCCCAAAATAACTAATTAGTACTCATTTAATTCAAGCAAGTTTATAAATCATCAGAAATTACACGGCCCCTTCACATAACAACAGAATTTTTTAAGTTGTAAAAACATTTTGATTCCCTTTAAAGTAATCTTAACAGAAAGCAAGTATTCTATTAAAAAGATCGCTTGCATTTATGCCGAAGTATTTCTTTGAAGACTTTTTTATATAAAATATAAAAAGTGCACTATAGCTATATTTCATTTTTTCTAATTGCCGACTTTTCTGGCTTTAAAAAAGTAGAAGAGTAAAAAGGCACAAATATCAAAAAAAATGGCATCTTAAAATTCTGATAGTTATGTAGGGTAAAGGGTTAATTTTTCCTTAGGAATACAGTATCTTAATATTTTTATTCTTTTTTTTAATATTTTTATTCCTATAGAGCTTGGTGTGAAGAGAATCTGTCATTTAAATTTTGACCAGGTGAAAAATAAGTCATGACATACCAATCATCTTTGTCATGGAAGATTCACATTAGTAGTCTCTCTTGTATCTATTATGTACCCCACTGCTGTGCAGTAAAGATAACTAGAACCATGGTGGAGATTTTTATTTTGTTTCCTCCCTAAATAATCTCCTTGACATGCACAAGGAGCTAATTCCAGAAACCAAAGAATCAAACGAGATCCTTGCTTCCACTTCTGATAATTGTAGTTGATTATATAGGACCAAACATCATACGACCGGAAAAATCTCAGAAAAATATAACAATAATGATTTGAAGGTATCAGAAAAATGCCAAAGCAGGAATGAATTTGGAGAGACCAAGGTATGAAACAAAAGTAAATCCCCAGCTAAGGTTAGTACTTAGAATCTTCAGTAGCATCTGAAACATTAAGAAACTGAATAGAGCTTCCAAAAGATTCTGGGAATTAGGGGGTACAAAACTGAAGTCCATGGCTGAACAATTAGGAAGGTCCTAGGCAGAACAAACTTTCCATTAAGACACCACAGGAATAAAATGAACCTGAAATAAGCCAGCCATCTCAAAAAAAATAAAGACCAGCTTCTAATAGTCTCAATTGATAGAAATTAAGGTGATCTTGGAATGCTAAGTGCTTGTACAAGCAAAAATAAATCATTTCTAAAAAAAAAAAAAGGTAACATCTCCCACAGTCTCAAAATATTGCCCCATTTCAAAAACATAGTCTGCCTATTAAAAGATAAAAATAATGAGGCATTAAAGAAGATGAAAACTAGCCAAAAACTAACTAGTCAAAAGGTTGGAAATACTACTAGAATGCACATATTAAAATAGAGGCTTTATCAGCAAGTAACACTACATACTACAAATTACATCTAATAATTTGTATATCATTTGTGCCTTTATTCTATTTTAGAACTTAACACTAGTTATAACATTATCACTAAAATAGAACTAAAAATGTTTAATATAACTTCTTGGTAACAATGACAAAGAAATATTTTGTAGAAATGGTTGACATTCCATTGTGGAAATTAGCTGAATTTTTTAAAACTAAAAAAGTAATCCCTTTCTTCCTTATATTACTACAAATAGATGGTAAATAGATGGTAAAAGGTAATCCCTTTTTTCCTTATATTACTACAAATAGATGGTAAATGACTACTACAAATAGATGGTAAATGGAACAAAATTAAAGTGTTAATTTCACACAATAAAGGAAAAATGCAACAAACTACTGCAAGATACATGGAAAACTAGGGCCTATTTGAATCTTAATTTTATATTACCACACATTATGACTCCATAGTCATCGTTCTTGTCTCTATATACTGCCAGCCATACTTCAGTGCTAATCATCACAGTTCCTGCATCAGGGGGTTCTGCATCTGAGAATACAGAGGGCCCCCTGCTCCAGGTCACTGTATTTAAAGGACTCGATCATCTTCGGACTCTGGTATCCTCTGCGGTGGAAAGGGGGGCTGCAGAGCCAATCTCCCCATGGGTGAAAAGGGACAACAGTATAGACATGTTCAGGTGTATCTTTTTAACAACCCTTAAAGCAAATGTCAAATGAATATTTAAATTTTGATTAACTATGTTTGAAAGAAATAGGGCACTGGAAAAATACCTGAAAAGCAAAACAATATTAGGAAAATCCTAAATATACCACAGAATTCAGCCCTAAAGAGTAATATACCAGTAAAGGTTTCAAACAAGTGTGGTTTGGAAAGATTTTAGTGTTATATATTCTTGGAAAGGAAACAAATATTCTCTATTTTTTTGCATACCTATTTTTTCTCTATATATTTGCAAACCTATCTTTTTAATGTTCTCTTTGCTATCAGAGATTACAAATTTGTGTATTAACGATATGTATAAATTATCAGATATTTGGAAACATATTTTCTATTCACATATGGGAATCCCTGATCTTTCTGAATAATGTTTTAAAATTTATTTGTTGACTTTTGGCCGTGCTGGGTCTTCATTGCCGCGGGGGCTCTTCTCGAGTTGCGGGAGCAGGGGCTGCTCCCCAGTTGCGGTACGTGGGCTTCTCCCTGCAGCGGCTTCTCTTGAGGAGCCCAGGCTCAGTAGTTGCGGCTCCCAGGCCCCAGAGCACAGACTCAATAGTTGTGGTGCATGGGCTTAGCTGCTCCATGACATGTGGGATCTTCTCGGGTCAGGGATCAAACTCGTATCTCCCACAATGGGAGGCGAATTCTTTACATCTGACCCACCAGGGAAAGCTTGACTAGCTTTTTACTCTAAATATTTGGTTTAAAAAAATAAATAAATAAATAAATATTTGGTTTATATTTCTTCTCATTTAATTGTCCTTTTTGTTAGGATGTAAAAAGTGAATAGCATATAAAATAAGCAAATGTACATAATCTGCATTTCATAATAAATGAGAAAGTAATGTGTGATTTTTATCTACCTTATCCAGTCTTAAAATATATATATGCCCTTCATCATCATTTGAACTGTAGAGGTCAAAAACGAAGTCATCCTCTAACCCAGAAAACAGAGAATTTCAAATTGAGAAGTTTGAAAAAGTTTACATTTTAACCCTTTAGTAATGAAATGTGATTTTGAACAAAACCACTCTACTTGATCTGAACTACAAAGACGAAGAAGAGAATCTGAACATGTTTTTTTGAGTAATAAAAATTCAAACTCATAATAAACATTTCTTAAAGTAGCTTTTATGGAAACATATTCACATCCTAAAAATCTAGATCAAAACTTTAGAAAATACTCCAAACAGGGGAAATTAGTATATTTGGGGGGATATCTACTGTACATTCTTTCACATACCTTAGAAAAGATAACTCTGGCCATACGGATCAATGCATACAACCCATGCTCTGCCTCAGTTATTTGTTAAGGGTACACTTTAAGCATTAACAAAATATGAAATTAAGAAGTTTTTTAAAAGTTATGTGCAAACACTTCCTTTGAAAACCATAAGATTACATTTACTAACATAAGACTACAAATAAACTTATATGAAGTAAAAGGTGTTTATTAAAGCAAGAGAAATAGAAGCTCTGAAATGCTTTTCACAAAATCTCTGCTACTCATAAAAAATACCACTAATATATACCATTATATGTACCATTTGTATCAAATGACTAATGTATAAAGCACAGAAGGTATAATGACAAACAAAACAATAGGGAATTATATTGCAAAACTGAGTTGTACACAATCGAGAAAACTAATAGGGCACAGCTAATGTTCTGGAGTTTCAACTCAATGTTTCAACTAAATAAGAGTATAGCTCTAACAGAGTCTAAATAAGTACTGCGAACAGCTACTATTGCCAAGTTATGTTCTAGGAGTTCACGATACTGCAGCGAACAAAACACACAAACCCTTGTCTTCATGGGACTATGTGCTAACAAGGGGGAAAGAGAAGAAAAACAAAATAAGTAATGCATATAGCTTGTGAATATTTAAGCAGAAGTGCACAGACTAAGTGGGAAATACCAATAGATTTTAACAGCCGGAGCCTCTTTTGAATTTTTATATGGAGAAGAGAAAAAAGAACATCAGCAGTAAGCCCTACAGATGAAAATGAAGACATCCAAAGCTCACTCCACATTTTCTTCTGATCCCAAATAGCCAGGATCATTACTGAAGGACAGAGGGATTGAAGGAGGGGAGGAGATACGGGAAAATCTCCAAATAGATTCATATCACCCACTCACAATATGATTGGAGAGACCTAATTTGGATAAACTTAGCATAGATCTAATGTAATTTTCTCCTGCTTCTTGTAATTATGTAATTCTGTATTTAGCTCTCTAGATTTCTTCCTCCAATTTCTTATCTCTCATTTTTTAGGAACAGTTCCCTTCTGATACACTTAACACCATTTTCTCAAGGGAATGTGTCCATAGTGAGACACATGCAATGATTATAAGTAGGCAATTTTTAATTTTTAAAATTTTATTTACCGATATGTACTTAGAACAAGATTTAGAATTTTGCAAAAAAGACTGGATTTAAAGTAAACCTCAAGAAAAAAGTAAAGAAATAGTAGATTAATTGGGCACAAAAACTATGCAGATGAGATTCTCAAAGGAGTGTTAATGACAGAAGCTTGAGAAACTATTTTATTCATTGGTTTTTAACCATTCCAGGGCTTCCCTTGTGGCTCATCTGGTAAAGAATCTGCCTGCAGTGTGGGAGACCTGGATTTAATCCCTGGGTTGGGAAGATCCCCTGGAGAAGGGAAAGGCTATCCACTCCAGTATTCTGACCTGGAGAATTCCATGGACTATATAGTCCATGGGGTCGCAGAGATGGACATGACTGAGCGACTTTCACAATCACAACCATTTTAGACCCTTTTTCTAGTATTTGAATAAACTTTATAGTTTAATACTCTCTTTCTTTTCTACTACCCATTATGTCCATGGATAGAAAAGTAGAGTAAAGAAATTTAAAAACATAATTTTGTCTAGGTTCCTATTTTTCAATGGCTTCAATAAGCATTTTTGCCCACTGACTTTCAGAAGCTGTTTTTTTAGCATTCAGCTAGTTATAATACTATTTTGGTTCCTTTTGTTTAATCTTTAATAGGTTTTAGCTATTTTACCTTTAGTACTCTAGCATGTATAGAAATATTATCATTTGCTTTATCTTTAATTCAATCATTTCCTATTTGAGAAAAATATCCAGAATTCTGAAAAAGTATGGTGAATTCAGTTAAATCTTATCCAGATATACCCTCTGAAACACAAGGTTAGATAAAACAAAGACTGTAATATAAGATTATAATTAAATGTTTTAAATGTAAAAATGCATACACTTCATTATGTAATAGAGAATACAGAACATTCTCCAACCATAGCAGCTCAATTTCAGCTTTCTTTCTTGATGTACCCTTAGCAAATGTTTTTCAAGAGAAAAAGAAGATAGGCAATTAGAAAGGAAAGGAAAAAGCAAGCTGCACAGTGCTGTAAGACAGATGGTTTAGTCCCTGAATCTATTTTTTGGTACAAGGCAGTTATGAAGTTTTGTTGTGATCTGATAATACATAGGTCTTCAAATGCATTTGAATTCATCTGTCACTTAATTTCATAAATCTAGGAGTACCAGCAATAAGTGTGTGTAGCTTTCAAAATATGTAGATGTTATCAAACTTTTATAAAAATGTTATTTTTCAGTTAGGTAATAAATATTCATTTCAATCATGGCATTGCTGACAGTCAATTAGAACTCCATGAGGAACAAAAAAAAAATCCTAATTTTTTGCGATCTTTAAGTGAGGTCACTTTAGAAAATCACAGTTTCAGCTGTACTATTATTTTATTTTTTTTTAAATCAGAAGCAAGTAAGTCTGGCAAACAACTTGGCATTATTGTTATTATTATTATTTTATTGCTACAAGTCAGGAATCTGGAAAATTAAATTATGTACACCATGGACAATTTTATATATTTGAAAAGGCAATCATAAGATAGCCAACTGTATGAGTAAAAGATAATGAAGGAATCAAGACAATTCCCCACCCATCTACACTTCCCCAAAGGCAATCAACAATTTTCCAAGTGAAAGGTCATTTTCAAAAGGCTATGATGGTCTAAGCAGAGTGGTCCTACTACTCAAGAATCTGGCTCAATGAGCGTCTTCCAATGTACTTTTAGAAGTAGCATAGGGCTAGCTGCTGCTACTGCTGCTGCTAAGTGGCTTCAGTCGTGTCCGACTCTGTGTGACCCCATAGACGGAAGCCCATCAGGCTCCCCCGTCCCTGGGATTCTCCAGGCAAGAACACTGGAGTGGGTTGCCATTTCCTTCTCCAATGCATGGAAGTGAAAAGAGAAAATGAAGTCGCTCAATCGTGTCCGACTCTTAGTGACCCCATGGACTGCAGCCCACCAGGCTCCTCTGTCCATGGGATTTTTCCAGGCAAGAGTACTGGGGTGGGGTGCCATTGCCTTCTCCAGAATAGGGCTAGAAGAAGTGGTAAATATTCACATTATGTTTAGTAAATGAAATAAAATTTTAAAAATTAATAATGATAACCACCTAGTTCAGTGATGACTTGTATTTTTCACAGTAAAATTAAAAGAAATGTAAATCAGGATATAATATTTGGGGGGTAGGAGCAGGGAGTTTATAATACAACACAAACATGCCACTATTCAAAATTGACAGTTGAACATCTATTTATGCAGTCCTCTTACCCTGCCCTTAATATGTCAAAAATGGGATGGTACACCCCCTCACCCTCACCCACACTCAGTCCAAAAGCAGGTACAAATCAGTTCTTTATTTCAGAATGGAAAAAACCTATGCATAGTCAGTCTTGATTGGAAAAAAGTGAGCTAGTTCATTTCTTTCAGCATCTCCTATCTAATCTGGCTGGGTAGCCTAGACTTCACAATTATTACCCAGACACTCTGTAAAGTTACTCTCCTTTCTCCACCTACCTCTTCCATGAGTCTCTGAACTTTCAACCTCCTGCTCCAAAGTTCTGCTTCTTCTCTGTGCAGACCCCGACTCAGGTTGATGATCACTGTATTCTGGTTCCCCTCTGAGTGTGGCTCTCGTGTGCTTTCAATTATTCAGTTACTTCACTATCAGTTGCATTATAAAACGCCACCTTAGGTTTTCCTAGCTTAGCATGCTTTATGTTCTCAGAAAGGTGGTAGGGTACACATTTTGCCAAAATTGCTCTAAAGTATTAAAACCAAAAGCCCTCACCAGGTATGATAGAACTTGACTACAAAGGATTCTGCTAAGAAAAGCAAACTCTGTACGACAACCATCAGGATCCTGACGGTAGCCCTCATGTTGCTTTGTTGCTGTTGTTGTTGTCCAGTTGCTAAGTTGTGTCTGAATTTTTGTGACCCCATGGATTGTAACCCGCCAGGCTCCTCTGTTCGTGGGATTTCCCAGACAGGAATGCTGGGGTGGGTTGCCATTTCCACCTCCAGGGGATCTTCCTGACCCAGGGATCCAACCCTTGTCTCCAGAATTGGCAGATGGATTCTTTACCACTGAGCCATCAGGGAAGTCCATGGGGGACGTTCAAAAAAGGTAGCATCCAAAGGCCCCGAATGATGCCTTAGGGCCACCTCTAAACTGGGTGCTGGAGACAGTGTGCTGTGACCCGCTGTGGTCCTCTCTCCAGTGTTCACTGGTGCAGCAAATAGAGCAGAACCAGGACAAAGTCTGGCTCCTGAGAATTCATGCTTTTGTCTCCATCCCTGCCACCTTCACCTTGGTTTTGTCCCTTCCCATTTCTTTTCAAAATAATATGATCGAGCTTCAGGTCTCTAGTCTTACCCTCCACTTCATCTGATCACTTTTCCACGTGACTCCAAGCCTTGGTTTTTTGCCATTATCATCCTGTTCTTACCCTTCTGGACATGTGGATAATAATCCTGTCTTTCCTGCTTCTTTCTTGGCCCTCCCTCAAGATCCAAGCCTGGACCCACCTACTGGCCCAGCTCCGTTCTGCCACTGCAGGATGGATCCCTTGTCCCAATGAGCCTTTAGAACTCTGACTAGAGGGGCCCTCTGGTCAAATTTACCTGTTTCTCTTACTCCCTAGAAAGAACTGTGTCTAGTCACTGTCATATTCAAGATAAATTCCAAATTCTGTTGCATGGTATGTATAATGGAAAACCTATGTTTTTGTATTGCCCATTATTCACCCCCTCACTTACTCTAGGAACAATAACTTGAATTTTCCCTGGAAATTTATGACACTAAAACTAGATACTGCAATGGTAGGATCCTCAGTAATGTACACCCATTTTTGCTAACGGGTAGAAAGGTGATAAAACCCATGGCAAAGAAAGGCTCTCTCCTTAGAATACAGTTCCTGAGCAAAGTGACAAAAGGTTGCATGAAGTTCAGGCTGAGAAAGTCTAACAGCATACTTCTACTGGGATATCAACACAGAAGACTGGCCTCTGCTCTTCCTTAAACTGGTTTCTCATTTCCTTCAAGAATGATGTCTGAGAGTACTCACTCAGTCATCCAATATATCCCTTGTGTGCTTATTAGCAGAGTTGACTTCTGTTGTTTGCAATCAAAAGCCTTTTTTTTTCAGTCTAAAAGAAATCATGACCAAATCTACCTCTGTGTGTTTCTCTCACCTCACTCACAGAAGCAGAACTTTTGATACATCCTTCAGTGCCTTCCCCCCATCCTGTCATCATTACCAGGCTACCCTGACCTGTATTTAGAAATGCAACATAGTGTCGGAAAAGATTTTTCACCCATGTCTATTTCCAACACTAGGATGACAGCTATGTCCTATCCCTGCTCTCAGCTCCTTATCCGAACGCATCCTATCATATTCTATTAATCTGTTTGCTAGTTTATTTTCTCTGAGCAAAAGCACTGTATCTTTCATTGCTATATATTCAGCACAGTACCTAATGTATCAGTTCAGTTCAGTTGCTTAGTCGTGTCTGACTTTTGGTGACCCCATGGACTGCAGCACGCCAGGTTTACCTGTCCATCACCAACCAACTCTCACAGCTTGCTCAAACTCATGGCCATCCAGCCAGTGATGCCATCCAACCATCTCACCCTCTGCCATCCCCTTCTCCTACTGCCTTCAATCTTTCCCAGCAGCAGGATCTTTTCTAGTGAGTCAATACTTCATATCAGGTGGCCAAAGTATTGAAGCTTCAGCTTCAGCATCAGGCCTTCTAATGAGTATTCAGGACTAATATCCTTTAGGAGGGACTGGGTGGATCTCCTTGCAGTCCAGGGACTTTCAAGGGTCTTCTCCAACACCACAGTTCAAAAGCATCAATTCTTCAGTGCTCAGTTTTCTTTATGGTCCAACTCTCACATCCATACATGACTACTGGAAAAACCCTAGGTTTGACTAGATGGACCATTGTCGGCAAAGTAGTATCTCAGCTTTTTAATATTGCTGTCTAGGTTGGTCACAGCTTTTCTTCCAAGGAGCAAGCGTCTTTTCATTTTATGGCTGCAATCACCATCTGCAGTGATTTTGGAGCCCAAGAAAATAAAGTCTGCCACTGTTTCCATTGTTTTCCCATCTATCTGCCATGAAGTGATAGGACCAGATGCCATGATCTTAGTTTTTTCAATGTTGACTTTTAAGCTGGCTTTTTCACTCTCTGCTTTCACTTTCATCAAGAGGCTCTTTAGTTCCTCTTCACTTTCTGCCAGAAGGGTGGTGTCATCTGCATATCTGAGGTTATTGATATTTTTCCCAGCAATCTTGATTCCAGCTGTGCTACATCCAGCTCACACTTCACATGATGTACTCTGCATAGCAATTAAATAAGCAGGGTGACAATATACAGCCTTGAGGTATTCCCTTTCCCAGTTTGGAGCCAGTCAGTTGTTCCATGGCCAGTTCTAACTGTTGCTTCTTGATCTGCAAACAGATTTCTCAGGAGGCAGGTAAGGTGGTCTGGTATTCCCATCTCAGAATTTTCCAGTTTGTTGTGATCCACACAATCAAAAGCTTTGGTGTAGTCAATAAAACAGAAGTAGATGTCTTTCTGTAACTCTCCTGCTTTTTCAATGATCCAACGGATGTTGGCAATGTAATCTCTGGTTCCTCTGCCTTCTCTAAATCCAGCTTGAACACCTGGAAATTCTCAGTTCCCGTACTGTTGAAGGTTGGCTTGGAGAATTTTGAGCATTACTTTGCTAGCATGTGAAACGAGTGCCATTGTGTGGTAGTTTGAACATTCTTTGGCATTGCCTTTCTTTGGGGTTGGATCTTCCCTGTAGTTCAGACGGTAAAGAATCTGCCTGCAGTGCAGGAGACCAGGGTTTGATCCCTGGGTGAGGAAGGTCCTCTGGAGAAGGGAATGGCAATCCACCCCAGTATTCTTGCCTGGAGAATCCCACGGACAAAGGAGCCTGGCAGGCTACAGTTCATTTGGAATGGAATGGCAACTGTGGCCATAGCTGAGTTTTCCAAATTTGCTGGCATACTGAGTGCCTAACATATAATAGGTATCTAAATTCTTCTTGAATAATGAATGTTGAACATCAACTCTGAGATATAACATGTAGCACACGCTGTTGGTGCCCTACTAAACTCCTCTCACTGGCGGATGCACCCGCTGCCCGCCTGCTACAAGTGTTGACTGTCCGTGTCTCCCAGCAGCCCTGTTCTCTGGAGAAGTGCACAGCCACCAGTGGCTGAGTGGGGGACTCCGAAACACCAGCTCCCCACCTCAGTGTCGGAGAAGCTCTGTGGTGCAGTTCACAGACACCACTATCATCACTGGGGAGCGGAACCATAACTGAGGTGTAACCTAACCTTCCTTAACTCCTTTCACTGAGTCCTGCTTCCCTCCCTCTCCTCCTGAAAGTCCTCCCTCAATGAATAATGTGTATACAAATCCCTTTCTCGGGTTCTGTTAACAGACAATCCAAACTCTGGAGGTAATACTGAGACAGGTTTCTTGAACATATTTCCTTACACAGTTGAGGCTGTTGGAATGAATTCAGGGGACTGCATCAGAGCAAATGTATTTTGACGAACAGTAGAACAAAATGTAAAGTCGGTATGTTGCCTACGCAAACATCCTTGAGACCACTGAAAAGAAGACCCTAAGCAGAACATAGACACCTCATAGAGCAATTATTTCATTATTTTTGACAAAACCTTCTTTCTAGAAAAAAATTCCTCTATCAGACATTAAGTCAGAATAATAATAGGGGTTTAAAAATGGCCATTTGGCTCATCAGTGCTATTTAAAATGACACAGAACATAGAAGCCTTTATTTCCCTAAGTTACTAAGCAACATTAAAGAAAAATGTAATTCAAAAATCTAATCTCATATCCAAATAAAGGTGTGAATCATTATCATTTACAATATTAGGGAGAAAAATTATCTTTAAAAATATTACACTCCAATACTTAGTAATGACATTCTACAAGATAAAGCCACTCAGTTCTGTCCAACTCTTTGCGACCCCATGGACTATACAATCCATGGAATTCTCCAGGCCAGAATACTGCAGTGGGTAGCCGTTCCCTTCTCCAGGGGATCTTCCCAACCCAGGGATTGAGCCCAGGTCTCCCACATTGCAGGCAGATTCTTCACCAGCTGAACCACCAGGGAAGCCCAAGAGTACTGGAGTGGGCAGCCTGTCCCTTCTCCAGGGGATCTTCCTGACCCAGAAATTGAACCGGGGTCTCCTGCACTGTAGGCGGATTCCTTACCCGGTGAGCTACTGCAGTTTAGTTCAGTCGCTCAGTTGTGTCTGACTCCTTGCGACCCCATGGACTGCAGCAGGCCAGGCTTCCCTTACTCAAACTCAAGTCCATCAAGTTGGTGATGCCATCCAACCATCTCATCCTCTGTCATCCCCTTCTCCTCCCACCTTCAATCTTTCCCAGCATCAGGGTCTTTTCAAATGAGTCAGCTCTTCGCATCAGATGGGAAAAGTATTGGAGTTTCAGCTTCAGCATCAGTCCTTCCAATAAACAGGTGAGCTTCTAGGGGAGCCCTATATTCTGCAAAGGTATATTTAAAAGTCCACCTCCAAACAAACTTGACTAGGCTAAATAAAAGCAATTAAGGAAATGATTTCAAAAATTACAATCAACTTCGAGTCATTTCTTACACTTAACAGGGTTCTTAGTCTGAGACATACTCAGAAGATAAGCAATACAGAACTCCATAAACAAATAATCACTGACATTGTACAACACACACTATTGGTAGCTATCTCCAGCATGGGAAGGCATCTTTCCACCCTCCCATTTATTAGTGGAAGAACCCCGAAGACCTAGGATCAAGTGTTGGATCTGTCCATATTTTATGATTTGTTTCTCTATTGTTGATAATGTATTTATTATTTATGCACCACTTCTTTCTAAAAACAAAATAGGTGTAGGAGATCATAAATGGTGAACCAACAAAATATTATGAACACTGTATTAGTTATCGATAGTTATATTTTTTAAAGTTACTCCAAAATTTAGCAGTTTTAAATAACAAGCATTTATTATCTCATATAGCTCCTTAGGGTCAGGAATCTTGGAGGAACTTAGTTGGCAGGGTCATGCTCAGGTCTCTCTTGAAGGGTGCTGCAGGCATCGCAAAACTTGAAAGGGTCTGGAGAGTGTCTTTCCAAAGTCACTTACATTCTTCTTGTCAGGTCTCAGTTTCTTGCTGGCAGTTCGCTGGAGGCTTCCACTTCCCATAAGCTGCCTGGATGTCCTCAGGACAGGCGTCTGTCTTCCCCCAGAGTGACAGATCCCAGGGACAGAAGGCATGTGGTGAACAAGAGTATGAAAGATGAAAGCTGAATTCTCTTACAACCTAATCTTGCAAGTGACATACCAACACTTCTGTAAGATGCTGTTGGTCATGCAGATGAACCCTGGTTTGATTGGGAGAGAACAATATGGTGTGTGACTAGCAGGCGGTGGGAATCAGAGGGGCCCACCTTAGAGGCTGGCTACCAAGACACATTTCTGAAAGATGGAAGGCAGATGAAGTTGCACAGATCGTATCTGCTGCAGACACGGCACCACTCTTCACCACAAAGCTTTGGAGGGGTTCCAGTTCAGTCAGTTCAGTCGCTCAGTTGTGTCCGACTCTTTGTGACCCCACGGACTGCAGCACGTCAGGCCTCCCTGTCCATCACCAATTCCCGGAGCTTGCTCAGACTCATGTCCATCGAGTCAGTGATGCCACCCAACCGTCTCATCCTCTGTCGTCCCCTTCTCCCCCTGCCTTCAGTCTTTCCCAGCATCAGGGTCTTTTCCAAGGACTCAGCTCTTCGCATCAGGTGGCCAAAGTATTGGAGTTTCAGCTTCAGCATCTGTCCTTCCAATGAACAATCAGGACTGATTTCCTTTAGGGTTGACTGGCTGGATCTCCTTGCAGTCCAAGGGACTCTCAAGAGTCTTCTCCAACACCACGGTTCAAAAGCATCAATTCTTCGGAGCTCAGATTTCTTTACAGTCCAACTCTCACATCCTTACATGACTACTGGAAAAACCATAGCTTTGACTAGACAGACCTTTGTCAGCAAAATAATGTCTCAGCTTTTTAATATGCTATCTAAATTGGTCATAGCTCTTCCTCCAAGGAGCAAGCATCTTTTAATTTCATGTCTAGAGTCACTATCTGCAGTGATTTTGGAGCCCAAGAAAATAATGTTTCTCACCATTCCCACTGTTTCCCCATCTAATTTCCATGAAGTGATGGGACTGGATGCTCAGAGTCAGCTGATAGTAAATGCAGAAGTGAGAAAAGGGGGTGAAATGGAAGTGATGAATTAAAGGTCCATTGCTAGAAGGATGCATGCATCAGACCCCCAGTCTGAAGCTCTAAAACTAAAACAGCACACTCAAACATGGTGCTATGGGTGTTAGGAACAAGCAAGTAACTTAATAGAGTTTAAATGAATACAGAAGACTAGTCTGGAACTTGAAGTGATAGATTAAACATTAAATACGTTATAATAATCTTCATGCTCCCATTTTCTTAAAACACATAACCTTCCTACTTTTATTTTTCCTCCTTTGACAGAGAAATTGTTAGTAATTTTTCCAATAAACATTTCTTACACTCCTGCTAGGCACAATTTTAAGAACAGGATATAAAACAAGATAGCCAAAAACCCTGCCCTCCAGGAGCTTACATTCTAGTCTGGCAGAGACAAAAATGAGCATGAAAAGAAACAGATAAATAGTCTTTAGAAAAAAAATTACAGAGAGAAGGTCTGGGCAACTATCACTAAGCAGTCTTGGAAATCCTCTTTGAAGAGATACCAACTGAACTAAAAGCTTAACGATGAGAAGGAAGCATGGACACAGAGATTTGGAGAAATGGAGTTCCAGGTTGAGGGAACACCAAATGCAAAGACATATTTGACGTGACTGAAGGAATAAATGAATACAATCCAGATGAGGCATGCAGAGAAACATCCCTCTTACAATACTAACATGAAAACAAACAGCAGTAAACATTCGGCCCCACCACTGGGAAAACAAAAGGAGCGGTGGGGACTATGTTGGACTGGAGAGCAAGTGGCTTATTTCAATGGGGCAGCGATGCTGCAGTCCCAGAGGATTGCTGTCACATCTACAGATGTTTCAGGAGGAGCCACGCATCCAGTTTTGTGCAATACATCTCATTTTTCAAAGGTTGATGCAAATTCTGAAACGAAAACAATAACCATTCTGCCACCTTCATTCTAAAGGAATCAAGTGACGTACTAAGCGGACTGAAGGCTCTTGGTGCTTGCTTACCGCCTTTAAAACTGGCTCTCTTCACTTTACATAGCGTGAACAGAAGTAAAGTAGCCCGTCTGCCCTCTCATAGATCATGAACCCCTAAGAAAAACTTTTTGAAGGTGTAGGGAAGAATAAAACTAGAATAAGAAGAAACCTCCTAGAACAGAGTAAAAGGCAAACATTAGAGGCAGATCAGAAATAAAGATTAGATCAGAAAATTAGAATTTTTTAAGGATAAAATTAGCAAATAAATAGTATTACAGAAATTCCTGAGTTTAAAAAAAAACAAAGGTATGTATATTTAAATGGTATACTGACTGCCAAACAGGATGAATGTAAAAAGACTCGATTTTATAGATATACAACCCTGCTGTATCAGAACACCGAAGGAAAAGAGATAACAACATTTTCATCTAAGAAGAAAAACAAAATGAAGCAAACATGAATCAGATAACTTAAAAAGAAAAGAATCAACCTGACCAAGCCATCTTATTAGCAAGAGGTATTTTACAAACCAATGAGGCAAAGGACAAAAAAATTCAGAGACAATAACTTTAAACATAGAATTTTATTTCCTGACAAAATCAGTCAGTCATGGATGTTCAATAAAAACATTCAGAAATTATCAGATGTGAAGAGATTCAAAAGTTTACTTCTGCCAGAAACCAGCATTTATATAATAAGATAGTATAAATGCTACAAAGCACAATTTAATTAAGCAAGGAGAAATAATGTAAAAATTACAAACTCTGGCAAAGTAAATGGAATGATACAGAAGTTAGGAGGTTGCCCAATCAAAAAATAGCCAGAATACCTAAATAGACATTTCTCCAAAGAAGATATACAGGTGGCCAACAGGCACATGAAAAGATGCTCAACATCACTAATTATTGGAGAAATGAAAATCAAACCTACAACATGACATCATATCACACCAGTGCGAATGTCCATCATCAAAATGTCTACAAATAGCAAATGCTAGAGAGGATGTGGAGTATAAATTAGGGCAGCCACTATGGAGAACAGTATGGAAGTTTCTTAATAAACTAAAAATAGATTACCATATGATCCAGAAATCCCCCTCCTGGGCATATATCCAGAGGAGAAGAAAATTCTAATTTCAAAAGATATATACACCCAATGTTCATGCAGCACTATTTACAATACAATAGCCAAGACATAGAAGCAACCTAAATGTCCAATGACAGAGGAATGAATAAAGAAGATGATATGTGTATATGTGTGTGTGTGTGTGTGTGTGTGTGCACACGCACATGCAATGGAATAATACTCAGCCATTAAAAATGAATAATGCCATTTTCAATACAGATGGACCTAGAGATTATTATACTAAGTAAAGTAAGTCAGCGGCTTCCCTGATGGCTCAGCAGTAAAGAATCTCCTTGCAGTGCAGGAGACACAGGTTCAATCCCTGGGTCAGGAAGACACCCTGGAGAAGGAAAATGACAACCAACTCCAGTATTCTTGCCTAGAAAATCCCATGGACAGAGATTCCCTGGTAGGCTTTCAGCCCATGGGGTCACAAGAGTCAGACATGACTTAGCACTCAGTTCAGTTCAGTCACTCAGTCGTGTTCGATTCTTTGTGACCCCACAGACTGCAGCACAACAGGCCTCCCTGTCCATCACCAACTCTCGGAGCTTGCTCAAACTCATGTCCATCGAGTCAGTGATGCCATTCAACAATCATCCTCTGTCGTCCCCTTCTCCCACTGCCTTCAATCTTTCCCAGCATTAGAGTCTTTTCCAGTGAGTCAGTCCTTTGCATCAGGTGGCCAGAGTACTGGAGTTTCAGCTTCAGCATCAGTCCTTCCAATGAACATCCACGACTGATCTCCTTTAGGATGGGCTGGTTGGATCTCCTTGCAGTCCAAGGGACTCTCAAGGGTCTTCTCCAACATCACAGTTCAAAAGCATCAATTCTTCAGTGCTCAGCTTTCTTTGTAGTCCAACTCTCACATCCATACATGACCACTGGAAAAACCATAGCCTTGACTAGATGGACCTTTGTTGACAAAGTAATGTCTCTGCTTTTTAATATGCTGTCTAAGTTGGTCACAACTTTCCTTCCAAGGAGTAAGAATCTTTTAATTTCATGGTGGCAATCACCATTTGCAGTGATTTTGGAGCTCAAAAAAATAAAGTCAGACACTGTTTCCACTGTTTCCCCATCTGTTTGCCATGAAGTGATATGACTGGATGCCATGATCTTAGTTTTCTGAATGTTGAGCTTTAAGCCAACTTTTTTACTCTCCTCTTTCACTTTCATCAAGAGGCTTTTTAGTTCCTCTTCACTTTCTACCATAAGGGTGGTGTCATCTGCATATCTGAGGTTACTGATATTTCTCCCAGCAATCTTGATTCCAGCTTGTGCTTCTTCCAGCCCAGTGTTTCTCATGATGTACTCTGCATATAAGTTAAATAAACAGGGTGACAATATACAGCCTTGAGGCACACCTTTCCCTATTTGGAACCAGTCTGTTGTTCCATGTCCAGTTCTAACTGTTGCTTCCTGACCTGCATACAGGCTTCTCAAGAGGCAGGTCAGGTGGTCTGGTATTCCCATCTCTTTCAGAATTTTCCACAGTTTATCGTGATCCACACAGTCAAAGGCTTTGGCATAGTCAATAAAGCAGAAATAGATGTTTTTCTGGAACGCTCTTGCTTTTTTGATGATCCAGCAGATGTTGGCAACTTGATCTCTGGTTCCTCTGCCTTTTCTAAAAGCAGCTTGAACATCTGGAAGTTCAAGGGTCACATATTGCTGAAGCCTGGCTTGGAGAATTTTGAGCATCACTTTACTTAGGACTAAACTACTACAAGGTACTACTGCTGCAGCTGCTAAATCACTTCAGTCGTGTCCGACTCTGTGGACCCCGGCAGTCCACCAGGCTCCGCCAGCCCTGGGATTCTCCAGGCAAGAACACTGGAGTGGGTTGCCATTTCCTTCTCCAATGCATGAAAGTGAAAATTGAAAGTGAAGTCACTCAGTCGTGTCTGACTCTTCGCAACCCCATGGACTGCAGCCTAACAGGCTCCTCCATCCATGGGATTTTCCAGGCAAGAGTAGTGGAGTGGGGTGCCATTGCCTTCTCTGAGAAACTACTACTAAACTACCACAAAGTAAGTCAGACAGAGAAAGACAAACATCGTATGAAATCACTTACATGTGAAATCTAAAAAAAAAAAAGATACAAATGAACTCATTTCTAAAACTAGACTCATACATAAATAACAAACTTCTGGTTACCAAAGGGGACAGGAGGGGAAGGGAGAGATAAATTAGGAGTTTGGGAATAACAGATACACATCACTGTATATAAAATAAACAACAAAGACAAACTCTATAGTGCAGGGGTGTGTGTGTGTGTGTGTGTACATATGTATATGTATGTGTGTGTACATATGTATATGTATGTGTGTGTGTGTGTGTGTGTGTGTGTATACGCATTATCTGAATCACTTTGCTGTAGACCTGAACCTATTGTATACCTGAAGTATAATTTAAAAAGGAAAAATAGGGGGAAGTTGAAGGAACAGAGAGGTAGAGGTGCTGAAGGATTGAGGAATAGCATTCTGAATTTGGTGGATCAGGAAACAAGTATTTAACTAAGTTCTTACAAAATAACAGAAAATATATAGTCTCCAGCGATGAGGTAGCTGGTTTATGAAAACTGCTGAAGTATATGATACAGGAGATTTCCAGCCCCAGATCTTTAGATGTCATCAAAAATTTCTTTTACTGGGATAGAGAGTGTCTTTTGAATAACTGATTCTTGTTTTCTTATTATAAATACACTTGTGAAATACTAAAAAAAAATATGTATATATACACACACACACACACACACACACACACATATACACATGCACATACACACACACAGGTCTCTGACCCTGGTTCCTGACACAGAGCTCCTAAATTATTTGTAAATAGGGATGTTAGCTACTCTTTTGTTCTAACATTTAGCTTTGACTCCAGTTCTGGAGGCAGAACTCCTAAAACCCGTGTGATTTCCCCGTTACAAGAGCACCAGGAGCGCCTCGGTTCTAATATTTGGTCTTTGACTCCAGTTCCTGACACAGACTCCTAAACCCCTTGGAACTTCCCAGGTGATAGCAGGGTCTTCTCTTCTAAGGAGATGACTCTTGGAGAGCTCCTGGATGGCACCTGGTCACCAGAAAGACCAAGCCATGATTGGAAGCTTGGCATGTTCAGCCCCATTCCTCATTCTCCAGAAGGGAGCAGGAAGGGGCTGGAAATGGAGCTATTGATTCATCAGACCTCTGTGATGAAATTGCCATAAAAATCCCCAAAATGTGGGGTTCAGAGAGCTTTTAGGTTTGCAAACACGTTTACATGGCAGGAGGGTGATGCGCTCCACCTCCACAAGGACAGAAGTGCCTGTCTGGAACTCTGGACCTCACTCTATGTATCTCTTCACCTGGCTATTGTTTATTTGCATTCTTTCTCATAGCTTTTATTACATAATAAACTGGTAAGTATTTCTCTGAAACATGTGAACTGTTCTAACACATCAGTGAATCCAGGTGGGGGACATCATGGGAACCTCAAACTGATAGCCAAGGCAGATAGAAGTTGGGGGGTACCTGGGGATTTACTGTGGGATTGGCATCTGAAGTCAGAGGCAGTCTCATGGGACAGAGCCCTTACTCTATGGGGCCGGTGATAACTTCAGTTAGCATCCGAATTATATGAATTGTAGGACATCCAGATGGTGTCACAGAATTGCTTGGTGTGGAATAAAATCCCACATGACATCAGAAGTGTTGCTGAGTGTGGTAACAATGTGAAAGTAAAGAAACTCACAGAAGAAGTTAGATTTTCCTACTCAGTTACGAAGAAAAACAAGAGGCATGTCTTCTAGAATAAAACAAATACTCCTATTATCTAGTCTGGAGAAATCATTCAACATTTCTATTTTCACAGAAAGGGAGATAAGCGTCCATAAGGTATCACAATAAATGTCCCAAATTCTGAATATTTAGATTATTCAGACAGGTACTGATTGACTATTTTTTGCAATGCACCATGGTGGGTACAAAAGTGTACCATAAAAAGGAAAATGCCAGAATATGCGAGTTGGTCAGGCAGAAAGCTATTGCTTTTAGAAAGTTATTAGAGAAGGGAAAATGTATCAAGGTTAGGTAAATAACCTAGAGGACAAAGTTACTTATTTTAGGGATGAGTGCACAGATCTAGGAAACCTTATGGTTAGATAGAACAGTCAGGGAATAAGAGAACATTTTGCATTCTTTTAATCACAGGCAAGAGAGGAGCCAGGAAGGCCTTTGGGGATTTGACCAAGTAAAGATTTTGATAAGCACAAAATTTCACTCCTTGATGCCCTGGAAATGAGGCCCTCCATTTTTGTTAATTATATTAAAATGTGAAACAACATGTGTGACGTTCTTTGTAACTAAAGGTATAATTACAAGTTCAACTGAGGGGGAGGTTGCGTAAGAGTGTGCAGAGGTTTGTTTAACAGAATAAAGAGAACAAATTATGTATCATAGGGTTAAACTGGGTCAGTGTGCTAGAAAGTTTCTGATTCTGGTAAACCTGCTGTGTGGTCAGAACCACAGTAAACAAAGGAAATGCGTGTATGACCACATCTTGTTGTACCTGCCCCCTTACCCCTTACTATCTACTAATCGGGAAGGTTGAGACCACCTAGGAGAGACAGCAGAAGTAGAATGAAGAGGCAGAACAGGTGAGGGCTGTAGAGACCTAAGAGATCAGAGAGATAAACAGACTCATTGAAATTAGGAATGAGGAAACACTTTATAGAATGGAGATGCTTAAACCAGAATCAGAGTTGACTGGGTTTTTCTCAGGCATTAAATAGAGAAGAGTTCTTCCCAGGGAGAGGTCCAAGCATGTGTGTTCCGGGTAGAGTCATTATATAATACCTCATCCTGCCCTAATGTCCACAGCACCGACAGCAATATAGAAAGAGACTGAGGTTACGATGATAAAACCCTGATAGCACCCTGAGCCTCCTCAGAGCACAGGCGTGCCTGCCTGTGTGTTGAAGCACCATGAGGTGTATAGCTGCACTGAGACTCTTAAGAGGAAACATCAGTGAACTCTAAACAGATAAGCCACGGGTAGAAGCAAAAACTTCCTCGCCAGAAAACTTTATGTAAAAACTTGATTTCATTTAGCTTAATAGTAGGTGATGATTAAGAAGAACTATAAGCTAGAATCTATACCAAAGGAGGAATCTGACCTTTACCAAGTAGACTACCAGGGCTGTCCCCATCTTTACACGAGAGGTTGGCCTGAGAGAAAATACGGCAATCCTGACAGCAGCACGATGTCCCCTCTGTGAGACGTTCAGAACGCGATAGCACGGCCTTTGGGGTGGGAGGAGGGCTGGACAGTCTGCAGGGGTCTAAGCCGGAGCAGCTTGGGAGGAATGAGAGGAATGGAATGGCATCTGTGAACTTTCAGCTCTCAGGAGGAAGGGTATCGGAGTGCTGGGGTAGGGGCGATAGCCATGGGAACAAGAAAAGGATCCCACTCTCTCCTGTAGTGTTGGTACAAGTTGTACCAATAAGTGCTACAGACCAGTTTTCTCATAAGCTTATAATATCCCTTTATTATTCAAAAGGAAGCTGGAAGGTACTTTAGTTTTACTCTTTGAGGTGTTAAAATGGTCTGTTTCACAATATCTGAGGATGAGACAACAAAAACAAAGCTGGGAGCTCCTTGTACCTGGATTCTGGTCCTAGATTCAGTGCTGGTAACTATGCAACTTTATACAAACTGGTCAACCTCCCTGGGCTTCATTTCCTACACTGAAAAATAGAGATGAGTATTTTTTCATTTCCAGAATGGATGTGATGTGACATAATACATAGAAGGTGCCTAGCAAGGGTATTTGAAATTAGTTTCCATAGTCCCCAAGCTTTCAGTCTAGTTTTCTTCATCCACAAAGTAGACGCAGCTTACCCATGAAGGATGCATGAAGCTTAACCTTTTCTATGAATGAAAAACAATAGCAGTCAGGCTCAATTAAAAAAAAAAAAAAAAGTCTGCTGAACAACAGCTGTGTCTTGTGTCTTTGGTGCTTTATCTGGAACTACAAGAATATTATACTAGCACCTATGGTTGATAGCCACATTAATCTTTTTCTAAAAGGTCAGGGTTATTTCATATTTACTGAGGACTCACAATAAGCCAAGTAATATCAGGGCATGCTTAAGGTTCCATGTATTCAGGTTATAAGAGTAACAAAGAGTAATTTCTCTCTTAAAAAAGTGAGGACCTAGCAGTTCCAGCCATTAACTGCCATCACTTGCAACTCTTTGGAGAAAAGGACTCCTCCGCAGTGCCCTGGGAGCATACTCAGAAGCTGCTTTAGGAGGAGGCCAGGGAAAAGGACAGGCCTGTTCCTAGGTGTGCTGTCATTCACTGGCTAATGGGAGATCTTTGTGCCAGATGCCAGACCATCGCCCGCGTGAACACTGTGATGCTGCACTTCCTCCCTGGGATGGGCCATCTACACAATGACACCTCAGTCTTATGCATGACACGTCCTCTTCCACACTACTGGACATGGTTTCCTAAGTATCACCCCCAGCACACGCTCACGGACTTAGAATGTTGCTTCTCTCCACACACGACTTAACATGAGGTCAGGCTCCGACTCACTCTCAGGGACTGAGGTGCCCTTGGGCAGACATCTTGTGTTCAAATCCTGACTCGCACTCTGCTAACTATGTGACCTTGAGACGGTTTCTTAACCTCTCCCTGCCTCAGTTTCCCCAGCTACAGAAAGGGGATAATAATATTATGTGGGCTTCTTTGGTGGCTCAGGGGCAAAGAATCTGCCTGCCGACCAGGAGATGGATTCAATCCCTGGGTTGAGAAGATACCCTGGAGAAAGAAATGGCAACCCATTCCAGTGTTCTTGCCTGGGAAATACCACGAACAGAGGAGCCTGGCGGGCTACAGTCCACAGGAGTAGCAAAACAGTTGAATATAACTGAGAGATTAAACAACAACAATATCAGTATCTCAGAGTATTCTGAAACATAAATGAATTGGTACCTACAATATAAAGCAATTAGAAAAGAGCCTAGAGTATGGTGATGCTCAGCAAATGTCAACATGACTATGTTTAGATGTTCCAGTAAGTACAAGCTACCTCCTTACGGCCTAATCTGGCCCCTCCACAGGGATGTGTGAAAAGTGCAAAGTCTAGAAAGGTGTCGATTTTTTGCCCTGGCTCTGTCTAGCATATTCTGTCACGGAAGTGTTCATCATAGACTTGATGTCGTTCTATATGGAATGTGCACAGAGCTTTCTTGAGCTTACATATGCTTGTTAATTTTCCTCACATAAAGACTAATGAAATGGGATATGTTCTAGAGCATGTTGTTTAAAACAGTCTTGGTTTCCCATGAAAGAAGTGAATTGGGACAATCTACCCACTGAAGAGTTAAGTTTTTAACTGCTTTTGAGTCAGCAGTTTGCCTATTATACCTAGAATTTTTCCAATGTCAGAAATCCCCAGGAGAACTCTTGACCAAAGCAAATAACTGAACTGTGTTTTCTTTAAAACAGGCAATACCAGAGTACGTATCATGAATCTTCATCTGCATTCATCAACAAGGAAGAATAATAACACGAGGGTCTAGGCAAAAAAAAAAAAAGAAAGAAAAGCTTTCCTAACATAGTTTAGACACATGTTTTCAATCAAATTAACCAACTGACAGTCTTTATAGTGAATTTATAGATGAAAAAGTAAAAGACTGAAGAGAAACAGCTAAATGGTTAGCTAAAAAGACAGAAAGCAAGGGAATTATTAAGTTTCTGGTTAACTTCACTTTGTTTCAAACTGAATGTATATCAATGTCACCCAAGATTAGTATTCTTCCCTTTGCAAAACAATGTAAAAGCTGACAAGTTTTATCACAATAGATGCAGCACACAGATTATGGTCTGTATGCAAAATTCAGTTAATACAGTGAATTGAAAAACTTTCTCTGCAGACTTAAGCTGGAGAGGAGTCCTCACCATGTCTCCAAAGATGGCCCCCCGACAAGCCAAAACACACCATCAATGCATATGAAGGCCAATGAACTTTATATTTAGGGTCATGCATAGTTCCTTCAACTTAAGAAGAGATTTCTTGCTAAAAAAAAAAACAAAAAACTGTAATTCCTGATAGAGGAAATGAGTTGTTTTTACTTGGTTTTTACTGTTTGATTTGAAATTTTAATAAAACAATTATAAAATAATAGACAAAAATCCTTCTTTTGAAAGAAATGCTAGGAACATTAAGGATGTGATTGTAATGAAAACCTATGAGCTTATGTCCCTTGAATTGGATGAACTTTTTTACATTGCTTTACATGCTTGCAATAGGAAAGGTATATAATTTAGTTTTCTCCACTTAAGCATTACATAAAGCTCAAATCAATAGTACATGAGGGTATAAACAAAGAGTTCCATTTTCTATTTTTTCACAAAAAAATAGACCATTTTTAGAAGCAAATAATTGAATGGTTAACATCTGAATGTTATCTGCCATCCAAGAGAACACTTTTACAGTTAAAAGTAAATAAAATTATTTAAATGCTTTATGTTATGTATATACGTGGCCAAAGTCTCCTTTAGAGCTACACTCACTGTCTCTAGGGCGAAGGAAATGGCAGCTCACTCCAGTATTCTCGCCTGGAGAACCCCAGGGACGGGAGCCTGGTGGGCTGCCGTCCATGGGGTTGCACAGAGTCGGACACGACTGACGTGACTTAGCAGCAGCAGCACTGTCTCTAGAGTAGACATGCATCCTTCTGCTGGCATACCAAGATTTCACATGGGAAGATCATTCTGATCCAACATGATTTAAATTCAAGGTTATATGTATTTTTCAAACACTACATGTAAAAAGCGACAAGATATTTCCAAAGTCTAAATTCTAAATTCATGTATTTCTGGGCCTTTTTGGAAATGCCTGATGTCCAGAAACGAAGTCTGTTATTTTTCAAAGTACTTAATATAGAAACAGAAAAAATAACTGTTACCAGATGAGAAGGCTAATCCAAAATTTTGAAATGAGACAACTGATAAATGAAATTGCATGTCACTTTGAAGAAGTCAAGTAAAAGCTCAAAATAGAGAACATCCAAATTGTCATCTCCTCAACATTCAGGATAGAATTTAATGACCTTTAATCTGTCTTTTACCACTTACACTGTATATCTTTTGATTTTAACACAAATGACAATGGTTACTAAGATATAACTTTAAGCAGTCTCAATGTTCAAATGAATAGTAAGGTTTACGACATCTACTGTAGGTCCCTAATGTAAATGGAAATACATTTTGTGAAGGAATCAATTTGGGTTGCCTCTGTCAAGTTTATATAAAATAACATTATTAGATAATGGCATTAGCAAAGTATGGGTAAAATTTAAAACTAAATGCAAAGACTCGTTTTCACCCATTTTTTCCTTTTGCCTCAGGGCCTTCTCCCTTAAATGGTATCCCCACTCTCCAATCAACTCCAGTACATCATTCCACAGGTTAGAATTCAAGAATCACTTGTTTAGGAAAGCCTTCCCTGACCTTTCTAAATAGGTAACTCCCCTTCATAAGCATTCATGTCATCATACAACTTTACTTCAAAGCAATGGTCAGAGCTACAAGTTTATTTATCTACATATATGTAGCTTGATAAATGTCTGCTTATCCACAACACTGGGTGCTCCCATTTCTGCCATGTTTCTGTATTCATGATCCATGGAACCTCCAAGCACTGATAAGCAATCATAAAGGAAATTTTCTATTCCCCCCAAAAAAATCATACACCAATCTGAATGCAAATCACATCATCATTTAAAACTTCTGCAGTTAAACCGCATAAATTTTCAGTTCTCTTTTCAACTGTATATTCACTTTGGGAACATATAACCCATTGAGCAAGCTCATATTTCCCTTTAACAAATTGTCAAGATGTCATTTAATAATAATAAATAAGCAAATATATATAAAGCCCTAAAAGAGAAATATACTCTAGGAAATAACTATTCATGTTAATTCTTCAAAGAGTAAAATAAATTGTTTAAAAAGAAACTTCTAAAAAAAACCCAGAAGGTAAATACAAATTGATTCTAGCCCAAATAGAAA
This sequence comes from Cervus elaphus, assembly GCF_910594005.1. Classification (NCBI taxonomy): domain Eukaryota; kingdom Metazoa; phylum Chordata; class Mammalia; order Artiodactyla; family Cervidae; genus Cervus; species Cervus elaphus. The sequence continues at coordinate 7,654,444 of NC_057837.1, read as the reverse complement.
ACTTTGGGGCCAAATTCCAGTCCAAATAGAAACTATGAGGAGTTAAAATTCTCATAACATATATTCAATATATTTTAAAAGCACAGATAGAAAGCAATACTTACCATGTCATATAAGCCAAAGAAAGGGTAATGGCAGACCATTAATTATGCATATGAGGTGGGAGGGAATCGGAGATTCCAAGGAGGAGGAGATTACAAGAAGAATCAGATGATTGATGCTTTTTACATATTTATGAAGCCAGAAAACATATTTATATTAACAAACCAGGTAGTAACATCAATGTTAATGCTTTTTACTAGTCTCCTAATCAATGTGTCTGAATGTTAAATAATTTTCAGTGTTCCAGAACTTCCAAAGACCTCAGTAGTTAATTTTTTTCTCAAAAAAATCCTGTCATGTATGCATCAGTGAAAATTTCCTGAACATAAAATTGGTTTCTCAAAGCATCTCAATTCTCCTGACCTATAATTTAGACTCTCTAGAGGACAAGAAGGCTTCCCTGGTAGGCTCAACTGTTAGAATCTGCCTGCAATGTGGGAGACCTGGGTTCAACCCCTGGTTTAGGAAGTTCCCCTGGAAGAAGGCATGGCAACCCACTCCAGTATTCTTGCCTGGAGAATCCCCATGGACAGAGGAGCCTGGTGGGAGACAGCCCATGGGGTCACAAAGAGTCTGGCACAACTGACCGACTGAGCAAGGGCACAAGAAAGAGCTAAAAGCAGATAGAGAAGAGAAAAACAGGAAAATTTTAGTTCTGAAAGGCAATGTCTACTGCAGTTTTTCTCCTTTAAAGGGACCATGCCAAATAGAAAATTTAGAAGAAAAAAGAGCAAGCTGCAAATTGACAACTGCCTTATCCTAAGTTATCAATAATAAAGATGAAGAAGACATAAAAGAAGTGGGAAAGACTGTAAGACTTCCCCAAAGAAAATTAATCAATTAATATTCCTATTATATACTGTAATACCTATATTATAAAATGGGAATTCAACTTTAATAAACAATATAGCAGATTTTTAAAATCATTATTAATTAACATGAACTTCATGAACAAGAAAGGATGAATAAAAGCAAGAATAATTTGGAAAGAAAACATCCAATAACAAACAGATTTTAACGCTCTGATCAAGTGAAACAGTGAGCAAAACCAACATGACAGAAACATGCACTTTGTTTGCCTTCAGCACCTGAGGCCAGTGTAAACTTAGGGATTAATTTTACTTTCAGTTGTGCTATCTTTTTCAAAATATAAAACTGAAATGGCCAACATTAGGGAAAGTTGAGAAAATGAGGGGAGGTATCTCAAAAACTTTATGATTGTTTCCTTTTTCTTTCTCTTTTTGCTATTAATAAATGTGGATGGTGCATATATGGTATTTTCAAAATCTTAGCATCTGACCACGATAAAAAAAATTTTGTGGATTCCCCTCTCAAATATTATTTCTATAGGAATATATAGGTTTTAGGGCTTCCCTCACAGCTCAGTTGATAAAGAATTTGCCTGCAGTGCAGGAGACCTGGGTTCGATCCCTGGGTCGGGAAGACCAGTGGAGAAGGAAATGGCACCCCACTCCATGCCTGGAAAAGCCCATGGATGGAGGAGCCTGGCTGCAGTCCATGAGGTCACAAAGAGTCGGGAACGACTGAGTGACTAACTCTTTCTTTCGTTCTTATACAGGTTTTATCCCTCTTTTAGGGGATACAGATTATGTAGGTTATAATCACTATTGTGCCCAAATCTTATATCTTTTATTCACTTAATGTCACAGACCGTATTCCTCAAACGTGGCTGAGGTAAAATCTCCCATCCCACAAACCCCTCTTACAATGTGACTCTGACTCATGGAAAAGCAGGATCTATATGTTCCCTTCCTTTGAGTCTTGGCTGGCCTGAAGTGATGATGCAGCTTCTATGGCTAAAAAGGTGACAGAGCTTTTGTGTGGTTCCTGTGGAATGCTTGCTCCTGGAGCTCCCCCGCCGTGCCATGAGTGTGAGGCCAAGCTGCCCACAGAGAGGCCACACGGAAGGGAACCAAGGACTCCCCGAGCCAAAGATGAGCAGCCTAGTTGACACCCAGCATCAATTTAACAGCCACGTAGGATGGCAATCTTAGAAGAAAAGCTCTAGCCAACAGCTGAGCCACCCTGGTGATGCCACTTAGAACAGAGAAGAAGCTTCTTCAACAAGCTCTGCCCAAATTACACAATCATATGTTAAATAAATTACTATTGTTGTTAAAGGTTTGGGATAATCTGTAACACAGGAACAGATAAGCAGGGAAGCAGATTTTGCAAGATTTGTTTATATCAGTTTATACTATATTATAATCCAATAAATGCATGTACAATGATTTAATTTGACATTTCTGAAAACTGAATATTTTGAGGGTTGTTTCCTACAGCTTTTCCTTCTACTTAAAAGAAGTAAGTCAAATTTGCAAATATTTAGGACATAAAAGACACCTATTTCTGAAACAGATCATAAGAAAACATTGGCTTTAATATCTCAACTGCCTAAAATAAAATTTCTAAGGCATCTGTTAAACTCTAGCAGAAATAATTTGAGAGAAAAAGATTAGCTTTCATCATTTAAAACTGCATGAGTTCCACCCTTAAATATGTATTTTAATTTTGTAAAATAACTATATTTTACTATAGTCTTCTGACACAAAAAGACTAACTCTCCCCCAAAATATGACTATTTCAAAGACTATTCTGTCTTAATTTCTGGATCTAATATTTCTAAATCAAAATAAAAATGAAACAGAAATAAAAATTCACCTGGCAGATAGTCTGGTGTGCACACATGCTAAGCCGCTTCAGTTATGCCCGACTCTTTGTGACCCTACAGATTGTAGCTGGCCAGGCTCCTCTAGCCATGGGATTTTCCAGGCAAGAATTCTGGAGTGGGTTGCCATTTCCTGCTCCAGAGGATCTTCTTAATCCAGGGTTCAAACCCATATCTCTTAGGTCTCCTGAATTGGCAGGTGGGTTCTGTGCCTCTAGCGCCACCTGATAAGCTCAGAATTTCAAAGAGAGGGTCCAAATGCCATTCTATGATAAGGCACCAAAATGGTACTCTCAGACCCCAGAGAGTTATCCAATAACACAAGTGCTGGCTCTCTCTCACATCCATCTCCCCAAAAGTCTCATTCAGTAGCTCTCAAAGATGTGAGCCCTTGACTGCTGATGTTTTATCACACTCTGCCTCCCCAGACGCCCACCTCCAGAGGGGGCTCACCTCCCCGCCACAGCTGATTCTTCAGCTGAGCGCTAAGTCCTGTGCCCCCGCTCTGGGGACACTTAGCTACTACTCTTAACTTCTCCTTCTCAATAGGTTTGTGGTTTAATTTTACTTTTACTGTAATTTCTCACATGCCACTAACTCTTTCAAGTGTTCACAAGTCTTTGATTTTAAAAGCAACTCTTTTGCCCCCATTCCTCTTCTAGGTTTAATTTTATTTCTTACATTCCTTGTCTTGCCTATTTTTTCAAATAAACGTACAGAGCCTTCTACTTCCACTTCCTGCAGTCTAGTTTCTCCCCCAATTCCTTTGCTGCCACATCCAAAGACTCATGCTCCATCACTCTTCTGCTGCACCATCTCTTTTTTTTCTTGAAACTTTATTTGTGTAGCTTCCATAGCACCCTGCCATCTCGACTCTTTTCTTAACCCTTTGGATTTCTTTCCTGCTTTAGTCTCTTAATGTTCTTCCTCTGTAAAGATAACCTCCTAGTATGCCAAGCGGGTGGGCTTCTCCTCCACAGACTGCCCTTTGAGATCATCCATTCTCCTAACTTCTTTGATATGACTCCCTAATCTTTATCTCCAATCCTAACTTATTCTTGATATTATACTTATGTCCTTCAACACTAATTATTTACTCTTAAATTCCCTAACATCACAATCAAAGTGCTGAAAAATAACATTGTCTTCCTTGCCACCTACATGTTCCTCCAGAAACAACAGAAAGCCTTGATTTATTCTACTTTTTATAATCTACTACTCAGTTCAGTCACTCAGTCATGTCCCACTCTTTGCAACCTCATGGACTGCGGCACGCCAGGCACCCCTGTCCATCGCCAGCTTCAGGAGCTTGCTCAAAGTCATGTCCATCAAGTCAGTGATGCCATCCAACCATCTCATCCTCTGTCGTCCCCTTCTCCTCCTGCCTTCAGTCTTTCCCAGTATCAGTATCAGGGTCTTTTCCAATGAGTCAGTTCTTCCCATCAGGTAGCCAAAGTACTGGAGTTTCAGCTTCAGCCTCAGTCCTTCCAGTGAACACCCCGGACTGATCTCCTTTAGGATGGACTGGTTGGATCTCCTTGCAGTCCAAGGGACTCTTCAAGAGTCTTCTCCAACACCACAGTTCAAAACCATCAATTCTTTGACACTCAGCTTTCTTTCTACTACTACTAGGTGATATTTAAAGTATTTTTAAAATAAAAGTACAGAAGATCTGAAATACACATAAAATGTTAATTTATGTCACGAGAGAGTGTAAGTAAGTATGCCAGAAATAACTTATTAACCAATCTTTGAAAACACTCTGAAAAAGAAAAAATATTTCAAAGCATCTATGATTATATAGATATGTACATATATATACAAATACATTACAGATATTAGAAAAATCAGTTCCATTCCAAGTTTTTCAGCAAATCTTGAATCTCTGAAATATAATATGCATAATTATGTGAAATTAGAACTATGGCAGTTTTAATGGAAAAAATTCAAAATCACTTAAACATTGATTTTATATATTTTTAATAATATGTAAAAATGTAAATTGCGATTGAGGTACAAAATATTCTAAAGTCAGCTGTCAGATAAGATTACAATTTTCAAAGGAAGTATCTGAAAACTTTAAGACTATTAAACCCTTCATCTATACTATTTTAAGAGTCAGTATTTGGAGATTAACATAATAAAGACCCAGGAGTAGATTCTGGGGAGAGCTTCTACAGGCAGTGAAGCTCCAACCCCGAATAAAAGGGAGGGGTGTGTGGGTGTCTGCGCCTTGCCTCTCCATTTCATATATGGCCCCCAAAGTTGCAGAGTGACAGGGTATTCACGGTGTCTGACTTCACCTGGAGAATGCAAAAAGTGAGAGAGGGATTATTCATTTGCTCTGATGGCAAGAATTGTGCAAATGAATCAGCCTGTTCTCCTCGAAATTTTTTGATTGAAGAATGTGTTTCCCATGAACCACATGTGGACCGCATCTGAGCGAGTGCTGGCGTGGAGTCATGTGAAGTCTGATTCAAGACCGCCACCTAGAGCGAATGTGAGGCCTCGGGAAAAACTGTAGGCATCACCACCAGATGCATATGGCCCTACCAGTCAGAATTGGGATATATGTATTTCCCTTTGGTGAAGGGAACAGAAGATGAGAAAGAAAACAGCCCACAAGAAAGAATCAACTTTAAACATGACTTCAATTTAAAACAATACTAGTCAGGTAAAAACTTTATTGTTCTCTTACCTCTTCTTTGGACTTCCCCGGTGGCTCAGACAGTAAAGCGTCTGCCTACAACATGGGAGACCCGGGTTCAACCCTTGGGTCGGGAAGATTTCCTGGAGAAGGAAATGATAACCCACTCCAGTATTCTTGCCTGGGGAATCCCATGGACGGAGGAACCTGGTAGGCTACAGTTCATGCAGTCGCAAAGAGTCGACACGACTGAGCAACTTCACTTATCTCTTTTCTTTACCACTCTTCACAGCTGGCCCTGACCTTCCTCCCCACACACAGGCAACTGACCGACAATACATCCAGTTCGGAAGAGAAAAGAAGCTTCAACTTTCAATCAGGTTTGCAGGTTTGATTACTACACAGAACTGCTAGACTAGTAAGTACTGAATTGAGACTATTTGTGATTTAAGACCATACGTGTATGTGTTCTATCACTACCTAAGAGTGACCTGAAAAGTCACGGACTTACATGAGATCTATCGAAGAGCCAGGGGAAACTGGGCCTACTGAAGAGGGAGAATGTCATGACTACACACCACAAACTCTGTGGTCAAAGAGAGGTTATGTAGTCATACTTGCATGCACACTCACACGTGAGATAAAATGCATATAAAAGTACACTGTGGTGTTAATTCTTCAAATTTCACCTAATAAATTTTGTATTTCAACTTTTGGTTAAGATACATTATGAAATGTGGTGTACTTTAAATGTATTTCAAAGAAATTCTAAAGCTCAAAATTTTCATTTTTAAAATATGAGAATTTGTAAAAGGATTCATTATCAAGTATTAACTGCCTCTCTGTTAGAAAGGAAAGAAAACCAAATATGGGATTCAATAGATAAATTATCTCGATTGATGAAATGAACATATTCAAGTTGTATTTTAAAATAATATCTATGAAAGCAAGTCCTGAAGCAGATAAGCAAAACTAAGGAGTCCTTTTTAGAAAAGATTTTAAATAATTTATAGAAACAGTATAACAAAGGTATTCAGGTGAGAGATATTATTTACAGAACAGGTTTACCCCTGTTTTTAAGAATCCCAAATGCCCCATCCATTCAAAGACATGTGCTTTCTTATCCATCTCAGTGAAATGATTTATAATCCCACCACAGGGCTTAATTTCCTTTTACCAAGTCCATGGCATGCACAGCAATAGACTGTGGAAACAATTCATTAGACAGGCTTACATTGTGGCTTGTTTGTATTACCAATACTTTGAGAGAATGAATTTAGATGAGATGCAAAATAAAAAGGCAAATCATGGACAGATTGAGGGTTAATCATTCAAAATACCGATAGTTGTATACTTTATGATACATAGGAGATAGCAGCCTATAACACTTACTGAAGAAAAATATTTAACATTTGCAATTTTATCAATGGTTATATAAGATTAGAAAAAATGAAACTTTCACTCTCACATTTTAAACACCAGGTAATCCTACTTTACTGATTTTTTGCAACAACCCTTCGGACGGTTTTGCTGTGCAATGATAATTTTCACAGATATAATTATTTTTTATGACTAATCTTTTTCTCTTATATTGAACAAGTTTGTGTAATAATATTTTTTGATTCTTCTCATATCTGCATGTAGCTAATTCATTCAAATATACAGAAAATAATTTTATTGTTTCTTCTTTTTCCCTAACAACTAATTATACTATATGTGGGTTGCCAACCTTCCCTCTTTCTTCTTTAGCTTGTCTATTTATCTTTGAAATTTCTATCAGCATTCCCAACATAGAGGACAAGAACATCTATGTACATGTCTTCAGTCCACTATGTAACTTCTTCAGTGAACAGGAACAATATATTTATAACCCTCATCACTCTTAGCTCAATGCTTTATAAAAATTACATTCCAAATGCGTATTTGATAACTTACTCTAAGGTACAAGGCCCTTTCCTCTCTAGACCTGATCCCCAGCATTCCCACTCCTAAACACCTCCCTGGACTTCTGACCATTACGGGCAGTGACAACCTGATGGTGCTACCTTCTGTATTCTTTCCAAGGTCGGCATTGTAATATTAGGCTCCTTCATCAATAATGATCAATTGCCTAAACTTCGAACAGACTCTCTGAGGCGAGTCTCTCTACCAACGGTCTACTTTGCAACCTTCCTACAAAGGTTACATGTTTCATGCTACAATCCAGTAGACTATTCCCCAAATGTCTTGTCAGAGTCATCCCATCCCAAACTGAAGAATGCCTACAGAAAGGCATTCTGAATCCTTCAACGAATGGAGGATCTTTAACAGCCTCATTTCCCAAACTTATGTAGGATTCAGGCAAATGTATTCCTCATTATGTTTAATCAATTAAATCTTTTTAAAGATTTCATTTATTTATTTTGTTTTCAGCTGCCCTGGCTCTGTGCTGCTGCCCAGGCCTTCCTCTGCATGCGGGGAGGAGGGAGGCTTGCAGGGGCGACTCTCTAGCTACGGGGCACAGGCTTCTCATTGCGGTGGCTTCTGCTGTTGCCAGGCACAGGCTCTAAGGTGTGTGGGCTTCAGGAGCTGAGGCCCCAGGCTCTAGAGGACAGGCTCAGTAATTGTGGTGTGTGGGCTTAGCTGCTCTGCAGCACATGGGATCCTTCCAGACCTGTGAAGCAGTGTCTCCTGCATTGGCAGGGGGATTCTTTACCACCGTGCCAGCAGTGAAGCCCTTAAACATTACTTACAGGGTAATTACAGCATCAAACATGAACACAAAATTGAACTATATTTCTTAATTATATTTTATGAGTTTTTCTGTCCAGATCAGAAAACATTTCTTTTAGATTCTCAGAAATAATTGACTAAAATAAACCATATGGTTAGTACTATCTATTTATTGTGGCCTCAGCCTATAAAAGTTTGTATACAAATACCTTATTACAGACATTTTTACTTTTTAAATTTATAATTTCCAATCTATCAGAATTTTTAAGGAGAAATTTTTTTCCCAATGTTTCCCATATTTTTATGTATCTACTCACATGAAACTCCAACTCAAGAATCTAAAAATTCCACCACCAAATGGCTCTTGATAAGATGCAGTCTTAACACTGTTGGAAGACTATCGTCTCTTTAAAAAAGATAATGCACAACTGCAGGTCTCTATACTTATCAAGAATATTACTATAAAAGTACACAAAGACAACCTTTTAAATACAAGTTTCTTCAAAAAAATGTTTCCATCTTACTTCTGCCCATTTCATTTCAAGGTGACCTTTCTATTTCAAAGTTTAGCTATACTGCCAACATGTTTAGAATTCCAGAACTGCCATTCTATGTTCCCAAACCTACTGCTATATATTTTTCAACAAGAGATCACTATCCTTCAGAAAGCACCATAAATTGAAAAATATTCTTCAGAGCAAAAAAAAATTAGAATATTCAATATTGGAGACTGAAGAGCTACATGTAATCCAATACACTTCTTAAATGCTTTGTTACAGGCTGAACTCATTGCATTTCTATTGACTCAAACTATTTCATTTGCATCACTGTAGTAAATTCGCAGACAGAAACCATAAGAGTGACAACTTTTTACAGAAATTTATACAGAAACTATACTACAAAAAGAAAATATATTGGATTGATCTCATACTATTAGTCTTAATAACCGTGTATTCAGGATTTACAACATGCCAAGTATGCTATCAAGCACTTCCTAGGCATATTACTTGAGTGTCACAGAAACTCAGTGTTGTAGGGATTATTGATTCCATTTTACAGATGAATTTGCTAAAGCTCAGAAAGTAAAAAGGGCAACAAATGCAAAACAATTGGTAAAGAAATGTGAATTTAAACTAACATCAATCTGATGTTGTTGTTCAGTAGCTAAGTCGTGTCCAACTCCTTGCTACCTCATGGACTGCAGCACACCAGACTTCACTGTCCTTCACTATCACCCAGAGTTTGCTGAAATTCATGTCCATCGACTTAGTGATGCTATCTAACCATCTTATACCCTACTGTCCCCGTCTCCTTTTGCCTTCAATACTTCCCAACATCAGCGTCTTTTCTAGTGAGTCAGTTCTTCGAATCAGGTGGCTAAAGTATTGAAGCTTCAGCTTCAGCAACAAACCTTCCAATGAATGAAAATTCAGGGTTGATTTCCTTTAGGATTAACTGGTTTGATTTCCTTACAGTCCAAGGGATTCTCTAAGAGTATTCTCCAGCACCACAGCTCGAAAACATCAATTCTTTGGCACTCAGTCTTCTTTATGGACCAACTATCACATTGGTACATGACCACTGGAAAAACTACACAGACCTTTGTCAGCAAAGTGACATCTCTGCTTTTTAATATGCTGTCTAGGTTTTTCACTGCTTTCCTTCCAAGGAGTAAGTGTCTTTTCATTTCACAGCTGCAGTCATGGTCTGTCTGCAGTGATTTTAGGGCCCAAGAAAATAAAATCTATCACTGCTTCCACTATTTACCCTTCTGTCTGCCAGAAAGTGATGGGACCAAATGCCATGATCTTATTATTATTTTTTTAATGTTGAGTTTCAAGCCAGCTTTTTCCCTCTCCTCTCTCACCCTGATTAAGAGGCTCTCCAGTTCCTCTTCACTTTCTGCCATTTGAATGGCATCATCGGCATATCTGAGGTTGTTGATATTTCTCCAAGAAATTTTGATTCCAGCCTGTGATTCATCCAGCTGGGAATTTTGCATGACTTACTCTGCATAGGAGCTAAATAAGCAGGGTGACAACATACAGCCTTATTGTACTCCTTTCCCAATTTTGAACCAGTCAATTGTTCCATGTCCGGTTCTAACTGCTGCTTCTTGACCGACATACAGGTTTCTCAGGTAAGGTGGCCTAGTACTCCCATTTCTTTAAGAATTTTCTACAATTTGTTGTGACCCACAGTCAAAGGCTTTAGTGTAGTCAATGAAGCAGAGTAGATGTTTTTCTGGAATTCCCTTGCTTTCTCCATGACCCAACTAATGTTGGCAATTTGATTTCTGGTTCCTCTGTGTCTTCAAAACCCAGCTTGTACATGTGGACATTTTCAGTTCAGGTGATGCTGAAGCCTAGCTTGAAGGATTTTGAGCATAATCTTGCTAACATGTGAAATGAGCGCAGTTATGTGGTAGTGTGAACATTCTCTGGCATTGCCCTTCTTTGGGATTACAATGAAATCTGACCTTTCCCAGTCCTGTGGCCAACTGCTGAGTTTTCCAAATTTGCTGACACACCGAGCCAGTCTGATGCCAAAGTCTTAACGTCTAAAATACATTGCTTTCCTAAATCCACATTACTCCACAGTTATTCTTTTAAATGGAGACACTGTGGAAATATAAAATGTCTAAAATTTTGAATATTGAATTACTTTAATGTTGTTCTACATCAGTAGCCATTCTCCTGGCTCCTTCCACAGTGCAGCATCTTATGGCTTTGGCTTAAAATGACCAGAAAATCACTGGATAGGATGTAGGGCAAGTTAATTATCACCATCACAATGGGATATAGAATTATAAAAAGGAAGACTCTGCAGACACAGGGCTTAAAAATGCTTGGGCTTTGCTAGACAACTGGCATACATGACAATGGTATATCTCTATATAAAATAATAATGTACTGTCTATTAAAGCAATTTCAGAAGTGTGCATGTAAAACAGAGAGTGCAAGCTGCCCATTCTAGGAAACTCCTAAACCCAACAGAAGTTCTTTTTTCCAGAGTACAAGTGCCCTAAGGAGCTGCCAAATGGTTTGCACTTATGTTCTAGGTGAAGCAATTTTAGTTTTCTGTTGAACCACCTCTCTAGATAATTTAACTTTTCTTCTCTTACTCTCACCCCCTTCACGTAGCAACACTGGTACTACACTCATCTGTCATAAAAGGAGGGCCTTTCATTCCTGGTGCTAAACAAATAGATTAAGTAAGTAACCAGCTCTGAAACACAGCAACCAGCCCACCAGCTATGTGGAAACTGGTAATGTCGGTCTATCTACTTATCTTAAGAGTATTGGCCATTTAAAATAAGACAAGTAGGCTGGTTTATAAATAAAACAAGCAGGGAAGGTGAATCTGTAATTTTCATAACAAAACAGAACTTTCAAATCTTTTATCCAATCATTTAGCTGGCAGTGCCAGCAAAAATACAAGTTCTTATGATATATTCTAGGCTTTGCAAAGTCTCAGATCTAGGATGCAGTAATTTTAAAAGAAAGAAAGAAAAGAAAAAGAAACATAATAAATTCAAGCATCATTAAAGTTTTCTGCCTGACAGAAAACATATAGCAGAGCCCATTTGACTCATTAAAAAAGGAATCAATTCCCTTTTTTGATATGTTTTTCAACAATAACAAGTTATAATAACAAGTAAAAACAAGTGGTCTCAAGCTTGAATGAGACTGTCAGTTCCAGAGAGAATAACTGACTGACTCATCCAATGGGCTACAAAGTTAGCAGCAAGGTTGGAATTAAAAATTAGCCCCTCGATGTCTTCACATTTACCTACTATGTCTAACAATATGGCTAGCAATTATTGGTAAGAAAGAAAGAATAAACATGCAGCACTGATATGTAGCAAGTGATGGCAAGTTCTTGAGATTAAGAAAACTGTATTCCTTGAGACATCCAAATAGTGACAGGTTTCAAAAACATCCAGTAAGTGTATTTGTTGATCACCCACTAATCTTTTTATCCTACTGTGAACCCTAGTATCATCCCTTTCAACTGTCAATATAGTTTCTCTTAAAAAAAGTTTCAGATTACTCTGGCAGTGTATAAAGGAAGCACATAGGAAAAATCTACAGGAAATATTTACCCATCTCCCAATGTTATCAAAAGTCAGGGACATAAGATCAACTGTTTCCAATATCCAGAAAGGCAATAACAACAACAACAAAATGCATCTCATTTGGAAATGCACTCAGCCAACTCTTGGGTCATCTGGTGGTTGATGATCCAACCTGCTGGGGATATTTAGGGTTCCTTGCTTCTTTCTATTTTCTCTCCAGATGCTCATCTTTTTTCTTATTTTGGAGTTATTAGTTATCTTCACCACAGGGTGGAAGAAGAAAGATTTGTCAAAATCAAATTAGCAAATTTTACCTTTTTGAGAAAAGTACAAATAGTAAACTTACAGAGAAAAGTTGTGTTATTTCCTTATTATTTTTAAGATTGTATTATCTGGGTTAAATATTTCAACCACTTTCCATTGATAATCACTAACTACCTCTTGACACTTTTTTGGTCTACTTCATCAGTTATATTTTTGAGTTGATCATTTTGATTCTCTCCTTACAACATAAAAACACAAGACTTCACAATGCCAATATAACTAGGCCTTCACCATTTGCTTTTGTAAAACTTTTTACTTTATATTGGAATATAGTTGATTAAAGGTCTTATATTAGTTTCCATTGTACAGCAAAGTGATTCAATTATACATATGCATTTATCTATTCTTTTTCAAAGACTTTTCCCATTTTGGTTGTTACATAATATTGAGCAGAGTTCCCTGTGCTTTAACAAGCATATTTGAGGAGAAGGTTATAGGTATGGTAGGAGAAAAACACTTGATTAAAGCTCAAACACAGAAAAGGGCAAATGAAAAACTGGAAATGAAGAAAAAGAAAGTTTATACAAAAAACAAAGAACATTGAGCTTAAAACGGCATGCTGAAGTGCAAAGTAAAAAGTAAATAAATAAAGCAGACAATTACAAGACAAACACACCCACAGCTCTCTAAGGTCTCAGGAAAACCTTCCAGGCACATTGATAATGCCATGGAGACACCAGTCTTCACACGGCAGAGGAAGCGTGCACGTCCTGGGGAGCAGCACACTGGCAGTAATTCTCATGGTTCAAGTCTGAGGAAGCCAGACGATAACGACTGCTGAGAGTTTTAAGTTCCAAAGATCCTGACTGAACAGGAAGAAAATCAGAAATCAAATTTAACTTATATCAAGCATCATGTGTGTTGTCAACATTTACTATAAATTTCTTTCCTCAAGTATCTTATCCTGGTTGCCTCCAGCTGGAGCTTTCGGTGGCAAAATTCTGCTCTGTGGTCTGTAAGTAGGGACTGGCTACAGTTAGGAGAACTGGCAATACTTCCCACCTCAGAATGACAAGAAACCAGTGCAACCATTCAGTTTTCATTTAAAATGTACATTTAACTTTTAAGTCTAAATTCTCTGTAACTTCACTGGTTTTGTACATTTTCGTCATATCAAGTATAAAGAGAACTTAAATTTCAAATCACTCAACTTCCCATAGAAACTTAATTGTCAGATTTACTTTTAATGTTGAAAACAGGAAAAAAATATTTTAAACATCATTTTGTTCTAATGTGTATCTCAAACAAAACAAAATTTTAAAAACACTGTGTCATAAATGACAATCTCCTTTAAAGACGGATTCCCTGAATTACAAAATGAGCTAATTATGTAAGTCCTCTTTTAGTGGTGTGAGGTGGGGAGCTGGGAAAGGGAGTGATGAGGTAACAAGAAATTAAGTCAAACCATTAATTTGAGTACATAGGAGAAAGACACTGGAATTAAACTTGAAGTAGTTCACTGTTCAAAATAATCTCTTTCAGAATGGAATACATTAATCTATCAAACTTAATAAAACTATTTTATTCTGCATTTTTCAATATATTTACTAAGTTTATGGTTCAAAAAGCCTCTTATTCCTCCAAACAAATAAACAAATCACACACAAACATAAATGTAAAAAATTATACAAATGTGTCTGCACTGGCATGAGTAAAACATGAAAGAGTAAGGAGTAGAGGATTAAACTAGAGAGAACGGAAATAAAGGGTATGGTATCAACACGCATATGCAGACAATACCACTCTAATGGCAGAAAGTGAAGAGAAACTAAAGAGCCTCTTTAAAAGGTTGAAAGAGGAAAGTGAAAAGGCCGATTTGAAACTCAACATTAAAAAAACTAAGATCATGCATCCAGTCCCATCACTTCATGGCAAACAGAAGGGGAAAATGTGGAAGCGGTGACAGTTTTTATTTTCTTGGGCTCCAAAACCCTGCAGACCATAACTGCAGTCATTACATGAAAAGATGCTTGCTCCGTGTAAGGAAAGCAATGACAAACCTAGACAGCACATTGAAAAGCAGAGACGTCACTTTGCCGACAGAGGCCTGTATAGACAAAGCTATGGTTTTTCCTGGGGTGGTGGTGGTAGTTTAGTCGCTAAGTCGTGTCCGACTCTTGAGACCCCATGGACTGTAGCCGCCAGGCTCCTCTGTCCATGGGATTCTCCAGGCAAGAGTACTGCAGTGGGTTGCCATTTTCTTCTCTAGGTTTTTCCTGTAGTCCTGTACAGATGTGAAAGTGAAAGTCGCTCAGTCATGTCCGACTCTTTGTGACCCCATGAACTGTATAGTCCCTGGAATTCTCCAGGCCAGAACACTGGAGCGGGTAGCCTTTCCCTTCTCCAGGGGACCTTCCCAACCCAGGGACTGAACCCAGGTCTCCTATATTGCAGGCGGATTATTTACCAACTGCGCTATGAGGGAAGCCCATAGATGTGTACAGATGTGAGAGTGTATCATAAAGAAGGCTGAGCACTGAAGAACTGATGCTTTCGAATTGTGGTATTGGAGAAGACTCTTGAGAGTCCAATGGACTGCAAGAGGATCAAATCAGTCAATCCTAAAGTAAATCAACCTTGAATATTCATCAGAAGAATTGTTACTGAAGTTGAAGCTCCAATACTTTGGCCACCTGATGCAAAAAGACCTACTCATTGGAAAAGACCCTGATGCTGGGAAAGACTAAAGGCAAAAGGAGAAGGTGGTGGCAGAGGATGAGATGGTTGGATGGCATCAGTGACACAATGGACATGAATCCGAACACACTCCAGGAGACAGTGGAGGACAGAAGAGCCTGGCATGCTGCAGTCCATGAGGTCGCAAAGAGCTGAACACAACTTAGCTGCTGAACAACAAGGAGAGAAGGGAAACAACCCACTTTTATGTATACATATTTGGAGTGTTTTAATTTACTACAAAAGCATGCAATTTTTTATAGTAAATAAAAATGCTAACCAGTGGTTAGCAATCTGCTCTTTCACTGTCAAGGGCACAGGTTCAATCCCTGGTTGGGGAACTATGATCCCTCAAGCTATGTAGCCAAAAAATAAAAATAAACTAAAACAAAAGAAGTGTTCATCTATTACAAAAGATTTTAATAAAAGAAAAAAATAAAACCAAAGTTTTAGAAGAATACATAGAATAAATTTATTTTTATGTTTAAGTAGGAAAGCTAGTAAAAATCCAGCAGTCATAAATGAAAAAGACAACAATCACAGTAACTTGAAAATTTTAATTCTGCATTAAAAATATCATAAAAAATTAAAAACAAGAAAGCATAAGCTAGGAAAATATCTTCATCATATATGACAGATAAAAGACTAATTTCTACAATCCACAGAGTACACAAAATCAAGAAAAAATCATGGAAAGAAACAAGAAAGGCTATGGATAAGCAGTTCATGGCAAAATAAAAACAAATAGTAAGGAAACATGAAATATGAGTAATCTCATTTCCATCAAAAGAAATGCAAATCAAAATGCCAATAATATAGATATACAGATGGAACAATGTAACAGAAATAAAGTAAGAAAGTACAGAAATAAAGCAAATATACACAGTCAACTCCTTTCTGACAAAAGATATCCAAACCATGTAATAGGGAAAGAATAGTACCTTCAGCAAATGGTTCTGGGAAAACTAAATGCTTACAGGGGAAAGAATGAAACTGAATCTGTATCTTACCATATATTTATAAATTACCTCAAAGAACAAAAATTACCTCCATGAACAAAGGTTTAAACATGAGACCTAATAAGATAAAACTCTTAGAAAAAAACACACAGGAAAATCTTCATAACTGTGGATTTGGCAATGGATTCTAAGATAAAACAGCAAAAACATGAGTAGAAAAAGAAAAAAATAAATTATACTTGATAAAAGTTAAAAAGTTTTGTACACCATCATCAAGAAAATTAAAAAGAAAACCTATAGGATGGGAGAAAATATTTGCAAGTCATATATCTGGTAAGGGTCTACTATCCAGAATACAAAAAGAACATATATAACTTAACACAAAACTCAATTTAGTTTGAATAAATATTTCTCTAAAAAACATATACTTCTATTTGGTCAACAAGCACATGAAGAGATGCTCAACATCATTATTCATTTGGAAACTACAAATAAAACTATTCAGTCTCACTGGGACAGCTATGATTTAAAATAAACAAAGAAATGAACAACTATTAGTGAGGATGTGGAGAAACTGCAACCTTTGTATATTGCTTGTAAATGTAAAAGGATACAGTTCCTGTGGAAAGCAGTTTAGCAGGCCTTCCAGAGGTTAAACAAAAAATTATCATTAGACACAGCAATTCTGCAACTATGAATACAGTCAAAACATGGAAAACAGATGATTAAACAAATACTCGTACACAAATGTTCACAGAAGCACTATTCATAATTGCTAAAAGGCTCAAACAGTCATCAACGAGTGAATGGAAAACAAATATGGTATAGCTACATGACAGAATATTACTCAGCCACAAATGAAGTCTTGATGCACACTACCATGTGGATGAAGCGCAAAAACATTATGCTCAGGCATGAGAGCTATACACAAAAGGCCAAATATCATGATTCCACCTACATAAAACACCTAGGAAAGATGAACCCATAAATACAGAAAGCAGATCATTGGTTGCCAGGGGCTAGGTTGTGGGGCGGGTTGAGAGGGAAGTGAGCAGTGATTGCTTTATCCATTTTTGGATACGAAAATGTTTTAACACGCAATGGGCCAATGATCACACATCATGACTGTACTAAATGTCACTAAATTGTACACTTCAAATACTAAATTTTATATTACGTGAATCTCACCCAATTAAAAATACACATACACACACACACACCATTTTCATTTATCAGGCTGGAAAATAACAGAATGACTATAAATTTATGTGGCTTAGCTGGTAAAGAATCTGCCTACAATATGGGAGACCTGAGTTCAGTCCCTGGGTTGGGAAGATCCTCTGGAGAAGGGAAAGGCTACCCACTCCAGTATGCTGGCCTGGAGAATTCCATGGACTGTATAGTCCATGGGGTCGCAAAGAGTCGGACAAGACTGAACAACTTTCACTTTCACTTTTACAATTTAATATTATCCAGCAATTCCATTTCGTCCAGAGGAATTTGCCTTGCACTTTCCATAGGATGCCAAAACACAGCTACAAGGATGCTCATTGTAGACATTTGCATGATATGAAGAACAAGAAACACCCTAAAATGTCCATTATTTAATAAATTATAACATGATGATATAAATGAAGTTCTAAGAGAATGCTTTATATCTGTATATGCCTTTTTACAATATAATATCTAAAATATTAAGTTTCAAAAAGTAAGGCTCAACATTAACATTTGTATCATGATTCCAATTACCATGATCCCACTTACTGGATACATGTATGAGAATACACATGTAAATCCTTGTAAGTGTGAGTGAAAGTCGCTCAGTCGTCTCCGACTCTTTGCAACCCCCTGGCCTGTACAGTCCATGGGATTCTCCAGGCCAGAATACTGGAGTGGGAAGCCTTTCCCTTCTCCAGGGGATCTTCCCAACCTAAAGATCGTACCCAGGTCTCCCACATTGCAGGCAGATTCTTTACCAGCTAAGCCATAAGGGAAGCATAAATGTAATATAAAAGGAGAAAAACTTCACTTTATACATTATTTTTTTTTACTTTACACCAGAGCATGGATATAGGCCATGTACTTTTAATGTCAACTAACCTTTTACATGTATTACTTCTAGGTTACCCACCTCCAATACTTGGCAAGGGAATCATGAGCAACTTTGGTCTACTCTTTATCATTTTTTCATTAAAAATAACTAACAAATGCAGTTTCACATTGCTATTTTTGAGAGAAATGTAAAAAATGGATCAAGCTATTAATCTATAAATACAGTTTTTAAACTCAGTTTAATTTCGTTCTCATTTTAATAATGATATCATTCTTTGCAATTAATTTACTGTCACTTCTCTGAGAACTCTAATGAGGACATGGGCCCTCTTTCCAAATTCCTCCTGGAGAAAAAGAACAAATACTTCACAGATAAACTCAATTTGATCTTAAAAATCTGTTAGTCATTTGTGTGTCTTACATTCCTAATTGGGAATATATACAGGTCAGTTCTTTTGAAAAGAATATAGGGCAACTATTAATCTCCCCAAAGATACTCAAGAGAACCACTAAAGGAACAACCAGTGTATTTGAAGATATATAGGATACCAGACCTATTCTGTTTTTTTACCTATAAAATATGTACTGACGAGAATTTTTTACACAAATGAGGGCTGCCTTGTCTTCTTGGGAGAGTATAGCTTCATCCCATTGGTACTGCTGTTGACAAAAACTGTCATGTTTAACTTTTTCTGAGTCTGTGCAATGTTTGTGTCCCCCTAACATTTATAAGTTGAAGTCCCAACTCCCCCACCCCCACCCATTATAACAGTATAAGGAAACAGGGCATTTGTGAGTGATTAGGTCACGAGGGTGAAGGCATGAATGGAATTAGTGCCCTTACAAAAGATGCCTCCCAGAGCTTTCACTCTCTTTCGACCATGTGAGGACACAGTGAGAAGAGGGTCAGCAGTGAACCCAGAAGCAGGCCCTCATCAGATACTGAATTTGCTCACACCTTGATCCTAGACTTCCTAGCCTCCACAACGATAAGAAATAAATATTTGCCGTTTTAGTCACCCAGTCTATGGCAATTGTGTTAAAACAGCCCAAAAAGACTAAGACAGCCTGCATCATTTTATACTAGACAACATAAATGATGGGCAGGTAGTGTCCTTTTTGGTGATGTACTTGAATTTTTTAAATGTTGTTATTCTAGAGAAGCTACCAATACCAAAAACTGAAGTATGATTCCACTTCCAGTTCAGTCGCTCAGTCGTGTCTGACTCTTTGCAACCCCATGAATTGCAGCACGCCAGGCCTCCCTGTCCATCACCAACTCCCGGAGTCCACCCAAACCCATGTCCATCGAGTCGGTGATGCCATCCAGCCATCTCATCCTCTGTCGTCCCCTTCTCCTCCTGCCCCCAACCCCTACCAGAATCAGGGTCTTTTCCAATGAATCAATTCTTCACATGAGGTGGCCAAAGTACTGGAGTTTCAGCTTCAGCATCAGTCCTTCCAATGAACACCCAGGACTGATCTCCTTTAGGATGGACTGCTTGGATCTCCTTGCAGTCCAAGGGACTCTCAAGAGTCTTCCCCAACACCACAGTTCAAAAGCATCAATTTATAAATCACAGCAGGATCCTCTATGACCCACCTCCCAGAATATTGGAAATAAAAGCAAAAATAAACAAATGGGACCTAATGAAACTTAAAAGCTTTTGCACAACAAAGGAAACTATAAGCAAGGTGAAAAGACAGCCCTCAGATTGGGAGAAAATAATAGCAAACGAAGCAACAGACAAAGGATTAATCTCAAAAATATACAAGCAACTCCTGCAGCTCAATTCCAGAAAAATTAATGACCCAATCAAAAATTGGGCCAAAGAACTAAACAGACATTTCTCCAAAGAAGACATACAGATGGCTAACAAACACATGAAAAGATGCTCAACATCACTCATTATCAGAGAAATGCAAATCAAAACCACAATGAGGTACCATTACACGCCAGTCAGGATGGCTGCTATCCAAAAGTCTACAAGCAATAAATGTTGGAGAGGGTGTGGAGAAAAGGGAACCCTCTTACACTGTTGGTGGGAATGCAAACTAGTACAGCCGCTATGGAGAACAGTGTGGAGATTTCTTAAAAAACTGGAAATAGAACTGCCATATGACTCAGCAATCCCACTCCTGGGCATACACACCGAGGAAACCAGATCTGAAAGAGACACATGCACCCCAAGGTTCATCGCAGCACTATTTATAATAGCCAGGACATGGAAGCAACCTAGATGCCCATCAGCAGATGAATGGATAAGGAAGCTGTGGTACATATACACCATGGAATATTACTCAGCTGTTAAAAAGAATTCATTTGAATCAGTTCTAATGAGATGGATGAAACTGGAGCCCATTATACAGAGTGAAGTAAGCCAGAAAGATAAAGAACATTACAGCATACTAACACATATATATGGAATCTAGAAAGATGGTAACGATAACCCTATATGCAAAACAGAAAAAGAGACACACATGTACAGAACAGACTTTTGGACTCTGTGGGAGAAGGCGAGGTGGGATGTTTCGAGAGAACAGCATCAAAACGTGTATATTATCTAGGGTGAAACAGATCACCAGCCCAAGTTGGATGCATGAGACAAGTGCTTGGGCCTGGTGCACTGGGAAGACCCAGAGGGATGGGATGGGGAGGGAGGTGGGAGGGGGGTTCAGGATGGGGAACACATGTAACTCCATGGCTGATTCATGTCAATGTATGACAAAAACCACTACAATATTGTAAAGTAATTAGCCTCCAACTAATAAAAATAAATGAAAAAAAAAAAAGCATCAATTCCTCTGCACTCAGCTTTCTTCACAATCCAACTCTCATATCCATACACGACCACTAGAAAAACCATAGCCTTGACTAGATGGACCTTTGTTGGTAAAGTAATGTCTCTGCTTTTTAATATGCTATCTAGGTTTGTCATAACTTTCGTTCCAAGGAGTAAGCATCTTTTAATTTCATGACTGCAATCACCACCTGTAGTGATTTTGGAGCCCCCCCAAAAAACGTCAGCCACTGTTTCCACTGTTTGATTACAGCTACCGATTTTAAATAATGGAGACTTTTAATATATGGCTTACAATACGGTTCTGAAAAAGATTATCAAATAACAGTCACAAAACTGACTTAGTAGAACAGAAACACTGGAATAAGAATATGAACTTTCAGGGCAATACTGTAATACTATGGACTTAACCATTCTGATATGTCTATTTTAAATCTCATTATTTTGCAATCATAAATACATACTCTGAAATCAAGAGACTGTCACATGAGAAGTCATCTTCCTGCACCTTTATCTGTAAAGTGAAACAAAATAATTTGCAAGACACCCCCATGTCTTATGATTCTATATTTCATCATCGGAGGTAGAATTGGAGATAGAATTGGCAACCTACTCCAGTACTCTTGCCTGGAAAATACCATGGACAGAGGAGCCTGGTGGGCTCCTTGCAAAGAGTTGGACACAACTTAGCAACTAAACCACAAAACAATAATAACTCTGAAGATGATATCATCAGGCTCAATTCTCTACTCAGCATCTTGTATATTTAATAACTATCCCACACTTCATGTATCCAAACTATGTACTTAATTTTCATACCATATTTATGCTTTACAGGTTATTCTAGCTCATTAAATAGCAACTCTACGTATCCAGCTGCTTAAGTCAAAAACTTCAGGGCCTTCTTCGACTCCTTCCTTTTCTTCTCTCCACATCCACCCTGGCCATGCTGCTAAAACCACCCTCCTCTGTAAACCACCCTGACTCCTGAAACATTAGCCTCTTTGGAGCTCATACTTCCACTCCTGTCTCCCCACACTCAATTTTTCCACAAATCAGGTGAGTCAATGCTTTCTTGAAATCATTACACAGATAATTTCACTTTACTACTCAGAATCCTCCAAAGGCTTTCACTCTTGCCCAGAGTCAAGGTGAGCTTGCATTAGCTGGCCCCTCTACCATTTGTCCAACTTCCAACTAGACTCTCACCTCCACCACGCCACCCCTGCATTACTAGGGCAGGTTGAATGTATTCTGCTGGTTCTACTGCCTGTAACGATCTTGCACCAGAAATACACATGGATCATAATTTCATTCTGGGGGGAACCTCTGCCCCCATGCTACTTAATTAGACAGTTTTTTACTGACTACTAAATATAAAATAATGCCCTCTGTCTCCCTTACTTACCCTTTACCTCACTCTATCTCCATTACACTGCTTTATCATTTGCATTGCATGCGTAAAAAAAAAAAGTATGACATATGCTACACTGGGAAGATCCCCCGGAGGAGGACATGGCAACCAACTCCAGTATTCTTGCCTGGAAAATCTCCATGGACACAAGAGCCTGGAGGGCTGCGTCTATGGGATCACCAAGAGTCAGACACGAGTGAGCAGCTAAGCACAGCACATACGACATTTATTGGTTTATTTACTGAATGATTGATTCTCTCACCCCAACTATCAGAATGTTGCTGTACTAACGCAGCAACTGTCTCTCTTGTGCTTAAAATGGTAATCAGTAAAAGAAAGCACTTGAAAAATATTTGTTAAATGAACAAATGAATATATTAACTCCTACCATTTTCAACAGAAGTCAACACAACAATATAAAGGAAAAACTATTTTGAGAACAGAAGGATGTGTTAGGTACAACATTGGAATATAGTAACATGTTTCCAGCAGAAAGTCATCTCTGAAACTGGATATAGAAACACTTGCTCCACTGTAGCAGAGAATCAGCCAGAAAGTTGATCAGGGCTCTGGGTAGAAAAACAGTCATCTATAGGAAATTAGAATCCCATGCTGTGCTACTCATGTTAAGTGTGGAGTCCAAAGTTGTATTACATATATGACATAGGGACTTCAACTGAAAAGTAAGCTTAAATGCTGGTTGAGAGTCAGGGATATATCTAGGTTCACTGAAAAATGAAATTTAAAATTATCCTGTAGCAATATTTCTGTAACTCCCAATACATAGGACTCAATGGGAAGCAAACCTATACTGTTGGTAAGCAGAGTAAAAAAAAAAAGAAAATTAGAACCCACACAAGGATGGAAAGTCAACCACTGTATGAATGGAAAATTTATACACTAAAAAAAAAAAAAGAAACTGAAATAATCTGAATATTAAGCACATCTTTTTACAAGGGTATATAAATAAAGACTAGGACAATGTGAAAGGGAGAATTTCATAAAGAACATAAGAATACTAGAAATGGAAAATGTCAAAAAATGAGAAGAGCTGTAACTTAGATTTAGCTAATGAGAAATATGATGCACACACAATATAGAAAGAAAAAAGATTAAAAAATGAAAGAGAAAGTAAGCGATTTAGGGTACAAGAATGAAAAGATACTTCACATGTCCCAGTACATGAGAAAAGAGAAATGCATAGAGGCAATACTTAAAGAGAATATGGCTGCTAGTTCTCCAAAATTTAAAAAAGAAATCCTCAGTTTTAAGAATAGATTATATTTATATACAGATACACAGAGTACCTGCATATAAATCCAAACCTAGACACATTTAATAAAACTCCTTAACACTGAAGGTAAATACAAAATCTTTAAAATTATCAGAAAAAGTGAGACTGCTATAGAGGCAATCATTAGATTGACAGCTGATTTCTCATGAATAGCAACAAAAGCTACAAGACAATAAAATACTACCTTTCAATTGTTGAAGAAAAATGTCTACCTAAATTCTATACCCAGGTATCTATACTAAGAAACCTAAGTTATTAAACAGTAATAATAAAATAAAAATAATTTTCAGTCATAACAAGAAAGAGAACTGGCTACTCACAGACTCGATAAAAATTAATTTGTCAATAAAGAATAAGATGCAAGAAAAAAATTAATGCACCGATATCATTAATGAATTGATAATAAACACTAGGTTTTAAAATAAGACTAACATTTTGATTGGAAAAAGGTTGATTACATAAGGTTTAAAAACATCAAATAATATCATGATTGATGCAAGAGTCCAGACTTCTTTTAATCATTTAAAAATAAGCAACTCCCAACTAATAAAAATAAGTGGAAAAAATAAAAAAATAAAAAATAAATAAAAATAAGCAACTCTCAACTAGAGTCAATGAACAAAAGTATAAACTAGAGATATACACTGAATTCATAAATGCAGTAGCCTCTGGAGAGAAGGAAGTTATGGGACTAAAGAGGTAACAACAGGGACTTCAACCTCACTTGTATGTCACATTTTTATTAAAAAATAAATAAATAAATAAAAATCCAGTTGGAAAATTAAAAAAATATTTTTAATAAAGTAAAAAATAATAATATTGAACAAAATGTCAAAGAATCATTTTCATCGAGTAAACAAATGTTTCTTTTTATTCTATTTTTGTGTGTTTTGGGCAGTGGTAGGCCAATTATTATTATTATTAACTTAGAGTAAGCAGGCTTCCCTGATAGCTCAGTTGGTAAAGAACCTGCCTGCGATGCAGGAAACCCGGGTTTGATTCTTGGGTCGGGAAGATCTGCTGAAGAAAAGATAGGCTACCCACTCCAGTATTCTTGGGCTTCCCTTGTGGCTCAGCTGTTACAGAATCCACCTGCAATTCAGGAGGCCTGGGTACAATCTCTGGGTTGGGAAGATCCCCTGGAGAAGGGAAAGGCTACCCACTCCAATATTCTGGCTTGGAGAAGTTCATGGACTACACAAGGTCGCAAAGAGTCGGACACGACTGAGCAACTTTCACTACTGCTAGAGTAAGCATGACTACTATGAGATCTCACACAAAGAGTATGAAAGTTCTTTTATTATAAAGTTCATGACATCTCAAGAATTTATATGAATTGGAAGAGTTCTAATCTCCAGTTGATTTCTCACTTAATCTAAAATAAACATGAAATCAAACTGTTTTTCGATTTTGAACCACTCCAAGGAATGGTCAGTCCAGTTTTACACTTTGATTTTGAAATTGTAAGACACAAACATAAACAAATCAAAACAGTCTGGATTTGAGTTAAAAAATATACGTGGGCTTCCTGTTCAGAGACAAAAAAAGAGGCGGAAGGAATATGAAAATCATCATTCCAAATGAGTACAAAGGATTCTTAGGATGGTCAGTTACACTAAACAAATTGGTTCTTAACATTGAAGCAAGCCACTCAGTTTAGAAATTTCATATATCAGTGGGTTAATCTGCAGCCAATCCATAAGCAGTATTTTAGTTATAATAAAAACTAAAGTAGTCCCATAAATATGTTTTTTCCTTTGCATTACTGTCCTTCCCAGGGAAAATGAAAAATTAAACCTATAAAGGATGGAGTAGTTCCAAATGGCTATGTTGTTTGTGCACTTGTTAAATGAGGTCTGCAGCTTTCAAAACCAAAATAGAGTGTGAATGTCCCAGTAAATCTGCATCAAATGTGCTTCAGGTTGAAAGGAAATGATACCAAATGCAAGAAGTTAAATGAATCATGAAAAAAGTGTAATCTACACAGATAGACCGTGTTATGCAATTGCTCTACTTGTAGAAGTCTATGTATAGGGCAAAACAACTCCTTATCATTTCCAAAAATAAACATAGCTGGTTGTTACTCTGCAGCTGGATGAAGTATTTCTTCATAATTTTTCAAGGCATTTTAAGGGAGAAAAATGAGTTATCTTAATTACGATGGAGGCAATGTGGTTTAGTGGTTCAGAGTAGGCACTCCGATTCCTGCTGCTTGGGCTTTGAATCATGGCCTCCCGAACAGCTACATAAGCTTGAGCTAGTTTAACCATTGCGTGCCTCTGTTTTCCAATCTGCAAAACGGGAATTATAACGACAAGTAGAACAGCTGACAAAATAAGTAATCTTATGTAAGTTATCATAATCTTCATTTTAACGTGGGGATTTAAACTGCAGGAAAAGAAATGTGGTATTCTTATATATTATAACCAGTTAAGAACAACTTTACAATTAGGAAAAGGTGCTCTGTATCTCTGAAAATGAGTTTAATCAAGGTCCTAATATTAATCCATTATGTATAATGTAGATTAAGGTTAAATAATCCACTACTGGTAAAAAAATAAGGCTCTTCATTTTCCATAAAAAATGTTTAAGTTTATATTAGCTATTTTCTGGAAATTTTGCTGTAATTGTGCATGTGTGAAAAATATTTGTCATTTCATTGTATAATCAACATCTTTTTCATATTTTAAGAACTGGAACCATAATTAAAATATTTTCTAGTATTATTTTAGGCTGTACTAAGTTAAATCGACAGCTGTTAATAATATAAATTTTATCCCTCTCACATTTGAAAATATTCGTCTGGAGTATGGCTTTACATAGGCTTTATAACTAGATACCTTTGTTAATCTCCCTGCAGCTACATGGTTCCTGTGTTTAGACTGCCCTTTTAACAAGTTCCAATTGCCATCTATACATAGAAACAGTACGAGGTTTTTTCTTCACATTAAAAACAAAAGTAAATCTTCGTTAAAAACTACTTTGATCCATATTTGACTTTCAAAACATAATAACCAGTTTATTCCAATACAGTAAAAGAGCAAATATTTAAGTTTTCTGCATATCCAAAACAGTGAGCAAAGAGGTAAAGCAAGAATATTTGAGCTGATGAGTAATGCTGATCTCCCAAAGGAAGGGAGAGGCAGCTGCATTCACTCTAGGATTGTTAGGCCTCTGACAAGAATGCATCTCAACTGTAAGGTCCAAACATTCATCTGTGTTTGTTTGTCGAGAGTGTACATATATGTGTGCCTGTGTGCATGTGTGTGTATGTGTGTGTAGAGAGAGAAAGACAAGAGAGGGAAAGAGAGAGAAATATAAGCTGTGACATTGGCAAAAGTTGGTAAAAACTAGAAAAACAGAAGACATTCAATCTGGAAAAAAAAACCAAAAAATATAATAATAGAGCACATGGAGCAGATTACATACCAAAAACACTGCGAACTTAATCTAAAACAAAATTGTTTAAATAAAATAATGTTGAATACATGACAGCTTTTTAATTTTGTATGACAGTATAACTATGTATCTTCAGGAAATATGTACTTGCAAATATGTACTTACAGGGAAATGCTGGATGAAAATAGGAATAGCTAATGTATATGTATATACAAGAGCAATTTCATAAAGTACCATTCAGAGACTGTTCTAAGACTCAGGGTAATCTTTAGTAAGAATGTCAACAACGTGGTCACAAGATTCTACTGCTCCCATGTAAACATGGTCCCAGGGTTAACACGCTCATGATGCATGTGCCAGTCACAGGTAACAAACTTCGCAGTAACAATATCAGAGGAGAATCATCAACAACATTTACTGAATACCTACAATGTGCCAGATACTATCCTAAACATTTTTCATGAATTAATTTATATAAACCTCGCAACAATCCTATGACATGGCTGCTACTACAATGCCCATTTTACTGATGACATAACGGATGCCTAAAATCACGCAGCTCAGAAGGGGCAGAATCAGGGCTCCAGCCCAGGCAGCCCGGCTCTGGTACCCGGCCCTGCCATCACACACACACTAAAAGAAAAGAACAGCAGAACGGGCAAGAGCAGCAACCTAAATCAAGCTTCCACCATCTTTCATCTGGAAACAGCTTCCTAACTGTTTTCTCAGCTCCTGCCCTGTCTCCAACATCCAATTTTTCATTGCATAAAAGTCAGGAAGTTCTTTTTAAAACATAAATCTTTTTAAATACACAACTTTGATCAAAATTTCCAGTTGCTTCCCATCACACTTATAATAAACTCCAAAGTTTCTACACATTTGTAGTATGTTGAACCTATAGTTAGGAAGAATTAACAGCAACACTGACTCTGTTCCTTGTAGTTAAATTAATGTTTAAAAACAAAGGAAAAAATTGAATCCATGGGCCACCAGAACTTAAAAAAATGTAAAGCTGGCGTCTAAATCTTGCCAAACACTAAATTCTTACAAACACCCAGTTGACAAAGATCCTAAATGCACAACCAGCCAGCATCACCAAGACTTCACTGCCGCATCACTGATCCTGCAGAAACACTGAGATTCTCTACTAAGGAGAGGGACATCACTCCTGCTGCTGCCAGGCCCTGAGAGACTACAGCTTTCCTAAGTTCATTCTCTGATGCCTAGCAACTCTCTGATCCATGAAACTTCTGTATCCAAACTCCACATGAACTGATCAGCAAGCACTTTCCCACTTTTACTCTAACCACATACATACACTGCCCACCCTTCCCAGCCAAACCTGCCCCTCAACAGCCAGAGACACACACCACACACACACACACCACACACACACCACACAAACACATAGACACACATACACACAAACCCCACACACACACCCCCCACACACCCACCCACACACACACACACCCCACACACACAACCCACACACACCACACACACACACCACACAAACGCATACACACACATACACACAAACCCCACACACACACCCCCCACACACCCACCCACACACACACACACCCCACACACACAACCCACACACAAACATATACACACACCCCACACACACCACACACACACACCACACAAACGCATACACACACATACACACAAACCCCACACACACACACCCCCACACACACACCCCACACACACACACAACCCACACACAAACACATACACACACCCCACACACACCCCCCACACACACCCCACACACAAACACACACACACCTACACACAAATACACACACACCCCATACACACAAACACATACACACACTCCACACAAACACACACCCCCCACACAAACACACACACACCCCACACACACATGCCCCACACACAAACACATACACACAAACACACACACACCCCACACACACACCCCACACACCCCACAAACACACACATACCCCAAAACACACACACACACCTACACACAAACACACACATACCCCCACACAAACACACCCCACACACCTCTCACACAAACACAAACACCCCACACACACACACCCCACACACAAACACATACACACACTCCACACACACAAACACACACACACCCCCCACACACACACCTACACACACACACACCTACACACACACACACACACAAACACACCCCACACACCCCTCACACAAACACACACACACCCCACACACACACACACCCCACAAACACACCCACACACACACAAACACACCCCACACACCCCTCACACACACACACACACACCCCTCACACATACCCCCCACACACATACACACACACACACACACAAACACACACACACACCACACACACACAGACCCCCCCCCCACACACACACACACCCAGGAATTAGGGTAGTTTCACGGAATTAAGAAGTCAAAGCCACCATTACAACACTATTTTCAGCTATAGCATGGTTTGAATAGGCTTTTGTTGGTGGCCCTGAGAACTTTCTATTTATTACCCTAGTTTTTAGCAAAGGCAGTTTAAGTTTCAAACAGCTCCCTTAAAAAGTGTTTTTTTAATCCCTAAGTTTCAGACCACTTGCTCTTAATACTAACACAGACAACTGAAATCAATACTAATATAGAATGTTGTTTAAAAAGCCTTTATTTTAAAATATTGATTGATAGTCTATTATAATTGTCCTGAATTCAGTTTCTACCTTAGCAAAAAACTATACTTGTGATTTGATTGACATAAATAAGGTTTTATTACAGACTTAAATGGTGATATTGATCCAGATTTTAAGTACTATATCTCAAAGTAAAATTGCTTCAGGCATCACTTTTTACAACGTAAAGGAGGCTGTGGGAATCATATTTGAAAAGCTAAATACACTTAAAAAGAAATGACTATACTTTTTCAAAAAAAATACATGTTAATATATAACTATCATAGTTGAAAATGAAGAATAAATGTCCACACAGTCTATCAGGTGAATCAAACTTTATTGTTCCCATACTAGTTCTCATATATACTTTTAAAAAGCAGTCATGTTTGCAGGCAAAAAATCTCTTGATTTAAGTTTCCCTTTTCAAAGCAGAAAAAAATATGTGCTTTTTGTCCTCTAATATTCCAGGGTACTAAAACACAATCAAGGAAATCATTTGATGTAGTTTTTCAGCTAGAATTATTTGTTTCCACCTTACAGTTCTTCTGAAGAGGGAAGCAAATTACCCTGCCATTATAGAGAAAACACTAACAAGTGGAGACCTAATAAATAAGATTTTAAAATGTCAGTGAACATACATCTGACCTATGACCTGAAAGAAACTTCCTCAAACAAGCAGATGGCAAGCTGTAAAATAACATCTGGAATTTAATCCCAGGAAATCAGACCCCATCTGAAGCACTGAGCAGCAAGCTGGAATAGGATATCGGGTAGGGTGAGCGTTTACAGTATATAAGTGCCATGGTAACAACGCCGCAGACAGCTACCCCAAACAGTGGCATTTGAAAACCACAGACCTCTGAGAATAAAAGTCATAATGGAGCAAAACAAAAGGGCTGGTCTGCAGGTCATAAATACCACACACATTCAATTATTAAAAGAATGGCAGTATATTTAATAATTACTCCTCCTCACAAAACACGGATGGGAGAACAAAGAGGGCAGGAATGGCCTTACAGTAAATGAGCTCTAAGCAAAGCAAAAGAGATCTGCCAAGTCAGATACAGTGCTCTGCGAAAACTATTAGCAAAGACTGGGAGTATTTAAAATCTGTAATAAAAACCCCAGAGAGCCCAATAACTTCTAGATATATACAAATCTAAGGGGAAGAGATTAACTCTCAGAACACTAGTGGCCACCTAAGAGCTATCAGTGTCCTGCTTCTGGTAAGGAGTCTACAGGCCAAGCCGTGTGAGCAGAAGAATGAAACAGTCTAGGATCGAGGTGGTACATACAGGATTACAGGAGAAGCAAGCAGAGGTCTGCACAGGGCAGGAATACTGGCAAAATGAAGGCTAATGTGGCTCGAGGGGCAAAAGGGCTCACAGTACTGAGGCAGGGGACAGACGGGCCCCAGGCTGAGCAGCCAGAGTCCGTCCCCTGTGGACAGATGTCCCAAAACAGGAGGAGGGAGGAGAAGCCGAGTCTCGTTCAGATAAGAGATAAACGATCACATAATCCTCATCCTCCAAGTCAAGGAGACCCTCCCAACCACATGTGCACAGAAAGTCTCCTGGAGGTCAAAAGAGATGGACATCACCTCACAGGAAGTGATGCCAACCACCCACAGGCCTCTTCAGTAGAATCCATCAGCAGGCACACAGGGGAGAACCCTGAGATAGTCCAAATACGGATTCAGAACCAGGCAAAGCAAGGTGGCTGGCCAAAGGAAACGCAGAAGAAGTGCCCAATAAAAAGGGACTTATAGGTTTTTGAAGCATCATTCTGGCTCTCCAAATTGTTAATTAAGCCTTAACTTTTGGTAATACAACACAGTTATTCCAGTGTCTGGAAACAGACAAACCCGGATTCAAATCAAGGCTCCTCCGTTTACCACATGTTCAACCTCGAATGCCCTCTCCTAGTCTCAGCCACATTTCCACATCTCACAGGGTTAGTGTAAGGATTTATACATAATCTGTAAAACAGCCTTGGGACAAAATGAAGCTCAGTAAATATCTTTCATCCCTGCATCTTTTAGGCTATTAAAATCCCTCATCAATCTCAAAAGGAAAAAGTGATTTAAACTACCATGAGTGTGTGACTCTCCGAGCCCACCCATGTGTCTATCCACGTATACCTTTTTCCTCCTAATAACTACTTTACTTGTTTCATATCTTTCCATCTCCATGTGGAAATTCATTTCGGGTCTGATGGGCAAGGGCCCTGTCACTGGCCACTGGTCCCTCGTGGTCTAGCGTTCTTACTGCCACAGCCCAACCTCAATCTCTGGCCAGAAAGCAAAGTGCTGCTGCAAGCCGCTGCAGGCTGCGCTCACCCAAGATCAATACCAGCAGCCAAAGTAGGCTGGAAACACAATCATGAACAGAGTCAGGACAGAGGTAATAAGTGATGAAAGCTTAAGGCCCCATATATGGCTGAATCTGAAGCCCCATACACAGCGGCCGAGGCAAACCCCAACAACAGGTCCTTGTGATGGTCAGTTTTACGTGTCAACTTGGCTAGGCCATGTACCCCAGGTATTTGACCTAATATTATTCTAGATGTTTCTATAAAGGTATCTTTAAGATAAGCTTAACATTTAAATCAGTAGACTTCAGTAAAGCAGATTACTCTCCATAAGCATGGGTAGGGCATCATCAATAGAAGGTCTTAATAAGAAAAAATAAAATCTTACCTCCCTGGAATAAGAGGGAATCGTGCTGGCCAATCACCATTAAACTAAAACTGCAGCGCTGCCCTAGGCCAAGCCCCAGCACGCTGGTCCACCCTGAAGACACTGCTTCTCGAGCTGTCAGTCACGTGAGACAAATCTCCTTCTCTCTCTCTCTCTCTCTCTCACTCTCTCTCACCCTGACTGATACAGTCACAACACCAAGAGTTTGGAACCACTGCTCCCCTATAGCACAGAGTCTTTCTCCCCAGCAGGGCTTTCCTAGAGCTGCCATTCAGTGCCATGACAGCCTCAGGAGAAAGGGACCCTGACTTCTTCATCTTTCCCTCTCACACCATGTCTAGGTCGCCCCTGACACACAGTAATCAGTAGAAGACAAGTCTGAGAGGTATTCGGGTCCACGGCCTCCCCTGGTGGCCCCGGTGGTAAAGAACACCCCTGCAAATGCAGGATACACGGCAGACTCAGGCTCGATTCCTGGGGCGGTAAGATCTCCAGGAGTAGGAAGTGGCAAACCACTCCAGCCTTCTTGCCTGGAGAATCCTACGGACAGAGGAGCCTGGCGGGCTACAGTCCATGGGGCTGCACAGAGTTGACCACAACTGAAGCAACTTAGGGTGGAGGACGGATGATTCGGGGCCATGGGATTTTTTAAGACTGCATGTATTACGGATGGTGGCTCAGTGGTAAAGAGGGCTTCCCAGATGGTGGTAGTGGCAAAGAACCCCTGCCTGCCAAGCAGGAGGCATAAGAGACACAGGTTTGACCTCAGAGTTGGGAAGATCCCCTGAAGGAGAGCAGGGCAACCCATTCTAGTATTCTTGCCTCAAGAGTCCCATGGACAGAGGACCCTTGTGGGCTACAGTCCACAGGGTCACAAAGAGTCTGACATGACCGAAGCAACTTAGCACACATGCAAACAGTGATAAAGAATCTGCCTGCCAATGCAGCAGATGCAGGTTCGATCCCTGGGTTGGGAAGATACCCTAGAGGAAGAAATGGCAAGCCACTCCAGTATTCTTGCCTGGGACATCCCGTGGACAGAGAAGCCCAATGGGTTACAGTCCATGGGGTTGCAAAAGAGTCAGACACAACTTAGCAATGAAACAACAATAATATTGATATACTCCAACCTATTCCTTATGTGAGCAAGCAAAACCCATATGAATATCTGAGCACTTAAGATAATATCACTTGTCCTTCTTGATTCTTTCTTGTGGTTAATTCTAAAAGCTGAATTTAATTTTTTGTCAATTATTTGTTGTTGTTTTTCAGTTGCTAAGGCATGTCCAACTCTGCAACCACACAAACTGTAGCATGCCAAGCTCCTCTGTCCTCCACTACCTCAGATCAGATGCTGTGATCTTAGTTGGTTTTTTTTTAATTGCTGAGTTTCAAGCCAGATTTTTCACTCTCCTCTTTCAATTTCATCATGAGTCTCTTTAGTTCCTCTTCACTTTCTGACATTAGAATATCATCTGCATATCTGAGGTTATTGATATTTCTCCCAGCAATCCTGATTCCAGTTTGTGATTCATCCAGCGCTGCATTTCACATGATGTACTCTGCATATAAGTTAAATAAGCAGGGTGATAATGTACAGCCTTGTTGTATTGCTTTCCCAATTATAAACCAGTCAGTTGTTCAATGTCCCATTCTAACTGATGTTTCTTGACCCACAAACAGGTTTCTCAAGAGACACATAAAGTAGTCTGGTATTCCCATCTCTTCAAGAATTTTCTACAGTTTGTTGCAATCCACACAGTCAACAGCTTTAGTGTAGTCAATGAAGCAGAAGCAGATGTTTTTCTGGAACTCCCTTGCTTTCTTGGTGATCCAGCAAATGTTGACAATTTGTCAATTATCACAAAGAGTTAATTTGATTATTCAAAGAAAAACTCCAGTCTATTCTTCAAAATCCTTCTCAACTTCCTTCAGAAACCCAGAGGTTGAATCAAAGAGTGGAAAAAAAAAAAATCTAGTTCCTCCAGTCTAGGAATTGGGAATAAGTCAAGAAGCAGCATCTAACAATAATACCTCCCCTAATAGGGTGTTTATTGTTTGCCAAGTATCTTTGTTAACCCCTTAACACAGACAATTTCAAAACAGCACTAAAAGGTTGGGATTATTAGCCTGTTTTACAAGTGAGGAAACTGAAGCTGAGAAAAGTTAATTTACATAGCAGAGTGGGATTAGAATCAAGATTCTCTAATTCAAAGTGAAGTTGCTCAGTCATGTCCAACTCTGGGTTGTGTCTTCTGATAGATGTTCTAAACTTTGTTTTGTCTTGTTGTATTTAGAGCGTCTCCAAAGAAAGCTTCTTGTAACCTAACCATAACCAAAAACGAATGTGTGACCTCCCCACAAAATTTTATTCCCATCAAAGGACAAAAAATAAGTATTCTTATGAGACAGTTAAAATGAAACATACCCTAAAGCAACAATGTCTACAGCATCTAAAAGAATTGGAATGATTATCAGAACACTGCTACATAACTTTTCAGCTGGAAAACAGTTAAGATTCAGTCCAGTTCAGTCACTCAGCTGCGCCCAATTCTTTGTGACCCCATGGACTGCAGCATGCCAGGCTTCTCTGTCCATCACCAATTCCT
The DNA here is from genome assembly GCF_910594005.1 of Cervus elaphus. Taxonomy (NCBI): domain Eukaryota; kingdom Metazoa; phylum Chordata; class Mammalia; order Artiodactyla; family Cervidae; genus Cervus; species Cervus elaphus. Next base: position 7,619,312 of record NC_057837.1, on the reverse strand, counting down.
GGAGCTTGCTCAAATTCACGTCCATCGAGTTGGTGATGCCATCCAACCATCCTGTCCTCTGTCATCCCCTTCTCCTCCTGCCTTCAATCTTTCCCAGCAGCAGAGTATTTTCCAAGGAGTCAGGTCTTCTCATCAGGTGAACAAAGTATTGGAGTTTCAGTTTCAGCATCTGTCCTTCCAATGAATATTCAGGACTGATTTCCTTTAGGATTGACTGGTTGGATCTCCTTGCTGTCCAAGGGACTCTCAAGAGTCTTCTCCAACACCACAGTTCAAAAGCATCAATTCTTCATCACTCAGCTTTCTTTATGGTTCAACTCTCACATCCATATGTGACTACTGGAAATACCATTGCTTTCACAATATGGATCTTTGTTGGTAAAGTAATGTCTTTGCTTTTCAATATGCTGTCTAGGTTGGTCATAGCTTTTCTTGCAAGGAGCAAGTGTCTTTTAGTTTCATGGCTGCAATCACCATCTGCAGTGATTTTGGAGCCCAAGAAAATAAAGTCTGTCACTGTTTTCATTGTTTTCCCAACTTTTTGCCATCAAGTGATAGGACCAGATGCCATGATCTTTGTTTTTGTAATGCTGAGTTTTAAGCCAGCTTTTTCACTCTTAAAAAGCCACTTTTTCACTCTTTCACAGTTAAGACTATTGAAAATTAAATGTAGATTAAAAATTAAATGTCTTAATTTTAAAAGCTTTTAAGAGTTTAGGAAGCCACATGATCATGCCTGATTCTGCTATGGTCAACAGATAACAACTAGCAGCTCTGGACAAAACATAAGAAACAACCAACCACCTGAAAGCTCTGGAGAATTTAACACAAGCAGAGAAAAACTGAAGCACAGTTGACAGTGAAAGAAAGGGATGAGGGCAGGTGGTCTCCCTGTTTTGGTTTGGGCTTTTTTAACACAACTTTGAGCCAAAGCGCAAAGCTCACAGTAGCCATCCTAGATACCTACAACTACAACAGAGGGGGCCATGAAGGTTGAGGGCACATTTCCCAAACTGTGTAACATTCTTCCTAAAAGTAACGACTTAGTAAGTATGGTTTTAAATTCAGCCCACTCACAAACTTCAATTACTAAATAATACTTAGGCCTTAACTTTGGTCTATTTTAAATAATATATGTATATGTTAATTTATTTTTTTACATTTCTCCTAAAGCTGAAACCATCTGAAGATAACCAAGGCCTCTGGGTGCACAAAATGGCAATTAGTAGGAGGCACAATAAATCGTCTTGGAACCAAATGATAATCACTTTCTCATTAACTGTACATGATTTTATGCATGACTTCTTTTAATCTTCTCCTTTCACCATTCTTGGATGGAATATTAATTTGAGAAGAATAACTAAAAACAAATCATAAAGAAAACTTTTAATTTAATTTGGAACTAAATGTTTTATCTAAATAATCATAATCATGGATTTCAAGTAACTTTAAACACAGTATTTTATTTTGACTGTCAAAGAAAACTTTATGCTATGTTGTTCTTGAGATTTCCCAACCCAGAGAGAGAGTTGATTACTAATTTTTATAATAAAAAACCAAAGGACAATTATTTCTTATTCCATTATCACTATGAAAGTTATAGCCCAAATAAGATAAACCAACTTCCACAGGACTATTTGGTTCAACAAAGCTGCTTCCTATGCTGGTGTTTATTTCTGAAGGCTCTGTTTTTCTACTCAGAACTACTTCTGAAAATTTTTGATGTAGTATGCCACTTTATGAAGCCCCCAGAAGAAGTTATTCTCAAGTCTTGGAACCAGGAAGCAACTATGAATCCTTAGGAATCAGGTACTTGGCTTGTTTTTCTTTAGTCACTAGAGCCTCAGTCAACAATTTGGCCCATCTCTAGCAACTGTACTACTTTGTAGCATGGAATTCTTTATGCCCACTTTACTGTTTACTTAAAATGATTAGAGAATTTCATTAGAAAAGACTGATGCTTTCTCAAGTGAGGCTAATATATAAAAATATCATGTGTGTATGGTGTGTTCTTGTGGACTAAAAACTGATGATTCACGTTTAATGGCAATATTGAATCTTAAAGTGCTAAATATAATACTTGTGAATAAGTGAAATCACTCAGTCGTGTCCGACTCTTTGCAACCCCATGGACAGTAGCCTACACCAGGCTCCTCCGTCCATGGGATTTTCTAGGCAAAAGTACTGCAGTGGGTTGCCATTTCCTTCTCCAGGGAATCTTCCCAACCCAGGGATTGAACCCAGGTCTCCCACATTTATAGACAGACACTTTACTATCTGAGCCACCAGGGAAGTCCACTTGTGAATAAGTGGAAGCAAAAACTAAATATGTAGCTACAAACAAATAAGAAAACGTTCCAATCACCTCATTGCTTCTCCAGTGAAAATTCACATACACTTCACATTCATTCTGTTGTAGTGATTTGTGGCAAGGAACAGTCCCAAATGAGTCATGATTTTCACAGGAAGAGCCTGAAGTTTCAACTCAGTCCATGAGGAGTCCAAACGCCACTACAGCAGGTGCAATGGTCACTGATGGATCCCAGGACACACCATCCACTATTGAGCAGCTCAGGTTTGAGAAACACTCAAACTCTTCTATGGAGTCCAGCTCCATACTAGGTGATTAATATAATTTTTTTTAATCCTCAGGATCCTAAAAGGTATGTATTTTTCAGTTCAGTCACTCAGTCGTGTCTGCCCACTTTGCGACCCAATGGACTTCAGCACACAAGGCTTCCCTGCCCATCACCAACTCCTGGAACTTACTCAAACTCATGTCCGTCAAGTCAGTGATGCCACCCAACCATCTCATCCTCTGTCGTCCCCTTCTCCTCCTGCCTTCAGTCTTTCCCAGCATCAGGGTCTTTTCCAATGAGTCAGTTTTTTGCATCAGGTAAACAAAGTATTGGAGTTTCAGCTTCAGCATCTGTCTTTCCAATGAACACCCAGGACTGATTTTCTTTAGGATGGACTGGTTGGATCTCCTTGCAGTCCAAGGGACTCTCAAGAGTCTTCTCCAACACCCCAGTTCAAAAGCATCAATTCTTCGGAGCTCAGATTTCTTTACAGTCCAACTCTCACATCCTTACATGACTACTGGAAAAACTATAGCTTTGACTAGACACACCTTTGTCAGCAAAACAATGTCTCAGCTTTTTAATATGCTATCTAAGTTGGTCATAGCTCTTCCTCCAAGGAGCAAGAATCTTTTAATTTCATGTCTGCAGTCACTAACTGCAGTGATTTTGGAGCCCAAGAAAATAATGTCTCTCACTGTTCCCACTGTTTCACCATCTATTTGCCATGAAGTGATGGGACCAGATGCCATAATCTTAGTTTTTTGAATTTTAAACCCATTTTAAAGAAAAAAAAAAAATTTTAACATGGGGCTAAAACCCCATTTTAACCCAAAGTATGTACTTTAACCCCATTTTAAAGACAAGGGCTCTAGAAATCAAGTTACAAGCTCAAAGTGAGTAGGGCTGCATAAAAGAGGTGAGACCCAAAGCTAGCACCCCTAAACTCTAAATTTTGTTCTCTCCTCTACCTATAAACTATATTGCCGCACACTGGCAAAAATCTGAAAGTGGAGAACTGAATTTATTCTTGCAGAAACACTGAGAAAAGGTGAAATAATTTAGGTAAAGTTACATTATTCCTACCAGCTAGACACCCCTTAAGTCCCCTATGATGCCATGTGAAGTATTTTCATTGATGAAGAAGTAATCAAATGGAATTGAGAAAAGTAACAAAGGCAAATTTATTACAATTGTGAAACTGTTTATCCAAATATTATACCTATCTTGAAGGATTCATTTAAACTTGTAGCTGAATGTCAGATTTTTTATTTTCAGTAATGAGGTGTTGGCAGCATTATCTATAGATCACTGAAGTGTTCTGTGCTTAACTGTACAAAAATAGGATCTTTTGAACAGAGTAACAATTTATAAAATATGATACAACGCCTATCCTAGACATTGTCAGAATACAGACCCACAATCCTTTATCCAAAACCCATGGGGTCAGATACGTTTTGGAATTTAAAATGTGTATGTGTGTGTGAATTTAGAAAGTTTAAGTAATTAAATGGCATTAAGCATTTTTAAAGACCCCAGGGAGAACCAGGTGCTATGCTCAAACTAGGATCATTTGAGGAAAATCTGATAAAGACGCTGTTTAACACGATGTGGGCACGCTGCAGGGAAACCACAGAGCACGCTGGCTAACCTGGCATCACAGTCACTGGCACCACGCCTATGCCAGACAGAGAGTGAGAAGGGGACAGTCTCAGAAAGCTAGAGAGTCAGGCTTGTGAGGTGGAGAAGGAAAGAGCAACTCCCTCCAGTACTCTCGCCTGGAAAACCCCATGAACAGAGACGCCTAGTAGGCTACGGTCCGTGGGGCTGCAAAGAGTTGGACACGACTGAGCACGCGCGTGCGCACACATGCACACACACGGCTTGTGTGGTGGTCAGACCTCTAATCTAGAGACACACTGTGCTGACCCTTCACAGAGGGTTCTGGGCGAAACAACAGAACACACTCTCAACTCTGCTTCCTGTCTCCAAGCTCTTTCCAATGGCTTCCACTGGCCAAATTCAACGGGTAAATCTATCTCAAGGGAACCATACATACAGACTACAGAAAGTCAGACCCCCAGGCACGTAGCTGAAAAGAAAAAGGTAGACAGCAAATCTAAAATAACAAACAGAAGTTACACAGCATCCGCCTGAGTGGCGTATGAGACAGCATCTTGTTGTTGCTGCTGTTTATTTGCTAAGACATGTTCAACTCTTTGTGATGCCATGGACATCACAAGCCCACCAGGCTCCTCTGTCCATGGGATTTCCCGGGCAATAATACTGGAGTCGGTAGTCATTTCCTTCTCCAGGAGATCTTCCTGACCCAGGGATCGAACTTGAGTCTCCTGCTTGGCAGGGGGATTCTTTACCACTGAGCAACTAGGGAAGCCCCTGAGACAGCATACATTAATCAAACATATAAATAAGTCTGCTTAAAAATGTACAAAGATGCACACCAAAGAGGATAATGAAAGAGTGTAACTTCTCTTCAGTCTGCATCAGGTTCTGCTACCAAGTGAGTTACCCAGAAACAGATCAAAGAAAAACAAACACTTGATTTCCAGAGCCTTTGAATATGGTTATTACCTCTACTTTACAAATGAGAACAGAGCTTTACAAAGATTAGATAACTTTTCCAAGGACATCATGCTGTAACTGAAAGTCAGGATTCGAGCCCAGTTCTGACTCTGGCTAACTGCTCTCTACCCTGCTTTGTTGTTTTTCCTATAACACAAGAGCTATACAGGATTCCATAATTTATATATTTTTACCTTATCTGCTGTGTAATTCCTTATTTCATAAAATCATGCATAACTGGTATAGATATAAGGTACACTCCATAATATCAATAAATCCTAACAAGGTTTATTGTAGTATTGTAAAGACAACTACTATGCTTGTAGTTCCAAAACCTTTTAAAATCTTGACCTGCCTTGTCATCACAAGCATTCCCCTTTCCTTACAAGGGGCACCATACTCAATGTTCTCAGAACACTAATGTGTTCCTATAGTTGCATGGGGTCACCAGTCAGCCAGCCATCTATGAAACACTTTGCCTTTCATAGACCACAAGCAGCACCAAATTTAAGATTTATTTTCCTTTCACTGTGTCTCACTCTTCCTAGCCTCACGGGGCACAGGCTATGATTTTAATTGCATTTTGTACACCTGAAAACTTAATCATATTCAAATTTCAATGATCACAGTAAATATAAAATAAAACAAACCTGGATGTGAATAAGCTTATATTTTATTTCCACTGATATTACCAATTTTGCAACATAATCATTTCAAGTTCAAAAGCCACCAGAACAATCTGCTAATGCTGAATTAGTGTGGAAGTTCTCCCCAGCACGAACTCCATCCCTCTAATCCTGCTTCTGGCCAGGGGACCTGCTATCTTCTCTGCAGACTGCCCACACCATGGATTTGACACTGGCCAGCAATAAGTGTCCTGAAAGTCCCTATGAATTAGGAAGACAGACTCCAACATTCTCTCTCCTTGGGTGCCCATATTCGTTTCTTCCCTCCCCACAATATCTGAATTCAACCCTTGACACTACCCCAGTTGCTAGCTTCCTGGTACTGCCTCCAGACCAACTTACTTTAGTACTTACTCCCTGCCTGCAAATCCCAGCTTGACTTATCTTTCCTGTTTGTGGAGTTGTTGTTGTAAAGGATGACTATTTATTATCTTAGAGTTTTACAAGTTGATAATGAGGACTGAATATGAAAAATGTGTTCAGTGATTCTGAAGACACATGGCAAGACGCAAGTGTGTATCATTTAGCTTATTCAAATCTGTTACTTTTCTTCCCTCAGTATGAACTTTATTTTTAAATTGTGAAATGTACAGAAACTGTGAAGAGAGGCAAGGTCATCATTTTTCTTTTGTTTCAAAGTACAATAAACTTATAATTATCAGAACTGTTGAAGAGTGAAATCTTGATAACAGTAGGTAACCATGAAAAACATAAACTGCTAGCTAATCATCCAAATATATATTCTATTTTTCCTGTGCACAAACCAGACTATGTTTCCCAGCCTCCTTTGAAGTCAGGTGGGTATGGGACTGAATTCTAGCCAACTGGACGTAAGCAGAAGTGAAATACTCGGTTCTGGCCACAACGCGCCGTGCTTTTTTCCTTTGCTGTGTGGTGAGGATGGAGCCAGCACTGACCTGCACAACAAAATGTCCTTGTGTTTGCATGCCACTTTCCTTTTGGGGTATATCGATAAACTTGATATTCACCAAGTACAAAATAATTCAGCATCTTGCCCATTTTCTCTTATACTCTCCTCTTTCTTCCACCACCACCAGTCTCCCAAAGTTCCTCAGGAAATACATTTAATTTAATTCAATGAGTATTGAAAATCTGTTCCTGCTATGCAATCCACTCCATTAATAAGAAATTCTGAATTCTGACTTGAAAGTAAAAATTGCTCGGTAAAGTGAACATAATGGTTATTTAGGAACTTACAACTATGGCCATGTCATAGTTAGTATATTAAGAATAAGGAACTGTCTGCCTGTGACATCCAATCCCTACCAATTTATCCCTATGGATAAATATGACAACTACATCTTCAATCAAGTCATTGATGAAAAACAATAAAAGAAGACTTATAAGAATGCCTACAATCAGATGACAAGGAAGTTCAGCTGCCAATGCAGTTGAATACTATTCAACAAATGTGTTATACAGCATGCTAGATAATTTGAGAACCACAAGGATAAACACACTCCGTTAGGTAACACAGCGAAGACAACTGATTGTGAAAAGGCTGGTTTTTGAGCATTTAGAAAGGTACCTGGTCCAAGCTAGATGCTGAATAAACATTTTTTTTTTATCAAACATGCCAAAATGGGCTCACAATTGGTCTTCAAACTTTAAGGAACATCAGAATCACCCAAAGATCTGGCTAAAAGACAAACTGAACATCAGCTCTAGATTTCCTGTTTCCTTAGGAAGTGAAGCACAGTAACTTGCATTTCTAATAAGCTCTCAGTCAAGAACCAGGACTCTAGACCCCTCCCACCATCCACAAGGCCTTTCCAAATGTTCCCTGGGGAACAAAATTGCCCCTAGTGGAGAACCAGTATTCTAGATCAGCCAGATTACTTTTCAGGGTTGTTTACTAAGGGCTTCCTTGGTGGCTTAGACAGTAAAGAATCTGTCTGCAGTGCGGGAGACCTGGGTTTGATCCCTAGGTTGGGAAGATCCCCTAGAGAAGGGTATGGCAACTCACTCCAGTATTCCTGCCTGGAGAATCCCCATGGACAGAGGTGCCTGGCAAGCTACAGTCCATGGGGTTGCAAAGAATCAGACACAACTGAGTGAATAAGTGCAACTAAGCAAACAGACCTAATTACTTCTCCAGACACTGTGATCTAGATTTTAGGAGGATATGACATAACATCTCTCGAGTTATCCTAATAGATAAGACAGGAAAATGTGGACTGAATAATGTAAGAATTAGAAGACTTTGTATCTATTTAGCTGTTACGCCCAAGGATTTTGATTAATGGATTTACAGATCAGAGACAGATTTATAACACTCTTGAATCCATACTATTTTTAGCTATTTTTCTCCCAGCCTGCCTGTCACATAGGCTCCATTTGGTGCAACACCAATCAAACCGCAGTGACTACCTGCAGTGTCATCTTCAGAAGGTCTCCAGAGGCATCTTTTACAGACAAAGCAGCAAAAAATATACTAAAGTCACTTAACAATGCCTCCTATGGGCATTCGCGAAGGAAATAATGCCATGATTTAGATTCTTGTCAATTCTTGCTCCAATCTGGATTCCTATTTCAGATATTTGATCATATCTACCTTTTGCCTGAGTTTTTTAAAGTCTACCTTTTTTTTTAAGTCTACCTTTTGTTTTTTTTAAGTCTAGAGTATACATCTAACATAGTAACAGCATTTCCTCTCTCTATATTCTCTATAATTTCTACCTCTTGAAGAAATTCTTCCTTCTAATTTGGAATTATATAGAATAGCAGTCTACAAACTTTCTGACACCAGGGACCAAGTTAATGAAAGAAAATTTTTCCATGGACTTGGAGCAGGGCAGATGATTTCAGGATACTTCAAGTGCAATCCATTTATTGCACACTTTATTAATATTTCTAATCTAATGCTGCTGCTGATCTGACAGGAGGTACTAGTCCACAGCCGAAAGTTAGGGATCTCTGATGTGGAATACTAAGCCCTCTTGTTACTCCATGTCTTACGTGTGTCTACAGTTCTCTAAGAACAATAAAAATTTACTAGGTATAATACCTTTATTTCATTAAAGAGAGTTCTAAAAAATGTCCAGGTACTTGAGGACTTCTATCACTTTTGGACCTGACTCTGTTTCACGATCTCCTTAAGAACAAAGAATCCATTTCTTACTGTAACTAAGTAGTCTGTATAATACTTATATTATTATAACACTTCTATGCTTCACCTCCTTTCATTCTTGTTTATATGCTCTCCACCACCCTTTGACCTGCAAATTTGTAGATTTTACCTCCCATCTAACTAGTACATTTCTTTTGAACAATGAAAAATATAAGCAAAAGTAAGTTACAAGAGATATAATTAAGGAGATTCATTATGTAATTATGTTGTCTTCACTGTGTCAAAGACTGCAATTATTTTTTAATGAAAATTCTCATGGAATAAAATTATCCAAAGTAAAAGGAAAATAAGCTACAAGATAAAAGTCTTCCTTTCAATCTAATAAAAGTTCTCAATTTCTATATTTCAAAGACACTGTACAAAATTGGGTATGGGTTATAGATTAAACAATCAGTTTCAATACAAATCAACTGGATAGTAAACTAAACAAACCTCAAAAACAAGTCACTGAATTTGGTTTACCAAATATTTTAAATACAATTCTGTTGGGTAGAGAAGAGGGAACAATTTATTCAACACTGCCAAATCACTGTATTTATACTAATTTGTCACTGATTTTAATATGAAGCTAAAAGACAAATAAGGGTTATCAAATAATTAGTAATTATATGATGAGCAGAAAAACTCTTCCAGGAGATCAAATATTCTTATTCATACCATTTTGGAAGTAGTAATTACAAATTATTTAGGAGTCTCAATATTACAGTCAAATATTTTGATAGGCATTTTTCTAAGGCCAAGCTTTTACTTAAATACTAAATCACAAATTATTAATAACATATGTGTGTTGCTATATATAACAATCTCACTTTGAAATCTTGGTATTTATTGCCAACAGATTGATTTTCTAGAGACATATTCATCTTTGTATTTTTATTTATTTTTTATTGAAGGATAATTGCTTTACAGAATTCTGCTGTTTTCTGTCAAACCTCAGCATGAATCAGCCACAGGTACACATATATCCCCTCCCCCTTGAAGCTCCCTCCCATTTTCCTCCCCATCCCATCCCCTAGGTTGACACAGAGCCCCTGTTTGACTTTCCTGAGCCATACAGCAAATTCCCGTTAGCTGTCTATTTTACACATGGTGATGTAAGTTTCCATGTTACTCTTTCCATACATCTCACCCTCTCCTCCCCTCTCCCCATGTCCATAAGTCTCTTTCCTACGTTTGTTTCTCCACTGTTGCCCTGTGAATAAACTCTTCAGTACCATTTTCCTAGATTCTGTATAGAATACGGTATTTATCTTTCTCTTTCTGACTCACTTCACTCTGTATAATAGGTTCTCGGTTCATCCACCTCATTAGAACTGACTCAAATGCATTCCTGTTTATGGCTAAGTAATATTCCATTGTGTATATGTACCACAACTTCTTTACCATTCATCTGTCGATGGACATCTAGAATGCTTCCATGTTCTAGCTATTGTAAATAGTGCTGCAATGAACAATGGGATACATGTGTCTCTTTCGCTTTTGGTTTCCTCAGGGTATGTGCCTAGGAGTGGGATTGCTGGGTCATATGGTGGTTTTATTCCTATATTTTCTAGAGACATAGTCATCTTTATTGTCTCTATTTCCATTTTATCACTCAATACTATTTTTTATCATGCTACAAAATGTTAAATACAACAGTTAGAAAAATAATATGCTTGACATCTACCCATCAGGGTAACCTTTATACCTATCAGGAAACCTTACAGAAGTTCTCAGCTTTAAGTTATAGACGAGGGCCAGAAATCTAGAGATAAGAAACTATCCTCAGTGAGGCACACAGAACCTCAGAACAAGGAAGGTTAGATAGGTAGTTCTTCTTTGTTAAATTTTTTATAAAAGCAAAAGACAAAAATACTACAAACACAGTATTTAAGCACAAAAATACACAAAATTATATGTGAATATGCCTATTCACAATTTATTGATAAAAAGTACAATAATTCAATTCTCAATTTCTGCTTTGTAAAAAGAAAAGAACTATTAAAATAATATCTAAGAAACTGGTTGCATAGTTTATAGATTATCTAAGGCTTTTCTTGCAAATTTCAATCAGTTCTTTAAAAGAAAAGAATGAAACTCAAATTTATTTTTCTGCCACCTTGTAATTCTGATATATAGCTAACACTATAACAAAATTAAAATCCAGATTGATTGAAAATTAAACACAAAAGGGAAAAATCCATAGAAAAAAAAGTAAGTTCACATTTCTCTTAGAAATGGAAGTCCTTTTTCAACAGAAACAATCACAAAGGAGGAAAAATTGTGTTTAAAAACAAAAACACATATCAAGAAAACATGTGCGCATACACACACACAAAACAAAAATACCCATCATAGGTAAAATGGAATGCTCTGAAATAAAAAACAAATGGCTGGAAAATATATTTTCAGCAAAGTTTTAATAAAGGTTAATATCTTGGTTAAAGAACATATAAAAAGAGGTAAGAATAAGCCTAAAACTTTAAGAGAAAAACAGACAAAAGGGCATAAAAAATTAATGTACAAAAGAGGATATTCAAACACAGAGAAATAAGCAAATTAAAATAAAGGGGGGATAGCCATTTTGACAATATTGATTCTTCCAATCTATGAACATGGTATGTTTCTCCATCTGTTTGTGTCCTCTTTGATTTCTTTCATCAGTGTTTTATAGTTTTCTATGTATAGGTCTTTTGTTTCTTTAGGTAGATATACTCCTAAGTATTTTATTCTTTTTGTTGCAATGGTGAATGGTATTGTTTCCTTAATTTCTCTTTCTGTTTTTTCATTGTTGGTGTATAGGAATGCAAGGGATTTCTGTGTGTTAATTTTATATCTTGCAACTTTACTATATTCATTGATTAGCTCTAGTAATTTTCTGGAAGAGTCTTTAGGGTTTTCTATGTAGAGGATCATGTCATCTGCAAACAGTGAGAGTTTCACTTCTTCTTTTCCTATCTGGATTCCTTTTACTTCTTTTTCTGCTCTGATTGCTGTGGCCAAAACTTCCAACACTATGTTGAATAGTAGTGGTGAGAGTGGGCATCCTTGTCTTGTTCCTGATTTCAGGGGAAATGCTTTCAATTTTTCACCATTGAGGGTGATGCTTGCTGTGGGTTTGTCATATATAGCTTTTATTATGTTGAGGTATGTTCCTTCTATTCCTGCTTTCTGGAGAGTTTTAATCATAAATGAGTGTTGAATTTTGTCAAAGGCTTTCTCTGCATCTATTGAGATAATCATATGGTTTTTATCTTTCAATTTGTTAATGTGGTGTATTACATTGATTGATTTGCAGATATTAAAGAATCCTTGCATTCCTGGGATAAAGCCCACTTGGTCATGGTGTGTGATTTTTTTAATATGTTGTTGGATTCTGTTTGCTAGAATTTTGTTAAGGATTTTTGCATCTATATTCATCAGTGATATTGGCCTGTAGTTTTCTTTTTTTGTGGCATCTTTGTCTGGTTTTGGAATTAGGGTGATGGTGGCCTCATACAATGAGTTTGGAAGTTTACCTTCTTCTGCAATTTTCTGGAAGAGTTTGAGTAAGATAGGTGTTAGCTCTTCTCTAAATTTTTGGTAGAATTCAGCTGTGAAGCCATCTGGTCCTGGGCTTTTGTTTGCTGGAAGATTTCTGATTACAGTTTCGATTTCCTTGCTTGTGATGGGTCTGTTAAGATCTTCTATTTCTTCCTGGTTCAGTTTTGGAAAGTTATACTTTTCTAAGAATTTGTCCATTTCATCCAAGTTGTCCATTTTATTGGCATAGAGCTGCTGGTAGTAGTCTCTTATGATCCTCTGTATTTCAGTGTTGTCTGTTGTGATCTCTCCATTTTCATTTCTAATTTTGTTAATTTGGTTCTTCTCCCTTTGTTTCTTAATGAGTCTTGCTAATGGTTTGTCAATTTTGTTTATTTTTTCAAAAAACCAGCTTTTAGCTTTGTTGATTTTTGCTATGGTCTCTTTAGTTTCTTTTGCATTCATTTCTGCCCTAATTTTTAAGATTTCTTTCCTTCTGCTAACTCTGGGGTTCTTCATTTCTTCCTTCTCTAATTGCTTTAGGTGTAGAGTTAGGTTATTTATTTGGCTTTTTTCTTGTTTCTTTATGTAAGCCTGTAATGCTATGAACCTTTCCCTTAGCACTGCTTTTACAGTGTCCCATAGGTTTTGGGTTGTTGTGTTTTCATTTTCATTCATTTCTATGCATATTTTGATTTCTTTTTGATTTCTTCTATGATTTGTTGGTTATTCAGAAGCAGGTTATTTAGCCTCCATATGTTTGAATTTTTAACAATTTTTTTCCTGTAATTGAGATCTAATCTTACTGCACTGTGGTCAGAAAAGATGACTGGAATGATTTCAATTTTTTTGAATTTTCCAAGACCAGATTTATGGCCCAGGATGTGATCTATTCTGGAGAAGGTTCCGTGTGCACTTGAGAAAAAGGTAAAGTTGATTGTTTTAGGGTGAAATATCCTATAGATATCAATTAGGTCTAGCTGGTCCATTGTGTCATTTAAGGTTTGTGTTTCCTTGTTAATTTTCTGTTTAGTTGATTTATCCATAGTTGTGAGTGGGGTATTAAAGTCTCCCACTATTATTGTGTTACTATTAATCTCCTCTTTCATACTCGTTAGCATTTGCCGTACAATCTATAGATTCAATGCAATCCCTATCAAGCTACCAACGGTATTTTTCACAGAACTAGAACAAATAATTTCACAATTTGTATGGAAATACAAAAAACCTCGAATAGCCAAAGTAATCTTGAGAAAGAAGAATGGAACTGGAGGAATCAACCTGCCTGACTTCAGACTATACTACAAAGCCACAGTCATCAAGACAGTATAGTACTGGCACAAAGACAGAAATATAGATCAATGGAACAGAATAAAAAGCCCAGAGATAAATCCACGAACCTATGGACACCTTATCTTCGACAAAGGAGGCAAGGATATACAATGGAAAAAAGACAACCTCTTTAACAAGTGGTGCTGGGAAAACTGGTCAACCACTTGTAAAAGAATGAAACTAGAACACTTTCTAACGCCATACACAAAAATAAACTCAAAATGGATTAAAGATCTAAATGTAAGACCAGAAACTATAAGACTCCTAGAGGAGAACATAGGCAAAACACTCTCCGACATAAATCACAGCAGGATCCTCTATGACCCACCTCCCAGAATATTGGAAATAAAAGCAAAACTAAACAAATGGGACCTAATGAAACTTAAAAGCTTTTGCACAACAAAGGAAACTATAAGCAAGGTGAAAAGACAGCCCTCAGCTTGGGAGAAAATAATAGCAAACGAAGCAACAGACAAAGGATTAATCTCAAAAATATACAAGCAACTCCTGCAGCTCAATTCCAGAAAAATAAATGACCGAATCAAAAAATGGGCCAAAGAACTAAACAGACATTTCTCCAAAGAAGACATACAGATGGCTAACAAACACATGAAAAGATGCTCAACATCACTCATTATCAGAGAAATGCAAATCAAAACCACAATGAGGTACCATTACACGCCAGTCAGGATGACTGCTATCCAAAAGTCTACAAGCAATAAATGATGGAGAGGGTGTGGAGAAAAGGGAACCCTCTTACACTGTTGATGGGAATGCAAACTAGTACAGCCGCTATGGAGAACAGTGTGGAGATTTCTTAAAAAACTGGAAATAGAACTGCCATATGACCCAGCAATCCCACTTCTGGGCATACACACTGAGGAAACCAGATCTGAAAGAGACACGTGCACTCCAATGTTCATCGCAGCACTATTTATAATAGCCAGGACATGGAAGCAACCTAGATGCCCATCAGCAGATGAATGGATAAGGAAGCTGTGGTACATATACACCATGGAATATTACTCAGCCATTAAAAAGAATTCATTTGAATCAGTTCTAATGAGATGGATGAAACTGGAGCCCATTATACAGAGTGAAGTAAGCCAGAAAGATAAAGAACATTACAGCATACTAACACATATATATGGAATTTAGAAAGATGGTAACAATAACCCTATATGCAAAACAGAAAAAGAGATGTACAGAACAGACTTTTGGACTCTGTGGGAGAAGGCGAGGGTGGGATGTTTTGAAAGAACAGCATGTATATTATCTAGGGTGAAACAGATCACCAGCCCAGGTGGGATGCATGAGACAAGTGCTCGGGCCTGGTGCACTGGGAAGACCCAGAGGAATTGGGTGGAGAGGGAGGTGGGAGGGGGGATCGGGACGGGGAATACATGTAACTCCATGGCTGATTCATGTCAATGTATGACAAAACCCACTGAAATGTTGTGAAGTAATTAGCCTACAACTAATAAAAATAAATGAAAAAAAAATACATAAAGAAAATATGAAAGAATATAAAAAAATAAAATAAAATAAAATAAAGGGGGGAAATTCGTATCTGGCTGCCAAACTAACAAAGACTTTAAAATATAATATCTAGAGTCAGCAGTGATTTATTGAACTATGCAAAAATAAATTCTTATTGAAATATAATTGACCGTTAGGGAAGCTATTAACACAGTATATATTAAAAGACTTCAAAACTTTTAAGCTTTGATTCAGTAATTCTATTTTGAAAAACTATCCTAAGGGAGTGAGTGAAAGTCACTAAGTCATGTCTGACTCTTCGTGACCCCTATACAGTCCATGGAATTCTCCAGGCCAGAATACTGGAGTGGGTAGCCTTTCCCTTCTCCAGGGGATTGTCCCAACCCAGGGATTGAACCCAGGTCTCCCACATTGCAGGTGGATTCTTTACCAGCTGAGACACCAGAGAAGCCCCATCCTAAGGGGAAAAAACCCTTTAATATGTGGAGAAGCACTTTCTTAATCATGTTTTGCTCTTGTGATATTTATAATGTGTGTGTGTGTGTTAGTGACTCAGTTGTGTCCAACTTTTTGAGATCCCATGGACTAAATTCTCCAGGCAAGAATTCTGGAGTAGGTTGCCATTTCCTTCTCTAATATTTATAATAATTAACTACATTAGACATTACACAATATCTACAAATATCTATGGTAGGAAAGAAAGCTAACCATCCACTTACTTTCAGTATCTCAGTTTTCGTCTTTCATTATAAAGTGAAGATAATACCAGCCATCTCATAGAGGTGCTGTAAGTATTAAACAAATCAGTACGTATAAAATAATTCAATAATTTATGTCTGGTGTATAATCATTGCCATAAAATATATGCAGTCATTCAAAATTAAGAACATGGAAAAGGCGTATGATACAATGCTAGGAGGAAAAGTAACACACTAGCATGGTGCATATCAGTTAACATGTGAAAGCAACTACCCTAAAAGGTCAACACTGAAAGCAAAAAACGAAAAGATTTTGCTAAGGAACTGGATAGTGTAAATTAACAGTCTACTGTGCATTTTAGCTATGCAAGTCATCTACTCTGGTTTAAAGCTAGAAGTTGGTTTAACTGACTGGAGCTAATTATCAGTTCTCTGAGGCTAATAATCGTTAACTATGCAACTGTCTAAACTGAATGCTTTTCTTCCTGAAACACTTTTCAAACTTCTTAGAAGTCTGTTACAGTGCTCTCAGCTGGCGGCCCTCCAGGTTTTCTAGCAAAAGCTCTAAGTGTTGAACCCTTGTCACTCACCCACATGAAACACAGATAAGGTCTATTTTAGTTAAGATTTGCAATATTAACAGAGTGGAATCAATAGTTCCTAAAGAGAACCATCTATTTTATGGAAGCAAAAAGCTGTCTGTCTTCTGTTTATGGTAACTAATTTTCAGTGTTACTTTCTCCCTGAAAATAAGCTTCAGTAATAACCCACGGTCAAACATTGCTGTGCTTTTTCACTATAGGGAGAGAAAGAGAGGGAGGGAGAAAGAATTTTTTAAAAAGGAAGAAATTCAAATTGCAGTATGATGATATAAAGGAAACCTTCCCTAGCTTCAAGATGTATAAAGAAAAGCAATCATCGTTGAGGTCAGTAGTTCGTATCACTGTAGAAAAATCCTCACTCAAATCATTTACAAAGGTAATATAAAGGGCACTTCAGCTTCATGATATTCTTAAACATAGGCACGTTATAATGAAAGAGAGAGAGAGGAGGGAGCAGAGAAAGAGAGAGAATTGACTGATTGTTATCTCTTGCCAAACCAGAAACAGAAATAATATACATTCTACCAGGGAACTACATAATACATACAGACAAAGAAAGATTGATGGGCTGGGTTAATTAACATAGAGTAGGAAGAAAAGTCCTTTTCCTTTAACATTTTGTGTCCATATGATGGATAACCAGAGTTTTAGATTCCGAAAATGATAAGATCAAGTTTCTAACTGAATAATAAGAAATCCAGTGGCTGAAACAGAAATAATGGGTTGTCTCCTAATTCATATGATTGGTCCATCAAGTTGATATCTGGCTTCAGATGCTCATAGATTCAAATCAGAAGCAATATTTGTCCATGTAATCTATTCTATATCATTCTTGGCTGGTTGCTCCAGTAGGATGTACATACAAAGGCAAGAGAGTTAATAAATTTATCAGACATCAAATTAACAGAGGTCTCCTCACTAATAACTGAATCATGGAGCATGCTCCTCCTCCCCGTCATCTATACACCTCCACACTCAGCCCCTTACAGAGTTGTTATAAAGGAGGCAGAACACTGGACCAACGGTCAGAAATCATCACTCACCATTTCCCCATCCTGTAAAGTATAAAAGGGAAAAAGAATTATGCTCATTTTTCCAACCTGTAATGTAAATATGTCACTTCTAAAATCATTCCTATTTGACTAACATCTAGAATCAGTCTTCAGTGAATATGAGCTACACATATGCACACAAATTTTAATGCCGTACACATGACGTTTTTAAAAGCTGTTTAGCTTTATACTCATCTACTCATCTGATGTGAGCGGTAAACATGCCAGTTTCTTTTACTCTAGTCAGTCATCCCCTGAGAGCCATGAAGCAAGCTGGTAAGAAAATTTCAATTGAAAGTGGCATTTAAATATTCACTTTCAGGGTTTTAGAAATACCTTTTGGAAGGATAAAAATATTTTCAAGTTAGTCAGCAACATGCTTGCCTTATCAATTAACTACAGCATATTTCTGCCCCCTAATCAACTTTTTTTTGTTACCCAGGCTATCTTTCTCACTTTTATGTTCCTGTCGGTTTACGCTTAATAAATGCAAAGACTGCATCTTAACGCTAGCCAACAGAAAACATAATGAAGATGGTATTTCTCCAATAAAAATAATGATATTATGCATTTCAAAAGCCAAAATAAAGTTTACTTAAGTATTTGGAACACTTGCCTTCATGATCATTTCCTTCCATAAACACGTATGGCCTAGAGAGAACAATTTATGTACAGGCAAGTAGAGCCCCGACAATGCAATGACTCCATGGTAGGCTCATCTGTTAAGCGAACAGAATGTACTATTTTGTCTGGTTACTGGCACCTCTCCTCTCCCCACATCCCACCCACACACCTGATTTCAAAGGGAGCAGCTGACAGGTGAGCAGGGAAGGGGCACAAGTGGCCCACACGGGGACACTGCCTGGGAACCAGGGACTTTGGGAGCAGGAAAGTCAAGTCAAAACCTTTAGTCATTCTCTGATGGCAAAGCTTTACTATGGCAAAGTTAAGAGCTGTCAGCAGCTGTATTTTCTGAATGTAGGAAGCCATTCTGCAGAGCAGGAGAAGTAGGATAACTAAACAGATCAAGAAGCCAAAATAAAAGATGGTAAGAATCACCACAGCACCTAGGCCTCTACTTGAGGCTCTTCCCAAAGCCCAGCTGTATCTCTGACCTCATCACACCTTCGTCATGCTGAAATAAGGACACTTCCTCTTGCTCTCCCTCTGATGGAGGCTATTGGTTTTGGTTGTAGGGATACCTATTATTTCATTGGCTCAGCCCTCAAATGGCCAAGAGTGTAACAGAGAAGACACATCAGAAAGTCCTGTCAACATAGTATGACAAGTGCATCACGACACAGATCGATCGCAGCTGGCACTTGAAGGAAGGGTGTTAGGGGGTTTGTGTTGCCCCAGAATCATACGCCTGCACCTCCCTTAAGCAGGAACTAACCTCTATCTTTGTCACAGGGTCCAGACATAAAGAAAGGAAGCTATGTGAAGGAAAAAACAAAAACCAGACAGAACCAGTTGGAACCTGACCTCCAACAGACACTGAGTTTCACTCTATGCAAATTTTACATCAGTGGCACTAAATAGTACACCAGCCTTTGGCCCTGGCCAGAAGTTCCAGACCAAAAGGAAAGAAAAAAAGTGGTTCCCCACTTCCCAGGAGAAACCCCACTTCCTCCCAGGAAACTAATGCACAGGCCTCCCCTTCATTATCAGCCCCCCTCCTATCGTCCTCACCCCTTAAAACCACATCTCTCTCATCATTAGGGTGAGAATTTGATTTGTGAACTAAGTTCCTGCTTCTCCATTTTCTAGCCATGGAATAAAGCTTCTGCGGCTTCAATCTAAGCTTGGGTTTTGTTTTTGGCTGTGTGAACCCGAATGGAAAACGAACCTTTCCCCACCAAGGCAAGAGGCCTCAGGCCAGCAAGGGCCGAAGTTGGGGTCCATATGACCTAATTCAGTAACAGTATGAGAGCCAAACTGCATCTCAAGGAAGAGATGACTGGGGGAGCTTGGAGGGACAACATCCCAAGCAGGTGGGCAAAGACTGGCCTGTGCAAATGCAAGGCAAAGCCAGGCCACAGTGGCCTCCAGGGCAGGTGGTCCTGGGGCTCCTGGTCCTATCCCTCTGTCTCAAACAGTCCTTGACAGCTTTTGTCTTTTTATATTCCTTTTCCCATTGGCTTCTCCTCTCTACACCTCCCAGATAGTCAAAAACAAAGCTCATTTATCTCAACAAAATAGATATTTTCCATGAAGGCAAATATTCTCATTTTAAAAGGCTAAATAATAAGCCCCCTTTTGGAACAATTCAAGTTAAATTTAGGCTGAATCCTGTAAAGTAGGGAAAAAAGGATCTTCTATGTCTAATTACATTTCTCTCTCATTGCAGAGTGGATATATTTTCATTCACTTTTATACTCTCATTACACAAGGGTTGATAAGCAGATTGGACTCAATAATATTCTCTCACCTGAATTGCAGACCTAAGAACCCCAGATAAAGACTGTCTCTAGCTTGCTGATACATTTGTACTGTTCAATTATGTAATAAATAATGACCTTTATTTTTTAGCATCACGTAATTCTCTCTAGGCATCAAACCAAGCTTCTCTTCTACTGCTAAACAGTCCCACTCTTGTTCTGCTTTTAAATCATTTTAGGCTCAGCCAAGAGTTTTATTGCTCAGTCAAGTCCTCTTCTGGTTTCCAACTTTGTATCAGGCACTTGCTGTCTCAGGCCGGCTGACTTAAGGACGGCTGGTGCTTGCCCTGTCCCCCTGTGGAGCTGGTTCTGTACTACTTCCGTTTGCCACAGATTTCAGCTTCCTACTATAATCTTGGTCATTTTTAACCCCTTTCCACAGAGTCTTTTAGATACCTGTCACAGCAGTTGGTGACCATCATTGCTAGATAGCAACTGCCATGCGGCCCGTAGCATGGACTCTGGATGAAGACTGGTTAAGATCACCCCTGTTCATTCATTCAGCTGTTTCAGCTGAACTCCCTTGAGAATTCTGAAGTCAGGCTTGAGCAGGAAGCAATCCCAAGCTATGCAGGTCAGGAACATAACCACAAGCAACAGAATCAGGGCAGCTACCTGTTGCAGCAATAGTTTTCGCCTTGACAAGCACGACATGTTATTTGTTCTTTCCCTGCTGTGGGCCTAACCCACCAGTAGACCTAAGTTCCACGTCTTCAGGAGCAGCCACATCCTAGTTCCCAGGCAAATCATGGTGTGGAACAGGGAGGGTAAGCAGGTGCCCACTCCCCAACAGAAGCAGGGCATGTAATCGTCAGTCTCTACGGTAGACTAACCTGGGCTCAGTACCCACCTCATACTCGCTGAACTCCGTCATTATGCTCTGTTAGAGATCAGTCTCTTTTCACGCAGACCATCTTCTGAGAGTAAACTTCTAGCCCGTAAGTTTCTACTCCTAATTTGTCTTCCTTCCCAACATATTTCCCTGTTACTAGATTGAAGTTCTGATTTGTCTTCTGGGCTGGTTCTTCTCCATTTAATCCCTACTGAAATCCATATTCTGCCCTACTATGTTCCCAGCAGCTTGACCCTTCAGGATTGCATCGTACTGATTCCTTAGCTGTCTGGCTCTCAAGGATTCAATGAATGAGGGCTATCAGCAGGAGATTAGAGGGTGAGGAAGGGAAACCATCAGGGTAGTTCTTCCCTGAGCTTCCTTGGTAGCTCAGTGATAAATAATCCATCTGCCAAGTAGAAGATGCGGGTTCAATCCCTGGTTTGGGAAGATCCCCCCTGGAGAAGAAAATGGCAGCCCATTCCAGTATTCTTGCCTAGGAAATCTCAAGGACACAGGAACCTGGTGGGCAGCTCATGGGGTCACAAAAGAGCTGGAGATGACTTAGCCTACAGCTCTGGCTCCTCCTCCAGATCTCGAGTTCTTGGCTACAGTAACACTATTCTATCTCCTTAATCTCACAGGTCTAGGGGTGTAACACCTTCCTGCTGACAATGGTCTCTAGGAGCCACACTTGCCCTTGTTTTGTACTCTTAATCCTGCCCATGCTTCTGTAAGTAGTCCCTTCTAAAACCCTGACAATATAATGCCTGAAGTAAAAATCTCCTGTTTTGGTGGGCCTGAATCCACCTCCCACCTCACAAATCATTTAGTAAAAGTAGCCTAGTTTTCATTGCAGATTTCTACTCCCAGACCACAAAGTCCACAAGTTATAGAGTTACGCTTATTCTATCCCTGACTATCAGGATGGAGCATGAGGCTCAAGTCCATACTCACCAATGTAACCTTAGATCACAATAAATAAAATAAATGGTTAGAGATGGACCCATAACTTAAAAGTGGTCCAACTGGACTGAAGTTCAGACTTGTCCATCTGATCACCAAGAAAGAGGGTTTTCTTCTACCAGATAAGACTGAATTAAGGTTATGATATTGGAATGCTTCAAGGTGAAGGTGCCGGGCAGGGGCATGGGTGGCGTGTGGATGATGATGGTGACTTGGGAAAGGCAGAGCAGAGAGAACTGCAAGGAAGCCAGATCCTCAGTGACATCATTTGAACAGCTGGATCAAGTTCATTTGACAATAACTTCATAGGATGCTTCAGTTAGACGAGCTAACAAAGACCATTTGCGCTTCAGCAGCTTTGCGTCAGGTATTTACCACGTGCAGAGGCGAGAATTCTAAATGATACAGTACCATCCCAACTGATTTCCTAAGTCTACCTCACTCCCCTGTGAAGGCGAGGGACTTGCTGCACTCAGACAGATCACCCAGAGGTTGGCCAGAACTCCATCTACACCTCCAATCATGCTTCTTCTGAGCAGACTCCTTCACCTGCATCATCCTCACCTGTAGGGAACCACAGCGCCTCAGACGCTACGGCTACACATCCGCATGAATCAGAGGTGAAGGCAGCCAAAGTCCCTGGGCAGCATGCCCAGCTGAATCCATCCTGGTATCTCTCAGAGGCAGGGGCAAAACCAACATCTCTCCCCATATTTATCCTACTCACTAAAAATAAACCATATTCCTTGCTAATATATCCTAAGATACGGCAGCCGTATGAGTCCCCTGTCCTGCCATACTTGCTAACCATCGTCTCTTGGGTGATACTGCTCAGATCCCAAACATATTCCCCACCTGATACTCAGGTAACTGCCTCCTAAGAAAGGCTCCAAAGTACTTACAGCCTCCTCACACACTCCACATCAGATTGACACGCATCGAGCAACCTTCTGTCCTATGCCTACACCTACACACACTCTAGAGTTTACCACAGGTTCCTCACTCTCAGCCATTTATGTTACCAATACCCTAGCATTACATTCTGCTATAAATTTCCCCCAAACCACATGGATATGTTCACAAATTTATTCATTTCATCAAAATGTTTTTAATGATAATTGTGTATGATATCCTGCAAGGGACATTATGGGATATATAAAGATAAATAAAATTAATCCCCAAGAAACTGCCCTCAGGAAATGTTTAGGCTCATAGAAGAAATAAGGAAAAACATACAAACAACCCTAAAAAACAATGTGTGCCATAATAGAGAATTCCAAGGGACAAGAGATAACTTCTGGTTGGAGACATAAGTAAAAGGAAGTAAGAAGGAAGGCATTCACTAGAATTAGGCATTAAGCAGCAGAAGGCATTACGTAGAATGCCTACTACAGGACAGATACCCTGAGGGACTCACACTTCATAATATTCAACAGCCTACTTAATATCTACATTTTTCCCTTTACCCAAACTATCAAAGAGGCCAGACAGTCCTTATCAAGGACTTGGAGTCTGGGCTTTACAAGATAGGTACAATTTAGCCAAGAGTTTATTTAAGGAAAACAGGTGTCAAAAAAAGAAAAATACTAAAAAGAACATGAGTAAAGAGATGAAGCCAAAAACTGCAGCATGTACATGAAACGTACATGCAAATGTGCACATAAATGTAAACTGAGATGAGTGTGGCATGTTTATGAGTGGAATGTGCCTCTAAAGAGATGGAAAAAAATATAGATTAAAATAAGGTATACTCCTATGGTTTAATAATGAATTCTATTTTTTTATTTGGCAAAATGGGGCAGTGGGTTAAAAATAAAGCTACATATGGATGCTAATGGCACTTTCCTGTCCAGACTGAAGATGAAACTCAAATTAGTATTCTTCAGCAACCCTTTTCAAATGTTCTTTTCAAAAGCAGACATATCTGAAGACAAAGTGAGGAGTGAAGACTTTATACACATTTCAGTTAGACTTGCTGTCCCTCATTAGCATGAATAATCAAAAGTTGGCTGCACCTACATAAGCTATTTTCCATAAGTATTCTAACTGCTAATTAGGAAATTCAGTCCAAATACTGCATCCTCAAAAATAATTCTGGACATCATGTTAAGAAGGTATGGAGATGTGATAAACGTGTTCATTGTTTAAATGTTATGTGTCCTGGCTTCTTGGGGGTGAATACAAGTAACCACAATTAGAAACACAGCTATATAAATAAAACAGTAACTGAAGAGGGGCATAGGAAAGAATCATAATATAACACCCACAGAGTGAGTAATGCTCTTCGTTCTGCAGATGAAGAACTCAAGCCTGATGAAGCCAAGTGGTATATCCAGGCCAACATGGCTCATGACTGTTGAGTCTGAACCAGAATTCAGTCTCCTGATCTCTGTTCATAAGCCTTTCTGCCACATCAAGTGTCTCTCTCTTACAAACGTTTCAGATATAAGGATGAAGATCTGTGTATGAAATTCCTTAATGCTGCTTAATGGAGCACCCTTGAGAGAATCTTTATATAAATGTCTGGGAAGTGACAGTCATGGGTTCAATTTCTAGTTAATATGGAGACTTTATTCAATGAACATTAACTGAAATGGTTTTTATGCTAATAGAGTTTCTTTTACCGCAGATTTTCATAAAGGCATCACCAGGCAGTTTAAAATATATGAAGCATTGTTACTATGTAAAAATCCCCAAACCTGTTGTAAATGCCAGTGAAAGAAGACCTGACATTCAGGGTGACATCTGTACAACCCTGGGTTCACATATTTCACTCTCTTCACGGAAGCCGCCTTCTCAAGGAGGCGCATTGTCTTTCAGACCCTCCCATAATGTCTGCATTCCAACATGAGCTTGACCTCAGCCAGCCTCACGCTATCCTGTGAAATTCTGCACTATTTTTTTCCTCTAAATGTACTTATTTTATGTATTTACATAAAATTTTAAGCCTCTAAAATCTCAAATACTTTCATTGTAACCTCATCTAAGAGTTGGGTAGGTAAGCATAAGTAAAAGAGGCCTAAAAGATGCTCTAAAACAATGTTCAAAATAGAGACATTTTAACAAATCTCAAACATTCACAAAAAGTCTTTGTTTAAAGAAACTGTGAAAAAAACTGAAAACATGCACAAATGAATAATAATCAAAAGTTTTAAAAATCAGAAATATTTTTGTAAGGCATGGGATATATTTATTGAAATAGTACTTAAAAAGGTTTAGTGCCCTATGTTCAATGATCTCTAAGATCAATTTATTCTCTCAGAAATATGGTTTTATTTAATGCTACTTTTTTCCTTACTTTCACATTTCAGAAATTCTAGCGAAATAAGCAAAGCATGAAATAACCATAAACAGTCTTGTGTGATAATCTACCATGAAATTTCAGTGGAATTACTGAAAATAAAAAATAAAGATGTCAATGTAGTACCACAGCATGAAGCAGCACATGTAAGCATTAGTGAAAAAAAAAAAAAAAAAAGGAGGAGAGAGAGAGATGCATTCATTCAGTTGAGTTACTGCCACTCTACAGCTGAATGAGACAGAGAAACAGTGAAAGATGAATGCCCACAACAATCCACCACATTAAGCAAAATGGAATGAGAAGCACTTTAATTGGATAAAATTTAAGAGCTGAATTACAAATGCCACATAAATAAATAGCTCTAAATAATGTGTTTTTTCCAGTTAAATAATGACTTTAATAAAACAGATGAAAATGTAGGCTGTGTTGTTTTTTCTGCCTGTCAGAATCTCATTAGCATTTCAATTTAAATTCTACAAGTGCACTCAAATCTCTCATTTGTACATCTGGCATAACTCAAAACACTGCCTTATTTGTTAAAAAAAGAAAATTTAAGGCAAATGAGCCGACTCACAATATCTTGCAGTGGTATTTTAATGGGTGAAAACAATGTTGTTATTTCAATGTTGCATAAGAGCAGTGGCCTCCTTATGAAGACTGAAAGATTCAGATACACTTTCGAAGAAAATTTGTTTTTATAAGAAAAATCTCAAAAGCATGGAGTTAAGTGTTAATGCTATCTTTACATTATTTTAAATATAGAGTTAAATATGAAAAATATTTTTTAAGTAAGCTTAGAAATGATATCTAAAGACATTATGAAACTATAATTCCAGGTAAGTATGACATTACTTCAAAGTTCTTTGTGACAAAGCTTTCCTAATGCATTATCATAAATATCCTAAAATGAAAAAGAAAATTGCAAGGAAAAAATTCTTAAACTACTTATGTTTAGCAGTGGCTCTAAAACAATAGTGCACATAATAATCACATATAGATATTTTTTAATTTGTATTCCTAAAGTTAGCCCCAAAAAATCTGATTCATAGATGTGGAGCACAATATAGAGTTTTAATATATTATCCCAAGTGATTTTGATGCAAGTGATCCATGGAACACAATTTGAGAAACACTAACCTATAGGATCCCTGGAGGAGGAAATGGCAACTCACTCCAGTATTCTTGCCTCGAGAATCCCATGAACAGAGGAGTCTGGCGGGCTACAGTCCACAGGGTCACAAAGACTTAGACACTATTGAGCAACTGAGCAAAATTTATAGGATAAATTTTATTTCCTTTTTAGATTGATCATTAAAATCTTTCATAATCTGGTTTTATTCCAACTTTCAATCTTACTCTGTAGGATAAACTACCCAACTTATCAAGTGGATCTCATTACCATCATTTTAGCTTAGGTAGAATACCAGTCTGAATCTGAACCTCCTAAAACCTTTAAACCACATTTGGGTACAGACTAGTTGAAAGTAAGTTCACAGGATATGGAAACTAGATAACAGGTATTTGTCTTAATTCAGACCTCAGAATTGGAGAGATCCTAAGTGCAGTGTCCTGAAGGTGGGAAGGAAACAAGGGAGAAGGTGATACAGAGAGAATATTTTCTAAGATTAACTGGTCCCTACAAAGTTCACTTGAGTCTGTTTACAGAAGGGATGTCACCTTAAAAGGGAACTTGAAGAAAAACAAGTAAGTTCTCTCTGTGTTACATTAAAACAAAATTTTAGTTATAACTGTGATAATTTTTAAATCAAAGAATAAAACACAACAGTTTTTTGTTGATATTTCTGAAATTATTTCATTATAACATCTATCAATTTACAATTAACACATAAAAGATAATTACAAATACCATCAAACAGAAACATTTGAGAACCTCATTAGTTTTTCCAAAGGATTTCTCCTGATCCTTTGCTTTTCCAGTTCCATTTCAACCAGTTTTCTCTGTTCCAATTGCAAACTGTCATATCCTCACTTATCAATAGCTTTACATATTATTCAATAAGTTCTCCAACATCATTTACACCAGCTTCATGAAATCTGTATCTTTCTCAAAATTTTCTCTTTTCCAGTCAATTTACATTACATTCTTTAAGGTCTTAAAACAGTGAATTAAAAAGCACAGAAACACCACATCTTGCTTTAATTCCCCATGGAACCTGGGAAAATATAGATTATAAATAACTTGATAAACCTATACAGCATATTAAAAAGCAGAGATATCACTTTGCTGACAAAAGTCTACATAGTCCAAACTATGATTTTTCCAGTAATCACGTACAGATGTGAGAGTTGGAACATAAAGAAGGGTGAGCGCCAAAGAATTGATACTTTCGAATTATGATGCTAGAGAAGACTCCTAAGAGTCCCTTGGACAGCAAGAAGATCCAACCAGTCCATCCTAAAGGAAATCAACCCTGAACATTCATTGGAAGGGCTGATGCTGAAGCTGAAGCTCCAATACTTTGGCCACCTGATGCAAAGAGCCGACTCAATGGAAAAGGCTCAGATGCTCGGAAAGACTTAAGGCAAAAGAAGGGGGTGGCAGAGGATGAGACGGTTAGATAGCATCAGTGACTCAATGGACATGAGTTTGAGCAAACTCCAGGAGATGGTAAAGGACAGGGGAGCCTGGCGTACTGCAGTCCATGGGACCAGAAAGAGTCAGACATGACTTAGCAAATGAAAAATGATGATCAACAACCCCTACTGAAATGCAGAAAAGCAGACAGCATTAAAAACATATCAGAAGATGGCTAGCAAGTTCCACTAGGCTAAGCATCAGAAAGATCAGAGAGAGAGCCATACATTCTGGTGAAGAAAGACTGGTAAAAATGTAGCATGTCACTGTGTACTAGGCTGGTCAGTGAGTCAGAAACCTCTCCCACAGCAAGGCAGCTAACTGCCCAGTTATGGGGGAAAAAAAAACTTTCAATAAACACATTCACTGTTTAGAAACTCTAATGCATATATGTTCTAGCATAATGCACCCGTACAATGCATGTGCAAAGGGGTTTAACATACATTTTCTGATTTAGTCTTCACAATAGCCCTAAGAGGTAAGTAATAATTATCATCATTTCCAAAGGAGGTAACTGAAGCTTAAAAAGACTACTTCTTCTAAGCCCTTGACCTAGTAAGTATCTGAGGTGGAATCTGAACCTGGGATCCTCTGAATTATTATGCCACAGATCTTTGAATTTTACATTGCTTTGATTTTGATTTTATTTATAATTTTAATGCTTTAAACAATAAATATGTATATTATATTACATATAATATATATTTGTTTAAAGATGTATAGACATACCTCAAAGATATTCTGGTTTCAGTTCCAGAATACTATAAGCAAATACCTCGGTAACCTGTTGCATGAACATTTTTATTTCCCAGTGCATATAAAAGTGATGTTTATCCTCCACTGTTGTCTATTAAGTGCAATAGCAGTATGTCTAAAAACAGTATACACACCTGAATTTAAAATATTTTATTGTTAAAAAATGCTAAGACCCTTTGATACTTCTTGGAAGG
Source organism: Cervus elaphus (assembly GCF_910594005.1). Lineage (NCBI taxonomy): Eukaryota > Metazoa > Chordata > Mammalia > Artiodactyla > Cervidae > Cervus > Cervus elaphus. The sequence goes on along the minus strand of NC_057837.1, from coordinate 7,590,542 downwards.
CCAGTTTAGTGGAAATTAACTTTTTTAGCTTTTGCTCATGTTGGAAACTCATCTATCCTTCAGTTCTGAACAATAAATAACCTTGCTGAGTAGAGTATCGTAGGATATAGGTTCTTTCCTTTCAGCACTTGAAATACATCACGCCACTCCATTCTGGCTTGCAAAATTTCTGCTGAAATATGAGCTGATAGTTTTATAAGGGTTCCTTTATACATGACTTTTATATGAGATGTCCTGGTATGGGTCTTTTTGGGTTCATCTAGTTAGGGATTCTCTGTACTTCCTGGACCTGGATATCTATTTCATTTTTCACATAAGGGAAATTTTAAGTCATAATTTGATCAAATACACTTTCTATCCCTTTCTCTCTATCTTCTCCTGCTGAGAAGAATGCAAATATCCTACAATGCAAGTATTTGTATGCTTGATGTCATCCCAAAGGGCCCTTCCATTATCCTCATTAATTTTTTTTCTTTTTACTGTTCTGATTGGGTGAATACCACTATTTCACTTTACAGGTCATTTATGCATTCTTCATAATACCAATATATTTGTGTGTATCTCCTTTCTTACATTAAGGCTAGCACCCTATATTGTTTAACAATTTTTAATAGTAAATACTAGGAATAACTAAATAAGTTCATAAATATCTTCATTATTATTTGTTATAGCTGCATAATACTATATTGGGTAAATATGGACTATACTACAGATTATTCAACCACTCTCCTATCTGTGGACATTCAGCTTATTTCCTGTATTTCACAATTACAGATACTATCACAGTAAATAATCTCATAAATATGAATTTGCATGTGTTGGGTGTATATGATCCATGATAACTTCTTAGGAGTGAAAATGCTGGGTCAGAGCACAAATACATAGTTTTGTTAGGTATTACCAAATTTCCATTCAAAGGACTGTATCAATTTCAATTCCTCCCATGTGGCTCAGCTGGTAAAGAATCACGCCTCCAATGCGAGAGATCTGGGTTTCATCCCTGAGTTGGGAAGATCCCCTGGAGAAGGGAAAGGCTACCCACTCCAGATTTCTGGCCTGGAGAATTCCATGTACTATACAGTCCATGGGGTCGCAAAGAGTTGGACACGACTGAGTGACTTTCACTTTCACCAAAGCTTGAATGTGATGATTTCCTTTCAGTCCCACTGACAGAATTTGTCATTTTTTTAAAAAACTTTCTGCTACTCTAAAAAGTGAGAAATATATTTTAGTGGTTTGAATTTACATAATTCACTAATTATGAATGAATTTGATCATTTTTTCATGTTTATCATATGTTCATCTGGTTGTGTTTTTCTGTGAATTATCCATGTCCTTTTTCTATTTTTCTATAGGGCTTTTGATCCTTTACCCCTCCATTTTAAAGCCTTCTTTGTGTATTAGGGAGATTACCTTTTGTCTGTATAAATGCTGTGAATATTTTATTGCATTTTGTCAGTTGTCTTCTGACTTTGTTTATGGTATTCTGGGCTTTCTTTCTACTCCAACTCTCACATCCATACATGACTAATGGAAAAAATCAAAGCTTTGACTAGATGGACCTTTGTCGACAAAGTAATGTCTCAGCTTTGTAATATGCTGTCTAGGTTGGTCATAACTTTTCTTCCAAGGAGCAAGCATCTTTTAATTTCATGGCTGCAGTCACCATCTGCAGTGATTTTGGAGCCCAAGAAAATAAAGTCTGTTGCTGTTTTCATTGTTTCCCCATCTATTTGCCATGAAGTGATGGGACTGGATGCCATGATCTTCGTTTTTTGAACACCGAATTTTAAACCAGCTTTTTCAAAATGTTAAAACTGTCAGTTAATTTTTTCAAACCCTTTGGATAAAGGAGAAGAGAAAAGAAACCTCACAGTTTGTCATTTGAAATTACAACACAAAAATTACATATAAAGTATTAGCAAAGTATTTTCATATCTATTATAAAATTGCCAGATATTAGCAGCTCCAGAGAGCACATTCCACTGTATATATCTGCAAATGTTACCATAAAAGGTCATCACCTTAACTGCACAAACACATTAGCATGAAAAACTAAGTAGTAAAAAAGTCACACACATTTAGTTCAAACCCTTTTTGCCATCTGTTGCGTTTGTCTTATGCATTTTAATTACTTTGGAAACTTGCAGAAGTTCTCGTTTTTAAAAATGCCTTCTGTTATCACAGGCAACTTCACAATCCTACGATTCATGGTAATCTCTCAGATAAGCATCTTTACTAAACCAGAGAGAAGAACAAGTTCAACTTTGATTGGTTCTTGATTTCACATTCCAGGTGTTGGCACTGGGAAATCCATGATCAGCCTAAGCTTAGAAATCCGGTTAACAACTGTTAGTGATATTTACAGGAGGCACATCCTCTACTGATCCTAGAATTACATTTATATCTGTTTATAGTTTAGTGTTAATAAGCAATTCACCAAGTAGTAGGACAACAGAATAAACCCTCATTTGCTTATAAGCCAGTAAGTGGGCAATTTCACCCACTAAATGCCCAAACTCTAAAAGACATCTAACAAATGTCTAAAAGTTAATATAACAAACATAAAGCAGAGGAAAACTTTTTAAATTTCACTCAGTGTCTATTATTTCTTATTTTAGGCACAATTTTAAAAATTTATATTTTGCAACAGATATTAATTGAAAAAACTCAAAGAAAAATCTTCTGCTATAGACTAAACTACTTGGGTTTCATCAGAGCCTATCAGCTTCTAGAGGAAGGAAAACATCCAACTCCAGCCTACTTTAGCCTTTGCCATTGATTAAAAGAAAGGAAAGTGAAGTTACTCAGTCGTGTCCGACTCTTTGCGACCCCATAGACTGTGGCCTACCAGGCTCCACCGTCCATGGGATTTTCCAGCCAAGAATACTAGAGTGGGTTGCCATTTCCTTCTCCAGGAGATCTTTCTGACCCAGGGAGTGAACCCAGGACTCCCACATTGTAGGCAGACGCTTTACCATCTAAGCCACCAGGGAAGTCCATTGATTAAGGGAAATGCCAAATCCAGCCATCTCTAGCCCTATTGTCTCATCTAAGGATGAAGAGAATAGATGCATTTGTGAAGGTCACAACCCAGAGAAATAGACTCATATAAAAATAAGGACTAATCATAAAATTATAGAATTCTTCCCTTCCCACCATCCCTTATGACCACATTGATACGTGAGTGAGTGAGTGAGTGAGTGAGTGAAGTTGCTCAGTCATGTCTGGCTCTTTGCAACCCCATGGACTAATGCAGCCCACCAGGCTCCTCCATCCATGGGATTCTCCAGGCAAGAATACTAGAGTAGGTTGCCATTTCCTTCTCCAGGGGATCTTCCCGACCCAGAGATCAAACCCAGGTCTCCCGCATTGCAGGCAGACGCTTTAACCTCTGAGCCACCAGGGAAGCCCATTGATATGAGGCACTGTATAATAATTGGGTTGCAGTGGAAAGAACAGTAAGACCCAGACCCTATTTAAGGAGTCTTCAAAGAAACACAAAGACAACAGGGGTTAAAAAAAGAAGGGCCATAGAGGAAATTTTAGCATCAGACACCTACAGCTACAGTGAACAGAAATATGTTGTTGCTGTTTAATTGCTAAGTCATGTCCGACTCTTTGCAACCCTATGGACTATAACCCACCAGGGTCCTTATGTCCATGAGATTTCCCAGGCAAGAAACTGGAGTGGGTTGCCATTTTCCTCTACCAAGGACTTTCCCAACCCAGTGATCAAACCCAAGTCTCCGGCACTGACAGGCAGATTCTTTACTGGTGAGCCATCAGGGAAGCCCAAACAGTAACACAGCCTAACCCTAAACCAAATAAACAAACAAAAAAAAAACCTTACATTAAAGGTCTATTTACCTCAGTTCCTTTTAATCAATATATCATGCTTGCATGCGTGCTCAGTTGCTCAGTCATGTCTAACTCTTTGCAATCCCATGGACAGTAGCCCATCAGGCCCCTCTGTCCATGGGATTATCCTGGCAAGAATACTGGAGTGGGTTGCTATTTCCTCCTCTAGAGAAACTTTCCAATCCGGGGACTGAACTTGTGTCTCCTGTGGCTCCTACATTGGCAGGCAGATTCTTCACCACTGAGCCACCCAGGAAGCCCTTATATCATGTTTAAGTTTCAACAAAAAAGTCACAAGACAACTAAAAGGGAAACACAGTCTGAAGAGACAGAAAAAGCTTAGATATGTCAGAGACTTTGGGATTATCAGAACAGGAATCTAAAATAATATGATTAATGTTTTAAGAGCTCTAAGAGAAAAAGTGAACAACGGAGAGCCGGACACGACTGAGCAACTTTCACTTTGAAAAATAAATAAAACTGAAAATAGGAAATCAATAGAAAAAAGTCAATAGAATCAAAATCTGGATCTGTAAAAAGATACAGAAAATTTATAAACGACTAGTCAACTAACCAGAGAGAAAGAAGAGAGAGACTGATTTAAGAAATGAGAGAGGGAGATTGCTACTGATCACATGGGTAATAATAAATTAATAAAAGAGTATTATGAAAAACTACATGCCCAAAAAGCTGATAAGCTAGAAAAAAATGGGGCTCTTCCTTGGAAAACACAGTCTGTGACAGCTTATACTAGGAGAAATAATCTGAATAAGCACATATTTATTAAAGAAAATTGAGTCGATTATTAATCACCTATAACAGAAAGCACTAGCCCCAGACAGGTTCACTAGTGAATTCTACCTAAGATTTAAAGGAAACATGATACCAATCCTCTGCAATTCATTCTAGAACTTACAGTCAAAGGGAGCACCGCCTAACTCATTCTGTGAGGCCAGAATTACTTTAGAATCCAAACCTGAAAAAGATGCTGCAGATTACCAAGGAAAACAACAGATAAATGTCTCCCACAAACACATGAAAATCCTCAACAAAATATTTGCAAAATAAATTGAACAAATTATTTTAAAAAATTAAACACCACAACCAAGTTGGATTTATTCAAGTTATTCAAGGCTGGTTCAACATTTAAAACTCAAGTAATTTAATCCATTACATTAGCATGCTAAATAAGTAAGATCAAATGAGCATATTGCTAGAGATAGAAAAATCATTTGACAAGATCCAATACTCATTCATGAAAAAATAAACAAAAAACAAAACTCTCATAAAACTAGGAATAGAAGAGAATTTCCTCACTTGATGAAGAATATCTACCAAAAACTCTTTTAATTAACATCATAACTAATGGAGAGTAACTAGATGCTTTCCCACTAAGATCACGACAAGGCTGTCCCATCTCACAAGTTCTATGTAACATTGTACTGTAAGTTCTAACTAATGCAATAAGAAAATAAAATCAAAAGTATACTTTTAATTGGGAAGGAAGAAATAAAATTTTCTTTGTTCACAGATAACATTACCATCATATAGAAAGTCCCAAAGAATCAGCAACAACAAAAATTTTTTAAACTAATAAGTTACTGTAGCAGAGTTACAAGATATAAGGTTAATGTACAAAAATCAATTACTTTCTCACACACTAATGATGAACAAATGGAATTTCAAACTTAAAACAACATTATTTACATTAGCAGAAAAATTAAAATACTTAGGTATAAATCCAAAAATTATGTACAAAATATATATGAGCAAAATTATGTACAAAATTTTAAAACTGATAAAAAAATTAAATAACTAAATAGAGAGATAATCCATGTTTATGAATAAAAGGACTCAATATTGCCAAGATGTTAGTTTTTCCCAACTTCATCTATAGGTTTACTGTAATTGCATTAAATTCAAGAAAATTATTTTCAGATAATAACAAAAAACTAATTATAAAATTTATATCAAAAAAACAAATGACCCAAAATAATTAACATAATATTGAAGAACAAACTCAAGAGGACTGACATTACCTAAATTTCAAGATATTCTGTTAAGTTACAGTCATTGAGAGAGACAGTGTGATACTGGTAAAGGAAAAGACAAATAAAATAGGGGAACAAAATAGAGAACACAGAAATATATTACATATATCTTTGACAAAGGAGCAAGAACCCAGTGGAGAAATAATAGTCTTTTTCAACAATTGGTACTAGAACAACAGTCATACATGTGCAAAGCAAACAACAAAATACAAGAATCTAGATACTGAAATTTACAGAAATTAACTCAAAATGCATCATAGGCCCCAGTGAAAAATACAGAACTTTAAACTCCTAGAAGATAAAATAAGAGAAAATCTAGGTGATGTTGGGTTTAGTGATGACTCTAAGTCATCAAAAGCATGATCAATGATTTTAAAAAATAAGCTGACTTTCATTAAACTTAAAAACTCTGACCTGCAAAAGACACTGTTCAAAGGAAAAAAAAAAAATGTAAGCCACAGACTAGGATAAAATATGAGCCAATCAAATTTGATAAAGTGCTATTATCCAAAACATATAAAGAACTGTTTAAACAATAAGAAAATAGCACAATTAAAAAGTGAGCAAAGTACTTTAACTTCTCCAAGGAAGAGATGCAATATGCAAATGACACATAACAATATGAAAAGATGCTCAACATAGTAAATTGCCATCGTTGTTCAGCCCATCAGCCATGTCCGACTCTGCAATCCCATGGACAGCAGCATGCCAAGCTTTCCTGTCCTTCCCTAACTACTGGAGTTTGCTCAAAACTCATGTCCATTGAATCAGTCATGTCATCCAACCATCTCATCCTTTGCTGTCCCCATCTCCTCCTGCCCCCCAGTCTTTCCCAGCATCAGAGTCTTTTCAAATGAGTTAGTTCTTCACATCAAGTGGCCAAAGTATAGGAACTTCAGCTTCAGCGCTTCCAAGAAAATTCAGGGTTGATTTCCTTTATGGTTGACTGATCTTTTTTTTTTAATAATTTATTTTTTATTGAAGGATAATTGCTTTACAGAATTCAAAAGGACTGACTGATTTGATCTCCTTGTTGTCCAAGGGACTCTCAAGAGTCTTCCCCAGCACCACAATTTGAAAGCATCAGTTCTTCAGCTCTCAGCCGTCTTTATAGTCCAACTCTCACATCCATACATGATTACAGGAAAAACCATAGCTTTGACTAGATGGACCTTTGTCGGCAGTGACATCTCTGCTTTTTAATATGCTGTCTAGGTTGGTCATAGTTTTCCTTCCAAGGAGCAAGTGTCTTTTAATTTCATGGCTGCAGTCACCATCTTCAGTAATTTTGGAGCCCAGGAAAATAAAGTCTCTCACTGTTTCCATTGTTTCCCCATCTATGCACCATGAGGTGATGGGAACTAGATGTCATGATCTTAGTTTTTTTAATGCTGAGTTTTACGCCAGCTTTTTCACTCTCCTCTTTCACCCTCATCAAGAGACTTTTTAGTTCCTCTTTGCTTTCTGCCATAAGAGTGGTGTCATCTGCCTATCTGAGGTTATTGATATTTCTCACAGCAACCTTGATTCCAACCTAAGCTTCATCCAGCCCAGCATTCCTCATGATGTACTCTGCATATAAGTTAAATAAGCAGGGTGACAAAATACAGGCTTGACTTACTTCTTTCCCAATATTGAACCAGTCTGCTGTTTCATGTCTGGTTCTAACTGTTGCTTCTTGACCTGCCTACAGATTTCTCAGGAGGTAGGTAAGGTGGTCTGGTATTCCCATCTAAGAATTTTGCACAGTTTTTTGTGATGCACACAGTCAAAGGCTTCAGAGTAGTCAATGAAGCAGAAGTAGATGTTTCTCTGGAATTCCCTTGCTTTTCTTTGATCCAACAGATGTTGGCAATTTGACTTCTGTGTCCTCTGCCTTTTCTAAATCCAGTTTGTACACCTGGAAGTTCTCAGTTCACAAACTGTTGAAACCTAGCTTGAAGGATTTTGAGCATTACCTTGCTAGCATGTGAAATGAGTGCAATTTTGCTGTAGTTTGAACATTCTTTGGCATTGCCCTTCTTTAGGATTGGGATGAAAACTGACCATTTCCAGTCTTGTGGCCACTACTGAGTTTTCCAAATTTGCTGGCATACTGAGTGTAGCACTTTCACAGCATCATCTTTTAGGATTTGAAATGGCTCAGCTGGAATTTCATCACCTCCACTAGCTTTGTCCATAGTAATGCCCCCTAAGGCCCACTTGACTTCGCACTCCAGGATGTCTGGCTCTAGGTGAGTGATCACACCATCACGTTTAGGCAGGTTATTAAGACCTTTTTTGTACAGTTCTTCTGTGTATTCTTGCCACCTCTTCTTTATATCTTCTGTTTCTGCTAGGTTCATAATATTTCTCTCTTTTATTGTGCCCATCTTTGCATGGAATGTTCTCTTGGTATCTCTAATTTTCTTGAAGAGATCTGTAGTCTTTCCCATTCTACTATTTTCCTTTATTACTTTGCATTGTTCACTTAAGAAGGCTTTCATATCTCTCCTAGCTATTCTTTGGAATTCTGCATTGATATGGGTATATCTTTCCTTTGCTCTTTTGCCTTTCACTTCTCTCCTTTTCTCAGCCATTTTTAAGGCCTCCTCAGACAACCACTTTACTTTTTGCATTTGTTTTTCTCATGTATTATTTTGATCATCACCTACTGTACAATGTTATTAACCTCCGTCCATAGCTCTTCAGGCACTCTGTTCATCAGATCTGATGCCTCGAATCTAGTTGTCACTTCCACTGTATAATCATAAGGGATTTTATTTAAGTCAGACCGGAATGACCTAGCGGTTTTCCCTACTTTCGATATCACTACATATCTAATAGAATGGCAGAGAAACAAACGGTGACAACACCAAATGGTGACAAGAATGTGGAGTAACAAGAAGTCCCATTCTGTGCTTCTGGGAAGGCAAAATGGTACAGCCACTTCCCAAGAAATAGCAGTGATCTCTTACAAAGCTAAACACAGTCTTATCATATGATCCAGCAATCATTTTCCTCAGCATTTACCCAAAGAATTTATGTCCAAATAAAAATTATTTCCAAATTAAAACCTAGATACAACCAAAAATTCTTAGAAGTAAATAAAAGAGAAAAACTTCATGACATAGACCTCTAAAAACAGAATAAGCCCTAATGTAAATGGCATTATCGACTCGATGGACATGAGTTTGAGCAAGCTCCGTGAGTTGGTGATGGACAGGGAAGCCTGGTGTGCTGCAGTCAATGGGGTCGCAAAGAGTCGGACATGACTTGAGTGACTGAACTGAACTGAAAGTATTAAATTTAATTAATAATAACACATCAATATTATTAATTCAGCATCAGCAATTTCAACAAATATACCACAGTAATGTAAGCTGCTGTTAATATGGGAAACTGTATGAACTGGAATATGTGCAAGAGGGTATATGGAAATTGTATACTTTCTGCTCAGTTTTTCTGTAAACTTAAAACTGCTATAAAAAATGGTCTATTAGCTTTTTAAAAGAAAACATCCATTATTTTATTTTGCCTCTTAATAGATTGCTCCTCTGCTGCAACAACTTAAAAGCTAAGTTTGGATATATTTTAGCATTGGGCTTCCCTTGTGACTCAGCTGGTAAAGAATCTGCCTGCAATGCAAGAGACCTGGGTTCGATCCCTGGGTTGGGAAGATCCTCTGGAGAAGGGAAAGGCTACCCACTCCAGTATTCTGGCCTGGAGAATTCCATGGACCATATAGGTCCTATGGGGTCACAAAGAGTTGGACGTGACTGAGTGACTTTCACGTTCACATTAGCATTTCTTCAGCTGATACTTCATTAATTTATTCATTGAGTCATTCATTCAGTGTTTGACTATTTACAGCATTTGCAGTATCATCGACTCGGGCTTTTAAGTATATAACTTCTATGTTATTTCACTTTCTTTTTAAAATCTTTTATAATATATTAGTTTCATATTTAGAGATTATGAATCATCTGTTTTACAAGTCTAGTATCTTAAATTAATTATATACATTCTCTGATGGGAGCTCCTAGAGTTATTTTTATAGGTTACTATGAGGATAAGTCAGTCTCCAGGATATATCCAAACTAGATGCACGCAATTTTAATTCATTACTTCTTCCACTGATGAACTATTCAATCAACCTGTTTTATCAACTAACATGACTGGTTATCATACTATACAGACTACATATAGTATACATGGTACTATATACTAAAGTATATGGATCCTAAGACCTGTTCATGGCATACAGGATAATCTTAACAAAGTTTTAAACGTTTCTTGAATTAATATTTTTGAATACACAAAAAGTATTACAAAAGGCATGATTTACTAAAAGCTTAATTTTAACTAGAAGATTATGGCACTAGATGAGGTTTTATCTTTACAATGAAAAAATGCTTTAAAATAATAGTTAAAAGTATAAAATAAAGTCCCTGCTCCTATGGACTCAGTAAAGGACTTCAGAGTTAGTTTGCAAAGAAACATATACATCTGGAAAAATACAAAAACCGACAATAAATGATTCCATTCAAAAATGTCACAACATTATAAATGATTAACTGCTCAATTAATAGCTTAGATAAGTACTACAGGAATTCTGAGAATAAAAAAAAATCCTGTATGCTAGAAAGAGCTGGCTTCACAAAATAGAAACAGAATGAGTTAAATCTTGAAGAAACGTAAAAGATCAGACATGCTGAAGAGCACCTGTGCTGACTGGTACGGCCCGAGTGGTTGAAGTCAGAGGCTGAAGGGCTGGGTGAAAACCAGAAATGTAGGGTGGGGCAAATTTAAAGAAGACAGTGAATTCCAATCTAATGAGTTGAAATTGTAATTCTGGGCAATGCAAAGCACTCACAGGTCTTCAGGGGAAAGCAAGATGCTCAAGCAAACAACAATATTAAGGAGGTATGTGGACTGGAAGAACAGTTAAGTAGCTGTAAGAAAAATGATTATGGGCATGATGAGAAAAGTGACTGAGTTGGGAGGAGGACAGTGAAAATGGAAAATATGCAAAAGTCACCCTATTTCCTCCCCTCCCAAAAAAGGAAATTAAAAAGGAAAAATGAATTGGAGATAAAGTATGTAGGACCAAAGATGAGTCCAAGTTTCTGAAGCTAGAGAAGGATAAGAATGAACAAACGGTTTCAAGCATGTTAAGCTTGAAATGCCTGGGAGACCTTAAAGAGAAATGTATGTTAGATCATTTGGTAATACTGGAATGAGTGTTCAATTGTGAGATTAAAACTAAAGAGAAATAAACTGCAATTAGCTTCATTCCTGTGACATTTGAAACCTTGAAAATAGATGCTATTCTCCAAAGAAATTGTCTTTAGAGAACTATTAGAGTAAAAGGTGGAGAAGACAATGGCACCTCACTCCAGTACTCCTGCCTGGAAAATCCCATGGACAGAGGAGCCTGGTAGGCTGCAATCTATGGAGTTGCTAAGAGTTGGACACGATTGAGCGACTTCACTTTCACTTTTTACTTTCATGCATTGGAGAAGGAAATGGTAACCCACTCCAGTATTCCTGCCTGGAGAATCCCAGGGATGGGGGAGCCTGGTGGCCTGCCGTCTATGGGGTTGCACAGAGTCGGACACGACTGAAGCGACTTAGCAGCAGCAGCAGCAGAGTAAAAGGTCAACTGAGATTTGGAGAATCTATTTTCAGGGCACAGATAAAGAAACAGCAGTATAAAATACACACACACAATATAGTCAAAGAGGGAAGTCAAGAACCATCATGGGAACGCTAAGGAAAATTTTTTTGCCTCTCCCATATTATCACGAAAATCTTTCCTATAATCCACTCCCATTCAATAATTTCAAAATCCTAAAATCACTACAAAATATTTTTTCCCTTTAAAACATTTTTTCCCTTACAAAAAAAGATATTGGACCTCAAGGAGCAGTCAATGACAACTGTATTTTACTATTCACTATTGGCAAATTATTTACTATTGATTCAGTAATAAACCAAAATGAAAATAATGATATGATTTGAACCAGAAACCATACTGAGTGAATTCTACTAAAGCCTATTCAAGAACACAGGATTTCCTAAAAATAAGAAGAGGTCAGTTGCTTCTGAAAATCATGGTGACAACAGCTTAATACCCTACTGAGGATTTACCTAGTAGAGAAAAATTGCATATAGGACCAGAGAGGCAGGATAACATAGCCTAACAATTGAGACTGTCCGCACTGATCACTGAGGGTTTTTCACTCATTCAGTCAATGCATTCACTCCTTTATTCTCTAGATTACTGAGTAGCCACTGCGTGTCAGGCACCAAGAACATAAACATGAGTAGGATACACCTTCCTATCCAGGGCTCTATCACCCGCAAACACATAGGCCTATTCAGTGAGACAAAGTAGAAATATCTGACTTCTATCAAGATATATAATTTGCAAGTCAATCAAAATATAAGGTTGTACTTGTGAAAGAATTTAAGTCTACCTCTACCTGACTCTAGAGATTCTATAAAAGACTCTTTTAGCATGAATAAGTCTCATGTGCTCTTTTCTCATTTCTTCTTCCCCATTCCTGGTACTTTAATTTAGTCTACTCTGAGAGTCAATCACCCTAATTGCACCTAATTACCAATTTCTTTCACAAAAAGGAACATAAAGGAGTATAAATTAATATCTCCTTAAAGTTAAATTTAGGTATTATTTCAAATCCTATCTCAACAACTTTGCTAATAAACTCCTGATAATGTATAAAATATGGAACTCTGCAGAACTCAAGATTTTAAACCCTCAGAATGGAGAACCATCTGTTCACAATGACCCTTACAATTACATTAACCATTTCAAAGTAATTTCTTTTATTCCAGTCAAAATTTGTGTTAGAGACATTGTCTCTCAGTAGCTGGCAATCAGCAACTTCAGTAATCATGTAATATTCTATCTTTATAAGAAAAATTTCCTTCAGGAAAGCAGAAATTATGCAAAGGTTAACATCAATTTGATGACTTTTACTTCACTACATGGATAACTCGCATAGAAAGCAACCTAAAATATAAAAAAGAGTGTAAATAAAATGAATATTAAATCAACTTTTTAAAGTTTCATAGCAAACTTTTTGAAGTATTATAAATTATCTTGCCACTGATGATAAAAATCTAGTGGGGCCTCAAAACTGGATTAGGGTTTCCCAGGTGGTTCAGTGGCAAAGAATCTGCCTGCCAAGCAGGAGACATGGGTTCGATCCCTGGGTCGAGAAGATTGCCTGCAGAAGGAAAAGGCAACCTATTCCAGTATTCTTGGCTGGGAAATCTTGTGGACAGAGAAGCCTGGTGGGCTACAGTTCATGGTGTCACAAAACAGTTGAAACGTCTTAGCAACCAAAACAACAACAACAAAACTGGATCAACAGGCTATATAGGCAGGGAATGTCACTTTCAGTACTATGAGAATTAATTTTTCTTCAGGTCATTAAGCTAATAACCTGGAGGAAATAAAGATAATGGATCAGAAATTCTGATATTCCATAGTTAAGCAAGACTGAAAACAAAATGGCCTTTGAGCAATGCAGAATAAGAAAGCCAAAGAGCTAACACATTTCTTAAAATATTGATTCTCAATTTAATTTGGAAATGGATCCAAAAAATCAGCGAAAGACAGCTGTAATACAGAGTATGCTCCACACCTACAACAGTTTTTCAAGGAAATTGAGAGAATTCCTGTTTATATATGGAAAATGTATATAACCGTTTCTCAAAGATAATATTTAAAAAGTGATCATTGTAACTGTGACACAGACACAGTGATTCTAAATTTAAAAGTGATATAATTAAAATGTTGAAATGTTAAAATATGTCCCTTGTTTTAAGAAAAGGGCATCACGGACTTAGAAAGCTTTCTAAAATGAACTACAACAGCAGAAATATTAACAAATTACTAAAGAGGCTGAGAAATCTCCTGACAATTAATAAAGTCAGAAGCACATTTATCTTGACTTCTTTAAATGAAGTCAGACTGAAGTCTTAAGGTTGAATTAAATAAAGCCAGTAATCTCTTTTCATCAGTTACATCTGTGGATTTCCAAGTCAAAGACATCAAAAAGACTACCATAGATAATCAATTTATACATGAAACAGAATATTGATGAAAAGGTGTCTACAATAATATTTAATTATAAAGAAAGAGTAAAATATATTTGAAAAGGAAAGACATAATATTTAGAAATTACAGTAGAAATTTTAAAGGCATTTGAATCACTTGAGCCAATTATCTTTCTTCAATTTGAAATATTAAAGAAATGCTGATGATTAAATTCAATTGTTATATATATAATATATATACTAAATAAAATAGCTACATTTCAGTTTTTCTGGTTAAGGAATGATTCTCACCAGGACTTTCCAGTCAAACAATGTCCACTAACTCTAACCTAAATGAACAGAGATTTCAATTGTGAAACACAGCCAAAGCCTTTCATAACGCTCCGTTTCAATGTTCTCAGAGCTTTCCTTTCCACCCAGGGCTGAGAGCTGGGGAGATGTTAAAGAAGAAAACAACTTATTTCTCATCCTTAAGGAGCTCACATTCCAGCAGGGGAGTGACCTGTAAACAAGTGATTATGACACACATGATATATGCTAAAACAGAGATTTGTTACATAGTGAGTGCTTCCAAAGACTGAAATGAGTTAATGTAAAGGCTTGTGGCCCAGGGCAAGATGAATAACTCCAGTCAAAGGAACGTGAGGCCAGTCTCCCAAGGAAAGCTTCATCAGAGCTCACCGATAAATTTTAAAAAGGTATTACTGAAGGTATTACTAAATTACACATTGAACCCAATGCTGACAGGTCCCATTTTCAGTGCCCATGGAATTTCCATTTGTTACTGGTATTCTCATCATATAGAAAGTCCTCATTCTGCAACAAAAGCTGGCCAGGACACTCATCAGGCCTAATGAGGACAGACCCCATGTAACGGTTCAAGTCAATACTGATGATGTCAGTCCAAAATCAGACACAACCAAGTCATCAGCACTGTGGGGAATGCAAAAGAGCCATTAATCTTTAGAAGCTTTTACAATATTTAGTAGATCTAACGCTATTAAGAAACAAGGCAGCATTAGTTCAGAATCTCGGCAAACAGGCTCGCCCCTTCCTAACACTTGTGCGTTTAAGACTCCTCTCGCACTTTGCTGTTCACACAGCAGCTGACAAATCATTTCTCCAAACCGGCAAAGAGTGCTGAAACTAGAATTTAAAAGGAGAGTTGGCTGCAAAAACAGAAATCTTTTTTGACACTACATAAATATATTATTAAAATATTTGCTCCTATTTTCATGTGAATCAGGTTTATAAATAACTAATATACAATAGAAGTAAAATTTTGTGGAATTTTTTAAATGGCATAATGAGTGCCTTTATACCAAAGATCTATTTTCTCTCATTTTGATACATTTACTTTAGCTTTTCTCAATACAGAATACATATACCACATTTTTACTGAAAAAAAATTTGTGGTCATTTGCCACTTAATTATCAGTTTTATATAATCAGAAGTCACACACTGAACCATTTGTATTGTTTCCTATGAGGATCAATAAAATAATGCTAATATGATCTGTTTTCATTAATATATAGACTATACATGACAAAAATCTTAATATGCTCTTGGAACTAGACAGTCACTACTCCCACACTGATAACACATAATCACAAAATAGCTGAAATTGTGGACAATTTTCTCTCTCAACATTCCTAGGTGGACTTCTTTTTCCCTTTTTTCTTCACACTTTGAATATTCCTATTTTGTGTAATTATGCTAAATTTTCTAGGGTCACCTGCCACCCTAGGGAGGTGACTGTTTTCCACTGTTTTTTTCTGTCCAAAGATTGTGTACTTTCACCACTGTTTTTAGTTCCCACCCAAGAGACTATTTTTCTTTCTAGCAATCACACTTTACCACTAATGAAAGATTGCTAAATTCATTACTCCTCTCCCTGCTATTACTAGAACTTTCTTCTCAAATATTGTGCTGGTACCAAGAAAAGTCCTAGCTACACTATCTATTCTTTTCTAATTATAATCTTAGCAGTCCATTTCAAACTAGATCAGAAAATAAAGATTGATCATTAACGTCTATGTTTATATTTATGTATATATCTATATCTACCCACTCAGCCAAATTTTAACTTATAATCAAAGCAAATTACATTGTTTGGTTAATATAAAAGGGTTGGCAATGAAGAATGGAAAGTTAATGTAAGCATACAATGGTGGAAAACTGCTTAATGTTAAGTATTAATGAAAATTAACACATGACTGTGATAGAATCCACGAAAATATTTCACTAACAGAAACACAAGAGTTGCCAAGATTATGCATCAACAAGCAAAATACAAGTACCAGTACTAGTTGAAAACAGATAATAATAAACAAATCTGTAGAAGACAGAAAGATAAAGAATGAGAAAAGACTCAAAAGATTGAATTTTTGTTGAGTAATTTATTCAAAGCATTGGGAACAACATTTGCCAAATGCAAAAAAAAAAAAAACTGTCAACAGAATGATAAACTCTACTAATAAACTAGATATTTTATTTTGTTGTTTGATTTTTTAAAAGAAAAAATCCACATAAGGCTTTAAAAACAAACACAGTTCTACTGAGTCAAAACACGTCTGAAACATGGAGAAGCATAAATGAAGCACGTAACCTAGTGAAGGAAGGATTTGAAATAAACATGAAGTTAAGATACAAGAAAGGAAGGCCAATTACCAGCTTAATTACTAAAGTGATTATAAAGCTACTATTTAAAATAGTTGGACTTCCCCAATGGCTCAGGGGTAAAGAATCCACGTGCAATGCAGGAGACACAGGAGACGTGGGTTCAATCCCTGGGTCAGGAAAATGCCCTGGAGGAGAGCATGGCAACCGACTCCAAAACTCTTGCCTGGACAATACCATGGACAGAAGATCCTGGTGGGCCACAGCCCATGGAGTCGCAACAAGTCAGACATGACTGAGCGACCCTGCTTTCACACATTTTAAATAGTTAAATTTTTTATCCTGGAGTCAGCTTTGGAGATGATCGTTTTGGATAACTGCCAAATAACTAGACCATAATTATTTCTAAAAAAAAAATTATCATAAAATTGGTGAAAACTCTGCTTCAATATTTTTTAGCAGAACTTTCACCAATTTTATGATAATCTAAATCAGAATAAAATACTTAAAGCTAAAGAACATTCTTTCTAGGAAAGAGATCAGAGATGTGAGGTACAGTTTCATTGGTGGGTCTATGACTATAATGTATTCCTTCTACAATGTCCTAGCTAGCACTTCAATGCCAAATGCAACCTGGGACTAACAACGCAGGTTCCTGATATTTATTAGGTCTTGGCATGAAATTTATGGATCCTCTGCAGTAGAATGCACTTAATACCATGCACAGAAAATCAGGTTCATGAACATCCTCTCCTCACGTCATTCTCACCTTCAAGCTAGGGGTCCATACTTCAGAACTCAGACGAGAGGGGAAAAAAAACATATGAAGCACAGCACTGTTGAAATGTCTTAATAACTGTACTATGCTATTTAAATGTATAATATGTAACGTAAAATCTGACTGGCAGATATAACATAGTGCCAATGATGTCTTAGATGATTTAACATCTTTTCTACACAACTGTCCTCCTCTCCTATCACCAAGTGACAGGCACTAGGTCGCTCTCAAACAACTGCGAGTACATGACTCCCAGTTCTGTGATATACTTCATCGAACCACACCACCTGCAAACTAGTGCCTTTCTACGTAAATCCAATTCAACGTTTCTAAAAATTAAAGAATCGCCACAGTGTTCCAACTAACTATTTTCAGAAACAGACTATCATCCTAAATCCAGGATGAATATCACAGCCTATCAATACAAGATTACCTGAATATAATCTATTTTACATGCACCAAGAAATGAACACCAAGCACAGACTTTCAACTTTGTCTGCTGACCCACCTTTGCTCATTCATCTCTTCTTTAGGTGTGATCATAGGCATTGTGTGTTTAATAACAAACACACATTTTTCTCTTCCTCTGGGAAGAAATCTATCTATGATTATTTGGTGCTGAGAATAATAAATACAGACCTTCTGCTTCAGAGAACATCATTCAGCAGATTTTCATTAAGTTGCTATTTTGAAAGGTTGACTTGAGCACTGTATACATAAAATACACGTCAACAAAGTAGTTAACCCTGTTTTATCCACCTTGTTTTTTAAAAAAAAATTATTTATTTTTGGCTATGCTGGGTCTTCATGGCTGTGCACAGGCTTCCTTTAGTTGTGGTGAGTGGAGGTCACTCTCCAGTTGTGGTGTGTGGGCTTCTTGTTGCACTGGCCTTTGTTGTTGCAAAGCACAGGCTCTAGGTACAGGAGCCTCAGTAGTTGCGGCACTTAGGCGCAGTAGTTGTGGCTCATGGGCCTGGAGGCCCCATGGCATGTAGGATCTTCCCTGACCAGGCATCAAACCTGTGTCCCCTGCAATGGCAGACAGATTTGTAACCACTGGACCACCAGGGAAGCCCTATCCATCTTGTTTTAATCACCCATATGGTTGGGTATCCAACCACAAAATCACCCATAAAAATCACTGCACTGATCTCAACATAGGATTATATGCTTATCTATGTATCCTTAGATCTGAGCACATACAAGGATGGCTTTCTTACACTTCAGACCATGACATTTATAACCACACATCTGATAGCAGGAACACTTGATAGCAGCCATTCTAGAGGACCACTTGCCACTGTGAATCAGAGCCTTAAAAATGCCTACCCTTTTTAAGTCTGCATATCCTTTCTTAAGAATTTATCCTCAGATAAGTTATGAAAGTATATAAAGATCTGCAAAAAAGAATAGTCATCAATACCATTTTTATATTCCATATATATATGTTAATAAATGATATTTCTTTTTCTCTTTCTGACTTATTTCACTCCTTATAACAGGCTCTCCGTTCATCCACCTCACAAGAACTGACTCAAACTCATTCTTTTTTATGCTGAGTAATATTTCATTGTATATATGTGCCACGTCTTCTTTATCTATTCACCTGTAAATGGACATCGAGGTTGCTTCCACGTCCTGGCTGTTGTAAACAGTGCTGCTATGAACGTTGGGGTACTCTCTCAGGGTATATGCCCAGTAGTGGGGTTGCTGGGTCATATGGTAGATTTTTGCAGGGAAGGACTGGAGACACAGGTGTAGAGAATGGACCTGTGGACCCACTGGGGCCAGGTAAGAGTGGGACGAATGGAGAAAGCAGCATCAGCATGTTGTGTAAGATGGGGAGCTG
This sequence comes from Cervus elaphus, assembly GCF_910594005.1. Taxonomy (NCBI): domain Eukaryota; kingdom Metazoa; phylum Chordata; class Mammalia; order Artiodactyla; family Cervidae; genus Cervus; species Cervus elaphus. Next base: position 7,571,313 of record NC_057837.1, on the reverse strand, counting down.
GTAGAAGTTGCCGTGCAGCAATCGGAGCCCAGCCTGGCGCCCTGTGATGAGCTGGAGGAATGGGATGGGGGAGGGGAGGAAGGTTAAGGAGGCAGGGGATGTATGTATATATAATTATGGCTGATTAGCACTTTTGTATGGCAGAAACCAATACAACACTGAAAATTTTTTTTTCAAGAATAGATGAAAATAACGGTCATAACAGCACAACTTATATAAAATGCTTTATTAAAAGTTTAAATGCCCAGCAATAAAGGATTAAGCAGCTATCACACACATGACATATCCGTATGACATGGTCATTAGAAATCATGTTTCAGAAGATATTTTATGACAAGAAGATTATTACATATCATGAAGAAAAAAAAGAGGTTACAAAACACTAAGTACAATGCTATCTTTCAAAAATCAAAATACGAATTTATGTGTAGATAAAGACCTGAGAGAATATATACCAAAATGTAACTGTAGTTAATCCCTAGGGTGCTTAAGGTTATAGATGTTTTAAGTTTTATTCTTGTTGCTTCTCTGCATTTTCTGATCATGTTTATAGTAAACATATATTACTTCTATTTAAAAAAAACTCAATTTTTCTTCAAGTTATAAAATTTAGGAAAAAGTAGCATATATAAAATTCCCATTAAAATTATAATTTTTGAGAAAGTAAATGTGGGGATGTTGCGACTCTACTATATATAACAAAAAGGAAATTTCTGCTATTGTGAGTGAGGTTACCTGATTTATTTGTTTTTTATTTCTTTATTTGTTGAAGAATCACAATTAACCCCCAACTACTCTTTTGAAATAGAAGTTGCCTCTATCACCACTATATTTTCCTGTATCTCATCCTCACTTCTACTCCTTGTTGGTAAATTCATAATTGACTGGATTCCTCATCATTTTTCTCTCCCTTTCCTCCTTTTTATTAGTAAAGAAACATTTTTTACCAACAAAAACTACTACCTTAATCTATACTTTATTATCTAAATTGATTTTAAGTTATCTTTTCTTTAAAAATAAAGCAGGAAGAGATTAAAAAAACAGAAAGAAAAAATTTCAAAAACAATAAAGAAAAATGAAATTGTATGGCTTCCCACATGGCACTGGTGGTAAAAAATCCACCTACAATGCAGGAGACTTAAGAGACACGGGTTCAATCCCTGGGTCAGGAAGATCCCCTGGAGGAGGAAATGGCAACCCGCTCCAGCATTCTTGCCTGAAAAATCCCATGGATAGAGAAGTCTGGAGGACCATAGTCCATGGGGCCTGCAACAAGTCGGATGTGATTGAGTGACTGATCAGACACATGCCTGTACTGAGCAGAAACCAGAGTGAAAGAGAAATCTTTCTTCGTAATAATTTTATGTTTCCTTGGGTTATGCTAAGTCTGCTGAGGGGGGAAAAAAAAACCTACACTCAGGAGAAAAGTTATAATAATTCAAAAAGTAAATGACTACCTGAATTGCTATTACAGAACACTCATTATGACACATTTAAGGCTTACTTTGATTACTGGACATGATTTCTAAGGCACAGCTGGGCTTTTATATATTAAATATAAGCAATAGAGCAGGTTACCAAAATGAAGTAACTTATACAACAACACCCACACAACTTTCTAATTCAAAGGAGGAACCCAACTTCTAAATGTTCTTAGTTCAGCATCAGCCATATTAGCCTTTATAAAAACTATCTCGAACCTCAGTTTTTCACTTCTTTGAGTATAGGTGGTGTGAGGGAAGTGGGAAAATCAGAGGAGCAAGGAGAAAGACTGACAGAAAGGAAAGAGGCTAAAAGGGAAAAGGAGGGGAAGGAGAAAAACAGAAGATAAAGAGAAGAGGACAGAACGGTAACAAAAGGGGAAGAGAAATAGTGCCTAACTACTGATTGATAAGAGAAATAGATAATTTTACATACATAAACAACATTCATGTCAACATGAAAATAAGAGTTAAAGAGAAAATCACAGTATTTTATCAAACAGGTATTATTGCAACTTAACTACGGGGAAAAAAGAAGAGAGACATTAAAAGTCACTTGGGTACATACCATTATGCATTTGTCCAAACTCACAGTATGTGCAATGGCATGAGTGAATGGTAACGTGAACCATGAGCTCTGGGTAACAATGTACCAGTGAAGTTTTATTCATTATAACACAGGTACCACTCCAGTGGAGGATGTGGATAAAGGGGAGGTATATGGGAAATCTCTGTACCTTCCCCTCAATCACGCTGTGAATCTAAAATCTGACTCTAAAACTATGTCTTAATTTAAAAAAAAACTTAAACATTCACATAGACATATTTACTAAAAATTGATCACTTCAGTCAAAAAACAACACAAACAACAATCGACTGTTCCTTTGGTTTTTGTAGCTGGAAGAATACAATTTACTACATTAAATAAGGGAATCGGGTGGAGAGGGAGATGGGAGGGGGGGATCGGGATGGGGAATAAGTGTAAATCTATGGCTGATTCATATCAATGTATGACAAAACCCACTGGAAAAAAAAAATATAAATAAAAAAAAAAAAAAGCATATGAAATGCTCTCAGTGGAACAGATTACCTAGATTAAATACCCAAAACAAACAAACTTGTGTTTAACCAGAGGATTTGATCATTTCTTCACAAAATCCAATTATTTCCAAACACTGTTCAATGTATTTAGTGAGAGGAAATGTGGTTCTATGATACAGCCACCAATTTCTCTCCTTACATGAAAACTCATCTCATCAAATAGGACCAGTCCAACAGAAAAAGAAGTGTGAATATCTGGTTCCAAAGCACACTGTAATGTAACACTGTGGCATGCTTAACTGTACTGCTGATGACTGATAAAAACCAAACTAATGAAGAGAATCAAAATAATAAAATGATTTTCTGAGGAAATGACACCAAAAAGGACCTAATGAAACAAAATCTTACAAAATAATTAGGTTTTACAGATATATTCTTCAGATTTCAGCATACAAATGTCTTCCAAAGTAACTGATTCAACATATCACAAAAATGTTTCTCAATTACTAATTTACCAGTAGTTGATAATTCCCTACTCTTATTCATGCATTAATTTCAGACATAATTCCTGAATACCTACTTCATGCTAAGCACTGTGAAATGTGAATAAAAACACAGGATAGATCATCCATAATAACTCAAACATAAGTCAATAATAGCACTGAAATTCAGAAGCATTTAAAATTTCAACTTAGCCAACATGTTCAACTATCCTTTCTACTATTACCTTCATCCTAATATCCAAGACTAGCAAAACTTAACCTATTCCAGATTCAATTTTTCTTTCTGGTGAATTTGCTTATGAGTCACAAGAATGATAAACAGTCAAGAGGAGACTCAAAAGACCTAAAATCTCCACTAAAAGCTTTTCCTTACACATAAAGTCACTCGTCTTTTCAAACACTGTGCTCACATACAATATTTCAATTTAAAAGAAAAAGATCAGCATGAGAGTTCTAAAAATCGGTTTGATAGAAAGAAAGATAGCAACACTAAGTACTCAAGGACTCTAAACGGCCTAAAGATCCACAACAACCAACATGTAGCAACTGCGAATTTTTTTGAATTTGCACACACTCTGAGGCTAACCTGTGGGCAGTCAGCCCCTTCCCTGCTCACGGCTCCTGCCACCAGCCCCATCTCTGCACCTCAGAGACCCTGTTTTTCTACCCAGTTTTACTCACATCTTATAACAGATTCCCACAAGAAATAAAGTATCACATTCAACCAGGGTGATTGCTCACTGTTCTTTTTACTTCAGTATGTGTGTGCTCAGTCGCTCAGGCATGCCCAGCTCTTTGTGACCCCATGGACTGTAGCCCACCAGGTTCCTCTGTCCATGGAATCTCCCCGGCAAGAATACTGGAGTGGGCTGTCATTTTCTACTCCATTTTTGGTATGGGAATTCAATGTATTCTTCGATGATTTAGGAACCTTTGTGTTAGCCATTTTTGGTTTGGTTTGAGTTTTTTTTTTTTTAATGAAATACAGCTGATTTACAATGCTTTGGTTTCAGGTACACAGTGAAGTGCTTCAGTTATACATATATAGACATATATATGTATATACTCTTTCTTACAATCTCTTCCATTATAGGTTATTATAAGATATTCAGTATAGTTCCCTGGGCTATATAATAGGTCCTGGCTGATTATCAAATTTATATGTAATTTTGTGTATATTTTAACCCCAAATTCCTAATTTAACCTTCCTCCCCCCTCTTTGGGTAACCATAAGTTTGTTTTCCATGTCTGTGAATTAGGTTTTGTTTTGTAAATAAATTCATTTGTATCTTCTTTTAAGATTTCCCAAAAAGCAATATCATAAGATATTTGTCTTTCTCTGTCTGGCTTATTTCACTTAGCATGATAATCTCAAGGTCTATCCATGTTGCTACAAATGGCATTATTTCATTCCTTTTTTATGGCAGAGTAATACTCCACTGTACAAGTGTGTTAATCGCTGAGTCATGTCCGACTCTTTGTAACCCCATAGACTGTAGCCTCCCAGGCTCCTCTGTCCATGGAATTCTCCAGGCAAGAATACTGGAGTGGGTTGCTGTTTCCCTCTTCAATTCCACTATATATATCTTCTTTATCCATTCACCTATTGAAAGACATTTAAGTTATTTCCATGTCTTAACTGTTGTAAACAGTGCTTCAGTGAACACTGGGGTGGATACATCTTTATTTTTAGCTTTTTAAGGAACCTCCATATTGTCCTCCAGTGGCTGTGTCAAGTAAGATTTCCACCAACAACGTAGGAGGGTTCCCTTTCCTCCACATCCTCTCCAGCCTTTATTTGCATATTTTTTTAATGATGGTCATTCTGACTGGTGTGGGGTGATATCTCATTGTAGTTTTGATTTGCATTTCTCTAATAATTAGCAACGTTGACCATCTTTTCATGTGCCTTTTGGTTATTTGTATGTCTTCTTTGGAGAAATGTTTCCTTAGATCTTCTGGTTATTTTTTTATTGTTTTTTTCTCTTTTTTTTGGCAATTGAGCCATATGAGCTGTTGGCATATTTTGGAGATTAATCCCTTGTCAGTCACATCACTTGCAAATATTTCTCCCATTCTGTAGGTTGTCTTTTTGTTCTGTTTATGATTTGCTCTGCTGAGAAAAAGCTTCTAAGTTTAAATAGGTCCCACTTATGTATTTCTGTTTTTATTTCTATTATTCTTAAGAGATGGATCCAAAAAGATACTGCTGTGATTTATGTCAAAAGAGTGTTCTATGTTTTCCTCTAGGAGTTTATAAAACTTCTCTAGGAGTTTTATAGTACCTGTTCTTACATTTAGGTCTTTAATCCATTTTGAGTTTATTTTTGTGTATGGTATGAAGAATGTTCAAATTTCATTGTTTCACAGGTGCTGGTAGTTTTCCCAGCACCATTTATTGAAGAGACTGTCTTTTCTCCATGGTATATTCTTGCCTCCTCCATTGTAGATTAATTGACTCTAAGAGCACGGGTTTATTTCTGAACTTTCTATCCCATTCCATTGATCTCTGTGTCTTTTTTTATGTCAGTACCATAGTATTTTGATCACTGCAGCTTTGTAGTATAATCTGAAGTCAGGGACTCTAACTTCTTCAGTTCTAACTTTCTTTCTCAATATTGCTTTGGCTATTCAGGGTCTCTCATGTTTCCATGCAAATTAAAAATTTTTTTTTTGTTGTAGTATTGTGAAAAATGTCATTGGTGATTTGATAGGAATTGCACTGAATCTATGGACTGCCTTGGGGAGTGTAGTCATTTTGACAATACTGATTTTTCCAATCCAATAATACAGTATATCTTTCCATTTGTTTGTGTTATCTTCAATCTCTTTCATCAATGTCTTATTGTTTTCAGAGTACGGGTCTTTTAACTCCCTGAGTAGACGTATTGCTAGGCATTTTATTCTGTCTGAAGCAATGATAAATTGGATTGTTTCCTTAATTTCTCTTTCTAATGTTTCATTGTTACTGTATATAAATGCAAGAGATTTCTGTATATTAATTTTGTATCCTGTAACTCCACCAAATTCATTGATGAGCTCTAGTAGTTATTTGGTAGCATCTTTAGGATACTACACAAGAGTACAGTATCATGTCATCTGAAAACTGTGACAGTTTTACTTCCTCTTTTCCAATTTGGATTCCTTTTATTTCTCTGATTGCTGTGGCTAGGACTTGCAAAACTATGTTGAGTAAAAGTGGAGAGTGAACATCCTTGTCGTGTTCCTGATGTTACAGGAAATGCTTTCAGCTTTTCACCACTGTGTGTGATGCAAGCTGTAGGTTGTCATATATGGCCTTTATTATCTTGAGGTAGATTCCCGCTATGCCCACTTTCTGGACAGTTTTTAATCATAAATAGGTGTTTAATTTTGTCAAAAGTTTTTTCTGCATCTACTGAGATGATCATCTGGTTTTTATTCTTCAATTTGTTAATGTGGTATATCATAGCAGTCCCCAACCTTTTTGGCACCAGGAAGCGATTTTGTGGAAGAAAATTTTTCCATGGTGGAGAAGGAAATGGCAACCCACTCCAGTATTCTTGTTGAGAGAATCCCATGGACAGAGGACCCTGGTGTGCTACAGTCCACAGGGTTGCAAACAGTCAGACATGACCTAGCGACTAAATGAAACAACAAAACAACTTTTCCATGGACTATAGGTTTTGGGTAATCCAAGTGCATTATGTTTATTGTGCACTTTATTTCTAATCTAACACTGCTGCTGATCTGACAGGAAGTACTGGTCCACAGCCTGGAGGTTGGGGACACCTGGTGTATCACACTGATAACCTGCATATACTAAAAAATTCTTTGCATCCCTGGGATAAATCCCACTTGATCATGGTGTATGATCCTTTTAATGCACTGTTGGATTCTGTTTGCTAGCATTTTGTTGAGCATTTTCAAATCTATGTTCATCAGTGATGCTCCTGCTGCATTGGTGATATTGGCCAGTAATTTCCATTTTTTGTGGTATCTTTGTCTTGTTTTGGTATCAGGGTAATGGTGGCCTCATAGAACAAGTTTGAATGTGTTCCTTCTTCTGCAATTTTTTTAAAGAGTTTCAGAAGGTAAGGCTTGGTTTTCCACTATTTTTAAACTGTTTGATGACAAGTAATGTCTTATTATCTTTATATCAGTAGCCTCTAACATGCATGTCCCACAGTCAGAACTACGGCAATAATAAGGATCAGAGTTAACACTGGAAGCTTAAGAAGTATCTGGCAGTTTTAAGTGTACTATGCTATGTATTGTTCAGTTTTCACAGCTTAAGGTACTATTTATTAATCTAATTTTACACATGAGAAATCTGAGGCTCAGAGAGTCAACATCTTGCTGAAAAAGTGAGTGGATGGGCAGAACATAATTTTGGAGACAGAGAGAACTGACACAGTTCAAATTCTGGTTTTTACACACTGTGCCCCTTGGGAAATCCACTTACTTGTTCTGAACTACAGTTTGCTCCTATGTAAAACAGAGGTCATGTTTACCTCACTGTGCTGCTGTGAAGATTCAACGTGACAATACCTGCAAGGCCCCCAGCAGTTCTCAAACTCTGGTTATCAGAATCACCTGGGGAAACCTGGTGCCCTTTCCTTCCATCTATCAGGATCCATCTAGAAGGCTTCTCAGGTATGTCTTTGATTTCTCCACCAGCCAAGAGAAGGGTAGGTGTTATCAATAATCTACAAAAGTAAAACATCCATCGGCAGCACATGTCAGCGCCGAGACTGCCCTTTTCTTCTTGTCCCTCCCCGCTCAACTGTTACATCCTGCCCACACCTTCAGTCAATCAGAGCAGCAAGAAATCACGTCAGCCTAAGCAGCAAGCAGGAAAGTGGCAGGCCTAGAAGACAAGTGTATGGTTTTTATTCAGCTTATCGATTCCAACAACTAAACTGCAGAGTAACTCAAAACTGACAAATATCTTCAAAGGGGATAAAACTATAATTAGTCTTACAAAGAAGAAACCATTCAGTAGAATATTGGTTTATAGAAAACAATAGTCTCCTAGGCAGTGATTAAACAGGATTCCAATAAACTAATAGGCAGAAAACAATTATGTTAAAAATTATGCTAATATTGATTTAATTCCCTGTTCAAATATCTGAAGAGTTAATTGCTTTTTTATTTCAGAAAATTTTGAACATTTATAATCTTCAAGAAGCCCAAACTCCCCAGAACGACTCCAAGACAATTTAGCAGAAAGAACTGAAGTGGCGAGTGTAGCTTTCAAATTAATTAATTTGTAAATACTATTCAACTATTCGAGTAAATAATTTTAAGAAAGTAAAAAGAATTAAAGTTAACTTTAGATTTCTGGAGAGTCATGCAATCAAAGCTCTATTATCTAGGACTTTACCAATAAGAAAACACTAAAAGTTGGTATCTGATATTCCTCAATATGTATCTTCAAACTAGTTGCCACTATCTGTAATAAAAGAGGCTTCATGATTTAAACCATAATGAACAGAGTAGTCAATCTGTCCTAAGAGATGTTTCTCTCTTTAGAAAACTATGAAAAATTAACACAAATTAATTGAACCAATATTTTTTGAACTCCAAACATGAGCTGGGGCATATGCAAAGAATAATTATGATATTAACTAGTATTTATTTGTAAGTACTATAGACCCTAGACTAGATTTTAAATTCTTTGAGTAAAAGAGGGAAGTAAATTTCTTATCTTTATTCTAAACTCTCCTTAAGCCCAACACATAGAGCTATAATACACATATACTATGCTTCATTGTGAAGTTATATTCATTAAATTAATCAATTAATATATGAATAAAAGGGGAGGCATGGTTGCAAGGAAAATGGGTGACCCAGAGGATATCTTCTCAACCAGAGCATGAAACAAAGACCTTGGGACAAAAATATAATTATTTTGGTATAGAGTGGCTGAACCTGATAAGCCCTGAGAGAATATTCTGGATCTGGAAAACCATTGACAGTACAGTGAGCAATCCTACCTTTGACACACATACAATTACGGAACACTAAAGATGTGCTTACTCAAATAACATATCAATGTTGTCTCTTCCTACCCCGAACCACCCTCATAAACAAAACATGCAGGCTGCTGAACATGTAAGGTCACAGAACAAACACACAATATGCTCTAATATGAAGATGTGAAAATATGATGACTTAAAAGACCCTGATGCTGGGAAAGATTGAAGGCAGGAGGAGAAGGGGAGGACAGAGGATGAGATGGTTGGAGGGCATGACCGACTCAATGGACATGAGTTTTAGGCTCCAGGAGTTGGTGATGGACAGGGAGGCCTAGCATGCTGCAGTCCATGGAGCTGCAAAGAGTTGGACATGACTGAGTGACTGAACTGAGCTGAAGAATATTATAAAACTTAAAGTTGTAATTATAACTCAATTACCTGTTTTCTTCTTTGCCTGGATAGACTATAGGCACTGTGAGAATAGATACTAGGACCATGTCTCTCTGTGTTCAAGATCCTACCACAGATCTGGATCACGGAAATACAGGCAGGTTATGAATATCAGCTAAATGAATGAAGAGTGAATCAATCCTCTTAGCATAGTAAGAGCCGTGTGTTAAGCTTCTCGCCGATGTGACTATAAGGCTTTTTTAAACTGTGTGCGGGGGGAAGTTTACGTGAGGCTGCGGGAGGGGCGGTGCGGGGAGGGTGGGATGGACGGAGGACTGACTGACATAAGCGTGCTACCACGAGTAAAGCGAACAGCTCGCGGGCGCCGAGCAAGGGGAGCTCAGCTCGGAGCTCTGCGACGCCCTAAAGGGGCGGGACGGGGAAGGATGAGAGATGTTCAAGGGGGCGGGGATACACGTATATACGTGGTTAATTCACTTCTTGGACACTAGAAACTAACACAATACTATAAAGCAATTTACTCCAATAAAAAAAAATAATAAGTGAGAAAAAGTGAATCAGTCCATTTTAAGAGGTAGAAGATAAATAAATGAACAAAAACAGATTAAGCAGAAGGTCAGACTGAGGGGAGAAGGAATCCTGGAAGGTCAGACAGTTCCTAAAAATACCCTGATTAAAAGCTTAAACGCTATCATGCACTTTCACCAAAATATAGTCTGTGAAAAGCAGTGACTGACAAATCCAGATTTAGAATAAGGAAATGGATTGATTCTTCATAAATAAGTATATAATGTATTCTTTGTACTTTCACTCACCAACAGCTTTAACATTTTCTTTTTTAGGATAAAAAAGTCTGTCTTTAATCTACATGCATTCCACATAAAAGGCACTCATACATTTCCAAGAGGTCAAGTAAAGAACATGAAAAAACTGACTAATGCCTTCCTAGGTATATGTGCATTCACATCTATCCAGGCATCAGATTTTTTTTTTTCCGGGCATCAGATTTTTATCCTGAAAATCTCCTCAAAAAATGAGTTCGTAAAAAACAGAGGCAGAAAAAAATGTTATTGAGATCAAAAGAGGGGAGAAAACCTTTGCCCAGTGTGATACCTGAACTTGACCCCATCTTTCACCCAGCCATTTTTCCCCAGCTTTATTGAGATATAAATGACATATAAATTATGTACATTTATTGATTTGATATATTTATATATTGCAAAATGTTTATCACAGTAGGATTAGCTACCATGTCCACCATGTCATATATTTACCATTTCTTTCTTGTGATGAGAACATTTAAAATCTATTCTCTTAGCAAATTATGACACTCTGTGATGTCCATAAAATCATCTCATCTAATTATTTTAATTTCTTCAAGGATATGTTTCATTTGCTGACTTTGCCAGCGAAGTTGTAATTTACATATGCAGTTCAAAAAGCATATATCTCTTACTCATTTTAGTGTGAAGCAAGGTTAATGAAGGATAGTCAATCCACAGTCACCTGAAGAGAGACTTTACATTTCAAAGTGTTTATAAGAACAGGGGATTCAATTAAATAAAATAGTCAGAAATGTAGTCACAATGAAAAAACCAGACTATAATGTCTTATATTCCCTTTTTCCTTCAAGTAAGTGGTCACCAAGTAGGAATTCCACACATACTAGATGCTGTAACCATTCATTAAACAGAATTATCACACTGCTATAAAATGCTGACCCCACTTAAGAATCTGGCCGGTCAGTGATTTCATCATTTCATCAAGTATGTGAAGGCTGTTATCTTCAAGCTGAATGTTGCTATGCAAAGTGGTTACACAAATGCTGTTTGCTTAAAAGCGGTGTTATCTGGGGAAAGAAGTCTCTTTAGCCAAAATAATGTGAATCATGTCCCAAGATATCTCACAAAGGAGCCTAGGCTTCTGGCAAACCCCTATGAGAATGTAGCAACAAGTGTCCTTTGAAGGAAAACTACAGATTAATTAATATACTGAAAGCTATGCACATAACCACCTTCTAAAAACAGGATCACATTGCCATGCTAATAACTTCCTTTTGGCGAGTTGGTTGTTTAAGCTTCCCACTAATCAAATTTTCAAGGGTAATTACCAACAAGAGATGAATTCAATTTTTAAGAAAAAGAATAATGAAAGACATAAAAAGTTTTCCTAATTTACTACACAATACAAGATTAGCCTGCCAGAGACACTGCCATATTATACTCCTTAACATGTGTTTGTGTGTGTGTATAGACTCCCACCCTAAGATTTTAACTCAACCTATATTTTTCATAATTCATACTACAGACATTCCAAGTATCTCTTTTAATCCACAAATAAATATAAAGTGATCCTTTGTAATCAGAGTTCCAAGTAATTATTCATAATTACAGACTATTTTGGTTACAGAAAATACTAATATTCTATAGGGGTTTTCCTAATCAAACCTATGGGCACTTAGCAGACAGGACAAAAGACACTAAAATGCAAATCCTAAAAGCAGTGGTAAGTTTAACAAAATGTTGTTGATATCAAATTTTAAAAGGCCATCAATTTGGCAGCCTCATACTGATTTCTTATTTAGCAAAATAATGAGAGTGATGGCAGAATCCTAATGCTTCCCCACACAGAGCTCTTCTGGGGCATCCAGGCAGTCTGCTTAACAAGCCAGCGGCTCTGGCTCCCTCGTTTACGCGGGGACACCAGTGAGCAGGGAAGGACGGCAGAACACAAAGAGAAAATAACTTGGGGCCTCGGGCAGTTACCCAGGTGATGGTAAGGAGCCAAAATGAAAACCTGTGGTCGCTAAGCAGCAGCAAAAGCAGAGGAGAGATTCCCTCCAGCTTCGCCGCAGCGTAAGCTCAGATTCATGGAATCACAGCACACCCTGGTGACAAGAACGGGCTGCTTCCGGCTGCCCTGACTAAAGTCACTGGAGCACCACCAGAATAGGGAGCAGAGCCAGCTAACGAAACTTCTTTGTATCTGAGAAGAACCGAAATCCCCCAGTATTCTCGCCTGGAGAATCCCATGGACAGGGGAGCCTGGAGGGCTCAGCCCACGGGGTCGCAAAGAGTCAGACACGACTGAAGCCGCTTAGCACCGCAAGCACGTGCAGAGCTGCACTTCTCAGCAAATAAAGGAAGACCAAGAGAGCTCACACAAACCAAGTAAAGCATCCGGTTTACTCAAGTCCCAGCAGTGTAAGCTTGGGCAAGTTTGTGGATTGTTCGTGCCTTAATTTCACATTAGAGATTTTTTTTAAACGTTCACCTTATAGAGCAGCCGTAACAATCAAATCAAATAAAGTATCTGTAATATGCTTCAAACAGGACCTGCCACAAAGAAAGCGCTGTATGTAATTCATTTACTTACTACTTTATTCATGCGAATTAATACAATTAACACAGAGACAGGATCTAAGCTGAAGAGGAATTATCGTTTTAAGAGCTACGACATGCTGAGTGCTCGCTACGCACCTCCACTGTGCTCTCTACATGCGTCCCCCCTCTAATGTTTACGACAAAACTCTCATATATGGGTGAGTGAGCGAAGGCAAACGTGGAGCCCAAAACAAGCATTCTGTAGATGGCAGAGCCAGGATACAAACTTAGGTGTTTCTGACTCAAAACCTATGCTCCTCAGCACTCCCACAGAGAAAAGTAACTGTATCCAAAACTGACTCTTCCTGTTTTATGGATGAGGAAACTGAAGCCTCTTAGCTAAAGCCCCACAGCTGACTGGTAGGGAAATGAGGAATTACCGTAGCTTAGCTACTACAAGCAAATACCTCTTTTCTAAATTACTAAGTAGTATACAATTCTATTGCTGCAGGGAATGGTTTCATGAATCACCCAGGATTACAGTTCATCTAAAGATATCTGCTCTATCCTGGCAATACACCCAGGTATATGCTACAGCTGGAGAAGGAAATGGCAACCCACTCCAGTACTCTTGCCTGGAAAATCCCATGGACAGGGGAGCCTAGTAGGCTATAGTCCATGGAGTGGCGAAGAGTCCGACATGACTGAAGAACTTCACTTTCACTTTTCACTTTCATTCATTGGATACAGAAATGGCAACCCATCCCAGTGTTCTTGCCAGGGACAGAGGGACCTCGTGGGCTGCCATCTAGGGGGTCGCACAGAGAGGGACATGACTGAAGCAACTTAGCAGCAGCAGCAGCAGCAGTATGCTACAGCAAATGAGGAACTAGAAGAAAATTTTTTCCTTGGGTGGCAGAAGGCAGGAAGGAAGGGTATCCTGGAGGAGTCTGTACTATGATCAACTGATTCACCACAATAAATACCAAGTCTAGTGCCAACACAAGTGGTAAATTTCAACTTTGTTTTCCCAGCATAGATGGGAAGATCCATAAGGAGGAGGTCTGGGTAGGTACACAAGCCCCCAGCTGGCACTCTTGGCCAACATCACTGATGGCTAGTTCAAAAACAAAGACATCTGTGGCAGGCGCATTCTCCCCGAGTAAGCCCAGGCTTGACACCAAAAGGAAACAGGCAGATCTACCATCCACAGGGGCCAGCTGAGAGTTACCTGGCAGCTGAGGCCGAGGTACATACAAGCTATATCCTGCCGCTCTGCCATGAAAACGCTGGTATTTTAACATGAAGGGTGAAAAGATGTGGGTATGCATAATGAAAATACAGGTGCATCTGCAAGATGTGTAACAATTACAGCTCAGTGCTGTCACCCCTACATGAAAGCTGATCAACCTCTAAGTTGTATACATCAAACTAAATCAAAGTTTGCACTCAGAGTTAAAAGAAGACAAACAGAACTAGATTTAAATTCCAAATCTGTTCTTGAATCATAGTCATGCCATATACTACCTATGCAACCCCTGGCAAGTCGTTAGCTTTTCTGAGCCTCACTTTCCTTCCCTATAAAATGGAAATAGTATCTACCACAAGTGTTCATTGAAGGCAGTGGTTCACCAACTATGGTCCCTGGACCAGCACCACTAGCTTCACCTGGAAATTTGTTAGAAATGCAAATACAGACCTACTGATTCTGAAACTCAGAGGCTGGGGCTCAGCAAATTATGTTTGGCCTTCCAGGTGATTCTGATGCTCAGGTGTAAAACAACAGCACTATGGATTATGTGTGTTATTAGATGCTGAGTGTCACCATGTCTGCTATGTACTAAGGACCTAATGCCAAAGCCTTTGACTGTGTGGATCACAATAAACTGTGGAAAATCCTGAAAGAGATGGGAATACCAGATCACCTGACCTGCCTCTTGAGAAACCTGTATGCAGGTCAGGAAGCAGCAGTTAGAACTGGACATGGAACAGCAGACTGGTTCCAAATAGGAAAAGGAGTAGGCCAAGGCTGTATATTGTCACCCTGCTTATTTAACTTATACGCAGAGTACATCATGAGAAACGCTGGGCTGGAAGAAGCACAAGCTGGAATCAAGATTGCCAGGAGAAATATCAATAACCTCAGATATGCAGATGACACCACCCTTATGGCAGAAAGTGAAGAAGAACTAAAAAGCCTCTTGATGAAAGTGAAAGAGGAGAGTGAAAAAGTTGGCTTAAAGCTCAACATTCAGAAAACTAAGATCATGGCATCTGGTCCCATCACTTCATGGGAAATAGATGGGGAAACAGTGGAAGTAGTGTCAGACTTTATTTTTGGGGGCTCCAAAATCAGTGCAGATGGTGATTTCAGTCATGAAATCAAAAGACGCTTACTCCTTGGACGGAAACTTATGACCAACCTAGACAGCATATTAAAAAGCCAGAGACACTACTTTTCCAACAAAGGTCTGTCTAGTCAAGGCTATGGTTTTTCCAGTGGTCACATATGGATGTGAGAGTTGGACTGTGAAGAAAGCTGAGCACCGAAGAATTGATGCTTTTGAACTGTGGTGCTGGAGAAGACTCTTGAGTCCCTTGGACTGCAAGGAGATCCAAGCAGTCCATCCTAAAGGAGATCAATCCTGGGTGTTCATTGGAAGGACTGACGCTGAAGCTGAAACTCCAATACTTTGGCCACCTCATGCGAAGAGTTGACTCATTGGAAAAGACCCTGATGCTGGGAGGGATTGGGGGCAGGAGGAGAAGGGGATGACAGAGGATGAGATGACTGGATGGCATCACCGACTCGATGGACATGAGTTTGAGTAAACTCCGGGAGTTGGTGACGGACAGGGAGGCCTGGCGTGCTGTGATTCATGGGGTCGCAAAGAGTCAGACATGACTGAGTGACTGAACTGAACTGAACTGAACTGAAGAACCTAATTAATTTGAAAATCAAATGTCTGCACCAACACACCTCCCACCTTCGCCCTTTACACTGCTCCCTCCAGAGATGCTCTCCCCAATTTTCTAACCTTCGCATTCTTTAAGAATCCAACTCAAATCCCATCTGCCTGTGAACTTCTTTCCTGATCATAATACTTCTCTACTCCCCACCTCTAGCTTTTATTAGCTAGACCTGTTCTGCCCCATACTGTAGCCAAGAGCCACAGAGAGCTATTGAGCACTTAAAATACAGCTAGTCTGAACTGAGAGGTACTATGACATAAACATTGGATTTCAAAGTCTTGGTGTAAAAACCTAACAGTAATATCTTAATTTTGTATTGATCACATGTTGAAATGAGAATATGTTGACTATTCTGAGCTAATAAAATACATTATTAAAATTAATTTACCTGTTTTTACTTTTTAATGTAGCAACTAGAAAATTTTAACATATATGACTCTCATTATATTCCTATTGAACAGTACTGGTCCTAGTTTAGACCATTCATTTGTCAAAGACAAACTACTTAGGTTTTTTAATTTTTCACTTCTTTGTTGCACTTCAGGACTGTGTAATAGTTAGGAACTCATCTAGAATAAGATCACTTGAGTTCAAATCCTCGCTGCACTAGCGCTTACTTTTTTATTCAACCATAACACAGCAGTAATAACAGTACTATCTTCATAGATTTGTTGTGAGGGTTAAATGAAATAATATATGTAAGATGACCAAGCCATGTTCATAATAAATGCTCAATAAAATAGGATACTATTATTCTAGATATAGTCACTTTACTATAGAAATCACTTTACTCAGAAAAGGATGAACAGGAAGATGAAAGGAGACATAGACAAGAATAGTTCTAGAGTTGCCTCGTAAGAATCTTTCATTGTTTGAAAAATTATATAAATTGGAAAGCACGAGCTGTTAGTTCCATTACACAGAGTTATTTTGGAAGTTAAATATTTATTCATATAAACTACTCTGAGGTAAATAAGTGTTGAGTTTAGACCCTGAGATTCTGTGGAGGAATGGAAACAGCCATATCTCCTGTGGATTAATACTGAAGGTTCATGGTAAGTAATTTGAACACAGGACTGGCACCATAACTGGTGGGACTCAGTGCAAAATAAAAATAAGTAGCTTCTTTAAATAAATTCTTAAGAATTTCAAGATGGCAACAGCAAAGCATTAAACCAAGCATGGGCCCCTTGTAAACACAGGCCTCTTGAAAGCAACCCCATCATGAGGTCTGTAGACATTTAAGCAATGGAGAATATTTTTCTTCTTCAAATCAAGTTGACATATCATTTCTTTAAAAACATTTCTTTTTATTTTAATTTTTTGGCCACACACCATGGCATGTGGGATCTTAGTTCCCAGACTAGGGATCAAACCCTTGCCCCCTGCATTGGAAGCACAGTTTTAACCACTGGACCATCAGGGAAGTCCAACACATCATCTCTTCCTTTTTTTCATTCATTAAATGAAAGTTTATCGAGTGTGTTTTATACAATGTCCTGCTTGGTTTTGTGGATATGAAAAAACAGAACCAGGTCTTTCTCTTCAGAGACCTAACAATCTAATGGACAAAAAAGACTTAAAAACTAATAGTCATTATTTATAAATATCATACTAGTTAGTCTTATCCAGAGATGCACAACAAAAATACATAAGCGTTCTATTCATACTTAGTCAAACAAGTGGAACCAAACCGTCATAAATTTCTTAGCTAAGCAAAAATTCATAGGTTTTCTAAAATATATACTATATATACTACTTATATATACATATGTATATAAAAGCTTTTCTACTACACTTGATAAAGGCTTGAGAAAGAAAAAAAAGAGAGATGAAGAAATTGGAAAACATAAACTAAATGAAATGGGAGCACTGAGCACTTGAAAATATGTGGATTATTATTATTATTTTGAAACTGATTTCTAACATAATTCTACAGGGATAAGAGAACAGACTCTGTATGATTTCAATAACTTTAGACCATGAAATGTTGCACCTTCTTATAGTCCCTGGGTATGTGCCAGTGTCTCCCGGTTTACAGTCCTGAAGTGGTGGAAGAGGAGAAGGATCTCTACGGAGTATGTTCTATACTATCTGAGTCACCAGAGACACCCTTTATAAGAATGCTAATCCCATTTAAGAAGACTTCACCCTCAGAACCTAAGTACCTCCCAAAGGCTCCAATTCCTAATACCATCATCTTTGGGGGTGGAATTTTAACATATGAATGTTGGAGACATTTAAGCATTCAGACAAAGCAAAAGGCAAATATAAATATGCACTATATTTTGAAACAGTAACCAGAAAGAAAAAGCTCCCTGGATAATTTCATTGCTTTCTCTTTAAGAAAGGGAAATTTTTTTTCTATTAAAAACAAAAAAGGAAATATTTGATGTGCTCAATAAGAAGTCATTTATGATAATGTAGCAAGGGAATATAAATATCTTGTTAATGTTCG
Source organism: Cervus elaphus (assembly GCF_910594005.1). NCBI lineage: Eukaryota > Metazoa > Chordata > Mammalia > Artiodactyla > Cervidae > Cervus > Cervus elaphus. The sequence continues at coordinate 7,553,163 of NC_057837.1, read as the reverse complement.
TGATTTATGTTATTATTGGATTTGGGTGGAATATTACCCATAATTCTATGTTTTATATTGAAATAAAACTTGCAAACAATTTTTAAGATGATGTAAGAGGGCATATTATTGCTTTGTGTTTTGGGCACTGTTTAAGGCCCTTTAAATACTGCTGAAAAGTTTGAGGCTTTATATCCTCACCACATAAACTATGCAAAAGGTAACATTTAAATAAATCTGTGAAGGGGTAAACAAAGTATTTTCTAACAGCTTTAGAGTATACTATTTCATGTATACAGCAAACCAAGAGTGAGTCCTGAATTACTAAGGAAAATTTCTGTTGTTGATAAAATTTTAAATTTGGTGGGATTCAATGAAATACAAATACTGTGAAATGATCCATGCCAAATGGTTTGCCATTTACTATGATTTTGACCATTGCTAGGCAACCTCTGTCCTCCTTGTAGAGTGTTTCTTCACAATATAATATGCATCTACTATGTTAAAGGAAAGATTACCATTTCTATCATAATGGTTACAAATGATAAACATATTTATATAGAGATATTTTTCCTTTACTAGTTCTATCAACAAATGTCTAATGAGTATACCTATGAGAACATTCCTAAACCAATATTTTTATTCCCCTACAATTCATTATAAAATTTTAGTTTTGTGTTTACATTTAACTTTATGATTCATTCACTTCTATTTTTGCATGTGGTGTAGAGATAACAGTGAAGTTTCTTTTCTGCACATCAGTTCAGTTCAGTCGCTCAGCCGTGTTCGACTCTGCAACCCCAAGGACTGCAGCAGCCCAGGCTTCCCTGTCCATCACCATCTCCCAGAGCTTGCTTAAACTCATGCCCATTGAGTGGGCATCCAACCATCTCATCCTCTGTCATCCCCTTCTCTTCCTGCCTTCAATCTTTCCCAGCATCAGGGTCTTTTCCAATGAGTCAATTCTTCTCATCAGGTGGCCACAGTATTGGAGTTTCAGCTCCAACATCAGTCTTTCCAATGAATATTCAGGACTGATTTCTTTTAGGATGCACTGGTTGGATCTCCTTGCTATCCAAGAGTCTCTCAAGAGTCTTCTTCAACACCACAGTTCAAAAGCATCAATGCTCAGTGCTCAGCCTTCTTTATGGTCCAACTCTCACATCCATACCTGACTCCTGGAAAAATCATAGCTTTGACTAGATGGACCTTTGTCGGCAATGTCTCTGCTTTTTAATGTGCTATTGTTATTTATCATAGCTTTTATCATAGCTTTATCACAGGTTTATCATAGCTTTTCTTCCAAGAAGCAAGCATCTTTTAATTTCACGCCTGCAGTCACCATCTGCAGTGATTTTAGAGCCCAAGAAAGTAAAGTCTCTCACTGTTTCCATTGTTTACCCATCCATTTGCCATGAAGTGATGGGACCGGATGCCATGGTCTTAGTTTTTTGAATGCTGAGTTTTAAGCCAACTTTTTCACTCTCCTCTTTCACTCTCATCAAGAGGCTCTTTAGTTCCCCTTTGCACACAGATGTCCATTTATTCAAGTGCCACTTGTTAAAAAGACTATTCTATTTTGCCACCAAATAGCCTAGATATTTTTGACAAAAATCAATTTTCTATACTACATGTGAGACTATTTCTGGACTCTCTCTTCTGTTCCATTGATTTATGCTTGATCCTAATGATCTGTGTGTCTATTTTGACACCAATAACAAACTGTTCATTACCATGGATCAATTTTAAGTTTGGGAATCATGTAGTACAATTCCTCCAATTTTTTTCTTTTTTAAAAACTTATTTGGCTATTCTAGGATCACTGCATTTCCACATAGGTTTTAGAATTATCTCATCAATTTATATAAGAAAGTCAGCAAGGATTTTGACTGGAACTGTGTGGAACCTATGAATCAATTTCCAGAGAGCTGATACTTAGCAATATTTAGCCTTCTAACCCATAAGTATAGGATATCTCCCCATTTATTCAGGTCTTCTTTAAATTTTTCCTCATCATTGTTTTGCAATTTTCAGTGCATCAGTCTTTTGTGTATTTTGCTAAATTTATTTCTAAGTAAATCATTTTTTTGATGCTACTATAAATGGTACATTTTGATGCTACTATAAATGGTACATTTTGATTTCAATTTCCAAGTGTTTGTTGATAGTATATAGAAATATAACTGACTTCTCTGTATTGATCTTGCATCCTGAGATTTTGCTAAACTCACTTATTAATCCTAACAGCATTTTTAAATAGAATCCTTAAGAGTTTCATACATAGGAAATTATGTCATTTGAGGATAAAGACCATTTTATGCATTCCTTTCTCCTCTGCCTTTTCTTTTTTTTACTTTTCTACACTAAATAGGGACAGAAAAATGTTGAACAGAAATGATGAGAATGGACTTTCTTACCTTGTTCCCAACGTAGGGAAAAAGCATTCAGTCTCTCATTATTAAATATGATATTAGCTGAAGATTTTTCAAAGATGTCCCTAGTACTAAAAGAAAGTTCACTTCTAATATTCTAAGAATCCTTATCAAGAATGGATAATAATTTTTGTCAAATACTTCTCCTGTATCTATTGAAATACATGATTTTTTCATTTTCAGCCTGATAAAATAATTGTTCACTGATTTTCAATTTTTAACCAAACTTAAATTCCACTAAATCATGAAATATTATCACTATTATATATTTCTGAATCTCAGATGCTAAAATTTTATAAAGAAATTGTGTTTATAGGCCCATAATGCACAGTGATATGCAGTTGTCTTATAATGCCTTTTGCATCAGGTTTGAAGATAACTAGTGATGATGTTTATAAATCATGCAAATTACAAAATTATATCTTTCTTGATATAGTAAAGATGAAGATAATTCATGAATGATGCAAATTACATAGTAAATAGGAATTTACATTATATATTGACTTTTCAAAAGTTAGCTGTATAAAGGTATGAAATGATAATACATTAAAAACAGTTGCTTTAAAAAAAATTCCCCCTTTTAGAATCAGTTCACTTTTTTGCCATTATCAGGAATTTTGCATTTCTACTATATTAATACTTGATGGAAACAGTTTCATGGCTATAAATTTAAAGTGGATTCGCTTCTGTTACAGCATGGAGGTAATCTGAAAATCCCACTCATTGATATGAATTTGTGTCATTCTCTTTATAAATGGACTTCCCTAGTGGCTCAGATGGCAAAGCGTCTGCCTACAATGAGGGAGACCCGGGTTTAATCCCTGGGTCAGGAAGATCTTCTGGAGAAGGAAATGGCAACCCACTCCAGTATTCTTGCCTGGAAAAGTCCCATGGACAGAGGAGCCTGGTAGGCTACAGTCCATGGGGTCGCAAAGAGTTGGACACGACTGAGCGACTTCACTTTCTTTTCTTTATAAATGAAAAAGAGGTTAATGCTGACCAGACTCAAGCTAAATATAACTGAATATATTAGAATCCTGTTATATTCCAAGCAGGGCGGATAAACTGCTGCTTCTGAAACAGCATGTTTCTCTCTGTGAAAGAATAAGATCAAAGTACTTAAAAAATAATATAACCTCTTTAGCAATTTCCAAACTGTGCTGAAAATAGACAGTCCGTTTTCAGAGTGCTAGAGTCAGAAAAGTGGAGTTCACATTAACATGTAAGATTCTGTCAAGGAAGGCTGACTGTAGCTTGATACAAAACAGGCTGCCAATTACTACTGTAGAACCACAAATAAACGGTAAATTCAGAAAACTTCACAGCCAACAGTGAGTTCTCCAGGAAGCAGACCAAGAGATGTTGGTTAAGAAGTTCCTCTAGGATCAACCTATGCAAAGAGAGGGGAATGAAGCAGCTTTGGCCAGAGGGAAAAATGAAATCGCAATATAGGTCTAGTGTCAGCCTTGACTGACGCCACAGGAAACTGGAGCTGGAATGGCCCTTCCGAGGTGTCCTCAGTTGGGCCAGAATGGTCAGGCCTTTATACTTCTTACGCCAATCAGCCACTGATTGTGGGCCACCCTAGGAAAGAGAGTTACCTTAGTTGAGGCTGCTCCTGGCCACTGACGTGGTCCCTCAATGGACGGACAGCTATGGGTTATCTGTCCACTGCACCCCCAGAGGCTGGGGCAACAAGCCCTCAAGGAAGGGGGATCTGGGTGGCACATAACAGTATCTGCCACATTAGGAAAAGCATTTAGGAAAAGGAAGGGAGATCTTAAACCATGCCAGAAACTTTATCTCATATGTGCTACATTTCAAAGCTTACATGACTTTATTCAGCTCTCTAAACAAATGTGATCCCTCCAGAACTTTCCCTGACCGATCTCTCTAAGATGGACTTCTTTAATGTGTTACATTGTTTCATGGTGTCTATCACTACCAGGTATCTTAATACATACATGTATTTGTTTATTAGGTGTTATCTGTCACTCCCACTGGAATATAACTTACAGGAGGGAGTAACTTTGTCTTGTTTACCACTTATCCCCAGTGTCTAGAAAAATGCAGGAAAAATAACATATTCATAAATAATCAGTTCACTTAATATTTTTACTTATCATCATTGATATCACATCAACCATACTGTAGTTGAACTGGATAGCAAAGGCTGTAACTTGACCTAGATCCTGATGAGAAAAGTGCATATGTGCATGCGTGGTCAGTCACTAAGACGTGTCCAACTCTTTGAGATGTTATGGACTGTGGCCTGCCAGGCTACCCTGTCCATGGGATTCTCCCAGCAGCAACACTGGAGTAGGTTGCCATTTCCTCCTCCAGGGTGTCTTCCCAACTCAGGGATCGAGCCCTTGTCTCCTGAGTCTCCTGCATTTCAGGCAAGTCTTTATCGCTGAGCCACTAGGAAAGACCAATGATGAAAGATATAAAACATACAACTAAGAACATTAAGGTAGGTCATTATGACAGTTAATTTTACATCTCAATTTAACTGGGCCGCAAGATACCCAGGTATTTGGTCAAACCATATTCTGGGTGTTTCTATGAGGATGTTTTTGGATGAGTTTAACATTTAAATCCACAATTCCTGGCCTTCAATGTGAGTGGGTCTCATCCAATCAGTTGAAGGAATGAACAGAACAAAAAGACTGACCCTCCTCTGGATAAGGGAATTCCTTTTCCCTCACTGCCTTTGAGCTACAACTTGAATTTTTTCCTGCCTTTTGACTCAAAGTTAAACACCAGCTTTTCCTAGGTCTTGAACCTTGCAGCGTTTGGACTAGAGCTACACCATTGGCTAAATTGGTTCTTAAGCCTTCGAACTTAGACTGGAACTCCACTATCAGCTCTCCTGGGTCTTCATCTTGCCGACTGCAAACCTTTTGAATCTGTCAGCTCCTTAATGGTGTGAACCAATGACATAGTTCATTCGGACTGGTGTAACAAAATACCAGCTGCTTGGTTATACACAACAAAAATTTACTTCTGACAGTTCTGAAGGCTGTCAAGTTCAAGAGCAAGATGCTAATACAGTCGTTTTCTCATGAAGGCCCTCTTTCCAGCCCCAGCCAGCACCGTCTCTCAGTCCCCATATGGGAGGAGGAGTTAGAGAGCTCTCTCAGTTCAGTCGCTCAGTCGTGTCCCACTCTCTGCAACCCCATGGACTGCAGCATGCCAGGCCTCCCTGTCCATCACCAACTCCTGGAGCTTGCTCAAACTCAGCTCCATCTAGTCGGTGATGCCATCCAACCATCTCATCCTCTGTTGTCCCCTTCTCCTCCCCCTTCAATTTTGCCCAGCATCAGGGTCTTTTCAAATGAGTCAGCTCTTCACATTAGGTGGTCAAAGTACTGGAGTTTCAGCTTCAGCATCAGTTCTTCCAATGAATATTTAGGACTGATTTCCTTTAGGATTGACTGGTTTAATCTCCTTGCAGTTCAAGAGACTCTCAAGACTCTTCAACACCACAGTTCAAAAGCATCAATTCTTTGGCGCTCAGCTTTCTTTATAACCCAACTCTCACATCCATACATGACTTTGTATGGAAAAACCATAGTTTTGACTAGACAGACCTTTGTTGGCAAAGTAATGCCTCTGCTTTTTAGTATGCTGTCTAGGTTGGTCATAACTTTTCTTCCAAGGAGCAAGCGTCTTTTAATTTCAGGGCTGCAGTCATCATCTGCAGTGATTTTGAGGTCCAGAAAAATAAAGTCTATCACTGTTTCCATTATTTCCCCATCTATTTCCCATGAAGTGATGGGACGGGATGCCATGATCTTAGTTTTTGAAATGTTGTTGTTTTTTTTTTTTTTTTGAATGTTGAGTTTTAAGCCAACTTTTTCACTCTCCTCTTTCATTTTCATCAAGAGGCTCTTTAGTTCTTCTTCACTCTCTGCCGTAAGGTTGGTGTCATCTGCCTATCTGAGGTTACTGATATTTCTCCTGGCAATCTTGATTCCAGCTTGTGTTTTGTCCAGTCCAGCGTTTCTCATGATGTACTCTGCATATAAGTTAAATAAGCAGGATGACACTATACAGCCTTGACATAATCCTTTCCCTATTTGGAACCAATCTGTTGTTCCATATCCAGTTCTAACTGTTCCTTCCTGACCTGCATAGAGATTTCTCAAAAGGTAGGTCAGGTGGTCTGGTATTCCCATCTCTTTCAGAATTTTCCACAGTTTGTTGTGATCCACATGGTCAAAAGCTTTGGTGTAGTCAATAAAACAGAAGTAGATGTATTTCTGGAACTCTCTTGCTTTTTCAATGATCCAACGGATGTCGGCAATTTGATCTCTTGTTCCTCTGCCTTTTCTAAATCCAGCTTGAACATCTGGAACTTCACAGTTCTCGTACTGTTGAAGCCTTGCTTGGAGAATTTTGATCATTACTTTGCTAGCATGTGAGATGAGTGCAATTGTGCAGTAGTTTGAACATGCTTTGGCATTGCCTTTCTTTGGGTCTAGAATGAAAACTGACTTTTTCCAGTCCTGTGGCCAGAAGAACTATACAAAAAAGATCTTCATGACCCAGGTAACCACAGTGGCGTGATCACTCACCTAGAGCCAGACATCCTACCTAGAATGTGAAGTTAAGTGGGCCTTAGGAAGCATTACTATGAACAAAGCTGGAGGAGGTGATGGAATTCCATTTGAGCTATTTCAAATCCTAAAAGATGATGCTGTGAAAGTGCTGCACTCAATATGCCAGGAAATTTGGAAAACTCAGCAGTGGTTACAGGACTGGAAAAAGAAAGCTCTCTGAGGCCTCTTTTATAACAGTTAATCCCATTCATGAGGGCTCCACCCTCATGTCCTAACTCCCTCCTAACAGCTCACCTAATACCATCATCTTTGGGGGTTACAGGATTTCAACATGTGAGTTTTGGGGGTTTACAAACATTCAGATCACAGCTATATATATATAAGCCCAACATGCTCAGTCTGTTTCTCTGGAGAACAGCTTAAAATAAAGAAACTTCTAACTATGAGAGCAAATTATAAATCTAATCATAAGTAATTAATGTGTACTTTGTTATTCTCTACAAAGGACATTAGCCATCATTTGGAATTTACCTGTTAAATGTGTTGCCTCTTATGTGTATGTCTGAGAAACAGAGGGTCTTATAAAGGGATCTAACCCTTAAGAGAAAGAAATCCAAAGACCTAAAGAAGTATAAAATCTTGAATATATTCCACTGGACTAAATACACTTAAATATCTACCTAAAATCAAAGGTTGTTAATAAAGTCACAGGGCATTAGGCACACCCTTATCCAAATGCAGTACCAAAATGCCTTCAGATGTTAAGAAGAAGTAGTTTTGGGATTAAAGGCCTCTTGGGAGTCTACATGTTCTGGCCCTCCTTCAATTAGTGTGAATAATAAAAAACTAACTGGATTTCAAGTGGAACATTTAAATTGAGATCATCTTATGTTATTTCATCCACATCATTCTGAGAGAGAAATGCTTCTTGCAAAGCTACATTTAAGGGACTCCTCATAAGCAAATGCCAACCTAATCTACATGAAAAAGCACAAATTAACCTAGCTTGCTCAGGATGAATTTATTTGGTTTTACTATTTGACTGCTAACGTATGAATGCTATAAAGTGCATGTTTTGAACAAGAGAAAAGAAAATAGATAATATTTCACTTTTAATGTATTTCCATTTAGATTTAAAAAGCCAGTACGCCTCAGAAAAAACAATTCCTCATCCAATGCTCAAATGAACAGTATACATTTTAAGTAAGTCATAAATATTATCCAATATGGAAACAAAAGTTTCTGTATTCATAGATCGTGAAGATAAAATCAAACAAAACTTGGTCCCTGAAAAGAAATTCTCCTTTAAGATGGTGCCGTTCACCTACAGCACCCATCATTTATCTCAAAAAAATCACAACTTTATCCCAGTTTGTTCTTACTCAAAAGGAATGTCTCTATTTTTAGAACCTGAACTTTTCTGATCCCCAAAAGATACTGGTTGATGACACTTGTTTATCGGTTACTTCTATACTGCTAAAACAGTGCTATTTCACTTCAGGCCAATCAAAATAGTAGAATACATTGCTTTAATGAATTTTCCAATGCTTAATGTAGATAGCAACAATCAAATATTTTTCCTCTTGTTCTTGTCTCTTACATTTTTTTCTTTTTTTTGGTCAATTTTCTCCTCTCCAAATTAGAGCTATCCCTAAAAACATAGGGATTCCCTGATAGCTCAGTTGGTAAAGAATCCACCTGCAGTGCAGGAGACCCCGTTTTGATCCCTGACTTGGCAAAATCCCCTGGAGAAGGGAAAGGCTACCCACTTCAGTATTCTGGCCTGGAGAATTCCATGGAATACAGTCCATGGGGTCACAAAGACTTGGACACAACTGTGCAACTTTCACTTTCACTTTCAAAAATGTAAGAAAATGTATCTCTTGATAGATTTGGATGACTCAGTTTAATTGAGTCCACACAAAAAGATTCTTAGAGATACAGTGAAATCATCTTTCACTATTTGGAATATATTAGGTACTGAATTTGAATTGTGTCCCCCCAAAGCCAGTGCTTTAGAATATGGCTCTATTTGAAGACAGAATCTTTAGAGAAGTAATTAAGTTAGAAACAGACCATCAGGGTGAGCCCTAATCTCATCTGACTGGTGCCTCTATAAAAAGAGGAGATCAGAATGTAGAGACACAGGGATGTGCACGCAGAGAGAAAAGGCCACGTGAGGACACAGTGGGCAGCTCCACAAGGGGCCTCAGGAAAAACCCACCCTGACAACATGTTGATCTTGGACTTTCAGCCTTCAGAACTGTGAGAAAGTAATTTTTTGTTAAGGCACTCAATCTTCAGTATTTTTTTATGGTGGCAGGCAATATTGTGATTCATAAGAAATATATATTTGGTTTGAATGATCAAAATACATTTCTTACATATTTGGTCTATGTCCACAGTTCTTATCTCATAGTTACCAACTCCTGGAATTTCCTGAGTAATAAGGGTAACAGGGACATCTCCTGTCATATTTGGCCTCCTGTTTTCAGCTCCTGAAGCCACTTCAGAGCCATAGAGGTGATATGGGTGTCGTGTTACTTGTAATAAGCTCCTTTCTACCACAATGGGGTTTATGTTAATGAGGTAACTTTTGGAAAGCACCTAAGGATGAGGGCTGGTTGCCAGGGGAACTAGCTGTGAATAGTGTGTTAGAACTTTCACTCTCACCCCTTGATTTCCTGGGAAGGGAGAAAGGATCAAAGTTGAATCAATCACCAATGGCTAATGATTTCATCAATCATGACTATATACTGAAGACTCCATAAAGGCAGAAGGAGGAGATTCGGAGAGCTTCCAGGTTGGTGAACACAGAGACTTGAGGAGAGTGGTACCTGTCAAGAGCACAAGGACGCTCTATGCCCCTTCCCTGTACCCCACCCCATGCATCTCTTCCACCTGAGTTACTTACTTTTATAATAAACTAGTGATCTCGTAAGTAAAATGTTCTTCCTGGCTTCTCTGAGCTTCTTTAGAAAATCAGAAATTTTAAAAATTAACTGAATTTAGAAAATTAACTGAATCCAAGTTAGGGCAGGGGGAGGTCAGTGGAACCTCCAATCTACAGCCAGTTGGTCAGAAGCACAGATGGCAATGACAACTTGGGACTTGCAACTGATGTCTGAAGTGTGTGTGTGTGTGTGTGTGTGTGTGTGTGTGTTGAGGGAGGGAGGTTTTGTGGGACTGAGTTCTAAGCCTGTGGAATCCAATACTGTCTCTAGGTATACAGTGTCAGGATTGAGTTGAATTGTAGGACACACAGCTGGTGTCAGAGAATTGCTCAGTGGTAAGGAGGAAACACCCACCCCCAACACACATTATAATTGGCCCCAGAACCTTCACAACCCTAGCAAACTAATATAGACTACGTTGGTACATTTATTTCAGGCTTATACAATCCTGATATCCTAAGAGAAGAAAAAGATACATCAAGTCACTGGCCAAAATGTAGCTAACAGAATATAATAATAAAACAGGATGCTCAGTATTTCAGAAGTTCTATTTGGTTTATGTTAATTCAATCCAATCCAATTCAATCCAGGCCAACCCAGCTCAATCAAATGACCTTTTCCATCCAAGTGCTCCAGAGTCAAAGACAAATGAAACACAATCTTTGTGCTACTTTGCTGCTAGTTAAGAAACAGACACATTAAAAAAGAAAAGCTATGTAACATGGTCTTAAAATCATTAAAAAAGACCAAATTATTATCTAATGCATCAAGTGATAAAAGTATGCCATAAACACCTGTTTCATAAATATGCATATGTAGACTATGTGCACATGAAATACACACTGGGAAAACCACAGGAAAGTCATATACAAAATGTTGATAGCTGTGCTTCAAATGGTATAATTAAGGTAACTTAAAATTTCATTTTTGCTAACCTTTGGTGACACGTATTATATGTTGTATTGGAAAATGACTAAACATTTTTAAAAGAAATACTACCTCATGAAAGACTGCCTGTGTGTGCTAAGTCGCTTCAGTCATGTCCAACTCTTTGCAACCCTATGGACTGTAGCCCGCCAGGCTCCTCTGTCCATGGGATTCTCCAGGCAAGAATACTGGAGTGGCTGTCCTGCCCTCCTCCAGGGGATCTTCCCAACCCAGGGATCAAACATGTGGCTCATTATCTCTCCTGCATTGGCAGGCGATGTCTTTACCACTAGTGCCACCTGGGAAGGTCTGAAACATGTATTCCAAAGACTAACGGGAGTAAACAGCTATCCATACTTAAAAATTTTACACTTAACTCGTGAGTTCAATTATTCTTGTTTTTCTGAGGTGAAATTCACATAACACAAAATTAATCTTTTTAAAGTATACAATTCAGTGGCATTTAGCATATTACAACGCTGTGCAACTACCATCTCTACTTTAAAAACATGTAGTAACCTTAAAAACATCCAGTACTCACTCCCTATCTCCTCCCCCACTATTTACCAGGACTCTGCTTTCTGTCTCTATTACCCATTCTGGATCTTTCATGTAAATATTAATAGATTCAGACAACATACAACCTTTTTCTGACTTTTTTAACTCAGAATAATATTCTTGAAGTCCATCCACATTGCAGCATGTCTAGATGCTTAGTAGATGTCTAAATGTCTCAATATTCCATTCTTTTATATGGCTAAATAATATTCCATCATATGGGTAAACCATATTTTCTTTATTCATCAGTTGATGGACATCTGCATTATTGTCATCTTTTAGCTATAACAAAGCTGATATAAGCTTTCACATGCAAACTTTTGTACCATACTTAGGAGTGAACTGCTGAGTAATATGATAATTCTATGTTTAATTTCCTGAGCAACTACCAAAATGTTTTTCATAGTGGCTTCACTATTTTACATTCCCACCATAATAAATGAGGGTTCCAATTTCTCCATATCCTCTCAACACTCATTATTTCCCTCTCCTTTTTTTTTTATTAAAGCCATCCTTGTCAGTGTAAAGTAGTTTTCAACATAGTTCATTATGTTATAATCCAATCTACACACATCTTGACATTTCAGTCCTAGTAATCACTCAACAAACTCCTAACAATTATACCAAATTATATGAAGAAATTTTTAAATATAAGAACATGTCCATTAGGAACAAGGATAAGATTGGGATTAATTTAATTAGTCAGTTTAGCTAATGCTGAAGTCCAGGATGGAGTAGGTGAAAGGGGGATAGCATACTAACCCATTAAATCCGTGGATTTCTGTTCTTACTTGATAAATAATGTACGAAGTAGCTCACATGATATATTCCTTCTCAAGGTAGATAAGCCCTTGGATAAAATAATGAAATTTGAATTCAATCAAGAAAGAAAGAAAGGAAAGGAGGGAGAAAGGAGGAGAGGGATGGAGGGAAGGAGGGAAGCAAAAAGAGAGAAAGGGGGGGGAAGAAAAGAAAAAAAACTTAACTCTATACCAATTCCGAGAAACTTCTGATAAAATGTTCTATCTTGGACACAGTTCCTCTAGGAGAATTCTCATTGGAAGGACTGAGACTGAAGCTGAAGCTCCAATACTCTGGCCACTTAATGTGAAGAGCTGACTCACTGGAAAAGATCCCGATGCTGGGAAGGATTGAAGGCAGAAGGGGAAGAGGGCGACAGAGGATGAGACAGTTGGATGGCATCACCGATTCAATAGACATGAACTTGGGCAAACTCCAGGAGATGGTGAGGGACAGGGAAGCCTGGCGTGCTGCAGTCCAAGGGGTAGCAAAGAGTCAGACATGACTTGGCAGCTGAACAACAACAGAGTCCTTCTGTACGCGGTTAACCATTTCCTGTTCGACCCTGATCCCTCCCTTCCCTGTCTTGCCTAAGCCAGCTACAAGCCTGCTGGAAACACTGACATCCATCAGTCTCCACAATGTACTCAGAAGCCAGAAACGTTACCATTCTTGAACAGGGTGATTACCCCCACCTGCAGATTTTAAACCCTCACTATTTCAGAAGGATTTTTAAAAGCAGCTTTATGTCTGGGGAGGCAGAACTTGAAATTTTCTTCTCTAGGAAACACTACTACTATGCAGAACTGAAAGTTTTCCCGGAAGGCTAGGTGACTGGGTGAAGCATGGACCTAGGGTCACAGTCCTTCCTCCTCACATTTTCAGCATAAATCCTGCCGCACTAGTGAAGGTGATGCTCCTGTGAACCAGCAAACCTTGAGTGGGAGAGAAAGACTATGGCCAATGCCACAGGGCAGCTGAGAAACAGTCTGGTGAGACTTTAAGAAACAGTCAGGATGAGGATGCACACTGATAAGATCACTAGAGATTTCAAGTGCTATACGGGGGACAAAGGTTTAACAACATTACAGTGACTTTATTTATATAAATTATTTGACATTTTGTAATATTCAGATGGCATATGGTTAAAACAGAGCTGATAGGTTTAAAAGCAAATACTGCCTGGTAAAGTCAGGAGATTATACTAGTGATTACGCTTCAAGTACTGAAAATCATGTACCTGATTCTCTGCATTTGTTGAGAGAAATTCAGCAGAAAGAGAGAAACTGATTTCTTTGTGGTATCAGACTACAGAGATACCCTCATTTTCTTGCCTGATACCAATCTCATTAAAAAAAAAAAAAAAAAAAAACACTACTTTGGTGCCAGACCCGAGTTAAACCACAATTTGGAGGAAACACTGCAAGGGCTGTAATCCTGAATGACTAAGGTATTCCTCATACACTGGGAAGGAGTTCTGTGGACTGGATGGACATAGACTCTGCTCTGCCAGGGAGGGAGTCTGACTGCCTGAGGAATTTAATATAGGAAAATCCAGGTTTCAAAAATGAAAAATGAACAGATGGAAACACCATACAAAAGCATAGAACTTCTGCAAAATATATTGTCCATCTATGTAATTACTCCTATCTAAATATATACTACTCCCAGGAGCACAAAAGAGTTTCCCAGAAGTCACACCCTGGCTAGTAACTGACAGAAACAGACAGGATTCAAATCCAAGCCACCTGCATTCCATATGTACTGCAAAGTAGCAACAAAGAATGCAGTTACTGTGAAGTAATTTCTAAAAGTGGGTAAGACCAACAGAACTTTTACCAATGACAAAGGACCAGGCTATCGTAAAAAGGCCTATGTAACATTATCGACAGCTTAGAAAAATCAAACAATTACAAAAACATGTCTTTCAAGCAGCAGGAAGAAATTAAGAGGGGGAAAAGGACTCATTCATGTCTCTCAATTTAAAGAGAAGCCAACTCTAAAACAAGCAGCAATTGGAGTAACTCATACCAAACAGTTAAGATTTCCAATATAAAAGAAGTAAAGAAATAAAAGCATACTTCTAAGACATAAAAGTAATAAAGCATTTTAACAACCAAGCTGTTTTTATACAAATAAAAGATCAATACTTTTATTAAAAGATAGGACAATGCCTCTTTTAGTTTTGTCATTTTAAGAAAAAAGGAGATCAATAAAAAAAAGCAGTAGAAGAAAGCGTATCTGTAGAATCATTCCCTTTCTCTAACCAATAAGCCAAAAATACTCAGCAACAAAGCAATATAAAAATTTCAGAAATTCACTCACGCCAAACTATAATGTCAGAAGTTTCCATTACTATCCAAATTATGTCCAAATATTTCAAAAGACAGAAGGTTCACTGAGTATTTTAATAGAAACTATACAGTTTTAATACTAAAGACAAGAACAATGAGTCCTAAAAACTCTCCAGAGTCCAGCCTATTAACTATGTTAACTTAATATCACCAAATACACACCAAGTTTCCACTGAATTATTAAGTAAGTATGAGCAGTAGAACATGTAACGGACTTGAGCAAAAGAACAGCACTGAGTATCAGGAAACCTAAATCCTACTCATGTTCTGCCACACATAGTCTGCATGCCCTTGAGTGTGTTATTTCTGCTCTTTAGGCCTCAGGCTCCCCATCTGTAGCATGAAGCATCTGGCCTGGATAATTTTTCAGCTTCTTTCAAGTTTAGAAATTACATGACACTGCATGACTGTATCACACCATGTGCCTCTGCCAGGAAAATAGAGTTTTCTCATTTCTATGCTTCTAATTTTTAAAATTTATTTTATTAAAATATAGCTAATTTTCAATGTGTTAATTTCAGCTATACACAGAAGTGATTGAGTTATACACACACACACATATTTTTCCATTATGGTTTTTTAAAAGGTTGCTTTTGATATGGATCATTTTTAAAGTCTTCATTTGAATTTGCCACAGCATGGCTTCTATTTCATGCTTTCTTTTTTAAATTTTTTGGCTGCAAGGCACGTGAAATCTTAGCTCCCTAACCAGTTTGAACCCACTCCCCTCTGCATTGGAAGGTGAAGTCTCAACCACTGGATTCCCAGGGAAATGCCTCCATTATGGTTTATCACAGGATACTGAGTACAGATCCCTGTGCTGTATGTACAGCAGGACCTTGTTGTTTATCTATTCTTTATATTCTTTATCTACTAGGTTGTATCTGCTAATCTTAAACTCCCATTCCATCCCTCTTCTGTCTTTCCTCCCGCTTTTCAACTACAAGTCTGTTCTTTATGTCTGTGAGTGTTTGTTTCAAAGATAAGTTCATTTGTATAATATTTTAGATTATACTTTTAAGAGATATCACAGGTTATTTGTCTTTCTCCCTCTGACTTACTTCATTAGTAATATAATCTCTAACTCCATCCATGTTGCTGCAAATGGCATTATTTCATTCTTTTTATGGCTGAGTAATATTCTATTGAGCTATTTCAAATCCTAAAAGATGATGCTGTGAAAGTGCTGCACTCAATATGCCAGCAAATTTAGAAAATTTAGAAAAACCCAGCAGTAGCCACAGGACTGGAAAAGGTCAGTTTTCATTCCAGTCCCAAAGAAAGGCAATGCCAAGAATGTTCAAACTACAACACAATTGCACTCATCTCACACGCTAGCAAAGTAATGCTCAAAATTCTACAAGCCAGGCTTAAACAGTATGTGAACCATGAACTTTCAAATGTTCAAGCTGGATTTAGAAAAGGCAGAGGAAGCAGAGATCAAATTGCCAACATCCAGTGGACCATCAAAAAAGCACAAGAGTTCCAGAAAAACATCTACTTCTGCTTTACTGACTATGCCAAAGCCTTTGACTGTGTGGATCACAACAAACTATGGAAAATTCTTAAAGACACAGGAATATCAGACCACCTGACCTGCCTCCTGAGAAACCTGTATGCAGGTCAAGAAGCAACAGTTAAAACTGGACATAAAACAACAGATTGTTTCCAAATCGGGAAAGAAGTACGTCAAGGCTGTATACTGTCACCCTGCTTATGTAACTTATAATGCAGAGTACATCATGAGAAATGCCAGGCTAGATGAAGCACAAGCTGGAATCAAGATTGCCAGGAGAAGTATCAATAACTTCAGATATGCAGATGACACCACCCTTACGGCAGAGAGCGAAGAACTAAAGAACCTCTTGATGAAAGTGAAAGAGGAGAGTAAAAAAGCTGGCTTAAAACTCAACATTCCGAAAACAAAGATCATGGCATCCAGTGCCATCACTTCATGGCAAATAAATGGAGAAACAATGAAAACACTGAGGGACTTTATTTTTCTTGACCCCAAAGGAACTTCACATGGTGACTGAAGCCATGAAATTAAAAGACGCTTGCTTCTTGGAAGAAAAGTTATGACCAACCTAGATAGCATATTAAAAAGCAGAGACAGTACTTTGCCGACAACGGTCCGTCTAGTCAAAGCTATGGTTTTTCAAGTAGTCATGTATGGATGTGAGAGTTGGACTATAAAGAAAGCTGAGCACCAAAGAATTGATGCTTCTGAACTGTGGTGTTGGAGAAGACTCTTGAGAGTCTCTTGAACTGCAAGGAGATCCAACCAGTCCATCCTAAAGGAAATCAGTCCTGAATATTCATTGGAAGGACTGATCCTGAAGCTGAAGCTCCAATAGTTTGGCCACCTGAGGTGAAGAACTGACTCACTGGAAAAGACCCTGATGTTGGGCAAGATTGAAGGCAGGAGGAGAAGGGGATGACAGAGGATGACATGGTTGGATGGCATCACCAACTTGACGGACATGAGTTTGAGCAAGCTCCAGGAGTTGGTGATGGACAGAGAAGCCTGGCGTGCTGCAGTCCATGGGGTCACAAAGAGTGGGACACAACTGAGAGACTGAATTGAACTGAATATTCCATTGTATATGTGTACCACACCTTCTTTATCCATTCCTCTGTCAAAGGAGATTTAGGTTGTTTATATTTCGGCTACTGTAAATAGTGCTGTGACGAACATAGGGGTGCCTGGATATTTTTGAAGTAGTTTCCTCCAGATATATGCCCAGGAGTGGGATTGCTGGGTCATACGGCAACTCTATTTTTAGTTTTTTGAGGATCCATCATACTGTTTTCCATAGTGGCAGCACCAATTTACACTGCCACCAACAATGAATGAGGGTTCCTTTTCTCCACATCCTCTCCAGTATTCATTATTTGTAGATTTTGTAATGATGGCATTCTGACTGATGTCATCTGTAATGATGGCACCTCTGTGAAGTGATATCTCATTGAAGCTTTGATTTGCATTTTGTTCTCTAATACTTAGTGATGTTGAGAATCTTTTCATGTACCTGTTGGCCATCTGGATGTCTTCTTTGAAGAAATACGTATTTAGGTTTGCTTGTTTTTTGATCAGGGTGTTCATTTTTTGTTGTTGAGTTGTATGAGCTGTTTGTATATTTTGGAAATTAAGTTTTCGTTGGTCACATCGTTTGCAAATATTTTCTCCCAGTCTGCATGTTGTCTTTTGTTTTGTTTCTGGTTTCCTTTGCTATACAAAAGCTTGTAAGTTTAATTAGGTTTCATTTGTTTATTTTTGCTTTTGTTTCTACTGCCTTCAGAGATGCACCTAAGAAAACATTTTATGTGAGAGAATGTTTTGCCTATGTTCTCTTCTAGGAGTCTTATGGTATCATGACTTCTATTTAAGACTTTAAGCCATTTTCAGTTTATTTTTATCTATGGTGTGAGTGTGTGTTCTAACGTCACTGATTTACATGTAGCGGTCCAACTTTCGCAACACCACTTGCTGAAGAGACTATCTTTTTTTCTCTTGTATATTCTTGTGGCCTTTGTCAAAGATTAACTGAACATAAGTATGTGAGTTCATTCTGGGCTCTTCATTGATCCATATATCTTCTTTTGTGTCAATACCATACTGTTTTGATCACTGTAACTTTACAGTATATTCTAAAGTTTAGGAGGGTCATGCCTCTTCCTTTGTTCCTTTTCCTCAGGAATGCTTTGGTAATTCTGGGTCTTGATGCAAATTTTAGGATTAGTCATTTAAGTTCTGTGAAAAAAAAGTCATGGGTAGTTTGATAAGAGATTGCATTAGATCTGTAGATTGCTTTGGGTAGTATAGTCATATTAACAATATTAATTCTTCCACTCCAAGAGTCCATACTGCTAATTTTCATCTCAATGCTTAAATTAAGCTCTAACAGAAGTAATCCCATATTTGAACAAATCATCACACATTCACATTATAAAAATAAAAATAGTGTCTTAGGTTCATATAACTACTAGCTTCTGACTATATAAAACCCAGCTGCCTTTCTTTGAGGTCAGCCAAGAAAAATCACTATACATCTTTCTTATCTAACACTGAAGATTTTCATGGCACAAGCTATTTGACACACAAGTCTCCAATGGAAAAAGAAAAAAAAAAAAAAAGCAAGGCCTGCAGACCTAGAACATAGTAGGTCCTTAATATATGTATGTTGAAAGAACAAATGCATCTATAATAGTAAAAGACTCCCATGCTTGGAATGTTTGTAACATCAATACAGGAATGTTAGAGAAATACCTGAAACATCAACAAAGGTCAATAATACGGGTAGGTGTTAGAAATCATAGCAGTCAAGTTGTTGTTTAGAACCATGCCTTTAAGTTTAGACTCATAGAAGAAAACCAAAAACTTATCCCTTCTAGCCTCTTACAGAAGCCCATACCAAATCAAAACAACACTGACAATAATAGGCAATAGGCCAGATCTAGGCCATGTATCTAGAGCCAGACATCCTGGAATGTGAAGTTAAATGGGCCTTAGGGAATATTACTATGAACAAAGCTAGTGGAAGTGATGGAATTCCAGCTGAGCTATTTCTAATCCTAAAAGATGATGCTGTTAAAGTGCTGCACTCAATAAGCCAGCAAATTTGGAAAAGTCAGCAGTGGCCACAGGACTGGAAAAGGTCAGTTTTCATTCCAATCCCAAAGAAGGGCAATGCCAAATGTTCAAACTACCACACAATTGCACCTATTTCACATGCTAGCAAGGTAACGCTCAAAATCCTTCAAGGTAGGCTTCAACAGTACATGAACCAAGAACTTCCAGACATACAAGTTGGGTTTAGAAAGGGCAGAGGAAGCAGAGATCAAGTTGTCAACATCCACTGGATCATAAAAAAAGCAAGGCAATTTTTTAAAAAATCTACTTTTGCTTCATTGACTATGCTAAAGCCTTTGACTGTGTAGATCATAACAAACTAGAAAATTCTAAGAGATAGGTATACATGACCACCTTACCTGACTCCTGAGAAACCTGTATGCAGGTCAAGAAGCAACAGTTAGAGCTAGACATGGAACAACAGACTGGTTCCAATTAGGGAAAGGAGTACGTCAAGACTATACGTTGTCACCTTGTTTATGTAACTTATATGCAGAGTACATCATGAGAAATGCCAGGCTGGATGAAGCACAAGCTGGAATCAAGATTGCAAGAAATATCAACACTCTCAGATATGTGGATAATACCACAATAATGGCAAAAGTGAAAAGGAACTAAAGAGCCTCTTGAAGGTGAAAGAGGAGAATAAAATAGCTGGCTTAAAACTCAATATTAAAAAATTAAGATCAGGGCATCTTGTCCCATCACTTCAAGGCAAATAGATGGGGAAAAAGTGGAAACAGTTACAGATTTCATTTTCTTGGGCTCCAAAATCACTGTGGATGATGACTGCAGCCACAAAATTAAAAGATGCTTGCTCCTTGAAAGAAAAGCTATGATAAATCTAGACAGCTTATTAAAAAGCAGAGTCAAAAATTTGCCAACAAAGGTCCGTACAGTCAAAGGTATGGTTTGTCTAGTAGTCATGTATGGATGTGAGAGTTGGACCATAAAGAAGGCTGAGTGCCAAAGAATTGATGCTTTCAAACTGTGGCTGGAAAAGACTCTTGAGAGTCCCTCGGGCAGCAATATCCAACCAGTCCATCCTAAAGGGGAAGAGAGACACACAAGAGGAACAGAAACTTTGAAAAACAACTCGCCAAGAAAAATCAAGAGCCACAGACACGTCACACTCCATGGCCCAGTCCTACCGTTCTTGGAAATACAGTCCCCACCTCCACCGCCCCCCCCCAAAAAAAATCATGAGAAAGAAAAGTCTGTAACATGACTATATTAGCCTCCTCTGGGTTTACCCAGCACCACATACACAACTCTGGAACAGTCACTTCTAAAGGAAGTTTACCTACCTGTCTCTGCCATAATACTTTGAGCATCACAACCAGAAACTGTACCTTATTAACCTTCTGGTTCCCAGTCTCTAGAATGGTATATGTACTCTGCAAATATTTTCTGAGAGCCTATTATGTGACCAGGACTGAATGAGGCATTAGGACCCACAACTGCATAATCCATACTCCAGTATACCTCATTTCTCATGATTTTTATAAGAATAAAAAAGTTATATAATATCAAAAAGTTTTATAATCAATATTTGTGCATAGTACTAGAATCATAAAAGTCAGCAACAGTGAGGAAACTGTTGGTCCAGGCCTTGAAAGCTAAGTAAAATTCACTAGAAAGCCAAAGCAGATGACGAAATGAGGGATTACAGGTGAAAAAAAGTAGAGAATACATTACATAACTATGTAAAATTATAATTATGAACTATATAAAGCTACATAAAAATGTTTCTATTAAATTAAAAAACTCTGTGTACCAATTTAGGTATTTGTTCTAACCATAGTTATGCCAAAAAGTATAAAAACACACAGAGACAGGAAAAAAATCCAACACAGTTTTCTAGAAGGTAGAATAATTGCTAATTTGTTTCCCTCTTATTTTATTTATATTATGCTTATATGTTACACACATATATTATATATTTTTGCTGTTGTGGTGGTTGATAGAAAGGAGAAATACTCAGTGCCAGAGTCTATTTACTACCATTCAAACTAAAAGTCCTAATTACAAGAAAGAGCATACTCAACAATTCACTAATTTCACAAGCACCTCCTGAGCACTAATAATGGACCTGACATGGTTTGGTGCTGGAAATACATAAATGGATAAAATAGTCCCTGCCCTCAGAAAGCTCTTAATTTGATGAATTACCACAGTGAGGTTTATTTGTCAATGATATTTTACTAATTGCTGAGAAGACAAAATTCTCTCAATAATAGTTCACTTCATAGGTGGAAGCTTTAGTTTGACAGAATGTAAAAGCTCCCTACTTCAGTCTACCTACAACATGGGCATATGACCTGTCATTGCTGCCAAGCAACTGTTTTTCTGAGACTCACAAATCAGATGAGGCAGATTCTTAAATTACATCAGTTCTATCAACAGCAGAAAGTGAATCAGTCAATGCCTAAACATACACCTCAGTAAATCTACAGATCTAACATCTTGGCTCACTAACAGGTGTTAATGCTTGAAGAATAACATTTGAATGGCCAATAATTCTAACACAAGTTTACTTACAGGATCTAATTTTCATAAGTAAAATCACTACAATCTGGGTATTTATGTGTTTTGTTTTATTTCACCCTTCATTTTTTGGTCTTTTTTTATTCCCAATTCTTATCATGAGTGATCAATATGCAGCACTGAGGAAAGATAAAAATCTTAATTTCACTCAAACTTCTAAAACTATTAGAAGAATTAGAAGCAATATGAACCTCTAATTGGTGAACACACTGTTTCTCCACTGAGACCATTTCTGCTAGCTACCAAGATAGAGTTTTTCAGTCAAAAGGTGTCTCCTTCTAAGCTGCAGGTTATTTGAAGAACAAATAAAACAAAGGAAAAAAGAAAAACAAAGGGAAAAAAAATTACGCCCTGCCCCCAAAGCCAAGATCTTCCAATGTCTTCCTCATAGAATATAAACCCAACTTGAGGATTTTTGTTACAGAATCTTCATATTTCACTAAATGACTTCTTAGTAGAGTTTTATTACCTATCACCTGTGTGTGTGTGTGAGTCACTCAGTCATGTCTGACTTTCTGACCTCATCGACTGTAGCCTGCCAGGCTCCTCTGTCCATGGAATTTTCCAGCCATGAATACAGGAGTGGGTAGCCATTCCCTTCTCCAGGGGATCTTCCTGACCCAGGAATCATTTATGTAATAAGAGCTATACTTTATCAGTTACTCAGAAGTAACAGCGTCAGTAGTTCATTAAACCAGAAATATTATAAGCACAATGGATCCATTTGGGTTTTCTCCACTTTGATTTATACTTTTCCTATTGCCACTGTCATCATCACCATCACATTTAACATTTATTAAGCAGTTTACATGTACCAGGAACTGGATATCACAGAAAGCACATACACAGTAGGTCATCTCTTCAAAACTACATTTTAAGCAACAGAGATCTAAGGAACTGTGTCTAAAGTCACACTAACAAGATCCCCATCTTTCTAACTTGAGAGCTCAACCTCTCAACCACTGTATTAGTCTCCTAGAGCTGCTTTTAAAAATTGCCACAAACGACATGGCTTAAAACAACACAACTTCATCCTCTCAAAGTTTTGGAGTCCAGAAGTCCAAAATCAGCTTCACTGGGCAGAAACCAAGGTGTAAGCTGGGCTTCCCTCCCTCTGAAGACTCTGGAGGAGAAGCTCATCGCCTCCTCCAGCTTCTGGTTGCTGCCAACATTCTAAACTTCAGATCTCCCTTGGCTCCATCTTCACTATGCCTTCTCCTCTGTGTATAATCAAATATCAAGATCCTTAATTTGATTACATCAACCATGTAAGGTAATACTACAAATTCCAAGGATTAAGAGAGGGATCTTTGAGGTTGGGTCTATTTTTCAGCCTACCACACCGTTAAACTCTACTGCTTCTTCAACTGATTTTTTCATGGGTTCCTAGTGTGGTGATGAATGAGAGATATTCCGGAAAGGTCCACGGGGAGTAGTATATACTCTTCTTTGGGAAAAGTCATCCAGGCAAGAGACATACATCTAAGATTAGAACCAATAAAATAAGAGAAAGACACATGTGGACTTCTATTGAAGTCATCAGCTCCACGCCAACACTGGAACCCCACTCTCCTTACTCCTTACCCCAGCGATATTTCCAGAGCCACAAACAAATGTTAAACCACTGCACCATTTCTTTAATAGGCCTGACTTCTCATGCTTTAGACCTTTGTTAATGCAATTTCTTCTTATCTTTATGCCTACTGAAATGCTACTCTCCTCAATGCTTTACCATCAAACCTATCAAGTCTTCCCTGATGTCCACACTCCTAATGACTCCTTTCCTGGCATTTGGCTTCTACTTCTTCAGTGTCACTTGTCATTAGTCCTGAATCATATAATTACTCATGGATGTATGTATCTTCCTAGAAAGTACGAGGTTCTTTAGAGCAAAGACTGTTTATCACCCCAGTGTATGGCAGAGAATTAGGCACAAATTCTAACTAAATTTACATTATAAAAAAGGAAGGAAAAGAGAAGAGGAGGGGATCTGAGAGGAAAATGAGGAGGGAAGGGAAAGGAAGAGAAGGGAGGGCAGGGTGAATGTTAAAGCCCAGACTGCTTTAAGAGAACAGAGAGAAATACAGTTCTTTCCAACACATATATGTGAAAACCTGGAAGAAAGAAGGTTTTCAAAAATGTCTGAAAGAAGAGTACCCGAGAGCAAGGGTGTAGGCCTTTCTTGGTACGCTCAAAGCCCAAGACTATAGAGAAATGATTCCATAGAGAACCTGCAAAGGAACCTCTGCATTCAGATACTTGTTAACTGGAAATTCCAAGGGTCCCTCCTAGGCCTGCTGAATCTGAATTGTGGGGTACTGGAAAATAAAATCAGCATTTAAAACAAAATTCTGAGTGATTCTGATGCCCACTAAAATTTGACATAATCATTACTCTCATAGGAAAAAAAGGAAAAGGTCAAACACAGAAGACTATTTTTTTTCCCTTTTGGCTCAATTCCCAAGGTCTGGTACTGGACTTGATGACTATTTTCCTTTAAAGGTAAAAATGAAAGCCCAGCTTCTAAAATGCCAAGACTGCAGGTTTGCAGTATGTTCCAGGGAAAAATGCCAACGACTTAGAAAGGGGATTTGGGAAAGGTGCCAGGATGATTCAACACTGAGCCCCTCCAGATTATGAAGACATTACTTTAATCAGGCTGGTCATAAGAATGATAGCCACAATTTGCCTGACATATCCAATCAATGACAGCCTTGTGCCAGTTTGTGGTTTTCTGTCATCTCAATTATTTTTCACTAAGTTAAATTCTTTTTGAAGATGCTTCAGGGCTTGAGAAATTATAAGGAATTCCCTGTGTCCCCTCCTGCAGTTATATCATAGATCTTACTGATATTGTGCTGCATTCCTCATTCTTCAAATTCCTTCTTAGAAATGATTTGTTACGAGTCTTCCTCAATTTTCTTATAAAATGTAACAGTTCATGCCAGGGTGCAACTAATCTCAGTGACACTTCACCCCATCACACTCTCAGATCTACACAGGCCCAGCAAAGATGACATCTGAGGAGGAGGTTGTCTCCAGGCTGTGGACAATCAATCACTCTATCATCTAGTATTGTGTTCTTTTGTTCTGTCATTTTTATAGGACATATTTGCTTTTCAAGGATCAATATTCAATTTAGCTTTCTATACACTATAAATCAAGTCTTTAAAAAGTGAAGAAAATGTGTTTCTGGTTTTGAAGTTATTTTAAACCACAGCCAGGTCCTAAGCTGAGCCCAATTAATAAGGCTCATTCTTGCAAATTCTAAGCACGAAGTATGAGCTATGAGAGGTAGGTTACATTTCTTCCCTTCTGTCAAAGAATTTTGCCATAAGAGATATTTTTAAGTAAAATAATGAGCTATAAATCAGTCTAATTAGAGAATTTGTAAGTACTCAGCAGATGTAAAATTGTAAGCTTTAAAGAAATAATTTCTTTTGCTCATTATTTCTTTCTATGGATGCTATAAAACATATTCATGACCAGTAACTTTTATATATGTAAAGACAGAATTATTAACATACTCACATAATATTTTAGTGTTATTTCATCAATGAGTTAAAATTAACAACCTGTTTAATTTAGAAATTTAGGATAAATGAACCTTATTTAACAGTTGTGATATACCATCAAATGCTGGTACCATCTACATATTTTAAGAAAGACTTGGTTAAACACAAATAAAATTATAAAAGAAACCTGTTTTATGCATTTAAAATAACTTATTTCTAAGTGTCCTCACAAAGCTTAAACAGATCTCTTCAACCCTATGGACTGGACATGTTTCTGAATTAATTTCCACCCAGAAACCCATGGGATGAAAATTCTAACTGTGTGATAAATTAAGTTGCCAAATGAAATGGATTAGTGATCACTGAAATTGCCTGATAAGCTGTCAGATCCACTTTGAATTGGGATTCATCCTCTGTCTTCCCCTGTTCATTAAGCTCCGAGTTCATGGCAACTCTAGTGACTGATTGCCCATTAACAAGCTGTTTATACGGGGAAGTATAGCTAGTCTAGTCAACATTCCTACACTTATACATTCATTTAAACATAATTCTCTGGTAATTTATTCTGTTCACAATCCCAGGATGTAAAAATATACCTCTACCCTGAAGTTTAACTCTGGACACAACAGAGATGTCATCTGTCATAAAATTAAAACTTAAAGCAAATCAGAGTTACCTTAAGGTCAAAAAAAGCCAGGGAAATTTAAAGCCATAAATTTACTTCTTCAAACAGTTACAAAAATAAAAAGAGTAGTGAAAACCTGGTGCCACTGCACTGATAGTATGCCAAAACAAAATATTTATTTCTGTCCCTATTCTAAAGCAAACACTGGCTGCTTTTACAACCAGACAGCTAAAACCAGTTAATAATGTTGAAAAATGCTTCCCAACATTTCTTTCTTATCAAAGTGACCAAAATCTTCCTTAATACTACACTAAGTGTAATAAAACGATTTGTTAATAAAAAAGCACCAAATCTGAGCTATAAGAATATTTTTCTTACTCAAGCATCAAACATTGACTCTGTTCTTTCTAAGTACATAGAATTTACTCCATATGGGGACTATTCATCAAATACAAATTTAATAAAAATCAGTAATTCCTCTGAAACTGCTGCAATTTAAAAAATCTCTATATCAGAAAAATATAAGAACGCTTACTTTCTAGAGACAAGCTAGTGTTCTTCACTATTATTTATGGAGCCTAATTTTTATATGAATTAATGACTCGAATTAAGAAATCAATGTCACTTTTCCCTTTCCCTACACATATAAACTAAGGCTTTAATTGAAGAAAAATTAAGTAAACTAACAGCCAAGTGACTACTTGGCTAACTAACAGAAGAGAATGAATATCATCTACATGTTTTAACCCCACAAGAAGAAGCTCCCCAAAAGTCATAAGGAAGAAAAATAACTTAGAAATTAAGCTGACTTGTATATGAAACAAATAAAACATACAATTTCTTTGGTTGAAATAAATAGAAGTATACATAAAATTATTTTTCAATTTTACTGTATAATTTTAAAAAATTAAAAAATTTACAAGTAAAGGAGCATAGAGGATTCCATATAAGGTCACACATGAGCATTAGACAGCTCCGAGGCCTCCTGAAATGTCATCTAGCACCGTTATAAAGTTCAGTTTTTAACTAGATTTAACCATAATCAACTACTGACAAGTCATGCAATTACAAGACAAACTATGGCAGAGAACATTTATATTTATTAACTACCAATAGAATTATGATTCTCTTATCCAGTCCCTTCATCCCACATAAGCACTGCTGCTTCCCCTTCCAAGGGACTGGTCCCCTCCTCCACAGTCTCAATCCAGCTGGCTCAGTACAAGTGGAAAGTAGCAATGAAACCACGGAATCCAATTTCAGAAGCTAGGGATGGTTTCAGTATATGTCAAGACTGTTTACAAAGCAGGGTCCTCTGGCTTACATGGCCCCTAAGGACTGCCACCCATTCTAGCCCAGGGGTGAGCTCTGAGATTTTCTGGCACAGAGAAAAGGTTCCAAGTTTCAGAGAAACTATGCTTTTCAACAACCTCTAAGAACCAAAGCCATGGCCATAAGACATCCTCAGGACCAAGTGCTGTTCTGGATCCTAGGTACTACTCTGCAAGGGACAGAAACAATACAACCCCTCCCCGCCACCCCCGCAAAAAAGAACACAACAGTTTCTCTCATTTCAAGGCACTGCAATGTCCATCTCTTTCCCCACTATCTTGAATTTCAGGAACAGAACAGTGGCAATGAACTTGAGCTACTGGGTCTCTCTACTGAGAAACATTCAGTACTGTTGTCCTGAAGCCTCCATCCAACCCAGTCACATCCAATGCCTCTAGGATACCACCACCACGCTATCTGTACCTTATTGGTGCCAACAAAATTTTACAGGTAAAATCCTGCATTCAATTCCACATATCAAAAGGTATATCTGCCATCTTCAAAGAAATGGAAATTTAAACAATAATAAAGTACAATTCAAAGGCATAGGTTAAAAAAATCATTAAAATTAACATTGATGAAGTTTGGGGAAATAAATTATCTTTTAACTTAAGTGATATAAATTCATTTAACCTTTCCATAAAGCTATTTGGCTACATACATCAAGTTTAAAAACTTTCATACTGCCATAATTTCACTTCAAGGAATATACTCCCCTTGGACTAATCAAAGATTTTTTACAAAGATCTGCTAGGATGTTTATTTCATCCTGTTGATAACAGTAAAAACAAGAAACAATATAAATTTCCAACAATGAGAGAATACTTAAATCAATATTCATGTGTATAACTGAATATCACACAGCAATTTAAAATGACATGTAAAAATGATCGCAGTGTTAAAAAATTAAGTGGCATTTTTCTACAATTCAAAATACACCTTTGGAATAAAAAGAAAATAACCTGAAGCAAAAACACTGAACTTAAACAATGATGTATATGCTGGGAAACACCATGGAGGTGTTTTATTCTTTTCTGTATTTTATATTTTCCCTATTTTAAATATTAAAGTGTATTCCTTTTGCAATAAGACACCCCCAAAAAAATACTAAAACATTTTTTAAAACCAACTGAATAGTATGTGTGACAAAATATAAACTTCCTAAGTGCACTGAAGAATTCTCAGAAAGAGAAAAAAATCCCTGAAAACATGGAATAAATGCCCAAGCAGCTCCAATCACTTTACCCCAGCATTTTTTTGTAAATTTTAGTCTCTTAAAGTCCCTTGAGGACTATGCTACTATTTAGCTCCAAGGGATATTCCATTAAAAATAGTGACAAAAGTGGTCAAAAATAGAAGTTGAAAACTCAGAAGGGAATTTTCTGGAAGTCACCCATTCCCATTTCTTTTGAGGATTCTTTGAGGACTTAAACACATCGCAAAACTTCTTTCTCATTTAATATTTCACTCCATCCTCATAGAGACCCTGTTTTCTGTCTATGCTCACCCTGGATAAAGCAAAAACACTGATATTCTTAACAGCTGGAAGCTCACACATAAACTTGTAGCCAGTGTTAAGAGTTCACCCCTCAAAAAATTGCTCTCACTCATCCTGCACTCACATCTGTCTGCTCAACTGTATTTCACAGGTTGATCAAACGACAGCTTTCCACACAGTGGTGATTTAGAAACTTTTCAGCAGGTTCCAGCACAGAACAGGAGGGAAAGTAAAGGCAGAGAAGGATGGAAAGTAATTCTTTCCCCTTTGCTTGGCTTCACTGGAATGGGTACTGGGAGAGATCTACAGAGGGAGGTAAGAAGTCGTTTCTGAACATTACTGTCTCCATGCTAACAACTAATGCTCCCAAAAACTTTAGCTATCGCCCCATAAGTAATTTGTAGCTAGCTACTGTCTAATAGACAGTTATCCCAAAATAAGAGGTCTGAGATTTCAGTAAATTTATAATGAACACTTGGGTTTTTTTTTGTTGTTTTTTTTTTTTTTTTCTTTTGAACACTTGGTTTTAATACTGCCTTACTCAACAGACTCGTAGGTCCCATCAAACTCTTCAGAAGCAATGAAAAGAACTGACTAAAAGGTGGAGGAACCATTTTAAAGAGGAAAAGCAATATAAAGACGCATAAGCCTCAGTGCTCAGTCAATAAGAAGAAAAACAATGCAGAACCTCAAAGAAATCATGGAAAGAAATGGAATATTAGTTTTATTCTGTCTACTTGCATAAAACGTACAATAACTGTTTAACTGTGGTTAATACTTCAATTGTAGTTCAACTTCTCAGACACGATGAACTCTAATAAGGAATTAAATGCTAATAAGGACCTAAATGCTCTATAGTTAAAATCTCAGGCTTCCTTACAGTAAGTAAAATTTTATAAGCTATTATTTACAACAAAAGCCTCAATCTGTTAACTCAAAATTTACATAACTGTAAATTTTTATTTGACCACTTCTAATTTACATTGGTTCATGGACCTAACACTCTAGGTTCCCATGCAATATTGCTCTTTGGTGGTTTAATCACTCAGTCCTGTCCGACTCTTACAACCCCAGGGACTGTAGCCTGCCAGGCTCCTCTGTCCATGGGATTCTGTAGGCAAGAATACTGGAGTGGGTTGCCATTTCCCTATAGCATCAGATTTTACTTCCATCAACAGTCACATCTACCACTGGGTTTTTGGGTTTTTTGTTTTGTTTTTGTTTTGACTCAACCTCTTCATTCTTTCCTAAGCTGTTTCTCCCCTCTTCTCCAGTAACATATTGGGCACCTACTGACCTGGGGAGTTCATCTGTCAGTGTCATATCTTTTCACCTGTTCATACTGTTCACGTGGTTCTCAAGGCAAGGATGCTGAAGTGGTTTGCTATTTCCTTCTCCAGTGGACCACATTTTGTCAGAACTTTCTACCATGACCCATCCATCTTGGGTGGGCCTACACAGCATGGCTCATAGCTTCACTGACTTAGAAAAGGCTGTGATCCATGTGATCAGTTTGGTGAGTTTTCTGTGACTGTGATTTTCATTGTGTCTGCCCTCTGATGGATAAGGATAAGAGGCCTGTGGAAGCTTCCTCTTCCACAGGAGGGAGGGACTGGCTGTGAGGAAATCTGAGTCTTGCTCTGACAGGGGGGCCATGCTTGGTAAATCTTTAATCCAATTTTCTGTTAATGGGTGGGGCAGTGTTCCCTCCCTATAGTTTGACCTAAGGCCAGGTAAGGGTTATGCTGGGGGTTACGACTTCCTTCAAAAGGACTTATGCGAGAACACCCCACGGTTTCCATGACTGCTGTATTCAGTGCCCCTGACCCCAAGGCAGCCCACCATCAACCCACACCTCTGCTGGAGACTCCTGGACATTCACAGGCAAGTCCGGGTCAGTCTCGTGTGGGTTCACTGCTCCTTTCTCCTGGGCACCAGGTTTGTTTGTGCCCTCCAAGAGTCTGTTTCCCCAGTCCTGTGGAAGTTCTGTAATCAGAGTCCCCTGGCTTTCAAATTCCCCAGGGATTCTCAATCTCTGCCAGATCCCCAGGTTGGGGAATCTGTTGTGGGCCATAGAACTTACACAACAGGGCAAAAACTTCTTTGATATAATTGGCATAGGAACCTGGAACATTAGGTCTATGAATCAAGGTAAATTGGAAGTGGTCAAACAGGAGATGCCAAGAGTGAACACTGACAATTTAGCAATCATTGAACTAAAATGGACCAGAATAGGCGAATTTAATTCAGACGACCATTACATCTACTACTGTGGGCAAGAATCCCTTAGAAGAAATGGAGCAGCCCTCTGAGTCAACAAAAGAGTCCAAATGCAGTACTGGGATGCAATCTCAAAAATGACAGAATGATCTCTGTTCATCTGCAAGGCAAACCATTCATTATCGCAGAAATCGAAGTCTATGCCTCAACCACTAATGCCAAAGAAGCTGAAGTTGAACGGTTCTATGAAGACCTACAAGACCTTCTAGAAGTAACACCAAAAAGAGATACCTTTTCATCATGGGGGACTGGAATGCAAAAGTAGGAAGTCAAGAAATACTTGGAGTAACAGGCAAACTTGGCCTTGGAGTACAAATGAAGAAGGGCAAAGGCTAATAGAGTTTTGCCAAGAAAACACACTGATGATAGCAATCACCCTCTTCCAACAACACAAGAGATGACTCTACACATGGACATCACCAGATAGTCAATACCGAAATCAGACTGATTATATTCTTTGCAGCCAAATATGGAGAAGCTCTATACAGTCAGCAAAAAAAAAAGACCAGGATCTGACTATAGTTCAGATAATGAACTCCTCATTGCAAGATTCAGACTTAAGTTGAAGAAAGTAGGGAAAACCACTAGACCATTCAGGTATGACCTAAATCAAATCCCTTAGGATTATAGAGTAGAACTGACAAATAGATTCAAGGGATTAGATCTGACAGACAGAATGCCTGAAGAACTATGGACAGAGGATCGTAACACTGTACGGGAGTCTTTAATCAAAACCATCCCCAAGAAAAAGAAATGCAAAAAGGCAAAATGGTTGTCTGAGGAGCCCTTACTAATGCCTGAGAAAAGAGAAGTTAGGGCAAAGGAGAAAAGAAAAGACATACCCATCTGAATGCAGAGTTCCAAAGAATAACAAAGAGAGATAAGAAAGCCTTCCTCAGTGATCAATGCAAAGAAATAGAGGAAAATAGAATGGGAAAGACTAGAGATCTCTTCAAGAAAATTATAGATACCCAGGGAACATTTCATGTAGAGATGGGCACAATAAGGGACAGAAATGGTATGGACCTAATAGATGTAAAAGATATTAAGAAGAGGTGGTAAGAATACACAGAAGAACTATATAAAAAAGATCTTCACCACCCAGATAACTATGATGGTGTGATCACTTACCTAGAGCCAGACACCCTGGAGTGCAAAGTCAAGTGGGCCTTAGGAAACATCACTCTGAACAAAGCTAGTGGAGGTGATAGAATTCCAGCTGAGCTATTTCAAATCCTAAAAGATGATGTTGTGAAAGTGCTACATTCAATATGCCAGCAAATTTGGAAACCTTACCAGTGGCCACAGGACTGGAAAAGGTCAGTTTTTATTCCAATCCCAAAGAAAGGCAATGCCAAAGAAAGCTCAAACTACTAAACAATTGCACTCATCTCACACAGAAGCAAAGTAATGCTCAAAATTCTCCAAGGTAGGCTTCAACAGTACATAAACCGAAAACTTCCAGATGTTCAAGTTGTATGTAGGAAAGGTAGAGGAACTAGAGATCAAATTGCCAACATCTGTTGGGTCATAGAAAAGGCAACAGAATTCCAGAAAAACATCTACTTCTGCTTCACTGACTACGCTAAAGCCTTTGATTGTGTGGATCACAACAAACTGTGGAAAATTCTTAAAGAGATGGGAATATCAGACCACCTTACCTGCCTCCTGAGAAACCTGTGTGCAGGTCAAGAAGCAACAGTTAGAATGGGACATGAAACAATGGACTGGTTCAAAATTGGGAAGGGAATATGTACATCAAGGCTGTATACTGTCACCCTGCTTATTTAATTTATATGCAGAGTACATCATGTGAAATGCCAACCTGGATGAAGCAAAAGCTGGAATCAACAAAAATCAATAACCTCAGATACGCCAATGACACCACCCTTAAGGCAGAAAAGCAAAGAGGAACCAAAGACTGTCCTGATACAAGTAAAAGAGGAGAGTAAAAAAGCTGGCTTAAAACTCAACATTCCAAAAACAAAGATCGTGGCATGATGTCCCATCACTTCATGGCCAACAGATGAAGAAACAACATAAACAGTGACAGACTTTATCTTCCTGGGCTCAAAAATCACTGCAGACTGTGACTGCAGCCATGAAATTAAAAGACGCTTGCTCCTTGGAAGAAAAGCTATGACCAACCTAGACACCATATTCAAAAGCAGGGACATTACTTGGCCAACAAAGGTCTCTCTAGTCAAAGCTATGGTTTTTCCAGTAGTCAGGTATGGATGTGAGAGTTGGACTAAAAAGAAAGCTGAGCGCCGAAGAATTGATGCTTCTGAACTGTGGTGTTGGAGAAGACTCTTGAGAGTCCCCTGGACTGCAAGAAGATCATTCATTCAATCCTAAAGGAAATCAGTCCTAAGTATTCATTGGAAGGATTGATGCTGAAGCTGAAACTCCAATACTTGGCCACCCTTGTGAAGAACTGACTCACTAGAAAATACCCTGATGCTGGGAAAGAATAAAGGCAGGAGGAGAAGGGGACAGCAGAGGATGAGATGGTTGGATGGCATCACTGACTCGATGGACATGATTTTGAGCAAGATCTGGTAGCTGGTGATGGTCAGGGAAACCTGGCATGCTGCAGTCCATGGGGTCGCAAAGAGTCAAACATGACTGAGCAACTAAACTGAAATTTTTATTTATCAAATAACTGCTTACCTACAATCTCCCACCTGTTGGTAAACTAAAAGAGCTTAGATGATGTCTGTTTTTCTCACCATTTTCTCTCTCTCACACTTAGCAAAAGGCTTGTCATATGGCAGATAAGTCACATATATTTGCTGAATGAATCATGAAACGTGATTAAAGGCATTCTCATCAACATCAAGATTAAGCAAGAATGTCTTATCACAAATAACATTATCATGGAGTATCCATCCAATGCAATAAAAAGGGTAGAGAAATATTGTTTCTATCAATGTGTATGCCTAAAAACCCAAAAGAATCAACTGAGAAGCTACAAAAACTAACTGTGGTAAAGAAGGTGGGCAATTAATACCTTTTCTATATTACTAAAAATAACCTGGTAAAATAAATAATAGAAAAACTATACCCATTCATGATAGTAACAAAATTATAAACTTTCTAGGATAAAACAGGGCTTCCCGGGTGGCTCAGAGAGTAAAAAAACCGGCCTGCAATGCGGGAGACCTCGGTTCAATCTCTGGGTCGGGAAGATCCCCTGGGGAAGGGCATGGGAACCCACCCCAGTGTTCTTGCCTGGAGAATCCCATGGACCGAGGAGCCTGGTGGGCTGCAGTCCGTGGGGTCGCAAGTGTTGGACACAGCTGAGCAGCTAAGCACTGTAATACAGCACAGAATAAAGCAACTGTGTGAGATCCACGTGATGAAACTGCAAAGCTTCACTGAGGGTTATTAGGAAAAAGGGGCTTAAATAAAGGTAGCAGTCAGCACCATTCCTAGATAAGAAGATGCATTATATTAAAGACGCCAAAACTCTTTGAATAACCTAAATTTCAACCATATTCCATTGATATTTCTGAGATTTCTGCTGTGATGGTAGTTGTTTTTCTTTTTTGTTTTGATTTTAACTTTGATGAAACAATTCTAAAATTTTTCTGGTAGAATAAAAGCATGAGATATACCAATAAATAAATAAAAGGCAGACAAAAAGCAGAAGCTGAGGGAGGAGTCACAGATCCCAAACCAGAACACACATGTAATAATTACAATAATTTTAAAACACACACCACGACCTCATATCTTTCACAAGCATATATTTTATGTGCTGCTTAATATAAAGAAACAATTTAAAAGATAGAAGAAAAGTATTCTTGCTAATATATATTAAGCTTACCCCCTAATTATAAAAAGACAAATGCCTGATAAACCTAGTAAGGAATATAAGCATAAAACCTTAAAAAAATGCAAGTGCCCAATCAATATAAGAAAAAAGCATTCAATATCACTCATAATAAGAGCAACTGAATAATATTAGCAATATTAAGCTAGTAAGACTGATTTTACAATGATGTAACCTAGTATTTACAAAAATTTGCACTTCTATATCACCCTTGAGAAAGTAAATTAAAAGATTCTTTTTAAGGAGCAATGAATATCAAAATCATTTCTCAAAATATTATATCCTTTTACCTAATAACTCTTTTTAACTAAAATATTTTTGACGAAATAAGCAGACATAAAAATTTTGGGATGAGGACATTCATTATAGTTTTATTTACAAAAGTGAAAACAACAGAATAATAATCATTTAAAATCATGTTCGTAGCATTTAAGGAAATGAAAAGTGGGATCTACATAAATGGAGGAAAAAGCAGCTTGTAATACAGCACATACAGTATTGCTGCAAAGTACACAACTTATAGCTGTATATATACAAACATTTTAAAGATTATAAGATATAAAACAAGGTATTAATAGTGATTTTTCTGGATTAAAAGTTGACATTTTATTTCTTTATACTTTTCTGCATTTCCCAACTTTTGCAATAAATATGCATTAGTGTTATATTCAGAAAAAATAAATGTTATACATTTTAAAATTACCAATACTATATAACATTAAATGAGTCTTATTGATAAGGTATTATCTACAACGCAAACACAAACTATTAACACATAACCTTATTTTGAATGTGTCTGTAAGACTACATTACAGGACTTTTTTTGTATCTGTATTCAGCAAAATGACAGGCTTTGTGGGATATTTCACATGTGGAAATAGACATGATGTTTTCTTTCTGAAATTGCCTTTTTTTCCCCCCAAAAGTAGGTTTGAGAATACCTTTTCTAAGACCATTTTCTCTGGTTTTGGTCTTCCCTCCGCCAAAAGTAGAACTGAGAGTAATGGTAGCTGTATCAGTTTTAGTAACAGTACTTTCACAGCACGAAGCTGTCTGTGTTCCAATTGCTGCTATCTACAGGAGGAAAATTTATTACATGTATGTCTTTACGAACCTAATAAGGAACTACATAAAACACTCCCATCCTCGGCTATAGGAAAATAACATTTACAATTTTTACTTTATTTCTTCACTTACACAAGCCTTAATAGATTATTAGCTACAAAAATACTATAAAATTTGATTTGTCAAAATTGTCAGTATATTTTATACATTCATTAAAAACTTATTACTTCATCTATGTCAGGCACTATTTTTAAAAACAACATAGAAAATATCAAGCATTGGCATGGATACAGAACACACTTATTATACAGCAGGATCTAATAAATATGAATAGGCACATATCCAATGATAAAATTACTCTACTCTTGGATATAAACCCAAGAGAAATATATAGATAGCTATTCACAAAAACACACATATACACATACACACATACAAATGTGCTAGGTTGTTTACTACAGGAGAAAGACACCCAAAATTGAAATGAAATGATCATCAACATTAGATTGGATAAATTATGGCGTATTCACAAAATGAAATATGACATAATAATGAAAAGCAATGACATATATGCTTAACAATAAATCCTGTAAGTACAATGATGACTAAAAGAACCAAACACTGAGACATATACACCATATGGTTCCATTTATATAAAAAGAGTCAAAACTAACAAGCGTGCGTGCATGCTTCAGTTGTGTCTGACTTTCTGTGACCCTGTAGACTGTATCCTTCTAGGCTTCTCTGTCCATGGAATTCTCCAAGCAAGAATACTGGAATAGGTTGCCATGCCCTCCTCTAGGGGATCTTCCAGACCCAGGGGTCAAACCCACGTCTCCT
Source organism: Cervus elaphus (assembly GCF_910594005.1). Lineage (NCBI taxonomy): Eukaryota > Metazoa > Chordata > Mammalia > Artiodactyla > Cervidae > Cervus > Cervus elaphus. Next base: position 7,516,420 of record NC_057837.1, on the reverse strand, counting down.
GTGTCTCCTGCATTGCAGATGGATTCTTTACCCACTGAGCCACCTGGGAAGCCCCAAAACTAACATATGCCACTACAAGTCAGGACAGTGAACCCACTACGATGTATTCACTACAAGATATTAGGGGAGGCCAAGAGCTCTTCCAGGGGACTGATAATGTTCTGCTTTTTGATCTGGATGAAGTAACACAGGTGTACCAATTTGTATCCAAAATATTTTGGATTAAATGAACATATTTTTCCAGTGATTTCAATTCTAATTTCAAATTAGCCTTATTTCAGTTTTACTGAAAAAAAAATACATTAAAATAACATTAATTTTAAGCAAGTAGGGGTGATTATTTAAAGACATTTCTATAAAGTAACATTTCTTCCATTACATGCAACTCCATTTCCTGATTTGCCTATGTAAATATTCAGATACACTATATTAAGTTATGACCAAGGATTAAATGGTTACCTACCCAATCATATGTCAGAAGCTTGACTTCTGTCACGATTATGACATTCACAATTAATGCAGTAAAAACACATCACTAAAGTAAACAAAAACAATTATTTTCCCTTCATCACTAGTTCATAGTAATTACCAACAACATTGTAGAAACTTAGCTTTTATCTTTAAAAAAATGGGCTTTTCCTGGACACAATTCAGTACACAAGACGGTATAACAGCTGCAGGTATAGAATGTAGTACAAGCCCCTTCAGGTGGTTATATGTCTGTCTGTGCGTAAGATCTGAAGTACATGCATAATTTACCCTGTGACACTGACAGAAAAAATCACTTTTCTGATATTAGAAATAAGCAGTAAAATTCTGCTACTGTTTACTGAATGTCTATATGCTAAGCACTGATGCAGGAACTTTCTATGTATTAATATCACCTCTTTTGATTTTCACAGCAGCCCTATGAAGTAGGCCCTGTTATGATCTCCATTGTACCAATTAACAAACTAAGGCTCGGAAAGGTAAATAATTTACTGGTCATTTGGCCCAGAAGTTAAAAAGGCATATTTAAAATAATGATTGATCTGACATCAAGACCTCTATGATTAACTACAATGTAAATGTATCTCTCCTTATCATCATGTTGGGGGAAGGAAAATTTATTACTAAAGTAAACAAAACAACCTTTTCCTCACTTGCTACTTTAAAAATTCTTTTTATGGCAAACCAAATTCATCTTGTGACCAAAGCCAACCCATTAGAGATGGAAAGTTAACCATTTTTCCATTATACACTCCACAATCCACAAATGAATAAATATCACATCTCCTATGAAATATTTTTCTGTGATTGTGGTACAACTAAAATTGTGTCTAATAATACTGAACCAGAAAGTAAACCGACGTATTCTTTCCCAGGCTCTAACAAAGACCCAAACTCTGACCAACACTTTTAGTACAAAATTATACAGGGACCTAGTCACAGAAATGTCTCATTATATACGCTGTTACATACCAAAAAAAAAAAAAAAATTGTACAGAAGCTCTATTGTTTACAAAAAATACTGAGGGGAACTCAAATGCCCTTCAACGGGTGAAAAGCTGAACAAACTTTGGTATATCAAGGCAATGGACTCGCTGCTCAGCAACAGCAAGGACCGAACTGATACATGCAACAACCGGAATGAACCTCAAGGGCTTTATGCTCAGCAAAAAAAAAAAAAAAAAAAGTCAGTTTCAAAAGGTTATATGTACACACAGGTATATTTAAAATGGATACCAACAAGGATCTATGATATAGCACAGGGAACTCTGATCAATGTTAGCGGCAGCCTGGATGAGAGGTAAGTTTGAGGGAGAATGGATACATGTATATATATGGCTGAGTCATTTTGCTGTGCATCTGAAATTATCACAGCATTGTTAACTGATTAACAACTAACTACAATATCAAATAAAACATTTTTTAAAAGGTTACGTGCTATATGATTCCATTTATATAACATTCTTAAAATGATAAAAATAAAGAGATGGAGAACAGAGAGGGGGCAGGTAGGTGGATTCCACTACAAAGGGCAGCAGGAGGGAGTTATTTTATTATGAAATAGAAGAGTTTTGTATGGTGGTGGTGGTGGTGGTTACAAGAATATATACATGGGTAAAATTTACATAGAACTACACACACACACACACACACACATGAATGCAGGTGAAAACTGCTGAAATTTGAATAAGCTATATAGTCCAGTTAATAGTAGTGCACCAATGTCAATTGACATTGGTTTTGATATTGTACTATAGCTATAGGACTTACACAAGACTCTGTACTATTTTTGCAATTTCCTACAATTTTTTCAATATAAAAAGTTTAAACAAACAGTAGCCCTGGGTGTGAGAGCCTGAACTGGAACCTGGTCTGCCTGAATCAAAACCTTCTGTTCCTTCCTATGGTCCCCATGACCTACAAAATCCACTCTATTAAAATAATAGCCAGGACATGGAAGCAACCTAGATGTCCATCAGCAGACGAATTAATAAGAAAGCTGTGGTACATATACACCATGGAATATTACTCAGATATTGAAAAGAATACATCTGAATCAGTTCTAACAAGGTGGACGAAACTGGAGCCTATTATACAGAGTAAAGTAAGCCAGAAATACAGTATACTAACCAATACAGTATGCTAACACATTTTATGGAATTTAGAAAGATGGTAACGATAATCCTGTATGTGAGACAGCAAAAGAGAAACAGATGTATAGAATAGTCCTTTGGACTCTGTGGGAGAGAGCAAGGATGGGATGATATGGGAGAATGGCGTTGAAACATGTAAACTATCATATGTGAAACGAATCGCCAGTCCAGGTTTGATGCATGAGACAGGGTGCCTGGGGCTGGGGCACCGGAATGACCCTGAGGGAGGGGGTGGGGAGGGAGGTGCGAGGGGGATTCAGGATGGGGACACATGTACACCCATGGAGGATTCAAGTCAATATATGGCAAAACCAATACAATACTGTGAAGTAAATAAATAAATAAAACTGAAAAAAATAAATAAAATCAAACCTACTGCTAACTGAAAAAAAAATAAAATAAAATAAAATAAAATACACCAAACCAAAAAAACAAACAAACAAACAAACAAATATGCATTATTTGCTGCAGAGAAGAATATAAGATTTAGGCAGCTCATCCTGGGTCACATTTAAAGAACTCTAAGATTAAAGTTAAATAGAGGAAAATGATAGAATAGGAAAGACTAGAGATCTCTTCAAAAAAATTAGAGATACCCAGGGAACATTTCATGCAAAGATGGGCACAATAAAGGACAGAAATGGTAGGGACCTAACAGAAGCAGAAGATATTAAGAAGAGGTGGTAAGAATACACAGAAGAACTATACAAAAAAGATCTTCACCACCCAGATAATCATGATGGTGTTATCACTCACCGAGAGCCAGACATCCTGGAATGTGAAGTCAAATGGGCCTTAGGAAGCATCACTATGAACAAAGAGTGGAGGTGATGGAATTCCAGTTGAACTATTTCGAATCCTGAAGGATGATGCTGTGAAAGCACTACACTCAATATGCCAGCAAATTTGGAAAACTCAGCAGTGGCCACAGGACTGGAAAAGGTCAGTTTTCATTCCAATCCCCAAGAAAGGCAATGCCAAAGAATGCTCAAACTGCCTCACAATTGTACTCATCTCACACGCTAGCAAAGTAATGCTCAAAATTCTCCAAGCCAGACTTTAACAGTATGTGAACCATGAACTTCCAGATGTTCAAGGTGGATTTAGAAAAGGCAGAGGAACCAGAGATCAAATTGCCAACATCTGCTGGATCATAGAAAAAGCAAGAGAGTTCCATAAACATACCTACTTCTACTTTATTGACTATGCCAAAGCCTTTGACTGTGTGGATCACAATAAACTATGGAAAATTCTGACAGAGAAGGGAATACCAGACCACCTGACCTGCCTCTTGAAAAACCTGTATGCAGGTCAGGAAGCAACAGTTAGAACTGGACATGGAACAACAGACTGGTTCTCAAATAGGAAAAGGAGTACGTCAAGGCTGTATATTGTCACCCTGCTTATTTAACTCTTATTTAACTTATATGCAGAGTACATCATGAGAAACACTGGGCTTGGAAGAAGCACAAGCTGGAATCAAGACTGCCAGAAGAAATATCAATAACCTCAGATATGCAGATGACTCCACCCTTATGGCAGAGAGTGAAGAAGAACTAAAGAGCCTTTTGATGAAATTGAAAGAGGAGAGTGAAAAAGTTGGCTTAAAACTCAACATGCAGAAAACTAAGATCATGGAATCCAGTCCCATCACTTCATGGCAAATAGATGGGGAAATAATGTAAACACTGAGAGATTTTATTTTGGGGGGCTAGCAAATCACTGCAGATGGTGACCGCAACCATGAAATTAAAAGACACTTGCTCCTTGGAAGAAAAGTTATGACCAAACTAGATAGCTTATTAAAAAACAGAGACATTGCTTTGCCAACAAAGGTCCGTCCAGTCAAAGCTATAGTTTTTCCAGTAGTCGTGTAGGGATGTGAGTTGGACTATAAGGAAAGCTGAGAGCTGAACAGTTGATGCTTTTGAACTGTGATGTTGGAGAAGACTCTTGAGAGTCCCTTGGTCTGCAATGAGATCAAACCAGTCAATCCTGAAGGAAATCAGGCCTAAATATTCACTGGAAGGACTAATGCTGAAGCTGAAACTCCAACACTTTGGCCACCTGATGCAAAGAACTGACTCATTGGAAAAGATCCTGATGCTGGGAAAGACTAAAGGCAGGCAGAGAAGGGGACAACAGAGGATGAGATGGTTGGATGGCATCACTGACTCAATGGACATGAGTCTGAGTAAACTCTGGGAGTTGGTGATCAACAGGAAAGTCTGGCATCCATGGGATCACAAAGAGTCGGATACGACTGAGCGACTGAACTGCAACTGAACTGCAAGACTGAAGTTTGGAAAGCATTTGGTTGGGAAAAATTCTAAATATCAAATCCTTTCATTCACGACAACCAGGCGTTCCAATGCACTAACGCAGACATGGGAAGAGAACTTTACACAGCGGAAAGTGATGACGCGGCTGCTTTGGCAGCTTGGCTGGGCACACCGCCTCCCACTCCCCTCTCACCAGAGGCAGCTCCTGAGTTTCCTGCCATGCCGCCTTGTTCACCTGAACGTTAACAGCTGTTCCTCTCCTGACACACCAGGCAAACAAGCAGCACAGCAGAAAGCTGTAAATAAAGTCATTACACTGCACCTTTGGCAGCTCTTTCCATGTGCCTAAGAACTTCCTGACGAGGCTGTCCTTGGGAGATGCAGAACACGGCCAAACTATAATTACCTCAGCCAGAGGTAGGCCAACAGTGCCAAATGGTTTTTGGAGTTGCTGCCTGCCTTTGTATAAATTTGTCAAACTCTTGTACACTATGTGACAGCTATGAAAAAATTACACAAGCAAGGACAAAGCATCCAAAGAGTAACGGGATGTTTTCCTGTTAATGATGCTTTCTCTTTAGCACCATTTTATTTCACTAAAATTATTTTTATTTCTTGATCAAATAAATTGTTTTTCTTAAATAAGCCAAATTGTGTTCACTGTGTCAAGTCCCCATTGTTGAATGTGCTATGGGTCAAAGATGCTATAAACTCAATTGTGTAGTTCAATGTAACAAATACAGAGGACGAGGTGTTTATTAAGATCATAAGGACAAGACACTACTTTGAGAAATTACACCAGAAGTGGAAAAAACACCAGTCTATAGCCTCAACGGAGAGATAAATGAGTATACAGTTAACAAAACTCAAAGAAAACCATATTTACTAGCATTATTAAGTATGCTATCAAGGCAAATTCAATGTTATGTTAATAACAAGAAAGAGAAAACTCATGGGAGTAGTCTTAAGGCATTTAAGAAGGAAATAAATGTCAACAACTGTACTCCATATGGCAGAACTGGGATCAATGACTGGAAATTACAACAATATAGAGGAGATCCAGTGATGTACAGATACTATGAAACTGTTAGTCGCTCAGCCGTGTCCAAGTCTTTGCGACCTGATGGACTATAAGCCTGCCAGGCTCCTCTGTCCATGGAATTCTCCAGGCAACAATACTGGAGTGGGTTGCCTATTTTCTTCTCCAGGGGATCTTCCAGACCCAGGGATCAAATCCAGGTCTCTCACATTGCAGGCAGATTCTTTACTGTCTCAGCCACCAGGGAAGTCCCAATGTATATATATTTCTTAATTAAATAATTAATTTCTTTAAATTAAAGCTCACGTTTATGGAATGTAGGGCACACACCAAGGACCGTTCCTACTGTGTCGTTTGACTTTAAACGTCACCAGAGTGAACCCTGAGACAACACTGAGTGCTAACTAACTTCTGTATTCCTGGAAAGCAAGGTCTGTCAAGAAATCAACCCCCACCCTTCTGTGTTCTGGAAAACAGCTTACTACAAAGAGCCAGTCTTCCCCATAGGACTGAGATAAAACTCCCAATGACCCCTTGTATCCTATGACAAGACCAAGGCACAGACTCTCCAAATTCCCACTCTTTGTCTCATAAATGATTGGCTGAACTATTTGTACCCATCAGCCAGAATGGTTGATCAATGCCTATTAACCAGACTTGACCAAACTTTATTCAGGCTTCTTTCCTTCCTCCAAGCCCCTGAACTCTGACCTACCCTTGAGCAATGGAAGGTAAACAACCCCTCTTTAATGACCCCTTCCAAAATAAGATGCCTCAAGGAAAAATGTTCCCTGACCAACTGTCCAATCATGCCACCCACATCCAATGTTCATGCCTCTCTGTAAAAAAAATGTCCTTTTCTGCTTGAACTTTGAGATGCTTGCTTATCTCATAGTCAAAGCGGTTCTTCCTATCGCAGTATTCTTTCTCCTCCTACTGAGATAATTCTCCACCCCTTGTTGTAATAATCTTTTTGAATAATGCTTCTCTTTACCTAAGTCTGCATTTGTTTTTAAACCTTTTAACTTGCAAAGAGCCTAACTTTACAGAACACAAATTAAAATTAAGAAATATCCAATTACTGATATTTATTTTTATAGAATCACAAACATAACGTATTTCTTGAGATACAGTTACATGGTAAAATATATAAAAGATACAGACCACTATAAAATAAACTAAAATTAAAATTTAACATTAATTGTTATTTTCCCAATGTTTGAAACCCCAAATTATAAGATCATTAATCATAAAATAAACCATTAAAAACAAACATGAATAGCTGAAACCAAGCAACTGAGTTTGGAAACTACAGAAATAATTTCTTTATATTTTACTTCTGTCTGGTGTAGATCAAACTTATCTCTTTACAAAGTCAAAAGAAGGAAAAGCTTAATGAACTTGCTTTTATGTTGACCAACTATTAACTGAAGCATTAAATCAACAATAATACAGCTGCTAAAGTTCTTTCCAAGGAACTTTCTGCAACAACCTGTTACTTTTTCAGGGGTCCAGTACCCTAGTTACAACTTAGCATGGATACCATGTAGAGTTAGCACATTAACTGCAGCACATACATAAAACAAATCTCAATGTCTTTAATACATGACATTTCTATCTCTGGAAGGGTATTTTTTCTTAAATACTTATATTCCTATTTATGAAAAAATATTTTTAAACAATAAATATTTTGTATTGCAAGCAGATGGGGTACAGGGTCCCCAGAGAAAGAGAATCAGGCATGGCTTTCTTGATTTTAAAGAAGTCATTTCTGGCCTAAGTCACTTTGTGATCTAAGCCTGGGTAACAATGAACACATCTTGAACAATGAACACACCCTTGAACACATCTCAGTAATTACTGATCTTACCGGAAGTGAAGGAATGCAGGAACAAAGGAGAAACAGTCAAGAAACAACAGTTTAGCAGTAAAACAGAGTCCTAGTTCCTCCTTAAGGGATACAGATAACAATTCGTGTGAGTTAGGCAGGAACAAAGACCCCCATCCAGATGGAGCATGGAAAGATGATAATGACCTTTTCTGACTTCAACCAACTAAAACTTGGGCTCTGTCAACCTTTGCCCCAGCTCTAAGCAGAATTCTTCTCTGCTCAAGCCCCTTCATGAGTATGCAAGTACCCTTAGCATAAAAATTCCCCAATCTTACTATTCTGGGAAACACTGCTTTGGAAAAGATCCCCAGTGTTCTTCTTACTTGCTGTAAGTAATAAATCTTTCTTTCTCTCAAGTTTTGGCTTGGTTGTATCTTTTGGCCTAATACCCCCCAAGACGCAAATCCAGATTTAGGGCAACAGTATAACAAACACATCACAAAATATCAATTACTCACCCGCATTGACTATAGCATCCACCTCTAGCAATGTGATGTCACCTCTATACAGAGAAACTTTCTCACTCAAACTTTTCTTCACCTGTGATGGTTCCTGAGTATTTTCTTCTGTAAGAAAGAAGGGATGTATATTAATAGTAATATTATTTTTTTAATAGTAATATTCTTAGTTAACTTAATATAGACAATTTTAATATAAGAGCCAATATGTGTCACACTCTGACACATTAGACAAGTGGAAATAAATGTGTAACTATTACCAGGAATGTGGTCTGTTCCCGAATTATCAAGTACTCCTCAATACAAAATGCAGTATCATATATATAATAGGCATTCAGTAAATTTAGCCCAATTATATTGGTCAACAAAACGTTCAATTCTTGCTATTAACATTATAAAGATATGAATTTTAAGATATAATTATTTACAGCTGGTTTCACAAGAATATGAGAAAAAAATGTGCAAACTACCTACAAAATAATGAACAAGTTTGTTTCTATTTTGTTCAAGTCACCTAAACAGCATCCTTGAAAACAACATTTACTCAGAACAAAAAAATGTAGGTTCTGCTCTTTGCTGTGTAACAAGCTGTCCCTTGGAATGGCAGGGGATCAAGAACACAGGGCGGTGTGAAACATCTCCTTTATCAAATTCTGTAAACCTTTCCCTCTAGAGGGCACTGCTAGATTTAAAAGAGAAAAGGCTCTGTCCTGCACACACCAGTCAGCATGCTGGTATATTTAAAACAAGCCAAACATTACCTTCTAAAACCTGATATATTTTTAATGTTACTATAATCTGTATTTTCATGTATTTTAAACAAATAATAATATTAAAATATATTAAACAAAGCTATATAAAGTCAATGTTTTAAAATACATGGAATTGCTATATATAAAAAGTTTTCTAATATATTTTTAGGAAAGATGATTTATAAACTCAAGTGTTTTTAACTATTTATGAATACGTGCAAGTGTTTCAAGGGGGAGGTAATGCTATTGATTCACAAAGACACTGTCAAATAAGCAGGAAATTTTGAGGGATGTGGTGGATCAGAGGTGGTAGGTTACAAGCCACTTAAATCATCTTTGGGTTCCAATAACCAAAGAAGAAGTTGGCCAAGACTAAGGTAATCAATCTGTGGCCATAAAAGTGATCTTTCCTCTCTTCATCTCCAAAGCATCCCCTTCTTTGCAGCCACTTCTCTCCTTAAAGGATTCTAATGAATTATTCATTGGTGGTGGTATGCATGCATGCTCAGTCACTCAGTCACATCTGACTCTTTGCGACACCACCAGGCTCCACTGTCCGTGGAATTTTTCAGGCAAGAATACTGGAATGGGTTGCCATTTCCTTCCTCAGGGGATCGTCCCAACTCAGAGACTGAACCTGTGTCTCCTGCATCTCCTGCACTGGCAGGCAGATTCTTTACCACCGAGCTGCCAGGGAAGACCCTTGGTGGCGGTAGTAATACTAAAAATAATAAGTAGGAAAATAATGTGGGAGAACTGTATGTTAAAACAACAAATATTTCAGAAGACTTCAAAATAAAAAACCCTTACAGCAGACTTGACCACCTCAGGGAATCCTAGAGTGCTGTTTTCCTAAGTCAGGTAAAGAGGAAGAGCTTAGACTTTTCTACCAGACTGTTCAAAGCTTGGTTCTACCAATTAACAACTGGGTGACCTTAGGTAAGTTATCTATTTTCGTCATGTCTCAGTTCATAAATTACTGGCTCCTTTACAGTGAACATGAGCTCATTACTTAGAACTTAGAATGTTTGAATAATATTTGATCCACTGTAAGTTCTCAGTTTTTCATTCAGAAAACTAAGATCATGGCATCTGGTCCCATCACTTCATGGCAAATAGATGGGGAAACAGTGGAAACAGTGACAGACTTTATTTTTGGGGGCTCCAGAATCACTGCAGATGGGGACTGCAGCCATGAAATTAAAAGACACTTGCTCCTTGGAAGAAAAGTTATGACCAACCTAGACAGCATATTAAAAAGCAGAGACATTATTTTGCCAACAAAGGTCTGTCTAGTCAAAGCTATGGTTTTTCTAGTATTCATGTATGGATGTGAGAGTTAGACTATAAAGAAAGCTGAGTGCCAAATAACTGATGCTTTTGAACTATGGTATTGGAGAAGACTTGGGAGTCCCGTGGACTGCAAGGAGATCCAACCAGTCCATCCTAAAGGAAATCACTCCTGAATATTCATTGGAAGGACTGATGCTGAAGCTCCAATACTTTGGCCACTGGATGCAAAGAACTGACTCACTGGAAAAGACCCTGATGCTGGGAAAGATTGAAGGCAGGAGGAGAAGGGGACAGCAGAGGATGAGATGGTTGGATGACATCACTGACTCAATGGACATGAGTTTGAGTAAACTCTGGGAGTTGGTGATGGACAGGGAGGCCTGGCGTGCTGCAGGCCATGGGGTCACAGTCAGACACGACTGAGTGACTGAACTGAACTGAAGCTCTCAATATACATTTCCTTTTTTAACAAAGGTTTTACCAAGGTGACAAATATTATTTAAGCATCTATATTCAAAATGCCACAATAGTTTTTAAATGTTTTCAATATTTATTATTACCCTGATTTATTACTATCCTGATTCCTTATCAGAGAAAGAGAACAATTTTTGTTTGTGCTCTTACTAATCCTTCAATGCCTGGCCCAATGACAAAGACTTTAAGTCACAAGACCCTGAGTTCCATGACCAACAAGCTTCTATTCTTACCACTTTTACCAAACTAGAAAGTCCTAATTCCCAATTAAAGATCATTGGATGATAATAAATATTAATATTTGGTAGTTTTGTCAGAAAATTCTGGGTATTTGGACTATTGAGAACCTAGATATTATAAGGACTTCTCACTGATGATGAGTTTCAAAGCTCCATCAGGCATTTAATTGATAAGCATATCACAAATGAAAGCAGAAAGATAGGACTGTTTCAATTTGGGAGACAGGGTAAACAGATTCTTAATCTAGCTGCATTTAGTTCTAAAAAGTATTTCATTTTCTTATGAAGCATTATGTCTATAATACTGCATGTATTGTAATGTGACTTTAAAACATATATAGAAATAAATCATGTATTTTTCCCAAAACAAGAATTATATTAGAAAACACCAAAGTTTAAACCATTTATACCACAGTTCAGTTTTCTTAAAAGAAATCCTAATCTCTCAACTGCAAACTGTAAAATGGGATATTTTAAGCCTAAAGTTTCAAATAATTCAACATCTTTAATATATACACTGCTATGACATGTCATTCAATAAGTTACTCAAAATGGTCTTATCAGAATTATCAGCATCATGAAGGAATATTTTTATCTCTCTTTCTTTTTAAAATTCACATGAGCATCTTTTTTCCTCATAGCCAGTACACCTGCTGCCCAACTCTTCTCATAGTATATCAAAAAGGCCTAAATGTACTAAAAAACTAAAATTTGATAGTATCAATAACTATCAGTATTTCCTCCAACAATAAACCAAAACCAAATGGCTATTTTTGACTACCAACTGTTCTCTGTAAATGCAACACTATAAATTACCACTACAGGCCTCATCTTTTATTTGAATATTTAACAGCAACATACTACCTTCGTTTTCACCCAGCTGTGTTCCATCAGTGCTGATTCCAATGTGTCTTTTCCCATATCCTGGGTTTTCAGTAATAAACAGGACAGAAAATTGTCAAGCATTGTTCCTGCACAGACACTCTTTATGTACACAAAGCACTGACTTACATCGTGTTCCTCACAGGCTTTAACCAACTGAAAGCTGAAATATCTGTTCAGTGTGCACATATGAGACTAGCTGCTCTTCCAGACTGTATTCTATTGATATTACGCATGTTAAACAAAAACACAGGTTTTATATGGGAACTACCACAATAAGGGAAAAGAGATCTCAGTACAGAACTGGGCTCAATTCCCAATCAGCAAAGACAAGTGGAGATTTATGGCCAAGAAGCAGAGTGGGGATCAGTGGGAAGAAAATTACTATCACTAAGAGGAAACTATGGGGATGGGGAAAGATTTTGGTTAAACAAGCACAATTCTTGCTGAAGAATTGTCAGGTAGTCAGATATCACCTAGGGTAGGTATTGGGTGGGGGGCGAGAGGAACAGAATTTTACTAGACATGAAGGGTGACCAGATATCAAGGATGGAAAATTCTCTCTAGATTGATAAAGCAGGATTCTTATGAAAGTTGAACAGTGTAAGTTTGGCAAGGATGGAGTCTAGAAAAAAGGGTTTGAAGGAACCTGACTTGTGTTAGTCACTCAGTCGTGTCCGACTACTTCTGACCCCATAACTGTAGCCCACCAGGCTTCTCTGTCCATGGAATTCTCCAGGCAAGAATACTGGAGTGGGTATCCATTCCCAACTCCAAGGGGTCTTCCCAACCCAGGGATCTAAACTGGGTCTCCTGCATTGCAGGCGGATTCTTCACTGTCTGAGCCACCAGGGAAGGAAGCCCTGTTTAGTCAAGGAACCTGATTGAAGTTTAGTTAAAGAAGAGAGTCTTTGTCAGTCCCTGCTCTTATCTGAAGAAAGAGACATTCTTCTTTGAACAAAGTAAGTCCATTTGTCATTAGGTTGCCTTTTGTCCTTTAAGGACCATCTGAACTATTAGTTAAGGTTTGGTTAAGTAGAGGATATTTGCGAGGTGGCACAAGCAGTCAGGCATTTAATGAGGGGAATTTCTATGAAAAGAAAAAGAAAAGCAAAGATTATTGATTGGCGCATATGATAAAACTAGTTTCTGAGTCCAAAGGGAAGAAAGTTAAGAAGATACCCAGATGATGGGCTTGAATCATCTTTTGCAGTTTGAATATCCTTAGTGATGGCATCGGGTGTTTCAGCAGACTTTCTGAATGGCCCTCACAATAGCAAGCATGAAAGTTGTACAACATGCATGATCTGTTGTGGTGATTTCTTTGAAGTTTATATCAGGTCACCAGCTTCAGCTTCCAGGGCTCCAGGAAAGGGGCAGATTTAGTTCTCAATGAGGCCAAATAAGGAGGAGGGTAGAAAAATTGGAAATATTTTGGAGAGTTGTAGCCAGACACTGGAAGAAACTAGAAAATTGAGAGCATAAGCAAGATGATCAACAAGACTGGAATTTAATAACCCACAAGGATACACTATAGTTTTCCATTGAAACATAAAATATTTCTGTACAGTCAACCTGGCCCCCACCCCCCATTTTTATTCTTGTTTACAAAATAAGTCTCGTCTCATTAGACTTAGCCTGATTATTTACCTAAGTGCAGCAAGAATGATCACTGACCACTCAGGCCTTTCAGGTTTGCTTTGTGGGAACTTTTCATAAAGAATCTCAAATTAGACTTCTGAAATCCTCTCAAGGCTAGGAGGTGGCAAATAGATGGGGAAACAATGGAAACAGCGACAGACTTTATTTTCTTGGGCTCCAAAATCACTGCAGATGGTAACTGCAGCCATGAAATTAAAAGACAGCTGCTCCTTGGGAAAAAAAGCTATGACCAACCTAGACAGCATATTAAAAAGCAGAGACATTACTTTGCCAACAAAGGTCCATCTAGTCAAATCTATGGTTTTCTCAGTAGTCATGTATGGATGTGAGAGTTGGACTAGAAAGAAAGCTGAGTGCTGAAAAACTGATGCTTTTGAACTGTGGTGTTGGAGAAGACTCTTGAGAGTCCCTTGGACTGCAAGGAGATCAATCCAGTTGATCCTAAAGGAAATCAGTCCTGAATATTCATTGGAAGAACTGATGCTGAAGCTGAAGCTCCAGTACTTTGGCCACCCGATGGGAAGAAATGACTCATTAAAAAAGACCTTGATGCTAGGCAAGATTGAAGGCAGGAAGAGACAGGGACAACAGAGGATGAGATGGTTGGATGGCATCATTGACTTGATGGACATGAGTCTGAGCAAGCTCTGGGAGTTGGTGATGGATAGGGAAGCCTGGCATGCTACAGTCCATGTGGTCACAGAGGTGGACATGACTGAGTGAGTGAACTGAACTGAACAAAGATTGGAAGCCAATATAAGAACTTACCACCAAATTTAACCTGTAATGCCTACAAATTTGGGTAAATTCATCTCTTCTCAATCTCATCTCCCAGAATATCCTACAGTTCCTGGGATTCCCAGGAAGTGACCTTTCTTACTCATCTGTAAAGCTGAGAACTCTATAAACCATGTACCAGGCTGGTTTCTCCAAAGGGCTTTGTAAGCATTAGCTCTATAAAACAAATCTTAGTTCCTTAAAACTGTCTTATAACATGAGATCTACATCTTTGAGATTCTTATTCTCAAATACAATATTCCAGCCAAAGTCTATACAACTAATTTTTCCAATTATGTCCTGTTACAAGGAAAACAGATTCCTATTAAACTTATACAAATAATGTCACTGTCATGAAAATAAGAATACTCTGTAGAGACTCTGAATTCTGGAGCGATCAAGTAGGGAGAAAAGACAAAAGTTTCATTTTTATTTACAAAAGTATAATCAACTAAAGCGCCATGAGTTATAGACAGCTTGAGAAAAGATAAAAAGGAGTTCCTTAACTAAAACATTAAAGAACCAGCAATGTTACAAAGCAATAACCATAAAAATCAAAATCATTCTTTGTTAGTTCATTCAGTCCCGTGTAACTGATTCTTTCTTCCCGCTGGCATTATTTAATGTATTAGAACAACTACAACAAACTCACTTTTACTTCATTAACTCGATATCTATATTAACGAATCTTATATACTGAGATCTATTTCCCAGTTCTCTGTTCTGTTCTACTAAACATTCTTTATACTATACTCTTTTTTTCTTCATGTAATGGATTTTTGTTCTGCTAGACCTTGGGTCAGTATTTTTTTTGGCTTTTTTAACCAGTCAGCTTCTCCATTAGTACTAGAAATCCTTACTCGATCCAGAGGTATAGTCTCAAAGTTATTTAAGCAATAGTGCCCTCAGAAGCTGCACTCCAAAGTACTTGTCATAGTTCTTTTCGTGGATTTCTGAAACAGCCACTTTTTTTTTTAAGACAAAGCACTTTTGCCTATAACTGACTACAAGAGTTTTCAGGGAAGAATCACAGTAAAACAAAAATTATCTGTGGATGATAAAAGACTTAAAACGGTCATCGTCAAAGGTCTGAGGAGACTTTATTATAAAAATTTTATATAATTGATATGGGAATATTTATTTCTATGACATACAATGTTCAAATAACTCAAAATAGGGAGAGAAGGACTATGGGTTTGGGATTAGCAGAGGCAAACTATTACATATAGAATGGATAAACAACACGGTCTTACTACATTCAGCACAGGGAACTATATTCAATATCCTGTTACAAACCAAAATGGGAAAGGATATGAAAAAGAATATGCTGTTGTTCAGTCACCCAGTTGTGTCCAACCCTTTGTGATCCCATGGACTGCAGCATTCCAGGCCTCTCTGTCCCTCACCGTCTCCTGAAGCTTGCCGAAGTTCATGTTCGTTGCATTGGTGATGACATCCAGCCATCTCATCCTCCGATGTCCTCTTCTCTTTCTGCCCTCAATCTATCCCAGCAACAGGGACTTTTCCAATGAGTCAGTTCTTCGCATCCGTTGACCAAAATATTGGAGTTTCAGCTTCAGCATCAGTCCCTCCAATGAATGTTTAGGACTGATTTTCTTTAGGATGGACTAGTTTGATTCCCTTGCTGTCCACGGACTTTCAGGAGTCTTATCCAGCACCACAGTTTAAAAGCATCAGTTCTTCAGCACTCTGCCTCCTTTATGTTCTAGCTCTCACAACCATATGTGACAACTGGAAAGACCATAGCCTTGACTATATGGACCTTTGTCAGCAGAGTAATGTCTCTGCTTTTCAACACACTGTCTAGGTTTGTCATAGCTTTCCTGCCAAGAAGCAATCGTCGTCTGATTTCACGGCTGCAGTCACCATCCACAGTGATTTTAGAGCCAAGAAGAGGAAGTCTGTCTGTACTTCCACCTTTTCCCCCTCTATTTGCCATGAAGTAATGGGGCCAGATGCCATGATCTTAGTTTTTTTAATATTTAGTTTTAAGCTGGCTCTTTACTCTCCTCCTTCACCCTCATCAAGGGGCTCTTCAGTTCCTCTTCACTTTCTGACATCAGGTTGGTATCATCTGCATATCTGAGGTTGTTGATGATTCTCCCACCTATCTTGATTCCAGCTTGTAACTCATCCAGCCCAGCATTTCTCATGATGTGCTCAGTGTATCAACAAACAGGGTGACAGCAGACAGCCCTGTCATACTCCTTTCTCAATTTTGAACCAATCAGTTGTTCCATACAGGGTTCTGACTGTTGCTTCTTAACCCACAAACAGGTTTCTCAGGAGACAAGTAAGATGGTCTAGTATTCCCATCTCTTTAAGAGCTTTACACAGCTTATTATAATTCACCCAGTCAAAAGCTTTGATGTAGTCGATGAAGCAGAGGTAGACGTTTTTCTGGAATTCCCTAGCTTTTTCTACGACCCAGCAAATGCTGGCAATTTGATCTCTGGTTCCTCTTCCTTTTCTAAACCCAGGTTGGACATCTAGAAGTTCTTGACTCAAATAGCACTGAAGCCAAGCGTGCAAGATTTTAAGCATGACTTTACTAGCATGGGAGATGAGTGCAACTGTCCAATGGTTAGCACATTGTTTAGTATTACCCTCCTTGGGAACTGGGATGAGGATTGACCTTTACCAATCCTGCGGCCACTGTGGAATCTTCCAGATTTGCTGACATATTGAGTGCAACACTTTGATGGCATCATCCTTAAGGGTTTTAAATTGTTGTTGTTGGTTGGTCACTCAACAGTGTCCAACTCTTTGTGACCCCATGGGCTGCAGCACACCAGGATTCCCTGTTCTTCATCAACTCCCAGAGCTTGCTCAAACTCATGTCCATAGAGTCGGTGATGCCATCCAACCATCTCATCCTCTGTCGTCCCCTTCTCCTCCCGCCTTCAATCTTTTACAGCATCAGGGTCTTTTCCAATGAGTCAGCTCTTCACATCAGGTGGCCAAAGTACTGGAGCTTCAGCTTCAGCATCAGTCCTTCCAATGAATATTCAGGACTGATTTCCTTTAGGATGGACTGGTTGGATTTCCGTGCAGTCTGAGGTACTCTCAAGAGTCTTCTCCAACACCACAGTTCAAAATTTTGAATAGTTCTACTGGAATTATGTTACATCCACTAGCTTTATTAACAGCACTGCTTCCTAAGGCCCACTTGACTTCAGTCTCCAGAATGCCTGGCTCTGGCTGACTGATCACACCATCATAGTAATCCAGTTCATTTGGATCTTTTTTGTACCGTTCTTCCATGTACTCCTTCCATCTCTCCTTGATCTCATCAGCATCTACTATGTCTCTACAATTTATGTCCTTTATTGTACCCATCTTTGGGCAAAGTGTTCCCTTGGTATCTCCAATTTTCCTGAGGAGATCTCTAGTCTTTCCCCTTCTGTTGTTTTCTTCTAGTTTATACACTGTTCACTGAAGAAGGTCGTCTTGCCTCTCTGTGCTGTTTTTTGGAAATCTGTATTTAGTTCAAATTAGTTCAATATACCTTTCCCCTTCTCCATTGCTTTTTGCTTCTCTTCTTTCTTTAGCTATTTGTAAGGCCTCCTCAGATAACCATGTGGCCTTCTTGTTTTTTTTTTTTCCTTTGGGTCTTGTTCACTGCCTCCTGTACAATATTATGACCTCTGTCCACAGTTCTTCAGGCACACTGTTTACAAGTTCTAATCCCTTGAATCTATTCATTACCTCCACTGAATAGTCATAGGGATTTTGATTTAAGTCACACCTGGCTGGCTTAGTGGTTTTCCCCGCTTTCTTTAGTTTAAGCCTGAATTTTGCTAGGAGAAATGATGATCTGAGCCACAGCCAGCTCCAGGTCTTGTTTTTTGCTGACTGCATATGCTTCTCCATTTTCAGCTACAAAGAATGAAATCAATTTGATTTCGGTATTGGCTATTTGGTGATGTCCATGTGTAAACTCATCTCTTGTGTTGTTGAAAAGGGTGCTTGCTATGACCAATGCATTCTCTTGGCAGAATTCAGTTAGCCTTTGCCCTGCTTAATTTTGTTCTCCAAGGCCAAACTTGCCTGTTACTCCAGGTATCTCTTGACTTCCTACTTTTTTTTTTTTTTTTACTGAAGGATAATTGCTTTACAGAATTTTGCTGTTTTCTGTCAAACCTCAACATGAATCAGCCATAGGTTTATATATATTGTATTCCAATCCCCAAAGATGAACAGTTAGTTCTAGGTAGTTAGTTGGTGTTAGTTCTAGGAAGTCTTCTAGGTCTTCATAGAACTGATCAACTTCAGCTTCTTTGGCATTGGTGGTAGGGGCACAGATTTGGATTACTGTGATGCTGAATGGCTTGCCTTGGAAATAAACCAAGATCATTCTGTCATTGTTAAGGCTGCACCCATGTACTGCATTTCAGACTCTTTTGTTGATTATGAGGGCTACTCCATTCCTTCTATGGGATTCTTGCCCATAGTAGTAGATATAAAGGTCATCTGAATTAAATTTGCCCTTTCCCATTCATTTTAGTTCACTGATTGCTAAGATGCTGATGTTTACTCTTACCATATCCTGCTTGACCAATTCCAATTTACCTTGACTTGTGGACCTAACATTTCAGGTTCCTAAGCAATACTGTTGGTTGCAGCAGGGGATTTTACTTTCATCACCAGACACATACACAACTGAGCATCATTTCCGCTTTGGCCCAGCCACCTCATTCTTTCTGGGAATATTAGTAGTTCTCGTTCACTCTTCCCCAGGAGCATACTGGACACCTTCAGACCTGGGGGACTTATCTTTCAGTATCATATCTTTTTTTCTTATATACAGTTCATGAGGTTCTCACAGCAAGTATCCTGGGGTGGTTTGCCATTCCCTCCTCCAGAGTTTTGTCAGAACTCTCGGCGATGACCCACCCATCTTGGGTGCTTGGGTGGCCCTACACAACATGGTTCATAGCTTCATTGAGTTATGCAAGCCCCTTCACCATGACAAGGCAGTGGTCCATGAAGGGGAAAAAGGAAATATACATACATATATATATATAAAACTGGAAAACTTTGCTGTACAGCAGAAATTAACATGGCATTGTAAATCAACTACACTTTGATTTAAAAAAACTCAAATTACAAAAAAGCTCACAAAATTACAACAGGACATATGATGGATAAAAAGGGTATTGGCAAATTTCTATGAACTTCACACAACTTCTGAAATATCTATTAATAACTTTTACCCACACAAATAAAAGGTAGAGAAAGTTAAGTATTTCTTATTTGACAATGTGTCACGTGCAACTTAAGACATCAAATAAACCAAATTATTTTTTAATGTTTCTTTTTTTTTAAGTATACAATTTGATGCATTTATTTTTTTTTCCCATTTATTTTTATTAGTTGGAGGATAATTACTTTACAATATAGAGGTCCAATGCGCTATCCACAGCACCGCAGAGCCACCTATGTTTCTTTCTTATTAGGTGAAAAAACAAACCCTCTGAGATTTTCCAAGGCCCCTGTGGGAAACATCAGCTCAATTAGAGTTGACAATTTCGTTTAGAATTTGACTTTGGGAAGTTGTCAAAAATGTCAAAAGGCTTGAACACTTGAATAAATAGGATCATAGATCACTATGAAACAATCCTTAAGTTCTTATAAACGAATAAAAACAAGCACACAGGAAATTATTTTGATAAGACACAGAATTCTTGTTTCTAAGCAGATAACTTAAAAGATAATGACCTTTCTATGATCTCTTATTAAGAACAGACTAATTATCCAAGAAAACTTTGCTATTTTAACAACTCTAATTTTGCATCAGTACATTATTAGGCTTATTTAAAACAAAAAAAACAAATTCAGTCAATCTTAACTAATTTGATCACAGATAAAATTCCTCTTCTGAAAACCATCTGTAACTCTATTCAAGTTTTCTCCTGTGTTTTTCCTCTTTCTCATTCTGAACTAACCATTTATTTCAAATTAGAATAAAATGACTCTCCTTTCCCTTAACAACAGCAACAAAAATCTTCCATTCCTCACAAATTTTGCATAGAGTTGTTTCTCTTCTTTATTATTTTTAATCAGTACTCTTCACTTTACAGAAAAGACTAAGAAGTAAACGATTGCAGATTGTCACATGCCAGCATTCTGCAGCAAGGGCTTCCCTGGTATCTCAGTTGGTAAAGAATCCGTCTGCAATACAGGAGACCCTGGTTCAATTCCTGGGTTGGACGATCCACTGGGGAAGGGATAGGTTACCCACTCCAGTATCCTTGGGCTTCCCTTGTGGCTCAGCTGGTAAAAAAAAAAAAATCCGCCTGCAATGCGGGAGACCTGGGTTCAATCCCTGGGTTGGGAAGATCCCCTGGAGAAGGGAATGGCTACCCACACTTCAGTGTCCTGACCTGGAGATTTCCATGGACTGTATAGTCCCCGGACTCGCAAAGAGTCGAACACAATTGAGCAACTTTCGCTTTCAGCATTCTGTAGCAGACTAGCAAATTTCATGCATATAGCATCTTTTGATTTCTAGAGACATGTTTTTTAATGGTACAATCTTTCAATATGGCAAAAGAACACTTATTAACATATTCAAATATATTTAGCTTCTCTATACTACATTAAAAGAAACCAAAGTATATAAACTTGAAGTTATGTTCAGTAATTAGTATTTCAATAACTTATTTTACTTGAAAATAATCAAGATTTTTAATAAACATCTATACTTAAGTATACTTACTTAAGGTTACAAGGTACTGAAAAGTCTTTGGAAACTATTTTTATACAGACATATTATAACATAAAACAAAGCTGGCCATCATTTCAAGTTATTACCCTGTTAACTATTTTTATAGCACATGCATGTTAGGCAAGCTTTGCAAAGCAAAAACCTAAAAACGTTAAACATATGGATCTTCTTTTAATGCTATGCTTGATATTCAAGATATCATAAATGGCAAGCAATTCATTTTTACTACATCTTTACTTGTACATTTGGTCTTGGGTTGAATTTATAATATTTATAATCTAAATACATAGTAGATAAAACATAAGCTTATTTGACTAGTAAGCCCAGTACAACAAAAATGTATGCTCAGTTTTTGTATTTGCTGCTTATAACTCAGAAGTCAAACTTTTTTTAAGCCAACAGTATTAAACTAGTCTTATTTACCAAAAATTTACCCAAGTCATGAAAATATGAAAAGGTTTTGGGCTAGTTTTTATATTTCTAAGAGTACTAGGAATATTTTATTTATATAATGTTAATTTATCTTCAAAAAGCCAACTTGCATAGAGTTCCTTAATAGGATTTTATGAATTATTCTGATAATACCATCTGAAAGTAGAAAAATATCACATGCATATAACATGCACACATATCAATACATAAACATACATACAGACATCCACACAGAGATTCTACAGCTTTCACTCTAAAATTTTAGCCATGAGTCAGGTATATACAGCAATATACTCTGGTCTTTTCTCCCCTTAATATTTTTATCCAAATTTTGCTTCTGGCAGAAGAACAAGTTAATGTCATCCGTTCAATATGAGAGTTAATGTTTTTTACCATTATTTGTGGAGGAAACTTTGAAGATTTTTCATTTGCCCAGATATGTAATCTTAAGGATGCTGTGGACTAAATTTTAGGTGAGAAAATGACAGGAAATATCAAGCAGCTGCCTGGATGTGCCCAAAGCCTGTCTGAGGAACAAAACATTCAGTCTGTTTTCAATTACCTTTTCTTCCTTTTGAGCCTCAAGTATTAACAGTTGCTTTCGAGGGCCCCTGAGTTCCTTGAGAGTCCCCTGTGAGGAACAAGGGGCCTAAAGTTCCAGTGCTATATGAGCTGAGTAGCTGAAGTAGGAAGGAAAAAGTTTAGCAAGGGAGAGAGAGATGGAGAAGTTAGGAGTTTTGAAGAGGGATATATCAAAGGATTGAAATGGAACTGAAGCGTACATAAAAGGTGTAACAGAAGGAAGAAGGACCAGAAGTAATGGGAAAGGGATCTTAGTCTTAGAGAATCCAGTTTGAAGAAATTTTAAGTTTCCCAAAGAAGCCAGCCAATGAAGTTCCAAAATACCCACAAAATACCCACATGCCACACTATACAATGGATTCCTACAAGAAAGGAAGTAGAACAAGACAGCAGAGCACATAGTCCACAGGGGCTCAAGAAGAGGGTTCCAACTGCCTGAGAAGTCCCCACGGGAGAGGCACACCAAACAGGGAGAAGAGAGGACTTACAAAGGCGCTTCCAGCCCAAGAGTGAATCTCTGCTTGAAATAAGGAGTCAAGAAGAAAGATTTCCAACCCAGCAAGCACCTTCCAAATAAAGAAGCCTGAACCTCTAACTCAGCTTCAGAGAGTATACTCAGAATTTTGAGATTAAAAATCTACTCTTATTGTGCCTCAACTGACGGTCATTTGGGGCTCTGGCTCAGTGGAGATCACTACCAGGCCCTAGAGATCACTAATGATCTCTCCCTCTCAAATAATCTCTACCTTTCCTTGTCTTTGAGCTATTCTATAATTCTGTATTCCCAGGTGACACTAGTGATAAATAATCCGACTGCCAATGCAGGAGACCCAAGACACACAGGTTCAGTCCCTGGAGTGCAATTCCAGTATTCTTACCTGGAAAATTTCACGGACAGAGGAGCCATAGGGTTGCAAAGAGTCAGACATGACTGAGCAACTATGCACACACCCACGCAAGTTGTAGAAAACAGAAAAAACGCAAATAATCCTTGTCTGTGGAAATGCAAATGAATTATGTTCTCGTGAATGCAACTGATACTGTCCTATGGACAATTTGCATTTACTTATAAATTCCACTTCAGAGTTCCTTACTGTGAATGTAAGTAAGTGTGGTTCTTTAAATTCTCCTTTGAACCAGAGTTAATAAAATTGTTGATAAATGTTCAATTTATATTTGTATGACTCATAATCTCATCTATATAAAAACACTTTCCTCTAACAGACATTTTCATTTAGTTCTGAATTATTTAATTAATACTTGTATAGAATTTACTATGTGCCAAGTGTTGTTCTAATGCTTACAAATATTACCTCCTATAATCCTCGTAACAAATCTACGTAGTACATATTACCACTATTCTCTCCATGTAGATAAGAAAGCTGAGGTATACAAAAAGAAGGCTGTTTGATCAAGTACACATAACTGGTAAATATTAAACAAACCTGGGATATGAACCCAGACAGCCATGCTCTTTACCACCAAGATATACAGGTTCTCATTTACCTATTATTATTTTAAGGTGTCCAACTCTGAATGAAGTGTCTGCTATTGAGATCCTGTCACTCCCTTTAGTTGCAAAAAGCATTAATTTCACTCCCCTCCAAAAGCATTACCTACTTTCTCCCTAGAAAAAAGTGGTTACCATACTTTGAAAATAATACAATGGCTTCAGTGATCTCCTGCTATAAATTACAAAGTTTCATAACACACAACACACCAGGGGTTAGAGAACCACATAATAAAATCAAATTTGCAGATATTAATCATGCATTTTATTTGTATTTTCTCTTTCTCTTTCATTTATGCAAAATCATCAAACTTGCTGATTCATTTGTCCCAATACCTACTTTATTTGTACTGGGATTCAGTTTACCATTTAAATTTATAAACTTACTCTGAGTTTTGGAATTTGTGTTACTATTTCCACCTCTTTCTTGAGGCATCAATAAACCACTTTAGAGATAATGATCCATCTTCTGAGGTAAGAATATGATGCCATGTTATAGTAAACAACAAAAGCAAATTTAATCAAATTTACATCACTAATGACATTAAGATGCTTTAGGAGCAACAAACTATGTTAACTGAATTTTAATTAAAATAAACTGACAAACATTCCCCTTGTTTTAAAAGCATAACCTTTAAGACTATAATTATTAATAATGATAGAATTTTCATAAAAATCGTAATTATACTTTACATTTCAAACTTTTTAAATATATTGAACAAAACTGTCTCATCACTTTTCCCCCTGGAACTGCCAAATTATCTAAAGTCTACCTCAAACACACTAGGGGACCATCACGGGGAACTCAGAAGACTAAGATGCTAGAAGATACTCACTTGAAGTGCCCAGAAAACTTCAAATTCTTATGTTCCCTCATATTAATATCCTCTGTAATTTTTTTTGTATTACACAACAGGCTGTTTATTTTGTTTATTTATTTTTATTTTTATTGGAGGCTAATTACTTTACAATATTGTGGTGGTTTTTGCCATACATTAACATGAATCAGCCATGGGTGGACATGTTGTCCCCCATCCTGAGCCCCCCTCCCACCTCCCTCCTCATCCCATCCCTCAGTGTCATCCCAGTGCACCAGCCCTGAGCACCCTGTCTCATGTATCCAACCTGGACTGGCGATCTGTTTCACATATGATAATATACACGTTTCAATGCCATTCTCTCAAATCATCCCACCCTCACCTTCTCCCACAGAGTCCAAAAGACTGTTCCTTACATCTGTGTCTCTTTTGCTGTCTCGCATATAGGGTCATTGTTAGCATCTTTCTAAATTCCATATATATGTGTTAGTATACTGTAGTGGTGTTTTTCTTTCTGGCTTACTTCACTCTGTATAATAGGCTCCAGTTTCATCCACCTCATTAGAACTGATTCAAATGCATTCTTTTTAATGGCTGAGTAATATTCCATTGTGTATATGTATCACAGCTTTCTTATCCATTCGTCTGCCACTAGACATCTAGGTTGCTTCCATGTCCTGGCCATTATAAACAGTGCTGTGATGAACAATGGGGTGAGCGTGTCTCTTTCAATTCTGGTTTCCTCGGTATGTATGCCCAGCAGTGGAATTGCTGGGTCGTATGGCAGTTCTATTTCCAGTTTTTTAAGGAATCTCCACACTGTTCTCCATAGTGGCTGTACTAGTTTGCATTCCCACCAACAGTGTAAGAGGGTTCCCTTTTCTCCACACCCTCTCCAGCATTTATTGCTTGTAGACTTTTGGATAATAGCCATTCTGACCGGCGTGAGATGGTACCTCATTGTGGTTTTGATTTGCATTTCTCTGATAATCAGTGATGTTGAGCATCTTTTCATGTGTTTGTTAGCCATCTGTATGTCTTCTTTGGAGAACTGTCTGTTTAGTTCTTCGGCCCATTTTTTGACTGGGTCGTTTATTTTTCTAGAATTGAGCTGCAGGAGTTGCTTGTATATTTTTGAGACTAATTCTTTGTCAGTTGCTTCATTTGCTGTTATTTTCTCCTGTTCTGAAGGCTGTCTTTCCACCTCGCTTATAGTTTCCTTCATTGTGCAAAAGCTTTTAAGTTTAATCAGATCCCATTCGTTTATTTTTGCTTTTATTTCCATTACTCTGGGAGGTGGGTCATAAACGATCCTGCTATGATTTACATCCGAGAGTGTTTTGCCTATGTTTTCCTCTAGGAGTTTTATAGTTTCTGGTCTTACATTCAGATCTTTAATCCATTTTGAGTTTATTTTTGTGTATGGTGTTAGAAAGTGTTCTAGTTTCATTCTTTTACAAATGGTTGACCAGTTTTCCCAGCACCACTTGTTAAATAGATTGTCTTTTCTCTATTGTATATTCTTGCCTCCTTTGTCAATGATAAGGTGTCCATATGTGCGTGGATTTATCTCTGGGCTTTCTATTTTGTTCCATTGATCTATATTTCTGTCTTTGTGCCAGCACCATACTGTCTTGATGACTGTTGCTTTGTAGTATAGCCTGAAGTCAGGCAGGTTGATTCTTCCAGTTCCATTCTTCTTTCTCAAGATTGCTTTGGTTATTTGAGGTTTTTTGTATTTCCATACAAATTGTGAAATTATTTATTCTAGCTCTGTGATAAATACCATTGGTAGCTTGATAGGGATTGCATTTTAATACCTATAGGCAGGCTACCAAATAAAAGCTACCAAGAGTGTCAATAAGTTGGCTGGTGATCCCACAACAAGGGCCCTACTGCCAGTTCACCTCTTCTATTCTGAGGATGCTAGTTAAAGTCAGCTTGGTTTTACTCCAGCTGTGTATATACAAATTCAAATGAATATTTTCTCTAAAAATAAAACAAAAATGTTAGTAGGAGACCATGCTGCAAAAGAAAGAGCAAGCAAGCAAATTTCCACAGAAATCATCATTTAAATTAAAATTATAATCAAGATGATGAGAAAAAAATACCTTTGGGTTCATGAAGGGACTTTAACGATATACAGCCTGAGAGCTAGAGGAACCCCACGCAAGCGATGCTTCTGAGAGACTCTAAACTGAAACCAGCCAGCCTGCTGATCTGCCCACCTCCACAGTCTATCTGATCATGTCAGGCTAACCAGTATCAGGCCACTCGTCAGATTTCTGCCTGTTCTGACCTTCCAACTTAACAGCTCACTTCTTTAATTGGGCCAACATTCAATCCATTGCCTCTCTTCTTACCTCCAAGTTACACAGAACTTCCACAGAAGAAAAACTCGGCAGCAAATTCCCTTTCTTTTCAGCCTTGGGATTCCAAACTAGTCCTGTCAGGGAAGTCAGTGAGACCTCACTTGAGTAGCTAGGCAGGAATCCAGGCATGATAGCCATACTAACCAATGTAGGAAATATAAAATCCAGCCAAGTTATGAATTCCACATTCTAGCAGAATAATAAAGCATACACAAATAATAAAGCACAAATAACTTCAATACAGGGAAGAACATTACAAATGCCATGAGAAAGACTTAAAAGTACTTCGAGGTTCACACAGAACACTCAATAAAGTGTGATGTTAGTGGAGATATCCAAGTTGAGTTTTAAAGGCTCAGGAAGAATATCACTCGAGGACAGCAAGATGGGATGACAGTGAAAAAAAGAAAAGCATGCCTAAGTCAAAGGGTCAGAAAAGAGAGCTTGCCTTGAGGAACAGTAAAGATTCATCCTTGACGAGAATATGGAAAGGATGACAAACTGGGGAGTTAGTGGCAGATAAGATCAGAACTATTCAGGTTCAAACCAGATGACAGATGGCCTCAGTTAGGAGTTCTTTGAGATCCATTAAAAAGGCTCAGAGAGTAAAGAATCTGCCTGCAATGCAGGATACCCAGGTTTGATCCCTGGGTCAGGAAGATCCCCTGGAGAAGGGCATGGCAACCCACTCCAGTATTCTTGCCTGGAGAATTCCATGGACAGAGGAGCCTGGGGGTCTACAGTCCATGGGGTTGAAAAGAGTTGGACACGACTGAGTGACTATACTTTCATTTTTCAAAGAAGTCACAAATTGACAGTTTTTTCTTGAATTTAGCCAATAGATAAGATTTTCTTCAGTAAACAGTATCACTATTTTTGTTTTTCAAATTGCATTTCAATTTTCGCATTCAATTAAATTTTAACATTCAAAACCAAGAGATTTCGCGTTGAAACAGATTTCCTCGTTCTCGTGAAAAACAAGGAGGTCTGGGAATACTGGTCCCACATCCTCACATGACGTGTGAGGACAGGCTACACCTTTTGACAAGCATCCTCTGTTTTCCAATTTACAAAAGTGTATTTTTTCATACCTGAACTAGGTTGGCCTCACTCAATTACATCACCCTGGCTATCTCCCACAAGCATTTGGTTGTTAGCTTTCTGCAGGAGAGCGTCCAAAGGTTAATGACTATACATCCAAGGTAACTATTAAAAATCTATTCAAAATAGAAAATCCTGAAATGGCATGAGGAAAAGAATATGTGGCAAGTTCCCATCAAATTAAATGTTCATCTATCAAACAACAGACTCCAATCAAAACTTACACAGGGATCTAGGATGTTGTAAAAATTCGGTAACAGAATGTGCTTCATAAATTGAACCATAAAGACTTCCAAATAATCAACACTTCCCTTTATCTATGTCCTTGGATAATCCTCTTGCACAATGACTCTTGAGTTTTCCGTGACATTTGTTTTGACCAATAGGGCATCAACAAATGCAACCCCAACAGGAGCGTAACGATTTGCTTGAACATGGGTGTCTGCATCCTCCTGAGATGCCAAGACCACTGTGAAACAAAGCCCAGGCTAGCATGCTAGAAAATAAGAGGCCACTTAGAGCAGAGACAAGCCATCCCAGCTAAGGCTCCCTAAACCAACCTGCCTGACAATTGCCAGTCAGACATGTGAGACAAACTGTCCAGAATCACCTAAACCCAGCCAATTCACGAGCTGACTATAAAACTTCCTCGTTAACCAGAGGCTAATGAGCAATATTTTAAGCCACTAATTTTGAAAGAGTTTGTTGCACAGTAAGGCTAACTGACACGGGGAGGAGGAGGAGATAGGGAAGAGTAAAAAGGGGCTTTGAAGAAAACTCAGCACAAAAATGAAGTTACAAACTCCCAGCATAACAATTATTATGAGTTACCCTAGGAGAAAGAGTCTTCTAGTGTAACATCTACAACACCTGAAAGAATCATGAGATTTAAGAATGAATGGATATACTGGAAGAGGCAGGAATGCGTGTGCACGAGAGGGTGCAGGGTGCTCACCATTATGTTTTTAAATAAGAACAAAACACCCCTCTGCATCCATCCTAATGCCACCTCTTTCCTAAAAGATACATTCAAATGTCTACCCGTCTATTCTGTATGGCCTGCTTCTCCATACTGGGGCTTCCTAGGTAGCACAGTTGGTAAAGAATCCGTCTGCCAATGCAAGAGATACAAAAGACATGGGTTTGATCTCTGGATCAGGAAGATCCCATGGAGAAGGAAATGGCAACCCACTCTGGTATTCTTGCCTGGAAAATTCCATGGACAGAGGAGCCTGGCAGGCTAGAGTCTATAAGCTCGCAAAAAGTCGGACGCAACTGAACACATACACGCCGTGTTAGCAATTTGAATCATAATCATTCTACTGAGGTAACATGAGTTTGAGCAGGCTCCAGGAGATGGTGAAGGACAAGGAGGCCTGGCGAGCTGCAGTCTATGGGATCACAAAGAGTCGGACACGACTGAGCGACTGAACAACAACAATTTGAGGAAACTGAGGCACAAAGAGATTAAGCAACTAACTTGCCCAAGGTTTTCCAACTGATGGAGACAAGATTTGAACTCTGGAAATATGGTTCTAGAATCCTTCTGTTTAACTACTGTGTTAAAGCCTCTGAAAATGGGAACTTTTCATTTAAATTGTGCCAGTTCACTTAAATTCATTTAAACATTCATTTAAACTGTCACAACTTTGTATATGACACTGCAGAGAAGTCCATTATTATGGGCTTTACAGTATGCATTTGTGCCTCGTGATAAGGATCAGTCTCACAAGATTAAAGAAAAATTAGATTCATATGGACTTTAAATAAGGACACACTTCTTTCTCATAGGATTTTTTTTTAAGTTTAATGTGACTATCCTTGAAGACGTTTGAGGTGGGAGCTTAATGTTTTATCCTAGTGATACACTCTGTTAGAAATAAATTTAGTTAAAAATTATGATATGGCTACAGAGAATGGCTCTTAGTTTAAAGCTTATATAGGAATAATACAGTCTAATATTTAAAATAATCTTGCATAAAAATTAGTTGGATGAGATAGAGAATCAAATTTCTATACTTTTAGTAAATTTAACAAATCATAACTTTTAAAGTCAGATAAACGATTTCTTGCCGAGAGCCAGCACATGAGATCCCACCCATGAAAGGTCGTGAGGAGAAGACCTGACAAGCAAGGCAGATCAGGACCTCGGGGATTTCGAAAAGCTGCCCCGGCGCTCACCTTAAAGATGATCTCTGTCTTTCTGATGCTTGCTATATTAGACTACTCCCTAATTTCTGTGACACAGGCAGAAGGCCTTCCCCGATCTCTCTCCAAACAGAATCAACTTAGAACTTTAATCAATATGTCCCCCGGACGGCAGTATCCTATAAGATTATCCAGCATGAAAGGAGTGTTTCAATTTAGACCCCTTTGCTGGCATTCTAGCCTTCTTGGCAAATGCGTACTAATGCACATGACTGCTCACAACACCTTAATCATACACAGCATAAAGAACCTGATCACATAAAGGCCCTAATAGGCACAGAGCCCTTCGGGGGTGAGGAAGCCCTATTAGAGAACACAAAAATATTATTCTGAAAGTGGTTATAGTTAAAGATTTAGAAAAATAAGAGTTTAGAATTGTTCATTTTAACCAGGAATGCTAAACAGGGGCTGCCTCACCAGAGCTGCAGAGTCTTTGTGTGGTAAACCTTTTAGATAAATTTAACTGATAACTTCTGCAAAAGGACTGACCTTTGTGTTCATTAAAGAATAGATTATGGAAAACGGCTTTGCATTCACCTAGGTCATAAAATGTCAATAGGCCCCAAGGCCAGAAGATAATGTATAAGACTCTCACAAAGAAGTTGCAGAAGACACCCTGGTTTCGTGAAGGATAGGCCGATGTAATATTAAACTATCCTCCCCTTAAAAAATGTACTAACTTAGAATATAAAAGCTACAGTAAAAAAAAAAAATAAAGATTTGCCAGACTCTACTACACACCCCCAGTCTGCTCGCTCTCTCTCTCTCTCTCTTTCTCGCCAACGCCGTTCATCCTGAGGGTACCCCTGGATCCTGCTGAGGCTGGACCCTGGCAATTTCTGGTTCAAATAAAGAAATAATAGAAAAGGCCTAAAAAACAAGAAAAAAACAGCAGCCTATTTAATGATGTTTCCTTTTAGACATTTAAGTGTAAGATTTTTTTAATGTGTGGATTAAGATCCATTTACGGGTAAACTCAGTTTGATAGATTGCAACTAACTTTTCCACAAAGATAGAATAGAATTAAAATATTACAGTTCATAATATATCATAATAAAAAGTATTGTTTTATAAAAATTTTCAGTTACATGCACTTAGATACACATATTTATATGTTTGTATAATATGGTTATAATACATGTTTGTAACTGGATCTTGGGTAAATAAATTTTTGAAATCACTGTCTTTGTGTTCATCTCTAATCTGAAACAAAAATGTTTTAAAGTAGCATTTAGGTATTTTATCATTTCACAAAAATGAACAAATTTAACAACTAGGCTTCAAACTATTATGCAGTGAACATCTCTCGAAGATTTCTGGCATGCAGAAGCAACACCCAAGTAATTCACTAACATCTCATGATTTCTCAGGATCTGGAACAGACACAGGTATCTAGTAAGTTCACAACAGAGAATTAATTGACCAGTCGATTAGTGAATATGTTTAAGAGGACCTAGTGTGTTCTTTAGGGGTCAAAATGCATACTGTAAAGCCCATAATAATGAACTTCTCTGCAGTGTCATATACAAAGTTGTGACAGTTTAAATGAATTTAAGTGAACTGGCACAATTTAAATGAAAAGTTCCCATTTTCAGAGGCTTTGATTTTACTTGTAGTAGATACCTGAATCTAAACGATACTGGGGAAAGAAGGAATTACAAAGATTAAATTAACAAAAAGAAAAAAATTAGAAACCCACGGAATTTTTGAAAGAGACCTTGGAACTGTATAGCTAAAGAAACCAAAATCATAAGAGATTACACTGCTTGCCCAAGTCACAGAACTAGCTGACACCATCCAGTACTCCTCACCCTCCATAATGATGACTCATACAGATCAATGCAAAGATACAGAGGAAAACAATAGAATGGGAAAGACTAGAGACCACTTCAAGAACATTAGAGATACCAAGGGAACATTTCATGCAAAGATGGGAACAATAAAAGGCAGAAATGGTATGAACTCAACAGAAGCAGAAGATATGAAGAAGAGGTGACAACAATCCACAGTAGAACTATACAAAAAAGATCTTAATGACCCAGATAACATAACGATGGTGTGGTCACTCACCTAGAGCCAGACATCCTGGAGTGTGAAGTAAAGTGGGCCTTTACTTCACAAACAAACAAAGCTAATGGAGGTGATGGGATTCCAGTTGAGCTCTTTCAAATCCTAAAAGATGATACTGTGAAAGTGCTACACTCAATATGCCAGCAATATTGGAAAACTCAGCAGTGGCCACGGGACTGGAAAAGATCAGTTTTCATTCCAGTCCCAAAGAAAGGCAATGCCAAACAATGCTCAAATACTGCACAATTACACTCATCTCACACGCTAGTAAAGTAATGCTCAAAATTCTCCAAGCCAGGCTTCAACAGTACGTGAACTGTGAACTTCCAGATGTTCAAGCTGGATTTAGAAAAGGCAGAGGAACCAGAGATCAAATTGTCACATCCACTGGATCATAGAAAAAGCAAGATAATTCCTGAAAAACATCTACTTCTGCTTCATTGACTCTGCCAAAGCCTTTGACTGTGTGGATCACAACAAACTGTGGAAAATTCTTAAAGAGATGGGAATACCAGACCACCTGACCTACCTCTTGAGAAACCTGTATGCAGGTCTGGTAGCAACAGTTAGAACTGGACATGGATCAACAGACTGGTTCCAAATCGGGAAAGGCGTCCGTCAAGGCTGTATATTGTCACCCTGCTTATTTAACTTATATGCAGAGTACATCATGAGAAATGCCAGGCTGGATGAAGGACAAGCTGGAATCAAGATTGCTGGGAGAAATACCAATTATCAGATATACAGATGTCACCACCCTAATGGCAAAAAGCAAAGAGGAACTGAAGAGCCTCTAGATGAAGTTGAAAGAGGGGAGTGAAAAAGCTGGCTTAAAACTCAACATTCAAAAATCTAAGATCATGGAATCCAATCCCATCACTTCAAGGCAAATACAGAACGTAACAATGGAAACAGTGACAAGACTTTATTTTATTGGGCTCCAAAGTCACAGTAGATGGTGACTGCAGCCATGAAATTAAAAGACACTTGTTCATTGGAAGAAAAGCTATGACAAACCTAGAGAGCGTATTGAAAAGCAGAGATATTACTTTGCCAATAAAGTAATAGCTGTATAGTCAAAGCTATGGTTTTTCCAGTAGTTATGTATGGATGTGGGAGTTGGACTATAAAGAAAGCTGAGTGCTGAAGAATTGATGCTTTTGAACTGTGGTGTTGGAGAAGACTCTTGAGAGACTCTTGGACTGCAAGGACATCCAACCAGTCCATCCTAAAGGAAATCAACCCTGAATATTCCTTGGAAGGACTGATGCTGAAGCTGAAGCTCCAATACTTTGGCTACCAGCTGCGAAGAGCAACTCATCAGAAAAGACCCTGATGCTGGGAAAGATTGAAGGTAAGAGGAGAAGGGGATGACAGAGGACGAGATGGTTGGATGGCATCACCGACTCAATGGACAAGAGTTTGAGAAAGCTCCGAGAGATGGTGAAGGACAAGGAGGCCTGGGTGTTGCAGTCCATGGGATCACCAAGAGTCAGACAGTCTGTTGTCCATGGACTGGAGCATGCCAGGCCTCCCTGTCCATTACCAACTCCCAGAGCTTGCTCAAACTCATGTGCATTGAGTCAGTGATGCCATCCAACCATCTCATCCTCTGTCATCCACTTCTCCTCCTGCCCTCAATCTTTCCCAGCATTAGCGTCTTTTCAAATGAGTCAGTTCTTTGCACCAGGTGGGCAACACATTGGAGTTTCAGCTTCAGTCCTTGCAATAAATATTCAGGACTGATTTCCATTAGGATAGACTGGTTGGATATCCATGCAGTTCAAGGGACTCTCAAGAGTCTTCTCCAATGCCACGGTTCAAAAGCATCAACTCTTCAGTGCTTAGCTTTTTTAGTCCAACTCTCACATCCATGCACATGACTACTAGAAAAACCATAGCCTTGACTACACGGACCTTTGCTGGCAAAGTAATGTCTCTGCTTTTTAATATGCTGTCTAGGTTGGTCATAGCTTTTCTTCCAAGGAGTAAGCATCTTTTAAGTTCATGGTTGCAGTCACTATCTGCAGTGATTTTGGAGCCCCCCAAATTAAAGTCTGTCAGTGTTTCCACTGTTTCCCCACCTATTTGCCATGAAGTGATGGGACCAGATGCCATGATCTTAGTTTTCTAAATGCTGAGTTTTAAGCCAACTTTTCCACTCTCCTCTTTCACTTTCATCAAGAGGCTATTCAGTTCTTCTTCACTTTCTGCCATAAGGGTGGTGTCATCAGCATATCTGACGTTACCGGCAATCTTGATTCCAGCTTGTCCTTCATCCAGTCCAGTGTTTCTCATGATGTACTCTGCATATAAGTTAAATAAGCAGGGTGACAATATACAGCCTTGACATACTCCTTTCCCAATTTGGAACCAGTCTGTTGTTCCATGTCCAGTTCTAACTGTTGTTTCTTGACCTGCATACAGATTTCTCAGGAGGCAGGTCAGGTGGTCTTATAGTCTCATCTCTTTAAGAATTTTCCACAGTTTGTGGTGATCCACACAGTCAAAGTCTTTGGCGTAGTCAGTAAAGCAGAAGTAGATGTTTTTCTGGAATTCTCTTGCTTTTATGATGATCCATCAGATGTTGGTAATTTGATCTCTGGTTCCTCTGCCTTTTCTAAATCCAGCTTGAACATCTGGAAGTTCACAGTTCACGTACTGTTGAAGCCTGGCTTGGAGAATTTTGAGCATTGCTTTACTAGCGTGTGAGATGAGTGCAATTGTGCAGTAGTACGAACATTGTTTGGCATTGCCTTTCTTTGGGACTGGAATGAAAACTGATCTTTTCCAGTCCCGTGGCCACTGCTGAGTTTTCCAATATTGCTGGCATATTGAGTGTAGCACTTTCACAGCATCATCTTTTAAGATTTGAAAGAGCTCAACTGGAATCCCATCACCTCCACTAGCTTTGTGCGTAGCAATGCTTCCAAGGACCATTTGACTTCACATTCCAGGAGATCTGCCTCTAGATGAGTGATCACAACATTGTGATTATCTGATTATTATTAAGATATCAGGTATCTAAGTAAGAATGCAAGTCTTGACTATTTAAAATCTGCCAACCAATTCAAGTATTAGAATCAGTGAAACAAGGGCTACTGATTTTCCAGAGACAGAGACTTTTCCCAATGACTTCATTATCTGGCCAAGATATACAAAGGCTCACCAGGTATACAACTACTATGCACATTCCAAAACACTACTAAAAGAAGTGGTAAAGCCTGTCTGTAAATAAGACAGAATAATCCGAGAGGAAAAACACCATAGCATAAATGGACTGAGAGTAGGCACTGGAACCATTCATATAGAGAAAAATATTCTGATTCTTCTTCTGAGGACGTAGGTGGTTAAGAGTTCCCCCAAGACTCCAACCCAGGTCTCAAAATGTCCCCACTATGCAATGTCTTCTGGAATTACTCTGAAATCAGAAATCTCAACTATATCCTCAGTCTAGTCTTTGGATGTTTCCTCAGTTTTCTGGATTTCACTGAAACTTAGCTGTCCTCTAAGAATGTCAATTCATTTCAAATAGAGGGTTTTTTGTTTTTTAAACTCTAAGCACATATCCTCAAGGCTAAGAGGCGCAGTAAAGGCTTACCGTTCCAACACCTAAACCACGTCTGCTCCTTCCTCTTCCAACATCCCTGAAGATCACTCTTCTTCACTGAGGCCTTCCTCCATCTCTAGTCACTGCAGACCACCCTCCAAGTTCATGTCCTCTTCTGTTTTACTCCTGTCATCGTTTCCAGGAACATCAACATGCACTTGGCCTTTGGTTCCTTGGCCTTCCCACCTCTAACAATCCTCTCCTCTACTTCACCTTACTCATCCATTCCTACAATATGTACTATTTTCAAAATGTAATCTCCAAACTTCCATCTCTGATTAACTGTTTCCTAGTCTTTGCCCTCCTTAATTTTCTTATCAAGATCAGTAATCGTTATTTTTATTCTTTCTCAGATTTGCATCATAGGAAAGTTTCTCAAAATGTCCATATTCACTTTCACCACACCTTTACTTCACATTCACTCTTCCATTGTTTGGAGGATTTTTAATAAAACTTTAAAGTAGAGCATACACAAGATAATACATTAATAAAAACCTTTAAAGAACAGCACTTTTTACAGTGAATATTCAAGTGTCCACCATCCAGCTTAAGAAATAAACCATCACCAACATATCTGAAGCTCCCTACTTGCCTCTCCTAAATTTTGTGTTGGTTTTTTCCTTTGACGTCTTGACAATATTCATGTATCCATATAAGAAACATAAAATTTTACTATCTTTGTAATTTACGTAATAGAATCAAATAGTATATATTCTTGTGTGAACTGCTTGTTTTGATCAATATTGCTTTGCGGTTTCATCATGCTAATGCACAAGGCAATAGTCCACCAACTTTTGCTCTGGAACAGCAGTCCATTTTACGTATCAATATGTAGCAGTCTATTTATCCATTCTTCTGTTGACAGACATTAGGGTTATTCCTAGTGTGAGGCTCATATGAACAATACCACTAACAAACACTCTTAAGCATGGCATGTCTTCCAGGTACACACGTACAAGACTACCATGATGTTCCTGGGAGTGGAAGCACAAAGCCTTACAGTACTCACAGATTTAGCGCCAAAGCGCTCTCCTGAGTGGCTGGACCAATTTATACTTTCACTGCGTCACTCTTCAGCCTTCTACAGTCTGGCTTCTGACCCTATTAATCCACTTAAATGACTCTTGTCAAACCTCCCCAAATTGGGAATTTGTCAAGTTCAACGACAATACATATTATCATACACAATAACCTTCTGGATCCCATCTTGCTCAATATTTTAAGAAGCATTTAACAGACATAACTACTCTTCTTGAAACATGTCCTTTCCTTAGCCTCTTATTATTCTAGCTTCTTATCTCACAAGCCACTCCTTCTCAGTGTCTTTTTTAAATTTTTCTAAAATTTTATTCAAGGATAGTTTGATTTATAATGTTGTGTTTAATTTCTACTGTACAGCAAAATGATTCAGTTACACACACACACACACATATATATATTCTTTTCCATTACATTATTCATCACAGTATCTTTTGCTGGCTCTTGCCGCCACCTTTATATGTTTAAAAAGTTCCCCAACTCTCAGTCCTAAGCACCCTTTCTTTCTCTACCCATGCACTCACTCAAAAGGATTTCATTCAGTCCCATGGTTTTAAATCCAGCAATACGAGTGGCTCCAAAATTGACTATCTTGGGCCTACATGTCCCCTGAAACTGAGCCTTCATCGAGTTGCGCTACATCTAAAATACACTCAATCCATCTACTTCTCTCCATTTTCATTGCCTCCCACTTGGCCCAGGTCACCATAAACCACTCACCTAGACTAACTGGCCCCCATTTTCATCTTTCTGACCCCCCACACACACATGCACAATATATTCACAGGGATGAGGGTAATTTTTTTAATGAAAGTTCAACCCCTGTTGAAAGCACTTCAGTGGCTTTGTGATATTACTATTTGTCCCCCAATACCTATTCTCCACTTCTTATTTTTATTAATAACCCACACATACACACACAAGTTTTATGAGGCCACAGGCTAACAAGCTAGGGATTACGCTTCTAAAGCTCCCATGCTAAGAGTGCACATGTGACTAAATGATGACTAACAATTTAAGTGGAAGCCACACTTAAAAACAAAGTCACTAGTCCTTCACTCCCTCTTTGCAAAGTTAGAGACATGGACATATAGATGGTAAGGCAGCTTGAACCACACACACAGGGGTAACACCTTTCCAGATGGTTAAAGACCAAGACAGAAGGAACCAGGGTCCTTACACAACCCTGTGGAACAGAGCCCGTTATCAACTCCATACTGAGTTGCTGCATGAGATGCTTCTGTCTTGTTTGATGCCCTAGAGTTGACAGTCTTCTTGTTATAAAACCTGAACCTATAGTTTCCCACTGTACTTAGAAAAAGTCCAAGGTCTTTACCAGTTCAACACCAGCTGTCTTCTTTTCTCAATAACTTGTCTCCAGTCCAACTGACATCCTGCTGTAGATGCCCTTCCCCTAGGTTTTCACATGGCTGAACCTTTCTATTGGTATCACTGCCTCAGAAAAACTTCCCTCATTATATTACCTAAAGTGGTCCCCTCTCTTCACTCAGCATCTTTCCGATTTTTCATCTTCATAGCACTTATCACAGTCTGAAATTGCTTTTCATTTGTTCTAGGTAAAATGCAACTTCTTTAAAGGCATAAACTTCACACATTCATGACTACATCTTAAATACCTACTACCATGACTGACATAAGTAGTAAGTAATTGCTAATAAAAGTTCTTCAAAAGCTAAAACTCTGTACCTCATCAGGGCATTGGCCACTCAGCCTGACTGCTCATCACCCATTCTATGTCTCTTTCTGCTTCTTCAAGTCTCAGCTTAAATGTCACTGCTTCAAAAAAGCCTGTCTGACCAACCTAAGACAGAGCCTCAATCCCAACTGCAGTCTTTATCATTTCACCCTGTTGATTCCCTTCCTAAGTGTTAGCTGCACAGTTGTGTCCAGCTGTTTTGTGATCCCATGGACTGTAGGATCCCAAGCTCCTCCGTTCATGGAATTCTCCAAGCAAGAATACTGGAGTGGGTAGCTAATCCCTTCTCCAGGGGGTCTTCTGACCTAGGGATTAAACCTGTATCTCCCACATTGTAGACATATTCTTTACCATCTAAGCCACCAGGGAAGGCCTTCAAGATATAAAAGCATCATATCTTATGTAACTATTTATTGACCATCTAACCCAAATAATATAAAGTTTGATGAGATTAAGAGCCCCATCTATCTTTTTCATTTATATTCTTATTTGCCTAAAAGAGTATGTGGAGCTTTAGCAGGTATATAATAAATTTGGGGGTGAATAAATTAATGATTATAAATGTAGTTATAAAACATAGTGTTAAGTCTCATGATTAACTCCTGAAATTAAACAAAATACAAAACATAATCCAAAAAAGTTTAATCTGGATCAAAAACTACATAATAAAAGGTAAGAATGAGAAAAAAAAAAAAGGATAGGGAAAATGAATGGTTTCATCTTAAACTAGTGGAATTGTAAAAAATTAATTTATTTTTGATACAGGTAATTAGAAAAACATAGGTACAAATATTCAGAGAAACTTAAAGTTTCAATTAAAAATAAAGTTTTATTGCCTTCACACACTCACGGAGTACATTACTGTTGCCATCTTGCAACCTCACAGACGCCCACCAGGGTCCTCTGTCCATGGGATTTCCAGGCAAGAATGCTGGAGTAAGTTACCATTTCCTCCTCCAGGGGGTCTTCCTGACTCAGAGATCAAATCCTCATTGTCTCCTGCATTGGCAAGTGGATTCTTTACCACTGAGCCACAAGGGAAGCCCCAAAGGATGCAGCAATATCAAGCAGCATAAAAGTAAGAAAACAACAATTATGATTATGAATGAATAAAGTTTAATTATCTACACACACAGAGTGCATAACAATAGCAATAAAGCATAAAAAATAAAGACAACATTTATGATTATGAGTGAAAATAAATAAAAATTCCTTTGCAAAGTCAATGACTCCAAATAAGTAAAAATTCAAAAGAGGAAAATAATTTTTAAAAAGTAGGGCAAAGATATAGCTGCCAAAAGAAAACAAAACCAAAGCCAGAATAGAATTCGGGTGGCGGGGGGGTGGGGGGGAGCTTTATTTTGTTTGGAATGCACCCTGCAATACAAATACACCAGGACACAAGAAGCTGGTTGGGACCATACAGGCATTTTAGGCGGATCACATCAGGGAAGTCCATAAATAACTGGCAGAGACATTATTTACGGACACCTTCAGCAGAACAGCTGACAAACTTGTGGGTAAGTCATACTGAATTTCTACTATTATTTTAATATTAATAGTATCCTTACACTATATCAATAATTTTGCTTCTTGTCATTTATATCCTTTGTATACTTTTTAAATCAAAGTGCAATATACATGCAAAAAAGCTCACAAATAATAAATTTTACAATTCACTGAATTATCCTAAAGTCAGTATACCCATGTAACCACCACCCATGTCAACAAATAGAACATTACTAACACAGAGACGTGTTTTGAATTGTTGTTGTTCAGTCATTTAGTTGTGTCGAAATCTTTGTGACCCTATGGACTGCAGCACGCCAGGCTTCCCTGTCCTTCACTAACTCCTACAGTTTGCTCAAACTCATGTCCATTGGGTTGGCGATGCCATCTCATCCTTGTTACTCCTTCTGCCCTCAAGCTTTCCCAGCATCAAGGTTTTTCCAATTAGTTGGCTCTTTGCATCAGGTGGCCAAAGTGTTGGAGCTTCAGGTTCAGCATCAGTCCTTCCAATGAATACTCAGGACTGATTTCCTTTAGGATTGACTGGTTTGATCTCCTTGTTGTCTAAGCGACTTTCAAGACTCTTATCCAATATACCACTGCTTGACAGCATCAATACTTTGGCGCTCAGCCTTCTTTATGGTCCAACTCTCACATCTATACAATGACTACTGGAAAAACCATACTTTGACTAGATGGGCCATTGTCGGCAAGTGACATCTCTCCTTTTTAAAACACTGTCTAGGTCTGTCATTGCTTTTCTTTCAAGCAAGCATCTCTTAATTTCATGGCTGTAGTCACCGTCTGCAGTGATTTTGGAGCCCCCCAAAATAAAGTCTGTCACTTCCATTGTTACCCCATGTATTTGCCATGAAGTGATGGGACTGGATGCCATGATCTTCATTTTTGGAATGCTGAGTTTTAAGTCAGCTTTTTCACTCTCCTCTTTCACTTTCATCAAGAGGCTCTTTAGTTCTTCTTCACTTTCTGCCATTAGGGTGGTGTCATCTGCGTATCTGAGGTTACTGATATTTCTCCCGGCAGTCTTGATTCCAGCTTGTGCTTCCTCCAGCCCAGCGTTTCTCATGATGTACTCTGCATGTAAGTTAAATAAGCAGGGTGACAATATCCAGCTTTGACCTACTTTGTTCCCAATTTGGAACCAGTCCATTATTCCATGTCCAGTTCTAACTATTGCTTCTTGACCTGCATACAGGTTTCTCAGGAGACAGGTAACGTGATGTGGTGTTCCTGTCTAAGAATTTTCCACAGTTTGTTGTGATCCACACAAAGGCTTTAGGGTAGTCAATGAAGCAGAAGCAGATGTTTTTCTGGAATTCCCTTGCTTTTTCTACGATCCAATGGATGTTGGCAATTTGATCTCTAGTTCCTCTGCCTTTTGTAAATCCAGCTTGTATGTCTGGAAGTTCTCAGTTCACATACTGTTGAAGCATAGCTTGAAGGATTTTAAACATTACTTTGCTAGCATGTGACATGAGCGAAACTGTGTGGTAGTTTGAGCATTCTTTGGGATTGCCTTTCTTTGGGATTGGAATGAAAACTGACCTTTTCCAGCCCTGTGGCCACTGCTGAGTTTTCCAAATTTGCTGGCATATTGAGTGCAGCACTTTAACAGCATCATATTTTAGGATTTGAAATAGTTCAGCTGTAATTTAATCACCTCCACTAGCTCTGGTTGTAGTAATGCTTCCTAAGGCCCACTTGACTTCATACTCTAGGGTGTCCAGTGGTATCCAGACATCTCCTGAATACCACTTCCTAATCATTATCTGGTCCTCCTCCCCAGACTAACCACTATCCAGAGGTCTAAAGCCCAGATTAGTCTTGCCTGTTTCAATCTTATATACACGGAATACTATGTAATATGTACTCTTCTGTATCTGATGACTTGTAATGGACAAGTATTATTTGTGAAATACATCCATGCTTGGAGCTGTCATTTGGGCATTTTCATCACTCTACTCATTGCTGTGTAGCGTTGGATTAGATTACACAATTTACTCATTCATTTTACTGCTAATGGACATTTCTGTCTTGAGGTTTTGACTTACACAAACACTGCTGCTTTGAAAATGATTGTAGTTGATTTTACTGGTTATCTGCATGAATCTTATGAAACTGCTGGGATATATAGGTTTCTGGGTACACAGAGCTTTGGCAGATGCTGGCAGAACGTTCTAAGTGGCTTTTTGGCAGCAGTAGAGTTTCACTGCCATTCACATTCTGCTGACACCTGATACTGTCAATCTTTTAAATTCTACCCACTCTAGGGAGTGCTGTGGTAGTATCTCATCAAGCTTTTAATCAGCATTTCCCTGGTGAATAAGTTGAACAATTTTTCACATATTTATTAACCACTTGAATATCCTCTTTTCTAAAGTGCCTGTTCAATTCTCATTCCCCTTTTTCTACCGGGTTATGTTTTTTTTCATTATTGATTTACAAGACTATTTATATAACATGGATAGATGCCCTCTGTCTGGAATATGCGCTCTCTTTCTTTTGTTTACTTTTTCTCTCTTTTCTGCTATCTTCTGATGACAAAAGTTCTTAATCTGTCAATGATGGAGCATATCATCACTGTCCTTTTATGTTACAAAGTTCTGTATTGTTTAAGAAATATTTTCCCACTTTAAGATAAAGAAGATATTCTCTTATATTGTCCTATGGATGCTTCATTATTTTACTTTTCACATTTAGATCTTAAATCAAATGTACATGTGGAAAGCAGAGATCAGGTTTCATTTTGTCCCCATTTGAGTATCAAATTGACCAGCAACATTTATTGAAAAGATTATTTTAATTGATGAAAAGGAAAATCCATTATGAAAATATCAATGACAAACTTTAAGCATCACATAACATAGTACTGAAACATGTTTTAAAAAGTGAGAAAAACGACAAACACACAACAGTAATATAAAACTTTAATCCTAATAAGTTATGACGGTTAAAGTAGTCAAAATGTAGAAGGCATCTGAAATAAAGTGAATAAATAAATAAACATAGGGAACTATACACCCTACAGGGGACACATCTTTTTTCTCAGTGCTTGAAGAACATTTTAAATATTAATCCTGTATGTATCACAAAGGAAAAAAAATAGAAATTTATATGGGCCTTTTTCTCTGCTTACATTATAGTAAAACTATAAATTAACAACTGTTAACATATACATACACACACACTTCATAATTTAAAAATACCCTCCTTAGGCAACTCTTAGGTCAAGAAGAAAATCACAGTTGTATTTACTGAGCACTTTGAAATAACAAAAATATGATACATCAAACAATATGGGGATTAGATACGGGCATCAGAAGCAAATTTAGAGTAATAAAAGCTTTAACAAAAAAAAATAAAAATAACTGGGCACATTAAATTATTAGAAAAGCCTAGAAGAGGCAATATAGGTAAAATTATATGTTTTTTCCACTGTTATTGTTTAGTCGCTGAATTGTGTCCAACCCTTTGTGAACCCATGGACTGTAGCCCACCAGGCTCCTCTGTCCATGGGATTCTCCAGGCAAGAACACTGGAGTGGGTTGCCACTTCCTTCTCCAGGGGATCTTCCCGGCCCAGGGACTGAACTCACGTCTCCTACTCGGCGGGCAAGTCTTTACCACTGAGCCACCTGGGGAGCCCTAACTTTGCACTCAGAGAGTAGAAAAACAAAAGAATTCAAGATAAGCCCAGTATTTCAAAAATATCAGTACACATACCTCCATCTAATTATTTTTAAATGAAAATACAAGACATAAAATTGGCAATGATAAAAGGATTTTAATCAGATATGGAAGAAATCAAATGTTATAAGGAAACTTTACATAAAACTGTTTGCTAATAGCTTTTTTAATTGGGTGAAGTTGACAACTTTTATGGAAGATAAAAATTATCTTTACTGTCAAAAACCTGAAAAGACTAACAACTACAGAAGAAATTGAACAAAATAGCTAATAAATACCTCTATGAAAGGCCACGGGTAAAATCTAATTATACCCTGTATCAACAGTATCCATTTGCATCCTGCATAATACCAGAAAAACTTCTGCAGCACACTCCAAGATTCCAATTAAGAAGTGGTAATCAGTTATTTAGGCTTCCCTGACAGCTCAGATGGTAAAGAATCCACCTGCAATACTGGAGACACCGGTTCGATTCCTAGGTCAGGAAGATCTGCTGGAGAAGGGACAGGCCACCCACTCCAGCATTCTATGGCTTCCCCTGTGGCTCAGTTGGTAAAGAATCTGTCTGCAATGCAGGAGACCTGGGTTCGATCCCTGGGTCGGGAAGATACCCTGGAAGATGATCTCTGAAATATGAACTCTCCAGGTTGGTAGGTACCCAACATGCGGAGATCAGTGGAGAAATAACTCCAGAAAGAATGAAGACATGGAGCCAAAGCAAATAAAACACCCAATTGTGGATGTGACTGCTAACAGAAGTAAACTCCGACGCCGTAAAGAGCAATATTGCATAGACACCTGGAATGTTAGGTCCATGAATCAAGGCAAACCGGAAGTGGTCAAACAGGAAATGACAAGAGTGAATGTCGACATTTTAGGAATCAGTGAACTAAAATGTGCTAGAATGGGTGAATTTAACTCAGATGACCATTATATCTACTACTGTAGGCAAGAATCCCTTAGAAGAAATGGAGTAGCCATCAT
The DNA here is from genome assembly GCF_910594005.1 of Cervus elaphus. Classification (NCBI taxonomy): domain Eukaryota; kingdom Metazoa; phylum Chordata; class Mammalia; order Artiodactyla; family Cervidae; genus Cervus; species Cervus elaphus. Next base: position 7,471,620 of record NC_057837.1, on the reverse strand, counting down.
GGTCAAGAAAAGAGTCCGAAATGCAGTACTTGGATGCAATCTCAAAAATGACATAAGGATCTCTGTTCGTTTCCAAGGCAAACCATTCAATATCACGGTAATCCAAGTCTATGCCCCAACCAGTAATGGTGAAGAAGCTGAAGTTGAATGGTTCTATGAACACCTACAAAACCTTCTAGAAGTAACACCAAAAAAAGATGTCCTTTTCATTATAGGAGACTGGAATGCAAAAGTAGGAAGTCAAGAAATACCTGGAGTAACAGGCAAATTTGGCCTTGGAGTACACAATGAAGCAGGGCAAAGGCTAATAGAGTTTTGACAAGAGAACCCACTGGTCATAGCAAACACCCTCTTCCAACAACACAAGAGAAGACTGTACAAACAGACATCATCAGATGGTCAATACCAAAATCAGACGGATTATATTCTTTGCAGCCAAAGATGGAGAAGCTCTATACAATCAGCAAAACAAGACCAGGATCTGACATGAACTCAGATCATGGCTCATATCATGAACTCCTTATTGCTAAATTCAGACTTAAATTGAAGAAAGTAGGGAAAACCACCAGACCACTCAGGTATGACCTAAACCAAATCCCTTACGATTATACAGTGGAAGTGACAAATAGATTCAAGGGATTAGATCTGATAGACAGAGTGCCTGATGAACTATTGAAGGAGGTTCATGACACTGTACAGGAGATAGGGATTAAGACCATCCCCAAAAAAAGAAATGCAAAAACACAAATTGGCTGTCTGAGGAGGCCTTACAAAGAGCTGTGAAAAGAAGAGAAGTGAAAAACAAAGGAGAAAAGGAAAGATATTCCCATTTAAATGCAGAGTTCCAAAGAATAGCGAGGAGAGATGAGAAAGCCTTTCTCAGTGATCTGTGCAAAGAAATAGAGGAAAATAATAGAATGGGAAAGACTAGAGATCTCTTCAAGAAAATTCTTCAAGAGATACCAAGGGAACATTTCATGCAAAGATGGGCTCAATAAAGGACAAAAATGGTAGGGACCTAACAGAAACAGAAGATATTAAAAAGAAGTGGCAAGAATACACAGAAGAACTATACAAAAAAGATCTTCACAACCCAGATAATCACGATGGTATGATCACTGACCTAGAGCCAGACATCCTGGAATGTGAAATCAAGTGGGCCTTAGGAAGCATTGCTATGCACAAACCTAGTGGAGGTGATGGAATTCAGCTGAGCTGTTTCAAATTCTAAATGATGATGCTGTGAAAGTGCTGCACTCAATATGCCAGCAAATTTGGAAAACTCAGCAGTGGCCACAGGACTGGAAAACGTCAGTTTTCATTCTAATTCCAAAGAAAGGCAATCCCAAAGAATGCTCAGGCTACCGCACAATTGCACTCATCTCACACGCTACTGAAGTAATGCTCAAAATTCTCCAAGCCAGGCTTCAACAGTATGTGAACCGTCAAATTCCAGATGTTCAAGCTGGTTTTAGAAAAGGCAGAGGCACCAGAGGTCAAATTCCCAGCATCCACCAGATCATAGAAAAAGCAAGAGAATTCCAGAAAAACATCTACTTCTGATTTATTGATTATGCCAAAGCCTTTGATTGTGTGGATCACAATAAACTCTGAAAAATTCTGAAAGAGATGGGAATACCAGACCACCTGACCTGCCTTCTGAGAAACCTGTATGCAGGTCAGGAAGCAACAGTTAGAACTGGACATGGAACAACAGACTGGTTCCAAATAGGGAAAGGAGTACGTCAAAGCTGTATATTGTCACCCTGCTTATTTAACTTATATGCAGAGTACATCATGAGAAATGCTGGACTGGATGAAGCACAAGCTGGAATCAAGATTACCAAGAAAAATATCAATAATCACAGACACACAGATGACACCACCCTTATGGCAGAAAGTGCAGAAGAACTAGCAAGCCTCTTGATGACAGTGAAAGAGGAGAGTGAAAAAGTTGGCTGAAAGCTCATCATTCAGAAAACTAAGATCATGGCATCTAGTCCCATCACTTCATGTCAAATAGATGGGGAAACAGTGGAAACAGTGACAGACTTTATTTAGGAGGGCTCCAAAATCACTGCAGATGGTGACTGCAGCCGTGAAATTAAAAGACACTTACTCCGTGAAAAAAAGTTATGACCAACGTAGACTGCATATTAAAAAGCAGAAACATTACTTTGTCAACAAAGGTCTGTCTAGTCAAAGCTTTTCCCAGTAGTCATGTATGGATGTAAGAATTGGACTATAAACAAAGCTGAGCATTGAAGAATTGATGCTTTTGAACTGTGGTGTTGGAGAAGACTCTTGAGAGTCCCTTGGACAGCAAGGAGATCCAACCAGTCCATCCTAAAGGAAATCAGTCCTGAATATTCACTGGAAGGACTGATGGTAGAGCTGAAACTCCAATACTTTGGCCACCTGATGCGAAGAGCTGACTCATTTGAAAAGACTCTGATGCTGGGAAAGATTGAAGGTGGGAGGAGAAGGGGACGACAGGGAATGAAATGGTTGGATGGCATCACTGACTCAATGGACATGAGTTTGGGTGGACTCCAGCAGTTGGTGATGGACAGGGAGGCCTGGCAGGCTGCCGTCCATGGGGTCGCAAAGAGTCGGACACAACTGAGCGACTGAACTGAACTGAGCCAATTATTCAAAACTTGTTCACACAGTCATACAACAAATATGTTATCTAAATGAGGATCTTGTATGTACTGAACTTTGTGCTAAATACTAAAGACACAAACAGAGGAATCGGGTGGAGAGGGAGGTGGGAGGGGGGATCGGGATTGGGAATACATGTAAATCCATGGCTATGAAAAAAATAAAAAAAAAAAAAAAGACACAAACATGCACAAGCCAAACATGATTCCTAGCCTCTGGAAGTTACAGAGCATGGACAAGCAAATAGGCATTTTAATATAATGAGATGCTTTGTATCAGGAGAAATCAGAGGTGGTAAAAAAGAATTTTGACTCTCTAGCCTAGTCAACGACGATGGAGAGAAGAAAGTGGAACAGAGAACGGCCACATGCTCAATGCTTACTCTGTACTGTATCGAGTGCCACAAAAAGACATTCTCCTTCACTTCTCAAAAGAACTCTAGTGTTAAGAATCCATAACCAAATTTTTTGGCTCCAAAGCTCCAATCTTTCCCTAACGCCATTAAATGAGTGTAAGAAGTCTAACTGGTTATGAAATACACACACACACACACACACACACACACACACACACACACACCCCTCATGAAATACACACACACACACACACACACACCCCTCATGAAATACACACACACACACACACACACACACACACACACACACACACACACACACACACACACACACACACACACACACACACACACACACCCCTCAACTGAGGCAAGATAAAAGACAGGAAACAACCAGGGCTGAGGCAAAGGACCAGTGGAGTCAGAGATGGAAGAGACTCTTCAGGTTAATTAATGCATTTTGGGAAGTGATCAGTAGAGGGCAGCATTGCAAAGCCGATGAATAACCTTTCAGTTAATAGAAAGAAAAAAGTCTGCAGTAAAACTACAAAGGCACTTCAATGCTTAAGCCCATTTTTTAAGTACTAAAATTAAGTCAAGAAAATAAGTGAACAGAGTTTTCTTCTTTACTCAGAAACTTGGAGAAAATATTTCCTTGGAGTCTCACAAAACAGATTACTGTAATGTTAATGAAAGATGAATAAGCCAATAAATACAAAAACTCATTTTCTAAATTATCTTTGTTTTAGCAGCTTTTCAGTTTAAAAATAATCACATATCTTTATATTCCTATGACTTATGCCAGAAAATTTACATTAATAAAATTAACTGATCTAGCATGTAACTATGCTCACACAGGCAGCCTATAATTAGATCATTCAGTCAGGAAGTTAAGCTTTGAGAAAGTGTTTTTAGCAAATGGCAGAAGAAAAAGAATTCTTCCAAAAGGAATCAGTGTCTCTGCTCCCTCACCTTCAGTCACTCCACGATCCAGAGTTTTCTGGGTTCTGGCCCCACAAATTAGTCAGTGGCTGCTCTGTACCAAATCTGAAGGACTCTTTGCATTCTTTGTGTGTGTACCTCTCTGTGGCAAGTGACACAACTGAATGATTTTCTTCAAGGAAACACTGATTCCTTGTCTCCAGCATAGCCAAGCCACCAGCCTCTTCGGCCATGAACAGTACTCTGCTGTTCCTCTCGCTGCTCACTGCTTAAGGTTCTCAAGTCCTTGGGGTTCCATTCTCAGCCCTTTCTCCTCTCTCACTCACTCCACTCCTCTCTAGCTTTTTTCCTTGGAGAATCTTCATTCCACTTCCCAAAACTTCCTCAGCCCACTTCTGACAACTGTAAACTAGCTGTCTCTACCTGGAGATTCCACAAGCATCGCTAAGCCAACACGTCCTCACTTTTCACCAAAAGCAAGTGATTCTTCCCATACACTTTAGCTCTTAGTTGGTCTCTTGTTGTCTCTCAAGACAGAAACTCTACTTTCCAAATAACTATCTCTGTCAGCACTGTAACCACCTTGGTTTTGACCAGAAATTACTCTGTGAAGGGTGTTTTACAGCACAATGTGGATTCCCTGGGGCGGGGGCGGGGCGGGGGAGGAACACAGTGCATTTCCTTTCACTGCAGAACCTGCCCTTCCTTAAGCCTTACACGCTGATACTTCTGTATTCATCTCATCTGTCTGACCCCTTAAGGAATTTAAGTTTGGGGGTGGCTCAATTATTTGGACTTAGGACACACTACTTAAGACTGTCTACCTGGGATTCAAGTCCTACATTTTACCTCTCTCCAATTCAGCCTTCACACTGACACTGGATTGTTTCCTATAAAATGCAAAGTGCAAAATTAACCACTTCAGGGGGCCCTACTCTCATTATCTACAGGTTAAGGGACCACATGTGACAAGAAAACTGATAATCAGACACTTGCTTGCAGCCTGCTCTTCCACCACTCAGCTTTCTAATTTGAGCTCCTGCTGTAGCAAATGAGGAGGAAAGGAGAGGAGAGAGCCAGCTTAAAACTAAATATTAAAAAAAAAAACTAAGATCATGGCATCTGGCCCCATAACTTCATGGCAAATAGAAGGGGAAAGGTGGCAATACTGACAGACTTCCTCTTCTTGGGCTCTGAAATCACTGTGGATGGTGACTGTAACCATGAAATCAGAAGATGACTGCTTCTTGGCAGGAAAGCTATGACAAACCTAGACAGTGTGCTGAAAAGTGACAAAGGTCCACATATTTAAGGCTATGGTCTTTCCAGTGGTCATGTATGGTTGTAGAGCTGGACTGCAAAGAAGGCAGGATGCCAAAGAATTGATGCCTTCGAACTGTGGAAGACTCCTGAAAGTGGAGACAGCAAGGAGATGGAACCAGTCGATCTTAAGGAAAATCAACCCTGAATACTCACTGGAAGGACTGATGCTGAAGCTGAGACTCCAGTATTCTGGTCATCTGTTGTGAACAGCCAACTCACTGGAAAAGACCTTGATGCTGGGAAAGATTGAGGACAGAAGAAGAGGGCATCAGAGGATGAGGTGGCTGCATGGCATCACCGATGTGATGGACATGAACTTGGGCAAACTTCTGGAGATGGTGAGGACAGGGAGGCCTGGCGTGCTGCAGTCCATGGGGTCACAAAGAGTTGGACATGACTGGGTGACTGAACAACAATAGCAAATGACCTGCAACTTGGACTCCAAAAGCTAACTTCCCATTCAAACTGACTGGGATATCCATTCCTATCCACTTGCTTATAGTATTTTCTTCACCTGTCTACACCTTGTTGAACTGTCACCTACTCTAAAAGTTTCCCCTGTATTTTCCAGGAATCCCCTTAGCAAATTGGTTTGTGAAGATTCCAATTATTCATTTGATTGTCTCTTCCCACTCACTAGTAAGATCTTTTATTGAAAAGATCACATTTCAGCTTTTCTAGTATGCTAAGCAGTATTACAGGGAACTTGGCCAACACCAGACCATCAATAAATGTGAAGTGAGCGAACCTGATGAGTCCCCTGTGGTCTATATGTATTTGCCTGACATGACAATTTGGTCCTTTAGAACTGTCTAGCTGGCATTTTTTTCTTATTGCTCCCTTTCCCCAGTGGAGTCCGGCTCCACTGACCCCTACACACAGGCACAAGATCAACCTGCTTCTCCTCTCTAACTCAGTAGATACTATCTGTCAGTCAGTCAAGTTCCATATTAAAAAGCAGAGACATTACTTTGTCAACAAAGGTCCATCTAGTCAGGGCTATGGTTTTTCCAGGAGTCATGTATGGATGTGAGACTTGGACTACAAAGAAAGCGGAGCACTAAAGAATTGATGCTTTTGAACTGTGGTGTTGGAGAAGACTCTTGCGAGTCCCTTGGACTGCAAGGAGATCCAAATAGTCCATCCTAAAGGAAATCAGTCCTGAATATTCACTGGAAGGACTGATGCTCAAGCTCCAATCCTTTGGCGACCTGATGCGAAGAACTGACTCATTTGAAAAGACCCTGATGCTGGGATGCTGATGCTCGGAAAGGCGGGAGGAAAAGGGGACAAGAGAGGATGAGATGGTTGGATGACACCACTGACTGAATGGACATGAATTTGAGTAAGCTCCGGGAGTTGGAAATGGACAGGGAAGCCTGGCGTGCTGCAGTCCACAGGGTCACAAAGAGTCGGACATGACTGAGCAACTGAACTGGTCAACTTGCAAACCTATGAACTTATCAAATTAACTCAACAACTCCCTTCCATAGCCAATTAATAACCAGGTGCTTTTTATTCTGTGTATCTCTTGCCTCTATCTCCTCCTCCTCTTCAGCATCACGCAATTCTTTCTCCTTGCTAAGTCTAAAGATGACTGTCTCCTCTTCTACCCTTATGTAAACAAAATTTTCTTAACATGAGAGTTTGATCATATGTATACCTTCACGCGCCATAGAATAAAGGCAAAACTCTTCATAGTAGTAGATAATCTTGCTGTTCAAACTGTGGTTAGGGAACCAGCAGTATCAACATCACTTGGGAACACCCCCTCACCCAATTCAGAATGCTACTCCTGACTTACTGACTCAGAATCTGTATTTTAACAGGCAAGTCATGTGTATGTTAGTTCGATTTGTCACGCAAAGGCGATGGTCTGCGAGGCCCTTCACCTGGTGGCCCTGACTCCCTCTGCCACTATCTCCCCTGCCCTTCTCACACAGAGAACCCTCCGCCCTCAGAAATGGCTAACAAAGGACTCTAGACCTCTGTAGGCCTCTTAAGTCTCACAAACCTTTTCTTCTCCTTTCTGGTGCTCTTTCACCAACTCCGAAGTTGATTCTCTTCCTTTAGGTCTCAGCCCTGTCATCACCTCTTCCACTAAACTTCTCCCAACCACACCTCCTTCTCCTTGGTCCCTGTAGTCCCAAAAAGGACTACGCATACTATTTTACAATTTAAAATATCTTAGACGTCAGAATCTTTATCTCACTCTTCGTATTCCAAGTATCTGAAAGCAATATCGTCATTGTGCTAGCCGCTTAGTCATGTCTGACTTTTGCAGTCCCATGGAAAGCAAGGCTCCTCTGTCCATGGGATTCTCCGGGCAAGAATACTGGAGTGGGCTCCCGTTTCCTTCTCCAGGGGATCTTCCTGACCCAGGGACAGAATCCAGGTCCCCTGTGTTGCAGGCGGGTTCTTTACCATCTGAGCCACCAGGGAAGCAAAATTAGAACTGCTTTAAAAATGTCAGTTGAGTTAAACTATAAATGAGCATAAACAGTTTTGATGGAGTAGCCTGGTGTTTTCTATTCTGAGCCAGTCAGTTTCTGTATAGAGGCAATAAATACACATTCTGTTCCTTCACTGCAACAATAAAAATAAACAGAAGTAAACAAATCAAAGCTAAATTTAGAGATTCTATTTCAAGAAATCACTGATGATGACTCTGGAAACTTTATTTAATAAAGATTAGTAAACTCAACTAAACAGCACTATGAAATGAAAGGGTCACCTTGAGCTATTTCTGGAAAAATGAAAATTCATCATACAAAGAATCCTTTGACAAGATTATCTGTACAAGTTTAAAGGTAGGAGGAAATTGCCACCTTGGATAATAATTCTGAACGGCTGATTATGCATGTGACTGCAGGGGCTGGAGTGGGAGGACGTGGTTAGAATCGTTGCCACTCTAAGCGGTTAACGCTCACAAAGCAGGATCTGCACAGTGACCAAGTAGTAATCTAGAAACCAAAGTTATCTCCATGGGTAAGGAAAAAGGAGGTGTACCACTGACAGATTATTTAATTCGTTCAGAGAAAACGAGTCAAGTATGAATTCTCTACTTGAAAAATTATGAAAAGGAGGAACAGCATTTAAGTGCTTAATTGGCTGTTCTTGAAAAATATAGATTTGTAGAGCACAGTTTCACTAAATCCTTCATCCTAATTCAAGGCAAAATGTGCCTGACTGGAAAAGTGAAAGAATTTACCTTAGGGTTTATGAACTTATCTGTGCTTATTTTTAACTGCTATATAATTTCTATATAAATTTTGCTATTTATTAAATTCTGAACAAAGTGAACATTGAGTAAATTGGGCACTAAAAATTAGTCCTAACTGTAACAGGAAAAACATCTACAACTAATGGTTAATAAATGACTTTTCAAGTTTTTCACTGACCAAGTCCCAGAGACTAATTCAATCTAAATGCTATCTAATACCAGGGGATGTTCCCAGTCCAGGGACTGAACCCAGGTCTCCCAGATTGCAGACAGATTCTTTACCATCTGAGCCACCAGGGAAGCCCAAGAATACTGGAGAGGGTAGCCTATCCCTTCTCCAGGGGATCTTCCCGACCCAGGAATCAAACCAGGGTCCCCTGCATTGCAGGAGAGGATTCTTTACCAGCTGAGCCACCAGGGAAGCCATCTAATACCCAGGCTACACAAAAGACCAACAATTAAGTGTGACATCTAACTGGCAATTTGGTAAATCAACAAGTTTGAATTTTAACTGGCTGTTAAAGAAATATGTATATCTTTTACACACAGAAATGAAGAGAAGCTTGGTTCACAAAATCATGTCCCATCACAGACAATTAGTACCCACAAGCCATCTTTGAATTGGCTAAGGAAAGAGAACAAAAATGGAAGTTTATTGGAAAAAATAGACATAGAAAAAAAGAATAAGACCAAAAAAACCCACATAAATGCTTAAAAAAGAAAGGAGATTGCTAGGCTCAGAAGATGTGCAGTATAATTTTCTTTGTCTCACCTAGAGTGGAAATGGAACATGAAAACTGATGACATCTCTGCCAAAGCAACTATGTTCCATACCCACTGCTGCCATCAATATTCAGATTCAAATTATTTCAAATGGATCAAATTAACTCAACATTTATGGAGCACTTACTAATTGCCAAGCACTATGCTAGTGAAATGGAGACAAAGGCTCATTAAAAACATTAAAAAGTTCTTTAGGAAGCGTAGAGAATTTCTCAATATACATTTTATAATCTCTTTTCCAATCTCTCAGGACCTACCAGAATTACTTCTTTCTGCCAATATTTAATGAGGACATACAAAGTACCAGGGGTAATACAAAGCACAAGGAATATAATGAAAAAGATCTTGCAGTGTTATAAAGAGGCCCTTTGTATGAGTTCAGTCCTTTATCACAGGACTTTTAAAGGGTAGGACACCAGAAGAGTGACTTCATCAAATTTACCTTTAGAAAGATGGTTTTCAGAATGGTATGGATGGGATGAAGCAAGATTTTAAAGTTAGGCAGATGAGTTATGAGGGTACCATTATAACTCAAATGAAAAATATTTAGTCTGATTTCAGGTGGTAGCTAAGGTGACAGAAACAGAAGCACCAAAAAAAAAAGACATTTTAAAGAAGAAATTTTAACAATTTAGGACCTGCTGGAAGTAGGTGTTACTGAAGAGCAGTAAACGACAACTTCAGACAAGTTATCCAGCTATCCGTAACTGAAGAGACGAAGGGATCCTTTTCCACAGGGTGAATAGGCTTGAAAAGAAGACAATGCGTTTAGTTTTGGCCAAAGTGAGTTAGAAACAAAAGGTAATAAATTTCAATACTTTGTGGTCATACACTGTGGTCTCAAACTATGGGATAATGGTGGATATTTTCAGAGCCACTTAACTATTTGACAAAGTCTACTGATTGACTCTGAAATGTGCCAGATTGTCCCTAAATTTTGGTATGTCTCAAATATTTCCATACCTCATTGAATAATACTGGTTATAATCAGTAGTCATCTAGTAAAATAATCTCAATTTTCTTTCTCAATATAATGGAAATATTTCTATTCCTAAAACTGTACCATTTCAATTACACCTAAAATCAGTAAATGATTTGCAAAGTATTTTCAGCTCTTAAGAATATAGTTCTATGCCCTCTAATGTTTTTAAACCAGTGAATAAAATAATAACAGTTTGTTTGTATAATCTTGATATTTTTCAAAGCTTTCCTAGCCACTGTCAAATCTTTATAATTATCCTGTGAGTTATAATAAAAGCCAAATAACAGGTGAGTATTTTAAAACATACAGAAGGCAAATACAGAACCACAACTCACAAATCAGATTACAGTTTATGCTGTACACACACATATATTAGACCTGATTACAATATTGTACAAAACTATTTGAAGTTTAGAAAATACTGGTTTATACAATCCTTTGATAATCCAGCTGAAAGGAGAAAAACATGGCTAATACAATTTATTTAAGTTTATAATCATGTATTAAAATAATCAAAGGGACTTATGAGTATTCAAGCTGAGGGAAAGAAAAAGAGTAGAGACAAAAATGAAAAGCAGATGGAGCCTCTCTGCCTGTGAAACCTGAGTTCAGTGACTTGACATAATAGGAAGCTTAATCGTAAAACTTCATCTTTATCCCACAGACATTATGTTTTTTCCTCAAGTAAACTCAAGGTTAACTGTTTCTTAAGTTATACACACAATTCCCTGGGCATAATACAAAATAAATTTAACGTTTTGTCTCCTTCAATAGTATAAAAGCATTTCCTAACACTTCCATATGTATTAACTGTCACTTTTCTGTATTTTAAAGTTATACTTTAACACTTATACCCTATGAACTCATGAAGTTACCTGTACAAGTCTAAGGAAGCCACGAGTATTTACTAATGCAGTAATTTTCCTTATGTAATATTTATCAGGTCTTAAAAGATAAATATTCCAATATTCTAGTTGAGCAAAGTAATGGCCAACTTCACATCTACATGTATCACTATATTAACCCCACCCCCCCAAAAAAACACTAAAGCTACTAATATTTACTGGCAGATGCAATATGAAAACTTAAAATCAATTCTCTATTATGCGGGGACTCTTTATTATTTCCAGGAGGGCCCTGAGTACAAAGCCCTTGTAGCTCAGAAACAGAGGCCCAGAAATGCTTTGGTCAGAGCCTGGCTCACAGTGCCAGTTCTAGTCAGTGTGCTGTTCTCCAGCACAGCATTCAAGCGACAGTCAGCGTTTTCCTCTTTACACTGCCGGATGCTCCTCTTCTGCCCGCTCCTTTCTAAGGTAGAAAGAAGGGCCACAAGTAAACTCAATTAAATTTTGTTGGGCAATTCAGTGTCTCACATTTGACCACATTTCAAACGTCCATACTACCTCTGACTCTCATTATCTCCTACAGATAAAGCTGGCTTCTATCTCAGTCCCATGGAATCATAATCCATACTGCATCCTCCTTATTTCACAGTAATAACAACCTATATGTGTGTCTGTGTGTGTGTGTGTGTGTGTGTGTGTGTGTGTGTGTGTATCCCTGACCACTACAAGTATTTTTATTTTTCTGTACTTTTATAAAGTTATAAAATACTATAAAACTACATTAAAAAAATTTAAGTACTTTCTTGGTAATTTTTAAACTCTTCCTGAAAAATTATAAAAAGGAACACTTTCACAGAAATGAATGTGATAATAAATATATGAAAAGAAAAAAAAGATCATCCCTATTTCTTCCTTATCCTCCATCCCATATTTCAAGATAATTATCTTTTATCTAAAATATATAAAACATGTTTCACAGAAACAAAGTTTTTTACAATAGGATGCACTGTGAATTATACCTTTCTTCACTTATTAAAAAAAAATCACACACACTCCTTAGAATGAACAAAGAACCCATTTTTAAGAGTTTCATAACATTCCATCACAACCATTCTCCCTCTTGATGTGCATTATAAATTATTTCTAGCTTTTTGCCACAATAAGCAATTCAGTTAATAAACACGTTTGTACAATTTCCTATGTCAGACTGAAACAACATCATGCCCTTTCATATACACACACAATCATTCTGCATTAGTAAGAGGGTACTCAGAAGAGAACCCAGTGTACAAGAGGAACTTTCAATCAAGATATCCTCCTTGGAGGAAGATGAGGAGAACATATTCCTGACACTGAGATATTATGCTCAAAAAAGATCACAATCTATTCTAAAAGTCCTCAAAATAAGAAAAGATGGAATTAGAAATAACGTTCAGAATTTGTATTACTGGTCTGGAGAACTTAAACAACCAATTACAGTTTCAAAAACATAAAGTCCTCCTGATTTCCAAAGAAAAGCTGCCTAATAGAATGAGTACATTATTTTTAAAAAATGTTTAAAACAAGTAAAATTTAAAACACACACAAGCCAAATCCATAAGATGCTTGTTATGTAACACAAAACTAATTTCCAAAATTTGAGATAAATGTGACATTTAGGGTCAGGGTTTATATGAAAATCAAACTCAATACTAAGTGAAAAATTAAGATCAGTATCCACAATATTAGAACATTTTTACTACTTAAATATTTTTATTTTGACATATACAGTAAGTCAAGGTCTGTTAAAATCTCAAGAAAAACAGGAACTCATACAATGACACACCAAAAACAGCATAAGTATTTAAGTGTAAAAAATAAAATCTTAGTTTTCACCAAGGTGACTATGGATATCAAATTGGAGAAAACTGACCACAATGATGAAAAATCATTATATTTCATGTTGACAATCTAGTATTTATTGACCAAAAAAAAAAGAAAAAACCCCAACAAATACCGTACAATGGCTGGTTTTGCAAACTACAGGAATTTAAAATGCAGGAGGGGTACCTTACAAAGCTCTAGTGGTAAGTAAATGGACGACACTTTGCAGGTTTTGGCAGACACCATGTATTTTCACTCATCCTTGGAAGCACTGCTGAAACAGAAGTGAGAGTTCCATCACTCACAGAGGATAAGGGGAGGTTCAGAATGTGAGAGGAATTTATGCTAACTGCACAGCAGAGACAAAAAGTCCTGGGACTGAAGCATCAACCGCCTTTCCACATTAGTAGATGCCCAGTACTTTCCCACCAGGCCCCACAATTTTCAGTCATTTCTTAATTTTCTCTCTTCTCAGTTCTCCACGTTCTATGAAGTCCTGCTGGTGTTACACACACACCAAAAACATGTGTTTCTATCCCCCTTCTGGTCTGCACAACTTCTCTCAACAGTATTTCTTTTTCCTTCTTCAAAACAGACTCTTCTCAAAGGAGTTTTCAATGAGTCTTTTTTGATTCAAAATGGACTGGAAGACAAGATGAAATAAAAGAGCTCTTTTCCTAGTGTCCATGCTAGAAAAAAAAAAAAGAAAGAAAGAGAAAATGACACAAAAATCTCTATTAAGAACAACATTTCTTATTGTCATTCAAACAAAAAAGAAGAAAACTACCAGCATATCCTGCCATTTCACTTACTTTTCCTTGGTCAATTTTATTGACGTATCTTCGTCTATATCCACTTAATTGTTATATATTCCAAATGCTCTACGTTTTCAAAAACAACTCCCCCCACACTCATGCATACTTCTTACATTATCATTTAAAAAGCACAACAGAATTAACAAATTATCAAGAATACATCTGAAGATACCATTTCTAAAACTTCAATAAGTAGTACCTAGAAAATCTCAATGAAATTCTCTGCCATACAGTTGAAGAAAATAATTTTTTGCAATATGTTTAAGTTGCACTGGAACTAGAGCTGGGCTCCTGGCACTTGAGACTACTATTCTAGAGAAAAATCACAAATGTAAGACTTAAGGTGCTCCAGTTAATTATTTAAGTGCATAGCAGTGTTAAATCTTCATGCCAAAGAAATAAATCAGTGTCAAATGGTTAAATGACCAACTAACACAAAAGAAGAAATAATCAACAAGTTAATTACAAACAAGCTTTTTAAGCATATATTCAGAAATTTAAATTTAATACCATTCACAGATCTAAACATTTACCATTGGTTTTTAAAATTTGCAACTAGGTAATCTATTATGTCAGCATGCTATGTACCTAAATGTTCTTAGTGAATCTTAACACCACAGAAGTGAATCTGTGATTCAAGAATAGCCTCCTTTATTTTGAAAATGACAGAAAACATTGTGTAAAAGCAGAAAAAGAAAAAGACAAAGATGCTGGTACTGTTTCCTAACTGTTCTATCACACTTACAAAAGACTACTCCTCCTCATCTCCCACCTCCCACCAACCACTCCTCACCCCTTCCAGGAAAAGAATTATTTTCTCCAATAAAAACACAGCAACCAAGTAAAACACATAAGAAGAATACCTGCAAGACTTTTCTTCCCATAACTGGTCCCAGGCAAGCATCTTCAGGCAGTCTCTCATGTGATCCTCCACTGCTTCTTCAGCCGTTAGAGAAGCATCCTCAGTGATGGTGGAGGGGTCAGAGGTTTACAGTAGATGTAGCATATTGAGATCAAGGATCATATCCGTCTCCTCACAAAAAGGACAGGGCCTTTCAGGGGGTCCAGATCACCACTTCACACCTCTGTGATTATACTCACATGTTACTGTTCTGATATTGAGCAATTCCTACTCTCACCCCCAAAAATCCCACCAGAATATACCTCAAAATCTTAAATATGGAATTCTCCCACTTTTCTCTTTATTAATCATTAACATAATTTATTTACATCCTGACTCATTCCACAGAAGGTGTTGGATTGATACTAACCTATATTAATAAAGGAATACCTAGAAAATATCCTTAATTGAAGGTATTCTCCACATATATATATCTTCTCTCATAAAATTCACATGCAACAAAGGAATTAGCACTCTCTGCCCCAATACTTTGGGTAAAGAAGGTTCAGAGAAGTGTGTGAAAATATACTTCGGTTGAGAGTCTAGGAAGTAAGGGAAGGAGACAGTTGCTAAGAAGTAACAGGAAAAATTGTACACTACAAAGAAAATTATGGACTTGAGACTATGTGTAAATCAGTGTTTTAGTTAATCCCTGCATTGCTCTCCTTTTCACTCAACATTATTTTTGATAACTTTTTAAATAAAAATATACTCCTTATAAAATAATGTCTTAAGAAAAATGAAAAGTATTCCTCTCTCATCCCTCCATCCTTTTCCCAAAAGGAGATCATTCATGTCCTTTCATCTTTCTCATTCATATTCAAACATGTATATGATTTATGATCACAAACATACTAAAATACTATTCTCACAACGTGCTTATTCACTTTATGTATCTTGGCCATCTTTTCACATCTGTATATACTGATCTCCCGTAATATTCAACACTCCCTCACATTCCCAGAACACATACGTGGTTCTATGTCCCACTTAACTTAAACAAATGCTCATATTCTAATCTCCATCTCTTAAACTTCAGGTTCTAGGCTATTTCCTTAATCTTATTTCTTTCACCTTTCAGCCCTTCCTTTGAATGTTTTTTATTTTAGCAATATTTTTTGTTTCTGAGAACCCTGCAGATTGCTTTCAGAACAGGCTGACTTATTTTTTCAGCTGCTTTTTGATCTTTACTCTCTTAAGGATGCAAATTACATTTAGGTTCTACCAACATCTTGCATCATTCTCATTTTCCAGGAGCCAATTTCTCTCAGTTCATCTTCTACTCATATTTTTGGTTTTCTGGTAATCATTGGTCTTCCAAATTTGTGAATGGTGTCCCAGAGTTAGCTTAACAGCAAGGGTTTCTAATGTAGATCTATAGGTCTGTCACTTTCTGAAGGAATCTTCCCTGAATTAGAGAGTTGATATCAGAATGAACATGAGTGGGCAGAGCATATCAAGAGGTTTTAATTTAGAATGTATGTCATAAAGCGGGTTGTTGCAAGACTGCAAACAACAGGAAGATTTTTCTTTTGGGGCAGACTGTTTTACTGTGTTTCATATCCGGGGAACTGATCTTCCCTTTCCTCCCTTTTGTGTTCCAGGCTCCACTTTGCTACTCTCTCCAACCACAGCATCCACAATCAGAGGCCTTTCCTAGATTCATCACAGGCAGAACAGAAGCCACGTCTCCTATCCTAGAGACAAATACCACTGCTGACTATCATTCCCTACAATTGAAGAAGAGAGTCCAGCTGGTACAGGCAGTTCTTAAATTAATTAATCTGATGATTACACCAAAGACCACTTGAATCCTCTGAAATTGTTAAAACAGATGGGAGTTTCTTGAAGTCAACCAAGGAAAAACTTACCGGTTTCACTTGCAGTTTTTTCTCTGCTCTTGTTTCTCTCTCTCTCATTCCATCTACTTTCTATCTTCACGGAATTCCCCCAAATTTGCTATACCAATGTTACCCTTTCTTGCTGCCCATCGTATTTTTCTTTTAAAAAAATACATTTTTAGTTGTTTCAAACAGATGTGATGAAATTTGAAAGAGCTGATACTCTACCATCTTTTAACAAAAGTCTCTTCAAATTTTCAAGATTTCTATATTCCTTCATAAGTAAGGTAAAGAGTATCCACTTCTGTAGTTCTACGAATAGAAATACTTTACATAGCAAACTGTGTATAATATTCTTTTACTTTCCTCCCTCCACTCATAACCTGCCAAAGCCCAGGTTTTATTCTTACTAACATCTAAACCTTATTTCCTACTGGTCATTTTTTCATATCTTCCATTTTATCAGGAATATTTTCTCTTTTTATATTACACCTCAATATACATCAAAGTACATTAGCAACAAGTTTTTAGATTTAACCAAAAGTTTCACTGACTGTTTTGATTTATTGTTTGCTTTTATTCATCTATACTTAGTGTATATCTTTCTTTTTTCCATCCACAATTCTCTATTCTGATTCATTTCATTTTGCTTAAGTACTTCCAAATAATATATTCATTTGTAAGTGTTATAGTTCAGAGTTCTTTTATATTTGTCTTAATACTTCAAAACAATTTTGCCTGTATACAGAACCTTAGGATCACAGTACTTTTACCTCAGAATTCTACAGAAATTTTCCACTGTTCCTTAGTATCCAGTGCAATCAGATGCCAATCTGATACCTTTTTTGCATTAGGGTAAGTCTGTTTACTCTACCTGGAAATTTGGTTTTCTTTTGATTCTTGGAATTCAAAATCTGACCACTATTTGATTATACGAGAAATTTGATTTCAGCATATCTTATTTGATGGCATTCTTCAGCTCGGGAAAATTTTATTCTACCATTTCACTGTCTACTGCTTTTACAGTATGCATTTTTCACTTCTGAATTCTTATTTCACTTATGATAATGATCTCTTGAATCTATTTTTTAGGTCTCAAACTTTTCTCTTATGAAATCCAACTCTTTTTACTCTATTCCCTGAAAGAAATCTCAATCTGTCAATATCACTATCTCCCTTTTCAAAAAATTTACTGTGAAATATTTTAGACATACAAAGGAGTGTAAGATACCATTTAACAAACACCTATGTATCTACCCCTCAATTGAAGAAAAACTGTTACCTACATAAGAGAATACCTTTCTTTCCCTCCTAGAGATAATCTAAGTTTGGTGTCTATCATTACCATGAATTTCCTTATATATTTTATATATGTATACACCCAATAAACTGTACATAGTATTGCTTTGTATTTTTAAGCTTCATAAAAACTTAATATTTTACACATTCTTCTTCACCTGATATGAAATATACCACAGTTTACTTGTCCACTCTCCACTTATTAAGAGCTTAAGACTGCTTCCAGTGTTTCACTTTTACAAATGATACTGGTATGAACATCCCTATTGCACTTATATGTGAGTTTTTTTAAGGGAATGTCTTTCAAACTACAGCTTACAACCCACCAATAAAATCACATTAGTAGGTCAAGGTCATAGGTGAGGAGTAAAGGTAAAAGGGAAGAAGTAGTAAGGCACAGAGGTGAATCAAAGTGTGCAATACACAGTAAAGTTTGTTTCCTGAAATTCTGATTTATGTTATTGTCAAAACAGATCAATAAACAATGCTAAGGTATATGTAAGCATGAGTATATACATATATATATATTATATATATATGCAGAATTGCCAGATCATTGTAGAAATGTTCGTTCAAGCTTCCTCAGTTCAGTCGCTCAGTCATGTCCGACTCTTTGCGACCCCATGAACCGCAGCACGCCAGGCCTCCCTGTCCATTACCAACTCCCGGAATTTACTCAAACTCACGTTCATCAAGTCGGTGATGCCATCCAACCATCTCATCTTCTATCGTCCCCTTCTCCTCCTGTCTTCAATCCCTCCCAGCATAGGGTCTTTTCCAATGAGTCAACTCTTTGCAAGCTTCCTAGATATTGCCAAGTTACTCTCAAAAACTAGTTGTTTATACTTCTGCAAACTTAAGAGTTCTTGCTGTAACATATGCTAACCCATATAGTATAGTCACACTTTAATCTTTTTAGCAATCTGATACCTGCCTGAAAATATATTTCAAAACACTTGTTTTTGATTGATTTTGCTAGTTACTTTCAAGATGGTATCTGGAATCTTTTAGTATTTGAAGGCTGAATTCTCTTATGGCATCTACTGCTGTTTAAAAGTCTGCTACTGGTCTAGTTTTATATCTCTGCAGGTAATCTATTTCTGGCTACTTTTATTTTCCTTTTGTCCTTAGTATTATCCAGGTATTTTGCTTCCTCTGGATTTACTGTGTTGGTTTTTTGTTTTTGTTTTTTTCAGTCTAATGATAGATATCTTTTAATTTTGGAAAACACTCATTCCTTCTTTGGATATAGACTGTCAGTCTCCTCATTCTCTTTTTCTGAACTCAAACTTCACACATATTAAGACATGTTTACTCTTCTGACTCTATGTCTTTCATGTTCCCGTATCTCTGTTTTTTCAAATCTATCTTCTAGCTCATTAATTCCGTCTTCAGCTAGGTTTCATATATTTTAAGTCGTCCAATGTAAGCGGTTAAGTCAGCAAGTGTTCTGTGCACAGCTTTGGAATCAACTCAGCACTCTGGATTCTAGTACCTTCTATATTTTTTGGCCTCTACAGGTTGTACTTGACAATCAAATTTTTAATTGTCAAGAGGTTTTTTTCACTGTTATTTTCTCTAGAAACTAAATACTTTCAGTTTGCTTTTTTATATATATATTAACTGATTTCTGGGCTATTTGCTCCGCTTATTTTAGAATGAGTCCTCTGTTTAGCACTGCTGTGTGCTAAGTTGCTAAATTTTAGTCATGGCCAACTCTGTAGCCTGCCAGTCTCCTCTTTCCATGGGATTCTCCAGGCAAGAATACTGGAGTGGGTTGCCGTACCCTCCTCCAGGGAATGTTCCCAACCCAAGGATCGGACCTGCATCTCTTGTGTCTCTTGCATTGACAGGCAGGTTCTTTACCACTGGCACCACCTGGGAAGCCCTCAAATATCCAGTATTTCATCATTATCTTCATCTGTTTAAATCAAGACCTGGATTGTTCACTACTGATGGCTAATTCAGGACATTGCTTTACTTTTCTCAAGAGTCTCCCCGACTCCCATCCTTCCCATAATAAATGGTTGTGAGACTTCCTAGGTGGGTTTTGCCCTTAGTGTGGTAAAGGGGAGAAACTAGTATATTTCTCATCTAGATTCACTGATCCTAGAGTCTACCTACCCCGATAATGCCCACAGGCAATTTTCCCTATCTTATAAGCTGTTCAATAGTGGTTTTTAATAATCTAATCTTATCAGTCTTATATTTACCAGGAAGTCCCTAAGGTTCACTGACAGCATCCTTACCTGTTTTCCAGAATTGCAATGGATTTTTTATTATTTTCTTTTGTCACTACATTTTGGACTTGGCCAACAAACATATATTTGCAAGTAATGATAATGCAAATATCCATCAGCAAATGAATGGATAAGAAAGCTGTGGTACATATACACAATGGAATATTACTCAGCCATTAAAAAGAATACATTTGAATCCGTTCTAATGAGCTGGATGAAACTGGAGCCTATTATACAGAGTAAAGTAAGCCAGAAAGAAAAACACCAATACAGTATATTAACGCATATATATGGAAATTTAGAAAGATGGTAACGATAACCCTTTATGCAAGACAGCAAAAGAGACACAGATGTATAGAACAGTCTTTTGGACTCTGGGAGAGGGCAAGAGTGGGATGATTTGGGAGAATAGCATTGAAACATGTA
Organism: Cervus elaphus; assembly: GCF_910594005.1. Classification (NCBI taxonomy): domain Eukaryota; kingdom Metazoa; phylum Chordata; class Mammalia; order Artiodactyla; family Cervidae; genus Cervus; species Cervus elaphus. The sequence goes on along the minus strand of NC_057837.1, from coordinate 7,451,118 downwards.
TATTATCATATGTGAAATGAATCGCCAGTCCAGGTTTGATGCATGAGACAGGGCGCTCAGGGCTGGTGCACTTGGATGACCCAGAGGGATGAGATGGGGAGAGAGGTGGGAGGGGAGTTCAGGATGGGGAACACATTGTACACCCATGGCGGATGCAAGTCAATGTATGGCAAAACCACTACAATACTGTAAAGTAATTAGCCTCCAATTAAAATAAATAAATTTATATTAAAAAAATTTTTTAAATAAAATAAAATCCTAGTACTGCTCATCATATCACAGAAATCATATCCTCAAAACAAGCAATAAAACAGCAAGAACAACAGAAAACTAAGGGGCACATCTTAGAGGAGTCTCATATAATTACCATCCTATATACAAACGTCTGAAGTTTACAAAGTTCCTTCCCCCACCTCCTCTATTTTAGTAATCTTCTTGTATCTTATGAACAACCCCGCCCACCCCAACACCAAAACAAAAACAAAAAACAAAACTCTCCAACTCTTCAATTCTCACTTCTGGTTAATCTTCTACTTAAAGCATAAAGAAATTTGAAAGTAGAAATTAGAATTTTTTTTTATCATGGACAATGTACTTTCTGTTTTAAGTATAGTCTTTATTACAAAAGTAATTAGCCATGTAATAGAAAATTTGTAATCTACAGAGTTTTACAGATGATATAAATTAAAGTCCCTGAGGGAACAAATAACAGTGATAAATGAAGAAACTCAGACTAAGAACTATGCCAACTCTACTGACCTCTATTTTTCTTCCTCAGTCAAGTCTAAATGGCAGTAAAACAAAGTAAAAGTAAAAAGAACAAAGTATATTTTTATCTGGTTTAGTTTATTACACAAAGAGAATGCTTTATACTTCCTCTGCTAATGGGTGCAAATTCCACATAGAAAATACACTCCAGGATAGCATGCCAACTCTAATTTGCTCTCCCCACAGCTCCCCTACTTAAAGGTTCCCTATCACCCACCTTGCCCCTCTTTTCTTTCTGAAGTCATTTAAGTAAAAAAGCTATTATCATCTGGATACTTCAAGAATAGATTCATGTCACCCTACAAGTTGAATGATGATGGTCATATTTATTAATAAAAGGCAGTGACAGCAATCAAAATGTCCACTGACAGAATGGATAAAGAAAATGCGTTATTTGTGTATGTATGTATGTGTGTCTGTGTATGTGTATATATGTATATGAATATTACTCAGTCACAAAAAAATGAAATAATGCCATTTGCAGCAACTTGGATGAACTCAGAGATTATCATACTAACTGAAGTAAATCAGAAAAAAAAGTTATATACCACCAGTAATATGTGGAATCTAATTTTTTAAATGATGTAAATTAACTTATTTACAAAACAGAAACAGATTTATAGATACCAAAAACAAACTTGTGGCTGCCAAGGGGAAAATGTGGGGAGGAAGGGTCGATCAGGAGCCTGGGATGGACATACACACACACACCACTACACACAAGTCAGGTAACCGACAAGGACGTACTGCGTAACACAGGGGGCAGCATTCAATACTCCGATAATCTATACGGGAAAAGAATCTAAAAAAGAACGAATATATGTATACATATAACTGAATCACTCTGCTATACATCTGAAACCAACACAACATGTAAATCAACTATACTCCAAAAAAATTAAAAAGAAAGCGGCACATTCAAGCCCTGATCTCAGCATCTAGAATAAAATTAAAGGCAGTTATCAATATTGCTTTTACTCACACCTATTAAGATATTTAAAAAAAAAAAAACACTGGTTATTCAAATTTTCAAATTTATATCCTTTTAATCTTTCACCACAATGTTTTACATTAAAAAAAATAAACATCTGTAAACTATTGGTGCTTCCTTGCTTTATATTTATGTACATTTTTATGTAGGGCTGAACACTGAATATAATGAACTGAAGAAGCTAAAGAAGTAAATTATTTAAAGAAATATGTTCAATGCTTTTGCAAATCAAACAATAACCCCCAAATTATCTTTTTTTATAAACCCTAATTTTATTCAGGATTACTTAAAAGTGGGGTTTGATAAAATAAAATCCAACAAAAATATTCCCAAGATTTAAAACAAAATGCCTCTTTGATAGTATTATTCTTTTCAACAACCCAACAAAGATTACTGGTTAACATTATGATACAGTGATACTATATATAGTAACTGAATGCTAAAACTGCAGGGCTCTTTCTCAGCCTTATTGATCAGCATTTTATGTTGGTTAGTTCACTAATTTCACAACTTTCCAAGATCCCAACTGACTTCAAATGCAATCACTGACTGCTAAAACCTTTCTACACAATGAACTGATACATACCTTCAGGATCTCTAGGGTAGAGACCATCAATGTGAAAATTTTTGTCTTTTATGTTCAGAATCATTCAGCTTCTTTTTAAATGTCGAGCAATTAAATTACTTAATATTCCACCCCCACCGATCTTTTAGAAGAAATGGTGCTTTAAAAGAGTAATACATTTTACTGCATGGCTTCACAGACTCCCTGCTAAAAATTCATAGCTAAGCACTCCAGTCTGAGCAGCAAGTTCACAGACTATGTTGCTAAAAGTTGCAAACTGTAGTTTGTGTTCAATATGTGGTCCATCTCACTAACTTGAAAAAAAAATTATGACTAGTAAAAAAAAATCTAAAAAAGCAGATTTTTTTAAAAACTTTCAATAATTCATAAGTACAAACTTGAAATACAGGTTGAGTTACGAAGAAAAGTGAATAAATACTGTATCAAGTGGTACTCATTATACATCTACTTGAGGGAACAAAGCCATCTTCACAGTGTTGACAATTTTTTGACAATTATTAACAATTTTATTATCCACAACAACTTTACTTTTTCTACTAGCTGTTTAAATTAAAAATTACATCATGGCATTATGAATTGTAATCCATAAAAATTATACAATGCACAGCATAAAAAACATCTTTCAAAAATAATTAATAATAAGCAAACAACACATAAAAACATAAACAATGCTTTTGCAAAACAAAAGCACGCATTATCAGAGGGTAAGTGAAGAGGATAGAAAGCCAGAAGGCCTCTCCCAAACCAAGTGTGACCTTGGGCAAAACCACCACTTGGTACCTGAGCTTCATCATTTGTAAACTGACATAATGCCTGTGCCCCATGGGGCTGCTGGGATGTTTATATAAGTGAACATCTGTAAAGAACTTAGAGCTATGTCTGGCACATATTAAGCATTTTACAGATATCTTTAAAAAAGAAAACAGAAGCTTTCCTAATTCCAAGGGAATGCTTGTTTCCCTTATCATTCAGTTCAGGTCAATCACTGAGTCGTGTTGGACTCTTTTGCAACCCGATCAACTGGGGTATGCCAGGCCTCCCTGTCCATCACCAACACCCAGAGCATGCCCAAATTCATGTCCACTGAGTCAGTGATGCCATCCAACCATTTCATCGTCTGTCGTCCCCTTCTCCACCCACCTTCAATCCTTCCCAGCATCAGGGTCTTTTCCAATGAGTCAGTTCTTCACATCACATGGCCAAAGTATTGGAGCTTCAGCTTCAGCATCAGGCCTTCCAATGAAAATTCAGGACTGATTTCCTTTAGGATTGACTGGCTTGAGCTCCTTGCAGTCCAAGGCACCCTAAAGAGTCGTATCCAACACCACAGTTCAAAAGCATCAATTCTTCAGCACTCTTCACAGTCCAACTCGCACATCCATACATGACCACTGGAAAAACCACAGCTTTGACTAGATGGACATTTGTTGGCAAAATAATGTCTCTGCTTTTTAATATGCTGTCTAGGTTGGTCATAGTTTTTCCTCCAAGGAGCAAGCATCTTTTAATTTCATGGCTGCAGTCACCATCTGCAGTGATTTTGGAGCCCAAGAAAATAAAGTCTGTCATTGTTTCCATAGTTTTGCCATCTATTTGCCATGAAGTGATGGCACCGGATGCCATGACCTTAGTTTTTGGAATGTTGAGTTGTAAGCCAGCTTTTTCACTCTCCTCTTTCCCTTTCATTAAGAGGCTCCTTAGTTCCTCTTCACTTTCTGCCATAAGGGTGGTGTTATCTGCATATCTGAGGTTATTGATATTTCTCCTGGCAATCTTGATTCCAGGTTGTGCTTCATCCAACCCAGCATTTCACATGATGTACTCTGCATATGAGTTAAATAAGCAGAGTGACAATATATAGCCTTGACATACTCCTTTCCCAATTTGGAACCAGTCTGTTTTTCCATGTCCGGGTCTAACTGTTGCTTCTTTACCAACATACAGATTTCTCAGGAGGCAGGTAAAGAGGTCTGGTATTCCCATCTCTTGAAGAATTTTCTATAGTTTGTTGTGATCCACACAGTCAAAGGCTTTAGCATAGTCAATGAAGCAGAAGCATAAATTAATTCTCTTGCTTTTCTTATGATCCAATGAACATTAGCAATTTGATCTCTGGTTCCTCTGCTTTTTCTAAATCCAGCTTGAACATCTGGAAAGTCATGGTTCACATACTGTTGAACCTAGCTTGGAGAATTTTGAGCATTACTTTGCTAGCGTGTGAGATGAGTACAATTGTGCAATAGTCTCAACATTCTTTGGCATTGCCTTTCTTTGGGACTGGAATGAAAACTGACCCTTATTATTAACCTCAAATAATTCTTAGTTCTATGGTTACTTTCATTCCTCTCCACATAACACACAGATAAATACAGGTGGTTTACACAGATTAGCAACATCACTGATTTAAATTCAGAAATGAACTATCCATTCCTTTGAGCTAAGTAAAGCTCAATCAAGCTATCAATCAAGAAAATATGTATCTCTTAAATTATCAAGCAAATTAAATATGTAAATACTCAGCATGATGAATATATTCAGTATCAGTTATGTGACACCATGAAAGGAACTTTTGTTAATTACTGAATAGAACTTTGCAAAATTTTTTGTTACTTACAACTCACCTTGTTTTTAATGTACATTTAAGAATAGAAATGCAATGGAAGAAAAAAATAAACAAGACAGAATCAAACAGAAAGCAACTGACCTTACCAATTAAAATACTAAAATAAAATTTTACTGTAGAATTTTCATAGAAAATTTTACTGAGAACCCAAAAGATTCCAGGCATGTGCCAAGAACTAAAACTATTAAGGCATCAGTTTCAGTAAGTGCTGGACTTGCTCACGTCACTCAGTCGTGTCCACCTCTGCAATCTCATGGACTGTGGCCCTCAGGGCTCCTCCATCCATGGAATTCTCCAGGCAAGAATACTGGAGTGGGTTGCCATTTCCTACTCCAGGGGATATCCCCCACCCAGGGATCAAACTCCCATCTCTTGCATATCCTGCACTGGCAGGATTTCTTACCACTGCAGCATCTGGGCCATATAGTCTCAAAAAGTCTCCCTGAAAAAACAAGACTATTAAATATTAAACATCATACAGAATTGAAAAGGCAGAAACCATGTCTTGTTCATTACTGAATCCCTATTAGCTATCTGATGCATTTCAAAAACAAGTTTGTGATTAACAATTTTTTATTTATCTGAACTACTTTATCCCTCTATTTTCCTGAATAATGAATTTAAGAGCTGAATAGACAATTTACAACTCTAACTAAGCTTTCACTGGGCTTCCTTGTGGCTCAGATGGTAGAGAATCTGCCTGCAATGCAGGAGACCCAGGTTCAATCCCTCGCTCGGAAAGATCCCCTGGAGAAGGGCATGGCAACCCACTCCAGTATTCTTGACTGGAGAATGCCATGGGCAGAGAAGCCTGATGGGCTACAGTCCACGGGGTTGCAAAGAATCAAACACGACTGAGAGACTGACACACACAAGCTTTCACTATGTCCATGAAAAAATACAAACTACTTTTGAGGTTGAAGATAGAGTAGCCAAAAATTCACAGCAAAAAATTTTCCATTATTCAGAAGTCTTGCCGCAGTGTGAAGTATCAGTAAGTACTGAAAAACAACTCAATAAAATGGCAACGTCATATAATGATACTTTTATAGAGTAACTACAATATCCTGTTTAGTAACTCCCTCAAAACAATTCTACATTATAGGTGAATAATTATCCTCACTATATAAATGGAAGGTTGAGAATAAAATGTGTGTACAAGTACATGTTTTAACGTAAAAGTTAGGTCTGTTAACCTTCCAGGTACTGTCATGTACCAGGCAGACTACTTTCCTTCACAGTAAGTCTCCATGGAAGATGAGATGACTATTAACACACAAATAAATCTCAATGAAGTCAAGAAGAAAGCAAGAACTCCTGTTATAAACAGTCTTATTTAACACTGTACTAGGGACATTAGCCAAAGCAAAAGAAATTAGAGGTATGAATATTAAGACACCATTAGATTTAAAAAAAAAAAAAAAGACACCATTAGATTATTTGCAGAAAGCTTTATTGTCTACCTAAAAAATTCAAGAGTATCTCTTAAAAGACTGTTACTGATAAGAAAATTTCAGATCAGTATTCACCTGATGGTACAAGTGGCTGAGAATCCGCCTGCCAATGCAGGGGACATGAATTCAAGCCCCGGTCTGGGAAGATCCCAGATCAGTATTCAAAAATCAAAACTTTTGTATACCTTATGAATAATCAATTGTAAAATTAAATAGGAATAAAAATCCTAATTTTAAATCTATTAAATATCTAGCAATAAGCCTAACCAAAGCCGGTAAGACTGAGACAAAAAAAATTATGAAATATCACATGACCACATGAAAATATAAAATTGTGCATAAAATATATACATACACCGTCACTAAAAATACACAATGGGTGATAACCAAAAATCTGCAACACACAAAGTAACAACTAAAGGTAATTTCTTTAATGTGTACTGACCTTTTAGATTAATTTTAAAAATTATTTCTTTAAAAGAGAAAATGATGTGAGGAATAATTCATTAAACAAATATGCAATTCACTTAGTATGGTGCTTTTCCATGGTTAACTTAGGCAGATAAAAAATGCCTACTAAACATATTAAAATAGGTTCAACCTCAGTCATGACTTAAAAAAACAAAGCAAGCAAAGAGGAAAAAATAAAGCACAGTTGATAAAATCCAGAGGTGGTGTTGGGAAACACACATTTGCATACACTATAAGTGGGAATATAATGATAAATTAACATTTTAAGAGTGGAAACTGAAACATCTGCCAATTGAAAACCTTGAATCTTTTGACCTAGCAATTCCATGGCTAGAAATTATCCTTATGACATAAACATATACAAGAATACAAAGATAAATATGCAACATGCTATAAAACATTAATTATACTAGCAGAACTGAAATTGATGTAATCAGAATGCCCATCAATAAGAGAGTGATTAAATAAAATCCCAATACTCCCACACAAGGGTAGACAAAAAAGATTTTAGGAACAAATAAACCATTATAATTTCTTATAGAAAAATTTCCACAATAGATCATGAGGTGGAAAGAAGGAAGTATTAGAGCATGATCCTATGAGTATTTTTTAAAAAAGGATAAGGGAGTTCTAAATATGCATTTATATAAATACAAAAATTTTCTACAGCATACATGAAATATTAATGGTGATAACAGATTTGGGAAGTAAGCCAGAGATAAAGGCTTATTTTTCATTTTATGCTCTTCTGTACTGTTTGACTCTCCATGTGCATACATCACTTTTATTAATTTCTTGGATAAGAACACTGAACACTGTTAAAAGAGCAACCTTTTTAAAGCCTTACAGGATTTTTTAAATAAAATATGAATAGAATTCTATTCTTTAAATAGAGCAAAATCTAAAATCAGTCTGACAAAGTGTATCACATTACCATGAAAATTCTGAACAAGAATGAGAGTAGATCTTTCCCAAACAAAATATCAAAATATGTAAATAAACTATAGTAATTATAAGAGTGTAATACTGATACAAGAATTAGCAAATAGATCACAATGAAATAGAAAAAAAGAGACCAGAAACAGATTCTTGCATACATGGAAATTTTAGTACATGATTAAGAAAACCCCAATGGGCATAACTAGACATTCTTTGGAACAAAAGTGTAAGCCACCTACCTCCTACTACACAAAAGAAATTTCACACAGATGACCAACCTGTAAGTTACCCAACTTTATGAAGAGACTAAAAAGGCAGTTTTCACAGATATTAGAATGAACAAAGTCTTAATTTAACAAAATCTCAAGTGCAAAAGATACTAAATAAGACACTAGCCAATGTGATCAAAAATTTTAAATTTTGCTAATAACAAGACAATGGAAGTGACGGCAGCAGTAATTACTATAAGCTAGTACTTTGAGAGCACTGGCTAAGGGTTAGGCATTATTCTATGTCATTTAAAAGTTACTAATAGTTTAATCCTCACAGTAATTCCTTGAGGTACGCCATCTTTAACCTTATTTTATCACTGAAGAAACTGAAGTAGGAAGACTAAACAACCTTCCCCAAGAAGTGGCAGAGCCAGGACTCAAGCCTGGCCGTCTGTATCAGGTCTGTTTTCTTAAGTACAAAACTCTTCAACAGTAGGCTTTTAAAAAATACTGCAACATATAAAAGTTAAAACACAAAAACAGGCAATCCAACAGAAAAGTGTGAAAAAGTGATAAATAGATTAATTCACAAAAGAAATTCAAATGTCTAATAAATTGGAAATATTCAAAAATGCAATTTTCAACAGCAACAACTTACAGTTTTTACCCTTTCCACTGGCAAACAGTGCAGGAATTAATGGCACCTTTTGTTGGCAGAATTATGAGAAAACAGGTATTCATACAATGCTGATGTGTGTATAAATTATTTCAGCCATGTTGAAGGATGATTTAACAATATTACCAGAATTTCAAGTCTGCACTACCTGTGACCCAGTTCTACTTTTAGGAATCGATTTCACATAAAATCTTACACATCTACACGTGGGTTATTAACATATTCATCATAATGTTTTAATAACTGTGGAAAAAAAAAAAAACCTAGGGTCCATAAAGGATAAAATAATTTATGGTAAGTAAATTTAAATGAATTGTGATAAAACATAGTTTTTAAAAAGCAAGGCCAAGTCAAAATGTAGTTTTAGGTGGAAAAAGCAAGCTCCAAAGAACTATGTCATATGTTAGTTTTTATAGTAAAAACTATATACATATATACATATGTACATGTACTATGTACATATATAAGAGTACATATACAGTAGAGTATTTGCATTACAAAAGCATTAAGAGGCAGAAAGATTAAGAGCATAGACTCAATGGACAGACTGACGAGATTAAACCATAAATTAATTAACCTCTCTTGGTCTCAGTTTCTCATAATTTATTACTTAGGGTGAAAGTCAAAGTGAAGTAGCTCAATCGTGTCCGACTCTTTGCGACCCCATGGACTGTAGCCTACCAGGCTCCTCCCTCCATGGGATTCTCCAGGCAAGAATACTGGAGTGGGTTGCCATTTCCTTCTCCAGGGGATCTTCCTGACCCAGGGATCAAACCCAGGTCTTCTGCATTGCAGACAGACGCTGTAACCTCTGAGCCACCAGGGAAGCTAAGTACTTAAAAACGTATTCATAATAATGCTCCACTATTTGCTAATGCTTAGAACAATGCCTGACACATTGTTGCATTAAATAAAAATAAGCTAAAATTTTATAAAGGTTTAGAAAAACAAGAGCCTAAACATTATTAGTATTTACTTGTTTGGAATTCAGTATTCAGGGAAGTGGAAACTCTCATTGTTAATTCTTCATGTTTTTATACCTTTTGAGTGCTTTATTATAACCACAATTTAATGTACTCTGTTGCTTCATAAAAATACAACAAAATATAAATACATAGATATACAAATGTATAATAGTGACCACTTCTAGTGGTTTCCAACCTCTTTATATCATTATTATACTTAACGTAAATTCCTAGAATAAAAATTTGATTTGTTACAATATATTATTCTTAAAAATAATTTTAATTAATATAAATAACATTTAAAGAAAAGCTACATGTTATTTACTTGTAAGTAATGTTAACTCATTTTAAGAAATAATTACAAAGCTTTAAATAAATTACTCGTTAACTTGTAGACATATTTCATGTGTCATAGCATTTAAGAAATTCTTCATCAAAGTAATGAAGTTCAATCCATATGCATACTGAGATACTATATATTTACTTTAAATAAAGAGTACTTCAATATATTAGAAATATTACCAGAAAAATAGAGCAGAGTGAGAGATGTATCAAACACTTAGAAAAACAGCACAACTCTATTTAAAAAAAAAGATATGTTTTCCTCCCATTGTTTTTATTACAATGAAGAACATATATTTACTCAGTAAATCATTCCATGAACATAGACAGTCTTTAAAATTCCAGGTTGGAGCTATTCACAAATTATGAATGGCCAAAAACTAAAGTGGAAGTGTTATTATCACTATGATGATTTTCAGTAAAAGTAAATCCCAGATAACTTGACATCTAGATTGGGTACATGGAAGAAAGTAAGAAAAATATGTATCTCTGTCTCTCCTTCTTCCCATAGAATGGTGATCCTTCATCTATTTAATGTGCTCCCCAAATGTGTTTGAACAATCCTCATTAATGAGCATTTGAGTCATTAACAGGTCAGAAGATTACTTATGTAGCTGTCTAAGTATTGATAATTCCAAAGAGTCTGGCCAAAAGTACTAACAACAGAAAGAAAGGAAAGAAGGAGGAAAGAAGAAAAGAAAGTCATATTCATAAGACATTTTTTTAACTAAAAATAAAATTGTTAGTAGCCCCTTTCACAAACTAAACCTTAAAAGATCCAACAAACTTTCCTGAGCCCCCAGAAAAATGAGGTAACATTTGTAGTGAAATCCACAAAGAGAAAAGTACTATTCCTTGAATCTACACTTCCTCTGGGCCAGTGTTTCAAAGAATGTCTTGGTTTAGTGTGTTTAATCACTTAATTAGAAATAGAACAGAAATATGTACTTAGTTGTCTGTCTTACATTAAGGAAAAAAAATCACTAGTGTTCCAATCACCAACAGAAAGCACTGATAAATTACTGTCAACAATCAGAAAAGGGAAGACCACTTATATAAAATTAAATTACCACAGAATAAGAATCTCAACAATCAGAAAGATAGATCACACAACATTTTGTTCAATTACTGCCCAGTAAAAGAAGTGCTTTCATTTTGTCTGATTTTCATCCAAAACCTTTATGTATAATTCCAATGACAGAAAAAGCACTGTCAGAGTCCATTCCATTCAGAAGCAACCAACAGTGTTTAAGTGTTTTCCTATATTGTTCTAAAATCAGACTCTCATAACTTTAAGCCAGTGCTCCAAATAGCTGATCCATCTTACCATTCACCTAATCCTCCAAAGTAAAGAACTTGAAAAACTAAAATATAATTATTTTTTATAAATTCTAATAACCAATATTTTCAATAGCTTAGACATCATTTTCTAAAAGTCTTTTTTTTGATGCTTTGATTTTACTTTATTCTTTTTTTTTTTTTCCATTTATCTTTATTAGTTGGAGGTCAATTACTCCACAATATTGTAGTGGTTTTTGTCATACATTGACATGAAACAAAATATTAAAAAAAAACACTTGAATTTCCAAACAAATTCAACATACTATATATACCTTCAACTGTAAGATATCTTCAAAAAATAAAAACATTTTAATATCTCTGAAACTGGCAGGTGCCTTACAATTAAAGGTATTTACAGCTGCTGCTGTGGAGGTGGTAGTGATGACAGTCTTCACTGTGTATGAGAATTTATCACTTCTCATAGTGATATAATTAGACAACAGCAACCTCTCAACATTTCAGGCAACAATCCAAATGACCATTTGAAGAAAAAACATGATTCCAAGAATTGGTTGAAAACCTTTCATTAACACCATCTGCTAATATCAAGAATATGCCAGCATTAAAACTTACAGAATAGTTACCAGTGGTTTAAAAGAAAATCCCAGACAAAAACAGGGTACAGAGGCAGTGCTATATCACCAACTCTCCTAACTGCACATAAATAACTCTGTGGAAAAAAAACACATCAACTATGAATGGGAAAAAATGATTCAGAAGTGGATTGAGGCAAAGCTGAGTAAATCTGAAATAATTTCTATTTTAAACATAATGAAAGAGGTAAGAGTGATGAGATGGCATTGTGTACTTATTCAATTGCTAACACTTTTTTCCCCCTTTCTTCTTAATGGAAATATAAAATAGTGGTGTATCTTATAGCTCATTCAACAGAACATGGTAGTTCAAGGAAGCTCTGTGCATGGCTGGTAGGGCATAAATTATTAACTGTTCATCAAAACCAGTTTCCAGTTTCATCCTCTTCCTATATGCTTAGATTACACTTTTCAGCCTGTCTTACAATTAAATATGACCATGTGCCTGAGATCTAGCCCAACATATGTGAGTAAAAGTCAAGTGCACCATCTCCAAGGGCTATCTCATAAAAACCTCTAATACACCCCTCTTTTCCCCTTCCCCCTAAGGTTCTCCAGGGCAACCTCAGAAGCAACACGTTAAAGAAGGCACAGGCTGGAAATCAGCTCTGTTGTAAAGGACTACGTGAAACAGAAGGCTCCCTCAAACACACACCCACTCTCACTCCCCAATCCAAACACCACCACGCCACCACTCCTCCACTGACACTAATCACAGACACTCACAGTGGACTGTTGGGTAAACTAGAAATAAACTTTTTTTTTTTTTTTTTTTTTTAGAAATAAACTTTTATCAGGGTAAGCCACTGAACTTGAAGGTTACTTTGTTAAAGCAGCCATCAGTCAGTTTCCATATCTAAAATTATAAAGTTCAAGCAGAATGGTGAACCAGATAGCTTCAACCTCTCATTTGCTGATATAAACATCAAATACAACATGCAGAAACTGTCTGAATCAACTTTGCTGAAATTCTCGAAACAGTCTAAGGTATACAGAAGCCAAGCAAACACCCAATCAAGAAAAACTCATTTCCAAAAGAGTAGGAAACTTTTGTAAATATTTTTACTCATCCTTGTCCTACACCCTCCCCAGCAAAGCAGCAGTCTTGGTCTTGAGGCAGTAGCAGTGGTTGCCAGTTCGCTCCTGAGAATTAGAACAGATCTCTGCAAATTCTTGTATAAGTCAGTTCTCCTCTAAGGCGATACTTAAAGAACTGACGGACAACATTCATCCCTACTTCAACTAACTCAAAATTAAGACTGAAAAATCAGCAGGCAATGCTCATAAAAGCTCACAAAAGGAGCTCACAAAAGCTCTAGGCAATTACAGACTCACAGAAACCAAATCTGTGAGCCCGGGACAAGATTAGGGCAGATATACAACAGACTATAATGTGCAGATGAGAAGAGAGGATGAGGCTCTCCAATCAAAAAAAGAGAATTTGGCAGAATGGATCCAACTATATGCTGCCACAAGAGACTCACTAAGGACATAAATAAGTTAAAAATGAAAGGATTTTTTAAAAAGATATTCCATACAAACAGTAACCAAAAGAGAACAGAGGTGGTTATACTAATAGAAAAAAAACTGTTACAAGAGATAAAGAACATTATATATTGATTAAAAGGTCAATTCATCAGTAAGATATAAACCACTATGGATTTACATGTACTGAACAACAGAAAAAGCTCCCCAAATTATATAAAAGAACAGTGACATAATTGAAAGGAGAAATATACAATAAGAGATTTAAATATCCCACTTCAAATAATGGATGGAAAACGAGACAAAAGATCCTAAGGAAGCAGAGGACTTGAACACTATAAACCAAAAGGAGCTAACAGGCATATACAGAACACTGTAGCCAAAAATAATGTCATTTTCAAGTGCACATGGAATATTATCCAGGATGTTATGCCATAAAACAAGTCTTAATAAATTTTGTAAGACTGAAATGATACAAAGAATCTTTTCTCATCACAATGGAATAAAACTAGAAATCAGTAACAGAAAAAAAAACTGGAATATTAACAAATATATGAAAATTAAACAACACATTCTTGAATTAACAGTGGGCAAAGGAAACAATCAGAAAGTATACTGACAAGTGAAAACATACCAATAAAAAAAGAGAAAACTAAAATTTCTAAAATCAGAAATAAAAGTAGGGACAGGATTACAAATTTTACATACATAAAAAGGATTATAAGGGAATACTACGAACAACTACACACTAAAAAACTGGATAAACTAAATGGAATGGACAAATACCTAGAAACACCTACCAAAACTAATTTATCATAAAGAAATACACTACAAGAAAATTATAGCCAATATTCCTTGTGAATAACTATGCAAAAATCTTCAACAAAACAGAAACTGAATTCAGCACCAGCCTAAAGGGAATACACCTATGAATGGAAAAGAAGAAATGAAAGTATCTGTTCACAGATGATATGATCATATGTGTAGAAAACCTAAAATATTACTAGGTTGAATTCAGTAGAGTTACAAGATACAAAATCAACACATAAAGTTCAGTTGCATGTCTGAGCATGTACAAGCAATGAACAACTAACAAGGAAATTAAGAAAACAATTTCATTTACAATAGCATCAAAAAGAATAAAGTACTTAGCAATAAACTTAACCACTGAGGTGAAAGACTTGTACAATGAAAATTAGAAAACACTGATGAAAGAAATTATTCTTTGTATTATTATTATTTTAAAAAACAGAAAATAACAAGCATTTTTAAGAATGTGGAGGAAACCCTGTACAATGCTGATGGGAATGTAAAATGGCACAGCTATTGTAGAAAATAGTACTGTGGTTCCTCAAAAAGTTAAACATAGAATTACCATATAATCCAGCAATTACATTCCTATTTATATAGCCAAAAGAACTGAAAATAGAGACTCAAACAGATACTGGTACACCAAAGTTTACAGCACCATTATTCATAATAGCCTAAAGGTAGAAACCCAAATGTCTATCAACAAATGAGTGAATAAACAAAATGTGGCATATATACACAGTGGAATATTACCCAACCATAAAAAAGAATAAAATTATAATACACACTACAATATGAATGAACATAGAAAGCATTTTAATAAGTGAAATAAGCCAGACATAAAAAAACAAATATTGTATGATTCTACTTATATGAAATCTAGAACAGGCAATTTATGGAGACAAAAAATAAGTAGAGATTGCTAGAACTTGGATGAAAGAGGAAAATGGGTAGTTATTATATAATGGATCATGAAGGTGTGTACATGTTAAGTCGCTTCAGTTGTGTCAGACTCTGCAACTCCAGGGACTGTAGCCGCCAGGCTCCTCTGTCCATGGGATTCTTCAGGCAAGAATACTGGAGTGGGTTGCCATTTCCTTCTCCAGGGCACCCTTCCTAACCCAGGGACTGAACCCATAGCTCTTATGACTCTTGCATTGGCAGGCAGGTTCTTTACCACGAGCACCACCTAGGAAGATACCAAGTTTCTACTTGGAAAGATAAAAATGTTTTGGAAATGGGTACTGATGATGACAGTTTAAGTGTACTAAAAAACCACTGAATTGGGAAGCCCTGGTAGTTCAGATGATAAAGAACCTGCCTGCAATGTAGGAGACCCTGGTTTGATCCCTGGGTGGGGAAGATCCCCTGAAGGAGAAAATAGCAATCTACTCCAGTATTCTTGCCTGGAGAATCCCATGGACAAAGAAGTACAGAGGGCCCCAGTTCATGGAGTCACAAAGAGTCAGACACGACTAAGCGACTAACACACATTGATGACTGTAAATGTACTGAAAAAGCCACTGAATTATTAAAATGGTTAAGTAGTTTTTAAACACACTTAAGAACCAAGTTACCATAAATCTGAGTCAGTTACTTAGCTGAGATAAGCATATGTTTAGTAAACTTATATGGTCATTATTATCTCTGCTCAGCCATATATCACCTGCATAAGAGGAAGAACCCAGAGACTACAGAATCCAGAATATTTTTTGTATTTGTCAAAGACATTTATAAGTATGGTCAAATTCAGTATTCTTATGAGTCATTTAATTTCTACCATCATTAAAACAACCAGGATGTCAGGCATCTGGGTATCTCCACCCAGGCACACCCGCTATTTTAACAATTAAGTAAGATAAATATCTCCAGAGCCCATCCTATTTATATTCCTTAAGGATGGACAGATTGTCTCTACATTAGGACTGGCTTCCTGCCACCTCTTGCTCTTCGCTATTTCTTCTCACATCTCCTTTTCCTTTTGCTCCTACATCCTTCACACTTTTCTCTCTCAGGCGGCCTAAGAAACTCAAAATTCCTGTCTGCTTTTGCCTTTCCTTTCCAAGCTTCTCATATCCACAAATGTTCAAGATATTTTTCTCAACTGAAAGTCATCTCCTCTGATGTACATATTATGCTATTCCCTTAGTATATGAAAACTGTTCAGCCAAGTTTTGTTTTAAACAGAAATTTTTTCCTTTTCAATGACAATTAGGATTCATACACACTAAAGGCCAGAAATTTTATTAGTTTATTATTAACTCTTACTAAGTGCTAACTAATAAGAAAAATTAGAAATAGTAAAACAGTAGCCTTTAATTTAGAAAGTATTTTCAGTTTTACATGCCATCTTCTCTCTCAAATCTAATAGTACGAATTTCAAAATTCTTAAAAACCACATACAAGCACTCATAGAAGAAGAAAAAAAAGTAGTTTCTGATGTTTCTAAATAATCAACGTCTTAAAATTTTTTCCTTGACCAGTTATTAACTCTACCTAGCATACTTACCTCAAACTACAAAATGGGTTGGTATACAACAACCTCCACTAGACATCATACAATAAAATTCCAAGAAACAGTCACGCTTCCTACCTTCTAAAGCAGACAGTCCAAATTCAAACTATATGTATATTTACAGTCACAAGCATAGGTAAAAAATCTACTTTCTATTACACACTGGCTATGAGTACAAGAAGTTTCACACAAGAGGAAGGTGTGTTCTGTAATAAGAAGGAACTCTGATTTCAATTATGTTCTCATCATGACCCTAAAAAGGAGAAATAAACAGCCCCAGTGGGGTAACTAAGACATGAGGAGACAAGTTTAGGGATGCCATAGGTTCTCCAGGTAGGGTATACAGCAGCAGAATTGGGATGTGAGGATAGACACATTTAATCCCAACATCTGTGCATTCCCAGAGTTAACAAAGAAGACACACATACTTAACAAAAAAATAGAAATCACTCCCATTATTATACAGTTGATGGGTATGATAACATTTCAGTTCAGTCCAGTTACTCAGTCGTGTCCAACTCCTTGCGACCCCATGAGCTGCAGCACGCCAGGCCTCACTGTCCATCACCAACTCCCGGAGCCTATCCACTCATGTCCATTCAGTCGGTGATGCTATCCAACCATCTTATCCTCTGTCGTCCCCTTCTCCTCCTGCCCTCAATTTTTCCCAACATCAGGGTCTTTTCAAATGAGTCAGCTCTTCGCATGAGGTGGCCAAAGTATTGGAGTTTCAGCTTCAGCATCAGTCCTTCCAATGAACACCCAGGACTGATCTCCTTCAGGATGGACTGGTTGGATCTCCTTGCAGTCCAAGGGACTCTCAAGAGTCGTCTCCAACACCACAGTTCAAAAGCATCAATTCTTTGGCACTCAGCTTTCTTTATAGTCAAACACTCACATCCATACATGACCACTGGAAAAACCATAGCCTTAACAAGACGAAACTTTGTTGACAAAGTAATGTCTCTGCTTTTTAATATGCTGTCTAGGCTGGTGATAACTTTCCTTCCAAGGAGTAAGCATCTTTTAATTTCATGGCTGCAGTCACCATCTGCAGTGATTTTGTAGCCCCCAAAAATAAAGTCTGACACTGTTTCCACATCTATTTGACATGAACTGATGGGACCAGATGCCATGATCTTAGTTTTCTGAATGTTGAGTTTTAAGCCAACTTTTTCACTCTCCTCTTTCACTTTCACCATGAGGCTCTTTAGTTCTTCTTCATTTTCTACCATAAGGGTGATGTCATCTGCATATCTGAGGTTATTGATATTTCTCCCGGCAATCTTGATTCCAGCTTGTGCTTCACCCAGCGTAGCATTTCTCATGATGTACTCTGCATATAAGTTAAAAAAGCAGGGTGACAATATACAGGCTTGACGTACTCCTTTTCCTATTTGGAACCAGTCTGTTGTTCCATGTTCAGTTCTAACTGTTGCTTCCTGACCTGCATACAGATTTCTCAAGAGGCAGGTCAGGTGGTCTGGTATTCCCATCTCTTTCAGAATTTTCCAGAGTTTATCGTGATCCACACAGTCAAAGGCTTTGGCATAGTCAATAAAGCAGAAATACATGTTTTTCTGGAAATCTCTTGCTTTTTCGATGATTTAACAGATGTTGGCAATTTGATCTCTGGTGCCTCTGCCTTTTCTAAAAAGGCTTGAACATCTGGAAGTTCACAGTTCACGTATTGCTAAAGCCTGGCTTGGAGAATTTTAACCATTACTTTACTAGTGTGTGAGATGAGTGCAATTGTGCAGTAGTTTGAGCATTCTTTGGCATTGCCTTTCTTTGGAATTGGAATGAAAACTGACCTTTTCCAGTCCTGTGGCCACTGCTTACTTTTCCAAATTTGCTGCCATATTGAGTGCAGCACTTTCATAGCATCATCTTTCAGGATTTGAAATAGCTCAAGTGGAATTCCATCACCTCCACTAGCTTTGTTTGTAGTGATGCTTCCTAAGGCCCACTTGACTTCACATTCCAGGATGTCTGGCTCTAGATGAGTGATGACACCATCATGATTAACTGGGTCGTGAAGATCTTTTTTGTATAGTTCTTCTGTGTATTCTTGCTTCTGTATTCTTCTGTATTCTTGCTGTGTATTCTTCTGTAATATCTTCTGCTTCTGTCAGGTCCACACCATTTCTATCCTTTATTGAGCCTATCTTTGCATGAAATGTTCCCTTGGTATCTCTAATTTTCTTGAAGAGATCTCTAGTCTTTCCCATTCTATTATTTTCCTCTAGTTCTTTGCACAGATCACTGAGAAAGGCTTTCTCATCTCTCCTTGCTATTCTTTGGAACTCTGCATTCAAATGGATATATCTTTCCTTTTCTCCTTTGCTTTTTGCTTCTCTTCTTTTCACAGCTATTTGTAAGACCTCCTCAGACAGCCATTTTGTTTTTTTGCTTTTCTTTTTCCTGTGGATGGTCTTGGTCCCTGTCCCCTGTACAATGTCACAAACCTCTGTCCATACTTCATCGGGCACTCCATCTATCAGATCTAGTCCCTTAAATCTATTTGTCACTTCAACTGTATAATCATAAGGGATTTGATACATTAAGCATCAACTTATACCAAAAAGAAAAAAAATGAAAGTTTTTACCCCAACAGAATCACTAATACAGGCAAAGTATAAAATTTGGGAAATCTCTTAACTCTGTTATTTTCATATGGCAGATATAATCTCAAATCTAAATTGATGGGAGAATTACCTCTATGATGGGATAGTCTGGATTCTTAACTGAATATATCCTAATTCAATCTCCAAGAAACAAACCAAAATCTGAAATCCATGACTTGCCCTGGAGCTAGACCAAACTAAACTGTAGTATTTCCAAACCTCCAAATGCACAAATATCTTCTGCCCTGGCATTCATATGGCCAGGCATAAGGATGTTTATTGAACTTTTTACCTATATTTTGTTACTTGCTTTATCAATAAACTCCCAACTTGTCCTAAACCAAAGGCTTCAATAAAACAGTAAATTATGTTCAAATCCTTATTTTGAACACTTATATGAAAATATAACAAATAAATATTTGAAAAAAGAAGACTCATACAGGAAAGACAATCAAGGTGGGGACGAGGGCAGGAGGGAAGGTTGACTTTGGCTACCACCAGTCTATAACCTATCTCAAATTATCTGTGTGCTTTGATCAAATATATTTAAGTGAAACCATACTTGCAAGTATAATTCATTTAATGGGTTAAAAAAGAAAACTAACAGAATCTGTGATGAAGTTACAGACCTACAAAATACACAGAAAGAACTTTTAATCCTGTGGTTTCAAAACTGGGTCATATTTACATGTATCCAAAAAAATTTATTTTTGTTTCTACATTATTTTAAAAACAAGTTTAAATACAAGGGCAATTTACATAGCACTTGGTGGCACACAATGCAATGTGCAATAAAACTTATGTGGTTGTTAAAACTGTGTTGGAAAGTAGTTTAGAAGACCAAGGGTGAGATAAAGGCAGAGGAAAAACAAAAACCATGTAGTGAATTATGAATCCCTATATAATTTGATACTTTTTTTCTCCATTTTAGAAGTTAACCTTATTTCACAAATGTCTGACTAAACTGATTCTTACACCTTCACACAAAATACCACTACACAAAAATTGTTTATATTTTCACACATTAGTGCGAACGTCATTTATCCTCAAAATTCTCTTACTCAGCTTAATTCTTCCATGGGAACCTAATTCTTTATCTGTAGCCAAGTTCTTTTTGGAAGCAAACTAACAAACTCAGTAAAGGGTATTAAACAGGATGTAATAATAAGATAATTTCTAGGCTGTTTTATGTGTCAAAAATCAATAATTGCAAAATAAAGGCATTCAGAATACCTTAAAATTTTTCCACACTTAAAACTGTTGTTATATAATAGGCCTAAGCTTCTACATTTACACTCATTTAACTTAAGTTCTGTTGACATTTAAGCACACAGAAATTAAAATAATGATGTTTAGTTACTAAGTACTACAAATAACAATATACAATACTGATGAATGAACGTAACACATGAATTCTCATCCTTGGGTCAACTAACTAGTTAAATATCTATACAGTAGTTCTGTAAAATCTTTACTGTTACTTATCATTAGGCTATCTAACCTTTAAAAGAGTAAGACTGACCTTATAATACAGAGAGGAAAAGTATTTGCTATCTACATTAAAAACAACTGGATTAATTTCTAAGGCCCACATGAATCTTTATAATTCAGTGAAAAAAAAGGTAAGAAGACAAAAAATAATGTATGAAATGAAATATCACCAGGCAAATAGTTTATCATTTATTCAAGTCACAAAACAAATACTTATTAAATATCTACAGTGCATCAAGCATTATGCTAGATGCCAGGGATATAAAGGAGAATTAAGACAGACAACATGGTCCCTAAGTTCACAGTAATTAGTCTTTATAAGGAGATAAATCTTGATCAGATAATTCTATGATTGAGTACATTAAAAACAAACTGTTACCAATGCTGTATGAAAGTATTTAACATAGGAACCTGTTTCAGAGTAAGGGTTCAGGGAAGATTTCAGGGAGAATAGAAAGGTTTCAGTCTGAGAACTGAAAGCTGAGATGTGAAGATAAAAACAAAAAGATAAATAATCAGCAGTTGGAAGGAGCACAGAACATTCCAGAAAGAGAAAGGACAGTGTGGTTAGATGCAGAGACCAAGAAAAAGGGTGATATAATAAGAGGCCAAAAGGAGAAAGGCCAGATCATAGAAGAATTCAGATCATTTTAGGATTTTAGTCTTTAATCTGTGTGTGCTAAGTCACTTCATTCATATCCAACTCTTTGTGACCCTGTCCTTGGGATTCTCCAGGCAAGAACACTGGAGTGGGTTGCCATTTCCTTCTCCAGGGGATTTTCCCAACCCAGGGATTGAACCCAAGTCTCTTATGTCTCCTGCACTGGCAGGCAAGTTCCTTACCACTAGAACCACCTGGGAAGCCCAGTCTTTAAGTCTACCTTTCACTTCTGGAGTGAAAAATATGTTTCTAATATAAGCTCTCCTTGGGCAACATATTCACAGGTAATGGAAACTTCACAAATAAATGTTAAAAGAATAAGCCTGAGTGATTTTAGTTACCTGAGGCAAAAAGATATTTCTGTTTTTTAATTAAATTCATTTTAAGATCATGAAAAAAATGGGGAAAAAATCACCACCCACTGAAAACAAAAGATTTCTACCTTAAAAAGTAGAGGTGTTTTGCTCTGAGTTTTCCTCTGCTTCTATAGATTATTTTACTTTTAAAGCATAGTGCTCAAACTGAAAATAATATTAAAAGGAATCAATATCAAAAGACTATAATAGGAAACATACCTTTCCAATTTTTATAACCATACTAAATTCCATCCTGTTATAAATACCATGTTTCTAACTATTTAATCATTTTAAATTGTGGTCTGTCTTTCAAATAACATTAAATATTTAATAAAAATAGTGCGGTTAATATAGTTTAAAAATCTGTAGCAAAGCCCACCTCATCATAGTTACTAAAATTTTTAAATTTGTTTTGCCATATGGTCCCTTACCCCGTCCATCTGATTTTCAGCAACATAATTATATTTTTATTTCCTCATTTCTGGTGATTAATAAATATACTGACATTCAAGAAGTAATTATTGCTAATTTACTAAGGATAAAAATACAGGGCTCCGCACAAGAACTGAAACATGACTAAGATACTCTTTCTTTGATGATGTTTGAATATCAATAGTCAACTTGGGACATAGGTAAAATATAACAAAATTCAAAACATTGAAATAAGATCTCAATGTGATAGACTCAGGAATTTGGAGTTAACTTTTATTTCTTTGATCAGCCATCACCTCTTAGAAAAGTTAACATATTATTTGGTTTGCCATCACCTCTTTAAAAAATCATTCAAAAGTAGAAGTTAGTTAAAAAGAGCAAATAAGGCTGAAATTCTAAGTTAATCAAAAGAAACAAACACACATGTCTCCAGTCAACCCACAAATCTCAAAATATTTCTATACACCTCAAAAAATGGAAATTCAGACTTATAAAGACTTCACAGTTCAGGTATTTTCTAGTTAAATGTTTTCAAATGACCTATAAATCAGATTTGAATATTACATATAAGATATGAAATATCAAGTTTCTAAATGACCCTTTTACTATTTTGTCATACCTGAGTAAAATAATTTTATAGTTTCCACCTAACTCATCTTTATTATTTTAGGGAACTTTACAAAGAATGGATTAGGCAGACAATATCTGAACCTAGTGATCAGTCCTAATCACCACAGAGAGCAATAACCAGACCTTATGCAAAAAGAAGGTATAATAATCTATAAAGTAATCTTTCCAAAAAATAAAACTCAAGTCTTACCAAGCCTCTGGATTTAACTACCAGCTTGTAAGAAACACAGGGGGACAGAGGAACATGCTAAATGACACAACAAAGATGCACTGAGTAAAATCCAAAATGTGAAAAATTCTATAAGACAAACAGCCTACTTTTTCCAATAGATAAATTGCAAGAGGCAAAAGGACAGAAAGAGAAGAAACTACAGATTAAAAGAGACTTAAGAAATATATCAATTAAATGCAGTATGTGAACCTTGTCTAGATCTTGACTGAAGCAAATCAACCATACAAGAAAGCAAAACTCTTTATGAGATAACAAGAAAAATGTGAATACTAACTGGACATTTAACTAAAGAATTCTTAATTTTCAGGTACAGTAGTATTGTGGTTATATTAAAATAACAAAAATGTGCCCTTATCTTTTAGAGATGCATGCACAGGCACACAAACATGTATTTACAGATAAAGTTGGTAAGATATACAGGAATTGCTCCAAAATAGTCTGGGAGAAATGTCCAGGGAGCACTGATACACATGACATAAAACTAATCATTATTAACTGTTGAAACTGGATGGTGGGTACATAAAGGTTCATTATACTAGTCTATTTTTATATATCTTTTTAAATGCTCGTTTTAAAGTTTAAAAAAAAATAAAAAAGCATTGTCCTTTGTAGACTGTTAACCTCTGAAGCATTCTTATGTAACGTACTAACTTAGCCCACCTAGGCATAAGGCACTATTACAGGTGCTAGAGAAATAGTATAATAGGAGAAACAAGTATTTTAAAATTCCCTACAACAGAGCAACTGACAAATGAAACAGAATTATTACATAATTGCTAACCATAGGAAGAAGTAATCAGAAGCATGTAATTTCAGAGATTTACTAATAGTAGTTGACAAATATAAACATGAATAATAAGCAAATGGGTTTCTGGGTATCAGTCTTTTAGGTAATCTTCCATTCTTTCTTCTATGGGTCCCTGCTGCTGCTAAGTCACTTCAGTCGTGTCCAACTCTGTGGGACCCCACGGACAGCAGCGCACCAGGCTCCTCTGTCCACAGTATTCTATAGGCAAGAATACTGGAGTGGGTTGCCATGTCCTTCTCCATCTACAGGTCCCTAGCTTTCTGATATTATCAAACAAGTAAGTCAAAGTAAAAAATATCATCTACTTGCTTCTTCCTTTCTGCAGAAACACTAATTTTATATTATTTGGCAATTTTTGGTTTCCTTTTGTTAAGATAGCTTAAAATTACAACAAATACATTTGGCCACTCTCCTCATTTTTACTTAAATGTCTATTACAATGAAATAATAAGAAGCATTTAATTAAAGGAAAACTGAACAAAATTAAGAAAAAAAATGTTAAACAATAGGCTGAGAACATTTCATGTAATCATGGACATCAAAGCCAAAATGGTCTTCCAAAAAGACACAGATAAATAAATAAACTATTAAAGTTAAAACTGGAATATTATGCTTATGCTAGCCCAACAAATATTATTCCTTTCCTACAAATCGGAAACTAAATGGCACAGACTTATCAACAGACGTCTTTTAAAACTTAGTTTGAAATCTTATACTTAAAAGATTAAATTATTATAAATACCAATACCTACTTATATATTAATACATACACATTTATAAGCAGTGGCTTAAACACTTTAAAATATAAAAATATTACTATATAATTGACCTTTATCATTTTTCAAAGATTTATATTTTTAAAGGATCTTTCAAACTAATAAAATACCAAAACTCTCTTGACTAATGTTTCAGTATAATTGAGCACTGGATAGGTAACACTGGAAGAAATCACAATGAAAGTGTGCAATAATGCAAAGAAATTAACAGTATTATTCCATTTCATGAAAAAGAGAAGAGACCAGTTACCAATTTCTGGGTCACGATAAAGTAACATTAAATGGACATAAAACATTGTTTAATAGAAATACAATTCTGATAACACCACCTAGTTCCTCATGAAAAACATTCACATTCAAAAAACTTGAAGAAACAAATGAAATATAGACAGCAGTTGTAAATCACTTTCAGAGCTCATACTGGGAGAAATGATTAAATAATAGACTCTTGTTAGGGAATAACAATGTGAGGTGTTACTCAATGTATCTTCTCTGATTGGGGGAAATATTTTGGTCTGTGGTATCTCTAAAAATACCAAACTCTTGACTTCTCTAACAACCCAGTTCAACCCTAAGTCTCTCACGCTGAATATTCAAGTACAGCAACCAACACAAAGGTCAAGCCTCTACACAGACATGAGCAGACCCAAAACTGGGCAGTGCAGCCTACGTATCACTATTGCTTTTTCAATTCTTCTGGCAGCAACAGAAATCTACCTGTTTCAGGATGCAAAATTTGTTTAAATAGATCATCATCCTTAGAAAATGACCACCTACAACAGCAATAAAGAAAGAAAATCAGATAAATGAAGCACAAGTAAAGAGAGATTCACCTGTCACAAAAAGTAGAGCTTAAGTATTCACTATCAGTTTCTAATAAACAAAAAAATAAATAACTGAGACCAAAACATGAAGAGGCACATGGCCTTAGTTCAGACAAGGCCCAAAAATCTGTCCTTCTGATCTATACACTTTTCTTTACACAGCACTGTCTTCTCTCAATGATGTCTTAATTCAACCATTATTAAAACAACTGCATTTGCTGAAGACACTGGGCAAGCAGGTTAGATGTGTACATCTCAATCAGCTTATTCAGTGACTCCAAAAGAACTGGGGGTACAGCCACTACCTCATTTGCCCAAGGTCACACATGTTTCCAGGCAGAGTAAGCTCTAAAAGAACCCACAGGCTTTGCTTTCCTAGAAAAACAAAATTCTCTCTAAAGCCCAAACACTGAGTTAAACGTGTTCTCTGCACAGACACCAAAGGCTAATTTGGCTGCTATTTCCCACAGATTTTACCCATAGGAATTCCATGCCAGTCTTCTTGATCTGGGTCCACAGTATACTCTATAATTCCCTCTCTGGAGCCACCAGGGAAGCCCGGGTCTAAGACCACAACCTATGAAATTAGAAGGTTCTAAGTCCCTTTCATAAAATTAGCTTTCATTCTCAATATTTATATATCCTTAAAAATACCATTTCTTCTTAAATTTCACATTCAGACTATTAACACCAATGAGTACTCATTCAGAGATAATATGTCAAACATCCATTAAATCTCTTGTGCTTTTTTAGAACTGTTTCCATATACCTTTCTAATACTTAATAGTTCATTTATATTCTAACACATATATTTCCCTAAAACAATCTAGATTCTCATTAGATCATAACAACTTTAAGAGTGAGTTAACTTTGTCATACAAATACTTAACAGGTAAACATATCATATCATACAACATATAAACTCTTCTCTAAAATTACATGAAATGTTATTTGGTTTTTCTCTGTTCTTCCTAATACACTCTTTCAACTGTATCCAATTCTTAAAATAACTTTCAAATGAACTTAATCAAAACAAACGCAACAGGCCATCCCACCAAAGCAGTATATCCCTAATATAATTTGCTTCAAACACTACTGTAGAATAGTTTAAGTAACTGTAAAAAAGTACCACATAAATGTGGTATACTTCCGAACATGAATTACGTTAATACAATTTCTTAAGTTTAAATAACACAGGGTAGATTGCTGAAAACAATTAAATGACAACCAATTATTTCAGATAGCAAAAATGACATCTCTTTATTCAACGCCAGTTATTCCATTCTATCACCAATTGTCCTCCAGAGGTCATAAACAAATAGGAATGGTATCTACCTGAAAAAATGTTCTGAGAAACTTACCATCATTTTGGCTCTTGCCCTTCATCTCCTCTTTCCACGATGGGATGGTGTTCAGGGGAACATAATCCCTTATGTATTCTTTGCGTCTCTCCTCTATGGTCATCTTCAGCAAACGTTCTTGCAAAATAAAAGCAGAATCTCCATTTGTATTTAACTTTTAAGTTCAGGAATTATTTTATAATTTAAATATTAACCATGTTAAATTAACCAAGAGTTGGTGCGGGCTTGAAGAATACCAAAATACAAATCTAGTGACTCCATATTTGAATGGAGTCAAATTAACACTCAGCAGGCAAAAAAAAAGATCAAAGCCTGATGAGGAAAACATTCTTGTGACAGTCCAGAAAGAAGCTCTTTCAGACATCTACTGGCAGTCCACTATGTGCCAAATAATACATTTATACACTGCAGGGACAAAAGTGACCCTTAACTCTGGAGGAGTTCATAAGACAAAAGGGGAAATGGGCAAGATAAAAAATAATAGCTACATAAATAAAATAAAAAATCCTAAGACAAATACATACAAATGCTAAAAGCACAATAAAAGCAACCACCAAGATATTCCTTAATTCTATGATGCCATCAACAATAAAAATGCCCTTTCAATTTAATAATACCTTTGTGGAGGTGATATAAATAACACTTTATAAGTCTTGATTCTAATATTATAACACTTTTTAAACACTTAGAATTAACAACAGCTGACGTCATTTATAAAGAACTCACTGTGTGCCAGGACCTTCACATGTATACTTTTATTAAAATAATCTTTCCAACACTCAGCAAAACTGATAGTATAATTATTCGGATTTTGCAGATAGGGAAATGAAGCACATCAAAGTTCAGCAGTTTGTTCAAATCTAGAGAGCTTTCCATTAAAATCCACATAGATCTCTCCATCAACAACTATAGCCTACACCATTAGCCACTATACGGTACTACCGTCTCAGGGAAAGCTCCCCAAGAGGTGACTGCAGCACGCCAGGCTTCCCTGTCCATCACCAACTCCAGGAACTTTCTCAAACGCATGTCCATTGACTCAATGATGTCATCCAACCATTTCATCCCCTGTCATCCCCTTTTCCTCCTGCCTTCAATCTTTCCCACCATCAGGGTCTTTTCAAATCAGTTGGTTCTTCCCATCAGGTGGCCAAAGTATTGGAGCTTCAGCATCAGATCTTCCAATGAATATTCAGGACTGATTTCCTTTAGGACTGACTGGCTTAAGCTCCTTGTAGTCCAAGGGATCCTCAAGAGTCTTCTCCAACACTACATTCAAAAGCATCAATTCTTCAGTGCTTAGCTTTCTTTATAGTCCAACTCTCACATCCACACATGACTACTGGAAAAACCATAGCTTTGACTAGATGGACCTTTGTTGGCAAAGTAATGCCTCTGCTTTTTAGTATGCTGTCTAGGTTGGTCATAGCTTTTCTTCAAAGGAGCAAGCGTCTTCTAATTTCATGGCTGCAGTCACGATCTGCAGTGATTCTGGAACCCAAGAAAATAGTCTATCACTGTTTCCATTCTTTCCCCATCTATTCTCCAAGAAGTGATCAGACTGGATGCCATGATCTTAGTTTCTTGAATGTTGAGTTTTAAGCCAACTTTTTCTCTCCTCTTTCACTTTCATCAAGAGGCTCTTTAGTTCTTCTTCGCTTTCCGGCCTAAGAGTGGTGTCATCTGAGGTTATTGGTATTTCTCCCAGAAATCTTGATTCCAGCTTGTGCTTCATCATGACATCCCGCCATTCTGCATGATGTACTCTGCACATTAAGTTAAACAAGCAGGGTGACAATATACAGCCTTGACATACTCCTTTCCCAATTCGGAACCAGTTCATTGTTCCATGTCCAGTTCTAACTGTTGCTTTTTGACCTGCATACAGATTTCTCAGGAGGCAGGTCCAGTATTCCCATCTCTTTCAGAATTTTCCATAGTTTGTTGTGATCACACAGTCAAAGGCTTTAGCATAGTCAATAAAGCAGAAGTAGATGTTTTTCTGGAAATCTCTTGCTTTTTCGATGATCCAACAGATGTTGGTAATTTGTCCTCTGCCTTTTCTAAATCCAGCCTGAACATCTGGAAGTTCTCAGTTCATGTACTATTGAACCCTAGCTTAGAGAATTTTGAGCTTTGAATAAACTATTCAAGAATAATTTAATGAAGGTATTAATACAAGGTGGAAAATGGCCACAAATTTGAAAAGTAACTGGAAACATAAAACAAAAATGGACAGAAATCTCTATACCATGCCAAGCAGTTTAATCTTACCCTAAAAACTGTTTTTTGGTTGCTGTTGTTGTTTCGTTGCTAAGTGTGTCCAACTCTTTAAAACCCCATAGCCTGTAGCCCACCAGGCTTCTCTGTCCTTGAGATTTCCCAGGCAAGAATACTGGAGTGGGTTGCCATTTCATTTCCTTCTCCAAGGGATCTTCCCCACCCAGGGACCAAACCTCCATCTCCCGCGTTGGCAGGCAGATTCTTTACCGCTGAGTTACCAAGGAAGCCCTTACCCTAAAAACTATACCACTAATATTCAAAGTTGATTATGCATATCCTAGATGGTGCATAAAATGATCTACTAGGATACGGGGGGAGGGGGGCGGGAATAATGTAAAAATTCTGTTTGAAACTAAGGGAATAACAAGTTAAGATTTACTAATATTCAATGTATAAACTGACACTGGCATCCTCACTCATTTTGTTATGTCAGCTGTCATGATGTATCATGTACTTTACCAAAGGTCTCCATGATGTAGAGCGATTGACAGTCATACTCGCACTCTCGATTCTCTTGCAGCACACTATGAGGTACAGTAGTTTAGGTAAGTGGTTTTAAGGATAGTATTTCATTTTAGGTAATCGAACCCTCATAAAATAATCAATTTAAAAGATTCTTTCACAGAAATAAAACGGCAAAAAGTATTTATGTAAGCGCAAGTGAACAAAAATTGGGGAAGCAACATTTTTGCCTGCTCCTAGAACCGGCTTACATGTGATCTAGTCAATACTACAATACTCCAGAGTCAACACTATATTGAATTTAAGACCTCTAGGGCATTCAAGTTGAAATCAAGAATTTGGAACTCAGGAGAAAGAAAACCAGCCTAGTGATTTTGGAATTCATAACCTAAAATTCTAGTCCTACAGTAAGTTCATACAGAAGGATAAGATAGGAAAGCAAATCTCAAACAAATAACATTTAGGGAGTGGACACAAAGAGGGGAAAATAAAACAAAACAGATGTCACTGGGGGTACAAGGTGAATCAGTGTCCCAGTGATATAGAAACCAGCAAAGAAAAGTGTTTTATTGAGGAGAAGAGGGGAAATCTTGTCAATTGCTACAGGAAGATCAGGAAGAATGAAAATTAATAAGCCACATATTTTTATCACCTAGGTCAAAAACAACACTGAAAAGAGAACAAAATGGTCAACAGAGCCATCTGCATTCTAACGCAAATCATGCAAATCTATGTGATCTTGGGTTACTTAATCTCTTTACATCTCTCTTCTTGAGGTAGGCCGGTAGGTATTATTCCCAATGTATAGATGAGACAACGAAGAGAGAGAAGTTGAATAATTTATCTACAGATTCACAGCTAGTAAGCAATAAACTAGGATTCAAACCCAGGCAAATGAAGTTCAAAACTCAAGAGAACTTTGAGTGCAAGCTCAAAGCTTACAATATACTACCTCATGAAGTTGTGAGAATTAAATAAGACAATTCAAGTATGTTACTTAAAACAGTGCTGGGCACACAAAAACAGAACTCAAATAGTATTTTTTTATACCAGTACCACCATCATTGTTATTACTGCGTGACTTTAGAAACATTAGTTTCCTTAAAGCATAACTGAGATCCAGGAGACTGAGGGACTGAGAGAAGTGAGAATAGCAACTCCAAGGGGAACCCTGTGGAAGGAACGCTACCTTAGGGTAGAAGAGACTTAATCATTGTTATAGGCTAAGAAGAGGAACCCAAAGACACTGAGAAATTAAACATACCCAAATGAGCATAAATGACAATACAAGATCTCAAAGAATACAGATGATATAAAGAGCACAAGCAGATGGGTTAACCTTAGAAACCAAGGGGAAAAAAAGTGTTTCCTCTAAAAAAAAGGAAGAAAGCTGAAAACAATGGACATGTAAAGAAAGAGACTATGGAGAATGAAGTTAGGGCTGTTCATATGTTCATGACATGTGTTTTCTCCATGAATCAAAAAGGCAATGGCAGACTTCTCTGGTGGTACAGTGGATAGTTATCTGCCTGACAATGCAGGGGATATGGATTCGATCCCTGGCCCAGGAAGATTCCACATGCCACGAAGCAACTAACCCTGTGTGCCACAATTACTAAGCCTGCACCCCCAGAGCCCGTGCTCCACAAGAGAAGCCTCCGCAATGAGAAGCCTGCTCACACCAACGAAGAGTAGCCCCTACGCTGCAACTAGAGAAAGCATGCACACAGGAACAAAGACCAATCGCAGCCAAAAAACACACACACACAAGGGAATGTCATCTGTTTAGTATAGGAGGTTGGGGTCTTGGTGAAAAAGGAAGCTTGAAGGGAATGGTAAATATGAAATAATCACAGAGGAAGAAAAGTGATGACTGGGGTTTACCAAAGCACAACCATAAAAGCTCAGATCACTGACATGGAAATACTGCAATATCAACAATCAGGATTGAAAATACTGTGAAGGAACTTGTACTTTTTAGTATCAGAGTATATATGGGAAAGCAACCTGACCTCTGTCATTCCATTTACTTAAAAACTCAACTATGGACACAAAATAAGACAACAAGATAAAACACTGAGATAATTTAACTTTCAGTACTTAAAATGATAATACACACTGAGTACTTTTGAATTAGGGGGTGCAAATTATTAGATCAACATCATTTATTTAACCTATGTGGACTTGAGAATTCCTTACTTATTTAAACAATGACACATACTGGAGGCCACAGTCATATACACAGTCTCTTCAGTTTTACACAAAACTTTTCCTTAAGGGATGTTTCAGCTTTTCAGTCATACTCAGTATATGGTATACTGAGTTAAAATGTGTTTATAGAATGCCTTGACATTTCAATGAGGTGGGTAAGCCTTCCTTTAGATTTAAATAACAGCTACAAAAATACGATAATACCCTCTTCACTGCAATTCAGAAAAAGGTCATGCATTCCGTCAGCTTCTTAATACTACTATCCTGGAAATCCTTAGCTCCTTCTTGATGGCACAACATAAGATAGAGAGAAATTTTACTGAAATATAGTTGATTTACCATATTATAAATACTACTTATTGCAAAAATAGATATTCTGATTAAGACACTGACACACTAAAATGTCTTCAAGGCCATAATAACTTTCTCTTTTAACATTTAACTTCATGTAAAAATAGGTTAATTTTGGACAAGAGAAAAATTTACTTTGTTAAACGCCTTCTTTAACTGTGCCTTTGCTTCTCTGTTAGGATATATTAATTTGGTAATATTTTCTATTATTACAAGTAAGAGAAGAAAAAAATCAAGACATTACAGTTTCTAAAATGCTTGTTTATCACAGTCTAACAGTGTATACGTTAAATGAAGGAACCATTATAACATTGTTACTTTAGGAACATTATTATGGAATAAAGATAGTTCTTAAGTAATTGCTATAATTTCATCAATTATTCATCTATTGAAACAATCTCCATGTCTTTCACTATTCTGCCTTCATTATTATCAATAATACCAATCTAATATTTCAAGATCATCAATAAAAATGGGCATAAAAGATTTTTCAAAGCTTAGAAGATAAATTCTTGTTGAAATTCAAATAACTTTTACTGGGAAAACAAAACAAAAATATTTTACACTACTTTATATATCAACAGCATTTGTTTTGCAACACCAAAATTTAGTTCTATATATGTCCATAATCATTAAAATGTAATTAAATGGTATGCAACAATATTTAAAGACCCTTTTAATTGGCTCCTTCAGTTATGCTATGTTAATTCTTGCCAGTAGTTAATGTGGAAAAAGAAATCCCTATTAATCTCTTTATTCATGCGCTGTTTGAAGTAAGCCCTATATTAAAGGATTCTTTTCCTACATTCATTCCCTTTCTTTCATCCGCTGCTTGGCCTTATTTATAAAGACCAGGAACTGCAAAAACAATCCACAGGTTTTAAACATCTATTATCAAGGAAATCAACTTTCACTCTAGTCATTCTTTTATCCTTGTTCTATAAAGAAGGTAAGGTACTTAGGAGAGATTTGCACTTCTGTCACTCTTGACATACTCTAAGTTTAGTATATCTTAGCAGTAGCACTGCAAGTACTTTTTACTACATTTCTGTATAATTAGCTAATTTTTAAGAAACAAAGAAAAAACTGCAGAGACTCTTAGAATATTGCCTAACTGATGCCAAAGAGAAACAGGGAGAAGGGGGGGAAAGATGGTTGAGTCGCACACTTCAGTGTTTTATCGACCTCAATGCCGCCGTCAACCTGACTGATGTGGGCAAGCTTGGATCGGCACAAAACTCAGGGGTAGGCTCATTCACAGAGTGACATTAGTCTCATAATCTTACTCGGAGCAACTTCAGACCGTGACGGAGTCGAGAAGAAAAGCACTGCGGAGAAAAACCCATTCGGACTTCTCCAAAGGCACCTAGCCTCGCGGACCAGACACGCTGGCTTCAGGTGTCCCCGGAGATCCAGGTTCCAAAAGTCACACTGCGGCGGGCGCAGAAGGAAAGGCCCTGACTGAACACCGAGAGGCGGGGACGCCCGGCCAGCGGAGCACAAGGGAGCGAGGCGAGGGGTGACCGGCTGAGGCTCCGCGGGAGCCGGGCAGCATCAGCAGCGGCAGTCCGGCCGTTGGCCGGCGGGCACGTGTCCGTGGAACACCTGGGCGGGGAATCCCAGAATCCCGGCTGGGGTCCGGGGACAGGGCGGGGGCCTTGAGGGAGTCCGGCGGAGCCCAGCGGCCGCCGCGCAGAGGTCCGCGCCGCCGGCCCGGCGAAGGTGACCGGGCGCAGCGGGAGGAGGAGAGGGCGTGCGCCCACACGTGCGCGAGCCGCAGGTGCCCGGGGGTGGCGCGTGCACGCCGGCGTGCGCGCGTGTACACACACGGACCTGCCGGGAAGGCGGCACCGGCTGGGCGGGCGCGAGGCAGGAGCCGGGCGGAGCGCTCCGCGGCACACAGACCCCTGACCCCCGCCCCCAACCCACCCCGCCGCCCGACCCCCCAGGACTCGACGGCCGGGTTACCTTTCTCCTCTCTCCACACCTTTTTCTTCTTGTTGCTGGGGTACATGTTGCCGTGGGGGTGGCTGGCTTTAAGCTGCAAGTTCCCCAGGCTCACGGGCAAACAGGGTGTGTGTGGAGTGGGAGGGTGGGGAGGGGGCACTCGGGAGGGAAAAAGTGAAAGAGGCTCCGGGTCCCGCGCCGCTCGCCGCTCTCCAGTCGCCGCCCTCCTCCCTCAGCCCGCGCTCGGCTCCGGCTCCCACCCGCCTCACCCCCACGGCCGCCGCCACAGCAGCACCTCAGAGCCTGTCAACTAGGTCACGCCTCGCGCTAACCTAACACCCGCGCAGGCCCCGCCTCCCAGCCGCTAGCCAGCGCCGCCTCCCATTGGCTGCACCTCCCGCCGCTCTCCGCGTTCCAGCCGCCGCGCGCCCCGACTTCGGCCCCAGGGCGCACGCGCAGGCGCAGGCTCGGGCCTGACGCCGGAGACGTTGGGGAGCTGGAGGGGGCGGAGCCAGGGCGCGAGAGGGCTGGAGGTGGCTCACGACTGGGGCGTGGCGTGGGGCGGCCACCCGGGAACTCCGAGAAGAGCTGGGCTTCACTCCGGTTTCGCTGCGCAGGGAGAACCCGAGGGCGTGGCCTATGGGGAGGGCTAGGTGCGCCAGGTGACTGCAGACGGGCAACGCTGCTTTCAGGGCCTAAAGCTGTATGTGTGGGAGGGCTGTCAGTCAACACGAATTGTACTCGCTCGCTCTCATCGCCCCGTCTGGACCGATTTTACCACAGAATCTGAGGGTTTCCTCGGGGTGGGCAAATATAACCGAAAGAAGAGAAAGGATTAGGTGATGATTCCAAACCATACACTATCAGCTCCCCGATCTTGTAGTAGAAACTACATATTTCACTCGATTCCGGTGAAGTCTGGAAGGAACAGAAGTAAAATGAACTCAAGAGTTAAGACCCGGGGAGGAGTGAGCAGCCAAAACTTATATTGAAAACTGAAGAACTTCCAGCAAAGCAAGTTCAAGTGGGTGTTAATCAAAGTCCTTCATCTTACTTTACTCTCCGCCAGTTGCTTCAGGTAAAGCTGCTGGTCTAAAGCGTTCGCTTGAATCTGGGCAATACTAGTCTGCACGTGTTCTGAAAACCCAGTTCTACTTAAGTCTTCCATAAGAGTAGGGTGCCCTAGAATTTAGGGGAAATTTGGGTAACCCCCTCCCCAAATTTATGGTGTTTCTAAACATCAGACCATCTACAAGGTTGATTTGACGAAAGTGGTGAATCCGTATTTGATAATTAAGGTACTGTGCCATATGTGCTGTAGGTAAGTCAGATGTGTAAGAGCAAGTAATTATTTGGAACACAGTTTCTTTTAATAGAAAAGAAAGGGGGAGGCCC
This sequence comes from Cervus elaphus, assembly GCF_910594005.1. Lineage (NCBI taxonomy): Eukaryota > Metazoa > Chordata > Mammalia > Artiodactyla > Cervidae > Cervus > Cervus elaphus. Next base: position 7,415,500 of record NC_057837.1, on the reverse strand, counting down.
CACTTAGAATTGTAAAGAATGAAATGTTCTGATTAACAGGACACTCATGAAAATGATTAATAACACAGGTAAAATTTTTTATTGTGACAGTGCTGCTGTTTTTCTCAACACTGTGAAACTAAAAAATTGAAAGAAATAAAGAAAGCTTCAAGAGGGAAGTGAAATTTGAACTAGTAATAAAAATACTCATTTACTGGCAGTGGAAATAAAAGGTGAACTCTAGTAAAGGGCACATTACCAAGGCAGAATCGATAAAAATTGGTAACGAAATAGATTTGGGGAAGAGAATGAGAAAGAGAAAGAATATAGAGTTTCGTGGTATAATTGAGGAAAACAGCAATATGATTAATAGTATGAACAATACAGAAATAGTTTCAATTTTGTGGGAAAAATATTGAATTCTTAGTTAGAAATACAAAATGTTAGGTGTTTACAGGAAAGTGCATTATCTGGGCACCATCTCTTCTGTTAACACAGAGAAGCTTTTACCACCCCAACCCAGAGCCAGGCATTCCACCTGTGCTTTCTTAGGAATACTACACTATTGATTATCTCATGTTGACTCGAAGAACTGGGACCATCCATCAACTTTTAAACTTTCTCAGATCTTTACCATGTTTAAAAAAAAAAAAAGTTCCTCCTGTGATCCCACAACCACTACTGCAAGCAGAAGCTATAGCTTCTTCCATTCAAAGAAGAATCCATTTTCTTACATCCCGCTTTCTGTTCTGCAATTCACTCTAATCTGGGTTCTGGGTTCTATCCTATAAATCAACAGAAATGGCTATTGCTAAGGTAATCAGTGACCTTCATGTTATATTTAGTGAACACTATTCAATCTTTCTCTTACTAGATCTTTCAGCAGCATTTAACACTATTAACCTCTTATTGCTCCTTACAGAGTTCTTTTCCTTTGATAGCCCAGTTGGTAAATAATTTTCCTGCAGTGGAGGAGACCCCGGTTAGATTCCTGGGTCAAGAATATCCTCTGTAGAAGGCATAGGCTACCTACTCCAGTATTCTTGGGCTTCCCTGTGGCTCAGCTGGTGAAGAATCCACCTGCAATGTGGGAGACCTGGTTAGATCCCTAGGTTGGGAAGATCCCCCACAGAAGGGAAAGGCTACCCACTCTAGTATTCTGGTCTGGAGAATTCCATGGACTGTATAGTCCATGGGGTCTCAAAGAGAAACGACTGAGCAAGACTTTCACTTTCACTTCAATTTGAGTTTCCTCCTGTCTAGTCATTCCTTTCAGTTCAGTTCAGTTCAGTCGCTCAGTCAGGTCCAACTCTTTGCTATTCCATGGACTGCAGCATGTCAGGCTTCCCTGTCCATCACCAACTCCCAGAGCTTACTCAAACTCATGTCCATAGAGTCAGTGATGCCATCCAACCATCTCATCCTCTGTTGTCCCCTTCTCCTCCTGTCTTTAATCTTCCCCAGCAACAGGGTCTTTTCAAAGGAGTAGTTTCTTCATATCATGTGGCCAAAGTATTGGAGTTTCAGCTTCAACATCAGTCCTTCCAGTAAATATTCAGGACTGCTTTCCTTTAGGATGGACTGGTTGGAACTCCTTGCAATCCAAGGGATTCGCAAGAGTCTTCTCAAACACCACAGTTCAAAAGCATCAATTCTTTGGTGCTCAGCTTTCTTTATAGTCAAACACTCACATCCATACATGACTAATAGAAAAAACATAGCTTTGGCTAAATGGACCTTTGTTGGCAAAGTTATGCCTGTGCTTTTCAGTATGCTGTCTAGGTTGGTCATAGCTTTTCTTCCAAGGTGCAAGCATCTTTTAATTTCATGGCTGCAGTCACGATCTGCAGTGATTTTGGAGCCCCCAAAAATAAAGTCTCTCACTCTTTGCATTGTTTCCCCATCTATTTGCCTTGAAGTGATGGGATCAGATGCCATGATCTTAGTTTTCTGAATGTTGAGTTCTAAGCCAACTTTTTCACTCTCCTCTTTCACTTTCATCAAGAAGCTCTTTAGCTCATCTTTGCTTTCAGTTATTAGGGTGGTATCATTTGCATATCTGAGGTTATTGATATTTCTCCCAGAAATCTTGATTCCAGCTTGTGCTTCATCCAGCCCTGCATTTCTCATGATGTACTCTGCATGTAAGTTCAATAAGCAGGGTGACAATATACAGCCTTGACATACTCCTTTCCCAATTTGGAACCAGTCTGTTGTTCCATGTCCAGTTCTAACTGTTGCTTCTTGACCTGAATACAGATTTCTCAGGAGGCGGGTCAGGTGGTCTGTTATTCCCATCTCTTTCAGAATTTTCCAGTTTGTTGTGATCCACACAGTCAAAGGCTTTGGCATACTCAATAAAGGAGAAATAGATGTTTTTCTGGAACTCTGTTGTCAATTTAATCTCTGGTTCCTCTGCCTTTTCTAAATCCAGCTTGAACATCTGGAAGCTCATGGTTCACATACTGTTAAAGCCTCGCTTGGAGAATTTTGAGCATTACTTTGCTATTGTGTGGGATGAGTGCAATTGTGCAGTAGCACGAACATTCTTTGGCATTGCCTTTCTTTGGGATTGGAATGAAAAGAGACCTTTTCTAGTCCTGTGGCCACTGCTGAGTTTTCTAAATTTGCTGGCATATTGAGTGCAGCACTTTCACAGCATCATCTTTTAGGATTTGAAATAGCTTAACTGGAATTCCATCACCTCCACTAGCTTTGTTCGTAGTGATGCTTCCTAAGGCCCACTTGACTTGGCATTCCAGGATGTCTGACTAGGTGAGTGATCACAGCATGGTGTTTATCTGGGTCATGAAGGTCTTTTGTGTACAGCTCTTCTGTGTATTCTTGCCACCTCTTCTTAATATCTTCATTCTTTTACAGTCTCCTTTTTTGCCCCATCTTTCTCTTCAGTCATTACATGTTGGAGTTCATTGGCACTCAGAACTAGAGCTTTTTATCTCTTTTCACTTTTTACTTTGAATAATTTCATCCATATTCATGGCTCCATTTATAACTATAATTCTCAACTAGGGGCAATTCTGTCTCCCTTGGGGACACAAGCAATGTCTGGTGGCATTTTTGGTTGTCACACCTGAGGGAAGAATGCTACTCGCTTTAAGTGAGTATAAACCAAGGATTCTGCTAAGCAACCTATGATGCACAATATAGTCCCCCACAACAAAGAATGTCAGTACTGCTGAGGTTAGGAAATCCTAACCTAATGGCTCCCAAATTTATTATTTCCAGGAAAACTTTCTTCTCGAACTTTAGACCTATACATGCTACCATGTACTGGACCTTAATTTTAAGAGGCAGTGTTACGTACTGGCAAAAAGGCATGTGGAGCCTGTTCATCTGAATTCAAATTCTAGGTTTACCCTTACTGATTATGTGACTCTTGGCAATTTACACAAGGTCTCTAAACTTTGTGGGGAGGGGGGGTTGATCTGTTATGTGGAAATGAAAATATAATATCTACCTTATAAGGTTGATGTAAGGATTAAATGAGTTAAAACACAAAGTGACTAGCACATAGTAAATGTGGCAGAGATGCTCACTAATACAATGTCTTCTTTCTTAGTCCATAACAAGACCATATTTTATAGTCTCCCTTGAAGTTGGTTGGCTTCCCTTGTAGCTCAGCTGGTGAAGAACCCATCTGCAATGCAGGAGACCCCGGTTCTATTCCTGGGTCAGGAAGATCCCCTACAGATGAGATAGGCTACCCACTCCAATATTCTTGGGCTTCCCTGGTGGCTCAGCTGGTAAAGAATCTGCCTGCAATGTGGGAGACCTGGGTTCAATCCCTGGATTGGAAAGATCCCCTGGAGAATGGAAAAGCTACCCACTCCAGTGTTCTGGCCTGGAGAATTCCATGGACTGTATAGTCCGTGGGGTCCCAAAGATTCAACACGACTGAGCAACTTTCACTTGAGTTTAGTTAGTACATATGACTGCATCCTGGGTCAGTTATGGGACAAAAGTTACACATGCCACTTCCAGGCCTAACCATCAGACCATCTGTGCACTCATTCATATTCTCTTTCTTTTCCACAGTGATCACAGAAACAGTATCTCAAGAAGGAAGGAACTTAGATCCCTGAGTCACTGCTTGAAGGAGTATCTCTGGGCTCCAAGGAGTACCACATCGGACTATGATGTAAATAAGAAACTTATGTATTGTGTTAAGGCATTGGTAGTTAGAGGGTCCTTGTTTCAGTATTTAGTTTTAATTACTCTGACAAAATACCATTGAAAACCATTCAATTCAGTTCAGTCACTCAGTCACGTCCGACTCTTTGCTGCTCCATGGATTGCAGCAAGCCAGGCTTCCCTGTCCATCACCAACTCCTGGAGCTTACTAAATATTAATATTTAATATCTCAGAAGTATTTGAAATGTACCATGTACTACTCTGGTCTTTCCCCCACTCTTAGACCTCTTCCATCATCTTCATCTCTTTGAATGGCTTCATCACCCATTTCAGTTGAGCAATACAGAAACCTAAGCACCATCCCTGCTGCTGCTGCTGCTGCTAAGTCACCTCAGTTGTGTCTGACTCTGTGCGACCCCATAGATGGCAGTCCACCAGGCTCTGCCGTCCCTGGGATTCTGGTACCTCTTTAAACTTTTCTCTCATTTCAAATGAATGGCTATACTTCTCAGTTTTATTTCCATACTACTATTCTTGAATTACTCACCTTTCCAATATCACTGCAGTAAGCTAAGTTTGAATAAAAGACTTCCTTACTGTCTGTCCCCCTGTCAACTTTTGCCTCTCTTCTGTCTGTTCGCTGCCCTGCGTCTAGAGTTATCAAATTTGATCAAGTCATTTCACTGCTGTAACTCATTAAGTGACTTTCTGATGGTCTTAATTATAGATTGAATTGAGTTTCCCCCAAAAATTCATATGTTGAAACTCTAGTCCACGATATGGTTATATCTGGATATAGGGTCTTTTGGAGGTCATTAGGGTTAAATGAGGTCATAAGGGTGGAGCTCTAATCCAGTAGGACTGTGACCTTAAAAAAAGAGGATGAGTTCACGCGCTCTCTCTCTTTTCCCCCTTCCCTCTAACTCCATGGTCCTGATTCCATTGTCCCCCATCATGTAAAGACAAAGTGAGAAGGCAGCTATCTGCAAGTCAGAAAGAGAGCCTTCACAAGAAGCAGATGACGCTGTACACTGATCACTTCCAGCTTCTAGAACTGTTAGAAAATTGATTTCTGTTGTTCAAGCCACCCAGTATTTTGTTTTGGCCACCCAAGCTGACTAAAATGATCATTGTTAAAACTGAATCATTTAGGAGTGACCCTCACTACCAATTCTGCTTTAATTTATATCATGCTTCACCCCTCCACCCATCTCTGATTACAACCATAGCAGCCCTTAGAGCTTTTCAGCTCCTTGAACACATCTTATTCTCAACACATGGCCTTGTCACATGTTTATCACTATACCTAGGACATGTCATGCTTAGCCAACCCATTCTCTTTCTTCAGAGTATAGCTGGCAAAATCTTCTCCCTGGCAAAACCTTTGGTGATTCTGACCCCACCTGGCCTCTACACACAGTTCCCCCTTATATGTCATCAGTACTAATTCATTTTCCTATAAAACACTTTTCACAGGTTTTGTGAGATTATTTTATTAATATTTATCTTTTAATCTAGACTTAAACTCTCTGAGGATAGGAAGTATATCTTGTTGCTCACCATTCACAGAAAATGCCCAATTCCTGGCACATAATAAAGGTTTATTGAATTAATGAAATGTAAGGAAGCATCTATAGAGAAATGTTAGCAAAATTAAGGAAGAGTTCAGTTCAGTCGCTCAGTCATGTCCGATTCTTTGCGACCCCATGAACCGCAGCATGCCAGGCTTCCCTGTCCATCACCCACTCCCGAGTCTACCCAGATTCATGTCCATCGAGTCTGTGATGCCATCTAACCATCTCATCCTCTGTCATCCCCTTTTCCTCCTGCCCTCAATTTTTCCCAGCACCAGGGTCTTTTCAAATGAGTCAGCTTTTTGCATCAGGTGGCCAAAGTATTGGAGTTTCAGCTTCAACATCAGTCCTTCCAATGAACACCATCCTTTAGGATGGACTGGTTGGATCTCCTTGCAGTCCAAGGGACTCTCAAGAGCCTTCTCCAACACCACAGTTCAAAAGCATCAATTCTTCGGCGTTCAGCTTTCTTTGTAGTCCAACTCTCACATCCATACATGATCACTGGAAAAACCACAGCCTTGACTAGATGGACCTTTGTTGGCAAAGTATTGTCTTTGCTTTTTAATATGCTGTCTAGGTTGGTCATAACTTTCCTTCCAAGGAGTAAGCGTCTTTTAATTTCATGGCTGCAATCACCATCTGCAGTGATTTTGGAGACCAGAAAAATAGTCAGCCATTGTTTCCACTGTTTCCCCATGTATTTGCCATGAAATGATGGGACCCGATGCCATGATCTTAGTTTTCTGATTGTTGAGCTTTAAGCCAACTTTTTCACTCTCCTCTTTCACTTTCATCAAGAGTACATGAGACCAAAATGGGAGACCTTAATTTTAATGTGAAAACCAAGAGAGGAACTAACAGATAAAATTGTTGTGAACACCTCAAACAGTATTACCATTCATCTTTAGCATATGGCAGATTTTCAACACGTGAATGAATGAGAGAGGATGCAGTGGAAGAATGAGAAGTTTATTCAACAGTATAGAAAATTAATTGCCATTACATTTTCAGAAAAACCAATACTATATTTTCAAGAAGATGTTAATGATCAGAAATGTCAGATATCTCACAGAGATTAAGTAGGATAAGAACTGAGAAAATATAATTGGGTTTATCGTCTATATAAATTAGTGAAAATAAAAGCAAATAGTTGAAGAATAAGTGAGAGGCAGCAAGACAGGAACAGTGATTATGGAGTATTCTTTTGAGATATTTGGAGGCTAAAAGATAAATAGAGAAGATATTAATAACAGTAGTAAGGATACTAGAGTCAAAAGAAAATTTTTCTAGGAGAGATGGAATGAAGAGTTTTTAAATTAAGAAGATTGATACAAAAAGATTGAAACAAAAAGAAAAAGAGACAAAAAGAGAAATAGAAGAACAAATGCTAAATAGATTAAAGTACCAGAGAAAGTAAATGTGGATAGATTCAAAAGTGAGAGAAGTTTGAACATAGGAGGAAGGAAGTCAAGGGAAGATAGGTCAAATGGCCATGGTTTGATTGAAAACAAGAAGCAAAATCATCTGCAGAAAGATGCTGATAATTCTGGATCCAAATGGGGACTGGTAAAAAGATTGTATAAGGAATGTTTAATGGATGATATTGAGTTTAAATAAATTTTATTTAGACACTTTTTTAAAGCACAGATGTTGGGACAGTTACATTTTGACGTCCCTTAGTGAAAGGAAAAGATATTAGGGACTCTGGTAGATTAAATAACAATCCCAGAGATTTCTAGGACCTAATCTCTAGAACCTATGAATGTTACTTTATTTGGCAGAAGGAACTTTGCAGATATGACTAAGGATCTTGAGATGGGGAGATTATCCTGTATTTTGGTGGTCTCTAAATGTAATTGCAGGTGTCCTAAGAGGGAGACAGAGAAAGATTAAACCACAGAAGAGGAGAAACCACAGTGATGGTTGTGCAGAGATTGGAGTGATGTAGCCACAAACTGAGAAATGTGGGCAGCCACTAAAAGCTGGATAATTCCAGGCAAAGAATGGATTCTCCCCTGAACAAACTAGGTCTGCTCTCTCTTTTTTTTAAACACTTTTTTATTTATTTGGCCACACCGGGTCTTCTTTGCAGCATGTGAGATCTACTTCCCTGATCAGGGATCAAACCCAGGTCCCCTACATTGGGAACTGGATGTCTTATCCACTGGACCACCAGGGAAGTCCCTAGACCTGCTCTTAATTTTGGTCCTGTAAGAATCCTTTTGGACTCCTGACCTCCAGAACTGTAAGAGAATAAATTTCTGGGGTTTTTGTAGTATTCGTCAGAACAGCAGTGACAATAAAGGAAGTAAGTTAAAGCTGAAAATTCAAGGCAGTAAATACATCTGTTTCTGAAGTAATTATCTGAACACACTGTAAAAGTTGGGTATACTTTAGGTATGATTGCTTTACTGGCTTCATTCTTTGGATAATGTTAATATTGCCATACTTTTACCTAAATACTCGGGCTTCCCTGATAGCTCAGTTGGTAAAAGAATCCACCTGCAATGCAGGAGACCCTGGTTTGATTCCTGGGTCAGGAAGATCCACTGGAGAAGGGATCAGCTACCCACTCCAGTATTCTTGGGCTTCTCTGGTGGCTCAGATGGTAAAGAATCTGCCTGCATTGTGGAGACCTGGGTTCGATCCCTGGGTTGGGAAGATCCCCTGGAGAAGGGAAAGGCTACCCGCTCCAGCTTTCTGGCCTGGAGAATTCCATGGATTGAATAGTCCATGGGGTCACAAAGAGTCGGACACAACTGAGCGACTTTCACAACCTAAATGCTCATTTTAATATCTGGTCCTAGCCTTGAGGGTATTCATTTGTGAAATGCCCATATATTTTAAGATAGTAAATGATGCATTTTTAAACACCTTTTATAAAAATGCTTAATGAAACACTTGATTGAAATTTGTCTTGGCCCTAGTGAAACATCAGCAGTTCCTTACTTGAACAGAGAAGGAACATTTTCACCAAGATGGGGACAACATAGTTGTCCATATGCTTCTTGTCCTCTGTACCCTTTTAGATGTTAGATTAAAGGATGATGTCCGGTTAGTTCATGTGCTTAATTGTGCTTTCCCATAATTGCAGCTTGCACCTCTGGAGGTAACATAAAAATAAGAACTTCCAGCAACTCTGAAAAGAGTTCAGAGAGCAACTCCTACCTATTTCAAGCCTACCGCTTATCTCTCACCAGAGAAGTAGCAAACTAGATGCGGTTCCTTGCCCACAGCCTGCTCTGTCCATCAGCTGCCATCATTCCAGGTTGAAAGGAAATTCCTGGCAGCTCATTGGCCCAAGAGTAAGGAAATTGTTGCTTAGCAACCAAGTCCTGACCCCTACAGGCCTGAAAAGAGGAAGCTTGTGGGCTAGCCACCTAGTTCTGCCTGTGTTACAGTAAGAAGGAGCTACTTAGAAGAAGATGAAGCCCTTGTTCCTGCTCATAGAGATATTGTTAATTCTTGGGGTCACAATTAAAAGTAAGTTTTTCTGTCCTTATGGTTCTCTATGAGGGTCTTAGCACTAAGAGTGGAATCTGATTAGAAAATTGTAAATAACTTCACAATGTTTCTAATTAACATAATTTTTGGACAAGCGCTTTAAAATATTCAATAAGGATAGATAGCAATGATACTCTCATTTAAGACAGTACCTGGGAAGGATATGTGTTTATATCTGTGTGTGTGTGTGTGTGTGTGTGTGTGAAACAGAGAGAGAGAAAAAGATTGAAAGAGAGAGAAGAGAGGCAGACATTGATCCAGTCTATGAGAAAAGCACTATAGTAATTTTTATAGAGTAGGGATATTTGACACAGGTTGTTGAGTTTTGTTAAATCTAGAATATCATGAAGATCTAGTTCTAGAATTTTAAATGAGAATTATAGGACTCAAAGAGTGGTAAAGTGCTTTAATTGATATTCTTATAGTCTCTTACAATCTTTCCACAATAACAATTCTACTTTTAAAGTTTCCATAATTCCTAATTAGTGACTATCTTAAAATGGAAATTATTTTCCAGTCTTCTCTTCCATTTATTGAGTTAATTTTTGCCCAGTCCTTACATAATTTGCTCATCATGAATTCAATTTAAGAAATACGTATTTGCATTTAACCTAGGAGTGCAAGGTTGGTATAACATCTGAAAGTTAATTGCTGTAACACACCACAACAATAGAACAAATGACAAAGACCACATGGTCATCTCAGTTGATGCAAGAAGAACATGTAACAAAAATTAACTTCCCTTTTGTATAAAAACACTCAATAAATAAGAAATCAAAACACCTATCAGCCTAATAAAGGGCATCCTCAAAAACTGGCACCTAATATATTTAATGGTGAAACACTGAATGTTTTCTCCCAGTGGTCCCCTAAGATCAGGAACAAGACATCTTTGTTCTTGTTCATTTGTCCTGTAATTCCTATTCAATATTGTACTGGAGGTTTTAGCCAAGGCAATTAAATAAGAAAAAGGAATAAAGGTTGGGAAAGGAGAAGTAAACCTCTCTGTATTTACCAAAGACATGATCTTATACACAGAAAATCCTAAGATTTTCTATTAAAAAATATTAGAACTGATATATGAGTTTGGCAGGGTTGCAGGATAAGAGATTAATAGACAAAAATTTATTCTATTTCTATACCGTCACAGTAAATATACCAAAAATGAAATTAGTTCCACTTGTAATAGCATCAAAATAGATAAGGTACTTAGAAATAAAAATAGCAAAAGAAGCACAAAGTTCATCCTCTGAAACTGAAAAAGTGGTTGAAAGAAATTAAAGAAAATCTCAATAAATGAAAACACTTCCCATGTTCATGGATTGGAAAACTTAATATTGTTAAGATACTCTTAACTTAATATTATAAGGCAATACTCTCCAATTTGATCTACAGATTCAATGTAATCCCTACCAAAATCCCAGCTTATTTCTTTGTAAAAATTAACAAAATCTGAAAATTAGTATAGGAATGAATGTTCTTCTTTAAAAAAGAAGAGGACACATACTTCTCAATTTCAAAACTTACTGCAAAGTTGCAGTAATCAAGACAGTGTGGTCCTGGTATGAGGATAGATTATATAGATCAATAAAATATTAAAAATTCAGAAATAAATCCTCACATTTATCATCAATCAATTTTTGGCAAGGATGCCAAAATATTGAGTTAATGGGGAAGGGGAAGAATAATTTCTTCAACATATGATGAGGACAGCTGGAGACCCACCTATCTCACTACAGTCAGATACCTACCTCACACTCTATATAAAAAATAATTCAAAATGGATTAAAGACCTGAATATAATAGCTAAAGCTTTAAAATTCCTAGAGGAAAATATAGACATAAATCTTTTGACCCTAGATTAGGCAATGATTTCTTAGATATGCCACCAAAAGCACAAACAAAAAGAAGAAAATCATAAACTGGACATCACCAAAATTAAACACTTTTATGTTTCAAAAGACAGCATCAAGAAACTAAAAAGACAACCTACAGAATAGGAGAAAATGTTGACAATCATATTCTGTAAAGGTTTAGTATTCAGAATATAAGAAAAAAATCTTGACAACTCATCAACAAAATAGCACACAACCCAGTTTTTTAAACCCCATTTTTAAATGGGCTAAGGATTTAGATATTCTTCCAAAAGATATACAAATGACCATCAAGTGCATAAAGAGATATTCAACATCATTGCTCACTAAGAAAATGCAAATCAAAACCACAATGAAATATTACATTATATACAATCATGGGACAGTCCCGGGTAAACCTAGAAGGTTGGTCACCCTCAGGAGAAGGCAATAAAGGAGAGAAAAGGTTGAGTAGGTGGAAGTGAAGATGGAGAGAGACAGAAACCAGTGGCAAGAAGCAGGCAAGCTTGTACGTTGGTGTTTTCCAAAGGGGCCAGAACATGGAGTCATTTTCACCAGCTGATAACGCAACTTTCCACAAGCTCAGCATCCCGTCTTCCCCAGCTGAGCTTCATTTAGGATGGCTATAATTAAAAAAAGGGAAATAACAAGATTTGGAAGTGATGTGGAGTAATAGGAACCCTCACACATAGATAATGGAAATGTAAAATGGTACAGCCACTGTGGAAAACAGTTTGGCAGTTCCTCACAAAGTTAAATTTAGAATTGTCATTTGTTGTTGTTCAGTAGTGACTGAAGTTGTGTCCAACTCTTTGTGACTCCTTAGACTGCAGGATGCCAAATTCCTCTGTCCTTCACTGTCTCCCAGAGTTGGCTCAAATTCATGTCCATTGAGCCTGTGCTGCTGTCTAGCCATCTCATCTTCTGCTGCCCCCTCCTCTTGTTGCCTTCATTCTTTCCCAGCATCAGGGTATTTTCCAATGAGTTGGCTGTTCTCATCAGGTGGCCAAAATATTGGAGCTTCAGCTTCAGCATCAGTCTTTCCAAAGAATGTTAAGAGTTAATTTCCTTTAGAATTGACTGGTATGATCTCCTTGCAGTCCAAGGGACTCTCAAGAGTCTTCTCCAGCACCACATTTGGAAAGAATTACCATATGACTCATCAATTCCAATGACCCATCAATTCTACTACTAGGAATATTCCCAAGAGAAGTGAAAGCATATGTCCACACTGGAAGTTTGTATATAAATGCTTATAAAAGCATTACTTTTTATAGTTAAAAGATGGAAACGAAAAAAAAAAAAAAAAAGATGGAAACGACCTCAATAATGGATGAATAGGTAAACAAATTGTGGTGTATACATACTGTGGAATATCATTCAACCATGAAAAGGATGAAGTACTGGAACATACTACAAGTTGGATGAACCCCAAAAATGTTATGATAAGTGAAAGAAGCCAGATACAAAAGGTCACATGTTATTTGATTTTTATTATATGAAATGCAAGTGAAATATCCAGAATAGGCAAATCCATAGAAATAGAAAGAAGATTAGTGGTTGCCAGTGGTTACGCAGAGAGACAGTGGAGAGTTATTTAATGAGGATAAAGTGTATTTCTGGGCTAATGAAAAAGTTTTGAAAATAAAAATACATGATGGTTGTGAATACACTAAGTATTACTTAATTGTGTACTTTAAAATGGTTACTTGTATGTTATGAATTTCACCTCAATTTTTAAAAATGGTACAGTGCTTTGGAAAACAGACTTGAAGTTCCTCAAAAGATTAAACATAGAATTACCATATGATCCAGAAATTACACTCCTAAGTACATATACCAGGGAACATAAAACTTACTTCCATGCAAAAACTTGTACACAAATGGCAGAATTATTCATAGCAGCCAACAAGTGGGGAAAAACTGATCTTCACCAACGAATGAGTGAAGAAAAAAACTTGGTATATCCATACAATGGAGTATTATTCAGCAAAAAAGAAAGTACAATATGGATAATCATTAAAATATTGTACTAAATGAAAGAAACTAGACAAAAGGCCATGTATTGTGTGATTTCCTGTAAATGAAATGTCCTGATGAGGCACATCCATGGAGACAGAAAATAGTTTACTGACTACCTAGGGCTGGGAGGTGTAGGATACTTGGGAAGATTATAATTAAAGGACACAAGATTACTGTTGGAGTAACGAAAATCTTCTAAAATTATAGCGATCTGTGAATATACTAAAAGCCATTGACTTGCAGGGAGAGAAGTATTTAATAAAAGTTATATGTCAGGGGTATAGGAAGAATATAACAAAAATTATATGCCAGAGATACGTGAAGATTATCTAAGACACAATCCTTATCCTTGAGCAGTTAAGAAGAAAACAGGTTATAAGTGAATAAATTGTAAAATGTTGCAGGTATTTGGCTTCCTCGTGGCTAAGCGGTAAAGAATCTACATACAATGCAGCAGACCTCAGTCAATCCCCGGGCAGGAAGATACCCTGGAGGAGGAAATGGCAACCCGCTCCGGCATTCTTGCCAGGAAAATCCCATGGACAGAGGAGCCTGGTGGGCTACAGTCCATGGGGTCGCAAAGAGTCAGGCATGACCAAGCAACTAAGCATATACGTATTTAAATAATAGCATTTATAAGGTGCTATATATAGGGCACAAATCAGGGAATGGCCAATTCTATCAGTTTGTGGAGCAGAGCGCTTCATAAACGAAATGGCATAAACTGAATCTTGAAAGATTAGTGAGTTTTCACTAAGCAGGCAAAAGAGGAAAACATCTTAGACCATGTAAAGGGAATAAAGACGTAGAGGAATAAAACAGCATGGTCTATAAATAAGCGTGGAACACAAAGTTTTGAGGCTGGAGAAGTAGGCAAAGACTGTGATAGGCTTTGAAGCTTGGGTTTGATCTTGTGAGCAATAGGGAGTCATTTAAGAGTTTACTCATTGAAGAATGTGAGTAGAATTATGCTTTTTAAAAAAAATGACTTTAGTAGTTGAGCGGTAGGTGGGTTGGCTATAACTCTGATGACCATGTAACCAGGAGCAGACTATTAAATGACCCAAACAAGAAATGAGGACTTCAACTATTGAGACAGGAGTGGGGACCAAGGAGTACTGCAGATGGAAAACAAAACTAAAGAGAGTCATAAGAGTCCAGAGCGAAAGCAAGCCCGGTAGATGAGAATAACCAATAGTGCCAAATGCCAGAGAGGGTAGGGAAGGGAAAGAAAGGCCAGTGAGTGAACACTGGATTTAATAGCTGGCGAATATTTATGTTTCCAAGGCACTTTTTTCAGAGAAGCAGAGAAAAAACTTGATTTCAGTTGGTAGGAGTGAACAGGAGGAGAGCAAGTAGAGACAGTCAATGATGAGTACAGAGCTCTTCCTGGATTATCACACTTTGCAGGGTCAGAGGAGTTTTCAACAGATCATTTATCTGTTGCAGGTATATAGAGAGACCCAAAGGAGAAGTTCGTACGGGAGAAGTGAAGTGAAAGTTGCTCAGTCATTTCCAACTCTTTGCAACCCCATGGACTATAGAGTCCCTGGAATTCTCCAGGCCAGAATACTAGAGTGGGGAGCCCTTTGCTTCTCCAGGGGATCTTCCCAACCCAGGGATCGAATCTGGGTCTCTTGCATTGCAGGTGGATTCTGTACCATCTGCACCACCAGAGAAGCCCAAGAATACTAGCGTGGATTGTCTAGCCCTTCTCCAGTGGATCTTCCCAACCCGGGAATCGAACTGGGGTCTCCTGCACTCAGCCATGTTCTTTACCAACTGAGGTATGAGGGAAGCACTCATGGGGGAGAAGACAGTTGCTTTCCAAGCAAGTGCTAAAACACCTGAAGGTCTATATGTAAAAATCAGTCCTTAAACCTACTCTATTTTTTCTTCCTGACTCTCTACCTATTTTTCAAGGCAAAACAGGTCTCACCTTTTACGTTCACATATACCTTGAGAGCTTGCATATTGCCTTCTTGTGCTTTTTTCACTTATGTTCATTTTACTTTGACTTCACTTGTGTGAAATTATTGAGACAGGGATAATGCCATAACTGAAATTTTTCCCTGACTCTGCATTCACCTCAGGAACATTCTGAAATAGTTACTGACCTTAGGTTTCCCTTTTAGTAAATGCTCAAAATGAAGTAGTTGAAGCTCATGGAAAGACTGAGCAGTCTATCCCTAAGTGTGCCTTAGAAAATTGAAATAAAACTAAAAGTGTGTTTTCTATTCACCCTACCCGTTCAGCTGCTGGTTTAAAAGGTAATATAAGGTACATAGGGGCTTCTCCAGTGGCTCAGCGGTTAAGAATTCACCTGCAATGCAGGAACCGCAGTAGGCCTGGGTTTGATGCCTGGGTTGAGAAAATCCCCTAGAGGAAGAGCACATGGCAAGCCACTCCAGTATTCTTGCCTGGAGAATCCTATGGACAGAGAAGCCTGGTGGGCTACAGTCCATAGGGTTGCAAAGGGTCGGGCACTACTGAAGCAGCTTAGCACACATGCACACATAAGGTATATAACTAAGGCAGAGAGAAGACATTGCCAGAAGTTCTGGCTCTAGATCACTCAGGATCCAAGGTTTCTCTATCCTATCTCACTTTCTGGTAGTAATTTCTCACTATCATAAACTTCTACAATTTGAAAAAAATAAAGTAAAAGTAAATTGAAATACACACTAAAATAGAAAGTTCTCAGCAACTCTCTCCCCTGTTACTCTGCCACCCAGCAACTGTCTTTCCCAGTTAAAAAAGGCAAGAAGTTCATCAATCTCACTCTAATCAGAGGTCAGAAAGCAATTGCCTAGCAATCACATCTACATTCCTGGAGGGTCCAGAGAGGAGCCACGTAAAGGCCAAGTCCTGGACATGTTGTAGAGGGTGCTGGGTCTAAGCAGTAGAAGTAGGCAATGTCTTACTGCTTCAGAAACTTACTTTTTGTTACCAGTTCTATTATATTTTGAATAACTCATGAAATCCAGGAGTTTTCAATTACCTTTGTTTCTTTTCAGTCCCTTACATTATGCCGCTAAATAGTGAAAAAATAAATTGCCAGTATCTGGAGCATCTTTCCTTGCAGAGAAGCGGGAAAGAGCAGGAGTGTCATGGGGTGACCATTGACTACTAGACAGAAGTTCGGTTTCTATGTGATGTTAGAGATCAGTAAGGAAGCTCATTCCTCTTGTGAATTGTCCTGAAATATGTAAATGTTTTTCTTGTATTCATAGCCTAGAGTCATCTGAAACGTTTCTATATTAAGTTACTATTCCTCTTTGGAACCATTCAGTAGGACAGCACTCTGTGGGGAGAAGGCAGCCCTCAACCTGAGGATCTAGGGCAGGATGGACCCCTCCCTCAGCTGCTCCATGGATGCCCTGGCATCAGCTTTATTTCTGGTTATTCTGTCTGCTTCGAGGAACTAACTTCTTTTGCCATGTCCTTTTGTCATACTAGAAATCACTCTTTCCAACTCCATTTTCTCCATGCAAAGACTCATATGTCTCTCCTACCCCAAGAATTCTCTCTGCCAGTGATAGCTGTCTGTGTATGCATGTTGAGTCACTTCAGCCGTGTCTGACTCTTCACGACCCCATGGACTGTAGCCTGCCAGGCTCCTCTGTCCATGGGATTCTCCAGGCAAGAATACTGGAGTGGCTTGCCGTTCCCTCCTCCAGGGGATCTTCCCGACCCAGGGACTGAACCCACATCTCTTCTGTCTCCTGCACTGGCACACAGGTTCTTTACCACTGGCACCACCTGGGAAGCCCTATAGCCGTCTACCTGTTCCTAACTGATTCTAAGATCTACTTCCCATCTATTGAAACTGCTTTCTTAAAGAACACCAATAGCCATTGATTACCAACCAGGGGGCTCTTACTGTTCTTACTACTTAAACTCTCTGCAGCATTTGACACTCTTCACTGTATTCTTTTCCCTTCTACCTCTGTACGATCTTATTAGACACTTCCACTGGTTTGTCTTCCTCAACCCTCCCTTTAAATGCTAAGCCCAAAGTTCATTGCATAGCTTTCTTGGTCTTCATATTCTGTGCTTCTGATACTCTCTCCCAGGCCCCAAAGCTTCAATTTTTTTTTAAATAATTGTGACTTTTATATTTATTTTATATATTTAATTTATCTATCTACCTAGCTGTGCTAGTTCTTAGTTGCAGCACATGGGATCTTCATTGTGACATGCAAGATCTTTAGTTGTGGCATGCAGGGACTTTAGCTGCGACATATGAACTCTTACTTGCAGCATTTGGGATCTAGTTCCCTAGCTAGAGATCAAACTAGGGCCCCCTTCATTGGGAGCATGGAGTCTTAGCCACTGGGCCACCAGGGAAGTTCCCCAGGGCTTCATTTACACCCTAGACCTTCCTCCAGATCTCTTGACCTGCATATCAGCTACATGATTGTCATGAAGAGTGTATAATCGGCAAACATCTTAAATTGACCATTTTTTCTCCAAGTTAGTTTCTCTCTTGTGTTTCTTGTCTTCTTAATGGCATCAACATCTCTCCCAGCATCCTGGGTTCTCAGGTGCAAAACCTCAAATTCTTGATCATATGGTTAATAATGCACTGGAGAAAGAAAGTGTAAGGTACTCAGTTGTGTCCTACTCTTTGCAACCCCATGTACTGTAGCCCGCCATGGAATTCTCCAGGCAAGAATACTGGAGTGGGTAGCCATTCCCTTCTTCAAGAGATCTTCCCAATCCACGGATTGAACCCAGGTCTCCTTCATTGCAGGTAGATTCTTTACCATCTCAGCCACCTGGGATGCACTAAGAATCATCTAATTCAATGTTTTTACATGTGATAGGACTATCTGCCAGAGTTGTGAAAATAATTCACCACAGCATAACATCCTACTAATCTTTCAAGGTCCATTTCAAGTTCTACTCCTCCAATAAGAAGCGTTCCCAAGCCCTTCCTCATAGAAAATTGTGCCTTTATTTTCTTATGCATCCCAGTCTCACAATTGAGTTAGTTTTTACCTTTCTCATTAAACTGTCAACTACCTGAATGTAGAGATTGTGTTTTCCCCACCTTTAATATTTCTTATAACTTATTGCAGAACTTGGCACATGCACAATTAGCACTTGTAAAATAGGATCATAACTAATACCCATGTAACACTTTAAAAATTTGTAAAATACATTTCCAAAACCTCTGAAATAAGTCATGTAAATATTTTTATTATTCTAGATTTACACATTTTCAAAACTCTAAAATCTAGAGTTTAGTAAAACTGAAATCCTCCAAAGAGAATCAAGTTTTGCTTTTTAGTTTTTTACTTCCTATCACCTGTTTGTTATTCTATGTATTCTCCAAAGTAGACTGCTCTGAATATTATCATATTTACTTGCCATGAGCTATTTCTACATACTACCAAACAACCAGATGAAAAATATAAATTCAATCAATTATCCAAATATTTTAAAATGTAGTGTATATATGTTTGCTTCTGTATAGAACAAACAGCTAGGTGATTGATTTGCATTACTTGCTTTTCAACCAGTCGTTTTGGCAGAATGACAATTACATAAACTTCAACAGTGGCATTTTATCAGTTTTTTTGTTGATTTTGTAATATTACTACTGTGTTTTTTTAGCTGTAGCCATCTAATTTTATTTATATAGTTTATCACCAAAGAGATATGGTAGGCAAGGAAAACTGGTTTCTTTTAAGACTTCTTTAAGTCTACCCCACAGACTTGGAGCTGAGGTTACCAGGGACTGAGGGGAATATTCCCAGATTGGAAAAAGTAATATATACCCTGCAGCTTCCCTCACAGAGGAGTTTCTGGTTTTTTTTTTTTTTTTTTTTTTTAAGAAAACAGATCATCAGTCCTGAGAAACAAATATCTGTGTTGAAAATTGAATTCAGTTCAGTTCAGTTCCTTCGCTCAGTCGTGTCCGACTCTGCGACCCCATGAATCGCAGCATACCAGGCCTCCCTGTCCATCACCAACTCCTGGAGTTTACTCAAACTCATGCCCATCGAGTCAGTGATGCCATCCAGCCATCTCATCCTCTGTCGTCCCCTTCTCCTCCTGCCGCCAATCCCTCCCAGCATCAGGGTCTTTTCCAATGAGTCACTCTTCACATGAGGTGGCCAAAGTATTGGAGTTTCAGCTTCAGCATCAGTCCTTCCAATGAACACCCAGGACTGATCTCCTTCAGGATGGACTGCTTGTATCTCCTTGCAGTCCAAGGGACTCTCAAGAGTCTTCTCCAACACCACAGTTCAAAAGCATCAACTCTTCAGTTCTCAGCTTTCCTCACAGTCCAGCTCTCACATCCATACATGACTACTGGAAAAACCATAGCCTTGACCAGATGAAACTTTGTTGGCAAAGTAATGTCTCTGCTTTTTAATATGCTATCTAGGTTGGTCATAACTTTCCTTCCAAGGAGTAAGCATCTTTTAGTTTCATGGCTGCAATGGAATTAGGAATACCTAAAGGAGAAGAAATAGAAATGCATTGAAAGAAGAAACTTTTGCCAAAAAATGTAAAAAGAGAATATGGCTAGAAAAAAGAAATGTACACATGGATTTAGGAAAAAGAAGAGAAGCCCCGGGGCAAAAAGAAAAGATTGTTGGTTGAAAACATTAGAAGCAGCCTAGCAATTCTGACCCCTACTCCCCTCATCACTACATAGCACTCCCACCGGATAGAAAGGAAAAGAAAAAGGTTGATTGCCAGTAACAAAAGCCTAGGTGAGGGCTTATTTGGACTAACCCACCCACTGAAAAACATGACACAGGAGTATACAAATGAGTTGAGAAGTTAGTAAAGGACTACCAGATTTTTAAAAAATATATAAGAAATTGCTGGAATGAAAGAAGTAAATAAAGAATACCTGAGAAGGCCCAGGACTTGCCTTACCGTGGTCCCAGCCCTATACCTGAACACCAAAACAGCTTTTGCCCTGAGCCAGATAAACTTGGGCTTTGGTTTTAGTGGCCTCACAACGCAAGGAGGATGGAATCTAGTCCTCAAGAGCTGTCCGAGGTGAGGAGTCTAATAGGAAACCTTGTCAACATTAACCTAAATCCTTAAAGTGCTATACTCTTAGGACAAGGGCAAACCAGAAATAAATATACCCCTTCCAAATTCCAGGGATTTGCAGAGTCTTGACACTTAGAAGAGCAGGGAGAAAAGGAAAAAGAAAAAATACATTTCTAAGAAGTTGTGATCTCTAGCCCTCCTGGAGATTTTCAGACTTGGTGATCCCAGGTACTCTAAGTCTAGTACTAGATCTAAGATGGTCCTGTATTATAGTGCCTCAGGCACTTGGCAAAAGCAAATTCATGTTCTCTTCACAGGAAGGCAATTTCATTGTAAGTCTCAAAGAATTCACTCAGATAAGGTTTTTAGTACTTAATAAAATAATTAAGCACACAAGGAGCAAAGCACCATTAAGTGGGGGCATTTTGGAGTGGGCACTTGGGCCAGAAATACAGGTTACAGCTGCAAATGTCTAGTGATGCTCGGGGAACCTCTATCCCAGAAGACTAGCTTCTGTCACATCCTAATAGCATGTCCTGCAACACTAAGTTACTGGTGGCAAGCTAAGTTCATTGTTACAGCATTCACATACAGCTTAAGAGGGAAAATCGAAGTCCAACAAGAATATAATCAAGACTCACCAAACATTTGAGGAAAACTAACACCATGAGAGAAAAGCATCAGCCTACACACACACACAAACACACACACACACGCGCACACACACATACACACCTGATAACACCTAAGGAAACAGAACAAGTGGGACAGATGGTTGAAGACTTTAAGACATAAAATGATTGTCATAAGATGTATTTAGAGAGGTTATTGTATCCTTGAAACAAGAGCAGGTCTTAATGAAGAAAAGGAAGATGAGCTATTTTGGAAATGAAATAAATAATGGTAAAAGAAGAAGAAGAAGAAAACAAAGTCTCAAAGCTGAATAGCAAAATTGAGGGCTGACGAGAAACTTGGATACTCAAAGATCAACCTGAGAAATTATCTTAGGCCACAATGTGAATGGACAGAGAAGACAGGTATAAAATAAAGGTTAAAGGCCTTGGAGGAACAATCCAAAGTTACAAATCCACAAAATTGGATTTCCAGAAAGAGAAAAAGCACTTAGAGAAAGAAATAAAGAAGTAAAAGTCCTCACATGTGAAAGAAGACTCACATTTTTAGATTAAATTCCACTGAGTGCCAAGTAAGAAGACTGAGAAAAGACCCATCCCAGATCTGCACAGAGGTTCTTGTGCAACCAGATTGTATAATACACAATTAAAAATCTGCAGTAATTAGAGTATTAGCAGAAGAATACACAAATAGATAAAGAAAATAGAACAGAGAGTTTTAAAATGGACCAGTGTACAAATCAGAATTTAGTACCTGAAAAGAGGTTTTTTAATGTAATGGTAAAAGATTGACTGTAATGAATTCTGTTGTCAAAGTGTCCATTCATTTAGGAAACAATGTTAGATTCTGCTTGATACCAATCTCAAAAGTTGATTCCAGAAGGATTTAAAAAGTCTGCCATAAGGGTGGTATATTATAATATTAATATTAATCAAATAATATCCAGAATATATAAAGAATTCCTAAAGGTATGTATTTTTAAAAGCCTTATAGAAAGATGGGCTAAATATCTAACAGTCAGTTCCTTGGAAAGGATATATTTTACAAATGCCCCTAAATGTGAAAACATCATTAACCTTGCCAGGTCATTAATTAATCATTAATTTCTATGCAAAGTTCAATACACTGGAAAAAGCTGAAAATGTTTGTTAGAGTGAGGAAAAATTAATATTCTGGTATACCATGTGTGGAATTATAAGTCAGTGTAGCTTTTTGGGGAATGCCAATATGCAGATGCCACCACCTTTATGAGAAAGCGAAGAAGAACTAAAGAGCCTCTTGATGAAAGTGAAAGAGGAGAGTGAAAAAGTTGGCTTAAAGCTCAACATTCAGAAAACTAAGATCACGGCATCTGGTCCCATCACTTCATGGCAAATAGATGTGGAAACAATGGAAACAGTGACAGACTTTAATTTGGGGGCCTCCAAAATCATTGCAGATGGTGATTGCAGTCATGAAATTAAAAGAGGCTTACTCCTTGGAAGGAAAGCTATGACCAACCTAGATAGCATATTAAAAAGCAGAGACATTACTTTGCCAACAAAGGTCTGTCTAGTCAAGGCTTTGGTTTTTCCAGTAGTCATGTATGGATGGGAGAGTTGGACTGTGAAGAAAGCTGAGCGCCGAAGAATTGATGCTTTTGAACTGTGGTGTTGGAGAAGACTCTTGAGAGTCCCTTGGACTGCAAGGAGATCCAACCAGTCCATCCTAAAGGAAATCAGTCCTGAATATTCATTTGAAGGACTGATGTTGAAACTGAAACTCCGATACTTTGGCCACCTGATGCAAAGAACCGACTCATTTGAAAAGACCCTGATGCTGGGAAAGATTGAAGGTGGGAGGAGAAGGGGATGACAGAGGATGAGATGATTGAATGGCATCACCAACTCTGTGGACATGAGTTTGAGTAAACTCCAGGAGTTGGTGATTGATAGATAAGCCTAGAGTGCTGCAATCCGTGGGGTCGCAAAGAGTTGGACATGACTGAGCGACTGAACTGAACAGAATATACCAATGACTATTAAAATTTAAGTTGGGTATATTACTTCTTAAGTGAGCAAATTTATTTCTTGTTGTTTACTCTAGCAAACCCTTATACATGTTTCACAGAAAACATGTTCAGGATTATCCATTACAGTATTATTGTTTGTAACAGCAAATTCCTTGAGAATATCATGTGTCTATGGGATCGCAGAGTCAGACACAGCTGAGCAGACTGAACAGACTGAACTCATCCATTAACTAATGAAATGTAACATCATTGTAGAGATGACTCTCTTCCAAACCTGAAATTCTGGATTTTACTTTTAGTATGTCAGAAGTCCTCAAGAATGATTAACAAAAAATTTCTACATATAAACAAACTACTTTCTTTTTTTTTTCATTTATTTTTATTAGTTCGAGGCTGATTACTTTACTATATTGTAGTGGTTTTTGTCATACATTGACATGAATTAGCCACAAACTACTTTCTTATCTCCACATTAAGTAGATGTTGAATATTACCTCAAGTGCTTACAGTATCAAGATTACTACACATTTCTAAGGTCACATACATAGTTTTCTACAAATATATCTTTGTATAAAATATATATTTTGTATAAAGTGTATATTTGTATAAAATATACAAAATATACCACAGAAAAGCTTTAGGAATGTTCTACATGATTACTTCCTGTGTTGGTTGATTTAATAGGCCCAGATAAATTATCTTTCTTTCAACTTCTGTCAGTTTTGATCCCTACTGCATTAATTATTTAAGTAATTTTAATCACCCCAAGTTATACATTTAGATCATGGGAGAAGACAAGATGTGATAAACATAAATGCCTCATCCCAAATCAATTAGCACATCTATTTACAAGGGGAACTAAGACTATAGTTAAAGACCTCTGAATCATATTACCTTGCTCTACTGATAATCCACATTTTCTTACTTTTAAAGAAAGACACATTGATAAATAAGGACATATGAACTAAAAGCTCCAATAGTTCTAAACCTGCTCTGAAACTACTTATAATACTCAAAACAAATCCTCCATATCAGGTTGCTAAAAGTAACCAGTCAATTACATCTGTGGTCTCAATCAGTCAATTAATTCTACATATATAAGAACATATGAACTTAAAGGCACCTTCAACTTGGTCAGCCTGTTCCCAGATTTGTAATGTTCTAATGGTAGAGCAAAAAGGATAAAAATTCCATTGGTAGCTAGGGGGAAAAAAGAATGGTAATGTTATATAGTCCTGTGTCATCTTTGTTCTTGAAAAACAGTATATTATATAAAGATTTAAAAATAACACAACTTCATGAATAGAACTACTTAATTCAAAGTTGTTGCAGAAATGAAGCATAGCAACAGTAAAAAAATTTTTTTGAAGAGGAAAGCCACATGTTTGTGTAAAATTTTTCAAAAAATTTGTCTTTGTGGCTATGTAATTTCATTTGACGATTCCAAAACTGAGATTCTTTGATTCTAAGTTTTCAGTAGTAACTTTAAAAGCATTTTGTTTGAACTTTAGATCCAAGAGCAGAATTATATGCTATTATAACAAACCTGTATAGTTTCTTAATTCTATTCTGGTGAGGGAAGTACTTATCTCACAGGTGCTACTACCATTTTCTTTTAAAAGATAAGCCTTTGGAAAAGGAGAAAGAGACACTTATTATTATTATATTTATTATTATACTGACATTTATTATTTAGCTGTCATGTATTAGGTAAAACACTGAACATTACACTTTAATTCTATCCTGTCTTTACATCTGCTCTAAGAGGTACATATAGTATTGCTATTCCCATTTTATACAAAACTGAGACTCAGAGAAGTTAAACTATCTAAGGTCACATGGCTTAAGTAAGAAGACTATATAGAGTGAAGTACGTCAGAAAGAGAAAAACAGATATCGCATGTTAAGACATACATGTGGAACCTAGAAAAATGGTATAGATGAATCATTTGCAGGCAGGAATAGAGCTGCAGACGCAGAGAATGGACATGTAGACGGGATGTGAGGGGGAGAAGGTGACGGGACACATTGGGAATTGACATATATGCACTACCATGTGTAGGAGAGAGACCTAGTGGGAAGTTCCCACAGCACAGGAAGCTCTGCTCGGTACCCTGAATGACGCAGAGGGGTGAAGTGGGGGTGTGCAGGGAAGGGAGCTCCGAAAGGGAGAGGATCTGTGTATACACTTAGCTGATTCACTTCCCTGTGCAGCAGAAACGAGCACAGCATTGTGAGGCAACTACACTCCAGTTGTGAAAAAGAGCGATGAAATGGTCTTACGTCAGCAGAGGCTTTAATGGCAGAGATTTTGTTCCTACTTGTTAATTTGGCAGGATTGTGCATAAGCACAGATTATTAGTCAGGGGTCTCAGGTTTGTCTGTGTCTCCATCACTAATTTATTCCTTAAGGCATACACTCAACTCTCCCCAGCTTCCAACATATATTATCCTTTGTCCTAATAAATGTATAAAATTTTTAAAAAGGAGGTATGAAATGTTATTTCTAAACATCATTCTTGATGATGTCCAAAACTAAGTATCTCACAAAAGACAATCAGTGACCTAACATCATATTTTTTATTAACAGTTTTAATATTTAGTCTCTTCAATAGGAATTGTTAAAATTTAAGGGAAGAACTTAAAAAAAAAAAACCAATAATTAGTAGCTAATGAAGCAGAGATTATTTGGATTTGAAAAATAGTTGTGAATGTGGAGTTAAACCTGATTAGGAAACCAGAACTCAAAATAGGAAGTTAGCCATTGTGCAATAAGACTTAAGGGCTTCTAAGCTTATGCATGCATTGCCGGAAACAGTATTTGGGTGGAATTATTCTGAGGGAAGACGTAAATCAGATGAAAATTAGATTCATTTCAGTTCAGTTCAGTCGCTCAGTCGTGTCCAACTGTTTCTGACCCATGGACAGCAGCACACCAGGCTTCCTTGTCCATCACCAACTCCCAGAGTTGACTCAAATTCATGTCCATTGAGTTGGTGATGCCATCCAACCATTTCATGCTCTGTCGACCCCTTCTCCTCCCACCTTTCAACCTTTCCCAGCAACAGGGTCTTTTCCAGTGAGTCAGTTCTTCACATCAGGTGGCCAAAGGATTGGAGTTTCAGTATCAGTCCTTCCAACTAATATTCAGGACTGATTTCCTTTAGGATGCACTGGCTTGAATGCCTTGCAATCCAAGGGATTCTCAAGAGTCTTCTCCAACACCACAGTTCAAAAGCATCAATTCTTTGGCACTCAGCTTTCTTTATAGTCCAACTCTCACATCCATACATGACTACTGGAAAAATCATAGCTTTGATTAGAAGGACCTTTGTTGGAAAAGTAATGTCTCTGCCTTTTAATATGCTGTCTAGCTAGGTCATAGCTTTTCTTCTAAGGAGTACCTTTTAATTTCATGGCTGCAGTCACCATCTGCAGTGATTTTGGAGTCCAAGAAAATAAAGTCTCTCACTCTTTCTATTGTTTCCCCATCTATTTGCCATGAAGTGATGGGAACGGATGCCATGATCTTAGTTTTCTGAATGTTGAGCTTTACGCCAACTTTTTCACTCTTCTTTCACTTTCATTAAGAGGCTCTTCAGTTCTTCTTTGCTTCTTGCCATAAGGGTGATGTCATCTGCATATTTGAGTTTATTGATATTTCTCCTGGCAATCTTGATTCCAGGTTGTGCTTCATCCAGCCTGGCATTTTGCATGATGTACTCCGCATATAAGTTAAATAAACAGGATGGCAATCTACAGCCTTGGTGTACTCCTTTCTCATTTTGGAATCAGTCTGTTGTTCCATGTCCAGTTCTAAATGTTGCTTTTTGGCCTGCATACATATTTCTCAGAAGGCAGGTAAGATGGTTTGGTATTCTCATCTCTTGAAGAATTTTCCAGAGTTTGTTGTGATCCACACAGTCAAAGGCTTTGGTGTAGTCAATGAAGCAGAAGTAGATGCTTTTCTGGAACTCTCTCGCTTTTTCGATGATCCAACGGATGTTGGCAATTTGATCTCTGGTTCCTCTGCCTTTTCTAAATCCAGCTTGAACATCTGGAAGTTCACAGTTCATGTACTGTTGAAGCCTGGCTTGAAGAATTTTGAGCATTACTTTGCTAGCGTGTGAGATGAGTGCAATTGTTCAGTAGTTTGAACTCTCTTTGACATTGCCTTTCTTTGGGATTGGAATGAAAACTGACCTTTTCCAGTCCTATGGCCACTGCTGAGTTTTTCAAACTTGCTGGCATATTGAGTGCAGCACTTTCACAGCATCATCTTTTAGGATTTGAAATAGCTCATCTGGAATTCCATCAGCTCCACTAGCTTTGTTTGTAGTAATGCTTCCTAAGGCCCACTTGACTTCACATTCCAGGATGTCTGGCTCTGGGTGAGTGATCATGGTGGTTATCTGGGTCATGAAGATCTTTTTTGTCTAGTTCTTCTGTGTATTCTTGCCACCTCTTATTAATATTTTCTGCTTCTGTTAGGTCTATACCATTTCTGTATGGTATTAGATAAATTATTATTCAATCTGTTAGAGGACTGTTATAAGAAAGCAGGCCTGAAGTGATGATGATCTCATTCTTGCTACACTTTCCACAGGAAACCAATACTCACCCCCACAAAAATGCTTTTGCAGAATAATCTCTGGACCCATACAGGTGCCAACCCTCAGTCTTCCTACTCCTACATTTCCACAGTTGTTTACGCATTTCTCGCTCATCTACACACTTCTGTTCCCACCCTGACCTACCCCCATGATTTTAGTCCCAAGTTTTCAAACTGTCCTCGTTGCCTGGTTTTGGCTCATCACTTGTCTCACTTCTGCCCAACCTGATTCTTTCTCTGGATTCTCCTGTAACCTGTGTTTCCATGCTTTCCAGCCATCGCAGTTTGATTCCCACAATTTTACTTCTGACGTGGCTGCTTGTCGCTTGTCCCGGAATCAGCACATTATCCTTTCCCAGCTCATGACCTCCTGCACTCACCATCTGTCCACTTCAAAGCCCTTCCTGATCGCACTCAGCCCTTAGATCACACCAGAGAGAAAAGGTGAGGACCAAGCATTGAGAAATACACAGTCATTAGTGGATATAAAACTGCTGAGAAGCTCTAGCATAGGGGTTTGAAAGAAAAAATGATATCCAGGGTAGTGTAAAGTCACAGAAGCCAGTGTACTATGCAGGGTCAAAAAGGAAGCTTGGAAAGAAACCAATTGCTAATATTTTTTACACCAAATGAATCAGGTGAAGATCATAGTGAGGCAGAAAGCACCATTTTAGAGAACTAGGACAGGAGAATCAATAAAATACTTTGTTTAGTTTCATTTGTCAGTGTTGTATGAATAAAGAAACAGATTTTATTTGACTTTAACTCCCCAGGCAGATCCCGCCTAAAGATAGAAGTGTTTTTTGCAGAACCTAAGTCAGTGAAAGTCACATTAACTGCTATCCTGATGTTCACTTAAAGGAAGATAAACCATGTCCTGGAAAGAAAGGAGGTGAGCCAAACTGGAGGATTTCATGGTAAAGGCAGGAGTTAATTATATCAAGCCTTTCAAGAGAAAGTAGGTCTGAAAAGAACAATGATCAAGGCAATATTTGGGGATGTTATTTTTTCAAATCCTTTTCTCAATGCTATGAATTTTTTATATATATATGATTTATTTTGGCATCATGTATTGGTCTAATGTGGCTTCTGAGAATTGAGAATTCTATCCAAGGAGTCCTAGTAGGCTGAAGAAACAAGCTTATTTTAGTTATCAATTGCTGCATAACAAAAAACCCAAACTCAGAGGTTTGAAACGATGATTTATTATTTGTTGTAATTCACTTCGAGGTTGACTGGGTGGTTTTCCCACTGGTCTCACCTGAGATCACTCATGCAGCTTCACTCAGCTGGTGGTCAGTGGGGACAGCTGGGTCTCTCTCTCCATATGCTCTTTTACTCAGGTATGATATCTCAAGGCATTTTTCCAAGACAGTAAAAGAGACTGAATGGTCCAAGTTCTACCCTTGGAAGTTAATGTCATCTGCCACATTTCTTTTGGCTGAAACAAGTCACAAAAGCAACCCATTCAAAGAATAGGAAACATAATCTCCACCTCTTGATGGGAGGATTGGGCCAAATCACATGGTTAAGGAGCATTTGTTGTTGTTTAGTCACTAAGTTGGGAATCCCAGACCCCCTGACCTGCCTCCTGAGAAACCTGTATGCAGGTCAGGAAGCAACAGTTAGACCTGGACATGGAACAACAGACTGGTTCCAAATAGGGAAAGGAGTACATCAAGGATGTACATTGTCACTCTGCTTATTTAACTTCTATGCAGAGTACATCATGAGAAATGCTGGGCTGGAGGAAGCACAAGCTGTAATCAAGATTGCTGGAAGGAATATCAATACCCTCAGATATGCAGATGACACCACCCTTACGGCAGAAAGTAAAGAAGAACTAAAGAGCCTCTTGATGAAAGTGAAAGAGGAGAGTGAAAAAGTTGGCTTAAAGCTCAACATTCAGAAAGCAAAGATCATGGCATCCGGTCCCATCACTTCATGGCAAATAGATGGAGAAACAGTGGAAACAGTGGCATACTTTACTTTTGGGGGGCTGCAAAATCACTACAGATGCTGACTGCAGATATGAAATAAAAAGACGCTCACTCCTTGGAAGAAAAGTAATGATCAACCTGCTGCTAAGTCGCTTCAGTCATGTCCGACTCTGTGTGACCCCATAGACGGTAGCCCACCAGGCTCCCCCGTCCCTGGGACTCTCCAGGCAAGAACACTGGAGTGGGTTGCCATGAAAGTGAAAAGTGAAAGTGAAGTCGCTCAGTCATGTCCAACTCTTAGTGACCCCATGGACTGAAGCCTGCCAGGCTCCTCTGTCCATGGGATTTTCCAGGCAAAAGAGTACTGGAGTGGGGTGCCATTGCCTTCTCCCATGATCAACCTAGACAGCATATTAAAAAGCAGAATATTACTTTGCCACTAAAGGTCCGTCTAGTCACGGCCATGGTTTTTCCAATGGTCATGTATGGATGTGAGAGTTGGACTATAAAGAAAGCTGAATGCTGAAGAATTGATGCTTTTGAACTGTAGTGTTGGAGAAGACTCTTGAGAATCCCTTGAACTGCAAGGAGATCCAACCTGTCCATCCTAAAGGAAATCAGTCCTGAATATTCACTGGAAGGACTGATGCTGAAGCTGAAACTCCAATACTTTGGCCAACTGATCTGAAGAGCTGACTCATTGGAAAAGACCCTGATGCTGGGAAAGATTGAAGGCGAGAGGAGATGGGGACGACAGAGGATGAGATGGTTGGATGGCATCACCGACTCGATGGACATGAGTTTGAGTAAACTCCGGGAGTTGGTGATGGACAGGGAGGCCTGACGTGCTGCGATTCATGGGGTCGCAAAGAGTAGGACATGACTGAGCAACTGAACTGAACTGAAGTCACTAAGTCATGTTGGACTCTTTTGTGACCCCATGAACAGTAGACCCCAGGGTCCTCTGTCCATGGCATTTCTTAGGCAAGAATACTCGAGTCAGTTGCCATTTCCTTTTCCAAGAGATATTCCTGACCCAGGGATTGAATCCATGGCTCCTGCATTGGCAGACAGATTCTTTACTATGGAGCCACCAAGGAAGCACTAAAGGGGCGTGAACATGGGTTATTGTGATTCACTGGGGCGGTTGATGTGGTAATCTACAACAGTCTACCCTAGGTTTTGATGATTCACCTCTTTCTCACATGATCCTCTCCCTTCCCCTTCCAAAACTGTCTGTGTCTCATCCAGTCATGGCATAAGGCTCAGAATCCACAATCTCATAATCTGCATCAGGTTAAGATGTCAGTGAGGTTCCTTGGTTACAGTTCTTAGACACTTGTGAACTAAAAAGGCAAGTTATCCGCCCATTTCCTCAGGTACCAATGTATACTGGAGAGATAGAAAAACCACACTACCGTAGACACTGATGTTCAAAAAGGAGAAGGGAGAAGTGTACAATTGTTACTGGTCCATGACAATTTGGAAATCCAGCCAGGTGCATGTTGGCAAGTTTCTATACTCCAAGAGTAGGCAGAGTTCCTTGATTAGGGCCCAATTCTACTCTCTTGAAATATATGCCTAATCTTCTGTTCTTCTGGGCTCTGGGCAACACTCTCTCAGCTCTGCCCTCTTGGTTGTTCTTCCTTCTCAGTAAGAAATGACCCATGCTTGTAAGAGAGAAGCTTTCTCATCCTGTTTCCTACTCATTGAAAGATAGATGCCCAGAAGCCTCTCCTATTTCAGTCTCTTTCACTCCAAGTTGTGATGTTTTTTTCAACACGACTCTTTTAAAACTTTGTGGATATTCTATAAAGTTGTTCAGGTTCACTCCATACCCCTAAAAGGCACATCAATAATTCTTTTGGAGGCAGTGAGCTGTAGTGCTAGTTTCTTCCTTACTTTTTCAAAATCCTTCTTTCTCAATGAAAGAAGAAAGTGTTAGTCACTCAGTCATGTCCTAGTCTTGCAACCGCATGGACTGTAGCCCACCAGGCTCCTCTGTCCATGGAGTTCTCCAGGCAAGAATACTGGACTGGGCAACCATTCCCTTCTCCAGGGGATCTTCCCAACCCAATAGGGAAGCTCTTATGTACATAAAAATGTATGTTTCACATTATACAAATAGATATGCCATATAAAATATTGTGCATAAATTGATTTTTTATAAAGACAGTGGAGTTTATCTCATTGTAGAATTTGCAATTTGATCAATCATCAATCCTTTGATAAAGTTTGGAGACTCAGTAGGTAAAAAGAGGGATGGTTCTGGAGTCATACCTGCATTTGAATCCACTCTGCCATGGGACCTTGAACAAGTTTACTCATGCTCATTTGGTGTCAGTTTCCTCACCAGTAAAATAGAAATACAGATATTCTGTGCTTACTATCTTGCTGGGTTGCTAAGGAGAGTGGAGCTAAATTATGCAAACCAACTGACTTATAATAAATTATAGTTAGATTACAGATATAGAAATAAACTTATGGCTACCAGGGAGTGAAAGGGGGAAGGGTTAAATTGGAAGATTGGGATTGACGCGTACACACTGCTATGTATAAAACAGATAACGAATAAGGACCTACTGTATAGCACAAGGAAGTCTACTCAACACTCTGTAATGGCCTATATGGGAAAAGAATCTAAAAAAGAGTGGATACATGTATATGCAGAACTGATTCATGTTGCTGCACACCTGCAACTCAGACAGCATTGTAAACCAACTATACCCCAATAAAAAGTTTTTAAGTAAATAGATAAATAAATTATACCTAGAGCTACGGTTCTAGAGCTGAATAAAACATTAGTCCCCTTCCAGAGCTAACTCCATATCAAAACGTTTTGATGGCATATTCTGCTGTTATACACATTATTTATAAGAGTGATATACTACTGATCTTGTTGTTCTGCTTAGCTGCTCAGTCGTGTCTGACTCTTCACAACCCCGTGGACTGTAGCCCACCAGGCTCCTCTGTCCATGGGGATTCTCTAGGCAAGAATACTGAAGTGGGTTGCCATGGCGTCCTCCAGAGGATCTTCCCAACCCAGGGATCAAACCCAGGTCTCCCACATTGCAGGCGGATTCTTTACCCTCTGAGCTACCAGGGAAGTCCCCTACTACTGATCTAGTCTATTATAAAACACACCCCAGAAGTAGGAATTATAAAAGATATTTTTAAATTCCACATAAGTAGAGAGCCTAATATTTTCTTCCTGCACCCAGTAGACTGTGTTTTTCTCAGGGAGTGCTAAACTCTGTGGCAGTATCAATGTTCATATAGAATGAAAGTGCAAGAGGTCTCCAACAATCACAGATGTCTCTCAATTAATATAAATATCTACTAGAAAACATTGTGCAAGGTACTTTTTGCAGCAGAATGGTTTCCCTGGTAGCCCATCAAAACTTTGTTTTACCTACATGAAAACCTAGAAGCCTAATATTTAGAAAAGAAACACATATTTTGAAATGAATTTCAAAGGAGTTTTTTTTAATTGTGCATCTTTTCTTGTAAATAATGACCAACTACATTTGTCTTCTTTTTGTGTTTTAAGCTATTAGTTTGTTCCTTGAGTTAGACTATTATATCTCCTCCCATTTCACTAATTCTTTTAACTACATTTATTTTACCTTTGATAACTGCTTTTAGCCCTGTAATTTTCATGTTAGTTTTTGACCAACTGACAGTTTGATTTTCTGGTCCAATGTATAATACATACTTTATTCCATTTAATATCCATAATTTTCTTTTCTTACTCTAATACACATGACACTTTGTACTTCTTATTCTGTGTCTGTACATTCTGTACATACTAACTTTAATTTTACTGTCTGTACTTTGAATATAATAATGGGAATATATCAAATCACATTGCTTTTTCTACTTCTTGTTAATGGAATTTTTAAGCTAGTAGACATTGACTGTAGTATCAGTCACTGTCTGATTTCTAAAACACAAATATAATTAGACTAATTTGTTTCAAAGAAAGTGCTTAATTGAGAAAAAGGCAAATAGGCACAGCATTAATAAATTCTAATAGAGTATTAAATCTAATAATTCTTTATTTATCATAGTCCTTTTAAAATACATATTTACAAGTACTATTATCTTGAAGGCATCTTGAGTCCTTTAAAGAAGTAAGCTTCATATAATAATAATAATTGTTATTATTTTTATATATTTTATATATTAGTGTATTAGTCACTCAGTCATATCCATATCCATCTCTTTGTGATCCCATGGACTGTAGCCTGCCAGACTCCTCTGTACATGGAATTCTCCAAGCAAGAATACTGGAGTGGGTTGCCATTATCTATAGCTAACATCTAAACATACTGAACATGTATTAAGTACTATGCCAAATATTTTACCTAGATTATCTCATTTGATTAGCACAACACATTAATGAAATAAATATAAAATTATGACTTGAATGCAGACCTGTTTGACTCAAAGTCTGAATGGTGGGTCATGATGCTGTATGTTGCCTTTGATAATGAGTATTCATGACCCCAAATGATTACTTGGCAAACTTGGGATAAAGAAAGTTTTATTTGTAGTAAACATTTTCATTTTGGGATAATTTATTTTACATTCTGAATCTAAAGAGCAATCCTAATGTGTATAATTTTTTGAAATATACATAATCTTTAAAAGTTTTCATATGCTTTATATTAATGCATTTGGCACCATGTACTTATTGGATTTTCATTTAGAATTTGCCAACTGTTTCTCTAATTTGACAGAGGACTAAATATCAAACAACCCGATCAGTTTCTATAAGATCTGGCTTAGGAAGTAAACAGAATTATGAGACTAAGTGCTAAAGTTCATCAGTGAGAGAAAGGATAAAACATATCAAATTAATTTTTTTAAAAGTCAAAAATAAACTGTGGAAAATTCTGAAAGAGATGGGAATACCAGACCACCTGACCTGCCTCTTGAGAAACCTGTATGCAGGTCAGGAAGCAACAGTTAGAACTGGACATGGAACAACAGACTGGTTCCAAAGAAGAAAAGGCGTATGTCAAGGCTGTATATTGTCACCCTGCTTATTTAACTTATATGCAGAGTACATCATGAGAAACGCTGGGTTGGAAGAAGCATAAGCTGGAACCAATATTACCAGGAGTAATATCAATAACCTCAGATATGCAGATGACACCACTCTTATCGCAGAAAGTGAAGAGGAACTAAAATGCCTCTTGATGAAAGTGAAAGAGGAGAGTGAAAAAGTTGGCTTAAAGCTCAACATTCAGAAAACTAAGATCATGGCATCTGGTCCCATCACCTCATGGGAAATAGATGGGGAGACAGTGGGAACAGTGGCTGACTTTATGTTTTGGGGTTCCAAAATCACTGCAGATGGTGACTGCAGCCATGAAATTAAAAGACGCTTACTCCTTGGAAGGAAAGTTATGACCAACCTAGATAGCATATTAAAAAGCAGAGACATTACTTTGCCACTAAAGATCTATCTAGTCAAGGCTATGGTTTTCCCAGTGGTCATGTATGG
This sequence comes from Cervus elaphus, assembly GCF_910594005.1. NCBI lineage: Eukaryota > Metazoa > Chordata > Mammalia > Artiodactyla > Cervidae > Cervus > Cervus elaphus. The sequence continues at coordinate 7,380,660 of NC_057837.1, read as the reverse complement.
ATGTGACAGTTGGACTGTGAAGAAAGCTGAGCACCGAAGAATTGATGCTTTTGAACTGTGGTGTTAGAGAAGACTCTTGAGAGTCCCTTGGACTGCAAGGAGATCCAAGCAGTCCATCCTAAAGGAGATCAGTCCTGGGTGTTCATTGGAAGGACTGATGCTGAAGCTGAAACTCCAACAATTTGGCCACCTCATGTGAAGAGTTGACTCATTGGAAAAGACCCTGATGCTGGGAGGGATTGGGGGCAGGAGGAGAAGGGGACAACAGAGGATGAGATGGCTGGATGGCATCATCGACTCAATGGAAATGGGTTTGAGTAAACTCCCGGAGTTGGTGATGGACAGGGAGGCCTGGTGTGCTGCGATTCATGGGGTCGCGAAGAGTCAGACATGACTGAGCGACTGAACTGAACTGAACTGAACATTAGAACATTGACAACCTGCTTTAAAGGACAAACTCATATATTGGAAATGTAAAATTTTGATTTCTCTATATTTGTCTTGAGTCAAGTTCTTCAGTCTGTAAAAGGTGAATGTATCATGTACATACATGTTTTACTTCAGGAAATATGTAGGGTGACATTTTTGCTGTTCATCAAATAATTTTTCAGTAATTGAAGCTGAGTAATACTAATAAAGTAGTTGACATGTCATGATTATCACCCTGTTATTATCAGGTTTTCAAATTCTTATTTTTCTAAATATGTATGTTAATAAAATTCAAGTACTATTCAAAAATGAAATATACCAATGACTACATATATAGTCTATTAATATAGGGTATATATAGTCTTCTATTTATAAAAAGAGTCATTAAAATTTTCTTGTGAAAATTTTCTCAAATTTCAAATCTTGATATAATTATATTACTCTACACTTCTCAGATATTTATATCATCCAACTGTATTAATTTTTAGTCTCTCTGCCACATGGATGAGTCTATAAAAATTTAAAAGATTGTATTCCCTCTCCTATGTTTTAATATTCTCTATTAATAGATAGCATTTATTTACATAGACACACTTTAATTAAATTCTAGCTCAGAAAGTTTTTCACTGTTGTAATTAGCTTTATTATTTGTAGAACTCTTTCAGGTTATATCAGTTTCAGGATACTTGATTAAAGTATTTAGATTATCTCTGGTGTCAAGTTACATCTTTAAAAATTATCAGTGAAGAAATTTCTTTGTATCACATTAATAACTTTTAAGTTTTTAATTATTTTTAGCTATTATTCTTAGAATTCTAAGTTACCCCACAAGTTTTTTTAACAAGAAACTGTACTTAGTGAAATTTTTAAAAAATTTTAGTATTTTATAAAAATGTTTTGTATATTTCAGCTATTGAAGCAGAAAAACATAGTAAAAAGCAGAAAGGAAGAAATGTCACCACACAGGTAAAAATTCTGCTAAATCATTATATTTTTCCAACACAAATTAAGCTATACGCACTATTAACAGTATTTATTTGGTATGCTCAGAATTTCTTAAACTAATTTTTGACTATTGTTTCTGTTATTTTTTTCCATTTTCAATCCACATTTTTTGTTCATCCATTCAACAAATAGTTACTCATTCCACTGTGGGAAGAAAAGAATGTCATCAGGCTTGAGCCTTCCTATTAGTCATGGTCTGTCTGAGGTCCTAAAATACCAAGACAGAGACCAGCCCAGCTTATAGAGCCACGGATGCTTGTTAAACTTGATTAACCTCAGGATGTCTTCTGACATCTTGAAAGAATTCAGCATTTTCAGTCTGTTCTCAGCCCAGCAACCCTTGCTCCTTTCCTTAAAACCCTTTAGTGGCTTCTTACCTCATGCCAAGTAAAACCAATGTCTTGCTTAACAGGCTCTGTGATCTGGTCCTTTTCTCTGGCATTACCTCCCTTACACACCATTCTAGATACACCGGGCTCTCTGCTGTTGCTCAGAAACTCCCAGACACGTGCCCACCTTTCTGTTTTTTCTTTCTGGAATGTCCCTGAGCCCAGATATCCAGGTGGCTCCCTTCCCTTGCTCAAAAATCATATTTTAGGAGGAGGGTCTTTCCCTAGGCATTCTGTGAAGTTGCAATCACTCTATCCAAAACTACTAACCCTATCCAACACTTTATACCTCCCTTCCTTACTGTAACAGAACTGCCATTGTGTAACACTTTGTTATGTTTGCAGTCACTCTCCCTCCTCTAGGATATAAACTCCATGACAGCAGGAGTTTTTGTCTCTGCTATTATCCCAGTAGCTAGAACAGTGCCTGGCACTTAGCAGGCACTCAGCAGGCACTCATTAAATGTCTATTGATTAATGACTAAATCTAAAATCCAGGTTAAACTTTGAAGAAATGTTTGCATAACTTAAAAACTCTCTACATTGCAACACTTTCTAAACCCCTCCAAATTTAGCTTTCCCCCATTACCATAACTACCACATCCCATAATTAGCAGTGGGATTGTTATCTGCATAAATAGAAGTGATCTTGGCAAAAAACTCAGTTTGTCCTTGAGCAGGTAGAGATTGAAGGACATGTGCTTCATCAGGTCATTTTGTTTTCCATGAAGCCTTGTGAAATGCAGTGCCTACCCAATAGCATGTAAGAAGACCCAAGCCTTCTTTGGGTCTGAGGATCACCTTACTACCTGGGACCAAGGATATTGATCAGGCCCATAAGTGTCCTCCCTAATGCCCAGCATCAATAGATGAGGCCTATATAGTATACACAGGAAAGGACCCCAACTTTACCCATGGATAGCCAAGCAAAAAAAGAAAAATATGAACCGTACTAGAGATCTTAGAATATTTGGGGGAAAAAAGTACTATTTTCATGTCCAAGATGGGAAAATATGCGAAGGTAGCCTATTGGATGGAGAAGGCAATGGCAACCCACTCCAGCACTCTTGCCTGAGAAATCCCATGGACAGAGGAGCCTGGTAGGCTGCAATCCATGGGGTCTCAAAAAGTCGGACATGACTGAGCGACTTCGCTTTCACGTTTCACTTTCATGCACTGGAGAAGGAAATGGCAACCCACTCCAGTATTCTTGCCTGGAGAATTCCAGGGATGGCAGCCTGATGGGCTGCCGTCTATGGGGGTGCACAGTCAGACACGACTGACGTGAATTAGCAGCAGCCTGTTTGAAGACTGTCTCACAGTTCCCCTGGAGCTTCTCCTTTTCCTGCCTTCCTTAGTGCCATCCTTATAGAGTACAGACCGCAAAAGTGAAAAGACCAATGACTATAAATGGCTCTAATGCAAAGTTCCCTTATATCCCTGCTTCACTACAGCCAGGATAAAATAGCATTAATTTACTCAACTGGCCGTGTTGTTTCATGACTCCTTTATAATAAATATTATTATTTATAATATTTAGGAGTCAGGATAAAATCTGGCTGAAGATGCCCTTCTCATGTCTCTACCTTCATACAGATGCATCAAATTCTATTTGTCTTTCATAATAATTACTATTTGCACTGTAATTTTTCAGCACTTAAGTATAGCTAGGGCTTCCCTTGTGGCTCAGCTGATAAAGAATCCACCAGCAACGTGGGAGAACTGGGTTTGATCCCTGGGTTGGGAAGATCCCCTGGAGAAGGGAAAGGCTATCCACCCCAGTATTCTTGCCTGGAGAATTCCATGGACTGTAGAGTCCATGGGGTCGCAAAGAGCTGGACATGACTGAGTGACTTTCACTTTCACTTAAGTATGGCTATGTAAGTATAGCTAGCTTCTCTAAGCTTTCTCTTTCTGGCTTTAGAACTCTAAAATCCACAAGCATATCACCTATTCCTCCATTCCCCAACATTTAACTTTCTAAAAACACACCTACTCACTTAAAATAATGTTTAAATACACTTTGTTTTGTGTTGAGGAGCTAATATTTTCAGGAGTTCTGTGTATTCCTTCCTTCAGTATTAAAGAATGATCATGATCATAGAGGGGGTAGATGCTCAGGTGTCTAATGTCCTACTAGGGTGTAACTGGGGCCCTGAAAGGGAGCAGTTCAAGTGTATGGCTGAGAAGCCACTATGACAACCACCGCCACCACGAGTGAAAATGAAAACTCTGAAAACAAGAAAAGGGTAGCCCAGCTCTCAGCATTGCCCACTTTCACCAGAGGTCCCAGAATTCTCAGTTCCTTTCTCTGTTTCACCTACGCAGACACTTTCTGCTTGTTTTTGAGATTAACACCTTCTTCTAAGAGTTAGATTTTTTTTTACACATCTTGGTACTTTGATTTATGTCTTACAGCTATATAATAGTACTGTATACAACCCCTTCACATATACTATTCATTTCTCCTAACATTTCTGTTACAGAAGTTATTTAAATAGTTATTATCCCCGTTTACAGATTAGCATAACCAACCCCATTCAAATATAAAAGCTCTTTATATTACAAATTTCATTCATTCAACACCATGCCTGCCAGTTACTGGAACTTGGAATATCCAAAGGTTCTAATTTTTTTAGCTTTGTGAAACCTCCTTTTGATATTTCTTAAACTTGATTGTGAATTTCTAAAGGGTAAGAAAGTATGAAGTATATTTTCAAACTTTTTTGCATGTGGTAAGAGACAATAAAAGTTTAAAGATTTAATTAAATATGCTGCTACGATTCTCCATCCCCTGACTCTTTTTTTCTAATCACTTATCTTGGTGTCATACTTCTCCAAATACTGTCTTTACTTTCATTTTAACTGAAATCTGATTGCCTCCTGAGAACATTCCCTGCAGCCCTCTCAGGAATTTTCTCCCACTGGAGATATAATATTGGTCCTAGCTGGGGTGCTGAGTGTTGCTGCCTTCTCACTGAGAGAGTAATAGGAAATAGGGACAGAGAAGTGACTCATAGGCTTCTCTCCAGCTCTGCTCCTGTCAATTATTCTTGGCAACTTTAGCACCCATGAAGCCTAGCATCTTAATTCTGTTATTTAGATCTTTCAGCTCCAAGATTTGCATGCTTCTCTCTGCTCCCGTGGTCACAAGCTCAGCTATGTCTTTTTCAAATCAAGTGTTCAAGATTCTAAGTCTGTAATGACAACCTGGTACATTCTAGGTTACTCTTTCAATCCTTCAGTCCCACCAGGACCTCAAATCTATCTGTGCCTTTTACTGCTATCATCCCCCTCACATTCTCACTTCTTTTCCTACTTGGCTTTTGACTTGGTGGTTCATCATTAAAGGACCACGGTTTCTTTTCCAAAACCCTTGAGAGCAAGTGAATTTTAGAACTCAAGTTTGTTTGTTTTTTCAATTGTTGTAAAATATACACAACATAAAATTTACTCTCATAACCATTTCTATGTCTAAAATTCATTAGTGTTAGGTACATTCATTCATATTTTGTATGACCAATTTCTATAACTCTTTTCATCTTTCAGAACTGAAACTTGATAAGCATAAGGTCACAACTCTCCACCCCTCCCAGCCCCTGTCAACCACCATTATAGTTTCTGCCTATGTGAATTTGATTACTCTAGGTGCCTCGTATAAGTGTTTAAAATCATAACAGTATTTGTCTTTTTATGACTAGCTTATTTCACTCAGCATAATTTGCCAAAGGTTCATCCATGCTGTAGCATGTGTCTGAATTTTCTTTCTTTAAAAGGGACAGAACAGAACCTCTAGTGAAAGTTACAAGAAAAAAGCTGCTGATGAAAACCAGATTACAAAAAAAAGAAAGAAAACCAGATTACTAGGGTTACCTTTTGATTGTAATAACCTGTTTATTCCCTGTACCATGAATACCTAATACGGCTATAAGTTTAACTATAATTTTATGCTCCCTGTATGTAAAAATACAGAATATAAATACCTTAATATGTATGGGTTCTTAATGTTCTCTTAAATTCTTGAAGCTACCCTTACAGTGCATCTAACAATTAGTAGAATGTTATATTTGTGCTATATTACTAGTATCACAGAATCCGCCTGCAATGCAGGAGATCTGGGTTCAATCCCTGGGTTGGGAAGATCCCCTGGAGAAGGGAAAGGCCACCCACTCCAGTATTCTGGCCTGGAGAATTCCATGGACTGTGTAGTCCATGGGGTCACAAGGAGTTGGATACGACTGACCAACTTTCACTTTCACTGACGCTATTTTATTTTTCCCTTTTTACTCGCTACTTAACCATTTTCCCACTTTTCTCAACTATCTTTGGATTGCTATCTACTGTTGTTATTCTGTGACTTTTGGAGGTACATGTACAAATACATGATAAAATAACTAGTGAGGTCTTTGCCAAGAGAAAGAGATGTTTTTGCTGATGAATGAGTTATTTCTTCTTTGAAAGGGGTGGCTACTTTAACCCAGAGGTGGCTATTGCCATATTTGCTTTAAGAAAATCTTAGAGATGTTAGAAAAAAATATTTTAAGATTATTTTATATTCTTAACTGAATATAGCCCAGGAAAAATGAAAAATAAAAAGATCATTACCCAAAATATCTTTGCTTCAGTTGAAGCATCTCAAGTAAAATCTTACTTTAAAGGAGAAAAACTACTAAATCGGTGATATTTTCAAATTTAAAACACCAATCCTTGTTTCCCAAATATATGCACACCTTTATTTAATATCTAGAAAGCTTGAGTCATCTAACTTAAATTCTTGGTAAAAACTGTAATTCAGACAACGTCAACTTTATTGTATCTTTGCTATATGTGTAAACATCATCACTGATAAGTGATCAAAATTTTTTACCATTTTATTTGTGTACTTTAATCCCATTTTAATTTGCTGTCTACCTTCTTCACTACTACCTAGGGCAGGGTAGTAGGGTGCTACTACCAAACTTTCACTTGCATCAGAAACACCTAGGGGGCTTGTTAAAACACAGGTTGCTGGGCTTCACCCCCAGAATTTTTGATTCTGTAGACTCTGAGTGGAGACGAGAAAAACTGCTTTTTTTTTCTCTTCTGTGGAAAGAGTCACACCAGCTTCTGTAAGGCAACAAGCTGGACCAAGTTCTCCTACATCAAGACCTTCTGTGGATGCGCTGCCAGAGCTTATTCTGCCCTCTCTGGAGAGCCCTGTAGCCCCTCACTGCTCCCCATGGACAGAGGCCACTAATGAGGAGGTGCTCAGCCAGTCTTGGTTTACCACACTCTTATTGTCCTCTGCTTTCAGTAAGCTCCTACTTTTCATGTGCTCTTTTCCAGAGATGTTTTTGAGCAAAATTTAGGACATTACACAGTGCCCAGGAACAGTGACTCTTTCAGAGTATGTGAGCCAGGAAAAAAAGAAAAGGGACACAGATAGTTAAGGAAAGCAAGATACACCCCTGACTATTGAGCCCTAGGGAAAGGAAGTCTGACAGGCAAGAACTCTTCCCTAACAGTTCTTCTTTCACTTCTCCTATCTGCAAGGAACGAGACTCACTTCCCGTTCCATGGCAAACATGACTCTCACTCCCTCTTAAACAAAAAAAAACAAATCATTTTTCATTTTCCATGTATATAGTCACACAATTTGGAGACATTACCACATGTACAGGTATGTGTGTGGGGGGGGTGAGACCGATCCCCTCCTCCACAGTTCCTCCCCGCTCCCCATTCTCCTTTACCCCTGTAACTGGACTCTCCATTAGCTCAGCTGGTTCAGCCAAAAAACAAGAAGCTACCTTCAACTTTGGCCTGGGGGATAAGCCTATATCCAGCCCCTATGTGCACTCCTTCCAAACTTATCCTAAATCTGCTCATGTAATTTATCTGCATTGCTTCTGCACTCACCTGAGTCCCATCATCCCTCACCTGGTTGACTACGATAGTGTCTGAACTGTGCTTTCTGTTCCCACTCTTTTTTTATAATTTATTTTTTGATTGGGGAAAAATCACTTTGCAATGTTGTGTTGGTTTCTTTCATACAACAAGGTGAATCAGCCATGAGTGTGAGTATATATATATATACCTCCCTCTTGAGCCTCCCTCCCCTCCCCTCTTCCCACCCCTCTAGGTCATCACAGAGCACCAGACTGGGCTCCCAGTGTCCCCACTCTTAATCTGGTAGGTACTATCTGTGCCTCACAAGTCAGCCAGAATGTTCCTTCTTTCTAAAATGTAAACGAGAGCCTGTCACTTAAAACCCTTCGTTGTCTTCCTCTTGTCTTTTGAATAAAATGTCAACTCCTTACCATGTGCCTCCATGATGTGACCCCTATTTCTCTCTGCCTTTCTCTTTTATAATTCTCCCCTTAGCTCACACTCCTTCAGCTCCTGGGGCCTTATTTCCATTACTAGAACATACACATTTTGTCCCCACTTTAGAGCACTGGTACTCACTACTTCCTCTGCCTACTAGGATAGAATAGGCATGATAGAATAGGATAGAATAGAATGCTCTATTCCATATCTATGCAGGACTGCTTTCTTTAAAAGCATTAAACTCGTGTCGTTAAACTCTTGGCTCCAAAATCACCTCTTCAATGAGGCTTCTTGGACATCCAATCTAAATCACCTGTACACCAATCCCTCTTCTCTCTGCATTTCACTCCTTTTTACATCTTCTTGTTTTATTCTCTTCAAAGCATGTATTGATACCTGCTACTAACTTGTTCATTTTTTCCCACTGGTTATTTATTATCTATTTACTCACAGATGAATGAAAGCGCCATGTGATCAGCAAGTTCTGTCTTATTTGCCACTATGTGTTCAAATCCTAGGGAATGCCCAGAATAAATGTGTTGAATGAATGAATCACTGATTTGTATAGAAAGAACAAGATTGGTTCATTACTTATTTTATACCTGTTGCCTACCCAAGACTATTTGATGAGGCTGATAAAGTTCCATTAACATTAGTCATGTTACTGTTGTCAAAATTCTATTAAAGAACTAGCATGGAATTTGGGGCTAACTTACACTCAGTATCAAATATATCCCAGGCAGCAGTTGGGTCCTAGGACATGCTATAATTGCTATTCCCCGTCTTCAAGTGAAATTAGTTCAGAAAATGTACGGCATAAAAGTGTTTTCTACTAGTAAAAAGGTTTCTGGGTATTCTGCTTAAGAGATAAAAGAAATATATTTAAAAAAAACTAACAATGTTTAGTGAGTGTCTAGAATGAAGTCATAGTTCACCAATGAACAGAGCAAATTAAATAATCAGAATACATAGATCCTGGTAGTTTAGAATCTGAAACAGAAAAATAGAAATATTAATTTACATAAAACACAGCCATATAATAATAATAATGATAATAATATTTATTCTAATTTCTTATTATTCCTATGTAAAAGGATCTTCATATGTATTAACTTATTTGATCCTCATGACTATCCAGTGAAGTAGCCCCCAGTGGCTCAGATGGTAAAGAATCCACCTGCAATGAAGGATACTCCAGGGAAGATCCCATGCAGAAGGAAATGGCAACCCACTTCTGTGTTCTTGCCTGGAAAAATCCCACGGACAGAGGAGCCTGGTGGGCTACAGTCCGTGGGGTCGCAAAGAGTCAGACACAGCTGAGAGACTAACACTTTCACTTTCACAGGGCAGCATTATTACCCCCATTTTACATTTACATTTAATAGTTTACATTAACTGAACTGAGTCACAGAGAGGTTAGTTAACTTGCCCACAGTTAGACACATCTAATTAGCGGTGAATAGAAAATACTATGAAGAGAATGGAAATAATAGTCTTAAAAATCTGTAATACATTTCTTTGGGGATGTGAGCAATTTGGATGAACAAGTTACCTGTTTATATGTTAACAAGTAATCAAAGTTTCTTGTGTTTAAAATGTAAAATTGTGTGTTTTTAAAGAATAAAACCAATTAATTAACTTCCAAACAAAATAGAATAAACCCTTAAGTCAAATCACTAGCCTTAGCAGGATACCTTACTCTTTTAAACATGAAGCTATTCAATGTGCATCCCATATCCCAGGACTGTTTTTGCTTGTGCGTTTGTTTGGTTTTGCTTTCAGGCAAAAAAACCATAGGACTGGCCCTTCTTTGGAAATGTCTCTAGGTACAAGAAGCATGAAAGAAAGAGTGTGTAGTTGCTCAGTCATGTCCGACTCTTTGCGACCCCAGGCTCCTCTGTCCATGAAATACTCTAGGCAAGAATATTGGAGTGGACTTCTATACCCTTATCCAGGGGATCTTCCCAACCCAGGGATCGAACCTGGGTCTCCTGGGTCTATGTCATTGCAGAAAGATTCTTTACTGTCTGAGCCACAAGGGAACATGCCAGGCACAAGAAGAATGAGCTAGCCACAAATAAATTAGGATTAAATGTACAGTGAGACAAATTCAACCTTCTTTCCTCCAAGTCCACAAATCATTTAGTTCCTCTTGAGAGAAGATGTTCCTACTCTTCCTGTGCTTTAAGAAAGCAAGGGATTTCCCCAAAATAAGGAAATCCACACATTCATTAGGATTCCCTCTACTCAAGACACTCTATGTGAAATGAGAACTACACTAAAGAGTTTACAGTGCATCCGGAATTAGCTGAGTAGATATAACATGAAATACATGATGTAGAATCATCTCAGCTGTTGCTTATGAAGAAGGGAAGCTATCACAAGGTCCGAGGAGAGGGAGATCACTATGGGTCAGAGAGAAGTGGAGTTTGAGTTGGGTCTGGGACCAGGCATGGTAGTTGGGATAACAGGAAAGAGGGAGCAATGAAGACTGTGTAAGCAAGGGCTTCAGGAGGGAGGAAAGAACCTGTTCTATTTGGGGAACAGGGAATAGAAGAGTTTGGCTGTTGCAGATGTTCAGGCAGGTGTGGGAGTAGTAAGAAATAAGATTACTATGACATTTTTAGGCCATACTCTGAACAGTCTTAGATCTTGTGCAATGGAGTTTGATTCTATCCTGTTGTCACTGAGGACCGAGGGCTTGTGAGCTGGTCAGTGATGTGTTCAAATGGATCCTTAGGAAAAGCTCATCTGGCATGAATTTCAGGAGGCGGGGGAGTGAAGCGGCAGCAGAGCCAAGTAAGACATTATCAAAACACTCTGTCACTCTGATTAAGAGCTATATTCAGTCTCTAATGGGCCTTGGAAGTTTGAAAACATACTTCCAAAGCACATACTTTAAACTTGGAGTTTAAAAACATACTTCCACTGGGTTTGCCGTTTAAAAACTAAAAATACACATGAATCGTCTTTCCACAGAAAATCCTGCCAAGGGTACATCTGAAACATATCAAGAAACCAGCCACTATCACCACTTCCATCTACCATCTTCTGACTTGACTGCCACCATCAACTCTCGCCCAGTTTACTTCAGCAGGCTCCCTTTTTCCCACTCTTTCTCCAACGTTAAATATTCTCCACACAGTATCCAGGGTGGTCCTTTGGAAATTTAAGTCAGTCAGCATTGCTTTTCCACGCAGAACACTCCCCAGGTCTCTGCTTCACACAGAATGTGATGGGCAATCCTGAGGGTGACCTCGGAGCTGCCGCTCTGTCTTCTCATTTACCTGCCACTGTATTCTGCTTCAGCTGGGCTCTCTTACTGCACCCCTGCTTCCTCCTGCTTCAAGTCTTCTCTCTTTGCTATTCCGTCTTCCAGGACTCTCTTTCCCAAGGTGTTTGTATGACTAACTCCCTGCTTCCCCACAAAGGGGTCTACTCAAATGCTATCTGAGAATTTGTCCCTTCCCATCCATGTCAAAAACACCCCAACTTCGATCAATTCCATCCCTTTCACTCTTGCTTTTTTAAACCTCCTTTAATCAGTTGACTCTTCTTCCCCACCAGAACCTCAGCTTCATGAGGACAGAGAATACTTTTGTTCATGGCTATCTCCCCAGATCTTAGAACAGGGTCTGAGATAGACAATAAATACTTGCTATTGAATTATGTAATCTTTTAAGACTTAGAGGAAGGCTCTCTGTCTGCTGGGGCTCCCTGATACTTGCTCCAACTGGCTGTGGTTCTGCCCACTCTTGCTGGGTGAGAAAGGAATGAAAATTGGGAAACAGCCTCTGTAGAAGGAGGAGATAGAAACAGCAGGCAATCAGAGGCATTTGCCAAGCTTCACTGCCTCCTCAACTTAGCTGTTGGCTATTTTTGAGTTGAAAAATTAAATTTCTTATAATAGCAATAACATGATAATCCCATTGTATCACAGATGCTGTAGGCCCATCAAAATCCATTTTCTCTTCCTCATGACACCCAAATATCCCAGCTCCCTGTGCAGTTGGGTGGGGCCATGTGACAGCGTCAGCCAATGGAAAGTGGATGAAAACACTGTCTGCCACTTCTAGGTCTGGCCTATAAAAGAAAATTGAACAAAGCAAATCAAATGTAACAAAGCAAAAACAAAGAAGCAACAACAACAAAAATTTTCTGCATAAGATCTTCTGTGTTCTTTCCCTTTCTGTCTGCTAGATATCAGTCAACACTCAGGGAAATCTTGGAATCCTCATGTTAAAGCTAGCATAGCCTCTGTCTGCCCAGATCCCTGAATGATAGCATAGAGCAGAGGTGACATTGACTTGAAGACCTGGCTATTGATTCTGAGCCATTGTATACTGTGGGTCCATTTGTTAGCATATAATATTTGTCCATTTGTTGTCTATTGGTAAGTTACACCTGACTCTTTGCAACCCCATGGACTCCTCTGTCCATGGGATTTCCCAGGCAAGATACCGGAGTGGGTTGCCATTTCCTTCTCCAGGGGATCTCCCCAACCCAGGGAGGACACCCACACTTTTAAACAATTCATTGCTTACGTAAAATTCAGATTTAACTGGGCATCCTGTATTTTTATTTGCCAGATATGGCAAACTTATGATATCGTAAGAATAAAGTCAAGTATCCATACAGAGACTTGTGCATGAATGTTTATAGCAGCATTATTTATAACAGTGAAAAGGTAAAACTAGCCAAAATGTCCACCTGTGGACAAATGGGTAAACAAAACGTAGTGTATACATACAGAGAATCGTATTTGGCCATGTGGAGGAATGAAGTGACGATACAAGCTACAGCAAGGATTGAACATGAAAACATTATGCTAAGTGAGAGAAGTCAGTTACAAAAATTCACCTACTATGTGATTCCATTCACAGGAAAGTCCAGAAGACGGGATTGTGTAGAGACACAGAAGGCAGATTAGTGGTTGCGGGAGGCTGGGAGCAGAGGGGATAGGAGTAGAGGGAGGGTAACAGTTGAAGAATTCATGGTTTCTGCTTGAAGTGATAAAAAATATTCTAAAGTTGACCATGGTAATGATTGCACATTATCCGTTACTGTTCTAAAGACTGTTGAATCATATTAAATGTATAACTATAGGGACTTCCCTGGAAGTGGTTAAAGGCTCTGGGCTTCCAATGCAGGGGACTCAGCTTTGATCTCTGATCAGGGAACTAAGATCTCACATGCTGCATGGCATGGCCAAAAAGTAAAAATAAATGTTTTAATAAACAAGCAAATGTGCAATTATACATTTATATTATAGTATATGAATTATATCTCAGTAAATCTATTTTTAAAGAGCCTGTTTGTTTCATTTCAAAACACATAAAATGAGCAAAAATGTTTTTCTTTGTAGGTATCAGTGAACAAAGTCAAACAAGATTTATCAAATATATTGGAACAAGGAAAGCCAATTAACGTAATCAGTAAAAAAGAAAATCTCTTAGAAAATAAGAAGAATCAGCATAAACTAAGACGAAAAGGAATTCGAAATAAAGATCTCTGGAAAAGAAATAAAGATCACTGTAAGTAGAATTCCCTCTCACATATAAATTTAAAATGACTTCATGTAATTTAAAATCAAATTTTATAGCTACTTTCCAAGAAATCTTGGGATATAGTCATAAAGATTTATACTCATGAAAGCCTTAAATTTTGTTAGCTTCTATCCCCCGACTTGATTTGGAATTTGTACCAATGGATAACAAGCAAGGTAGGACTCATGGATAAAAAAATCTGTAATTAGGTGAATAAAACATTTATCAAATATTTTGCTAATGGAAACTCTCATACTCTAAAGAAAACTGAAGTTAATACAGAACCCTTTTTTTCTGGTCTAGCAATCTAAAACTCTCTCTAGTAAAGCCATACCTGATTAGTTGATAGATTTCTCTGGTACAAGAAGAGTCTAGAAAAATATAAATAATGTCTCCATAGGTTCTGTGTGCAGGAGCTAACTGGTGCTCAGTTATAAAGCTTAAGACACTTTCAACATTCAAATGTGAAACGTGAAAGCTTTGTCTCTTCTAATAAATATGAATGAGTGTCTGTCATTTAACATCTTATGTAAGAGAGGGAATCTTCTTTGGCAGAGAAAAATTAAGAACACCAGTTTTTAATGGCATTATAAAAATAATATGTATATATCTTAAAGTTACTTTAAATCTAAATCATGAACACTGAAACATACATTTGACCATTTTTTGACATAGAAACATGGCCTGCCTTTTGTTTAGATTGGTATTTCCAGTGTAAACCGCACTCAAACTGTATTATCTATGATTTCCTGTTTCAGATTTTTAATGAAACAAAGTGCTAAAAACATTTATGGAACAACTATGAGCAAAATCCTTCCAGATATTTACTGACTTTCCCCCCAGTCATATATAAATGGTTTACCTACAATTAAATTTGATAACTTTTAGTGGCTCTCCTTATCACATTTTTTCATAATATTTCGATCACTTTACATAGAAACATTTTCTTTTTGCACTTATTTTAGTAAGTTTGCATATTGTTTGGTTAAATTCTGTAATTATAATAACAGTACAATCGATACAAATAGATTTGGCAACAAGCAATCCTGATCTTTGGCAAATATGCAAAGGGTGGGAACAGAAGTAACACCTATACCAAAGAGCATCCCACTAGCCACAAAGCATTCAATATGCTGCGGACATCAGTCCATAAGTTGCATAGAAGATATGAAAGTCATTGATTAATTTGGTGAATAAGGTAGGTAGAGAATGATAAAGTGAGCTTCTGCTTTTTAAAAGAGTAACTAAGGTCATCCTTCAAATGAGATCTTTTTCCCTTATATGGAACTGGTTGTATTATGCCTAATAATAATAAATAATAAACTGAGCATCTCCCATATTGTTTTAATGTTTAGTCAACTTAAGATAAGTTGTATAATTTCCACTTTATAAGGTGTGAAACTTGCAACACAGAGAAATAAAGTAATTTTCTTAGCAGTATAAAACCATTATTTAATAGGGAAACTAGAATTTTAAGTTAGTCTGGTGCCAAAATCCTCTAGCTCTCAGGGGACCATATGCATCTTACAAAGTAAGTGGACAGTGTTTTGCAAGTAAGCATGGGACAAGTGCTTTTAACCCCATGCTTCTCAAAATGGCTTAGGGCAAATATTGAACTAAATGGCAAAGATGCTCAATTTCCTGAGCACAAAATTTACTTGATAATTTTAAGGGAAATAAATAATTGTAAATATAATAATTGAAAACATTTTCATTTTAGAACTAATGGTATAATGTATACAGTATATTTCAAAATTCACAGTTTGAATTATCAAACCTAAGACTTTAAAAAAATGTTTTCCTCTCCTCCACATCTCTAGGGAGTATACATGCATTCATCACTGCCTATCTAAATGTTTCAAGAACATTTGAAAAGCCCTGTCTTGCAATAGTCATAACATCCATTCATAAAAATTTACATAAATTAGAAAGTGTTTCCTTCTGGCATAAGTATTATAAGTATTGGAAAGTGATCACTACTAATAAGAGCAATAATTAGAAATTAAGAACTAAGGGTTTCCAGAAGAGAGAGGTTAGTTTTACAGCTGGAAAGACTCTTACTAACTGTAGTCTCTGCTTGATCTTTATGAGTCTTGCCTTGATAAAGATTTAAAATTTTTAAAATCTTAATATTTTAAGTGCTCGCTTCGGCAGCACATATACTAAAATCTTAATATTTTAAGAGTATTTTCCCATATTTATTCCAAAAGATTGGTTCACTGCTCAGTTGAAGAGTTGGCTCTATATAGGACATAAAAATGTTGACATGCATGTGACTTGAAGCATCAGGTAGGATTTTTACAGGATATAAATGACACATTTAAATTGAGTCATATTAGTTCAGTTCAGTTCAGTCACTCAGTCATGTCTAACTCTTTGTGACCCCATGGACTGCAGCACGCCATGCCTCCCTGTCCATCACCAACTCCCGGAGTTTACTCGAACTCATGTCTATTGAGTCGGTGATGCCATCCAACCGTCTCATCCTCTGTCGTCCCCTTCTCCTGTTGTCAATCTTTCCCAGTATCGGGGTCTTTTCCAATGAGTCGGTTCTTCACATCAGGTGGCCAAAGTCTTGGCGCTTCAGTTTCAACATCAGTCCTTCCAATGAATATTCAGGACTGATTTCCTTTAGGCTGGACTGGTTGGATCTCCTTGCAGTCCAAGGGACTCTCAAGACTCTTCTCCAACACCACAGTTCAAAAGCATCAATTCCTCAGCACTCAGCTTTCTTCATGGTCCAACTTTCACATCCATATGTGACTACTGGAAAAACCATAGCTTTGACTAGACAGACCTTTGTTGGCAAAGTAATGTCTCTGCTTTTTAATAGGCTATCATGGTTTGTCATGGCTTTTCTTCCAAGGAGCAAGCATCTTTTAATTTCATGGCTGCAGTCACCATCTGCAGTGATTTCAGAGTCCAAGAAAGTAAGTAAAGTTTAATCAAGGGCCTATTTCTGAAAGGGCACACAGAGTGTAGAGAATCCACAAAATAACCCTCCCCCCCCCCACCAGAACAGTAACAGCAATCTCATTACCACCCCTAGGTCTGAGGGGTCTTAGGGCAGCAGTGGCTACAGCGATTCCAAGAAAGGAAGCAAGAGCTGTATGGACAGGGCACTCTAACAGAAGTATGACCTTAGGTCAAGGACAAAGCCAGCCCATAACAACCCAGACCCAGGAAACCAGGGCATACTTAGCTCTCTTCCTACCCTTCAGTCTTCCAGGTGGTGCCTCTCAGCCAAATCTAAGCAGAAGCTAGAGGACAAACGAGTCCTTTGAAGAAGCCCGTGTGGGCATAGAGCAGGGTGGAATGGCTCTAGAAAGACAATCAGAAGACAACCAGACTTTTTCAACAAGGGAAATGAAACAGCATTAACTGAAAGGAGGAGGACTTTTAGTGTCATGCATTAGAAGCATAGTTATTAAAAGTAATATTATAGAATCTTAGAATTAGGAAATGTTAGTGGTCATCTCGGCCAGCATCTTTCATTAGATATTCCAGGCAGATAATACCAGCTCCTACTTAAATACATGTGACTAAGCTCACTGCGTCATACGGGGCAGCCTGTGACATTATTGAAGATCTCTCTTTCTTATAAAGTTCTTAACTTACATTAAACCAAAATCCCTTCCCCATAGTGATCTTAGGCAGCTGGAGCAGGACAGAATCATCCTGCTATGGATATGGACTCCGGTCACGGAGCTGTTGTCCCCATCCCCACTGAAGCCTGTGCTGTGTGCGCATTTTTTCTAAGATTCAGGTAACAAAGTTAGAGCAAGCTGAAATCTTTTCTCACCTAAAAGTACTACGCCAATGTATCAATCAGGGTTCAACCAGAAAAAAAGAACCAGTAGGTGATATATATTTGAAGACTTATTGTAAGGTACTGGCTTACATGATTATTATGCGAGCTGTCGAGGCAAGTCCAAAATCCCTGAGGCAGTTTATCAACAAGGCCTGACAGGAATTCTTGGACAGGACCTGAAGCTGCTGTTCACAGCTGGAATTTTTTCTTCTTTAGAGAAACCTCAATTCCATTCCTAAGGCGGTTCAACTGTTTGAATCAGATCGACCCAGATCATCTAGGATAACTTCTCTTACTTAGATGTGCCTGCTAAATTCTGTCACAGCAACAACTAGATTCATGTTGAATTTAATAACTGGGGACTATATCCTCACCAAGAAGAAACACAAAACTGTCCATCACAACCAAGTATCTCCTCATCCTTATGTGTTCATCTAAATTTTGGAATCTAAGTGAAAGATTTTACATTTATATCTATTGTGTTTATTTGGGATTATTTCAACCTATTGATTATATCAATCAAACTCTCCTAGTTTTCTGTCATTCAAGTTTTTGATGAGCATGCCTATCAATCTTTTATCCAAATCCTTGTAGAAGGTAACAAGGCAGGACCAAGTTTAGAGCCTAGAGCCCACAATAATCCACCATAAATCTCTATTATTATATTTACCCACTAATGACAGATAAAAATCTACATGTGATGAGGTTGAAAACATAAAATTTTAGTTATGAGAATGCCTTATACAGAGTGCACTGCCCTTGTTTGGGAAGGTGCCTTAATAAGCATCGGTAGACAGAAAATAGGCAACCCCCTTTTCCTGTTCCCCCATCTCCAACCCCACACAGAAGTCTGGTATCAGGGAACTGTAGAATTAGCAGTTAATAAAGCAGAGAAAGCCATGGAGAAGTAAACCTTCCTTAGAGAGAAGGCTTACAAGTTGTAAAGTGAACCAGGAGCATGGGTTATACACGGTCATTGTGCTCAGTCACTCAGTTGTGTCTGACTCTGGGAGACCCATGGACTGTAGCCCACCAGGCTCCTCTGTCCTTGGGATTTCCCCACCAAGGGTCCTGGAATGGGTTGCCATTTCCTCCTCTAAGGAATCCTCCCAAACCAAGGCTTGAACGAGCGTCTCCTGCACTGGCAGGCAGATCCTTCACCACTGTGCCACTCGGGAAGGCATGCATGTTATAGAACTGGCTAAAAACGTTGTTAAATTTCATTCCCATTCAGTTTCTGTTTCAACATTTTGTGCATAAGATATCATAAAACATGGGATATAGGTGTTTCATATAAATGCTACTCCTCAGACTTCAGAAAAGAAAAACGAGATTTAACCTAACATTCTCCAAACAACTGCCTAATTCATAGTGATCATATCTCCTCAACTCAAGGTCATAAACTGTGCATAAAAATTTGTTCAAAAAATTAGAAATTAAGGAGGTTGACATCAAGCTGTTTCTAGAATATGAATATGTTTTTCCACATATTGAACGTAGAGGAACTATTTACCAATTTTCAGACCTCTACCAGTTTTTCCTTTTCCTAGAGGTTGAAACTATAAACAATAGCATTTGTAGTCCCTTTACCTCAAGGCAAGAAGTAATTTTGTCTGTCATATTTAATATGAATAAATATTTGCTGAATTAAATTGAGTTGAATTCTTCCTGTACCTTTACATTCTAAGATGTAAACTCAGACCTTCTGAATTCAGGTTCAGCACTCTCTATAATATAGGTGCTATATAAAAATAATAAAACTTTAGGAATTCCCTGGTGGCCCAGTGGTTAGGATTTGGTGCTTCCACTGCTGTGGGCCTAGGTTGGATCTCTGGTCATGGAACTAAGATCCCACAAGCTGTGTGACATGACCAAAAAATAAATGAATAATAACAATAAAGCCTTACATTTTTAGAGTACATTTGAATAGTGTTTTAGAGCTGAACACAATACTTTAACATCCCATTACAATTTTTTAATGGCATGCTCATTTTCTCTCAGGGTATCATCACTATAATTTCAACAATTAATACTTCCTTCTGAGTCAGAGTTGAGTCTAATAATTATCTTTGTTAAATTGTTAGCAAGATAAATCAATAATTAATCATGCAGTGGGAACAGTGGAACCTATTCCTGCAGGAAACTGGAACACTAGCTTCTTTGTCCTTCCTGACCAGATCCTTCCTGGCAGTTCTTGGAATTAAGTCATCATTAATTTTGGTGATCAGACCATATCACTCCTTCGTGCTTGGTTGGCAGGGGGCGGTGTCTTGGAATCTTACTTTAAGCCAGTCTCCACATTTTTTTTTCTCACTTCTGGAGTCTGTGACCAGCTAGGGTAAGTTTATCATTTGATAAACTTTATTGACTTTGGAATGTATGTGAGGACCCTGGGAAGTGCCATGCAGATTCTCTCCGCAATGGGGAATTTGTTGCCCAGTTGCTGGGAGTATAGTTCACAGACAGCCTTCAGCAACAGTTCCTTCAGGGATTATCTTAGGTGCAGACAACTGCATAACCCAAGGTTATGCCTCCTTCCAGGGAAAGCCCACTTCCAATGACTTTAGGAAGCCCACTTCCACTTCCAATCAATTTAGGTGCATAAAGCCTTGACCATGTCAGCCTAATTGGGACAAGTTAGAAGAGACATGTTAACTCCAGAGCACCCTGTGTGGTCAGGAAAGGGTTTTACTGGGCTTTTTACCATGTGCAAGCTTGTCCTGTTCACCATGTGACAGGCTGAAAATCAGGAGATGCATTGCTGGGGTGAGGAATAGTGATTTTATTCAGAAAATCAGCAGACCAAAAAGATGGTGGATTAGTGTTCCAAAGAACCATCTTACCTGAGTTAGAATTCAGGCTTCTTTGGTATTAAAACTTGCTGAAAACTTTTTCCTGTAGGAATCCTTTATTCTTGCAGCTGTCCAACCAGATCTTGTCACAATGTTCCTATAAACCTATTATCCTTCAGCAAGACAATTGTTGTTTTCTGTTCTGCAACTTTTTAACCCTATATGAATGGGAAAGTGTTATGCCTTTAAAGATCAGAAACTTGAGAATAGGCATTGATGTATATTTCAGGCTACAGGCAACATTCTTTTACAAAGGATGCAGAGCCAGCTTGAAAAAGCACAGGCAGTAGAGCACAAGGGTTAGAGTTAAAGGAATGGCTGCATTGTGGAGTCAGGCTTATTCTTTGTTACAGGCCTGCATCATAGCTTCTCTCTCTGCCCAATCCAGCTTCTCCCCCAGATACCCAAGGCTACCTCTTAATAACTAACCCCAAAAAAGTCTGGTTATCAGAGAACCCAATCTGTGTACCCTTTAATAGCTTTCCTATTACTTACTGAAAGTTTTCTCTGAATCAACACGTTTTGCAAATGAATTGATTTTTTTTTAAATCACTGAAGCTCTCCTATTCTGCAAAATGGTGATCTAACTCAATATAAAAATCCTACTGCTACAAATAGCTAAAATTTACACCTAAAGTATACCAAAACTCTTTTTAAATGCAGAGCTGAGCTCACAAGAAACTGAAATCCCCAGGTGCTAGAAATAATGGAAAATAAACCTATAAATTGATGTTTTGGCAAGCTGTGATCAGAACTGGTAATGGATGAGCCTTGAGTTTTAATCCTAGGCTGGGGAAATAAAACAGACATAAGGATTTTTGACAAGAGAATTGGAATGAAGAGCTATGAGTAAAGCTAAGAGTCTCATAGAGGTGTGCATACAGTGAAAGGGGAGATTAGGAAATACAAACAAACCACCCACCATTACAGGCAAATATCAAGGAAGCTGTTCCCCCTCTTGGCTCTCACAAGGAAAAGCATCTCCCTGGAGAAAACTTACACCACATCCCTGCACCTTATATAGATTTGAATTTGAATTTATGCCACCCGGTATTTTTGTGAATACTTTTCAAGCCAATATGTTCACATATATGAATTTCCTTCCACCAATAAGTTGATAAATCTGGAAACCTGACAGAAGCAGCACAAAATCACTTTTTGGAGAAACATTTCCACAATTTCTACATTAAAAACCTTATTGGAGATAAGCTTGCATGAAAAAAAAATTTTTAATGCACCAAGTTAAAAAAATTCTATTCAGGGAGAGTCAGTTTGCAAGTACATGCATCCACCCACCCACACACACACCCTTCCCACACACACACAGTATAAGGCATAGACCCCTCAAGTTTATGAAAATAAATCTATGAAATAAACATTTTTAAATGATTAAGAAACCATAAGAAAAAAGAGAAGACATCATGAAAAACAAATGACCATCTGTGCCAAAGAACCAAAGAGAACTAAGGAAAAACAAAAGCATAATAATTTAAATTAAGTGAGCAGATGGGTAAACAGAAAAATTAGACACTGTTGAAGAGAACATTAATGAAATAAGAAAAGATCAGAAGAAATTGCCCTGAATGCAACTCAGAAAGAAAATATGAAGTGAAAAGAAGAGACCTTTAGATTAAAATAAAAATATTGTACTCAGTTGTATACCATTTTCAAGACATGTACTTTAAGCATGACACAAAAAGATTTAAAGTGAAAGGACTGAAATGATATCGCAAGCAATACTAAGTGAAAGACAGCTATT
This sequence comes from Cervus elaphus, assembly GCF_910594005.1. Taxonomy (NCBI): domain Eukaryota; kingdom Metazoa; phylum Chordata; class Mammalia; order Artiodactyla; family Cervidae; genus Cervus; species Cervus elaphus. The sequence goes on along the minus strand of NC_057837.1, from coordinate 7,358,563 downwards.
ATTAATTTTATACAGGATAGACTTAAAAGATAAAGACACTTAGTAGAGAGAAAGTATCGTCACATAGTGTTCATAAGAACAATTCACCAGAATGATATGATGCTGATCTTGAAAAATTAAGGAAAATCTGTTAAACTATGAGAATTAATAGAGTTTGGAAAAATTGCTAGATTTAAAAATTAATATATAAAACTCAATAGCATTTCTGTATATGATATATGAAAAGCAAAATATGATGAAATTACTTGAGTATTATTTAAAATAACAATAGAAAGTAAAAGGTACTTAAGAATAAATCTAATAAAAGATATACAAGATGTTTGAGAAAGGGAAAAGCATAAAACCTTTTTGAATAATATATAAAAGAAATGAATAAATAGTTATTATGATTGTGAATGGGAAAATTCAAAATTGTAAGATATTATATCTTATTTCAATTACAAATACAATTACAATATTCAATTACAATATCTCACAATTCAAAATTGTAAGATATTCTATCAAATTAGCTTAAAAATTGATCAAGAGGATTTTCATGGTATTTGACAAACTAATTTTAAAAGTATATGTGAAAAATGGGCAGAAGACCTAAACAGACATTTCTCCAAAGAAGACATACAGATGGCACATGAAAAGATACTCAACTTCGCTCATTGTTAAAGAAATGTGAATTAAAACTACAATGAGTTATCAGGTCATACCAATCAGAATGGCCATCATCAAAAACCTACAAACAATAAATATTGGGGAGTATGTGGAGAAAAGGGAACCCTCTTGCACTGTTGGTGGGAATGTAAACTGATACAGCCACTATGGAAAACAGTATGGAGATTCCTTTAAAAACTAGCAATAAAACTACCATATAACCCAGCAATCCCACTACTGGGCTTATCCCCTGAGAAATCACAATTCAAAAAGACACATGTACCCCAATGTTCACTGCAGCACTGTTTACAATAGCTAGGACATGGAAGCATCCTAGAAGTCCATCCAGAGATAAATGGATAAAGAAGTTGTGGTACATATATACAATGGAATATTGTTGTTGTTTAGATGCTAAGTCATATCCAACTCTTTTGCGACCACCTGGACTCCTCCAGGCTCCTCTATCCACGGAATTTCCCAAGCAAGAATTCTGGAGTGGGTTGCCATTTCCTTTCCCAGGAGATCCTCCCAACCTAGGTATTAAACCCACATCTTCTGAATTGACAGGTAGATTCTTCACCACTGAGCCACTAAGGAAGTGACTGTACAGTCCATGGGGTCACAAAGAGTCGGACATGACTGAGAAACTTTCACTTTCATTTCCACTTTCACTTGCATTCATACAAAGAATTTTGACCAGACAATTGGCAATGTTAAAATGAATGAATGAAGCTTGCTTGAATCAAGATGAATAAATCTCAAACCGTGAAAAACTTAGCTGCAAAAGATATACAGTATGATGCTATTTATATATAGGAATAACACTGGGTACACGTATGTAGTAAAAGAGCTACACAGTGTACTTTCCTAGTGGTACAGTACATAAGAATCAGCCTGACAATGCAGGGGACACAGGTTCGATCCCTGGTCCAGGAAGATTCCACATGCCGCAGAGCAACGAAGCCTGTGTGCCACAACTACTGAACCCAAGCTCTAGGGCCTGTGAGCCACAACTACCAAGCCCACCTGTTGCACCTGCTGAAGCCTGCGTACTCTAGGGCCCATCAGGCCACCACTACCGAGCCCGCGTGCCGCAGCTGCTGAAGTCTGCACGCCCAAGAGCCTTGCTCCACAGCAAGGGAAGCCACAGCAGTGTAAAGCCCACACAGCACAACCAAAGAGTAGCCTCCACTCTGCACACCTAGAGAAAAAGTGTGCACAGCAACGGGACACCCAGCGCAACCAAATAAATAACTGGAGAGCCACAGAGCAACTTCCGGAAAACACCCACCTCTGAAGAGGGAGCCAGGGGCAGGTTTGCTGGGAGGAGGCTTGCCTGTGTCTGTACATTGTTTCCTTACAACTGATACATAAAACAAATGAGGCAACATGTTACCATCTGTTAAACTGAGTGTGTCAGGCGGGGAGGGTGATAGTGAGGTATGTTCCATTTTCTGTGATTTCTTTGTATGTTTGGAATGTTTCATGGTTATTTAAAAAAAAGAAATTAGCATCACTTGACATAAAAAGAATCTACAGGTGAATATATATTAGGTATTTTAACTATCAAAGTTTTAAAGTTTGCGTGTGTACTGAAATTTAAATAACTGAAAATTATTTTATGGGGTGAGATAAAATTGGGAGAGTAGGACTGACGTGTATACACTGCCATGTGTAAAATAGATAGCTCGTGGGAAGCTTCTGTGTACCACAGGGAGCTCAACTCAGTGCTCTGTAATGACCTAGAGGGGTGGGGTGGTGGGAGGGGTAGGAGGGACGTTCAAAAGGGAGAGGATATGTGTATACATATGATGCTTTTGAACGGTAGTGTGGGAGAAGACTCTTGAGAGTCCCTTGGACAGCAAGGAGATCCAACCAGTCCATCCTAAAGAAAATCAGTCCTGATTATTCATTGGAAGGACTGATGCTGAAGCTGAAACTCCAATACTTTGGCCACCTGGTGCAAAGAACTGACTCATTGAAAAAGACCCTGATGCTGGGAAAGATTGAGGGCGGGAGGAGAAGGGGATGACAGAGGATAAGATGGCTGGATGGCATCACCGACTCGATGGACATGAGTTTGAGTCAACTCCGGGAGTTGGTGATGGACAGGGAGGCCTGGCGTGCTGCGGTCCGTGGGGTTGCAAACTGAACTGATAGGGGACTCACTTTGTTGTAGAGCAGAAACTAACACAACATTATAAAGCAACTGTACTCCAGTAAAAAAAATATCCTACATTCCCTTTGGGAATCAGTGACCTAAGGTGCTACAAATTATCATGTGCAACTAAGTGTCAACCCAGCCACTTCCAGCAGGCACTCTCTTCCACCCCAGAGGACATGAATACAGCATGCCACTTTCTTTTCTTGCCCCTTCTGTTCCTACTCACTACTGAAGGTCTTTCCATTATTCAAGGCCTCCCATAAGCATTGTCTTCTTACATAATCATGTCCAAACCAACCAGACTGTGAATTATCATGTGTGTATAATGATGCTCTGAATCATCAAGACCTGGTTAAATCACACTCATTATCTTGTGTTGGGGAAGGTGGAGAAATATATTACACCCTTTTTAGACGGATTTACATCAGAAAATAGTCAAAATAAAAAGAGATATGATTCATCTAATGGGGAAAATGATTTATATGAAACATATTTCTCAAGAGTCAGGTAAATGAAGTATTACTATAAAGAAACAACTTTAAGATACTTTAAACAATTACAGTAAATTTATTTTTAAAATGTATTTTGGACCTTTTATTCAAATTTTTCATCATTTGATAATAACTTTGTGTTTAACACATGATTCTGCATGTTGTATAGCTCTGAGAAATAGTATAGGCTCTGTGCGTATGCCAACTCATCTGTAAAATGACAGCCAATGAGAAAATTGCCTACAACTGAAGTGGTTTATGAATATTAGCACCTATTATAACTATATCTGTGTATTATTTGATTCTTCACTTTTTATAATGCATGTCTTTCTGATAAATTAAGGATTTTTAGATCATGAATTATATCTTTCTAAGTCAGGATCTCTCATTTTAAGCTTTGCTTAGTAGATATTTGAAGAGGAAAAAAATTTTTTTTTACTTATAATTTGTCTACTGTTTCCAAGAAATACCAATGGAGGTATTTATGTCTGAGGACAATGATCTGGGGACAGAATGAATAAATTTGACTGCTGTAAATATCTGTGCTCTATTCAAGTGTATTTGAGTTGATGGCATCTTTATCTGACTAAACTCTGCTGAGTCATTCTTTCTTGGGTGGAATGTTATTTTTAGAAATGGATCGTTATTCTCCCACCTTATCTGAGATTGTATCTTTCTAGCAGACGTTAAGGGCAAATTGAAGATCTCTTCTGATGCATTATTCAGAAAATCAGAAACTGAAGTTGGTTTATATTAAATACAATTAAAATTAGATAGATGCAGTGTCTGTGGAGGCAAGCTTTTCTGCAGAGCAAAGATTTTCCCATTTTATCTTTCTGTATCATTTTAATGGTGAAAGCACCTGATTTTTAGTCAGAGTAGAAGATATTCATCTCCTTTAACTCTCAGTGTCAAGACATTCTTTTAACTCTCAGTGGTCCTTTATGTGATTCATGAAGTAATAAAATTTGAGATTCAAACTCAGGAATTTATTATTCTTTTCCCTTTTATTTTTCTATATCATTTAGATAATATTTATATACTTGAATTTAAATGTTAAAGTTTTAGATTTTCTGATGAAACATTGAAGAAAGTGAGTAATACAGATTAAGGCAAGGGAAGGAGCTGAGCAAAGATAGTTTCAGGAGAAGTTTAGGATTTTGAAGAGCAAATTGCACTGGAGGATTGTCCCCATCCTACAGGCAAGGGGGCTGGGGTCTTGTGCTTCCACATCCATCAGTCAGTGGCTAGAGGCCTCCAGCGCCCTGCAGGGTTAAATATCCCTGTTGTAAGACCTTGCCTTTCTTGCTAGACCTCCTGGATTCCAATCAACTCCATCCCTATTTCTCCTCAGCCATTTACCAGCCACATGTAGAGCCATTGCACCGATATAATTTCAAACTCAAAAACAGCTGTCTCTGATCAGGGCCGTCTTCCTGCCACTTCTTTTCCCTCTGTCTTTCTCCTAGCGGTCCTGCCTTCACCTTCACAATGCCCTGAGTTGCCTCCTCCCTTTCGTCCTTCACATCTCTGTCCACTCTCCTCAGTATCATTTGCTGCCAGCTTTGACTGCCTGGCCCGCTATGACCTGCAAGCTCTCCGTCTTCATTTGAAATACACTGCCCACCCCAGTTCTTTTGTACCAACTGTTTCCTCCAAATGGAGTACCAGTTTAATCTTCTTGGTCTGGCAAATTCCTACCTACCTTTGGAGAACTGTCTGAAGTGCATTTCATCTGTGAAGATTTCTTTCTTTCACTAAGCCAGAGTAAGGGACCTGAAGTGGGTGGGCATTTGCTGTTTGTGGGCTTCCCATCATCTGTTTTACCCTTCTCACCATCCCAATTTCCTTTTGTGGAATTAGGTTTCCCCCAGTGGATACATTCTTATAGGAATGTAATGAGATGCCTTGTCTTCCCTACTAGACCCATCAGACTCATCAAGGAGCTGGAACAGAGAGAGGAAGGTCTTAAAAGGATTGGATCCTGGTCCACCCCAGTGGCAGCATTTGCCACTGTTTGCAAGGATGCTTTGATTCCTGATCAACCCCATTGAATCTGTGAACCTCCTAATGAGTTCCTTTAGCTTAAGTCAATCAGATTGGGTTTCTGTGGCTTACAAACAAAGAAGGCTCCTGTATTCCCACAGTGCCTTCTTATGTAGAGCCTACCAGATGACCTTGTAATTTTTGGTAAACATGTTTGTCTCTGCCAGGCTAAGATACAGTGTTTAGCATTGTGTCTAACACATGGTAAGTATCAATTCATACCAATGAAATGAACAAGGGAATGTATGAATGGCAGAGAAGGAGTTGTCTCCAATTTCACTCTTTCTTCTTCTATCTGAAACAAGCAAGTGGGCCATTTTTCTTCTAAAGATTTGCTTCTAGTCCTTATGAATGAGAGGATTCTGCATGAATTCCACAGTGACAAGTGACAGGAGTTAAGAAATAGACTTGATTAGAGAATTTTACAGTTGAAGTGTCAGCAGGAGGAGGCATAGATTCCTGTTTCGCCCATCATCTTAGAAAGGTGATCTGGATCTAGAGATTGATGGTTACTTGGAAGGTCCACCAACTACATGGTACTTTGAGTACAGCAATGAGAACACAGCCTTGTCAGAGGTGGGCTACTTGGGCATCTGGTTGCCTAGGAAATTCAGAGGTCCAGCATCTGGAAACCTTGGATGCCCGTGGGAAATCTCAGTCCTTCTTGCTTTTACAGGGTAGCCACTGATCTGATCAGAAGCTGAGTTTGGGTGCCTCCCTTCTTATGTCGAGAAGAGACAGCTTGTTTTCCATGTGATACCGAGTTAGCATCAGTATTAGTTTGCCAGAGATACCATAACAAAATACCATAGGCAAAGTGGCTTAAGCAGCAGAAATGGATTTTCTCACAGTCCTGGAGGCTGGAAGTCCGCAATCAAGGTGTTAACAGGTTCATTCTAAGGCTTCTTTCCTTGGCTTATAGCGGGTCACCTTTTCACTGTGTCCTTACATCTTCTCTTTTCTATGCCAGCGGGCTGCTGATGTTTCTTCTGCTTAAACAGACACCCAGTCATACTGGATTAGGGCTCCACTCAAAGAGCCTCCTTCAGTCACTTCCTTAAAGACCTTACCTCCAAATAAGGTTACATTCCGAGGTACTGGGGGATGAGACTTCAGCATCCAAATTTTGGCGGTTATAATTCAGCCCATGACAGTCCCCAAATTAGATAGAGAATATTGATAATAAGACAGACAAAGTAATAAAATGTCTAGAACTGTCTACAGATTATACCTCTGACAAAGACTGAAGTACAAATTCGTCTAGTTGGAGCAAGTTCCACAATTGCTGTTGCCTTAAATACTGCTCTGGGACACCCGCTCATCCTTTGTCCCTGAGGCTCATCCCCAGCACTCCTCAGTCACTGAAGAGCTCCTATCAGGACAGAGCAACAGGCATCCAGAGGACCCGAGAGTCATGAAAGTCCTTTACAACAACTTCAGGATTGTCTCCTCAAATCATTTCCTGACTGTACTTTACCCAAATTTGGAAATCATTAACCCACACGAAGAAAAAGTGTTGTCAAGATAACTTTACTGGTAATTAAGCCCTCTTATAGTACATGAAACTTGTATTTTAATAAGTTTTTGGAAATCCCAAAATTATGTCACATGTAAACGCAAAAACCATGACTTGAAATCTATAGTGGTAAATCATTTCTCTCATATATATGGATGTAGAGACAACCTTTCAAAATTTATTCTCCCTCTTTGAAAGCATCTTAATAGGACCGATTGCCGTTCCAAACACAGATTAATATGTTTTTCCCATTATTTTTAGTCGTTAGTATAGATAACCTATAACTCAAAGCAGAAATTAGACACTAAATGTTGGTGTTACTAAACTGATTGGATAACTTTAAGCATTCAAAATAATTGTAAACTGGATTGTAAATTGTAATTTTTTTTAGTTTACAAAAGAAAGTGGGCAGTTCTGATAGCTTGTTAGGAAGAAGAAAAGCAAGAACCGCTTAAAAAGTCTTTTGTGTTCTTGTTAATGAGGCATCAAATCCCAGAATGCCTCTCCTTTAAAATGGCTTCACATGTGGTTCACCTAATCAGAGGTTTCAGTGAGTGTCATAATGGACTTCAAGAGGCACTGTGATGCTATGGAATGATGTGTGTGTGTGTGTGTGTGTGTGTGTGTGTGTGTGTGTGTTGGGGTGGGGGCAGACTTTCCTTCTAAACAGCTTTTCCCATCTGTAAACTGGTGATATGCTTTGAAAATTGTGAAGTGTTATATCAGTGTTTTAGAAGTATTATTCTTATAGCAGGTAAAATTATGTTTCTTATTTTCCTTAAATAATATAAGATTTTACTCTGAGGTATCATCCCACAAGGCAAATTATTATTGATCCCCTCCTTTGTGCCTTCTTCAAGGTCCTAGGTGTGTTCTGGCATACCTACCCTGCCCACTTATTCCTGACGCTCACCCCTAGCAGTTCTCAGTCAGGCTCGAAAGGTCTTAGAAAGACTCTGGGGAGGACGAGGGAGCACCTCTCCCCCAATCCTGAGTACACACTGGCCATGGTATCTTCTGCTTCAGATAAGAGATCTGAGCACTAAAAAGCCCGGTATCTAAGATCCAGATAGCAGGATACACCAAGCCACCCCTTCCCTTGGAGACCTTGCTTCCTGTCTTCTGCTTGCAGGACTTTGCGCCCCTTTTTCAGAATGGGAACATCTCTCTCCCTCCTATCATCAGAAACATCCATGTCTCTCCTCCATCCTCCAAGACCCTTTCACAAAAGAGAGTAAGAGAATACTTTCGTAGACACCTTCTACCATCTAGCCAAAGGTAGGGTGATCTTGAAATGCAGAGGCTAAAAAATACGGAGAGCAAACCCCAAAATAATATGTCAGCACATCATTTTTAAAATGTAAAACACAAAATAATGTCATTTTTCCTTATTTGTCCATTTACAGTAAAACAGCAAGCAAAGAACAATTCCACGGAGGAAGGAGACCAGCTTTTTAAGACGGGCATCAAAATCCTCCAGCAGTCTAAAAACCAGAAACAAAAAGCAGAGTAAGTCCACCCAGCACTCCAGCCAAGTTCAGTTTCCAGGTTGAGAAAAGAGAGCAAGCCAAAATCTGATTTGTCATTAGAAGCTTAATGGTATAACAAATAAGCTTATTTGCCTATAAACTTTTGTTTTTAAAAGGATCAAATGGTGTTTAAAGACTCCTACAAATTATCAGCCTAAACATGTGGATAGACCTTATGTGTGAAACCATAGGCCCTACACATTAAGTGAAACGCAGAATAAAGGCACTGATCTGAGCATTCAAGCAAAAATATTGTTTTGGCTTTCATCGGCTCAAGTGAAACAAAATATGTACTATTTGAAGAAAATATGTATTCTTTGACCTAGAGTCGTTGTTGTTTTAGAACGCCTTGTGCTGCCTGACAGCTTTTGCGCCTCACTTAATGGTTTTTAGGACACTTTCGTGTATGTCATGCCATTTTATCCCCAGAACAGAATTACGAGTTAAGAAGAGTTTCATTTTTACCCCCTTTAAAACACTGGGAACAGAGATTCCAAGATGGTAGTGGGAGGTGATGACAAATGCACAGCTGGGAGGCGACCAGGCCGTGGCCACGTGGTCTCACACCACATCCCCTGTTCCTTGTTTCACTTGTCTGCTCTGTCTAAATGGGAGGCAGAAGTATCTTTCCCCCCTGTCCCCAGGATAGGGGGACAACCTGAAGTCCTATCAAGTCTCTAGTGACAACCTTGGAATTGAACTCTGGCTCTACCATCTACTGGCTGTGGGACAGAGACAGTTACTTAGCCACTTAATGCAGTCTAGCTCTTAGAACCATGTCTGACACGCAGTAATAAGGAGATAAGTGTTTGTTATTTTTATTTCTAGTCCTCTAACTGGTAAGTGGAAGGTGTGGAAGCGAAGAAGTCAAGTGTGTCTTGAACCTTAATAGAAGGAATAAACTCTGAACCTCCAACAAGGATGTTTCTTTTGTTTTCACACAGATTAGGCATACCAGCCCTATGGGATACTCCCCAGAGTTGTGGTAGCCAACCCGAGGCAGGGCAGCTGCAGAGTCCATAATTTCTTTCCTAAAGCTCAAAGCCTTTGAGACAAGCTTAAGAGTGTAGAGGAAAGGGTGGGGGGATTAAGTATGAACCTGGTTATCACAACATCACAACTTCCATTTTTCAAGCTCCTTCTTCATGTGACTTGTTGTGGGATATTATTCTTCATTGTTCACAATGATATTGTAAAACATAAATTATTATCCCCAAATCATGGAGGAGGAAATAGAAGGTCAAAAAGATTTTTATTTTTCCAAAGTGACAAGAAAAAGGAAGTAAGGGATTTGGTCCTCTCTCTAGGGAAAGTTAAATTAGAAGCACTTAATAAGAGCAAAATAAACCATCCTCAGCAAAAACTCAAGCCTCATGCTAAGTGTCCCTGAGGACTGTCATGATGAGGATGGAGTTAAACCAAGCCCCCAAAATACAATCCAGCCTTAGAGGGCAGTCAGCTCATTTGGGTGTCACTGAGAAGATGAGTAAGAAGGACAGGGAATCCTGAGCCCAGCCTAGCAGGATGAGAGAACAGTGGCGTTCTGGGAAGGGCTTGTCCCTGAGATTCAAACTAGCAGGTGAACCCAAGATGAGGGGCCCCATTAAGTCCAAGGAGCTCCTAGATTCAGCCTGATGGGACAAAATCACTCTTAGAAGGTTCTGCCTAACCTTGATAGGTGCCTTCCTTTTTTGACTTAAAGGATGGGGAGAAAACCCAGCCCTTCATTGCAGGGCCGTCCAGCAGTGCAGGAACCTTCCTGCCTACCGGGTGTCACTCAGTCTCAGGTTACTCTTTCCCCACCTATCCTGCTCCAGTCCTTGCCCAGGAATCCCAGAACAGCTTATGTTTGCAGCAGCACAGACACGTAGGAGGGTACATAAACCTGAGTCTGCTGACCCTTCTAGGCTGGCAGTGGTGGAGAACTGAAACCAAATCTCTTCATAACCAGAGACCCCAGCAGTTTCCCCAGATGTGTGAAACTCCTTCAGTGTTCAGGATTGTCTGCGTTCCACGTGAGCCAAATACAGCCAACTTCGCCATCTCTGATTCTGGTCAGGGAAGAGAAAAGGCTACGCCCCCAGACCAGAGGGGAGTCATTTTGCGACTCTTCATCCTCTGCCCTGCCCGCTCCTCGCCTCACCACTTCTCACTGAGGGTAGCATAAGTCACAGGTACTGCTAGTCCTTTTGCCTCATCCACACTCACATCTTGGTCTATTTCATTTGTTCAGTCTCTTCGTATGTATGCGAGGAAAATTGTTGAACAAGCTAGTGCTTCTAGAAGTACAGATGTTAAACAAGCATATGTCAGGGAAACACAAACTTGTCTGAAAGAACCGAGAAGCCTCTATGATATCCAAGGTTAACTGTCATTAAGACTTACTCATCAGTGAGGAAGGTTTGGAGATAAGCTTCTGACATGTCCTAGAGATGCATGTAGCCTCCCCTTCCCCCAGTACCCACCCAAACATCCAACACCAAATCCTCTAGAGACAATCCAGGCACCTAACTGAACTTTCTTTTGCCCAGTTTCTCCTACTTTTTCCCTCTTGGGGATTGCAGTCCTGATCTTAATCCCACCTAATTTGCCATGACTTTTCTCCTATCCTGGGTCCAGCTTCTGGTATTCCATATATCAGCTTGGACTGCCCTGATATGAGACAGATGTACCCCCTCCTCCCTCAGACTCAAAGTCACCTAGAGGGATTGGTTTTGCAAATTTTTGCTGCCTTTTGGGACCAGCAAATACATGGACTCCTGGCCCCTGCAGCCCATCTCAGGTTTCTCTGCTCTGGACCATGTTGGTACCCTTCTAGTCCAGCAGACTATGTTGTTGCGGCAACAAGCCATGTGACAGAAGAGCTCCTGGGAATCTGTACTTGGTACCATACCTGTCCCGTGATGCCAAACTCATGCAGTCACTGACCTTTGAAACCTTCTCTCTTACCATTTGCTTTCTGGCCCCCAGAACTTCCACTTGATTTGACCACAGCTAATTTTTTGCTAGATCTCCTGGCTTCTTTTGGTTCCACTGGGACCTACTCTCTGTTTACCATCCAGGACCCTAATGCTTACCTGGATAGCTCTCACCCTTGGCCCTTCTGGCCTATTCTATTTGGCTCCAGCCTTTGACCATGAGCAATTTATTTTAGCAACAGCATGGGTAAGGGTATATAAAGCTGAGTCTCCTAATCCTTCTGAATTGGTAGCTATGGTAGATTTGTGTGTTTATTCCTGTATTTGAGTCAAGGTCACAGGCAGAGGTTAATGCTTTGTGATCTTACTGCTACCAAAGGGGAAGTGATAAGAATAAAAATAAATCCTCAAAGCACTCTCTGTCTCCAACACAAGTTTTGACCTTGCAAGGCTCTCCATCACTACTTGTTACACAGATCAGGTCTGGGTGACTTCTGACCAGGACTCATAAAATGTACTGCAAGGCAATCCTCTGGTGTCTATATTTGTAATCACTAACTTTATGTGATTTACCCACAAATTATAGGAGAACAATTACCATGCCATAAAACTTTATGCAATAGTCTTAATAATAATTATAGCTGAATTTATTGAGGGCTTACTCTATATCAGGCAGCATGCCAAGAACTTCACATGGATTATCTCATTGAATCTTCCCAGCAGCCCCATGAAGTAGATGCTATTATTATCCAATTTTATAGATGACAGAGGCACAGAGAAGTTAAGTAACTTGCCTGAAGCTCTCAAACTAATTAATGGTAGATTTTAACCCAGTCGGTCAGACTCTAGAGTCCTAAAAATCATTATGGTTTTGTTTGGTTATTGTTTTTCCACAGAGTCTGGTTTTGTTGTGCTAAAGAATATACTCTGCTTCAGAAAATTATTTTGGAATGCAAAGGGACAGTTGTTCTTATGATAGTAACTTCTTAAGTGTGACATTGCAATTTTGATTTCTTAAAACTGATTTTAGTTATATTGTTCAGAGTTCATTTTATAAATCAAATACTCATAAGTAATGGGATTTACTGTGGGAAGGTTTGCTATTTTAGGACAAATGCCCCAGTTTTTCACTCCACTTGGTATACAAGCTTGAAGCATGGATGATATAGCTTAAATATTTTTCCTTTTCAGCAGCTTCATCATTTGTCAGATATATTTGAAATTATAGTCTTAGACTGACTTAGGGCTGAAAAAAATCTTCTGGTCTAGAGATGTAATGGACTATAGTTAAACTGTAGTGTTAGTAGCAATGTCAACCGGGTCCTTCTTGTTAAAAGCAGAATGAAGGAGGAGCAGAAATTTTCATTTTTGATACTCACACTTCTAACTTCATATTCTTGAAACAGAGCCTACATATTCTTTGCCAAAGCAGCTGATATGGGAAACTTGAAAGCTATGGAGAAAATGGCTGATGCTTTGCTATTTGGAAATTTTGGCATGCAAAACATTACAGCAGCTATCCAATTATATGAGTCCTTGGCTAAGGAAGGATCATATAAAGCCCAAAACGTGAGTTTTGAGAGAAAATTATATCTTAAATAGCTACCTCCTGAAATAACTATAGACAAATCACATGTGAGAGGAGTTGAGCCTCTGTTGCACAAGCCCAGGCCTAGGAAAGTTACAGTAATGCCCTAAATGTTCCATCAGGACCCAAGGCAGGGACCTGGGGCAAGTCCTTCTAGCTCCTGAGTGACTTTCAGGAACGGAACAGAGCTGCTCTCTAATCCCCCTTCCCATCTTCCACATCCACGTGTGTGTTTTAAAATAACGTGAGAACTCCAAACCCCTAACATAGTTAAATTTTATAAAAAAAAATACTCTGTATTTACCTATGCAAAGAAATATGGAACTAAATCTATTTCTTTAGGATGATGTTTGCCTGGTTTTTACTTGGTTTAAGTATTTTACAAGCTATATGGATTTGCTTTTCTATTTTAATGTGTGTTTCATTTTATGGGGCTTTCTTGGTAGCTCAGCAATAAGGAAACTGCCTGCAGTGGAGACACAGGTTTGACCCCTGGGTCAGGAAGAGCCTCTGGAGAAGGAAGTGGCAACCCACCCCAATATGCTTGGCCTGGGAAATCCCAGGGACAGAGGAGCTTGGTGGGCTACAGTCCATAGGGTCACAAAAGTAGGACATGCCTTAGTGACTAACCAACCAACCAACATTTCATTTTATTTCCAGAATAACATAAGCATTTCATAGAAAATCTGGAAAACAATGAAAACAAAACCCAAAAAAAGCCTCTCATAAGCCAACCATCCTGACTCCACTACTGTTTTTCTGTTTGGCTTCTTTCTCTTTTTACAGCATCATCATCACAGAGCAAGCGCATACATTGTTTTGTTTCTGGCTACCTGTACTTGGTGCGGTAGCAAAAGTATGTTTTCATGTTCTTGGTCTTCTTAATGAAAACATTTCTTTCTGATTACAGAAGAAATTTATGCTGCTTACAATTAAAAACAAACAAACAAAAAAAAACCTATGAATTCAGAAAGTTTGAGAAAGAGAGTAAAAATTACCTAAAAGCTTTCTTCCCAGAGATCATTTTTTTTCCATCCAGTACATGTAGAAGCTAAGCTTTGGAATCAGACAGATTTAACTTCAAATCCACTCTACCACTTTCTACTTAACAAAATCCTTTCCCCCTCTGTGTGAGGATTTGACCTTTGGTTCACCCTCTACTTCTGTTTCCCTGGTGATATGATAGGAATAAAATGTTCACTATGTTTCCAGGTAGTATTACTTGTCGTTGAAATGACCTCTGCTTGGTAAACTACCTTGAGAGAAACGCTCATGAACTATACATACCAGATGATGTGGTAATTCTCGCAGGGACCCTGGGCAATGTGGACTGACTATGCCTATGGACTTGTTATACAGGGAATGAGGCTTTCACATCAGGGGGGCTGCCACACCACCCAGTGCAGATCTCATCTCCTTGAGCCTGGTCTGTCATCTCAGGGACTAAAGATGAGGGCTGCTTGAGGACTGTGTGACCAGCTTCAAGGACTCCTACACAAAGGAGGCTGATGCTGCTGTCTGGCAGACTCTGCTTCCTATGCTACGTCTGCCTGAGCAGACTGACAAGTGTAGCCTCTTATGAGTCTGTGAGTTCATTTGAACCAGAAGTTGACCAGAGGAACTCTGATGGGTGGGGCAACCTCCCTAATTTCCATCTGTAGAGTTAGGATAATGATAAAACTCTGGGTACTGTGTTTATTTGGTTCACTACTGTATCTCTTGGAAAAGGCATTGGCACCCCACTCCAGTACTCTTGCCTGGAAAATCCCATGGATGGAGGAGCCTGGTAGGCTGTGGTCCATGGGGTCGCTAAGAGTCGGACAAGACTGAGTAACTTCACTTTCACTTTTCACTTTCATGCGTTGGAGAAGGAAATGGCAACCCACTCCAGTGTTCTTGCCTGGAGAATCCCAGGGACGGGGAGCCTGATGGACTGCCATCTATGGGGTCGCACAGAGTCGGACACGACTGAAGAGACTTAGCAGCAGCAGCAACTGTATCTCTAAAAATACAGTGCAGTGCCTGGGGCAAAAAAAATATAGCTGAATAGTGAATTAATTCATGATGAGTGAATTAACAAAGTTGTGAGGATTAGAATAATGTGTGAAGGCACTTAATTCCATACCTAGAACTTTATTATCATTCACCAGAAAAAAATACATAAATATTATTACTCTCACTATTATCCTTCTAGGATTTTTCCTATAACTTTGTAGAATGTTTCTTTACAAAAATGGGACATACTTTAATTACTGTTCCCTAATCAGCTCTTGATTCACTTAATAATATATCATATTGAGTTGGCCAAAAAGTTCATTTCGGTTTTTCCGTAAGCTCTTATGAACAGACTTTTTGGCCAACCCAGATAGATCTCTTTCCCTGTGAATAGATCCCATATTTGATTAATCAAAAATATAAAGTTCAAAAAAAACCCAAATGTTATCATCATGTCCACCACTACAAATAATATTACCTAATCCCTAGGTAATGAACTGGTGGACGTGTGCTTTGTCAGTGGGTGTATTAGTTAAGTCAACAATTGTTTCTTGGACACTTACTATACGCCACACACAATCTTGTTGATTGGAAGAAAAAATTAATAGATCAAAGTCCTTATGGGCCAATCTTAAATATAAACAAATAATTGCAGCACAGTTTAGGTGGGCTAGAGTTAAGGTAAAGTGCTTTAGGCATAGAAAAGTGTCTGACTGGCTTTGCCTGGGGCAGGTAGAAAAGGCTTCAAGGATGAAAGGAACATTTACACTCAGTCTAGAATACTGGATATAGGCAACACGAAGGATTTGTCTATACTTGAATGACATATTTGATGCAAGGTCAAAACACTTCTCCCAGAAAAGAAATCCCAAATTAACATATCAGGTACATTAAACATATGGACTGAGAGCTGACATCAGAGTTTTACTCCACATGCTCTAGGTAGTATGGTTCTGTGGCATGGACCACAGACAAGGAAGGCAAGAAAACAAAATGTGGATGAGGACAAATGCTTCACCTGAAAGGCCAGCATTAACCTGATATACAAAATTCAGCCACACTGTTTGTTGAAGTGCTGCGATACTGATTGGAAAAAGTCTCTGCCCCAAGCTCTTATGCTCTCCCTGACAACCTGAACACCCTTATTCTTCTCTCAGACTCCCCTTCCTTGCTTTAGCTCCCCATGATGTTGAACCAAAGTGTTATCCGGATGGGCAGGGAGCCTAGAGGACCCTGGTCCAGTGCTACAGCTGGATTCTATTCTAATGGATGCCGGATTCTATTCTGAAACTTTAACTATTATCCCAGTCATCGCTACAGAAAAATCTATTTCCCACAGCAAATCCTTGTGCAGTTGATTTATCTCCTTGTACAAAGAACAGTTAAAAATATGCTGTGGTACAAACTTTGCTTTGTTTGATGGCTGGTTTCTGGGACCAGGCTGGCCACATGCCATACTGATCACAGTTCTCTAACAGGACCAGCCGGTTGACCACCTTTCCGCTCAAGCTGTTTGTGCCAGGTTGATATAGAAAATGTTGCTGGGAACTGTGAGGACAACGTAGCAACAGAAATGTGGCTAAAGAAGCTGAATGGTATACTGAGAATGACAATGGAAGCGAGTGAGAGGGATAGATAGAGAAAACGAAGACACCCATCTCTGGGGAAGAGGTCGAGGGCAGTTGGAAATACTGAAGTGTAATAGATGGTAGAAGCCAGAACGCCAGAGGGCTTGTGGAGCCCTAATTTAACAAAGAAAACAAGAAAGATATGAATTCAGATTATAAAGTGGCATTGAGGGGGTAGGGGGAGAAATGCAGGTTCTGGCTATGTATAAAAGGGAAGCTGATGGAGGGAAAGAGGCATAATCATTTCTTTTCAGGCACCTTGAATGGTTCATCTGACAAAAAGTCCAAATAAACTGAAAGGAATCCCAATAAGGGCAATAAAAGCAACTAAGATTGTGAACAGAGTTCATTGAATTGATTTTCAAGAAAACTGTAGCTTCTGAATAAAACTATTCATGAATTAGTCTTCATGAAAATGATGAAAACTGAAGAAAGTGCAAGCAAAAATAAAAATAAAAGATATCTTATAAGATATTACACTATACCAGCTAGAGATAGATAAGTTTTGTATTTTTTGTTTCTCTGATTCTCATTTAGGAAGCAGAAATTCTGAATTAGGAAGGCTCACTCTTTTTTTAATATTGATGAGCTATTTCAATACGAAACTTTGTTTGTTAATTTGCCAAACAAGAAGGTAGGGCCTAAACCTCATTTGCTTTAAGAATCAAGAAATGAATCATTCACATTGTATCACCTTGAAATTAATTGAATCATGGTAATGATTATTAGCACTGTGCTACAATTGGAAAAAAAATCACTTTAGTATCAAATAATCATTTTGATAATTCTAGGATCACCTGTGTAGAGCATTTCTTTTTTATGTAAATCATCTTTTTGTATTAAGAGTACAAAAAGGAACTGAGTTTTTCATCAGGGTTGATCACATTTTTGTTTGGCTTGCAATTTAAGCTAAAAAGAATGACCACAGATGCTTTCAAGACTCATAAAATAATTACAATAATTAAATGCTTGATCTTTTTTCTCTTTTGATTTCTTATAGAAAAAGTAAAAGGAGGAATATTTAATTTTTAAACTGTTATTATGGAACCTGAGTAATTTACTTTGAAATTGATTAAAATATCCTCTACACTTAACTCTTTTAATTTAAATACCAGATACTATAACACAGCGCAGTGGTTGAGTTCGGAGTCTTATAAACACATCTAATTTGCAGAGTTTGACCTTTGAAAACTACCACTGATGTCATCGCTATAGCATAGCTTCTCTTCAACTTACAGCAATTTTTTTTTTCTGGGTTAAGATTTAATCATTCTATAATCCATCTCATTTCACCTCAGCCTTATCTCAGAAAAGACCGAAGACAAAAAACTTATTACTGTAAAGTTGTTAGGTGACCATGCCCAACTGTAAAGAAATAGGACAACCCTGACTATAATTGGCATATTTACTACGTGATAGTCTGTGACATCTTTTGTCTTCCACGAGTGCCTGCCATGTTTTAAAGAGTGAAAAAAAGTGGAGCCCTCCAGAGAAATAATTCAAAATCACTCATTGTTATTTTTCTGCTAAAGAGAGAAGCATGCTCTTTGAGTTGATTATTTGAGGCTGCAAAAGTCATGGTTTTAGTTCCTTACTTTGTAGTCTGAGCATTATACAGAGAAAGCACTCCCCCGCAAGCATAGGATGGAAATTAACTCCCACACAATCCACAACCTCCCGACCTCACAATTTTCTCCAAGAGGATCAGGCCAAAAAGCGTGGTAGGCTCTGCACAAAATGATTCAGTGTTGGTGAAAGTGTCTTAAAATACACGATCAACTAAGTAGAACAGTATCTTCACTTTCTTATACGAAGGTCAGTATATTTGTGTTCTATCAAAGTTTCTACATACACAAGATTCTAAATTGAGCAGAATCAAAAATTGCTAAGAGCTGCAAGAAAAACTAAATTATTTAGCCAATAACATTGGCTAAAGGTATTTTTGCAAGGAGCCAATTTAAACATTTTAAATATAACTATAGAGGTTAGAGGAGTACCAGGATTCCAGATGCCTTTCATTTGTAATAACAGCCTTTATGATCAACTTTCCTAAAAATGGAAACTTTGAGACTAAAGAGAAACTGATGGTATCATAAATTTTTTTTAGTTTATGAATTAAGTAGATTACAAATTTTAAACCACATATTAGAGGTATTATGCTTTTAGGAATTGAACTCTCTGCAGTCAGTTTCTTAGTTTAAAAAGTAACATAGTTCTTTGTCCTTGAAATTATAATAAAATGTTTAAGAAATTAATCATTTTCTGTTTTGATGAAATTATCAGACCTTGTTGTATTTTGATTTTAGGGAGACGTGTAACAAAGTCTTGGATTATATTATCATAAACTAGATGAAAAAGTAGAAATGTGGGCTTTGATAATAGTGAATAAAGAGTATAGACTAATGGATTTATGCCAAGGTGAAAGCTTTTCTGGCAATCCACCACAGGACACTGCCTATAAACATGTGCTCTTCAAATATTCCATCAGCTAGTAAGCTGAGTGCGTGCATGCGTGCTAAGTTGCTTCAGTAGTGTCCTACTCTTTCAGACGCTATGAACTGTAGCCTACCAGGCTCTTCTGTCCATGGGATTCTCCAGGCAAGAACACTGGAGTGGGTTGCCATACCCTCCTATGTCTAATACCAAATTGTTCTTAATATAAAACATGAAAAGAAATCCTAAAAGAAATCCTAAAAGAGGATGATGTGAAAGTGCTACACTCATTATGCCAGCAAATCTGGAAAATTCAGCAGTGGCCACAGGACTGGAAAAGGTCAGTTTTCATTCCAATCCCAGAGAAAGGCAATGCCAAAGAGTGCTCAAACTACCACACAATTGCACTCATCTCACATGCTAGTAAAGTAATGCTCAAAATTCTCCAAGCCAGGCTTCAACAGTATGTGAGCCATGAACTTCCAGATGTTCAACCTGGATTTAAGAAAGGCAGAGGAACCAGAGATCAAATTGCCAATATCTGTTGGATCATTGAAAAATGAGAGAGTTCCAGAAAAACATCTATTTCTGTTTCATTGACTATGTAAAAGCATTTGACTGTGTGGATCACAACAAACTGTGGGAAACTCTTATGGGGATACCAGACCACCTGACCTGTCTCCTGAGAAACCTGTATGCAGGTCAAGAAGCAACAGTTAGAACTGGACATGGAACAACAGACTGGTTCCAAGTCGGGAAAGGAGTATGTCAAGGCTGTATATTGTCACCCTGCTTATTTAACTTATATGCAGACTGTGTCATGCAAAATGCAGGGCTGGATGAAGCACAAGCTGGAATCAAGATTGCCAGGAGAAATATCAATAACCTGAGATATGGAGATGACACCACCCTTTTGGCAGAAAGCAAAGAACTAAAGAGGCTCTTGATGAAAGTGAAAGAGGAGAGTGAAAAAGTTGGCTTAAAACTCAACATTCAGAAAACTAAGATCATGGCATCTGGTCCCATCACTTCATGGGAAATAGATGGGGAAACAGTGGAAACAGTGGCAGACTTTATTTTTTGGACTCCAACATCACTGCAGATGGTGAATGCAGCCATGAAATTAAAAGATGCTTGCTCCTCGGAAGGAAAGTTGTGACCAACCTAGACAGCATGTTAGAAAGCAGAGACATTACTTTGCCAACAAAGGTCTGTCTAGTCAAAGCTATGGTTTTTCCAGTAGTCGTGTATGGATGTGAGAGTTAGACTATAAAGAAAGCTGAGTGCTGACGAATTGATGCTTCTGAACTGTGGTGTTGGAGACGACTCTTGAGAGTCCCTTGGACTGCAAGGAGAGCCAACCAGTCCATCCTAAAGGAGATCAGTCCTGAATATTCATTGGAAGGACTGATGCTGAAGCTGAAACTCCAATACTTGGGCCACCTGATTCAAAGAACTGACTCATTGGAGAAGACCCTGATGCTGGGAAAGATTGAAGGCAGGAGGAGAAGGGGATGACAAAGGATGAGACTGTTGGATGGCATCACCGACTCAATGGACATGAGTTTGAGCAAGCTCTGGGAGTTGGTGATGGACAGGGAGGCCTGATGTGCTGCAGTCCATGGGGTCGCAAGGGGTCAGACACGACTGAGTGACTGAACTGAACTGATGGAAAGAACAGTGTATTACCAATGATATGCATAAGAGTGTGGAATGAACCTCTAAAATGGTGATAGGAATGATAAACTTACAAATGAGCAGAAGCTTGAAAATATTAGGAACATCAAAACAGACTATTACAATTATGTTCTGACAAAAAATAATATTATGACTCTGTCGAGAAGAGGAACAAGAAGAAAAAAGAAGAAAGTCATGTAGATGACCTAAATTTTTATCTATCATGTAGCAAATCTATAGCTAAATGTGTGAAAAATATAAATTAGCAGCAAGTAGTAGCAATTTATCAGGAGTCATAATGGTGGTAATTATCAGAAAAAAACAGCCAAAATAATTAAAAGTAGTTTTCTATGAAGAAAATCGGGAGTTTCCGAGAAAGGAGCAGGGCATTGCTGTTTAAATTTTAAGCCCTCAGAAGTATTAGAATTTTAATTTTTAATACATATACATCTCTTAATTTGATAACCAAGAAATAAAAAGTTAAATTTAGATATTCATTCTTCCCCCACAAAGGAATTATTCTTAAACAATAGACATCCTCTCCCACTGAAAAGAAGCCAACTCCTTTGGAAAATTCAAATTCCAGGTGTGGGGCAAAAAATGTACAAGATGATATTGAAATATCTTATCCTATCTGATAGCAAAGAACTTGTCAGAAAATACTAGGGTTGAGAATTCCCTGGCAGTCCAGTGGTTAAGACTGCTTTCAGGCGGGCTTGTAACTACTTCAAACAAGAGAGTCTGCTGGAAGTAACGCTGCATCACCTTGAAGGCGGAGTCGTAAAAAGGATACCCCTCTGCCTGGCTCTCGCTCTCAGAGTGCTCAGTCCTGGAACAGTCACCATACTTGGAGAAGCTCATGTGATAGAAGAAGTCCCATGTTGTTGTTCTGGCTGTTAGCCTCTGATAAGATCTCAACCAACAGCTAGAATCAACTGCCAAACGTGTGAATGAACCAGAATTCAGACTATGGCAACTCCAGCCTTTGAGTCTTCCAACTAAGGTCCCCATATCATGAATCGGAGAAAAGCCATCCCCACTTTACCTTGGCCGAATTCCTGACCCACTGAATCCTTGGCATAATAAATGGTCATTATGCCACCAAGTTTCTGAGTGATTTGTTACACCAGCCACAGTAACTGGAAAAGAAACATTAATGTTCAGAATTGAAAGAACAGATTGCAGTTTTCTCAGAAGCATCCGATACCTTGGCATCCTTGTTGAAACTCATTTGGCCATATATATGAGGATTTATTTCTGATCTCTTTACACTGTTCCATTGGCCTATATGTCTGTCTTTATGCCAGTACCATCAGATTTTGAATCACTCTAATTTGTAATATATTTTGAAATCAGGAAGTGTGAGGCCTCTAGCTTAGTTTTTTTCCTCAAGATAGATGAGCTATTTTGTGAGTTTACATATGAGATTCTGTATAAATTTTAGGATGGTTGTTTCTATTTCTGCAAAATGGCATTGAGATTTCAACAGGGGTTGCACTAAATCTAATCCCTCCGGATATAAAGTAGCAATGTTATTTCTTCTAATACATAAACATAGGATATTTTCCATTTATTTATGTATTTTCAGATTTTTTTCAGCAATGTTTTATAGTTCTCAGTGTACAAGCCTTTCACCTCCTTGGTTAGTTAATTCTAAAGTATTTATTGTTTTTGATGCTATTGAAAATGAGACTGTTAATTTCCTTTTCTGAATGTTCATTGTTAATGTATAGAAAATCTATTTATTTTTGTGTGTTGATTTTGCATCCTATGCTTTTTCTAAATTTATTAGTTTTAGCAGTTTTTTGTAAATCATTAGGGTTTTCTACATATAAGATTATGTCATCTGTGGACAAAGAAAATTTTATTAATCTCTGTCTGGTTGTTCTATCCAGTTTTGAAAGTGGGGAATTAACATCTCCTACTGTTATTGTATTAGTGTCTATTTCTTCTTTCAACTCTGTCAGTGTTTGCTTCACGTATTTGGGTGCTCTGCTCTCAGATGCATATATATTTAAAATGGTGATATCTTCCTAGTGAATTGATCCTTTTATCATTACACAATATCCTTTATCTCTTGTGACAGTTTTGACTTGAAGTCTATTTTGTCTAAGTGTGATCATCCCTCTCTTTTGGTTACAATTTACATAGAGTATCTTTTTCCATTCTTTCACTTTCAGACTATGTGTGTTTTTGTATCTAAAATAAATCTTCTGTAGACAGCATTAAGTTGGGTCTTGTTTTCTTATCCATTCAGCCTTTTATGTCTATTAATTGAGTTTAATCCATATACATTTAAAGTAACTTCTTAAAGGGAAAGACTCACTACGGCCATTTTGTTCATTATTTTCTGTTTGTCTTATAGTTACTTTGTCCTTCTTTTCCTCTCTTGATGCCTTCTTCTGTCTTTCATTTATTTTTTGTAATGGCATGCTTTGATTCCCTCCTCGTTTTTTTGGTGCATTTTCTACAGGTATTTTCCTTGTAGTTACTCTTTGTGTGTGTGTATTAGTTGCTCAGTTGTGTCCAACTCTCTGTGACCCCATGGACTATAGCCTGCTGGGCTTCTCTGCGCATGGGATTCTCCAGGCAAGAATACTGGAGTGAGTTGCCATTCCCTTCTCCAGGGTGCAGTTACTCTCGGAATTACATAAAACATCTTATTGTCATGACATGCATGCTCAGTTGTCCAGTTGTGTCTGACTCTCTGTGACCTCATGGACTATAGCCCATCAGGCTCCTCTGTCCATGGGATTTTCCTGGCAAAAATACTGGAGTGGGTTGTCATTGCCTCTTCCAGGGGATCTTCCCGACCCAGGGATTGAACCCATGTCTCCTGCATCTCCTGGATTGACAGGCAGATTCTTTACCACTGCACCAATCTATTTTAAATTGATATTGACTTAACTTCAATCACATATACTCTGCTCTCCTCACATTTTATGTTATCAGTGACACAAATCATATCTTTTTATATTTTGTATCCACTAGCATAGTTTTTTAGTTATAGTTATCTTTTATTCTCTACCAGAATTAAAAGTGACTTATCCACCACCATTATTATATGATTCTGTGTTTGTCTATATATTTATTACCAGACAGTTTTATATTTTTGTATGCTTTTGTGTTATGTCTAACATTCTTTCAACTTGAACACCTTTAGCAATTCTTGTAAGGCAGCTCTAGTGTTGATGAATTCCCTCAGTTTTTGTTTACCTGGGAATTTCTATACTTCTTCTTCATTTTTTAAAATTAGTTTGGCCAGATATAGTGTTCTTGGTTGATAGCTTTTTTCTTTCAGCATTTTGAATGTTTCATCCCACTCCCTTCTACCCTGTAATGTTTCTGCTGATATATCTGCTCATAATCATATGGAAATGTCTTTGTATGTGACAAGTCTTTTCTCTTGCTGAATCTAGTGTTCTGCGTCTTTGACTTTTGATAGTTTGATTATGATATATCTTGGCATTGGGCTCTTTGAGTTCATCCTACTTCAGTTCAGTTCAGTTCAGTCACTCAGTCGTGTCCGACTCTTTGCGACTCCATGAACCGCAGCACACCAGGCCTCCCTGTCAATCACCAACTCCGAGTCCACCCAAACCCATGTCCATCAAGTCAGTGATGCCATCCAACCATCTCATCCTCTGTCGTCACCTTCTCCTCCTGCCCTCAATCTTTCCCAGCATCAGGGTCTTTTCCAATGAGTCAAGCTCTTCACACCAGGTGGCCAGAGTATTGGAGTTTCAGCTTCATTGTCAGTCCTTCCAATGAACACCCAGGACTGATCTCCTTTAGGATGGACTGGTTGGATCTCCTTGCAGTCCAAGGGACTCTCAAGAGTCTTCTCCAACACCACAGTTCAAAAGCATCAATTATTTGGTGCTCAGCTTTCTTTATAGTCCAACTCTCACATCCATACATGACCACTGGAAAAACCATAGCCTTGGAGTTCTTTGAATTTGAATTTGGATGCCTATTTCCTTTCTCAGGTTTGGGAAGTTTTCAGCCAAATTTTCTTAAAATAATCTCTCTGCCCCTTTTTCTCTCACTCCTCTGTGACTCCCACAATATGTATTACCATGTTGTTATATGTAATATAATGTTCGGTTTGCTCATGTCCCTTAAGTACTGCAGTCGATGGTAGTGTAGGTTCTCTAGTGTTGCAACAAGTCTCTAAGCTCTCTTTATTGCTTAGAGGTCCCTAGCATCTAAAGCATTCCAGTTCTGCCAGTGCTGTAAATCAGATGAGATGAAAGTCAGATCTTTGATCAGCTACTCCTTGAAAGTCAGAATTCCCATCCCGTTTTTCTCTTTCCTTCCTGCTCACACCAAGCTGTGCTGGCTTGGGGAGGAGTGATTGCAGATTAAATAAAATGGCTTTTCTGACCTATTTCAATGGACCGTTCTTTGCTGTGAGCCTGACTGGGTAACAGTGATTTCTTAACTGGTTTCTTGAGTTCTCATAAAGGCTTTTTGGACTGTATATTTTGGCTCCATTGGAGGAACAAGGCCTCCATATTCTACCATCTTGATCTGTGTTTAGACTTTGACTTTTTATTCAATATAATTTTTCCTGTTCAAGCTTTTTATATCCATCACATTTTATTTTTAAAATATGAAGAAAAATATTCAAATTCAAATTTTAACATATTGGAGAAAAATGTCTTTACAATTCTAAAAAGGCAGATACATGCAGAGCATTGGCTTATATTATTTTATCACTATAGTTATTCTAAAGTTCAGTAAGTATTAGCTTATTTCCACATGTATTATAAAAAGCTTCCATTATTGTTACCTTTTCTAAATTCACGCCGCCTTAGCAAAAGTATAATAATGCAACTTGCTATACTATAAGAAATAAGTTATCAACACAAGTAATTATAGAGCAGACATTTAAAATAGTACTTACTAATGTTGGTAATAACTCTAAAATAAATGGATTTATTGAATTTTTCTTTTTCTTTTGGGCTTTAGGCCTTAGGATTTTTGTCTTCTTATGGAATAGGAATGGAATACAACCAAGCTAAGGTAAAGTCATTCTAGTTTTTCTTTTTGGAACAAAAGATTTCTTTAAAGGACACTGAATAGACAGTCTACTCTGAGTGAAGGGCTCACTCTGGAGTGGTAGGTAACAGCGTAGCTCAATAGTTAGAGAAGGTTAGGGCCCGAATGCCATTAGCTTCCTAATGTTCCATATTATAAAGTTTCAGATAATATCTACTCCATAGGGATTTCGTGATGTTTTAAGGAAATATCATGTACAATCACCTTTTCACAAACTTCAGGACTGCATAAGCCCTCAGTGAATGGCAGCCATCTTTAAAGAGGAAGAGAATGAAATTTGGGATTTATATGGGAGTAGTTGGAGGTTCATTGCTGAGCTAGGAATAAAAAAGCAGTTTTGGGGTTTGAGTTTCAAATTTAGATGTCAAATAATTTTTTTTTAAATTTAGGCACTGATATATTATACCTTTGGAAGTGCTGGAGGAAGCATGATGTCGCAGATGATTTTGGTTTGTAATTAAATATTCTTGAGCCCAAATAAGTGTGTTATAAATATAGCATTGTCAGAATATTAAGAATTTATATGCCTGTGTTTTAGGGGTACAGATATTTGTCAGGAATCAATGTTCTACAGAATTGTGAAGTTGCCCTAAGTCATTACAAGAAAGTGGCAGATTATAGTGAGTAATCCACATAGTTTATTTTAAGATAAAGAGACTTACCAAGAAATTAAAAAAATAAATCAATACTAGTTGAAATATTTATGAAAGTTATTTAAAGACTGTGCTTTAACATCAGTTATAATACAGTTCTTTCCATACAATGTGGAGTTTCTGATTTCTTAAGTTACTTTTCAAAAAGTTCTAAATGATTGTACTCATCTTTTATTTTTGTCAGCTCATGTCTCCAAATAATTCTGTTTTACTTGATCCTGTGATCTTCTTTCCTTAAACTGAGAATTTAAATATAATATCAATAAATATTGAGTAGTTTCAATAATTCAAACATTTCAAATATAGGATGCCTTGTTAAAAAATTCCTGAAGCTATGGATGTACGTACATTGTACAATGTATGTGCAAGATACATACATTGGCAATCTCTATCATTGCATTTGAGAACAATTCAAGTAACCATTATTCTATTACCCTATCCTTTGTCTACAAAAAAAAAAAAAAAAAACCAGAGCATGAGGTTAATTATATATTTCTAGAATTTTCAAAGTTGCATGTAATATTTCCACATGCAACATCACTAAACTGGACTGCAAAATAGAGTATTAAATAAAAGTCTAAGAAGTGAGTAAGCTAAAGTTCATTTGCTTAGTTTCTATAATCATAATAACATCTAAATTTACATCTTTGTCATGATTAGGATCTGAGAAAAAAACTGCTTTTGAATTTAAGATGCTTTATATATCAAGATGTTTTTATGTGCTTAATGAAACTGAAATTTTTTGATATATATATATATATTTCAAACTGCTGTTTTGTTAGGTTTACTCAAGCATATTTACAGTTTACTTTCAGACTATCCAAAGGAAGTAAATAAGAAGCAGTTCTTACTCTTATATTGTAGTTTCAGGATGCCCAGAAAAAGTCAGTGATTGAAAGGTTGGTTGCCTTCTTCCGACATCTATCCCGAGTCTGCCTGGCTAAGGTCTTCAGTAGGGTCTGACATATATTGATACAATGATTATACTGGTTACAAAGAATAGGTAGTGTCTTATACTTTTCTCAGAACCAAATAAACAAAATTAGCAAATTTCTGTCTCCTAAGTATATTTCTTTTCTGTTAGTAGACCTGATCTCGGCATAATTTAAAGAGAATAAGCCTAATAGTGCTTGCTCTAAGATGAATGTTATATATTGCTCTGACTTGTTTCTGTTCACAGTCGCTGATAAATTGGAAAAAAGTGAAGGTATTCCAGTGGAAAAAGTGAGACTAACTGAAAGACCTGAAAATCTGAGTTCTAACAGTGAGATTTTGGATTGGGACATATACCAGTACTATAAATTTTTGGCAGAAAGAGGAGATGTTCAGATACAAGTAATGTATACAGATGAGCTTAAATTTTTGAACATTTTAATCACAAAGGGCTTGGTTCTCTCTGAGTCCTAGAAGGGTTAACAACAATGCCCCATCCTGAATAGGAAAGGGAAGAGAACTCCCTCCTCTTTGTTCTGCTCCTTTTTTGTTCCCTAACTTGTAGTTTCTTATAGCTTATGAAGGAGCCAGTTGCCATAGTAATGGCATTTTTTTTTGGCACTTACTCCTAAAAAACTTATTAAAAAAAAATACCTAGATTGTAATTATAGAAAAAAGGTACCATAAATGTTGGTTTTAAAATGAATGAACTCTTATCAGGAGCCAGAAGCAGCCTGTCTTTGGAAATGAGAATAGAAATGGGACATCATTTATGTGACCTTTGAGAGCCAAAAGTTAAGGTCACCAGTGTGCCTGGGTATTGCTGCACATCATCAGGCCAGCTTCCTGCCCCTGAAGAAGCTGCACACCCAACGTCAACCATTTACCCAATAAAACAGTTTCCTGCCTCTTTTTTAAGACACACTAACTGCAGCAAACTGGATCGATGTACTATAGTAAAATCATCAGGTGATTTTTTTCCCTTTTTCTTTGTTAAAATGAATACTACTGCGAAAATCATTTTCCAAAACTCCTCATTTCTAGGTATCTCTCGGACAGTTGCATCTAATTGGGAGGAAAGGCCTGGATCAAGATTACTATGTAAGTCCATCTCAAGCTTGAGTCATGTGGGTGGGAGGACAGGGGTAAGAAGCTGAGGGTGGGTGGAAGAGCTGCTGGGGAAAGCCCACCGCGGCTTCCCTTGTCAGACTTGCTTCCCAGCTTCGGAAGCAGAACAGAGCTCGGTGGAGAAAGCACTGTTCTACCTGCCTCTATGTACAGAGGGGTAGAGGACTGTCAAAGAGTAGCTGGGGCAGGGAGTTTCCGGGCTCCCACTGAACCCCCCAGCTTCCCACCCAAACTCACAGCTGCCCTGGGGCTGGGTGGGGAGGACACACTCTCTCCCCTAAGGCCAGCTGTGGCAAGTCCACCTGGGAGTTTCCTGCCAAGGAGCCTGAGGACCAGCCTCAACCCCCTTTAGCTAAATCAGAGGAGAGGCTGCTTCCAACATATTTGGGTATATTATTAAGCTTCTTTATAAATTTGTAAAGCTCCTTTCAATCGCTTTGCTTAACCTTACTTTATATCAATGAAGTTAGATGATTAATTAACAATTCAAATATATGGTGGAGAAAAAAGAAAATAAACTTAATCTACACAGGATCCTTTTCAGTGAGATGCCAAAGCCCCTGGACGAGGTCTTGTCTCAACCCTGATTGTAGTTTTAAGGTCCTAGGTCCCCACACATCTGGGGAAGTAACTGAGATTCTTCTTAAAAGATGACTTTGTACCCTTGTCATTTTATAGGAGCCATGTGCCCACCATCTCAAAGGAGTATTTGCTCTACTTCAATCCCAATGGCTAAGCAATAGAAATAACTACTTTTCCAGCAGTTACATAAAAATCTGAACTGCTATTACTTTCTATTTCACTTTATATTGTTATTTTATGAATGTATCTTTGGCACTATAATTTGTTTTCTATGAGGTACTGTATGCATTAGGTAAATGTCAAAGTTAGCTTTATAAAATGTAATAAAATAGGTAGCAATTGAAATAAACATATGCATCCATCCCAGGACAGCTCAACTGAAGGTCTTCAACTAAGGTTTTAGCTTCTTGGGTGAGAACTTCTGGATTCACAATATTATGCCAACATCAGATTTCAGCCTGTAATGAGTTTCTTCTGCTAACTACAAGATGCAAAACTGGGAAGAAGTTCCCATTTTCCATAAAGACAGAATTTGATTGTGACGGCACCAAAACCACGCCTGTACAGAACGCCCCCTAACCTTTGTAGAGTATATAAAACCCCACAAAGCTAAGCACTTCCACTCAACTGCAGCCGCATGAACACCGGATGGGAGCTATAGCTGCCTCCAGGTGAGAAGGAGGTGCAGTCCCGAGACTGGCAGTAGAAGAGTCTGGTGCTCTAGCAGCAACAGCTAGGCAGTCGGGCCTCAGCTGAATGGCCCAGACAAGCTCTGCTGTGGGCTCATTCACACGCATTAGCTCTGTTTTACAGATGAGAAGCTGAGGCTGGATAGATGACGTAAATTGTTTCAAATCTCACAGCTAGGTAGTAGGAGTGTTAAGCAGTAAAAGTCCAACTCAGTATTTCTGTATTCAAAGCCTGTGCTCCTTTCATTACAACTTACTTAAACTCAAGTTAAAACTTACTTACTTACTCTTGACCTGAGCAAAAACAAGAAACAAGTTTAAAAAACATTAGCCATTGATATCTAGTTTCCTTATTCATAAAGCAAGAAAAAGGAATGATGTAATCACTCAGGTTACTTCTAATTTTCTGTTGGTAGGTTGGGCCCCATTCTTCCCATCCAGACATCTCAAAAAGACTGGTTTAATTCCAGAACCATCCCAGCAGTTGGGCAAGCACAAGCTGATCCTTCCTGCTTTCCTTAGCCTAAAGAAACCTGAACTTGGATGAAGGATTCCCGTCAAGGCATCAGACCTCAAGATTCATTGGCTTACCAGTTAGCTTAGGCTGCCATCATAAACCATCCCCAAACTTAGGTAGCCTAACACAACCACCATTTATTTAATTCATGATTTTGGCAGGTCAGTAGTTATGGCTGGGTTCAGCTGAGTAATCCTTCTGATCTTGGCTGGGCTTGTTCCCACATCTATAGTTTGCTAGAGTTTTGACCAGGGCTGGCTGATTTATGATGGCCTGGTCCATGGCAGCTAGGATGACTTGGTCTCTCCACATGCTCTCATCCTTCAGCCAGCAGGCCCACGCTTTTTACATGGCAGTCAAATGTTTTACAAATGCAATAGTGAAAGTCTCCTGAGGCCTAGGGTCAGAACTGACAGAACCAATTCTGCCATATTCTTTTGGTCAAAGTAAGTCACAAGGCCAGCCAGCATTGAAAGAATAGGAAAAAGAACTTCTCTTAATAGGCAGACCTGCAAAGTATTATGGCTATTTTTGCAACTTGCCACAGCTTAGCTGCAACAAAATCAACTTGGAATAGTGTGGAATGTGCAGAGAGGAGTGGGAAGATCTCCCCATGGCTAGCTTCTTATCCTTAAAATCTTACTTCCTCAGAGAGGATTTTCTTGATCAATTCTACCATTTTTTTTTAATCGCTTATCCTATCATGCTGTGTTTATTTTTCTCTAGACCCTCTCATTCCTTGTACTTTACTGATCTTGGCTTGTTAACTGTCCTCCTGCAGTGCAATGTGAATTCTTATCCATCTTATTCACTAATGTGTGTCCTATACTTAGATCAGTACCTGGTACGTATTAGTTACTTACTGTGTACTGAATAAATGAATGACAGCATCCTAAGAATTAGATGTTATTTCTCAGCCTAAGAATCACCACTTGAGCCAGTATGCTGTTTTAGTCCACCAAAGAAAATTATTGTGAGGCTCTTTATAAATATAAGTGATGCCTGCTTGTTGCTGTTCAGTCACTCAGTCATGCCTGACTCTTTGTGACCCCATGGCTTGCAGCATGCCAGGCTTCCCTGTCCTTCACCATCTCCTGGAGCTTGCTCAAACTCATGTCCATCAAGTCGGTGATGACATCCAACCATCTCGTCCTCTGTTGTCCCATTCCCCTCCTGCCTTCAATCTTTCCCAGCATCAGGGTCTTTTCCAATGAGTCGGCTCTTTGCATCAGGTGGCCAAAGTATTGGAGTTTCGTCTTCAGCATCAGTCCTTCCAGTGAATATTCAGGACTGATTGCCTTTAGGATGGACTGGTTGGATCTCCTTGCAGTCTAAGGGACTCCCAAGAGTCTTCTCTAACACCACAGTTCAAAAAGCATCAATTCTATGGCACTCACCCTTCTTTATGGTCCAACTCTCACATCCATATGTGACTACTGGAAAAATCATAGCCTTGACCTTTGTTGGAAAAGTAATGTCTCTGCTTTTTAATGTGCTGTCTGTGTTGGTTATAGCTTTTCTTCGCAGGAGCAAGCGTCTTTTAATTTCATGGCTGCAGTCACCATCTGCAGTGATTTTGG
This sequence comes from Cervus elaphus, assembly GCF_910594005.1. Classification (NCBI taxonomy): domain Eukaryota; kingdom Metazoa; phylum Chordata; class Mammalia; order Artiodactyla; family Cervidae; genus Cervus; species Cervus elaphus. The sequence goes on along the minus strand of NC_057837.1, from coordinate 7,326,787 downwards.
AGCCCCCCAAAATAAAATCTGTCCCTGTTTCCATTGTTTCCCCATCTGTTTACCATGAAGTGATGGGACCAGATGCCATGATCTTAGTTTTTTGAACACTGAGTTTCAAGCCAGCTTTTTCACTCTCCTTTTCACTTTCATCAAGAGGCTCTTTAGTTCCTCTTGGCTTTCTGCGATAAGGGTGGTGTCATCTGCATATCTGAGGTTATTGATATTTCTCCCAGCAATCTTGATTCCAGCTTGTGCTTCATCCAGCCCAGAATTTCACACGATGTACTCTGCATATAAGTTAAGTAAGTGGGGTGACAATATATAGCCTTGAGGCATACTCCTTTTCCCAATTTGGAACCAGTTTGTTGTTCCATGTCCAGTTCTGTTTCTTCTTGTCCTTCATACAAGTTTCTCAGAAGGCAAGTGAGATGGTCCGGTATTCTCATCTCTCTAAGAATTATCCACAGTTTGTTGTCATCTACACAGTCAAAGGCTTTGGCATAGTCAATGAAGCAGAAGTAGATTTTTTTCTGGAATTCTTTTACTTTTTCTATGATCCAACAGATGTTGGCAATCGATCTCTGGTTCCTCTGCCTTTTCTAAATCTAGGTTGAACGTCTGGAAGATTTCGATTTATGTACTGTTGAAGCCTATCTTGAAGAATTTTGAGCATTACTTTGCTAGCATGTGAGATGAATGCAATTGTGCAGTAGTTTGAACATTCTTTGGCACTGCTTTTCTCTGGCATTGAAATGAAAACTGACCTTTCCCAGTCCTGTCCCAGCACTGTCCAGCAAATTAAAAATCAAAATATCTAGAAATGACTAGATTGATGTTTTCACCCTCCTCATTGTTTGACCGAACTAATTTCTCTCATGAGTTGTCACTATAGGCAACACTTTCACCATCTCCTCTGCACAAGATTCTTAATTATTGGGAAGTATTGTATATGCAATTCTTGATTACATTGTCTTGAATTTGTTTACATACATTTTAATGTTATTTGCATTTCTAAATATATACGGGCCCAGGATGAATTGGATTAGGAAAAACTGGGTGTTTTGGTGCATGTTATTAAAGTAGCTAAGGCATAATTAAGTTACACCTAACAGAGGAATAATATCAAATATGTAAAGGCAACTGCTTTGTCCACTCTGCCATCCATTAAAAAGAAGAGAGCTAATGCTATCCCTTTTAAGAGTATTTTACAGAACCGGAGATAAAAGAAGTATTCCCAAATGTTTTTAGAACAAAACATTTTCTTGGCATGTCATTCTAGAGGAAACATTGCAAACTGATTAAACTAGGGATTTTCTTAGAACAATGAAAAATCATTTTCAGTTAAAATAAAAAGACAGATGTGCATTCAAATAATAAAACTTCACTTAGCATAATGCCTAAGACACACTATATTTCATCCTGAGACACCATCAGTTATAAGACACATTATGTTTTACTGAGCAAGAGAAAACACTGCCAATATAAATTATATGATGCCATTGATAGTAAAAAATGTCCTGATTAAAATGAGAGATGAGGGGGTATACATCTTATAATCAGTAAAATATGATGGTAGGTGCTCAGTAAATATTTGAAAGATGGATGGATGAATGGATCGTGTTTTTGTTTGAACCGTTAAAACAAAAATACTGTGTACTCGGTGGCTTATACACAATGGAACTTTATTTTCTCACAGTTTTGGAGACTGGAAGTCTCAGATCAGGGTGCCACCATGTTTGAGTGAGGACCCTCTTACAATTTATAGGCTTTTCCTTATATCCCTACCTGGCAGAAGGGTCAAGCTAGCTCTCTGGGGCCTTTTTCAAGGCCCACTAATCCCATTCATGAGGACTCTGCCAATCACCTCTCAGAAACTTCACTTCCTAATACCATCACGTTGGGTAGTAGGTTTTCAACATATGGATTTGCAGGGGAACCAAAATATGCAGGCCACAGCAGATGGATAGATGAATGGATGGATGAATACTTGACTCTGAGAACAAGAATGCAGGTTGGCCCATGCATGACCATTGAAGTAGCTTGCCAGATACTTTCACAGAGTGTTTAGTAAATGTTTATGCAGTTGAAACAATAGCTTTAAAGACATGTGTGCTCAGTAATGTCTGACTCTTTGCAGCCCTATGGACTGTGGCCTGCCAGGCTCCTCTGTCCATGACATTTTCCAGACAAGAATACTGGAGTGGGTTGCCATTTCCTTCTCCAGATCTTCCCCACCCAGGGATCAAACATGCATCTCCTGCATTGGCAGGCAGATTCTTTACCACTGAGCTACCTGGGAAGCCCAACATTAAAGGCAGGTTAATGTAAAGAGAAATTAAAGAGAACTGAGATGCCAAGTAAGCAAGGAAAGTAGAAGGAGAAATTAGATCCTCAGTTTTTGGTCTTTATGGGCTCATTGTATTGAAGGATGGGGAAAAACTCCAGGATTCTTATTTGCTTCTGGGGAATAGGTTATTCTCTTTTAACAGTTCAAATTTAGTTTCCCACAGAGTAACTCTCTAATGACAAATATTTGAGCCCAAATTCTAAAATTGGACTTTGAAAATAAGTTTATAAAATCATAATTTTAGAGCTGGAAGGGACCATAAAGATTAAAATTCAGTCCCTTTGTTTTAGAGATTAACAAATTTATTCTTTCATCCACTCACTCATTCATTCATCCTAGAAACATTTTATGACTGCCTAATATACAGTAGACACTGTGCTAAGTACAGAGGATTCAACATTGGGGGAAACAGAAAACTAAGCAGATAATTAGATCAATGGATGCATGCTATGATGGGGAAAGACAGAGTGCCCAAGAGCACAGAGGAGGAGAACATGAATGAGGAAACAAGGCCAGCTATACTGTGACTTGCACACATTATGGTTCTCGATGGATATATTTGGGTCTTGGTTCAACAGGGATATTCATAGGAAATATTTTTTTATATTGATGTTCTTTGATAAATGTGATTAGTAAATCATACATTTTATCATACATTTGATTTATTTGCCAATATGTAACTGGTATAGTAAATCATGCATTGCTACAATTTCCTCCTATCCAACTGACACCTATATTATTCCAGACATTTTCAGCAGCATTTGTTTCAACACTCCCATGTGCTCATGAATCTCCACTGGTTTCTATTTTTAAACCAAACAAAATAAAAGTCCTTAGCCTGTTAATAATATTGTCCCATCACATTTTAGCACATCTTAGCTTTTGAATGTTCTACTTCAGCCATACTGAAGTAACGACTATTTCTTGGACACACTTTGGACAGTCCCATCTCCATTCTTTGCTCGTGTTGTTCCCTCAGCCTCTGATGCCCTGTGTGTGGTGAATCCTCTCCATCTTTTGTGTGACCTTTATCATATGAGCCCTTGTTCTTTAAACCATGAAGGCAGAGTGCCAAGTGCATGGGAATTGGATTTAGGCTGCTGGCAGGATGCCAATATTGGCTTCTTGACTCCAACTGTCACTAAATAGCTCAGATATTAGTAATACCTTCTTTACAGTGCCGTTTTGAAGATTAAGGAAGAAAAATCTTATAAATTGCTTAAAAGAACTAGGTACAATTTCTGTTATTCTAAACCCCTCTAATTCTTCTTAGTGTTCCTTTTATTCTACCTTTCACTTATTGTCATTGCTATTTACGTATACTTTTTCACAGCAGTGTTGCTAAGAAGCAAAGTAAGCACAGTGGGTTTTGTTCACCTATAAATCACCTGTGATACCTAGCATATTACCATACGTATGGCAGGTATCAGTCAAGATCTTGAAAGGATAAGTGAAGAGGAGAAGGATGGGTGGATGAATGGATCCATGACGTGATGAGGTCCAGGATGGTGGCTTTTGTGTTTACTTTATGTCCACGGCAGACCGACTTGTGGACATAATGTGTACAGCTCTCAAATAAGTTGCCGATATTTCTAGAGAAAATTTACATATAAAAGAACTACCTAGATTTCTTCCTTAAGCGTTCTCTTCTCTTTGGGAAGGGGCAGATCCTTGCCCATCAATTGCAGATCCTTACAATCAGTCAAGGCTTTTTAAAGAGAGGAAAGTTGTGTCCTACTAAGACACTTTGGAGCGTGTCTTCATTTCTCATTCCTGGGACTTATTTCTTTAATTCTCCATGAAGTCTCTGAAGAGAACTTAGGAGGAGGCCTGAGGAATGAGGCAGCAAGAGACAGGTCCACTCCCGTGCATTTAGACTGAGCATTTCATTTAATGTTATGACCCAGAGAGAGTCAGGTTTTGCTGGCCCCCTCTGATTTTCTTTGGAAAGAATTGGCCTGAGGTCACCTCTGCAGAGAGACCTGGTCCTAGTAGGCAACCAGGCATGTCTGGTCTTATTCCCCCTGCACCGTAAACATTAGGATGCTGTATATCCAATTCTGCCAGTTACACAAACTGTCTTACACATTAAGTACATACTGTCAACATACAAGTGTAGTTTTTTAAAAATAATGGAGTATTTAATTCTACAGCTGGGATTTATCTCTCCTCCACAAAGCAACATGCCCATGATGCCTTTCCAAATGTGAAAAACAAGCCTTCACATTCTAAAACTGTATGTATGAAATATATATTCATCTCCCACTCTTCAGGTTCATGACTGAAATAGCACTTGGAGTAGTGAGTGCCTTAAACCAAGTAGGCATTTCACAGATATTTTTTAATGCATGTCAAATGAAATAAAATTTAATGCAAAAGCTATTTTACAGGATATGTTTATAACTGTCAGTAATGCTGTTCCTTTTCTCTCCAGAAAGCATTATACTACTTCTTAAAGGCAGCAAAAGCTGGGAGCGCAAATGCTATGGCATTTATAGGAAAGGTACAAGCTTCATCTTGATCAATAGTTTTCATTTCTTAAAACCTAGTAGTACAGCTAACTGAACCAGTGTAGGGTAATAGGTCTGCCCACCTTTTTCATGAAAGCAGCTAGGCAGGGCCTTCAGCTATAAACTGACAGAGGTATTCTTGAAGTGACAGTTTGGGAAGAAGTCCCATACAATAGTGGTCTTTATCTGGGGTACCAAAAGCAGTCTTTTTTTAAGTTTTAATTTTATATTGGAGTATAGCTGTTAACAATATTGTGACAGTTTCAAGTGGACAGCAAAGAGACTCAGCCATACACATACATGTATCCATTCTCCTCCAAACCTCCCTCCCATCCAGGCTGCCACATAACATTGAGCAGAGTTCCAAGTGCTATTCATTCTGTCCTTGTCGGTTATCCATTTAAAACATAGCAGTGTGTACACGTCAGTCCCAAACTCCCTAACTATTCCTTACCCCAAAGCAGTCTTTGAAAGTACCGGTGGCCCAGGGCTCCTGGCTGAGCGTAACTCAGAGCCCTCCCCATGAACCCCTGGCGTATAACAGGAGATCTGATCTAGTTGTACATCAAACCCTGGGAGAGACCTCCCCCCAGTGCGGTGCCTCCTCCCACTGTCCCTGGAAGGAGAACCAGCTCCAGACTGACCAAAGGACCAGGTCCTCCCTGGCTGATGGGAGGAGCCTTTGTGGAAGGTTCCTCTGGAGAGGCCCCTTCTCTCCTTTCAAGACCGCTCACTCCCCTGCGCACTGCCCTTGGCTCCCACAGCCAGTCTGTATCAGTAACCATGGGGACAAGTGCCCGGCTTCCAGAAGTACTACATACAGTAAATTTAGATGCAAGGGAACATGAAAAAAACACCAATAGGATTCTTTTCTCACCCTTAGGTGAGGGTACTCTACAGTGTGTGTACTAGATTGTATCCTTAATTTTTCCTTTTATTAAAAATGAGGAGAAATTCAAATAACATAAAATTAACCATTTTAAAGTGTGTGCTTCAGCGACGTTTACTACATTCAACGTGTTGTGCCATCATCACCTCGATGTTGTTCTAAAACATTTTCATCGCCCTCGAAATCTTTAGTTTTTACATCTTTTTATTTGTGTGTGTGTGTGTGTTTCTTTTTTTGTAGATGTATTTAGAAGGAAATGCTGCAGCACCACAAAATAATGCTACTGCTTTCAAATACTTTTCTATGGCCGCTAGTAAGGTATGTACCCAGCCCGTCCTGCAGACACGTGAAAACATTTGCCTGTATTAACATGCAGACTGGGGCTGAAGCGTTAACTCTAAAGCCCCGTGCCAGATTAACGGGCCTGGGAGGAGCGTAGGGTCCTGGTACAGAACGGTGTCACTGACAATAAAATAGGAGGTTGGGGTAGGCACAGACCCATCTCGCCTTCTTGGTAAATGAAAGATAGCATCCTAGCTGGAGGCCAGACAGAAGCTCAGCATCCCCTCCACCATGTAGTACATGAGGCCATCTAGCTCAGGAAACAAAAGAGATGAGGGCAGAGCAAAGTTACTCAGTCAGTAACTACGGTAAGTTGAGTAAAAAGATAACCAAGAAATGCCCAGTTTTCTCTCCTCTGACCTTACTCAAAAGCTCTGGCTCAGGCAGAAGACTGTCCAAGAGCCAGGATGAGATGGCTGAGAGCACAGCTCTGGAGACAGAATCCCTGGTTCGAAGGCCAGTCCTTCAGCTGACTGTGTGACTGTAGACAGGTTACTTAACCTCTCCGCATCTCAATTTCCCTGTCTATAAGATGAGAATATAAGAACACTTGCCTCATATTGTTGTTTTCAGGATTTAATGAGTCAACAGTTTTGTGCCTCATATTAAAAATACTTGAAGCAGTGCCTGGTGCATAGTACGTGCTGTGTGTCAGCTATTACCTTTCTAAGTCTGGGGCCCGTTAGGTAGAGTGAATTTCAAAGCATATCCAAGGCAGAAGGGATTGGATCTGTGAGGAAACAGAGGAATCACGGAGTGTGGCTCCTGCCACTGAGGTGCCTGCCTTGGTTCCTAAGCTCAGTGAGGCTGGGTCTGTCAGGTGAAGTTTAGCAGGCTCCCCTAAAGCCCTTTGGTGCATAAAAGACATCCTCAGAGCAGCACCCACCACCCTAATGTTGGAGAGCAGCCTTGATGAACGTTCTATCCCGGCGGGGTAGGAAGCCTTTTGTTGTCTTACACCATCTTACTGCAACACTGGCAGTAGAGATGTGCTCAAATGGGGAATATTTTCAACTGTTCATGCCTTTTAAAAGCCCACACGCTGCTTTAGGAGCCTATTTATAAATGACTAGCACCTCGGAACTGCTGCTATTATGGTGTAAATTACTGAGAAGGCTGGTAGTCGGCTCCCCTCCCTTGTAATTTATATGAAATTGTTGCTCAGCAAGACAGTCATCCAGAATACCATTAGATTAGGGTGACGAGGAGAGCAGACTGAAAAAGAGGCGGGATAACAGAACAGCAAATAGTGCTGGTCTGTCGACTAGAGGAGCAAAACGCCAGGGAGCTGAGTGTGTCAATGAACCCAGCCCCCAAGCTGTCCAGGGCTGTGTAACCAGTTGTGATCTGTCCTAAGCCTGAGGAAATCTAACACTGTATTTAAGGTCGTTCTTCTGAATGGCACCAGGTAAACACGAGCATGTAACCCTTTATCATCTCCAGGAGAGTTTATTAGACTTCTCCCTTGGACTCACTACCAGAGTGTAGAGCTTCTGTCTGCCACTCCTGCACACGTGTACGCTGCTCTTTTTTAAACCTTTGGGTGACCATCTCTCGGCTGTGCTGGGTCTTCACTGATGCACAGGCTTTTCTCCAGTTGCAGTGAGCAGAGGCTCCTCTGTCGTTGCGGTGCAGGAGGGGCTTCTCATTGCGGTGGCTCCTCTTGCAGTGAAGCACAGGCTCTAGGGCACACGGGCTTCAGTAGTGGCGGCACATTTTCAGCTGCCCAGTGGCATATGGGATCTTCCCAGACCAGGGATTGAACACAGGCAGATTCTTCACCACTGAGCCACCAAGGAAGCCCCATAATCTTCTTTTACTGTTTTTTAAATGGGCCAAAGAACTAAACAGACATTTCTCCAAAGAAGGCATACAGATGTTTTGTTTTAACTGCTGCTTTTTTAATTTGTTTCCAACTCATATCAGTACCAGGATGCAAAGTTATGGATTTTCTGACTTGTATCTTACTCAGAAACATGAACAGTCATCGACTGTGATGCTGGGCCCAAGCTGGACCATATTCTCCTGGTTTTCTCTCTCACGACCGTGGACACGGCAGCCAGCTCCATCCTCACACTTTTGCCATCCCCTCTCCCTTCCCAGAATCATTCTGAACACCCATCCCCTGCGCAGAGCTCAGTCCTCTGTCCCTCCACAAAGCCTTCCCCGCCTCCCCAGCACACTTCATGCTCTCCCCCTTCTGAACGTGCCCTTGTCTACTCTAAGACCTACTAGAACTTCACTGCTTCTACCCTGTGCCTTCCCTCCTCCTGCCTGAAGGCCACGTCTCTCCACCGAGAGTACCGCCGCGGTCTCAGTTCCTCATAGGAGTTCCTTGAGTATTTCCCTAATACGAGCATCTGCTCCCTAGGTTTATGTCAGTTCATCTCAGCAAGAGCACTGAGCCCTAAGTGGAAGTTGTGTATAAGGAGAGGGATTGCCTACGCATATGTTTTTTTTTTTGGCTTGGAAGGAGTTTTAAAAATTAGGAAATTTCATATCAAAATCTGGATGTCCAGCTTTTCTTGGAAAATGAGAAGAGCTGAGCACATGAGGGGGCCGTTCCACGTGAGGACAGTGGGCCACAGCAGAGCGGAGGAGGTGCCGCTGCCTTCAGACCTGCAGGCGCTCTTGGCTCGCCCCGGTCTCCACCTCTCCCCCATAACCTGGCTTACACACGTCTTACATTACCAGCATGGCTCTGGGGGCATCTGAGTCGGCTGCTCTTGATCTGAATGTTCTGAGCAGGTTTTGCTGTTGCTTAGTCGCTAAGTCGTGTCTGACTCTTTGTGACCCGTGACCCCATGGACTGCAGCACGCCAGGCTTCCCTGTCCTTCACCATCTCCTGGAGTTTGCGCAAACTCGTGTCCATTACTCTGGGCCTTAAACCACTGGTGAGTCGTCCAGTGAGCCCCTGGGTCCCCAGGGATTCTCTTAAAGAGAGAAAGGAATTTGTCTCCACTAGTCTAGCCTTTCTCTTTCTGCCTCCTTCCCTTTTCCTTCCTCTCATTTCCCTTCCCTCTCATTTCTCTCAACATCTAAATAAAGATAGGGACTTCCCTGGTGGCCCAGTGGTTAAGACTTCTTGCAATGCAAGGAGTGCGAGTTCAATCCTTGGTTGGAGAGCTAAGATCTCACAAGCCCCAAGCCCAAAATACAAAACATGAAACAAGAGAAGCAATATTGTAACAGTAAAGACTTTGAAAATGGTCTACATAAAAAAATATAAAAAATAAATAAATGAGGGTAGCTAAAAGGAAATAGATTCAACACTTTACCACATGCATCACACTAGGCTTTACCCCCAGAGCAGACTGTCCCCAAACTTCTGGGTCTACAGGTAGACATAGTCAGGGGAGAAGAGAGAAGAGGACGGTAGACATATACCAGCTGTTTGAAATGCACATAGATTGTCCTCAAGAATTCTTACACTAGCTGGCCCTTTGAATATAGATAGGTTCAAAGTTAAGCATCTTGAAATAGTTGTTGAACTATGCCGTCTCTAGTTATGTGCAATTTCTGTCTCACTGAGGAGTACTCTATCTGTATCTGCAATAATTACATTTCAATTGTTAAATTATTAAAAATAATTACAAATGAATATGTTTAGGCAGTAAAAAGAAATTTGGAGAGTTTTCGATCAGAACTTAAGTTTCTAAGGAAATACTATAAACCTAATAAACAGTAAAATTTGAATAAAAAAACATAGGCCAACTGTGCTTTACCATCCACAATGGCTAGATTGAAATCCACAGTCTCTAAAATGTTATTTGGCCACTTACATCAACCTCCTTTGCCCAAAGCAGGTAACAAGTGTTTAGATAGGCTTCTCCCTTCTGAAAAATTCCTACACATCCTTTAAGACCCAGCTCAAATGTCACCACCTCTAACGACTCATTCTGCTCAGTCCTGCAGGCAGTTGAGCGTCCCTTTTCTGGGGTACCCACAACACCGTCCATCTGTTTCCACTATAGGACTCACCGCCTTTGCCATGATTAAGAGGTCTTTCTTAGCGGGTCAGAGCCCACGGACCTGTCAGGCTGTCTTTAGCCATGGCAGGGGCTGTCTGGTTTGCCTCATTATCTTTTGACTTTCACCTCCTACCTCTGCCCGATGCCTGTTGTGGAGTCTCACAAAGCAATCCCTGAAGAAATGCTGAATGAAAGATTGGGACAGAGGTTCAAGAGGGAGGGGTATTTGTATACTTATAACTGATTCATACTGTTGTATGGCAGAAATTGATTTCATGTCATAAGGCAATCATTCTCCAATTTTAAAAAAATGTAAGAAAAAGAAGATTGGAGGAAAGATGTGACTGTCATTTCCCTCTTTTCTGGTCAGAAGGGGGCTATAGAAGTGTGAAAAAAAGTAGAGAGGGTCAGAATAATGCCAACAGCCTAGTTAACCTGCCTTAATTCACTTCCTATTGTGCGTGTTTCAAATTTTGTGAATGATTTTGCAATACTTTTCCTTATCATGAATTCTTCTAAGACTTTACTTCGATTTTTAAACCCATTCTAGGGCAATGCAATTGGTCTTCATGGGCTCGGTCTTCTTTACTTTTATGGCAAAGGAGTTCCTGTGGTAAGTTAAATAGTTTTATCATCTTCCATGTTTCCAGAAAATGACTAGGGTGAAATTGATGACCATTGATTAATTTAAAGGAATTAGTCTCTATTACCTGGTTTGCCAAGGTATCATATCTGATAATACAAAATAAAATAATCCAGTGAAATATTTGCTAGAGACATAGAGTAATCTTGTGACAAGAATAACAACCCCAATTAATATCTTAGAATCATAGATTCTAAGTAACCTTAGAAATCATCTAACCCAAGAGGATTTTTTTTTTGGATAGATAAATTTGTCTTCTTAGTTTAACTTCTGTCTTTTGAGTGACCTTCTCCCAATATCTAACAGAACCTATTGTCAGTGTAGTAAAAGACATAATTTACAATGATAATGAGATAATTATTTCTTAGTAGAATCTAATATAATAATGAAATAAAATGTGTAACACTTCTGACACAATTTTAATTAGCTTAAATCACATAGGGCACTAACCACACTCTTTAAAAAAGTGGAAGGCAATTGTTACCATGGAGTTATGCATGTACCTTTGAGTAACAAAGTGTAATTATCTTGCAGAATTATGCAGAAGCGCTTAAATACTTTCAGAAAGCTGCGGAGAAGGGATGGCCCAACGCACAGTTTCAGTTAGGCTTCATGTACTACTGTAAGTACTATACATGTGGCTGCTTTACTTAGGATGACAAATGCATCATTAGGTCTGCTCCTTTTTTAACACAAATCAAAGGGTTGGTGTGGATGGTTTAGACAGAAGAAGCAGGCAGCAATTTGAGGAGGAATTTGAAGAAGACAAGGAAAAGTACACTATTTGGGGGAGAGAGCAATGAGGTACAACCAGAAAGTTCACCTTAAAAAGCCAAGTTTGAGCAAGTATGAAACTCACAAGAAAGGTCAAACTTGAGAGAAAGATTTGGGTGGCATCAACATATAGGTGTTAGTTAAGAGTAGCCGAGCTTCCAAAGGGAACGGAGAGAGAGTGTGAGAGAAAGAAGTGGTAGGCCACTATAAGAAACCTGGTGATCCCAGCCCAGGCTGGATGCATGAGACAAGTGCTCGGGCCTGGTGCACTGGGAAGACCCAGAGGAATCGGGTGGAGAGGGAGGTGGGACGGGGGATCGGGATGCAGAATACTTGTAAATCCATGGCTGATTCATGTCAATGTATGACAAAAACCACTACAATATTGTAAAGTAATTAGCCTCCAACTAATAAAAAATAAATTAAAAAAAAAGAAAAAGAAACCTGGTGATCCTTGGCACCATATTGAAAATATGGGCAAAGAAAGAGTCATCACAGGAAGACTGAAAATGCACAGTCACAGGGATGGGGTGGGGAGGAGGTTATCTTAAGGAGGACAAGGGGTAGAAATGTCAAGAAAGAGTAAATGAATGATACTCCGCTGAAATTCAGTGAAAAGCCTGGTTCTCATTTTTTGAAAAAAGTGGAACTTATCCGTAAGGAGGATGTTTGTGAGGTCATCGAACTGGTTGAGAGGGAAGCCAGATATAGTGGGCTGAGGAGTACATGCGAGGTGAAGAGGTCAGTCAGTCAGTTCATCTCAGTCGCTCAGTCGTGTCCGACTCTTTGTGACCCCATGAATCGCAGCATGCCAGGCCTCCCTGTCCGTCACCAACTCCCAGAGTTTACCCAAACTCATGTCCATCGAGTCGGTGATGCCATCCAGCCATCTCATCATCTGTCATCCCCTTCTCCTGCCCCCAATCCCTCCCAGCATCAGGGTCTTTTCGAATGAGTCAGCTCTTCGCATCAGGTGGCCAAAGTATTGGAGTTTCAGCTTCAGCATCAGTCCTTCCAATGAACACCCAGGACTGATCTCCTTTAGGATGGACTGGTTGGATCTCCTTGCAGTCCAAGGGACTCTAAGAGTCTTCTCCAACACCATAGTTCAAAAGCATCAATTCTTTGGTGCTCAGCTTTCTTCACAGTCCAACTCTCATGACCACTGAGAAAAAACCATAGCCTTGACTAGAAGGACCTTTGTTGGCAAAGTAATGTCTCTGGTGAAGAGGTAGATGGGTCCAAATATTCTTGGAAGTGTAGTGTGCCTTTAAATGGAGGAGAGAAATGAGATAATAGCATGAGGGAGACCAAGAATCAAGAGAAAGTTGTTTTTAAGATGGTGAGAGACTTGAGTATAATTTTTTGCAGAAAAATGAAAGAGAGTCAGCCAATGGAGGCGGTTAATGTGTCACTGGGGAGATGAGATAATTGATGAAGAGGTTCTGGAAAAATTTAGGTGGCATTTCTGTTCTTACCTGACCAGTGGCGAATCTGCAAGTATCTGATCAGGTCCAGGGAGCTTTACTAGCTTTGATAAAGAGGAGGGATTTCTCGTCCTCAAAAACTGGAGAGATGATGAAACAAATGGTGCAGCTGTAAATCTAGGGAGAGAGGCAAGTGAGGAAAGATAATGAGAGGATTCCTTTAGTGAGCTCAGAGGTACAGTCATTATCTGAGAACAAAGGTGGAGTGATTGAGGTAGGTGATCTCAGAAAGCCTTGAAGATTTGTAATCATTTTTGTAAGGACTGAGGAAGCGATTGGCCAAGACACATACCAAGAAATCCAAATGTATCTTGAGTATTCTGTCTCAGTCCATCCCATCAGAGGTGGAGCAAGGGCAGGAGCAGATGCATCTTCAGGAAGCCAGATCTGGCCTAGAGGTCAGCTGGCATTTTCCACAATAGTCCAGCTGGAGAGTCTGTTCTGTACATCTTGGAAGGTTGCCTGAGATAGCCTGTCCTTCTGGTTTATTCCAAGTCCCAGCCCCAGGATCCATCAGCTTCCTCAAGCTTCTAAAATTAAGGTAACAGTTATGGCTGATATTTAAGTCTTGATATGTTTTTACTCATTTAGTCCTCTCAACACGTCTTGCGGGGTATCCCACAGTTTATGGATGAGCAAACTGAGCCATATTGAGGTCACAAGTCTTACACGACTTGTGTCACATGATCACACAACTCAATGGATCTGGGATTCTAACCCAAATGAACTACCGGCAGAGCTGCTGCTCTCAGCAGCAACCCAGCACTGCTTCCAAAGGCTAAGAAATGTTAGAGCTGGGAGGCAATGTCAGAACCACCTAAAGAAAGCCCTTCCTCTTGGAAAGGATATGCCCCAAGGTGCCCAAGTCACGAAAGGAGTAATGGGAGAACCCCGACAAGAACCCCAGCTTCTGGGAGTAGCTGATTCTCCACACCATCTCCAAACACCTCTCCTTGCCCCAGGCATGAGCTGAGTCTGAGCTGGGCCCCTTGGAGCTGGGAGTCGCCTGCCCCAAACTCCATGGTTACGTCTGGGAGGAGCTATTCTGGCCCCCTGGTATGGAAGGACGACAGTGATGGTAGCACACGTCACGGAGGGGCTTCTGGTCCCCAGAGACTACCACTTGGCCTCCTTTCCATTAACTTCTTTAACAATATGTGCCATATTGAGGAGACATTTTCATGAGACTAGACAGTCCTTCTCCAGTTTGCTGAGTGGGCAGAGAATACTCATTTCCACACTCTTACTTCTAATCTAACTCAACTCCCCCACCCCCACCCCTGCAAATAGTGGATCGAGAGTAGCTTGACTTTTGCCTGACTCTTCTCAACCTATTTAAAATAGCAGGAATCACTATGACCATTACATGCATAGATTATAATGTAAAAAGATAATGTAAATAAGGGGTGGCTCAAAATGATTTTTATTTTTCAGCTGGCTCTGGAGTATGGAAGGATTATAAACTTGCCTTCAAATATTTTTACTTGGCATCTCAGAGTGGGCAGCCCCTAGCCATTTATTACCTGGCTGAGATGTACGCCACAGGAACAGGAGTGTTGCGATCATGCAGAACCGCTGTGGAGGTAAATCAAGAGCTGTTTCTGAAGTACTTTTCATTTGTCACACAGAGGAGGTGATACTGTCCCTAAATTGTGGTGCCTTTGGTTTTATACATATTATCTTGTTTCTTCCAGCTGACAATGTGAATACTGACATTTGCCAGAGAGGAAGAGCAGTGATGTAACTCAGCCTGGGAAAGGGGGGCAGAGAAGCAATCTTCCCTCTCTCTCTTGCATTTGGCTTTTCATCAAGTTCAGAGCTCTCCTCAGAATTCAGTCAGGGAGCTCTGTTCCAGTCTTCAATCAAATCGCCAGGGCAACTTGGCACTTCTAGAGGGATTGGGAGCTGCAACTTGGGAAATGAAAGGCTTGATTTAGCCTAGAAAATGTAGCCCACTTCTTCCCGGAAAGCAAGGTCCTGAGGGTTCTCTGATGATTTGGATGACACCTGAGAAAGTGAATTCTTTTAACCTGGAATAGTGGTACACTTTTCAAAAGAATGCTTTTAGGATCTTAATGTCCTTCATTGATTTATTAAACACTTCCCCCTGTGGTATAAATACCTCCACATTGTAATCTGACCCCTCTGAAATTCGTTTCAAAAGCTGCCAGCTAATAATCTATCTTTAGATTTGCTCCTTTGCCAACCTCCTAATGAATTATGTATGCTAACCTCTTCTGGTTACGTAAGCGCTGTTTGGCTCAGTTGACAGTTGTCCCCATACCTCCCCACACCTCCCGCACCGTTCTGTCACCTGCACCCTCAGGCGCTGTCTTCCCCTCGTCCTCTTTTCCACATCAGCTGCCCGGTAAGGCCCTTAAAAAAAAAACAAAAAACAGAAGTTGATACATTCTTGTCCTGCCAAATAGTCTCCAAGTCAAAAAAGTTTATTACACAAATTTAAAATAAGCCCCAGGAACTTTAAGCTCAAGACAAATAAAATACACACTTTTATAATCTTTGTGCCTGTGAAAGGTATGAACTCCTCACCCTGAATAATTTTCAAAAGCCATGCTTCAGACCAAAAATCCTGGCCTGACCAGCCAGGAGGAACTAAAGACTAATGTCAGTTATCATTTGCATGGAATGACACGTATTAGCTAACTGGTCTGCTTGATTTTTCTTTCCAAACACAGCTTTATAAAGGTGTCTGTGAACTAGGCCAGTGGGCTGAGAACTTCCTGACAGCATACTTTGCTTATAAGAATGGTGATATAGATTCTTCTCTGGTTCAGTACGCACTGCTTGCAGAAATGGGGTATGAAGTAGCTCAGAGCAATTCAGCATTCATTTTGGAAACTAGTAAGATAAGTTAAAATTCTCTGCATTCCCTAATCATACATATGCATATTTGACTTTACTACAGGGGCATCTTAAGCCTTCCTAATGGAATGTCTCCTTTTTTTTTTTTTTTTTTAAGAAAAGGCTAAAATTCTTGAAAAAGAGAAGATGTATCCAATGGCACTTCTCCTATGGAATCGAGCTGCCATTCAAGGTATCCGAACTAAGATAAAAATAAGCACTGTCTGGCCCATGTCCACTATTATTCCTCTGATTTGCTACAGCTGAGCTCTTGGATGCATAGGCAGAAAGGTGCAGAATATCTAGTACATGGTATTTCAAACTGATGATAGGGTCAGTCTTTGGTTGGAGGTCATTTCCAGAAATTTCTTTTGTTATTCTCAAAGTCCCCAGTTTAGCATATGGCAGGAATTTTTCTATGGCGCTGTCTCCAGGGGACCTAAACAGTTGTCTGAAACATGACAGTTTTACTCAAGAAATCAGTTTTCTTGGTCTCGCTTCAGTCACTCATTTGCTGAGGTTTTTTTTTTTTTTTAACTTATCAGAGATATTATCTATCTTTCAATGAGTTTATAGATAAAATTACTTATGGCTGTAAGACTTGCTTGATTCTTCTTTTAAAATATCACTTTGAAGATTACCACAAACTTCAGATCCTTATTATAACAATTAGTATGGTAGCATCAGAAAAAAAAATTAATTAGCAAGATCCACCCCTCCACCCCACTTCCTGGAGTTCCTAGGCCCCACTACAGGGATCACATGTGATGAGGAAGGTAAGATAGGGTGGTGGGGAAGCAGTGGCAGGTGGCATTTGCATCACTGTGTCTCATTCCATTCTTTCCCTAAAATCATATTACCAGAAGCAGAGAGCTTCTGCAAAGCTGTCACTACTGGCATTTGGATATATGAGGAACTGTCTTATAGTAAGAGAGCAATTTTACTTCCAATTAATTTCTTAAAGTCACCTCATGCTATGGTCGAATCATCCCTTTTCTCCAAGAAGTGAATGGGATAAAAAACAATTCTCAGTTGATGAGGCAGAAGAAAAAGTCACCGTTGGTGTCTTCTTGGATCCAGCCAAGCTGCTACCACAGCGGCAAGCCATCCGTGTGATTTTAGTGAGAAATTCCTGAAAAAAGAAAAGCCCGTGTTTTCTAAAATTCAATGAAGACCTTGTTTGGAGTGGGGAAACAACACCAGCAATCTCTCAGCTGTGGCAAATCAGCTCAATTGTAGCAAATACAGGTTTACCCCAAGCCATAAAATGCTGCAGAAGCTGCACCAGGGGAAAGAGATCTTGAAAACAAGAGGACATTAATATTAAACAGAATTCACCAATATAAAAATGTCAGACCACTAAAAATAATTATGTGTCAAAGAGAGGTCAGACATGAGTGTCCCTGAAGATGTAGCCACTGAGTGGCTGCCTGGAGGTGAGGAAGTCTAGTGGTAGAAGTTAGGCTTCCGGTCAGTCACTGGTGGTGCTTAGCTTCGGGAGCTGCTGTATGTGATGAGGCTGCTGAACCATCAGGATGGTGAACTGGAGGGGAAATCCCTCCCCCTGACCCTCTGGGAGCCTGTCAGGATTGCCACCTGCCCCCAGTCAGTCCCCTGAGTAGAGCGGAGCCGAATCCGCTGGAGAATCTGCTTGTTCACAACCTTTCATTCTTAGAGACCTCCGGGGTCCTGCTTACTGCTTGTAAAGCTAAAAAATGCAGAGTCCTGTTCTTTTGTGGTTATAGTGCAGACAGATCTTGGGGTCAAAGGTTAAGGCAGCTTTGGGCAAAATTAGAGATGGAACAGGTTTCTCTTTAGAACTCAAGGCATCTCTTGCCTCTCCAGGCCCCTCCGGGCCCCTCTTCTGGGTATCATTTCTATAAGGTCTTGCCCCCAGCTACCTGTACATTTTGAAGTACCTGGGAAGCAAACCCTAACAACTAATATCTTTGGCAGCTTAAGCATTTTATGACGTTACTTCTACTTATAGAAAGCTAAAGCTGGTTTACATTTTAGTACAGGATTCCAAAAGGTTAAAAGAACTTCAGAACCCAAAGGAATCAATTTCAAAATTTTGTAGGCTTTGTATTAGGTCAAATGGGGAGAAAAACTTAGAAGGAGTCCTATAGCCCTTAATGACATGGACCATATCATACAAGGTTACTTTCCGGTTTTCCAAGTAAGCCTAGACTGTGCATCAGGGTTGGCCACAGTTGAAGTGGATGTCTTGCTTGAGCATCCCCTCATCTTTCCAATCAACATAGTCCTAATGACTGAAAGCATGGGCCCCAGAGACCCCCTTGGAGGTCATCCCTAATTAGCCTTCAAAAGGCTGAAGTCTCACATCTTAAAAAGTCATGTGAATTTTTTCTACTCCGACATGAATATTTTCATGTTTGTTAGAAGTTTAGATTGTAAAATACTTAACATCTGGGCAAAGCATTTTCTAAAAAAGTTCCCTACCATGTCTATCCACTCATTCCATAAATATTCATCAGGTTCCGTTCCAGTTCTGGGACTGTATTAGTGATCAAGAGCTTCAAAGTTTCCTCTCATCAAAGAGAGAGAGAAAATAAACTAGTAAACAAAATAATAGTAATACGTGCCGTGAAGAAATAAAGCATAGAGATGGGACAGATAGTTTCTGGAGGGTAGTCTGACAAGGTGATCAGAGGAGGTGCTAGGCAGGAAGTGGCATTTGCAGTGAGATCAGAAGGATGAGGAACTCCAAAGAAGCCAGGCAGAGGGGCTTAAGGAATCTTAGTGCAGGGATCCTGAGGCAAGGATGAGCTCAGTCTGTTGAAGGAATATGAAGAAGGCCAGAATATACCAAGAAAGTGACAAGCGATAAGGATAGTCAGGGAGGCAGAAGACAGACAAGGCATCGCTTGCAGGTCGGGTCAGGAATCTGGATGTTATTCCAAGTGCAAAGTGAAGGCGCTTGAGGGTTTTCACACAGGGAATAACATGATTCCACTTTACATTTGGAAAAAATCATCTTGGCTGTTGTAATATTCCAGGATGAGACTAGATGGTAGAGGAGAGGGCAGAAAATGGCTGTGTTTTAGAGAAAGAGGACTTGCTGATGGATTTGATAATAAAAGTGAGGGGAAAGAACTGGGGATAATTCTCCTAGATTTACGCCCTGAGAAGTGGGGTGCTGGCACTGAGAGAGGAAAGAAACTGATGATTTTGTTTGTTGGAAGGGGTAATGGCGTGTTAAGAATCTCTACTGGATGTCTCAAGTTTGAGATCCGGGTAGCGAAGTCAAGAAGGCACCTGCAAGAATCTGGAGCTTATGAGAGACAGGACTGGAAATACAAAACCGGGAATAGTGAACGTAGAGAGCTGTGGAACTAGATGAGATGACGTGCACCATCAGAGCAGACTGGTGGAGAGAGGAGGGGAAGGCAAGAGAGGAGAAAAGAAGGGAGAGAAGCTGGAGGAATAGAATCAGTGATAAGCCCTTACCAGTTCGACATTTAGAAGTTAGTAGAGGAAGTCAGGCAAGAGTCTGTAAAGGAGAGGCCTGTGGGGCATGAGGGAAGTCGAGAGAAGCAAGGACTTGGGCAGTTAGGCCCAGGGATTCCAGTGTGGCTTAGCGGCCCAGTGCAATGAAGACAGGGATGTAGCCAGGGGTTTGGCTGCATGGAAGTTATCGACCACCTTGAAAGTTGCAGTTTCATGGAGGGGGAAGCAGAAGCCAGGCTGGGGTGGGTTGAAGAGTATGTGGGAGGAGATGCTTTCGAGACAGTGAGTATAGAACACGCTTTTGGAAAGGCTGAGTGTGAAGTAAACTGAGAAATGGGACGTTGTGACAAGGAGATGCTGTGGGATGAAGAAATGGGATGAAGGGTTTGATGTCATTCACAGAAGATACCAAAGGGTGTTTGTGTGACTGATGGGACTAGAAAGGGGGAGAAGCTGGCGATGCCGGAGAGCAGAGCTTCTGCAGGATTGAAATCTGAGAAAAGAGGGATGGGATCCAGTTGACCTACCTTCAGAAAATGAATCTAAAAGGTAAAATTAATAATGTTATATTCTGGGACTTCCCTGGTGGCACAGTGGATAAGAATCCTCCGGCCAATGCCGGTGACACTTAGTTCGCTCTCTGGTCCAGAAAGATTTCACATGCTCTGGGGCAACTACGTCCATGCACCACAACTATTGAGCCTGTGCTCTAGAGCCTGCGAGCCGCAGCTGCTGAGCCTGTGTGCCACGACCACCGAAGCCCCTGAGACGCCACGGCAGTGGGAAGCCCCCACTCTCCGCCCCCAGAGAATGCCCACGTGCAGCAATGGAGACGCGGCATGGCCAAAAACAAACAAAAATATAGCAGCGTGTACATGTAAAAAAAACTTTTTTATGATGTTTTACTCTTTAAGAAGATTTGTGCCATACCGTGGAAATTATCCCTCAATGAAGACAGCTAGCATTGTGTGTTATATCCATAAATCATATCTAATCCTGATTGTGGGATTCTAAGTGTGTGGTTTTTTTTTCTTTTCTGTATAGATTATCACTAGGTTGAGTTACTAGGGACTACACCTGAATCATTTGAGTTCTTCTTCTTCTCTTTCTGGTATTTCCATCAGGCAATGCATTTGCTAGAGTGAAAATTGGAGATTACCATTACTATGGCTACGGGACCAAGAAAGACTATCACACAGCAGCCACACACTACAGCATCGCAGCCGACAAGTACCACAGCGCACAAGCCATGTTCAACCTGGGCTACATGTACGAACACGGTTTGGGCATCACAAAGGTAATGGTGCTGGTAATCATCCAAACCTAGCGGCAATGGCTGCACCGGCAGGAAAATTTGTAAATGTTTCCCATTTCGTTGATGTCATCAATGGAGAGAAGACGTCGTCACATTTGCTGAGTCCCCCCACAGCCCAACACGTACTATGAGCCCTAACATAGGCTCCATAAAACCGGGTTTATTTTCTCCATGACGCCTTAGGACATAACTAACAAGTGGAAGAAATCTGGACTGCGTGTGGTGTGTGTGAGATAAGTCATGTCCGATTCTCTGTAATCCCATGGACTGTAGCCTGCCAGTCTCCTCTGTTCACGGAATTTTCCAGGCGAGAATCTAGTCTTGACCGATCTGATTCATAGTGAATTCATGCTTTTTCCAGCAACAGTAGTGGGCTCTACCCCCACTCCCTTCCACCTCCAGGCCTCTTTCCATTACTTTCCATTGACTCTGTAATAAGCTAAATGGGAAAAGAATTTGGAAAAGATTAGATACATGTATGAATCCATGATATGAATCACCTGAAACTAATACAACATTGTTAATCAACTGTACTCCAAAAAAATACAAATTTAAAAAAATCTGTACACCAATTCTCCAGCTCTCAGTAGTAAGGAAAAAGTGAGAGTGAGGTCCCAGTTGGATACTGGGAGGTGCTTTGATCCAGAAATGTCTTTTGAAACACCCGCTGCGTAGATGACACAGCGCTGAGAGCTCTAGGAGGCCCCAGAAGATGGATCTACATCCTTTAAAAGCTGCACTTGACTTGAGGAGATGAAACATATTCATTAAGAAGAGGGCTAAAACTATAAGGGAATATTGAGTAAATCCTTTAGTAGGTGTAATTAAGGCAGAAGATGGCATCGGGGTCTGACAGGGTGAGAAAGGTGTATTAAATATCAGTAATGAAAATAATAGCCAGGTGTTGGTGTATTGTGGGTACCACCTCATTTAAGTCACATTACCACTCAATGAGGTGCATCCTATCATTGGCCTCCATTTTTGCATCAGGAAACCACGGAGCAGGTTAAGTCACAGGACCGAGTTTGCAGGGCTCATTGGTGGTGGAACCAGAATTTGAACCCAGACCTATCTGACCCCACGTTTCTGGTGGGAAGAGCCGGCCCTGCATTAATGCATTTTCTATGCTTTCTTCTTCCTTCCAGTTGTGCTAGTAACTGGGGAGTATTGCAGGGAATTTCCTAGCTGACAGCCACTCCCGTGCACACTGCAGCAAGGGCTTCTCGTTCAGGTGCCCACAGGCCAGTGGGAGACATCCTTGCCTTTCTGTGCTCCCCCGCACCTGCCTTTTGCCTGATGACTCTTCATCTTCCCGGCACCCTAAGTCGTGGAAAGAATGTCAAATCCAGATGCAGTCTGTTATCCCTGTCCTTAGCAGGTGCAAGTTTCCGGTGTTTATAAAATGGGGGCAGAGGGGACGGACCGAATAGCTAAGTTGGTTGATTCTTCGGATGTTATCAAACCACATTCCCTCCCTCCCAGCTGTCATCCACATCTGTACAGCAGAACAGTGATACAAGGCCTGCCCCAGGCTTTAAGGATGAAACGAATACGCCTTTGTGAAAGGGCTTTGTCGAGAAATAGTGTGTGGAATGGCTGTTATGTAGATCAGAAGAGAACTTGAAGGATTGCTAAATCAGGCTTCAATAGGATTAAAGCTTTTGTTCCTCATTCCCCATGTAAAACTTAATCACATTGGTGAGAGGAGCATTGTCTGTATAGAGGATAAAGGTGACCCCACCCCGTGGGTTAGATTCAGATGAGCTCTCCTGCCCCCCTCCCTCCCTCCGTGAGTCAAGGAGGACTTGACCTGGCGACCTCACCGCGGAGAGGTCCTCTAGCCCTGATTCCCTGCAGCGGGGAGAGCGGCTCTGTCCGGACACAGGGTGGGCCGGCTGCACAGCCGGCCTGCCCCCTCAGGGGCTTCGGTTTTCCTCTGCGGAGCTACTGCTGGGCTCTCTCCTAGGCAGTTTCTTCACGATGTCAAATAACAGCTGTTGAGACAGACATTTCATCCATCTAGAAAAGACTTTGAAGTTTCTCTCTAGTCACATTTCTGTTCTTTTCAGTCAGGGTTCTTGTTAAATCACGGGTAGTTCATTTTGATCAGTCTCTCAGTCACACATACATTTTTTTCCTACAGAAAGTCTCCACATTTAACCAAAAAAAGGAAAAGCTGCGCTTAACCTCAGACCTGGACACAGAAATTTTAGATTCAGTTAATGAGGAGACATTGCTCTTTTGTCTTTATTAATTTATCTTGTTTAGTAATTAGTAAAATAATAACCAAGTACCCAGAGGCCAAGTTCAATTAATCTTGCTATCTTGCCATCAAATTAATGACGAGATATCACTTCTTCTAATTCTTAAAACAAATATGCGGATAATTAAAAGCCCAAAGCTTGTTCCAGGGATGTTTAATGAAAGCAAAGCAATTAGGAGAACAGGCTTTGATAGCACCCAAGTCATCAAGTTATTATGCCTGTCTTTAACAAGGCTCTTCATCATCCTTTGTGTTGCTTAAACCTCATGCAAACCAGTGGAAAAGATGAGTCTAACATTTTTAACAGGATTTATCAGAGAATCAAACAGGGTTTTGGTAAACTCTGTAGTTAAGCCTTCTGGAAGAAGAAAGGTACAAATCAACGCTTGGTAAATCAATGCAAAAATATGGGTTATTTTTCTCATCCTTCTTTAGGAGCAGATTTGGGGACTAGGGTGATATAGGTTAATCATCCTAATGGCTTCATTGAGAAACATCTCAACATCTCATTCTCCAATATCTGACTTCAAGTTAAGCTCGCTCGACTTAAACTGTCTGTTCTTTTGTCCTTATCCTGGTTCAGGCCAAAGTTTCTGTTTGTTGTAAAGGCTTCTCGGGGGCCTCTCATTCTAGCGTTCTTCCTGGAACTAACTGTATGGCAGAGAAAGCTCTGTCCGCGGGAGATGTGTAATCGCCGATGGAGGAGATACTTGCTGCTGGGATATGGCTCTTAGTCTGAGACTGCACTTCCCAGCTCCCATCACATCCATGTGACTACTCTTCACTGAAGGAATGGATGTGAAAGGGAAGAGTGTCATTTCTGGGCCAAGGCTGCTAAGAAGATGGAGCTTCTCCCAGAGGCTGGAGCACAGAACCACCCCAGGAAAATTTACCACCAGCCAGTAACACCCACAACGGACGGCTGAATGTGTTACACCACTGAAACGAGGGGGTTTGTTTGTTACAGATGTCAGCATCACTTCGGTTAACGTACATACAGCTAGCAAAGCCCCACCAGGTTATTCTTTATGCTTTAACAGTATAACTCCGGTATTGTTACTCTGCCACTTAACTTCCCCCAAAGCATGCGTGCACGCGCACACACACACAAGGATATAAATATGAGCAAATGCAAAAATAAAAAAGAATCTCACTGACTTTCTATTGCCTAATGAAGTCCAGACTTCTTACCCTAGCATTCAAAACCCTCCTTGACCTACCCTGCCTTGGTAATAATGGCTGGATGAGCCACTATTTCCCTATATGTCTTCTAGGCTGCTTTTTCTTTCCCCCATGCCCTTAAACTGCACTCTCCTGACTTTAGGTCATATCACCCCATTTGCTGGAATGATCTCCTCTCACATTTTTGTCCATTGAAGACCAATCCGTTTTTCAAAGAATAGCTCCAATATCATCTCCTCTGTGAATCCTTTGATGAATCCCTAGATTTAAAAGACATCTGATTCTAAACTTCTGTGGTACCATGCCTTGCTTTTCTTTTTTTTTTCTTTTTTCTTTTTTTTACATTTATTTTTATTAGTTGGAGGCTAATTACTTTACAATATTGTAGTGGGTTTTGTCATACACTGACATGAATCAGCCATGGATTTACATGTATTCCCCATCCTGATCCCCCCGCCACCTCCCTCTCTACCCAATCCCTCTGAGTCTTCCCCATGCCTTGCTTTTCTTCATTCATTTACTTACTCGGATATTTATCAAGTTCTTTTTTTGTGTCCAGAAACACTGCGTGTGATTCTGGGGATATAAGAACAAGGCCTCCTTCAAAGGGTTCACAGTGCGCTCTGAAGAGCCATATCCATAATGATGGTGGAAGTGCAAAACAGTGTGTGTGCACACAGGAGAGAGTGAGGGAATGAGAGTCACTCAGTCGTGTCCCACTCTCTGCGACCCCAGGGACTGTAGCCTGCCAGGCTCCTTTGTCCAGGCAAGAATACTGGAGTGAGTAGCCATTTCCTTCTCCAGGGGATCTTCCCAACCCAGGGATCAAACCTGGGTCTCCCTCATTGCAGGCAGACTCTTTCCAGTCTGAGCCACCAGAGAAGCCTACTACTAAGAGACATTTCCAAGTATAAAGACAGGTCAACTTAAAAAGTATCAGCAGATACATGCTTGACTTTATCTTATAATCTATCGACAATACATTAGAATATGTAATGGATCCATACACTTTTTCCAAAGGAATACCTGAGACAGAAGTAGCAATAAAGTTATACATGACAATCATCAATCAGATGAAATAATTTAGGTGAAGCTTATCTCTCTTGAAGAGATGGGGACTGGGCAACTGGTCAGGAAGGAAATATAATGTGCTTTTAACTTTGTATGAAAAATAATGTTCATTTCCATGTTGCTTTTGAACTGTGGTATTGGAGAAGACTCTTGAGAGTCCCTTGGACTGCAGGGAGATCCAACCAGTCCATCCTAAAGGAGATCAGTCCTGGGTATTCATTGGAAGGACTGATGTTGAAGCTGAAGCTCCAATACTTTGGCCACCTCATGCGAAGAGCCGACTCATTTGAAAAGACCCTGATGCTGGGAAAGACTGAAGGCAGGAGAAGGGGTGACAGAGATGGTTGAATGGCATCACCGACTTGATGGACATGAGTTTGGGTGAACTCCGGGAGTTGGTAATGGACAGGGAGGCCTGGTGTGCTGTGGTTCATGGGGTCACAAAGGGTCAGACACGACTGAGCGACTGAACAGAAATGAACTGAATCATGTTGCTGAACATAGTTCTCTTTTTGCAAAATAAATCCTCTACTTCAAATTACTGTCCGAATGTTTTAAGAAAGGTTATGACTCTTTCTAAAAGATGTATATTTTGTCCTGTCATATTTCTGAGAGGGCCATTTTAATATCTAACTTTAACTTGGCTTTTCCAGAAAATAACTCTGTTCTGGTGTTTAAAGCTTCAGCTCTAACACTCCATAGTTGGTCAGACCAGACAAATGAGAAATAAAAATGCCTCATGCCATAAATACTTCTATTTTTGACAGATCTATTTGTGGTTTATTCAGTAGATGTGGTTTTGTTTTACCTGCAGAAACCAAAAAACTGTTATCTTGTATGTCTAACTATAATATATTGAAATTCATTTCCAAAGGCTAATTTCTTCTCACTTTTTGTCTTAATTTGGATAGATTTTCTTGTCAATATCTTAAAACATATATGCTTTCTTCCATTTTAAAGAATATCCATCAAAACAACAACAACAAAAATAGCGAAAAAAAACCCCAAAATAAAAATAGTTTCATGTGTTTCTTACTCTCTCTGTCAAAAAAACATTTTAGAACAGAATCTGACAGTACGAGTCCTCAGCCTGAATCAATAGTGTTTTATTTTACAAACCTGTAAAATCTCAGCTCTGCCACTTATAAGTCATATGAATTTGGATAAGTAACTTAAGCTCTCTGTGTCTCAGTTTTTTCATCTTCAAAATGGGGTTAATATCATCTGCCCTAGAGCATTATCATAGGGTTTAAATGACACCACAATAGAGATGGCTGTTACACAGTAAATATTTATTTAATAAGTATTAGCCATTATTATCAGAGAAGGCAATGGCACCCCACTCCAGTACTCTTGCCTGGAAAATCCCATGGACAGAGGAGCCTGGTAGGCTGCAGTCCATGGGGTCACTAAGAGTCGGACATGACTGAGTGACTTCACTTTCACTTTTCACTTTTCACTTTCATACATTGGAAAAGGAAATGGCAACCCACTCCAGTGTTCTTGCCTGGAGAGTCCCAGGGATGGGGGAGCCTGGTGGCTGCTGTCTGTGGGGTTGCACAGAGTCAGACACGACTGAAGTGACTTAGCAGCAGCAGCAGCAGCCATTATTATGCAATACTGTGCAACCATTAAAAATAAAAATCTTATAGACTAATGAAATATCTTAGAATGTGGTATATTGCTTGAAATATATTGTTAGCTTAAGAAAACAGAAGACAAAGTATACACACTGAAAAATTCCTAAATTAAAAATATGTATATATGAATATAAAAACACTGAAATGCCAGTAGGATGTGTGTGGAATATCAGTAGTTACCTCTGTACAGTGAGATTGTGGGTGTTTTCCCCTCATTTGTTCACCTCTATATTTTCAAAGTTTCCACCAATTTAACATATTTATAATAAGAAAATAAGAATGGATTATTAAAGAAACTATCTCTGTCCCAGTATAAGAAATTTTTGATGACACCCAAAGATTCTGGGCTGGAAAGCCCCTGCATCATGTGATTGAACAATTTTCATAAATCAGATACTTTATTGCTGGAGAATTCTGTATCTTTGACTTGTGAGCAACTTTTGAACATGTGAGCATTGAACAGGATTTCAGCACACCTGACATTATAGTCAGAAACATGTAAGAAGTCTATAGCTCGGTTTACATAATCTCCTAATCGGTGAATTTAAAGCAAAATAAACTCAAATATACCACAGAAAAGTTAAACGTAAGTGGACTAGATGTGTAATGGACGTATTTAATGAACCTTGGGAATCACCAAAGCACTGTTTATCAAGGGGAATTTTTGTGTGGAAATGATTTTGATTTTTTTTTTTTTTAACCAAATAAGATCAAAGAACAAGGAGTCTTTTCCAGGGTCTAGTAATAAAATTTTCTTTCTATGAGTTGCCTTAATTAGCCAGAAATGTTCAGGATTTTCTTTCTCTGGTAATTTTAAAGAAAGACTTTCCTATCCCATCCCACCCACTCTGCTAATGGTGTGGCCGCCTTGGCCAGGAGCCAGCTCATCCCACTTGAATGGTACTTCTCTGCTATTTTTTATTATAAGCCAAGCGATT
Source organism: Cervus elaphus (assembly GCF_910594005.1). Classification (NCBI taxonomy): domain Eukaryota; kingdom Metazoa; phylum Chordata; class Mammalia; order Artiodactyla; family Cervidae; genus Cervus; species Cervus elaphus. Next base: position 7,299,090 of record NC_057837.1, on the reverse strand, counting down.
GAATTGTTATAGTTGTGCCCCAAGAAATGAATTAATAACTCTTGCTGGCTTCAAATAAGAAGGAATGCCTGAGATATTGACACAGGCTGCCTTTTTCTGAACATCGCATATTCAAGTTAATATGCCTGTCACGTGTGGGGGTGACACCACTGTTATCATCTGTAGGGTGTTTTCAAATGAACAGCCATTGAATTTGTTGGAATTAGAGACACAAATTAGAGTTTTTACAACATCCATTTTCTCTGTTGCCAGAAAGATTTGTTCTGAACAGTCTCCTGAATTTTAAGTATTTTAAGCAGGCTTTATTCCTCTTTCTCAAACATGAATTTACCAGTCCACAAAACTTTGGAAAAATTTAAGAAATGGCAAGCAGAACACAGCCGAGAGGACACCACCCAAGAAATGTGTTTAGCCGAGGCTTCAGGATTCACAACTATTAAGGCCTGTGTAACGGAAGTCTGGGAGATGGAGGGGAGAGACATGCAGGATGACTACAGTTTGTGAAAAATTCTTCTCCTTCCCCTTCTTTTGAAAATAATCCACAGGCATCCAAGCAGAGGAGATCTTTAAAAGCAATTCTACTTAGCCTTCTCATTATTCTGTTTGGGGAAACAAAACAACTATAAAGCAAGCGAAAAACAAGCCGTAAGTAGGTGAAAATGAAAGAGAAACACATTTTGATCTGCCATGGCATAATTTAATAGGAAAAAATGTTCCTAAAAATATGTCATTTATGGAATCAAATTCCAGCCTGAGAGCCAAAGTAGTTTATTCACTCATTTCTCATTTATTCACTCATTTGATGTGTTATTAAAGACTTACCATGTACTCGGCACTTCATTAGGCACTGGGAATTCAGGGGCAAACAGGCAGTTCAAACCCTTGTCTTCAAGGATCTGGAGACAATGAATTAACACATCCGATACCTTCAAGTATAATAAGTACATGAAGAAAAGTAGGAACTTTAAATGCTTACCACTATCTGTATTGCCATTTGTTTTGGGAGCTGTATTGTTAACGTCTGTTCTCCTGCCCCTTTAATTGGAATCATAGATCTGGTTCAGTGAAACCAAGAAAGCTCTTTGGAGACTGTGTTGATTTTCTATGGCTGCTGTAACAAATTACCACAAACTCAATGCCTTAAAATCACACACATTTATCTCACTGTTTCTGTAGATGAGAAGTCTAGGTGAGCTTGACTGGGCCCTCTGCATAGGGTCTGCAAACTTGAAATCAAAGCTGTGGTCCTTACGGAGGGAAGAATCTGCTTCCAAACTTGTTCAGATCATTGTCCAAATTCAGTTTCTTGTGTTTATATGACTGGTGGCCCCATATTCCTTGCTGGCTGTCCTCATTCCTTCTCCTGTCCAGGGGTCCCTTCCAGCAACAGGAAGTTGAGTCCTTCCCATGCCTAGAACCTCTGACTTCTCCTCTGCCACATCTCTCTGCCTTTCTCTTCTGCTCTGTGAGAAAACTCAGTGGGTTAAGGGTTCAAATGATTACACTGAGCCCACCAGGTCCTTCAGGACAATCTCCCTACCTTAACGTTTGAAACCTTATTTACATCTGCAAAATTTGCTCTGCCATTGTAACATAACATTTTTTTAACATTCATGTAAAAAAAATTTTAATAGACTTTAGCAATCTTGTTATTATGTTTTATCTTTTTAAAATTATTTGCATCTTAGTTGCAATATGCGAACTCTTAGTTGCAACGTGTGGGATCAAGTTCCCCAGCCAGGGGTTGAACGGAGGCCCCCTGTGTTGGGAGCTCCAAGTTGAGTCTTAGTACTGGACCACCAGGGAAGCCCCTATTAATAGGTTCCAAGGATTAAGGCATGAACATCCTGGGGTAGGGGGTAGTGGGGGAAGCATTCAGACCTACCAAAGATAAATTTCAAACAGTGGCTTTCACTTAATTATGCCTAAAGAATCTGTGCTTAATAAGTATGGGCTGTTCTTCTATTTCCAGGACATTCACTTGGCCAGGAGATTATACGACATGGCTGCTCAAACAAGTCCAGACGCTCACATACCAGTGTTCTTGGCCCTCATGAAATTGCAAACTGTGCATTTGCTCCAAGATATCCTGTTTTTTAATGTAAGTTTGTCTCAAATAGGTCCCAAATCTCTGGAAACTCCAACGAGCAACTCTTGGGCAGAGGGATGAGGGGGAGATGATGTTCTGAATAAAGTGGGAGGCTTGGGTTTATTTTTGACAGAATGTCTCTTGCCTGCAGTTTACAAGGAGATGGAAATGGATGACATTGGACAACACCATTGGACCATACTGGGATTTATTTGTGATTGGCCTAATTGTTGCTGTGCTGATCTTCTTGCTTAAAAATCGCTATGGGTAGGATCTGGACCATAGAAAAACCTGCTCATGGGAACCAGTCCACTTCAAGTTATCTTCACTAAATAAAAAACTTCCCCATCAGACTCAGGAGCCTGCTGCTGACTTCTTATACAGGCCTTGAGGGAAAATGGACAAAGACTGGGACCTGTCCTCTAAGAAACCATTTCAGACCTCCTGCTTAGCTGAGATGACTCCTTGTGGGGAGAGGTTTGTTGGAGACTCATCAGCTAAGATTCCCTTACAGACTTCTCGTCTTGGAGCGCTCCAGTCCCACGTGTTAGTCGCTCAGTCATGCCCGACTCTTTGGGACACCATGGACTGCAGCCCATCAGGCTCCTCGGTCCATGGGATTTTCCAGGCAAGGATATTGGAGTGGCTTGCCATTTCCTTCTCCAGGCTCTAGTCCTGAGTTAGGGATAAAGACCACCCATTTTCATGTGGTTGTGACAACCTGTCCCCTTTTGAGAGGACAAATGGGTTTCTCGGCCCCTACAGACATACTGAACTTGGGAGAAGGGAGAGTTTGGGAAGGGCAAGAACACAGATCCCTCAGAATTTGAGAAAGGGAAAAATTACAAACAGATCTTATCTTGAGGGAATGACCTGGTGAACCACAGTCTATCTCTGATGAGCCAAAGTTCCTCATGGCAGTGCTGTGCCCGGGGACTGACTCAGCCTCCTCACCGGGGTCCTTCTGTCTGAGCTCCCTTCGCAGCCGTGTACTGAACAGCTCCATCTGGGGCCTGTCCAGCATTGCATCCCTCTCTTCCAGTCCTCACTGGAACCCTGGGCACTCCCCTTCGGAGGACTCACAGTGGGTAACGGTACAAGCCTCCAAGAACAGAAGGTAAAGGGCCTGGCTCTTGTCCCCCTGATGGATGAGGCAGGGCTGGGGCCCAGGGCTGGGGCAGTGGGGAGGAGACAGGTGCAGGAGATCCACGACTGAAGTCAAGGGCCAGGTTGAAATCTCACCCTCACTGAGCCTCGGTTTCCTGACCTGCAAAATGAAAAAATCGATCTTTTCATCTTTTTCCCTTGGGATAAAGCTACCCACTCCAGTATTCTGGCCTGGAGAAACCCATGGACTGTCCATGGGGTTGCCAAGAGTCGGACACGACTGAATGACTTTTTCAAGATCTTAGAGAGCTGGTATGAAGATTAATGGGATAATGCATGTAAAGGAATTATCCCAGGGTCTGGCATCTAGAATGAATTTCCATAAATGGCAACTTTTAATATTCTCTAAAAGCTCATGGCAGATTGGTTGAAACATGGGGACAGTTGAGGTGATAACAGTCAGTGTGGTTTCAGTACCCAGAGGTTAGTTCTCCAGCCAAAATGCTGGGTGTTTAGGCAGGAAAAGATTGTACTTGACTACTTGAAAACCCAAACTAGGGACAGGAAGAGAGTTAATTGACAATGTGTATCGTAACCAGAAAGGAGAGTGAAATGGATTTGGAACCAAACACCCTGTGTTTGAGGTCCAGCTTTGTCCCTTAGTAGCTCTGTGACTTTGGGCATAGTTTCTCCAAACCTCAATCTTTCCTCCATCAAATGGGGTTAATTCCTACCTGACTGGAGATTTGTGAGATTTCAATAAGCCTAACTTCACAGATGGGGAAACAGTGGAAACAATGGCTGACTTTATTTTTTTGGGCTCCAAAATCATTGCAGATGGTGACTGCAGCCATGAAATTAAAAGACGCTTACTCCTTGGGAGGAAAGTTATGACCAACCTAGACAGCATATTAAAAGGCAGATACATTACTTTGCCAACAAAGGTCCATCTAGTCAAGGCTATGATTTTTCCAGTAGACGTGTATGGATGTGAGAGTTGGACTGTAAAGAAAGCTGAGCGCCAAAAAATTGATGCTTTTGAACTGTGGTGTTGGAGAAGACTCTTGAGAGTCCCTTGGACTGCAAGGAGATCCAACCAGCCCATCCTAAAGGAGATCAGTCCTGGGTGTTCACTGGAAGGACTGATGCTGAAGCTGAAGCTCCAATACTTTGGCCACCTGATGAGAAGAACTGACTCATTTGAAAAGACCCTGATGCTGGGAAAGATTGAGGGCAGGAAGAGAAGGGGATGACAGAGGATGAGATGATTAGATGGCATCACTGATGCAATGGACGTGGGTTTGGGTGGACTCCAGGAGTTAGTGATGGACAGGGAGGCCTGGTGTGCTGTGGTTCATGGGGTTGCAAAGAGTAGGACACGACTGAGTGACTGAACTGAACTGAACTTCACAGATGCTTTGTAAACACTGTATATCCACATGCCAGCCACAGTCTTTCTTTGGCTATTAACTATCCAGGCCTGTCTGAGGTCCAAGTATTTAGAATTTCCTGCACACAATCCTTGACTTCCTAGAGAGTTCCATTTCCAAAGGACAATAAAAGCCCAATTTACACATGTGAAAGGAAGGAGCAGGCAACATCGAAACCTCAGGTCAGGGCCTAATGCATACGCTGGCCGTGCAGTTCTATCTGACAGGTGTCTGGAATGCAGCACATCACATTGGGATAAATGCAGAGGGGAGTGTAGAGTCGGTGAGCCCTGGCTCCAGGACCAGGTGAAGAGTGAGCTCCTTCGAGGTAAAGCCTGTGAGAACAGCTGCAGGTGGGGCAGAAAGGGAGACGGCGGTGTGCTGTGTCGAGGGGAGCACTGCCTGAAACCTAGGAGCGGGGCCAGGGTGAGCTCATCACTTCCCTGTTTCAGCTCGTTGCTCCAAGTGAACACGAGCCAAAGGCTCTGAGAGCAAGCGTGGTTCAGGGTGTCTGACTCATTCAGACGTCTGTTTCTGGGCTTCTCCTCCCGAGCCGGGGCTGTAGCAGCTCCCTCGCCCACACCTGGGCGGCCTCGTGGTGATTGATCACCACACACTTTCACACAGAGCCTTCCCGCACGTGTCTCAGTCAGAGGACTTCTGGTAGCAGGAAAATAGCGGTGTCAGCTTCCCTGAGGTCCGCGGCCAGTCCAGCTGCACGTGAGCCCTGTGAGGGTGCGGGGTGGGCCTTCTCGTCTCTGAGTACCCAGGGCTCCACCTACGGAAGGTCCTCAGCCAGCACTGGGTGACCAACTGGTCCACACCCGCCTTCCTCACCCCAGCCCGGGCCAGCTCACCCCCTTCTCTCAGCACAAGCCTGTCACGAAGTGCACAGTGACTCACGTTTTTACACCCAGCACAGCAGCTGGTCCTTCAGTTCCCAGCTACAACACAAGGGAGGTTACAGTGGAGTTTATCTGTGATTCACACAGTTTTCTCACCTTAGGAAAGCTGATGCTCTATAACTTTTAAAACTCCCAAGGCTGAATTAAACAAAAATCTCTGCGGGTGGGAGCCAGGCAGCAGAGCCTGGGTCGAGGTCTACTGTAACCCACAACACGGAAGTGTGCTATAAACGATTCCGTGTAAGGCGGTGACTCTGGGTTTCGCTAGACTCGGTGCTTGGATGGAGAGCTGTGCTGGGGACATTCACAAATGCGCCTCCGGCCAGGTGGGGGCGATGGCTGGGCCTTGGCTCTGCTGGGGTTGCGTGAATGACCAGGCCTGCCTCAGGTGGCTGGACAAGACTCTGGAACATCTTCGTTCCAAGCCTGTCTCTCCAGGGCCGGCTAGTGACCTCAGGCAAATGAGTCTCTCTATGGGACTCAGTTTCCTCAACTGCAAACTAAGAAAGATTTCTCTAATGTCTTACAGCTCCAAAGTTTTATAATTCCAATCCAGACTCTCAATATAACATTAAGATCTATATCAGAAAATGTCTTAAAATCTTTCCATGTATGGCAAGAATGATTTTTTAGGTTGTTTTAGCTTTTTTTTTTTTCCTGCCACCTAATTAATTTCATTCAGCATTTGTGCATGTGTTTTGATATGGAAACATTATTTTGTGGTGTGTGCTTGTGTGAAATGATTTATCCTAATTTGTGTTTTATTAATTAGAAAATAATTTCTAGGTGAAGATAAAGTGCCTCTGAAAAAAAGGAATGTTCACTCTTCACCTGATAGAATATTAGGGCAAATCTCTTATATTTCAGGTTTGGATTTTACCATAGATGCAAAACAGCTGTCTGAGGGCCTATGACATTCTTTTTTAAAAAAGGAATAATGACTTTAAGCAGTATCTGTTTATTAATCAGTCTTTTTGTATGAGCAAGAGGAAATTTTATGTAAGACAAATGGTAAGCTAGCATCGTAATAGCAGTCAATAATTTGTTCTTGAAAGCTTCTCTAAAATTCATTCTGTCTGGGATAATAATAGCCAACATATCATGCTTATAATGTGCCAGGCACTGTTCTAACTGAATGTGTTATTAACTCATTAGATCTTTACAACTACCTTTCCTGGAGGATAATGTATCATCTTCCGTCTTTTCCAGAAGAGGAAACTGGGGTCAAGTAACTTGTCGAAGGCCACACAGCCAGAACAACCAGGTCCAGAGTCTGTGCTTTTAATCCCCACACTGGACTGCCTTGAGAAAGTTCATAAACAACTCTTGCAAGTGACTGCATTCTCATAGCTGATCATAAGTTTTCCTGCAACTATTCAAATTATTCAAAAAGCCTTCACAATGCCAGGAGTTGTGCTAGGCTGTATTTCCCCAAACATGTTCACAGTCTTGCAGGGTACCCCTTGATAAAGGGGTTATTGGGTCATTAAGTCTGGAAGATGCCATAAAGTATAGCCTTCTGTGGGGCTTCCCAGGTGGCACTAGCGGTAAAGAACCTACCAGCCAATGCAGGAGACATAAGAGACCTGGGTTTGATCCCTGGGTTAGGCAGATCCCCTGGAGGGGGAAATGGCAACCCACTCCAGTATTCTTGCCTGGAGAATCCCAAGAACAGGGGAGCCTGGTGGGCTACTGTCCATAGGGTCGCAAAGAGTTGGACATGACTGAAGTGACTTACCAGGCATGCATACATAGCCTCTTGTGGGAGATTCACAACAATGTGGGCATAGTAAAGACTCTGAAGCATCTTACAGGAAAAATACCCACTGAATCTTGTGTGACTCAGCTTTTCCAACCATATTACCTCTGGAAACTCTTCCTCTCCCCCCTGTTCCAACCCTTATCTTCTTTTGTAGGACCTAGTAACACTGTAATTTGAGGGCTATTGCACTGCACATGTAAGTCATCTTATTAGCTTGGTTTCCAAGCTTGGCGCTTATTCTCTGCTGGGCATCATACAATCTAAGAATGGTGCATGTCAGCAGGTGAGTAACCAACACAAGATAAGCTGGTTAGTGATGGATTCGACAGGCAGGTCTGATTTCAGAATTCATGCTGATCACTCTCCTAGGCCCCCCGGTATCTAATGACAGCCGGATATCTTGTCTGAACCAGAGACTATCATCCCCAGTCATCCTGATGCGGGCCTTGCTGTGACCTCACATCAGGGTCTTATTTTCCAGCACCAAGCCCTTCCCTGTTCCCAGTTCACCTGGCCCCTGAAATCTGAATCCCCCTGCTCTGCGAGATACTCAGACACCACTGGAACCCCAACCAAGGAGCTGATCCCTGAAGTTTGAAGCTGAACTTGCCTGGTGCCCCCACTGTCTGTATTTCCAGGGTCCCGTTGCCTCTTGTGCTCATGGGGATCCCCCTGTTGTCTGCCTGGCAGCGAGTCCATCTGGACCATCTCCGTGGCTGATGAACCCTGATTATAGCAGCGCCACTGCTTAAAGGGTTGAACACTTAGCTGAAAGGCAGAAGTTGTAGACAAAGAACATCAAATAAAGGGCTAACGGAGATGGAACTCAGAGAAGTTCAGGATGGCCCAGGAGAAGAAGGCAGGATGAAGTTGAACTGGATGAAAGCGAGTTTAGAGTGGAAGGGCCCCGGAAGAGTTTGAAGGGCAGGGGGTCCTACAGGGGCGGATTCCAGTGCAGGACTGGGCATGTGTTGGAGACGGAGGAGGTTCCAAGACGCTGGCTGACACATACTACACTTAAAAGGGGAGAAGAGATGTAGAGAAAAATGACTGGGACATCACACAGAAGGCTCCGACCCCCAAAAGAAGACAGTGTGATAAAATTAAACGCTTCGTCCCATACAAAACCAAAGTCACATTGGCTCTTCCATGCATGTGACCTTGGGGAAGTCATCACAGCCTCTCTGAACCTGTTTCCTCATCTGAAATATGGGGCAATGGTACTAGCATCTACCTGCCAGAGAGCTGAGGAAATGAAAAGAGAATTGAGCATGCTTATCAGAGCCTCAGCACATTGCCTGGCAGAGGCGTAATACACTCTGGTTTAAAAGGAGGGCTCTGCCAACCCATGGCACCTTGGTATGAGTTAAATGAAGCTGTTTTTGTTGAGAAGTTAAGCTGGCTTCAGTTGAAATCCAAGTTAACGTTGAAAAGACAAGTCCCCAACCGTCAACATGAAGACTGAGAAACTGCAAGGGCGAGAGGGCGATCCTGACTCCTCCTGTCTTGGGCCCCAGGTCCTCAACCAAGCTGAACGTTTCTGAGCTCACCCTGCTAGAGAGGGCTCACAGCCATCTTCCCACCATAATGACGATGCCTCCTGCTCCCCTCAGGGACGGGAATCCTTATGGCTTGGACTCTCAACCAATAGGAGGAACGTGGAAAAAAATATTGTTTGAAGAATCCCCTCAGGGACTTGGGAGGCAGGCCTGTGGCCTCCCTTGAGATTCAGAGCCAGACCTTTATTCCACAGGTGAACATCCTGAGGTCAGAGATGCTGCTGGCCCACGTGTCAGGAACCAGAACACCAGGACCAAAGCCAGACCCCCGGCTTCCACTCCCTGCCCTTCCCTCCACTTCCTGTTTCTTGGCAAGGCTATCAAGTCCTCCTCTGGAATTCTCCTCCTCCCCTCCTCCCACTCCCAGTCTCAGCACAGGTTCCTGACCCTGGGGCCTGGAGCCACTCCTGATTCTTGTTCTGCAGGCCTGGCTCTGACACAGCCAGCACTGGGGGTCCTAAGCACCCGCACGAGACTCGACAAGAATTCCAGAGATGGGTCAGACTGCGTTCGGACTACACACAGTTTATCTTTGCCTGGTTTTGGCAAAGGCCAGCCAAGACCAAGACAACTAAGATCATGGCATCCGGTCCCATCACTTCATGGCAAATAGATGGAGAAGCAGTGGAAACAGTGGCTGACTTTATTTTTGGGGGCTCCAAAATCACTGCAGATGGTGACTGCAGCCATGAAATTAAAAGACCCTTACTCCTTGGATGAAAATTTATGACCAACATAGCATATTAAAAAGCAGAGACATTACTTTGCCAACAAAGGTCCATATAGTCAAGGCTATGGTTTTTCCAGTGGTCATGTATGGATGTGAAAGTTGGACTATAATGAAAGCTGAGCACCAAAGAATTGATGCTTTTGAACTGTGGTGTTGGAGAAGACTCTTGAGAGTCACTTGGACTGCAAGGAGGTCCAACCAGCCCATCCTAAAGGAAATCAGTCTTGAATATTCATTGAAAGGACTGATGCTGAAGCTGAAGCTCCAATACTTTGGCTACCTGATGCGAAGAGCTGACTCATTTGAAAAGATCCTGATGCTGGGAAAGATTGAGAGCAGGAGGAGAAGGGGATGACAGAGGATGAGATGGTTGGATGGCATCATGGACTCAATGGACAGGAGTTTGGGTAGACTCCGGGAGTTGGTGATAGACAGGGAGGCCTGGCATGCTGCAGTCCATGGGGTCACAGAGTCGGACATGACCGAGCAACTGAACTGAGCTGAACCATTTCCACAGAATTGTGCTCACCTGAGAGCCTATAACAAACCCACAGCATCAACAGCCCATCCTGATAACAAGCCGTGAGCAACTCAACAGCTGAGGCAGGAGGGACTGAGAAAACCACGGCTGCCGTCGCCTCACTGAACTCCCAAGGCCAGAGCCGCCTCACACTCTCTTGTTCATTATGGACTCACCCCATCAGGTTGCTAGAAAACTGATCCCAGGACAGTATTCCTAGGAAATAAAAGTTGAAGCCTACTAAATTTCCAAGCTAAATTTGAAGCCCAGTCACCTTGGGAGGTTAGTTCTACTTCCAGATACCATGGACTCAAACCTCAAGGTAAGCACAGCTCAGGCCCAGGTTTCCCTGAGGACAAAGGTAATGTAGTTTATGCTGACTTTACACAATTTCAAATAAGCAGGCTATGTTCTATGCTTTAAGGAACATCGTGGCACACCCTGGGCATCTCCAAAGACAGCATATTAGTTACCCGCCACTGCCTTAACGTATAACTCCACACACTGACAGTTATCTGTTTGTGAGGATCAGGAATTTGGGAGTGGCTTAGCTGGCTGGTTCTGAGTCTGTCATGAGGCTGCCATCAAGGTGTCACCTGGGAGTCTGAATGGGGTGGAAGATGTCTTCCGAGTTGGCTCACTTGCTGGCAGATCTGAGTCCTCTCCAAGCGCTGGTCGATGTCCCCATGAATGGCACTGGTCTCCCAGGGAAGGGATCCCAGACATGGCGAGGAGGAAGCAGGGCCTCTGACTGCCTCCTCAGAGGGACACACAGCACTGCCATACTCTATTTGTTGGAAGAGAATCCCTGAATTCAACCCAAACTCACAGGGAGGAGGATGATGCTCCACCTCTCGGAGGAAAGGGTATTGAAGAATCTGCAGGCAGATTTTAAAACCACACAGACACAAAGCACTATTTCCCTATTTGTTAACAGCAGTACCTTCTGTTATTTTCAAATTAATTTTTTTAAAGCAGCAAGATAAACACCTATCAAGTTTCCAGGCAGAGAATTAAAGTACACCAACTTGTGGAAGCTCAGTGGTAAAGAATCCACCTGCCAATGCAGAAGTGGATTTGATCCCTGAATCGGGAAGATCCCCTGGAGAAGGAAATGGCAACTCACTCCAGTATCCTTGCCTGGAAAATCCCATGGACAGAAGAGCCTGGAGGGCTACAGTCCATGGGTCGCAGAGTTAGCTACACAATAACATTTGTGAAAAATAATCTGTTTATTAGCTTTCTAAACTAATAAACTTCATATTACTAACAACCACAATAACAACCAGCCCACCTTGAGACCCCCTCTATTAAAAAAATGCTCAAAACATTTCTTAGGCAAGAGGCTAAAATAATAATTTATGAAGAAATAAAATATAACTACTATGCCAACTATACCTTTCCCCAAATATCTTTTTTTACATGTTCATTTCTTTCTTATGCAGAAGCCAACTGATGGTTAAATAGCTAATTTTATCCTTATTTAAGGGATATATACTGAGTTATAAAAATTATGTCTTCAGTATAATGTGAGTCACTCAGTCATGTCTGGCTCTTTGCAACCCTATGGACTGTAGCCCGCCAGGCTCCTGTCTATGGAATTCTCCAGGCAAGAATACTGGAGTGGGTAGCCATTCCCTTCTCCAGAGGGCCTTCCCACCCAGGGATTGAACTCAGGTCTCCCGCATTGCAGGCAGATTCTTTACCATCCAAGCCACCAGATGTTTGTCTTTCGTAAGGGCTGTACTGTAACTGTTTCCACCTAGTGGATAAACATGGTACTAAAAGGGTATGAAAAACAAAACTGGCTTCATAGCTACTTCATGAGATGCATCTTTCTGTAGTTATAACTTTTTACATTCATATAGACTTGAGGGTCTATGGGTAGCTTCCATCTCAACAAATCCTGCAGAAATCCTTTGTTTTCAAAATATTTTTTTTTCTCATGTATGCTAGCCACTTCTGGAATTCTCTAGGCTAACAACCTGGTATACTGCTAAGAACCAAGAAATAATCCAGAAAGTCTCGCAGGAGCAAACAGGTGTCCCAGGTCCACACCCCGAGAGCCCTGTTGGAGTGACAACTAAGTGCAGAGAAGAGTCGGGAGCCTGGCTCGTGGGCCTCAGCGGGGATTTGTTGAGGGAACCAATAAAGCCCATGCATTTTATTCCAAAGGGGAGTCCTTCTTGTAGAACCCCCTTCCTCTTTCCTACCTTAAACACTGTCCTCAAAACTTCCAATCTAAACTCTAATCTTACACATCAGAAAAGGCAAGAAAAACTGAGCCAGCAAGTTCATTTCTGTCAGGCTACTGAGATTGACAGCAAGCAAGAAAAGTGCAGGGAAAGAGACAAACCACATTTTTCTTAGGGTCAGTTATAAAGACAAAAAGTTACAAAGTTATTAAGAAAAAAGTTATAAAGAAATGCTTATGTTCCTGTACACTGTTTAAGAATGAAACGTATTTTGGAAATACGTCTAATAAGACATTTTTAAAAGTTTTGTGGAAAAAAAAAAAAAAAAAGTTTTGTGACCTAAAAGGATGTCCTTAATCATTTGGAAAACATAGCTATTCAGAAAAATGTATTTTCTGAGTGTTCCAAACAATTAAACCTTAATAGATATTTCAAGCAGACATGAACTAAAAAACAGTTCTACAATGGTCACTCACATTAAACAGCAAGTGTCCTCAATTCGTTGTGTTAATTCCTCTTTATTTTTGTAGCTCATTTCTAAGATAGCTCAAGGTAGATTCCTCCCCAGCCCCACCCCACCATCCACATATTCTCTGTTGGCATGAAATAAATGAAAGTTAATACCCTTGGCAAGAAACCTCAAAATTTACAGAAAGATTAAAAAGTATAACTACAAGCCTCCCTCCTTGCTTCTGCCCACTTCATGCACCTCTGACAGGTGTTCAAACACCAGGACAGGTGCAGACACACCTGGTTCCTCAGTCCCTGTCCTCAGCATGGACAGTTCTGCATGCATTCTTCAAAAACAAGTAATAAACATATAAACATGTGTCATTTAGGGACAGACACTGTGGAATGTATCCTTTCCTCAGGCATCTATTTACACTTTAATATGCAGGGGGGTTTCACTGTTCTCTTCTCCCTTCAAATCTGAAAATTGAACTTAAAAGAAAAAAAACAAGCTCAACAAACAAACAAACCCAAAAAAAAAAAAAAAAAAAAAACTTCCCCAAATTCTGCTTCCTAGGTATTCTTTTCCTCTTATTAAAAAAAAAAGGCTATCAAGAGTATCCCAACTTCTAATATCAATGAATGTCCCAACTAAAGAGAGCAAGAACAGTAATTTCTTTTTCTCCTACAAAATTCTGCTTTTAACTGTAACTCAGTCTATGAAAGGGCACATTATCCACATAGTTGTTTTCCTTAAATTTCTTTACAATATTGTAAAGTAATTAGCCTCCACTTAAATAAATTAATTTAAAAAAAAGGTCTGTTCTTAATCTCTATGTATCTTTTGCTGTGTCATATATAGGGTCATCGTTACCATCTTTCTAAATTCCATACATGTGCGTTAATATACTGTATTGGTGTTTTTCTTTCTGACTTCACATAGCTTAATTTGACTCAAAATGGAGCTGAATAGCTACCGTGTGAGACCCAGCGCGGGCTGAGGGAGGGCTTGGTGCTTACTGGTAGAGTGAGGGCAGGCGGGGGAACAGAGACACAGAGGCAAGCCCACCCTGTAATACCCCCACGGCAGAGGGGCGGTGGGCCGCGCCCCTGCATGAAAAAGCACAGCAAACGACTTGGCGCTGACCGGTGACGACACGCCTGAAGTCCCTCCTGGGTGACTCCCAGCATCGCCCCCCACCCTGCCCCGCGCGCGGCCTTGCAACCCCTTCTTCCACCTGTTCAACGCTGCTTCCAGATCACTTTGATCATGACAACGGGATGGTGGACTTACATTAGAATAGCAGTGCCAGAGGCCGGAAAGGACAAAGTCAGACAGCCCTGTTCATCGCTCTGCAGGTACCTGACATGTGATTTTGCCTTTGTAATCCTTGAAAATCCTCTAAAAAAAGGACTTAGTCAAGTTCCCCTCCTAACTAAGGTAGCGTGTGAAACGATGGGACTCTCACCCAAATGGTGGAGGTGAAAAAGGAACAAGATTAGAATTCTGATGGTTATAAAAAGGCGAGGAAGGATTCAAGAAGATGCTCTTCCAAAGTACAAAACTACTTAATAGCTCTTAAGAGGTTCATCATCCTCTGTTCCTCTTTAAAGAGCAAGGAAGACAGTATCACAAATAATTCTGGCTTAAGTATCGTAGAGTAGTTGTTATAAAAGTCTACAGTTTTATGCCAAAGAACCAGAAAACTAAAGAATCTACCAACTTGTCCTTCCCCTCATCCCCTCATCTCCATTGCTAATGTCTTCTCGAAGAAATAACAAAAGCTCAGATGGAGGGAAAAGTACAAAACGTTAGCATGAGTGGTGTTTTTCTATCAGGTCCAGCATTTACATACGTGAACATCTTTGGATTTTTCAGAGAAATAAATATATTCTTGCTTTTAGGCTGATTCTACAAACAAGTCTCTCAAATTACTAGATAACAATATCCATATTAAAATAGAAAACATGTGCAATTGAAATCACTACTAAATATAGATGGAGTATTAGGCGATTCTAATTATTAGAAAAGTCTGATGGTAAATAGCTTATATATTGCTTCTTGCTTCAGAATGCAGTAATTTTAGATGTGAAAGTTACCAATCACTGATGAAAAGTCTGGACTACATTAACATTGAATAAAATATTTATTGTGACTTCTTCCCCTGTGACATAAGATCATTTATTTTTCCAAGCTCTCCAAATGATACAGTTGCTGAACCTCTTTCAGCTGGTCTCGCCTGAAAATAATAAACATGAAGGACATTATGAATAAATATCTATAGCTCTAATTAAACCCTTTAATGCTATCTTATATAAAAAAAAAAAATCCCCCACCCTAAGTAAATAAATAAAAAGAAAATGGAAACATCAACCCAGGAAGAAAAGTGATCACTATTAATAATAATACCTGTGAATCATGGTATTTCCATCCTATCATGTAATAGATCTGATATGTGGCAGGCACAGAACCATCCTCATTTCTGTACATTTCTATAAAAACAAATCATGGTTAAAGTCTGAAAAAAATGCAAGTAGGGGGAAAAAAAAAATCTGTTCCAAAAAAGTATGTTCTCCAAAAGAGAAATGACCATTAGAATACTCATGGGATTCTGAGAAAGGCTCTTGTGAAAAAGTCCTTAACACTGAGAAGCTGACAGTAAAGAAATAGGGCCTTGGGGGAAAAGGATACACAGCCACAGGATCTGTGTTTGAGAGAAGGACAAGAAGTCTGAAGGTGCCTTACAAAGAGCAGTGCGATTTTAGGGGATAGAGATGACCGGCACGGGCAGGTCAGCGAGGCCCGGCTGGGAGGACGGGCGGCCTCCTTACCTTGGTACACCGCGGCAGCTGCCAGCATCGTGTCTCGGTGCAGGAGGGCCTTTCTGTTCCAAGCACAGTTACTCTCACCCATCCCTAAAAACACACTAGAGGTTTGAGATGATTCAGCAAATACCTGAGCCGCTCAATAGCACAGATTTAATCTTCTCTCATCCAGCGGAATACCTGTCCCTCATCTCTGACAGTCATGTAAGATAAATAACCTCATTTTGCTCTCAGATCATAGTTAGTGACCCTCAGACAAAGCTACTTGAAGCTTCTGGGTAGTGAGACAAGTCAAATTTCAGGAGGCAAGCCCCATAAGCACACTCTATGTGGCAGCAATGGACTATGGTAAGCCAGCTGGGCCAAAGCAAGGCCACAAGCCCCCCGGGTGGGTCATCAGGAGCCGGCAAGGGTCTCTCTAGTGATGCCACGTTTCACGCCCTTTTCAGCGGCTCTTTGAAGGAGGACAGGACATTGGTGCAACACCTCACTCCTTCTAAGCCATAAATGTTAAGTATGAACGTGAAACCTGGAAGAGGGTTTGAAGACTCATTGAACTGGGGTCTCCTGCATTGCAGGTGGATTCTTTACCAACCAGCTGAGCTACCAAGGAAGCCTGAAGACTCAAGTCGTACCAAAACGTGTTTTCAGATTTTACAACATTTTACTGATCCCAGATTAGGAAACAATTATGTGCATTCTCTTCAGGGGCACTTTTCTTAATGTTTTAACACTTATTTTTAGATTTCTTTCCTTCAAATTGATAGCTAAAAGTGAGGATTATGTTCTCTTCTTGTTCACTAAAATTTAATGTTATATATTTAATATTTTTAATGCATACAAATGAAATTACTTTTAAAGCCCACATTTTAAACTAGCTTGCAAAATTAAAAGAATCAAAATTAAAAACCCTTTACATTTATTCTCTATATATTATATGATCAAAAAGCATTTTCTTAGTTTTGTTTTTCTACTTTCAGAAGAGATACCAATAAAATTCCCAATGTCAATGTTCTTTAGTTGTTTAAAAGTAATAGTTTCCCAGGTTTCCAATGGCCTTATGAAAAACAATCAACAGATTAGATGGAATGAGTAAATCTGTTGGCTTTCTCCAATCCCTAGATGTCCTTATTATTCCCTAAAATAATGAAACTCTGATACTAAAAGCCATGTCCCATATCCTGTGAGTAAAACAGTCCCAATTCATTAAGAACAAGAGACATAGTGTACAAACTAGCATTAATAGAGGAATCACTATGAAGAAGAGGGTGGATCTTATTCTTGCGGTCATGAAGTAGCTAGATGACCTTAGACCCATCGCTCTGGGGCCTCAAGGTAGCCAGGCTAGATGATCTCTAAAGGCTCCCAACACTAACATTTTAACCCATGACACAATCCAATATAAAAAAATTCTCCCACATAATGACCATCAACCGCAACAAGAGACCAGAGGCATACTGGGACCGGTGCTGGAAGGATCATTGCTGCTGACAGTCAATGGTGCTGTGGAGCTTTCCCTTCTCCTTAACTTCCCGTCTGCTACGACTGACACAGTAAGAGGCCACACCAGTGAAAAAAAAGGTTTAATTATTTTAACGGAAGTACTTAACGCACCAGAAATTCTAAATGCCTTCTAAATAACTGGTATTGTGCCGTGCTAAGTCGCTTCGTCGTGCCCGACCCCTTTGTGACCCTACGGACTGTAGCCCGCCAGGCTCCTCTGTCCACGGGGATTCTCCAGGCAAGAACACTGGAGTGGGTAGCCATTCCCTCCTCCAGGGGATCTTCCCGACCCAGACAGAGATTGAACCCATGTCTCTTACGTCTCCTGCATTGGCAGGTGGCTTCTTGACCACTAGCGCCACCTGGGAAGTGCAAAGAACTGGTATAAGGACATACTAATTAAGATTATTAGGCACGATGCTTTCTGATACAGAAACTCAAAGACACTAATGTGTTACTGTTGCTGGGGACACCTACCCTTCCCTCACATGAGAATCTTCTCTCTAGAGAAGCAGTGTCATGTGGCACACGAAGTCTAGACTTTGGGATCATAATTCCAGCTGTGGCCCTTAAATAACCTGGGGCAAAGTCATTTTAGCTCTATTAAACTCAAGTTTTAACACCTTTATAACACAGCCTGGTAGACCTTTCCTGGAGACTACCCAGGAAACACATCTGGGGTCTTCTGACTGGCTCTGGGCTTTGGGATAACAGAAGGATTTGGGAAACAGGTAACTGTTTAAGACTCTCAAAGTGTTTTTAAGGTCAAGTTCAATTGCTTATTTAAAAAAAGGTCTAATATATTATGGTTTACTAGGAACAATACTGAGTATTGTCTAAAAAAAATAACAACTGAACTTACCTTAAAACTACTGTGAAAGCCTCCAAAACTTCTCATGTGTTCCTTGGCGGATACGCAACTTGTTTTGCAAAATTAGGTCAATGTTCTGGACTTTCTTCTGTGAATTAATAATAGCAGCTTAAATGAGAAACAGCACCACCGCCAAGAAAAAAGTGTAACGTGATGTAACATGCCGAAAACCCACGGGGCGGTAGCACCGTCTTCCGCTCGGCAGAGCAGCACCCCTGGGAGTTGCCGAGCGCCCCCTCCAGCACTCGCCCCTCGACTGCCCTTCCTCCCACGCCAGCTGCCTCGGGGCTCTCCAGGGGACAGTGGCCGACATCTCAGGATGCGGCTCGAGCACTTAAGCAAGCACCTCACCTTGGGCTAGTCACTTCTCTGTGCCCAGTCTCCTCATGCCACACAGGAGGGGTTAGCCATGCTAGCCGGTCTCCCCTTCCTCACAGATAGGCCTCATAAATGATGCTGGAGGGTGAGCTTGCTCACACATCAATCTGACTGTCCCTCCTCAGCACAAAATTCTCCCAACAGACTGCAGCACTCCCCTAATAAAGTCTAGAAAAGCCTCTGCTGGACTCACCTATGTCACTTCCCATCAGCCTCCCATTCTACATATTTGAGCAATGCTGAATTAAGATGCAGTTTCCCAGTTAGGAAAGTGGAGGCTGAGAGTCCCCTCTGGAGTCTCCATGATTTTACACAGGCCTCTCTCTTGGCCTGGAATGCAAGGCCCGACCCCCAGAGGGGCACCCACCCCTTCCTTCTATCATGAACTCATTTTAGCTTAGGTGCTGCCTCTTCTGCAGAAGCATCCCTGATTCCCTAAGCAGACTTAGGGACTTTTCTCTGTGTTTCTCCCTGCACTTTGTAAAAAGAATTATCCCACTTTACAGTTAATAGCACATGTCTATCTCTGTGTGTCTCTTTCTCTACTAAAGCATACGTTCCCTATGATCAGAAACTGTTATTTCAACACTGGCTCAGTTGGCTGCACATGGTAGATGCTCAATAAACAGTGAGTGAACGAATATAAAATCAACCAGGTAATGTTTCTATCAACTTTGATAAATATTATTTTCACAAGTTATCTTTAGATAATTCCTCTTAATCCTCTTAAGAATAAGAAACATTAAAGACTGAAAGACATGATTTGTGTAAAAGGCTTTACAGTAAAGAGAAACACTGGCAAAGCCGCTTAAAGGTGAATATTATGCAACAGTTCCTCAAAATATATGACTAAAACCATCAGGGGGAGGGAAGGGGAGGGGTTATCAACTGGAAAGGGGCATGAAGCAATCTTCGAGGGGCTGAAAAGGTACTAGTCCGTGGTTTATATAATACTTGACAATACAGGCATCTGTACAGTTACAATTGGTGCATTTTACTGAACACCTCGGCAAATGCCTATGCTCCATGAAGACCCAGACCCTCTCCCATTCCTGCTGTCGGACATCAGGCTCCCAGGCCCTCCTCTGATTCAGCGAAGGGTCTGGCACCTGGCTCAGCTTCCCTCTGTACCCCAGGTGGTGCCACCACCCTGGAGGACTCCAAGGTTAATAACTGGCAAGTACCAGGGCCTCTAAGACTTCTGAGTCTCCTTACCACCAGCGGGATTCTCCATCACGCCACCTCTGCCATCACACCTGTAATGTGTCCTGGACGAGTCAGCACTTGTAACTGCTTCACTTCTAAAATCACCAGTCCAAACATCCCATTTTCTGACCATATCCTCCTTCCTTCAAGCGTCTTCATGTATTTCAACTACGATCATCCTCTGACCTCCTCTACTTTCTCCCAGTCCATCAGCTCCTCCTCCCCCTTCTTTTTTTTAACTACTTCCTTTTTCTTCCAGCTTAGATTTCTGCCCTATGACCTCGGTTACACTCTTGGAATTCTCTTTTGCCTTTGTCTTCTTGTTACTCTCAATTAGTAAAGACCCAAACCAGACTGATATGGCTCCGTTTGTACCAGGTCCCCGGCTGCCAGCTATTGTCAGAGAAAGTCACAGATGCATTCGACCAACTTCAAATGCGCCCTTCAAACTTGATAACTCTCTCTGATCCATTCACCTTCCTATTCTCTACAGTGACTATATCAAATCTCTACTCATTGGCAAACCTCTGACCCTTTGAATCTCAGTATACGACTTTACACTCTGCTTGATGGAAAGCATCGATGCATCAGATGGGGACCTACTGCTATCAAACCAAACACCCATGACCACTGCACTGTCCCTCTTCCCTTCCATGTGGGCCTGTCCCCTTTTATCTCACCCCCTTCCACCTTCTCGGGTACCTGACCTGATTAATTGTCCTCTCTGTCTCTTCTAGAGTCACCTCTTCTATGGAAGCACTTAGGTTCTTCTAATCAACTGTTCAATAAATGCAAGTCTTGAGACGAAACATAAAAAAACTTCACCCCATCTCCCATTCCTCTCCCCAACTCACACCTGAAACTTTGCCCTCTCTCCCCTCTTCTTCGAATAATCAAGTTTCTTGAGAAGACAGATGCATGCTGCCCGAACCACCCCCCTCCACACGTGTCAACCTATCCCCTTCCCTCCGCCTCTCCCACCACGCCCACGTGGACAGCAGAGCGCTCCCCGCGGTCACCGAAGCTTCCTCATCCTCCGTCAGCGGGCTTTCCTTTCAGTCCACACCATGCTTCCAGCAGCGTTTGACACTTTCTTTAACTCTTTAGGGTCTCTTAGTCTAGGTAATACGATCCCTTTCTGCTGTTTCTCCCTAGCACCCTGCTAGCTACACATTCTCAGTGTCTGCAGGCTCATCCTCTTCTGACGCAGTCACTGCACGTTAGGTTCCTAAAGGCTCCGGACCAGGCCACTTTCTCTTCTCGCTTCAAGCAACTGCTTCTAATACCAGCTATTCACAGTGACTTGCAACGTTTACCTGGTCCACTTGCCTCCTCTTAGCTACACATACACATTCAACCACCTGCCTGATGTCTCATCGCAGGGATTTCAGAAGCATTTCCAACCCAACATGCCCAGGCGTGAATTCAACAGTCTTCCACTGTTTCTCTATCAATGAAGGGTACCATCTGTCTGCCTGTCAGAGCTAGAAACTCAGTGCCATGTTTGAAACGCCTCTCTCCTTATCAGCCCACATGTAATGCATCAGCAGGAACTATCACGTTTATCTCCTAAACGTCTCCTGAATCGAATCCATTCACTTCTCAGCATCTCTACCGTCACCACCTGAGTCCAAAGCACCGTCATTTCTCAGGAAGCTTCACAGCAACATCTCCCTACTCATTTATCTGCCAATCCACTTAAAAAATACAAATCTGACATCATGACCCCTCCCCCAATAAAATATCTCACGGGGCATTTTAAGAAAAAGACACACATCTTAACAAAGGCTACAAGGCCCCCGTTATCCTGCCAATTTAATCAGTCCTCTCTTTTTTTTTTTTTTCAGTCCTCTCTTTTTACTCCCTATATTCTGGCCAAAATGCCCCTCTTTCAGTTCTTGCATGTTCTTTCCTGCAACAGGGCCTTTGCACATGTTGCTCTTCCTGCTTTGCCCAGTGGCCTCACTTCATTTTTGAGGGCACAGACATCGGTTCCTCAGACAGGACTTCACTGACTCTGCCAGATCGGGACCTAGCCCACTTAACCCTCTGGTAACCCCCAGTCCTTCAGCAAGCCAACACTTGCTTTCTTGTGCCTGGATCCGAGCTGCCAAGCGCTGCTCAAGAAAGTCACTGAGGTGTCCCGCCATCCTCACACGCTCCTTCAGGGAAGTCCTGCAGCCTTTCGTGGGCAGTCACCAAGTGCCCCTACTGCACAGCACCTACCACAAGTCTAGTTTAACATTTATCTTTGTGGCCGCTGCCTCAGGTCGGCTGCACCCAGCTTGTATTAAAAACTCATCAAGACAGTCCACTTTTTCCTTACCCAGCGTATCTCCAGGGCTTGGCCCCAGTGCCTGCCATAGTCAGCTCGCAAAATATGACTCTCAAAAGGGGCCTAAAAATTCCTTAAAGTGTCTTACCTTGTAAATCTTCCATCAACTCAAACATCCCAGGATAGTTAACTTGAATTTCATCAGTGTCCTATTTAAAAAGAAAGCAGAATCTTCATTTGGCATTCATTACCAGGAATCTAGATTAGAGAAGTTGCAGAAATTCCCCAGACCAATCTCTCACAGTAAGCAGGAATCTTTGCGATCCTCTTCGCAGGTATTATCTCGCTTACACTTGATTTACAAAGATTTCAAATTGCAGGGTAAATGCTTGCCATTATAACAGTAACCATCCTATAATGCCATCGACTGCCTCTCATTCTCTCCTTGGGATTCACACAAATAAAGTCTGTTCTGTACCCTGTAAACTACCCTTTTCTTCCAGTCTTTGAAAAGTCTTCCAGGACACTATAACTTTTTAGGGGAAGGGTTAGGCTTCTAGACAAAATCTGTAGATCCTTACACATGCCAACTTTGTTTTTCTCTACATAGTCTATATTAATCTCTCTCTCTCTAAATGTGACACCCAGAGTCAAATAGGGTCACCTCCCAAGATGCTTCCATCCTACTCCCAGTGCTGCAGCAGCATTGCAAGGACTAGTTCAGGAATGGACTCACAGCTGGACACACAAAGTTTATTTCTTGAGTGACCTGGTGAGCAATGGTGTCCCGCTCTTTCTGAAGTTCGATGCAGGAGTTCACCGTTGGGACAGCGGCAGAGAGCACTGATGCTCCCCAAATACCCAGGTACTCCTGGACATTTCGCAGCCCCACATCTTTCTTCTGGCAAAAGAGAAGTGAGGTGGAGGCAGGTAATAAACAGCTAGGGAGCCTTTTCCAGGGCACGTCTGGGTCAGTGACCTTAGGGGACACAAGGCCCCTATGGCACAACTACAGAATGGACATGAGCTGCCCAAGTAGAATGGCTGGGATTGATAAAAACTGTGTGTTAGCCACTCAGATGTAGGAGTCTGTCAACAATGGAAACTAACCCTGAATATACGACACTTCCTTTTCTCCCCTAACTGTGCTATCAAAATGCTGCACGTATCTCAAACTTTATTTTATTGGCACTACTTTTGAAGCATCCAGATCTTTTTGTGGTCTTAGCTTTATCTAATAATTGTTCAATTTTGGACTTAATGTTGCACAGAATCAAGTACAAAACCCTAAAGAACAGTTATCAAAAATATCCATTTTAATTCCTAAAGAAACGTAAAACAAAATGATCAGCTACCATTTTTTTTTAACATTAGAGACATAAAATTACTTAGAAGCAGGAAATTAACATATTCTGTTGATGAGGCATGTCAATTAATGCTACCTTATAGACAGTAATTTTATGTGTCAAAATCTGAAATGCATATTCTTTGACTCAGCAATTTGACAGACCTGCCGAGATTATGTGTAAAAGAAAATTCATGGCAACATTGTTTGAAAGAATATAAAAAACAAACTGGAAACAATCTAAATGTCCATTAACAGAGAAAAGGTTAAATAAAGTGTACCTATTCAATGAAATACTAGACAAAAAGTGAAAGTGAAAGTTGCTCAGTTGTGTCCGACACTTTGCGACCCCAAGGACTTTACAGTCCATGGAATTCTCCAGGCCAGAATACTGGAGTGGGTAGCCTTTCCCTTCTCCAGGGGATCTTCCTAATCCAGGGATCAAATCCAGGTCTCCCACATTGCAGGCAGATTCTTTACCAGCTGAGCCACAAGGGAAGCCTGAAATACTATATAGCTGTCAAAAAAGAATGTGGTAGGTATATGTTTGTAGTGGAAGATCTCCATGTTATTGACAGGGGGAAAAAGAAGACTGCATATAGAAAAAAGAAAAAGAGTATATGTACTGTTGTATATGTATGTTTAAGCGATATAACTGCACTCCACTCTGTGAGGAAGTATGTCTGAAAGGACAAACAAGACAGTTGACAAAAGGCATCCATGTGGAGAGGGACGGCAGGGGGTGAGGTGTCAGAAGGCAGGAGGAGACCTCCACTCATTTTAGACCCGCTGTGTTACTCTCTCTGAGTGTTTTTCTTTTTCCTTTAAACACATGCATGGATTAACTTGTATATGCACTTTTTAATAAGATCATCTCTGGATAGTCCATTTCTTCTATATATTTTTCTACATTGGGAAACTATTTTTAAAAAGAGATTTTAAGATGAAAAAAAAAGAATTTATTCTAGGCTGATGCCTACCATTAAACAATATCCTGTGAAAACATTTCAATGAAACCAACTAAAAGCACCATCTCCTTATCAATCAAAAGAGTACCAAAATAGCCTTGTCAAAGGTCTTATTCAAATCAAGATGGAGGATAATATTCACAGTTTTCTCCCAATATACTAGTCTGGAAATGATTCTAAAAGGAGATGAGTTTCAGTTAGAATGCCAACTAATTAAAAAAAAAATTCATTAAGAGGGTCATATATGTAAATATAATTATATGATATTAATTTAACTTGATTTCACTTTAAAAATAAAAATCCATTGCAGTATAAAAGTAATATATCTAATGTTATATGCAACATAAACCTGCATAATTGATTATATGAAAGCTTTTTTGTATAGAAGTTTTTGAAAATTAGTCAGGATACAATGTTAAAATAGCACTTTGGAGACAATGTATATGTCTCCAGGAACAAATTTGCATAAATTTATTATTAAATTACCCTCTAACTTTATAAACTATAGAGAAGATCATGCACCAATGGGAATCTTTCCAGAACACATAACCCACTTTACAACTTAGAAAACTGCATGTTGTTAGCATAATTTAGCCTTCTTTTGATGACTCAGGATAGAAGTTTCATTTCTCTCCTCACGGGCGACAACCTTTAAGTCCTCTAATATTCCTACCGAGCCGTCTGACCAGGCACGAGCTCCTCGCATCACGCCACGGGGGCTGTGCCGCCTCCTAGTCTGGTGTCTCTCCCCTCCCCTCACAGCCCCTTCCCAACATCAGGGGCCCTGCTAGCCTGTGCCCCTTGCTTTCTGTCATGGATGGGCATGAAAGCCATTTTGGTGGGCTGATTTTATGACATATACTCACACTACACCTCCTTAAAAAGCTATTTTAATTTTAAGCCTGTCTAACCTGATCTAACCCTGGGCCTCACGAAGGCACATTCCCTCACTTCCGCCTCACACGACACCACTTTCCTTGAGAGCTGGTGGGAGAGGCCGTGCTGTGAACGCTCCTGATACCTCCTTCTGCCCCGTCGGGGAAGCTCTGTCTCTCGTGGTACACCCACTCTGGATGTAAGGGGCTCAAGGACAAGCATGTCTTAGAAAATAGCCTCCCTGCTAACTGAGGTACTTTCTCTTTTTGAGTTACTTATTTAGGTAATAAATACTAAAAATTTTACATTCCTACCTTGTGTCAATCAAGATAAAAAGAGAGAGAGAGTATTTCTGAACCGTGTGCTTAATGGGTTACTCGATTCTCTTGATAGTTACCACAGTCAGAGTATTAAAGCCAGCTCTCCCAAGCAGATGTCCTAAGTCATTGACTGCAGTGAAAGGGGAGACGTGCGGAGAAAAGCCCCCTTCCCTTTCTGTTTCCGCTAACTGTAAGGAACACCGGAGTTCAAAGAGCGTGTCACCTCCAAACATTGCACCAATGAACACTCCATCTGGTTTCAAAACATAATGAATCTGTAATAAATATAAACAACAACATGATTTAAAATTTCAGACACAAAAATGTTAAAAGAATAAATACATGGAATCTAGATCAATATTTCATGATTACCATTCTTATTTTGTCAAGTTAAAAACCAGATAATTTAATCAATAATACTTAAGACAACCAACTATCAGAAAAGCTCTGCAGGATATTATTGTAAAGACAGATAAACATTCACTGATAGTGTTAATATCTATAAAATACATTATATGCGCTCAAATTTTCTAATAATAGATAAAACTTACTTTTTCCATCAGTAAAATACTGAAAGAACAAGATTTTTAAGTGTGGTAGGTTACAGAAATCACTGTCTTCCCTGCATCTGTGCCCTTAGACATGTCACTTTGTAACAGCCCCCATGAGGAGAATCTGGACCAGCCCCACGACTTGCTCTGACCCAAAGAATGCAGAGCAAGTCACAGCATGGCAGTGGGCTCGATGGCCTTGCTGCTTCCGCCTGCTCTCCAGGAGCCCCATGTTCGGGCCCCGCTGTGAACAAGCCTGAGCCGGCCTGCTGAAGGATGACAAGAAGAGATGCAGGGATCAGTCAGGAGTCCAGCTGAAGCCATCTGACAGCTCCGGGACAAGCCACCCCCAGGTCAGACATGCGGGTGAACCAAGCCAGACCCAGAAGAGTCTCCTAAGTCCAGCCCAAATCCCTAACTCACAAAATCGTGACTTACTTTTTTAAAACACGAAGTTGAGGTGGCTTATTAAGCAGAAAAGGCTGATTTATAGGGAAGCCATTATGATTCACAACTAAAATGCCCAGTAACATTTTAGTTAAATATTAACATATCAATTAATTTAGTTACACCCAGAGTTAAGGAGAAGTAACCAACTTATTTTTCAGCTGTAAAACAAAAACAATTTTTAATTGGTAACTTAAACAAAACAGTAGCGACACAATTCCAGAATCACAGATGTTTACTCAATGACTCTTGGAACTACAGTCTGTAACTAGTTTTGACTTTACTTTCATATAGGGCAAGGTGAACTCTGAAGTAAATCCGAACCCACATCATGGTTCAGTTCAGTCGCTCAGTCGTGTCCGACTCTTTGCGACCCCATGAACCGCAGCACACCAGGCCTCCCTGTCCATCACCAACTCCCGGAGTCTACTCAAACCCATGTCCATCGAGTCGGTGATGCCATCCAGCCATCTCATCCTCTGTCTTCCCCTTCTCCTCCTGCCCCCAATCCCTCCCAGCATCACGGTCTTTACAAATGAGTCAACTCTTCGCATGAGGTGGCCAAAGTACTAGAGTTTCAGCTTCAGCATCAGTCCTTCCAATGAACACCCAGGACTGATCTCCTTTAGGATGGACTGGTTGGATCTCCTTGCAGTCCAAGGGACTCTCAAGAGTCTTCTTCAACACCACTGTTCAAAAGCATCAATTTTTCGGCACTCAGCTTTCTTCACAGTCCAATTCTCACATCCATACATGACCACTGGAAAAACCACAGCCTTGACTAGACGGACCTTTGTTGGCAAAGTAATGTCTCTGCTTTTTAGTATGCTATCTAGGTTAGTCATAACTTTCCTTCCAAGGAGTAAGCGTCTTTTAATTTTATGGCTGCAATCACCATCTGCAGTGATTTTGGAGCCCCAAAAAATAAAGTCTGACACTGTTTCCACCGTTTCCCCATCTATTTCCCATGAAGTGATGGGACCAGATACCATGATCTTAGTTTTCTGAATGCTGAGTTTTAAGCCAACTTTTTCACTCTCCTCTTTCACTTTCATCAGGAGGCATTTTAGTTCCTCTTCACATTCTGCCGTAAGGGTGGTGTCATCTGCATATCTGAGGTTATTGATATTTCTCCCAGCAATCTTGATTCCAGCTTGTCCTTCTTCCAGCACATCATGGTAGGCTACTCTATATATCTTGAATGTATATTTAAATTATTATGAAGCAATTTTATATAAAACAGTGTATAAGCAAACTGACTATAAAAATCTTTTTCCTTCAGTCCCTTCAGTGTTACTTCCTTCTCTTGGCACCAAACTCTCATAGAACTAAAGTACCTAAAATGATCAGTTTGTTTCTACCTCAGAGGGCTTATCAGTTCCCGTAGGTTTCACAAGAATGACTTCCCAATCTCTACCTTGAGCCTGGACAGCTTCCCAGGATCCTATATTTATCTCTTGGCTGGCAGTGCCATAGACATTTGTCTCTTGGCAAACGTACCCGCTGCTCTTCCCCACGGCATCCAACATACACAGAACACATATTCTCAAACCAACTCCACTTTCCAGCTGCTATATTTCTGTTAATTACCATCTTCTAGTCCCTTTATCTGATCGTTACCATTCTTTCCCCTGCTGCTGCCAAGTCACTTCATTTGTGTCCGACTCTGTGCGATCCCATAGACAGCAGCCCACCAGGCTCTGCTGTCGCTGGGATTCTCCAGGAAAGAACAGTGGAGTGGGTTGCCATTTCCCTCTCCAATGCATGAAAGTGAAAAGTGAAAGTGAAGTCACTCAGTCGTGTCCGACTCCTAGTGACTCCATGGACTGCAGCCTACCAGGCTCCTCCATCCATAGGATTTTCCAGGCAAGAGTACTGGAGTGGGTTTTCTTTTCCCCTACTCTTACTAATTATCTCCAGTCATCCAGACTCAAAACTTGAAGGCAAGTTTTCACTCCTGACCTCTCTTCGATCTTCAGCTCTAACCAGCCACCAAACTGTTGATTCCTACTTTGCAGAGTCCTGAGGACCCCTCTCTTCCTTTTATCTCCAGTCTGCAGGGTTGCAGAGAGTCAGGCACGACTGAGCGACTGAACAGCTGCCACCTGGGTTCAGTTTATTTCATGCCTGGACCACAGACACAGTCTCTCTCCAGCTTAACCGACTTTCCGCATCATTTTTCTAATCAGCAAGATGAAGCTGCCTTGCAGAGTTATTTCACATATACATGGAACAGAGCAGAGTGACTGGCAAACCGTACCTGCGTAAGATATGGTAGTTATTCTCCTGCCTACCAGCTTTTTAGTCATGTCACTTTCCTCTTCAAAATGCGCTAGTGGTTCTGAACTGCATAAAGAATAAACTCTCAATTGCTTACCCCGTCACTGAGTCCTCTAAAGTTGGTCCCGATATCCCTCCTCTACACCTGGCACTAAACTCTCCTCCCCTAGGCTTCCTCTCTGTCCTTTTGGGCTTCTCAGTCGCTCACATATCGCATCTATCCCAGGATCCTGCCTTCCTGGAATGCATGCCCACTCCAAATATGACCTGTCCTTTGAGGCCTTGTTCAAGAAATGTCTTCCTCTCCAAGCTTTCCTAGGCCACTCCAAGCCACAGTGATCGCCTTCTCTCCTCTGAACAGAATGCTTTTTACCCACCCCTTCTTTACCTGTTTGCTGATAAATATCAACCAACAGACATTTGTCAGCAATGTCTTAGTATAAAGCATGGGCGAAGTACAAGTGGGTTCCTACTCACAAAAAATTTATAGACAATTAAGGCAGAAAAGAAAGCCACACATAAAATTTCTTATGATAGCAATACTATTTTGAATAAGTTTTAAATATTTGTGAAAACTTTAGTAACATCTCCATCGTTACATTTATAGAATTCTCTGGGAGCGGGGAGTCACCCATATACTTCCTAACACGCCAAAGGGTACCAAGTGTATCCAGCCCACAGAAGATAATAAATTTTTGATTTACTTCCATTTCCAATTGTCAAAAATGTGAAACAGAAACCATCTCTAAGTTTCTGTGTAAAAATAGGCACGTCTAAAATTGCTAATAATAAACAAAATAACACAGGCTATTAGAAACAGCACCAAGTGTCTTACCTGTCCAAGTGCTCTAGGAAGGTCATTCACCCAGTGCAAACTAAAATACGAAAACACATATCTGTTTTAACTTAATCTGTATAGTCAATTAGCACAAGAATCACTAATATAGCAAGCCACAGAAAAGGTGTAAATTTGCATGTTTGAAACTGCACGTCAAAATTCACTGACTGTTGGGACTTCCCTGGTAGAGTCCAGTGGTTAAGGCTCTATGCTCCCAATGCAGGGGGCCCGGGTTCAATCTCTGCTCAGGGAACTAAGATCCTGAATTCAGTGGCCAAAAAATAAACTCCTTAAGAAAAAAAATTCACTGGCTGTTTTCATATAAGTTTTAAAATAAAAATATTAGGGGATAACCCTCCTTTTGTTATAGGAGAAACCTTTAATATTACTTTATAACTTTAGAGAATAATATACCTATTTTGAGGGCTTCCCAGGCGGCACTAGTGGTAAAGAACCCAGCTGCCAATGCAGAAGAGATGCAGGTTCGATCCCTGAGTCAGAAGATCCCCTGGAAGAGGGCATGGCAACCCACTCCAGTATTCTTGCCCAGAGAATCCCATGGACAGAGGAGCCTAGCAGGCTACCATCCATGGGGTCGCGAAGAGTCAGACATGACTGAAACGACTTGGCACACACACACATGTGTATCTATTTTTAACATACATATATTTTTAAAAGTACAAATGGATTACCAACCTTAAACTGCTAACCACCAGGTCAAATGTATTTTCTCTGAAGGGAAGAAATTCTTCATCAGCTAAAACACTGACAGTAGGAATTTCTGTTTCTAAGGCATTTTTCTAAAGGTTAAAAATAAAAGTTCAAAAACACATTTATATAACATCTTAATTATTAACACAATCATTGTTTGTTAAACATAAGTTATGTTATATTTACTTGAAAGTTTCTAGTTCTTAAAAATTAAAAAAGCAGCCAAAGAGAAAGCACTAAAAAAATATATCTTAAATGGCACTTAAGATTGGCCAGAAAAAATGGCTAGCTGTTTGGAAAAACAAATGGGATAACCACATCACACCAAACCAAACCTCAGAAAGCTGAAAGTCTCAGTGGAATAATCGAAGCCAAAAAAGTACAAGGAAAATATGGTACGAGTCTAAAGCACACTTTAGACTCTTAGATGAAAATGCCAACGTAAACATGACTCAAAAACCAGAAACTATAAGAGGAAAGAGCGATATGCTTAATGATAAACCAGTAAAAAACTTCTAAAGAGCAATAAACAATGTAAATAACATATTTGGGAAAAAATTTACAAAATACACAAAGAAAAATGAACATCCCAGAAGACAAGTTCTTACAAACCACCTAGCATAAGAACAGCCAGGTAGAGAAAGGAGCAAGGGACAGGCACATCACAAAACTGCTGACAAAATTCACAGATTAAAAAATACCCACAGCCAAAACATATCAACAGCTGTTTGGTTGCTCTCAGCAATCGGAGAAATGCAAATAAAAAGGACGAAACTCTACTTCCCACCTATTAGACTGACAAAGACAAAATAACTGGCCTGGTGTTGCCAACGAGGAGGAGGAAAGGAGGGCCTTCATTTAAAGCTGTTGTTCTGTCTTCAAAGGGCAGTCTAGAGATGGATATCAAAAACTGAAAGGTGAACATCAATGGATCCATATACTCCACTCTTGGGAGTGTATTCCCAGGGAGAGAAATAAATCAAACACAGAAAGTTGCTTGATATAAAGATGCTCACCGCAGTGCTGGTTATTGAGAAGCTAGAAATTTAGTAAATAAAGCATGGAATATTCCCACACTGGAATACTGTGTGTGTGTGCATCTATCACTGATACAAAAGCATGGCGTGTTAGCATAACACTGTCTGCACAGAGCTGTGATGGGGACACAGCTGTCTATCTACAAAGACACAGACGAAAATGTCACCCGCAGTTATCTCTGAGTGGTGGGGTTAATGGTGATTTTTCCTTTCCCTCTAGATTTCCTACACTGTTCAATTCTTCATTTGTAGTATAATCAGAAAAAAAAATAAAAAAAAAAAGAACTCACTTCATTCTGAAGGAAATAAAAATAAAAAGGAAAGAACTAAAAACCAAACCAGGTGATCAGAAATCAATAGTATTGAAAAGCTACCTACCAAAGCATTTTCTGCAATGTCTGTTTGGAAAAACTTTTCAACAGTTTCCTGCAATGCAAGAAAGTTGATTAGATAATACAAAAAGACGGGCAACCAAAAGAACCCAGTAACAAATAAAACAACTGTTGAAACTGCTGAAGGAAAAAGTGATAATTTGATTAATTTTCAGCTCTGTAAGGGTATTTTTCTGCATATAATTAGTATGGTAGACAAACACTTTTAATAACATATATTATGTTACATGGAATTAAATCTATGCAGCCAACCCTATATGTAATATATTTAACAGTATTTAATAAAATAGAGAACATAGGTGTGAATAATCTGGGTTCAGGTTTTACGTGGTAACTTTTCCATAATACGCTAAGAGCTAGTCCTCATTCTTGTGACAGAAGATCTGGAATGGTTTTCCTGCCTTTGGTTGTTAGTCAAAGAGATTGCAAAGAGTAAAGAAAGCCCTAACAAACACAGATGCTTGGGCGGCCTCAGTGGCTACACTCCCCTCTGTTTCACGCGTCCTTTCCTCCCTCCCAAAGCAAAGGGCACCACGATACTTCTCGCTGAGATGGCCACTTTCCACCGTGCTCTCGCTTCCCCAGGAACCTGCTCTTTCCTCCCCTACCTCTCCAGTCTTCAGTCTCTCTCTCCTGCTTCTCCTTCCCTCACCTTACAATGGGAATAAGCTTCCCAATCTTGGAAACTCTCCTCACCTCCACCCCTCTTACGGCTGTCCTGTTTGTAAGCCACAGCACTACTTCTCGCGGAGTGCCCCTAGATTCTCAGTGATCTATTTCCACCCTCACTGCCCTATTCACATGCTTCGTAAAAATCACTCATAACCGACCCACCAGCTACGGCCGCTGTTCCCCCTGTTCCCAGTCCTACTGCACTTGACCTCTGAGAGGCTCAGCACTCCTGACGACCTCCTAGAAACCCCCAGCACTGTCCTGCCCTGCTTTCCCTTCTCTGTGAGAAACGCCAGTCCTCTCTACTTCACCCTACCCAATTCGAGAAGAAGGTGCCTGCCCACAGCGTGGAAAGGCTACCTTACCTCAACACCCCACCACTATCTGGAGGCTGCTGATGAGCAGAGGGAAACTAGTATGCGGTACGTGTTTAACCATGGCCCTCAAAAAAAAAAAAAAAAAAAAAAAGTGCCCAGAGCTGCAGGGTCTGATGATTTCCACAGTGCAACCAGCCCGACAATGGTGGGTTTCATGCTACCAAGACAAGCTGTCAGCGGGGCACTGGGAAGAGAGGTGCACAATGGTCTGTCTCGAAAGCCAGCTCCAGCACATCAGCGCGAGGGGTGAACATTAGGTGGGTCAGATCATCTCTGCTTGCCTCTCACTTGAAAATTTCAACTAAGAGACTGGGAGATGGGGCGGCCGCTCCCAGACTTGGTGGAGCGTGTAGACCTCAGGGGAAGGCTGGCAAATGTGTAACAACTGGTTTTGGGCAGGCCCTGCTTTGTAGCATTTGCCAGCCTCCCTAATGTATAACTCCCACCATGGCTGACTTGAAGCTGTTGAAGCAATGTCCCTAACACAGAGTGGGGAAAAGATGCTAACAGCCAGTGCTCACCAGTCAGGAGGAGGCAGGCACAGCACACTCAGTATCCGGGTCTCACATTCCGATCTCATGCTCTGCCTGAAGGACACCAGGGACAGACCTCGGGGCGGGGGGCGGGCAGAGGGAGAAGCCAGCCGTGCAGTACGTGAACAGGACCTCCACTCTGATGTGTCGAAGTCCCCACCCTTGTGAGGCCTGGCTGTGCTTCCAGATCCTTGAGGGGTGCAAGAGCCTCTACGCAATGAATGTCCTAGTATTCGAACTGGCTTCAGTGGATTTCTGCTTCGTCTTACAAGCCACTGTCTTAAGACACTTGCCATCTTACTGGGCTTCCCAGGTGGCGCGAGTGGTAAAGAACTCAACAGCCAATGCAGGAGATATAAGAGATGTGGGTTCGATCCCTGGGTCGGGAAGATCCCCTGAAGGTGGACATGGCAACCCACTCCAGTATTCCTGCCTGGAGAGTCCCACGGACAGAGAAGTCTGACGGGCTACAGTCCGTAAGGTCATAAAGAGTCAGACACCCTGAGGCAACTTAGCATGCAAGCATATCTTACTTTTCCAGGCATCTTTGCTAGCTCCTCCTCATTCCTCCACCCCTAAACACAAGTGTGGAAGATTCCTTTTTATACACTGGCCCCAGAGAGCTTACCTATTCCACCAAGGTCTGTAGATTCTACCAGGTCTTCTCTACATCCCTTCCTTTATATCCTGCTGTCTCCACATTGGTGGCTGGCCTTTCTCTCTCACGCCTACACTTGCCTTTGACACAGCCCTCTAATTGGTCCATTTCTCTATACTCTGTCTTCTTCAATCCCTCCTGCACACCATCCCCAAACTAACCTTCCTTAAGCATCGCTGATCACAGCCGACAGCTTTCCACTTCCGCCTTCCCTCCAGCCATGCCTTAAATTCCAGTCGCTATGAGCACCAATCCAGATTCTATCAAATCTCGGGTCAGATTCTGTGCCTTTCAGAAGTCTCTGGTCATATGAACTCCACTGATTTTTCCTTTCCCTTGACTCCTGTTGCAGTTTAATCATTGCACCAATTCCATGGCATTTATTATTATCAGTTATAGTATTTTCAGAGATTCATCACATACCCCTCCCCTATCTTGGCTCAAGTGTACACTGTTTCTTAAGTAGATTTGATATAGAAATCCCACTTTGATCTGTGTCCAGCATAGTGTCCTATATAGAGAGGCTAAAACAATTAATGAATGTTTTTTGGTCTGAATTACAAAATGAAAAATAAAATAGTATAGACATTAATAAAGACTATTTATTTTTAATCACACACAAAAATGTCCAACCAAATGATGAAGTAAATACTTTCCATAGATTAAAAAAATAAGCTTAATCACATGTCCCAAATGAATGTCAATGTGATTTTTATTGTGATTTATAAAAAACAATTGAACAAAGTGGGAATAACACACAATGTATCATATATAGACTTAGAGAAACTACCAGTGGGAACACTGTATAAAATGGATTCAAAGAAAAAACTCATTTAAGAAAAAACACAGGAGTAGACATAAAACAACCTTTGATTCTATCACTTAAAAAAGCAATTAAAAAAAAACCAAATGAACAATTCTGATGTCATCAAAATCGAAATATGATACAAACTGAATTAAGAAAGCTTTTCCTCAAAATTGGCCAATTTTATTTCTCCAAGTAAATTAAGTCATTGAATAAATATACCTTATTCAAGTGTTCTGCTATGTAACCTCTTCCACAGCCAACATCCAAAGCGAGACGGAAATCTCTGAAAAACAGACACAGGAGTTATGCTTTGTCTATAATAATACAGCCCATAAAGTAATTACTAAAAACAAATTTTTCTTAAGAAAAAAGATTCTCGTGAACACAACTTTCAAAGTCCTATCATCTGCCTGCTCCCTCACCTCACCAGACGTCTCCATCAGAGAACACACTGGCAATGGCAAGGCTGTCTGGCCAAGCCACTCCCAGGGCCTCACAATGAATGGCTTTCCACAAGGGTGCTCCACGACATGGATCTGAAGAACTGATTTAGTGCAGGTACTTAAACAGATGGGGAAACAATGGAAACAGTGACAGACTTGGGCTCCAAAATCACTGAAGATGGTGACTGCAGCCATGAAATTAAAAGATGCTTCCTCCTTGGAAGAAAAGCTATAACAAACGTAGACAGCGTATTAAAAAGCAGAGACACTACTTTGCTGACAAAGGTCTGTCTAGTCAAAGCTATGGTTTTTTCCAGTGGTCATGTATATAGGAATTGGACCATTAAGAAGGCTGAACGCTGAAGAACTGATGCTTTTGAGCTGTGGTGTTGGAGAAAGACTCTTGAGAGTCCCTTGGACTGCAAGGAGATAAAACCAGTCAATCCTAAAGGAAATCAATCCTGAATATTCATTATAAGGACTGATGCTGAAGCTGAAGTTCCAATACTTTGGCCACCCAATGTGAAGAGCTGACTCATTAGAAAAGACCCTGATGCTGGGAAAGACTGAAGGCAGGGGGAGAAGATGATGATAGAGGATGAGGTGGTTGGGTGGCATCTCTAACTCAGGGGACATGAGTTTGAGCAAGCTCCAGGATGATGAAGAGAGGGAAGCCTGGTGTGCTGCAGTCCATGGGGTGGCAAAGAGTCAGACACGACTCAGCGACTGAACAACAACTTCAACCTGATAATATACTCAGACAGAGAATGAAGAGAGTTAATGCAATTAACATGAAAATATGTGGCATACCTATCAAGAACTTACTACTTATCCCTATTTCTCAAATTTGTTGAGGCAGCAGACAACTTAGAAATTACTATGTAAAATACTATGAAATATAACACGATAAACTAAAACCCAAACAAACCATCAACTAAATAACAGCTAACTTTTACGGAAATCTTATCAGGTTCAAAGCCGTGGGCTAAGTGTACAGTTAAGTATGTCAGTCCAAGGTCATTCAGCTAATAAGCAGCAGTCAGACTTGAATTCAGTCGGAAAGAAGCCTGACCAGAACTCTTATCCACTATGCTATGCTGTCTCCTCCAAACATACCATCTCATACTAAATCACTTTACACATCCAATTGTGGATCATAGGTTTATGAAAAATTTGTGACAATTTTTACAGAAACTTCATGCACTAATAAAACTTTTCCTATTGGAATGGAGAGTCCCTTTGCAATTTCTGTTAAAAACCTATGTCACAAGTATAGAACACCAGTACACAGCTGGAGAACCACTGGCGAGAGAACGTCTAATATACCTAATGCCCTGTGTCTTGACTGAACAGAGGCAGTGTGGCCTTGGAGAGCATACAGCCTTTGCAATCACAAAGACATGAGTTAGAATTCTAGGCTTGCAATTTACTGGCTCTGTGACCACAGACAAGAGATTTAATCTTGCTGGATCTCAGTTTCCCCATCTATAAAATGCAGCTGGTATGAGAATTTTATCCAGCATGTAAAGTATTTAGCACAGTACAAATGTTCAACAACAGTTAGTTAGGAGTTACTAATATTATTATCATGGGTTCTAACAGTATTAAGTGAGCCTCAGAAAGCACAAATAAGACATTTAATAATCTTCTGTGTTAGTTTTAAAATCTGAACATAAGATCAGCATTGACAATAAGCTATTCTTGCTAATAATAGATCAGTGTAAGACATTTTAGATTGATATTTTTAATAATTTAATTCCAAAGAGTTAACTGTTATTTTAAGACATGCTTTTTTAGCTGCAATCACAGTCCTCTCCACAGACTTGTGTTTTGCTGAGTATTATGACAGAGAAAGATTACAAAATTCAATCTGATTTGGAAAGTTTAATGTTTCATTTATTAAATCGCAAATGACCTAAAATCCAGACAAATGAATGCTGCTGCTGCTAAGTCACTTTAGTCGTGTCCGACTCTGTGCAACCCCATAGATGGCAGCCCACCAGGCTCCCCCGTCCCTGGGATTCTCCAGGCAAGAACACTGGAGTGGGTTGCCATTTCCTTCTCCAATGCATGAAAGTGAAAAGTGAAAGTGAAGTCGCTCAGTCGTGTCCGACTCTTCGAGATCCCATGGACTGCAGCCTCCGTCCACGGGATTTTCTAGGCAAGAGTACCAGAGTGGGGTGCCATTGCCTTCTCCAGACAAATGAATGACTACACCATAAAGAATTAGCTACTTTTCAGATTTTTTAAATAATGAAACTAATGAAGCAGATTAAATTAAGGTGGTTTTTGCAACAATGAAGAATTTTCTTTAATTTTATGAAACTGATTCACCCCATGACTCTTTCAAGTAGCCAGGAATATATCTAAAATATGAGAGCAAGAGTTTGCAATTTTACAAAATTTCCCTTTTTATTTTTATTTTTTTTAATAAATCTATATAGTTTTATTAAGACAAAAAACTGACAGTGTTGATATGAAGTTTACATTTAAACAAGTTTCCACAAAAACCTATCACACGCCTAAAAATTACAATGGAGTTCTAGATGCGGGTCAAGACCATGTCAACAACTGATGGATCTCATGACTCAAGACAGCGTTTTGGATTTTAGTTAATTCTTAGGATTAAAAAATTTGTTTTGTTTTAAAGTGAACCACTGCCCCAGTATGAAAATTAAATCTCCTCCTGAGACCAGGGCTTTTGAAATCATTCAACTCTTGAACTTGTGCTGTCAGTGACTGAACCCTGCCACCAATGGTTTCAAAGTTCAAAAAACAGAGGCTCCAAGAGTTTTCCACCCTATGAGCACCAGCTCTTGTCTTTCCCTACTCACTTACCTCCTATACCACTCTCTGCCCTTCCCTAAATACTTCACCAGTGGCTTGGATGGAGAAGCTGATATTGGTAACTTCACAACAGGAAAAGAAAGGGTCTTCTTGTCAGTTTCATAAGTAGCGCCTCTGAGACAGAATGATCTGCCTGTGTATACACTCCAACAAGACTTTTCCTCCTCAACCAGTTTCCATCCCCCAAATGGCAACTTTGGTAGCTTCTTAGTCCTTTGTTGGGAATAGCATTGAGCTCAGGCAGGGAATACCTTGGCTTCTAAGTTTCAGGCATTCACAGCTTTTAAACAGTCTCTCACAGTCCTCATTTAGGTTGCCAATGACATTTTTTGAAAGGATACAATATTCTAGACACAGAACCCAATCATCATTAGTTGTTTGTTCTTTTGTTTCACCATTTCCCCAAATTTTAACAAAAATGATCCCAACCCATCTCCCTTCTTTCCCACCCCACCCCACCCACCCCAAATAATACACCAGTAATAGCCAAAAACTACACACATGCTACGCTGTAAAAATGCAGAGTTAACACTATCGGGAAGAAGGCTGTGTGGGTTGTGGAGATGCTCTTTGAAGATTTACAGTATCTCTTGCTCTCCCACATCCCATTCTGCATTTTGTCCTTCATAGAGGGCCCTTTGCTTTTTTTTTTTTTTTTAAGCAAAGTTCGGAACAGGTTGCCTTGAAACACTGACCCTCCTTCCCCTCCACCGGGATGGGTGTGCAAACTATACAGCATGGAACGGCTTTAAAGCACTTGGGCTGCTGTAGGGCACAGAAACTATACTGGCTCTTCAAAGGACATCTTCTCAAGCCACCTTTATGGTGTCAAGATGAGTAGAACTCCTCCTTTCCCCACTTGAAACCCACAGTCAGCTGTGACAGGGGCTGGTATTCAAGAAAGTTAATTTTCATCATCTTTTTTGTCATCATCCTCTGAGGGGTAAGAATGCCACGTCAGCCTTTCCTCATAGAAGGATATGACAACCTGTGGGGACTTGACATTGGCTTCCTCGGCAGGAAGCAGGTCAGCCTCATCAGAGTTCTTCCATTCCATTAGGAACATGAGTTCTCCACTGGAGTCCGTAGCTCCAATAATCCGCTCTGGTTCCAAACCCCGGGCAAAGCTTCATGGCTTTTCTGACTCTTCTTTCTTCTTTGGTTTGCTCTCCTCCCCCGTATCTTCCGAATCAGAATCAGCTTTGCGCTTGCCTCCCTCTGATTTATCTGTCTCGTGTGCTGTTTTCTGTGACTGCAGAAACTCAGCAATGAGGTCAGGGCAATCCAGGTTCTCTTCTGGTTCCCATGTGTTATCCTCACCTGAGGACCCCTTCCCCTTCAGCAGGTACTCCACTGTGCCCTTCACCACTCGGCGGTCTAGGACGTTCTCCACCACGTACTCTTCCTCCTCTTCTTCTAGCACCTCCTCCACTTTCTTCTTCTTTTGTTTTTTCACCATAGTGTCCGCCAGCTTTCTGGTATAAAGGATGATGCTGCTCAGAGCAGCGCCCACAAGCCCGAGAGGAATCAGTGCCACGCTACTGG
This sequence comes from Cervus elaphus, assembly GCF_910594005.1. Classification (NCBI taxonomy): domain Eukaryota; kingdom Metazoa; phylum Chordata; class Mammalia; order Artiodactyla; family Cervidae; genus Cervus; species Cervus elaphus. The sequence goes on along the minus strand of NC_057837.1, from coordinate 7,259,636 downwards.
TGGGTCTTGTCCAGCCAGCTGGGGAGTGGCGACCAGAAAAGCAACAAGCCAGGTGACCACTGTCAAGCCCCCTCACTGAAGCGGCGTACCGCAGGCCCCTGCCAACGGCCCTCCCCTCAGACGAACAAAAGAGCAAAATTTCCCTTTTTAAAAATAGACAAATGTAATAAATTCATCTCATATTGGTCTAATTTAATGGATATCTTTCATAAAGAAAAGCACAAAAAGTGATTTGCTAATATCACAGAGCAATTCTAGAGCAAAGCCACTATGTAACTGGGGTTTCTGCTACCTGTGAAAGTGAAAGCATTTAACTTTTTAAGTCTCCAAAAGTTGTGTTGAAAGTGAAAGTGTTAGTCGCTTGGTCATGTCGGACTCTTTGTGACCCCATGGACTGCAACCCGCCAGGCTCCTCTGTCCGTGAGATTTTCCAGGCAAGAATACTGGAGAGGGTTGCCATGCCCTCCTCCAGGGGATCTTCCCAACCCAGGGATCCAACCCCGCTCTCCCTCACTGTAGGCAGATTCTTTACCATTTGAGCCACCAGGGAAATTGATTGTATTTTATTATGACAGTCATCACTTACCTGGCTATGTCATACACTCGATCTGCGATCCGACTTCCAACCTGACAGATGACAAGAGGCAATGAATGATGTACAAAAGTAAAGATGAGTATGTCTAACAGAGAAGTTAACACTTTCCCCAGTAATCAACAATCCATAGGCTACTTATATTTCAACATGTTGAGTTCCCTTTATCCCTTTTTTAATTTGACCTCAGCAACTTTTAAAATTCTGAATAGGAACATCATAAATAAAAATAACCAAGGAAACACATTGAGTTAATTACCTCAGAAGTCAACTTAAGGAAAGAAGACTAAATTCTGTATATCTATAACTTTATAGTTTATGTGCTGCAAGAGTGCAAAGACAAAAAGCAACAGGATACCCTAATTAAAAAAAAAAAAGCAACAGAAACATAACAAGCATATCATCCACAGATATTAGTGTGAGATACGTGAAAGTGAAAAATTAGTTAGCTGGGGATTATTACGGGTCAATGTATAAGTGATCATTTAACAAAAACTAATTATTTGGTAACTATTAACAAATTTTGTGGAACTCCTAAATGGATAAATAGGTTTTCTGAGCAACATCTGCAAATTAGAAGTCTGCCACACCTAAAGAAACCTCCTCAATCCCAATCCAGTTTAAAAGAGGTCATAAGGCTTTTGCTGGGCTAGGTTCATGCAGCAGGAATAAAGATGTGGGAAACTAATATTCCCCACATTCCACTCATCCCCTTGTAAACATTGCAGAGTCTCTACTAGGACTTGAAAGTTCAGAACAGAATATATGTGTATTTTCTTTGGGAAGTGAGGCGGGGAGGAAGTGGGAGTGGACTCCCAGAGGAGTCCACTTTGTGCATCACTACTGATATGAAAACCTTTTATTATTTTAACAGACTCTCATATACTTTGTCTCATTTATTCTAGTCCTAAACAATGGTGAGGCCTCCGTCAAGCTGTAATCCAGGTGCCTTTCCTGGAAAAGAGTGTCTGGAAACTCACATCTTCTAAATATTTATATGTGTCACCCTGAGAACAGAGTCAATCATCTGATCTGCCAGGACCTGCACAGGGTTCTGCCCAAAGTAGGAGCTCAGAAAGTGTTGGCTGCAATGGCTTCAAAGAGCTCATCACACTTGATTTCAATTTTGGTCTATCCCTGAAGAAGTGCTTACATAGGCCTGAGCTCTGTGCTGCCTGTCCAGAGAGTAGAAACCGGCTCAAGTCCCTAGTCCACCTGGGTAAAGAGGAGGAGGTCTCTCAAATCAGCACAGACAAATCAGAGATCTTAACTCATCTTAATGAATTTTCCTAAAAGATGAACCAGATCCCATCACTTCACTGCTGAAAACCATTCAACAGCCTCCCATTCCTCTAGACTCTAGAGCCATGTTGGCCAATAGAAAAACAATCAGAGCCACATGAGCAACTTCAGATTTTCTAGCGAAAGTGTTTGAAAGTGTTAGTCGTGTCTGGCTCTTTGTGACCCCATGGACTGTAGCTCACCAGGCTCCTCTGTCCATGGAATTCTCCAGGCAAGTGGATTGCCATGCCCTTCTCCAAAGGTTTTCTAGTAGCCATTTTAAAAAGAGGAAACAAGTTGATCTTCACCCAAAACATCAAAATAGAGTTTCAATGTGTAATTAATATAAAAATATATTAAGGAAATATTTTACATCCTTTTTTCATATTAATTCACTGAAACCCACTGTACTTTACACTTACTGCACATCTTAAAGGGACATATCAAAAGCTGCATGTGGCCAGAAATTACCACATGGAATGTACAGCTGAGAGAGAGAAAATCCAAAGTTCTTACCCATTAAGGCCCTCCTGACCTGGACACTCCCTTACCTCCCACTGAAGCTTTCCTGGAGGCCTTGACAAGGCCCAAAGGCTTCAGGGCCTCTGGGTTCCTCTTTCCCTTTACCTGCAAGGCTTCCCCGACATCCCCCAGACCCCAGTTTGATTAAAGTCTTGTCTCGTCGTCTGCCCCCGATCAGCGCAGTCACTTTACGACTTCACTTCACTACCTGGCCTTACTTCATTAGTTGAAATTACCTTTTCTGTTTACTGTCTCGTCTCTCACAAGAATGAAATCTCTTGAGGGCAGCGGTCTTGCTTTGCCCCAGGTATACCTGTAACTCAAGTATTAATACTATCTGCCAAGGGCATGAATAAATGAATGAATGAATCGCACCTTGCAAACACCGGCGCCCGGCCCCTGCGCGATTACAGCAAAGGCCCAGACAGGCAGGGCGGCCGCTCAAGGTCACACGGCGAGGTGGCGGCGTTCGGGTCCTGGCCGGAGCTCCGGGACCCGAAGTCGAGGCGCTGAACCACCCTCCGCGCCGTCTCGCAGACTCACCTCCTCCTTCAAGTAGTCGAACTTCATCGGCTCCGGCTGCCGGGCCGCCCAGTTCTTTTGCTTCCTCTTCAAATCCCGATCGAAGATGTTGAAGGCTTTGGGCGAGCCACCACCACTCGGGAAAGAGGCGCCAGAGGCCACCGTCCTGAGGCCGAAGTTCTTCACGGGGACCCCGGCCGCCGGCAACTGCCGCCACGAGAACCGAAGCGGGGTGAGCAGAGCCATCTCCACCTCCTACACCCCAAGCCGGCTCCGTTATCGAGCGCATGCGCCGAAACTAAGGCAAAGACGCCAGAGCACTTCGCGGAGGGAAAGCGGAGGAAGTTTGGCCCAGTTCGCGTGCCATCACGGTGGTGTGTCTCGCAGAGGATTGTGGGTGTGGGGGCCCAATGTGACGCCGTGAGAGGATTCGGAGTCAGTGAGTGGAACTGGGCTCCAGAAGAGGGACAGAGCCAGTATCCCAAAGATTCTCCTTCGGGTTTACGAGTGCCGCGCTCTTCCTCCTTGCCTTTCCGACCCCTCTCTTCAAGCTTCTTTGTTCCTCCTCCAGGTCGTGTTGAGGGACTTCAGCCCCAAAGCGGCTCTCTGAGGTTTGGGAGCTGGGAAGGAAGTCCTCGTTCCCTGGTGTTCCCGGCGTTACCGGGTGGGTAGGAGGGGCAGGTGGGCACCGGAGATGAGGGCGCGCGACCGAGGTGAGGTCAGGTCGCCTTCCTGTCTCCGAATATCTGGCGGAGGTCAAGTGCTTTCGTTCTGAACATCTATACGCTTTACCTCTGATAGTTGAATGAAATGTTTACCCAACAAGGCTGTTCTGAGGGACAGATGTTAATGGTGCGTCATAACCAAACCTTGCTTTTGAAAAACAAAGCACTGCTGCTTTGTATTTGTTAACTAGAGAGAGGCTTTACCTGGGTCACGAAGGGTGGTCGTATACAAAGGGGGAACTTTGTGAGCTAAACCTGAATTCATTTTGTTCAGTACAGCCTGGTCGAAGTAAAGGCTGTTCCAAACAAAACGAAGTCAGGATTAATGGAGAGAATGGGACCAAAATGTGAAGAAACAATAAGACCGACTGAGACTTAAGGATATTTTAATCATATTAGCTTTTACTCGTAACACATACAAATATAAAGTAGAAATATGGGATATTTAAGTGAGGGCAGTTGGCTAGTAATCATTTGCCTCCCTCCATAAAGACCTGGAATTCTGCTTGGTTTTGCCTTAAGTTTTATTTCTTCAAATGCTGTTCTCAAAAGAAGATATTATGATAATTTTTCTTTTCTGCATGTGACTCAAGATTCATTTGGGAAATGAAATTAGACCTCTTTTATTTTGCTTAATGTAGCTTAGAATATAGTATTGTGAATTAGTATTTTCTCCAAGTATCTTACTTAATTTTATTACTAACCTTTCATTATGATTTTATTTTTTAGTATTTGATTTCTTCAGGCATTTGTCCAGTTACACATTTAAAAATGGCATCCAAACAAGAAATCATGAGTGACCAACGGTTCAGGCGTGTTGCAAAGGACCCAAGATTTTGGGAAATGCCAGAAAAGGATCGAAAAGTCAAAATTGACAAGAGATTTCGAGCAATGTTTCATGACAAAAAGTTCAAATTGAATTATGCTGTGGATAAAAGAGGACGTCCTATCAACCACAGCACTACAGAGGACTTGAAACGTTTTTACGACCTTTCAGATTCTGATTCGGATCTCTCTGATGAGGATAATAAAACACTGAGTCAAAAGAAAATGAGGAAGAAAAAACCCCAGACTATAAATGAAGTAGAGTCAAGAAATCTTGTTGAAGATAAAAAGAAAAAAAACAAAACAATTTGTCAAAAAGGTTCTAGAAATAAGAATGATTTAGATAACTCTGAGAGAACTCAGAAAATGAAAACTTCATGCAAATCTAAGAAGATAGACTCAGTAAGTCCTGAGAAAGATAGCAAAGAATTTACACAAAAAAGTACAAAAGGGGAAAAAAACACAGTCCAGCATAGCACAGACTCGTTTCCCAAAGGACAACTAAGAACGGTAGACTCAGGCACCTCTGAGATTGTTCAGTCTCCCAAGGTCAAGTATTCTGAGACAAGAAGAAGAAAAATGCAATCAGGTTGGTTGGAAAGAACTAAGGAATCTTTGGTATTATATTATTTATTCTTATACTGGTCTTTTAAAAAGGAAACATGTATAATTATTTTCATATTATAGGAGTGGTCAGATACTTATTTGGAAGTATAAAGCTATGAAAGATAATACACCATAAGATAATTTTTGATTTGATGCCGTAATGGCTAGAAGAGAGACAAATAAAAGTATGAGTCTTGAAAGAGGCTAAACCAGTGATTTGATTTGTAGTGGGCATGAGTGACTGCTGTGTTCTCTAGGTAAAGTGTCACATGATCTCATGACGGGGTGAGACGAGATGTATCTGAAGAAAGAGAAATGAGTTGGGTACTCAGGTATTGCTTCATTTATTCAACTACTTTTAGTAACAAATATGTGGCAGATAGAACATTAAGACATGATTCCTCCCATTTTAGGGCTACTGCTAGTTTAAGTGATGCCTGTGCAAAAATTAGAAAAACATACGCCCTTCTGGACCCACAGAGCTTCCAGAGCTCACAGCTCTGTGAGCTGTGTCCTCTAGTGAGGACAGTACCTTTGAGGGAGGCACAGGTTCTTTTTCCCGAAAAGACAGACACGCTGTTCCTGCAGGGTGTGTGGCTTGGTGATTGGAGTTTGGCTTTGATTGCAGCCCTTCTTGACCCTTTGCAAATCAGCTTTTGCAAATAACTGCTTGCAACATTGTGCAGTAGCCCTGATCTGAAGCAGTACTGTCCAATAGAAGTGTAATTTTGAATTTTCTATCGGACACATTAAAAAGTAAGAAACCGATGATTAATAGATATATGAATACACTCTATTTAACCTAATATGTCAAAAACTATTTCAATACATAATATAAAAATAGGATATTTTACATTCTGTTTTCTTACTATATCTAGTTGGACGAGCTGTTTTTCAGGTGCTCAGTTACCATATGTGGTTGCTGGCTACCATATTGGATAGTGCAGATATAAAGTGGAAGAAATCAGAACCATAATACATAATAGAGTAATTTTAAGTAGCATAGAAGAAAAGGCCTCTGAGAATTTGGAGGAAGAGGTTACTCAAGATACAGTAATCAGTAAAATTTATTGGTGAAGTGCTATTTTGGTTGGAGTTTAGAAGAATTAAGTTTGGAATCCAGAGTATCCTACATGGAAAGAACTTTTTGAGCAGATGTTTGGTTGGGCTTGTTCAGGAGAGATCAGTATTCCTGTTTGATTAGATAATAAGATGTCTGAAGGGGTGAGTGAATAATAAAGCTAGAAATGATTATTTGATACTAAGTAAGAAATGTCTAAATTCTAGTTCATGTTTACAAGTTTTCTAAGCTAATTAGAATTGTCCTGTCTGGCAGCAGGAAATTTTGAATATTGGTGTTGCTGATCATTGGTGTTGTAATTGAAAACTGGTGATGTTCAGATAAGCCAGACAAAGGGTGGTTATGGTTACAGTACCCTAGCAGGGTAGCCATCAAGAAAAAGACAGAAAAAAAAAACAGAAAAAAAAAAAAAAAGAAAAAGAGAAATGTCTTGACAGGCCATGGTCACATTGGGAAGGTAGGAAGTATCAGGCAATGGACAGAATTCTAAATAACAGGGACTAAGGGGTCAGGAGTGAGATCTCATTCCATTTGTAGAGGAACCAGGCAGCAAACTGAGGTATAGGGAGAAGGGATGCAAGTCTGGTTACTGAAAATGGAAAATAAAATCAGATTGGGAACAGTAGCAAGGTTGGCCTGATGCTGTGTTTGTGAGCTAAGTTAGTCTAGCTTCCTTTAAATTTCAGTAGATTTAGAGTACTGGGTTAATATAATATGTCCAGTAATCCTTTGGATTTATTTTATGTTATCTTAAGTTTCTCAATAACCATGAGAAATTACTTAGGAAACAAGGTTAAAGTGATTTATGTAAGGCTACACAGACCTGTAACCCAAGTCTTTGAGTCTTTGTGCCCCACCTTGTTGCTTGCTGTAATTTTCATTGGTTCCTCAATCCAGGAAAAGCATTATCTATAAGTAGAGATTAAGTGACTCCACATATCACAATCTTTTGCTCATTATTATTCATCACTTACCATTCCAGCAACTACTGTGCCCAAGGGGCTTTTTAAGTGCTGTGAGGTAAAGGTGATGTGAGGAGCTACAGTTTGATACTACATGTCATTTTAAAATGTTGCCCAGCACTTGTGTGCTTAAGAATTTAAGTACGTTATTAGATGTGTGCAAAGAACGTGGACTGTAGCCCTGTTTTGAAATTTTAAAAATGGTAACATAAGTCATTAGTGAAAGAAAGGGAAAGTGAGAGTCTCTCAGTCCTGACTCTTTGTGACCTTATGGACTGTATAATTCTCCAGGCCAGAATACTGGAATGGGTAGCCTTTCCTTTCATGGGATCTTCCCAACCCAGGTCTCCCGCACTGCAGGCAGTTTCTTTACCAGCTGAGCCACAAGGGAAGCCCAAGAATACTAGAGTGGGTAGCTTATCCCTTCTCCAGTGGATCTTCCCAAACCAGGAATCAAATTGGGGTCTCCTGCATTGCAGGTGGATTCTTTACCAACTGAGCTGTCAAGGAATCCTTTAAATGAGTTACGATACATCCAAATATGTCTGTGACACATGAAGTTTTAAAAATAGGTTACAAAATTGAGTAGATGGTATGACCAGCTACTTAAAAACAAATTAGTGGGTGTATCATTGGAAACAAATTCAGAGTTACATACCAAAATAACCACCCAGTTACTTCTAAATGAAAAGTTACTAGTCATCTTTATTTTCTTCATCAAACCATATTTTTTTGTTTTTCTTTTGCAATGAGCAGTCATTACTTTTGTAATCAGAGGAAAAATAATAAAGCATTTTTTAAAAATAGGTAAGTAAGTAGTAGTATTTGCAGTCACTACCAGAGCATTGCCATCTAGAAACAGAGGCAGTTATTTTTGTATTCCCTCATTGTTTACTTATTTATTAGGTTATTTTTGTTCTTTGTATTCCCTCATTATTTAAAATAAGGTTTTGTACACAGTGGGCTTTGAACAAATATTTAGTGAATGAATAAATGTTACGAGTATACTTGATGTTGTCAAAAATATTAAAATACTAGATTGTTTAATTTGTTCAGTTTGTTATACAACCCCAAATGTGATATGTGTACCACTGTTAAATGTGAGACGATGTCTTCTTATCAGGTGATATTTAAACTATTTTTATATTAATAGTTATGTGGTTCAACATATTAGGGGAAAAAAGTAACCACCACATCACAGATATATGAAATCTGTGACTTCAGGGATATTGTTTAGAACAAGCTAATATTTTTAATTAAAAAAACATTCAACTTGATGAAAAATGTCAGTGATAGGCAAAAATCATGAAAATTGTATGATAATAACTGATGCTTAAGAAATACTGCAATACTAGATAGGAATGTGTCCCCAAGGTGTTATTTTAAGCAAGTTGTTTAAAAATGAATTCTGATGTTTATCTCATACTAATTTACCTTCATAATTGTGGTAGTTTTCTGATCCCATTTATAGAACTTAGGTTAATGCCCTTTTTAAGCTTTTTTTTAGTTATCTTTTATTACTCCCCACTCTTGTGATACTAAAATAAAGCTTAGTTCCTACTCTTCCTCCTAACAAAACTTCATTTGGTTAGGCATGAATTTTGTTGAATTTATATTTTCCTTTAGTCTGCTTCATGGAAATTATATTTTTACTGGATTTGAGGTCAAAATAACTTGGATTTAATTTAATTCAGTGTTTACATTTTCTTAATTTCTCCTTTGACCTTTTTGCAGTGGTTCCATTCATAATGGCAAGAGACAGTGATGGTCATGAAGACTCAACAGGTGGTAAAATGTTTGACAAAGATGCTCTGGAGGAAGATTCAGAAAGTGCTAGTGAAACAGGAAGTGATGAAGAATCTGAAGATGAAATTACAGGCATTTGTAGGGCTGCTGCTGCTGATCTTCATGATGAAGAAGAAGAAGAAGAAGATGATGATGATGGAATTGAAAATGATGAGGAAGACGAGGATAGTGAGGATAATGATGAAAGTGACAGTGGCCCTGATCTTGCAAGGGGCAAAGGAAATATAGAAACCAGTTCTGAAGATGAAGACGATATGGCAGATTTACTTCCAGAGGAATCTGGTTTTGAGCATGCTTGGAGAGAATTAGATAAAGATGCTCCTCGGGCTGATGAGGTAAACTTTTGAATAAATAAGATTATTTTGTCAAGAGTACAAGTAGCTGTTATGGATGGTAGGATTAATGTCATTAAATTGATAAGGTAAAGCTTTATTGGTAAATAATACTCTTGATGGTGATTCTAGTTAAAACTTCTTGATACAGAATATACCTATATAAAGTTAATATCTGTTCCAGCAGTTAGGGGTAAATTTCTATATAAATAATTAGAAGTTGTGAAATTTTTAGAAAATGGTTGTTTTAACTAGAAGTGTGTATCAGTTCCTACTGTACCTGTTAGAAATGCTATAGATTAATATATATTAAAGTTTCCTACTCACTTATGGGTGGCAAAATAGCTTAACAAACTTGGTAGTTAAAGAATCAACCCATCCTCATGTTCTGATTCAAAAACTAAGAACCAAATAAGAGAAAGTGCTTTTCTGTTTACAGTTTTACTGTTGTGTGGCTCATCAGAAGTTTCCTTTTACATACTGAAATCACTTAGATAATCTTAGTGATTATCTTAGAAAATCACTTAGAGAAGAAATCACTTAGATAAATACTGTATTAATGATTTCAGGATTGGGGGGAGAAGGCATTATATTTACTATATTAATTTTGCAAGCATTGGGAATGATCTAGATTATGTAATAAGTAATTTTTGTCATTTTTTAGATTACGTGTCGATTAGCAGTTTGCAACATGGATTGGGATAGATTGAAGGCAAAAGATTTGCTGGCTTTGTTCAATTCATTTAAACCTAAAGGAGGTGTTATATTTTCTGTAAAGGTGAGAATTTATTTCATTTTGAAGTAAGTATTTCTAAGCATTCTAAGTTAAATCCCTTTTTTTAATAGTCATAGTTTTCCTTTTAAGGAAAATAGTTAATCTGAAAGTTGTTCCAATACAGTTAGACAGAAAACTGATGAAACAAGTGTGAAGGTGAGAAAGGAACAGGTAAAATTATTGATCGGTTATATGATTGCATTTAATTATGAAAACCAAAATAATCAGTTGAAAAGCTTATTATAATAAAGCTCAGTAAAGGGACAGGGTATAAGATAAATATTTTTTAAAAATGCTTCATTACTAACATTAACAAGTAAAAGTCTATTTTTACTACCAGCAGAAATATATAAAAATCTTACAGATTACCTTATAAACACGACCTATATGAAGTAAGCTATAACACTTGATAAATAATTGAAAAATTTTGAGATACCGTATTTCTGGAAAGCCCACATAGTGATTAAGACTCTAGACTTTGCAGTGTGACAGACCTGTATTCAAATCTTGATTCTGACACATGCTATATGATTTTGTGCATTTTATTGATTATTTCTCAAATGTGTTTTCTCCTCTAAGGAGATACAACAGTAGTATTTCTTAAGGTAGTGGTAAGGATTCAATGAAAAGGAGATCATATGAGGTATTTACGACAGTGCCTGAAGCAACTCTAAATTACCGTTGTTCAGTTTAAATATTTAAGATATCAGTTCTATAGTTTTAGTATAGTTTCAGTCAAAATCTCAATGCAAATGAAAGTTAAGAAAAAGGTTGCCATTGGTCATCTAAGAGAATAAACAAGTGAGAATGACTCATAAGTCTTTGAGAAATCATACCAGTGTGAAAGGATGTACCCTACCAGTTATCACATCACAACATTTTATACCATTATAAACTTGCAGAAGTTTACAGGTTTGGGTAGAAGCATGGGGACAACTAAGCCTTCCCTCATAGCTCAGTTGGTAAAGAACCTGCCTGCAATCCAGGAGACCTCAGTTCGATTCCTGGGTCGGGAAGATCCCCTGGAGAAGGGATAGGCTACCCACTCTGGTATTCTTGGGCTTCCCTTGTGGCTTAGCTCGTAAAGAATCCACCTGCAATGTGGGACACCTGGGTTCGATCCCTGGGTTGGGAAAATCCTCTGGAGAAGGGAAAGAGTACCCACTCCAGTGTTCGGGCCTGGAGAAGTATAGTCCATGGGGTTGCAAAGAGTCGGACACAACTGAGCGACTTTCACTTTCACCTTTGCCAAATGATATCCAGATGAAGTAAGGAAAAAACTAAAAATCAACGTATAGGCAGAATTGAAATAGAATGGTGTTTTTGTTAATATGTTTTAGGAGATGGGTAGTAGGAATCACTGGACTTATAAAGAGGAAAAACCACAAAGAATCAACATATGTGACTGCATATATGCTAAAAACTTCTACATTGAAAGCTGTTATGGTTTAAATCTGTTGCTCTGCATCATCCTATCTTACATGCATTGTGGATTAATTATTTTTAAAACTTGGGTTCCCTAGTTGATAAGTTACATATTTCAAACAACTAAAAAAAGCATACATTAGTTAATAAATGAATATTAAACCTGGTGGTGACAAAACACTGAAGGTTAATATGATTATATTTCCTGACTCTCAAAAGTAGCCGGGATTAAAAAAATACCAAAGATTTAATTCAAATTATTTATCCAGTCATTTTTCACACACGGGAGCATGTATGTGGGTGCCATTCTTGCTGTTTGCATTCTGTCCAGTTGTTTAGAGTTCCTGACCTTCAAAGGTCTGTATATTTTGAGAAAAGGGAATTATAAATTACTTTGATCTTATATTTTTGTGTTTAGATATATCCTTCGGAGTTTGGAAAGGAGAGGATGAAGGAAGAGCATGTTCAAGGACCAGTGGAGTTATTAAGCATTCCTGAGGATGCTCCTGAAAAGGACTGGTATTAAACACTCTGGGAAAAAAAACTAAACTTCATATGAGTTTGTATCACTAATTCAGAATTCTGGTCACTTTCATAGTTGGAACTAAAGTTTATATTTGTGCCATTCATGGTTAAAACAGGTTGCAAAGAATGTTAAAGTCTGCCAGAAGTGGCACACTATTCCAAACACATTTTCTGTATATATTTATATTTCTGTATTCATGAAAGTAATTATTGCAGTTTTGAAAAACACTTCATGGTTAAACCTGAATCAGTAAGTTTTGTTTTTTTTCTTAGATGTTGATTTCTATGTAAAGGGCATTGAAACTATTTACCTCCAAGTTATATAGTTTTTCTTAGTTAAATAGAAAAATACAAGAATGCAAGAATAATAGAGAAAGTTCTTAATCATCATAATGTAGAGAAATAAACTTTTAAGTAGTTTTGAGTCCACTAGGTGGAGCTATATGTGCATGTAATAAAAATTGGTGGCAAATTTTTATTTGCCTGATGAAGACCCTCAAAGAATATGCTGTAGTTAAGTAAGTTGAACTTAAATACCATTTAGTCTTGACAACACATGAATAAAGTTTTATAAGATCAGGTATTTGTTTATAATAAAAGCTAGTGTGCTTTTCTAGCATATGTTATACTACAGTGGTCCTCTTCAGTGGATTTACTTGAGAAAGCCATATATGGTAATAAAACAAACAAAAAATAATCTAGCAATTAAAATTAGAGGTAGCCACATGTAATTCTTGCTTCCGTTTTCTAAATACAAAATTCCAGTCAAAATCCCTAGTCTGTACCTTGTCAAAATAATAAATTGCGCTTAAGTATTTAATGTTAGGCAAGAAGGCGATTCATAAAGGAAGATGGATTATAATAAAAGCCAGTTTGTAATATGTTTTTCTTGGAATGGTTACATTTCTTTTTTACAAGGAGAGAGGTATTTGTGTTCCTGTTTAAGTAAGCCTAATGAGTTTTTCCCCCTTTTTAGGGCCTCTAGAGAAAAACTGAGAGATTATCAATTCAAACGACTGAAATACTATTATGCAGTAGTAGACTGTGATTCTCCTGAAACAGCCGCTAAAATTTATGAGGATTGTGATGGCCTGGAATTCGAAAGCAGTTGTTCGTTTGTAGATCTAAGGTAACTAGTGTGTGGTACCAGTGTAACCTTGTAGCACAGTGTGACTGTGAGAACTGAGATGTTAGAATTGGCAGTGCTCGCTGTTGTTCCATTTTCTAAGAGGACTTCTCGCTTTCAGCAGAGTGCTCTCATAGAACATCACTCTTAAGAAAACTGAAATGAGAAAATGCTAAGTATTAGAAGTCACCTCACATTTATGTCCTTTCAGGTATGTCAGATGTGTTTTTAGGATGGCGGGTTTTATGTAATATTTCTTGGCAACTGTCTTTTAGAACTAGGAACCAGAGTGAAATAACTTTATCAAAAGCATTGAGATGGAGGCAAGGGAATTTGCTAATAGACTAGTGTCTCTCGATCTGTGCTGTCTAGTACAGTAGCCAGTAATCCTGTCTGGCTTATTTACATTTAATTAAAAACTTAAAATTTTTAAATTCATTTGCTTAGTCACACTAAACACATTTCAAGTACTTAATGGCCACATGTTGGGCAGAACAGAAACAGAACTTTGATGACATCATCATAGAAAGTTCTGTTGGACAGTGCTGGTGAGTAGATGGTCCTGCTGGCCTTGTCTTCAGACTTGGGCATTATTTCCACCATGTGCTCAGGCTTCACTGACCCAAGCTGAAAACCTTAGGTGGTTGGGAATGTCTGTTCCAAGGAAACCAGGAAGCTAAACTTGTACCATTTTATCATTGGCCTAGTTCCTTGAACCCAGTAAACCATTCTACTGTGACACTGTCAGTAGAAATCATTTTTTTTTTAAGATTTTTAATTTTAAATTAAGTATCAGTATATTAAGGCTTCTCTGGTGGCTCAGACAGTAAAGAGTCTGCTTGCAGTGCAGGAGACCTGGTTCAATCCCTGCGTCAGGAAGGTCCCCTGGAGTAGGAAATGGCAACCCACTCCAGTATTCTTGCCTGGAGAGTTGCATGGACAGAAGATCCTGGCAGCTTACAGCCCGTGGGGTCACAAAGAGTTGGACACAACTAAGCAACTAATACGTAGACACATCAATATATTAAGAGCGTGCTTCACAATCATTGACTTTTTTTTTTTCTTTTTTGTTTTATCCTCTACCTCTTGAACCTCCCTCTTGCTAGAAATCACTTCTTGGTATCCAAGTTTGTTAGAGGCTTTCTTGTCAAGATGAAATATTTTAGGGGGAAAAAAATGCATCAGTTGATACTCACTGACTTTTATACATCAAAAGCATTCTGACTCATAGAAAAATACAAATAAAATTTTTTGAATTGATAGTTTGGGGTAAGATTTTAGCATGCTTAAGTATATAGCAAGAAGGGCCTATCTCATCAAACAAGCTGTTTCCTTCTCTTTTTAATAATTTCAAAAGGAGGTGCTTGTTTTAAATGTATTCATTATACTCACTAAACATTAGAATGTCAAACTGCCTGTCATGAGTTCATGTTTACATGTTCTTCTCAGGATCATTTTCTTTCTTTTCCTTTTTGGGACATTTCCATGCAGTGTTAGAATAACCTCTGGCAGTACCTAGAAAATAAGATCAATGACCATGGAAAAAACTTACATCCCCTGTTTTATTTTGTCATATATAACTTCATAAAAGAAAGTTGAGTTTTCTGCTGCTATCCTATTATCTAGGGAACTCTATTCATCAGCCTCAAAATCATGCCTATTGACAGCGTTTAAAATATTGATCTCAGATGTTTATGTTTCTTCTACTAATTCTGTGCATAAGTATATGTGGTGGAGGATATTCTGTAGACCTAATAAACCTTCATTTTTCATTCCTTCCCTCAAATATCATTTTTGGTGCAATATATAGCTCATGCTTTTTTGGGTGTGTGGAAATAAAATTTATAAAATGACAAAATCTAAATATAATAACCATGGATCATTTCTCTTTGCTTTTTTCCTCCCATTCATTAGCCTGATGGCTAAGAATTGTCACAGTTACAGTAACTAATTTACATTTAACTGCTATTATTTGTGACAAATTATAAGATAATATTAAGATTTTTAGTGTTGAAGAATCAGCCTTAAGCTTTTCATTATTTCAGTGATATCTTGTTCGTATGATACTTTATTTTCAGAGTACTTCCCCATTAATAATTCTGTCTGATCTTCAGAATATCATGAAGCAAGTCAGTGACTATGTTATCAGGAATCTAGGTCTTTTTGAAGCATGAGTCATGTGTGTTTACACCAGACTCATATTAACTGACTCTTAATGCAGGGTTTCTACCTACAGAGTTCACTTAGATTTAGTGGAATTACAGATTTATAGCTTATGAACTTCAGAAGTTTTGTGCCAAGATTATTTCTAACATTGTTTACTTCATCTGCATGTGTGTTCTGTAGAACCTCTATGTGGTATGTATGTATAAACCATATTTAATTAGAAGACAATCTCAACTCTGGTTGTTTATCACTGCAGCATATGTTTAAATGAATTCATTTTTTCCCTTTGTTTCTTAGGTTTATACCAGATGATATTACTTTTGATGATGAGCCCAAGGATGTAGCCTCAGAAGTGGATTTAACAGCATACAAACCAAAATATTTCACATCTGCTGCAATGGGAACATCAACGGTATTTCTTCACTTTAGAAAGTGTATAGCTGGACTCCGTTGCTTTAAGAAAAGACTGTTATTTACTTATAGCATCTTTAGAAATGCAAAGTAT
Source organism: Cervus elaphus (assembly GCF_910594005.1). Lineage (NCBI taxonomy): Eukaryota > Metazoa > Chordata > Mammalia > Artiodactyla > Cervidae > Cervus > Cervus elaphus. The sequence goes on along the minus strand of NC_057837.1, from coordinate 7,243,860 downwards.
TCAAAGTTTTAATGCATAAGTACAAATAGAAATGAAACACAAGTGTATTTGCATTTTTATCTACCCCATCTATTTGAACCTGTTTCCAGATTTTTGTTATGCCTTTAAGCCTGAGTCAATTACCTGCAAATGTTTCTTTTCTCTCTTCTATCTTTCCTATACAGTCTTACTTAACCAGATTCTTTAATAAGTAATATGTCAGTTATTAGTATCCTACAGAGTAGGGGGAACGAGCTAACATTACTTCAAATCGTAGTTAGAAGCAGTGGAGATTTAAAATAGAACACATTTTTTTCTGCAGATATGACCCCAAATTGTAAAAACAATTGAAGTAGAACAATTCTGGACTACTCAATGTCACGTTAATGTTTAGTAACAAACAGCCAGAAGATTTTTTTTTTTTTTTTTGAAGATTTTTATTGAATTAGTTTGTTACTTAGCTGCCTCGCCGGTCTGCTCCCCTGCCCCATGACCTCTTACCCACAGCTGAGCCCTGCAGCAGCCACACGGGCCTCGCGTTGTCTCTCTTGTGCTCCTCTGAGGCCAGCCCGGGGGCAGAGAGCTGCTGTATCTGCCACCCTCAGCCTGCGGGTACCGTGTGGCCTTGATTAGTCACTGAGGATAGGGAGGCCCCACCAGTGTGCAGTAAGTGAGGTCTGAAAGATTTAGTCACATCAAACCTAGGATCGTGTTATTTTCAAGCCTGAAAAATAGGCAGGCCTGTCCAGTCAGCCAGTCTGGAGTTCCTATGGCCTGGCTGTATCATCCACATCTGTCTCAGTTCAGAAGTGATTTTGTGGTTATCAGCTCAGTCTTAATTATCAGAGTGGGAGTAATTCTGAATTGTGGAACTAGCTGTAATTTCTCCAACAATGGCAGTTATTTTAAGGATTGGATGTTTTAGTTAATCAGTACTCCTTTTGTTCTGATCTGGGGAGGTTAGCCTGAAGGGAAAAAAAGTAAGGATGTGGGACCCGCCCTGTGTTGGAAATTAAATCTCTAACAAGACTCTGAGAATGGGGGCTTTGTAGAAGACAGGAGTATGTCACCAGACCGATCATATTATAGATAAATTCCTGTGTCATGAGGGTTTCCTGTACTTTAAACCAGTAAATGCCTTTCTAATCAGTGGCTTTTAATCTCTTTTGGAAAAAGGACCACACTGAGATTGTTCTAAAAGCTTTATCAGGAAATTTCAGTTTTTAGACCTCTTGAAATGCCTAGAACTCCAGGTGAAAAACATGTTTGATTCATTCATAATAATGTTAACTTTTTCACTAGTGCACTTTCTTATTTTCACCACAGTCAGCCCATATACTGATGAATTTTTACTCCCAGTAATGAAGTGCCTTGCATATAGTAGAGAGTTCGGATAACGGCACAGGTTAATTGAAATGGTTCCCTTTCCACAGGTAGAAACTTTTGCCTTAAGCATGTTATGTGTTATTGATTTTAGTGTGTCTTCATTAGTTTACTGTTAAACATCCGCGTTAACAATAAGTGTTCTTTACAAGTTTGGGTTGCTGACATTTCCATTTTTATTTGTTATTTTTTCTTATTCGTTGGTGGAAGGTGGAGATCACTTGGGATGAGACTGATCATGAAAGAATTACAACACTCAACAGGAAATTTAAAAAGGAAGAGCTTTTGGACATGGATTTTCAAGCCTATTTAGCTTCTTCCAGTGAAGATGAAGAGGAAATAGAAGAAGAACCGCAAGGTATTTGTTTGTCTTTTGGTGTTCTACTTTTGTAAATATTTGAATACTTAATCTAGACTTACTAATGACAATATGTCTTTGGCAGTAGCTTGAAAGAGAGTATCTAATCCTTAAATTGTCTGTGAAGTATGCTTACATGTGCAGTATTGTATATACTGGTATATAGTCATTGAAATATTTTTATTTAGAGGTATTTTCTTAGCCTGAATTTCTTCAATCAAAGACACTTTTTTTAAAACCCTAACCTCACAAAAAAAGGGTGTGGTCTTTTAGACTACACATGATTCTTACAGTTATGCAATCACCTAAACTAGTAAAATGCATTATTACCATCCCTTTTTTAAACTAAGACTTTTTGGATTATTTTTTACATACCATTTTTCTGCTCAGTTAGTTTATAAAGTAGACTCTCTCTGTTCATTTAGTGATCATCCTAGAAACCATGACTTGTATCCTTATTAAAGTTGAATACTAATTAACATTTTTACCCTCCTAGAGAATACAAGGAATCTTAAAAGAACTTCCATGCTGTTCTGTGTACTCTACTTTTTAAGTCCCATAGTACATTAATATTACTGTTTTGTTTACATTTACTCACATTTTCCCTACTTCTTTTGCTCCTTGTTCTTTTCTAAATCTCATACTTCTGTTTGGGATCATTTTCTTTCTACCTTAAGTATATCTGTGGTAATTTCCGAAATTGAGTTTTAGTTTAGTCTAAAAATGTCCTTATTTTGCCTTTATTTATGAATATACTTTCATGATTAAAAAAAAAATTCTAGGTGGACAATCCTCTTGTTCCCACATTGATAATAATATTCTGCTGGCTTCTGGTTTTGTTGTTTTTGAGACGTCAGCTGTCACTCTACTTTCTTCAGTCTTTTGAAGGGTGTCTGGATTTTATTCTCTGTTTTTAAAAGTTTTCTCTTTCCTTTTGTCTTTCTGCTGTTTTAATATGAATAGATTTTTTAAATTTATTATGCTTGGGGTTTGTTGGGTTTCTTGAATTTGTGGCATGGTATCTTTTAATCAGTTTTGAAATATTCTCAGCCATTATCTATTCAGGTATTTCTTTTACCTTCTCTGGGACTCCAATTAAATATATATTATATCTTTTCACTGTAACTTCCATGTTATTTCTCTCTTATATTTTTTTATCTACTGTCTTTCTATGCTAGTCTACTGCTGGTTGATCCTTTCCCTGGAGTATATCTTTCGGGGTCCCTCCTAAATATGGGGTACTAGTTGGTTCTTTAACTTTTGTCTTATTGGCCTGAGAGACTGCCAGAACTGTCGGTTAGCCTCAGGGCTATTTGTTTGGTAGGCCAGTACGTGCATTCAGAGCAATGGGGTCCTCTCAATAATGATCATCTTCTCCTTAATTCTGATTTGGTAATTCTTTGCAAATTTGTCAGTTCTTTGAAGTTTTCTTTTTTCTTTTTAAAATAACTTTGAGGCTTGGGTTAGATTTTCTTTGCCCCAGTGCCTTTCTTTTCATAGCTGTGAAATGGGGATCGTGATAATACCTGCTCGTGTTTGAAAAGATTGAGATAACATATATAAAGTCTTAGCATACTACCTCATATCATATATTTTTACTTCTAAAACTTTAAGGATTAATTGGGCTTTTTGTTTGAAATGTACTAATTAAGTTTTTAAAAACATGCATATTTCTTCAGTATTTTAATTGATTGCAAGCTTACCTTAATCTATAATTTAGTACCTCTGATAGATGCATTAGTATATTTGAATGCTTTGAAGTTACTGGATGTTCTGTTGTAGTTTATAAGAGATTATACCAGGGCTTCTTACTGTTAGAATATTTTTTCACTCCTTATATAGAATTAAGTCTTTCACAAAGTATTGTCCTTAAATTGGGAGAAAACAGACTTACATGAGTTAACCCACATTTTAGAGCTTCAGAAAGTAAAATTTTAGTACTGGAAAAAATCAATTTAAAGTAGGTCATCAGAGACTTACCACTAAAATTTCAACCTGGAAGCAGCTTGCTTCTAATTATGTTTTCAGAAGTAAGCTTTTAATAGAAAGAAATACATTGCCATTTTGTTAATGTGTTCCTGATGTTTTATCCATTGAATTACGGGATACATGACAGAATTCCATCCAACATTATTATTGTGGCATAAAGCACAAACAGGAAAAAAATGAATTTCAGCTGTTCAAGTGAAAATGTAAAAGTGTGATAGGATGGAAAGAATGTTGTGGACTATTTTTTATTCATTCAGAGGGAAAAGAACCTATAAAAACATTTATTTAACCAATTTTTTTCACATCACCTTTTGAAGATGTAAGGACATTCTATTAACATTAATGTTTCACAGCTAAATGCTTAATAATATTGGATGTATTTAGTGACCAGTTAGCTATAGCTCATAGAAGAGAGGGTCTTCTGTAAATTTCCCTTTACTGAGGACATTTACTCAATTCAGTTAGTCTGTATGTTTTGCATTAAAACCTAAGTTCTTAATTTATGTTTTTGACATGGAGAATTACAGTGGAAATGCAGAGCAAACAAACTTTTTACGTATTAGTTTTCTTTGGTATTTGTTGCCCATGAATTTTACACTGTTCCTTTGTATTATGATTATTTTTATAAAATTAGGAAATGGAAATGTGAAGCTTTTCCACATGGGAAAATTAATTGCACAAACTTCTAATTTGTTCATTTTTATTCTTTATGTGCTAATGAGACCCTGAGAGTAGGCATGCTTGCTCATTATCACGTGGAAAGGACTCGTTATTCTTTGTTTTAGATAACAGGAAACTTCCTTTATCTGTGTCATCAGTATGAACAGCTAAATCCATGTATCAGATGCATCCCAACACTACTCCAGCTCCTTTTATTGACCATACATGTGTTAGATGGTAGGAGACATAAAGGGGGAAGAAATGCCATTCCTGCTATCTTGCTTATAGGGTGGAGAAATTCAAGGATGTTACATGACTACAGGATTATATTGAGTACGAATTTTAATAAAAACAGATTCCCAAGTATACTTTTATCACTGTACTAACTTACATTGCAGCTGATTTTTATTGTAAATAAGATTTAAGTCATTTAATTCATTTTGTGTTAAGTTTAAGTCTGATTTTGATATTCTGTTGTTATAGTGTATCTGACAGCTTTGAGAAGAGTACTGCAGTGACTAAGATTGAACAGTGAAGTTAGAAGTGAAATTTTTTCTGTATATTAAGTGAAATTGATTTTTTTGTTAGGTGATGATGGAGTCAGTATAGAAGAAGATGGGAAAACAAAAAAAGGTCAGAAGGATGATGAAGAACATATTGCTAAATATAGGCAACTCTTACAAGTTATTCAAGACAAAGAAAAGAAAGGCAAAGAAAATGATATGGAAATGGAAATTAAGTGGGTTCCAGGTAAGAATTAGATACTAACCAAATGTTCACTGTTTTCGTTCATTTGGGGACATCAGATAATAAAAGAAAAGAAGATCAACTCTTTGGAAACATTAACTTAAAAAAAAATCACATTTTCAGGAATGTTTTCATGAGGAAGTTAATATGATATTTGCATACATCATTTAATTCACTTTGGGACTACTGTTTTAGACTCTTGCCGGCTTATTCTTGGTTTCTTTAATTTACTCACTATAAATTACCCATTTATGAAAATAGGCCTTTTCTAGGCTTGATTCCAGTGTTCTCAGAATATAGAAACTTGATTCCAGGCACCATGTATTCTAAAGTCATTAAACTTCTTTTCAAAATATGTAATTCGTAAGTGGATTTTTCTCTACTAACCACTAGTAGACTTTACTTAGTGAGGATTCACTAACACAAAATATGTAATACGTAGTTTTCCATCTCAATTAACTCAGTTTTTAAATATTGTTGGATAGTCCAAGAAGTATAGCATTATGATTTTTATAACTGCCTTGAAGGATTCAGGAACTTTTTAGAGTAGTAAAATACTACTATGATAATAATTAAAACCTTGTCAAAGCTAAACCAAGGTAAGAGGATAAATGAGGGTTGTTTTCTAACATAGGTATTTTTTCTTAACAGTCCTGGGCAAATCAGCATGTATCTTTGTGAATAATACTGTTTTTGCAAATTACTGCTTTTTATATATATCTTAAAGATAAATATGATTTTTAGCAATGATTCGATTATTTTAGCCTCAGTTTGTCTCAGTGAAAGAATACTGTTAATAACACCATTGCTTAAAAGTTAAGTGTTCTGTGTTCATTTATTTCTGTTTCTTACAACTCATTTGTTTTTGCACTGAGAGTAAAATGTCTGTTTTCATAGATTGTTTTTATGGAGCGGGGAGACTAGCATATTTTGATATGCTAGTAAATTTATAGTATAGTAAATTTATCAGGATGGCCATGTCTCCTACATGTTCTGTAAGAATTTGGTGCTGTGTTTTAACCCATGTGTTTTAAATGTTTGGCTTTTGCGAGAAGTGGTGGAAAGAAAAAGTGAAGTTTAGTAGTGTCAGCATATGAACAGTGGCTAAGGGAACACAATTAATTTTGCCTGGAGAGGAAAAATCTAAAGTGACTTAATATTTTCAAGTACTTGTAAATGAAGGTTTAATCTCAGTTCCTACCTCAGAAGTCAGTGTTTGACCAGTGGGTAAAAGTTGAATGAAAGGTTTCAGTGTAGTATAAAGAAGAATTCTCTGTATTGTTAGAATTGTTCAGTAAAAAACACAGAGGCTGCCTTAAGGGGTTGAGTATCCTTTGTCAGTAAGTTTCACAATAAGGCAGTATGAACCTACCACTCAGAGATGTGTGAAGAAATTTTTTAATTGAGGTCCTTGGGTTAATGATTCAAAGAAATGTTGGAGTCTATCTTTTAAATCAAATATGTTGGAATTGTAGCTTAATTCTAACCTTAGGATGAGCTTGTTGAAGGAAGATGTTTTAAATTGAGATATTCAGGTGACAATATAAGAAAAATTTAAAATAAATTTGATTGAAAAGTTTTCTATTAAATATTTTACAGAGATACTGAGTGAACCAGATCTAACTTTTGTGTTTATTAATATAGTTTATATAGTGAAAAATACCAGAAAGTGATGCATAGGAAGATTTAAACAGTACAGTTTTCCTAGGATAAACCTCACTTAGTCATGGTGCATTATCCTTCTTTTTATTCCTAGACTCGGTTTAATAATGTTTTGTTAAAGATTTTTGCACCTGTGTTAATGAGGAATACTTGCCTATTAGTTTCGATTTCTTGCAGTGTCCTTAGCTTTTGGTATCAGGGTAATGCTGACCTCATGTAATAAATTAGCCACTGTTCCCTCTGATATTTAGCAGTACATTTTTATCTTGACTTTGCTATTTGTGGATGTGATATTAATGTCATGTAAAATATTTTGAAATACAAAATGAAAAATTATCATTTGTAATTCCATTTCCCTTATTCAGCCACTGAGTGATTAGGTAGATTGTGGTTTAATTTATCATTTCTCTATTGGTGAATATTAAATCATATTTTAATCATATTTCTAATCTTTCACTTCAGTAGGCCCATGGCATTGACAAGAAATGTTATCTAAGGCTGTTACAAATCCCAAAGCTAAAAATATCAGCACTTTCTTAGATCTCTTCACTTTCATCACCAGCCAGGTAATTGGCTTACTCCTTTAGGGTCTTTTACTTATAAAAACAGTTTTTTAACAAAGATGCTCCTCCTCCCTCCCCAGCCCCCTGTTTTAGAAATGTCAGTGCCTGTGAGAACCCGCAGAGGCCACAAGGAGAATCCTGGCAGGCAGACTCACTCAGCAGTCAGTAACACGGCTTCCTCACTCACATAGCACCTTGACATATGCTGTGGATCAACCTGTGGTTCTCTCACAGGCTGTTGGAACTACCAGTTTCCAAGCCTCAAAATTTAAATCTCAGATGCCAAGCATCTAGAATGTTATAAATAATCTATAGCTTTTTCCATATTTTGAATTATTTTCATAGGATAGCTTCCCAGAAATGGAATTACTAGGAAAGGACACAGACACTTTTTGTGTCTTGAGGTTATTGCCAAATGCTTTCCAAAGGGGTTGTACCAGTTTTTAGAGCCTTCAACAATGATGAAAGCGCCAGTTTCATGGAATTATCATTAACATTCACAATATAATTTTTGCTCTTAGTTGAATGAAGGAAAATTGATATTCTGCTGTATAATGCATTTTTTTAAAGTCTTTACAGTATTTTTTGAAGGCCCCATATGGGGTATTATTAACCTGTAGATTCTTGGTGTGGTTGTGCACACAAGTAAGTGTGTGCATTTTCTGTGTGTGTGTGAATGTAAGGGATCTGTTTGTTACACACTGACATGTTAGATGAGACAAATGAACTTCTCTTTCAGGATCTCAGTTTACTTATTTGGAAAGTGGGACTAATAATACCTTTCTGGCTTAATGAGGTATTATAAATGTACTTTCGTAGTACACACAGTACTATTCATGTCATAGGTGTATTTGTTGATTTTGTCTTAAGGAATGTATGTTCCCAGTAATAATTACCCTGAACCACGGAACTTTTTTGATGTTATACTTCATTAAACCACAGAGGGTCAGTATAAGATTGTACTTTATCACGCATCAGTTTTTCTGTGACTTGAATTTCCCAAATATTAAACTCTTTAGAAAAATAATAAGTACTCTTAATAATCACTAACACTTGTTAGAGTATGGCTTAGCTTGATTTAAAAAAAAAAAAATTTAGACTGTTTAAACTTCCTGTCTTTTTACATTGGATTGCACAATATAATGGGCTTCCCAGGTGGCGCTAGTGGTAAAGAACCTACGTGCCAATGCAGGAGACGTAAGACACGCAGGTTCATTCCCTAGGTCAGGAAGATCCCCTGGAATAGGGCATGGCAACCCACTCCAGTATTCTTGCCTGGAGAATCCCATGGACAGAGGAGCATGGTGGGCTCTGGTGCATAGGGTTGCAAAAGAGTTGGACACAACTGAATTGACTTAGCACGCACATAGTATAGTAACATTAGGAGTTTTAATTCCTTAAGAGTAAGATTAAGAGAGGCAGATAACAGGTACATGGGTGTAATAACTAGAACGAACTATTCTTTCTGTTGATATTTTAGTTCCTCATGGAAACGTGAGAATACAATGTTATTAATGTTATAAATAATTTAAAATGTTAAATTATAAGATTTTTAGGGAAATCTGTAATTCATTGTTTTGATGTGGGGTATTGTTTCCCATCTCAGTGTGTGGCTATTAAAAGAAAAGTATCCTATCGGACTCATTTTGTTGAGTAGAGAAGGTGACATGTAATTAGCATATTGAGGCTTCATTAATGAACTTGCCTCATTGGGGCATATGTGATATACATATAAGTGGAGCATAATGAGTTTTATCTCATATAAATATATAATAACCTCTCCTGTATTAATAGTTCAGTTAATCTGTGTGATAAATTTTTGTTGTAGATAATGCAAGCTGTATATTTTGACCTTTGGCATTTCATCCAGAATATGAACAGACGTGTTCATAATGACCCGTTTCTTTGTCTGTCATCTTAAAGGAGATTGTTATTGTTGTTTAATCGCTGAGTCGTGTTCAACTTTTTTGCAACCCCAGGTGCCTGTAGCCTGCCAGGCACCTCTGTCCATGGGATTTCCCAGGCAAGAATACTGGCGAGTTCCAGGTGCCATTTGCTTCTCCAAGGGATCTTCCCGACCCAGGGATCGAACTTGTGTATGTTGCATTGACAGGCAGCTTCTTTACCACCAAGCCACCTGGGAAGCCAGTACATTAGTGCTCACCTGTTGCTAAGCATTGACTCTTATTTGGCCTAGATTGACAGGGACATAGATGTTTGCAAGACTAGGCATGTGTGTGTGCTCACTCACTCAGTCACATCCGACTCTTTGCAGCCCCATCGACTGTAGCCCGCCAGGCTTCTCCGTCTATAGAATTTTCCAGGCAAGAAATACTGAAGTGGGTTGACATTTCCTCCTTCAGACAGTCTTCCCAAACAAGGGATCAAACCTGTGTTTCTGCGTCTCTTGCATTGACAGGTGGAGTCTTTACCACTGAGCCCCCTGGGAGTCCCTAAAGGAGATTAGATTAAATGTCCTCTGTTTCTTAGTTACCTGGTGATTAATGTGCACTGGTGAAAGGGCATCTAATCTTTTTTCTATTCAGCATCTTTCCATGCCTGAGTTTTCCTTCAAATACTTATTAAGCATATGCCAAGAACCATTCTAGATACCATGTGAGCAAAACACACAAATCCTTGACTTCTTAAAGCCTAGATTCTGGTTAAGGGGAGACAGATAAGTCTTTAGTAGGAAAATATTTAGAAAATAGAAGGCTTCCCAGGGGCTCTGCGGTAAAGAATCTGCTGGCCGATGGAGGAGACACAGGTTTGATCCTTCAGTTGGGAAGATCCTTTGGAGAAGGAAATGGCAACCCACTCCAGTGTTTCTTGCCTGGGAAATCCCATAGACAGAGGAGCCTGGTGGGCTACATACCATGGGGTCACAAAGAGTCAAAAATGACTGAGCAGCTAAACAGCAGCAAAAGGAAGTAGAGGTCGGGGGTGAACCGTGAGAGGAGAGTGTGCATGTGGAGGGGTGACAAGTGCCCGGCTTTGCAGCTGTGGCTTGTCTGTTGTGTTTGAGGAGCACGTGGAGAGCAGTGTGGCCGCAGTGAGGGCGTGCGGAGAGAACAGTGGGCGCGCTCAGAGGTAACAGGGCCAGGTCAGAAGGTCTTGCAGGCCAGTTTTTGCCTTGGACGTCTTCACCGAGTGGGATGAGAAGCAACTGGAGTCTTTCAGCTAAGGAGCAGTAAGATCTGACTTGGGTTTTTTCCCAACGTTATTGAGATATAATAGGCATATGTTACTTTGTGAGTTTAAGGTGTACATCATATATCTTTGTTTCTGATATCTGTTCTTCATCCTTCGTACTTCCTTTTCCCCATCTTTATCCTGTCTCCCTTTCTGTATTCAGTGACTCAATGGGAAGCGTAAACAGACTGTAGCTATGGTGTTATTCATTATTTATTTAGAAATAAAATGTTTTTGAATTGTTGGGCATTCATTTTACTAGGCAGTCCGGCTTCAAACAATTTTATTTTCAGACTTCTCAAAACCTGTTCACTATTTACTTTTGGCTATGTGTCTATTTCCATTTATTGCCAGTATATCCATTATTTGAGATATAGTCACAAAAAAATGTTTTTTTGGTCAGAACTTTTAAAATGACCAGATGTTTAAAATTTTGAGTTCATTGTAGAGGAGAGCATTAAATGGAAAACTGAACTTCAAATAAGCTGAAAAGAGTTTGCATTTTGCTTCATATTTTGGTCATGGGGAGGAAACCAGTTTGCAGTGCACTGTTACTTGGCCACAGCTAGTAGATGGCTTGGATTTTAAAACTGAGGTGTACACTCCTGTAAATCATCAGTTAACAGATTGCCTGTAAGGGCCTTGTAAGGTAATAAGCTGAAACTTTTTACTGTGCAAAAAGGAAAAAAAAACCCAATAAACATTTGAATCATTTGTGGAATGTGTCGTAAAAATGAGAAGCAGCTAGAGTTATCTAAAAAAGCAGTGCTAGCACATTTTCTCCGTAGAGTTGCCAGTAAATTTCTTAGAATTTCCTGGATTATTTTAAAGATAATTTTCTCTGTTAAGATTTAATTTTTTTTTTTTTAAGTTTTTCAGGAAGCTTTAAAAAAAAAATCTAAAGCAAAACTGAAGATATTTTTATAATAACACTATTTTCAGAAAGTGCTCAAGATTCTCATACGTTTAGAAGTTTCAGGTTAACTGTTCTGCTATTTTAGGATCCCAGTTAAGTATGTAAATCAGTAAGGGCCTCTGGTTGCCAGCACCTCGGCCACTGCTCTTCATGTGGTCCTTCCCTCTCTGCATGTGTATCACGTCAGTTGCGCTGTTTGCATCTGCAGCCACAACTTCCAGACAGTAGTACTTTTTTGGACTTTGCCTTAGATTTACAATCTGCCTGAAGAGAGTTCAAGAGCAGAGAGTGTGTTTCATGTATTGTTTTCCCACAGCCCACAGCTATGCCGATTTGTTTGAAGTTGTGAATTCTTTGGTCTTTAAAGCAGAGCTTTTGCTTTTTCTGTTTGAGGTTGTCCCACGTCATCATTCTATATCCTAACTGCCTGGCTAGCAAACTGTCATTTTTCTCACACATGTTCCATATGTTATTTTGACAGAATTCACTCAGACTGCTTTCAGCAGTTTCATTATTGCTCTTCTTTTCTTTTTTCCCCCTATAATTGAAAAGCCATATATCCTTATGCTACTTTAACACATTTGGTTTTTCCCCCAATTTTTTTGTGATAAAATACACATAGCATAAACTTTACCATCTTAGGTGTGTTTAAGGGTATAGTTCAGTGGTATTAAGAACATTCATACTATTGTGCAGCCATCATGACCATCCATTTCCAGAAGCATTTATGAAACTACATCTCTATATCCATTAAACAACTCTTCATTGGCCCTCCTCCAACCCCTGGAAACCACCATTCTACTTTCTGTCTCTCTGATTTTGGCTCCTGTAAATATCTCATATAAATGGAATCATAAAGTATTTATCTTTCTGTCACTGGCTTATTTCAGTTAGCAGAATGTCCTCAAGGTTCATCCGTGCTGTGGTATAAGTCTGAATTTCCTTCCTTCCTTCCTTAAGGCTGAATAATATCCCATGGCATGTATGTATGTGCGTACGCTTTGCTTATCCAATTCATCCATTGATAGACTTGATGCTGTCCAACCATCTCATCCTCTGTCACTCCTTTTTCTTCCTGCCCTCAATCTTTCCCAGCATCAGAGTCTTTTTCCAGTGAATCAGCTCTTCATGTCAGGTGGCCAGAATAATTAAAATGTCAGCATCAGTCCTTCCAATGAATAATTAGGGTTGATTTCCTTTAGGATTGACTGATTTTATCTCATTGCAGTCCAAGGGACTCTCAACAGTGTTCTCCACCACAATTCACCAAGATCTAAGCATCGTCAGCTTAGATTGTCATTAAGTATATTTTGCTGTAGGTCACTGTTACTCCTTCTTTATGTGGAGGCATAGAGAGATTTAAAAGTGTTTTTAAAGTAATTTATTTGGATGCATAATTTTGAGCCAGAAGCACAGGCTTCTCAGCGTGAGGGAACATTTTGGTCCACGACCAGGATCACGTGTGTGACGATGTCTAAGAAGCCTGTCTTCTGAGAAGCCTTCTTCTGTTTAGTAACCTGTTCTGAAGGTTTCAAAAAAAGGGGGCAAGGGAAAACTTTTGCACATTTGCTGTTGAACACTGCAGGTTTCTAGGCATACATGTTGTTAATTAGTGTTCCAAAATTCCGATATCTTTTTGAACCCAAAGAATGCTTGACCTGTCATAAATTAGTAGATTTCTGTCAATAGTGAATCCCTAAGAATTGCAACAGTGCTTGCTTATAAAAGCAGCCATGGATATAAATTTAAGTCCTAAATTTTCTAAATTTTAATGTCACTTTCATTCTCTGTTAACTCTTACTCTGTAATTTTTTCAATGTTGCAGTAGAGGACATTGCCAGTGAAGTAAGATCTGGGGTAATTGCAAATATTAGGAACCTTGAAAGAGTAAACCTTAAATGATACTCTGCTTCAGATATTCCCATCCAACATACCACCTGTGAGTTACTGATTTGCCCAAGTATTGATCCTTTTCTCCTTGAGGCCAGCCAGAGGCCCCAGCTTCATTTCCTTCTCTGGTTGTCTCCTCCGTTTACTCCATTGTACCCTACAGCGTTATTTTTTATATCTATCATCATAGGGAAAAGGTTGGGAATACACTGCTTTCCTAATAGTTATTTGGGAAGTCTTTTTAACAGTAGTCTGGTCAGGATTACAGTTTACTTATATAAACTCATCCCAGTAATGGTAGAAGAAAATTCTTAAGAGTGCAGCAGCAAGAAAAATCTAGCTTGTTAAATGCTAGTGAGGTCAAAGTGCTTTTCATTTCTTTTCATTTTTCTTAAAGACGAGGTTTTTTGGTTTAATTGATTTAGAGATGCTCTTTTGGTTGTACTGCAGTCTCAAAATGCCCTTATGTTAGTAGCTTCTATAGTCTCTCCCAGGGAGGAAAACAGACACCTGAGTTTCAGGCCACTAGCTGATAGGTGGGTTTTTAAAGAAAGTGTATAGATTGGGACCTTCTTATAATGAAGTTTGGGATAACAGTAGTTTACTGTGATCATGGAAAGAGCACAGAGGGCTCACATCAGAAAATCTGAGTTTAAGTACCTATTATTTTGAGGGGAATTAGATGACAAAGGTTAGTGAAAGCCAGTTTATCAGCACATAGTTGTCAAAGAGTGAACATTCACACAAGCACAGCCTTTTTTTACACTTTATTGTAGGGAAGAAGAACACAGACACAGACGGTAAACACAGTGTATGTATACAGTTTAAAGGAAAACAAGTAAATGAATACCTGTGTGCCCAGCTTAAGAAAGAACATCACCAATGTCTGCAGTCCCTGTTACACCCTCCTCCTTCCCCCAGAAGAAAATGTGAAGCTACATTCCATGTTAATCATTCCCCTTTTCTATATAATAGTTTTACCACTCATGCATGTATCCTGAAGTCTTTATTTAGTTTTATTAATTTTGAAGTTGATAAAAGTATCCTCTATGTATTCTTCTGTCATTTCTTTTTGCTCTTAACATTTTATTTTTGAGAGTTATCCATAACCCATATGTGAGTACATGGTCCATTAATTTTCACTGCTACATAAAATTTCTTTATAGATATATCATATCTGTTCTGTTGCTGGCTGTTGTGGTATTTTGCTCTTATAAGCAGTGTCTTTGTGAATATTCTTGGACTTGTCACCAAGGTATATATAGAACTTCTTGGATATGTGTCAGATTTCTTGGTTGTATAGCACACTCACAATTATCTTAACAAGGTCATGCTGGGTTGTTTTCCTGGGTGCTTGTGGCATTTCACTCTAACTGATAGTGTGAGTTCACACAGCTCTTCATCCTCGCTGTTAACTGATAATTGCCGGGTGACTTTTTGCCGGTTGTGTCTGTAAGTGACGGTGTTTCATTATGGTTTTAGTTTGTATGTTAGGCTCAAGCTTAGCTGGGCTCCTGCTGTGTGTGCCGCCCTCCTCTCTAATAGCACTAACAAAACGGACGAAGACCTAGGCCTTTGTGGAGTCCTCCATTCTGGTGCCTGCGTTGAGGGAGAGAGGGGAGCAAGGGAATTAGTAAACTAGTGAATGGGTAAAATAATCAGATGGTGGTTAAGAGCTATGGAAGCAAAAGGATAAGACCTGGGTAGGGCGTAGGAAGTTCAGGGGTGGGAGTGGGCAGCAGTGTAAACAGGACGGTCAGGGAAGGCTTCATTGAGAAAATGACATTTGTACAAAGAGCTCATGGGAAATATGTGGTACCTTCTGTGTTATCCTGGGAAAGGACATTTCAGGCAGGGGAAGCAGTAAATGCAAAAACCCTGAGGGGAAAGCATTTCTAATTTGTTCAGGAATAATGAGGCAGAATGAGCCAGGGAGTGGAGAGTAGTAGAAGGTGAAGGCAGAGAGGTGGCCAGAACACAAAGGGCCTCTGATGGTCTTTAGCTTGTACTGGAAAGGTAATGGGAAATGGAGATGTATGGCCTGACATGTTTTTAAAGGATTGGTCAGACATTTGGCTAATTACTAATGAAAAAAGCATTTTTTTCCTGCTTTCTTATCTGTGAAATATCTATTCATGTCTTTTGATGTCATTTTTAATCTAATGTTCTTTGTGCTTTAGTGATTCTTAGGAGTTCTTCCTGTATTTGGCATTCTTCTATATTTTGGGCTCATCTTTTATCAGCCATATATTTTGCACATAACTTTTTCTAGTTGGTGATTTTCCTTTTTATTCCCTCTATAATGTTCTTTGAAGAACAAAAGTGGTATAGGCAAATATACTAAATGTGTCCTTTTATTCTTATGAACCTCTAGTTCATGTGAGTTCATTAATTACAGTCTTTGGATTAGGACACTCTTACCATTGATCCAGCATGACTCTCTTTTATTTATTTTTAGTAAATAATAAGTGAAAACGCTACAAAAACTAGAATTGTGCAACAACTTAAATCCATCCATTTGATCTCTCCTGCTTCTCATTACCTAAGAGTAACCATCATCCAGATTTCAGCATCCACTCTTTTGCTCTCCATTGTATGTGTTTTCATCTCATTTATTAAGTATTTCTAAAAAGTATGGGTGCATATAAAGAAGGAAGTACTGATGCATGCTATAAAGTGAATGAACCTTGAAAGTATTGTGCTAAGTAAAAGAAGCCAGTCACAAAATGGCACGTATTTTATATTAAATATCCAGCACAAACCATAGAGAAAAGAAATAGATTAGTGGTTGAGGGGTGGGCAGTGTTGAAGTGTCTTGAATGCTTCAACTGAAGAGAGGAACTTGAACACTTCAACCTGATGGAACCGGAAGAGAGAAAGGTTGCTTTTTGAGAAGAATTAAATGTTCTAAAATTGACTGTGGTGATGGTTGCACATATCTGTGAATGCACTAACAACCATCAAATTATATTCTTTAAATGGCTGAATTCTGTGGTAAAGCTCTTAACTTTATTAACATTGGTGTGGAGGGTGGATTTGTATCATTTGGGACTGATTTTTTACTTTTAAGTGCTTGATTCATCAATAGTTGATTTTTTTTTTATGCTATAAGGTAGAAATTCAATTTCAACTTCTTTTGCATGGCAGAGCTTTTTAATTCTTCTTATAGAATAAATCTCTCCTTACCCCCAGAACTCGGATGTACCACCTCTGTCAGATACCAGAGTTTCAAACCTGTAAGGATCTATTGATTGGGTCCCTGATTTATTGGTCAGTAAGTTACTCCTCCTAACCCTGGGCCACTAACACTTTCTAAAACCAGATAGAGAGCTTTACTGATTCATATATCCACCCTTGCTCTCGGCCAGCTGGTGACTGTTCTCTGAAGAAACCGAATTCCCCCACCACCATGAGCAACTTGAAAGTGCTTGAAAGTGCTGCCTTGTGCAGACCCTTCAGGGGAGAGCCAGGTTTCAGTTAGGGCAGGAAGATGAAGAAAAGGTTCAGAGATGCAGTGGTGGGTTTTTGCTGATGATGTACATGGATTCCGGAGAACTTAGTGATGGAGAATTGAAGGGAGAAGGAGATGTGACAGAGGAGTGGGTGTGTGGGTGACCTCTAGATTAGACCGTGGCGAGGCTGTGAGTGTCGAGGGTTAGGGAGGGAAGACTGTCTGCTGTTGCCATGGATGCACCAGCCTTGCTGTTCAGTCGCTCAGTCGTGTCTGACTCTCTGCGGCCCCATGGACTGCGCACGCCAGGCTTCCTGTCCCTCACCATCTCCTGGAGTTTGCTCAAACTCATGTCCATCAAGTCAGTGATGCCATCCAACCATCTCATCCTCTGTTGTCCCCTTCTCCTGCCTTCAGTCTTTCCCAGCATTGGGGCTTTTCCCAATGAGTCAGCTCTTTGCATCAGGTGGCCAAAGTATTGGAGCTTCAGCTCAGCATCAGGCCTTCCAATGAATATTAAGGGTTGATTTCCTTTAAGATTGACTGGTTTGGTGTCTTTGCAGTCCAAGGGACTCTCAAGAGTCCTCCAGCACCACAGTTTGAAGGCATCAATTCTTCGGCGCTTAGCCTTTTTTATTGTCCAGCTCTCACATCCATACATGATTACTGGAAAAGCCATAGCTTTGACTATATGCCAACCTAGTCACCTCTTAAGCCTTTTCTAGGGAGGGGCATAGTTACTTTACATTCAGGGCTTCCCCTTGACTCCTCTTGATGTGAGTTTACAAGTGAGGCCAGTGTAACTAAAGAATATGCTGTTTTAATCCCAGGGCCCAGGGGCCCACTTCTGAACCCTGTCATGGAAAGAGTTGACCTTATTCCACAGTGCTGTCTTTGTCCCTGGCTTTTAAAATACTTTAGTTAGTATTCTAGAGTTTCACTATGGTATATATCTAGGTCGTTTTTTGCTTGGTAGCTTTAATCTTGCTTAGAATTAATTGGATACCCAGAATTCTGAAGATCAGTAACTCCCCATTCATTTAAACATTCCAAAAACGTCTCAGCCCTTTTCTCTTAAAATATTACCTATCCGTCATCTTTATTTTCTCCTTCTGAGAATCCCATTTGATATGTGTGGTACGTTCTCATTCTGAATCTAACTCATAGTTTCCATATCTTTGAGTGTGTTGTGCAGCGTGCTAGGTAATTTCTTTTCTTTCTTTCAGTTCATTAATTTTTTCTTTACCTCTGTCTGCTGTTTATCTTGGTTGACTTTATAATTTCAGTTGCTTTTCATTTCTGGAAGTTTTTTCCTTCCTCTAATCTGTCTTATACCTTTAATAATCTTATCTTTTAATTTCTTTTGTTTCTCTAAAATGTGCTGACTTTATATTCTGTATAATTCCAAAACCTTTAGTCTTTGTAGGTCTGACTTATTTTGTTTCAGTTTACTCTGGTTCATATTGAATTTTGATTATGATCTCATTGTTCTTGGATCTTTCTTTACCTATGGGAATTCTCAGAGGCATGAGTCAAAAAAACATGCTTCTTTTAGAGAGTATTTGCCAGGTACCTAAGGGCACTCCCAATCCTGGACCAATTGAAACCAAATTTTTGGATTAGGGTTTTGGAGCCGCACAAATGGTGTGAATCCTAGCCACAAACCCATGGATGTGTGGGCCTGTGGTTATAAATTCTCTGAGGGAGAAAATATGTTTTTACTTCTTTTGTTCTGCCCGTGGCCAAAGCCAAGAAAGGCATGTATTCCTTCTAAACCATTGGAGGAGGAGCATCATCTCCTAAAGGACCCTGGCCTCGTGGTGGTGGTCTCTGCTGAGCCCTGCAATCAGATCGAGCTCCAAACTCAGTCCCCTGCCTCCTTGGCTAGCAGCCCATTAAAACCCAAGATCCATGCTGAACCAGAGCAGATTAGTATTTGTTCCCAAGGAAAATCCCTACTTCTAAGCTAGTTAAACATTTCTCTTTGAGCTTTCTTATTTTGACTAGATTCCAAAAAATTCCCTTAGCTTCCTTATGTCTTAGCCATTCATTTAAGTTTTCATTTATTTCCTACCTTGTCTGTAAACATTATGTATAAAAAGTGACAATAGAAAAATAGTTCTTCAGTCTTCTTTGCCACAAATTAAAGAGCAGAATGGCTTCATCAGACTTGGCCAGAGTTTTACTCTGTGAGTATTAAGGACAGCTTGCTATTATGTACATTGTGATCACAAGCTACTTGAAAGGCAAAGACAACATACAAATAAAGTACAGACAAATACAGGAAACAATAGCTTCCTAATGAAGCCCAAATGTCTTATATTTGAAGTCAGCTTCGTAAGAACATTTGATTCTAAGAAGCAGGGACAGCTCAGTTCACAGTGACATGAATATACTTGCAAATGGAAGACATCCTTCTATGGGAGAGTAAAAGGGGTTTCAGAAGAGGGTAGAGGATGATAAGCTCAAATTCAAGGCAAATGTAAACCAGTTGCTACCCACTGAAATGGCTTTTAGACAATGAACAACAATAAAAGCCTTAACATTTATTCATTTAGTGCATATTTTGGAATGTCTTCTTTGACTACCTCATTGACTTTTTTAGGAGAAACAGAATTAAGTGTTATATGAGAAGCCTTCCGAGTCGAAATAGCTTACTTATACTACTCTCTTATCTTTATTATAACTGTGTTGTTTCCATGTAGTAGATGTAACAGTATTCTGAGAGTGTTAAGTGCATACAAAGAGCTTTTGTTGGCTCTGTCTGGCTGATTGTTAAATTCTGTTATTTACTATTGTTCCCAGGGCTAGTTGTTATTTTACTTTTTAATTTCATGAATTATTGCTCCCTGTCTGTAAGGTTGGGAACAAATTTGACTTATGTATCCTTTCAATTGCATTTGCATTCATTCAACAGAGCATGTGCTATGTAGTAGGCCCTCCACTAGCATAGGGTTACCTTTGTTGGGGTAAAAATAAAAGCAAGCTGTAGCCTCTACCGTCACGGAGCTTGCAACCTAGTAAGGGAGATAGCCATTAATAATAGTTTTTAAAAAAATCACACAAATAAATGTAAAGTTGCAACTGTGTTAAATAGAGCAGAATAAAAGAATATACTATAAGAGTTTAGGAGAAAAAGAGTTACAGAAGTTCAGATTATGAACCAAATTGTGAACAATGTTCTAAACAAATTCCTGTGATAAGCAAATCTTGAACCAAGTTGAAAACACTTGAAATCTTTATCTTTCTCATTACAAAGGTTTGTAGTTTTGCATATCTGATACACTTGAAGGATAAGTAAATATCTCTCTCCCCCTACCGTTGGAGAAAACTGACCAGTTTGAAGGGATATTTTTGATGTCCGTGTTCCTCAGGTCATGGTTGGTTATTTTCCTCTAAAAGCCCTTACACCCAGAGTGAATTCCTTGTTGGGAGCTCAGTTGGTGATGGTAGTTAGCTACATTTTAGAAGCTACTTTTGGAATTGAGTGTTACCATGGCCTCATTTAAACATACACCATACATAAATAAAGATTGAACCATAAGTGTTCATAAATATTTTCAGTGGATCCTGAGTTCTCACATACATTTTTTAAAAGTGCCAGTTTCAGCCTATATCGGAAATCTTAAAATATTTATTCTATTTCTATAAACAAAACCAACTATAGTACCTAGTTGAGTTATTATAAATTATTATTCATGTCCTGCCCTTTGAAGACTTTTCAAAATTTGAAATGAGCTAGGTCAGAAGAAATGTGTATTCTTATTTTAGTGGCTTTTGAAAGAATATTTGAAAGTATTTTTGTGTGTATGCAAACTGCCAAAATAATTGTGAATAAATTGCACTTAAATAATTATTGTTAAAATGGAGTCATCTGTGTTCATAGTTGGTTTTAAAGAGCTTCTCACCCCTTATTTGTAGGATTATTAATGTTATTTTTAACTAAGTCAACAGCCCTTGACTATATGCTTAAAACTTTAAAAAAAACAAACTTGCATAAAAGTAGACATTTATAATGAAATTGTTTTTCAGTCACATAGTGGCTGCTCTCAAATGAGGCTAAAACTGTCTGAAGAATGTTCTTGTGCTTATGCCAAGAAGCTTCTGGGATGGGCATATTTTTAAGAATTTAGAATATAAACAGCTGTGATCTGTGGCAAGAGATTTAAATGACCTCATGATGACAGCAAGAACAAAGCATTTTTGAGTTATCGTGGCGGTGTATTAGTTCATTGCAACGTGTTTGTCCTTCTACTATTTTGGTGTATTAAGGGAGAGCCAGGCAAAAAATTTCAGACTAGATTTAACTAAAGATGCTATTTTTTTATTGTTACAAACAAACTAAATACCAGGAAAATATTTCCCAAGAATGATATTTCATGAATTATTCTAGAGCTGTAGCTCCTTAAAAAAAAAAAAAAAATGCATGAACCGTTTCGGGGTGAAGGCCATTTATTTAGATCCTAAAGTTTTGATTCATTTTCTGTTGGAGAGACTATGTTCCAAACATTAAAGATCAAACACTTGGCTTGAAATGAGAATTTTTTCTTCAAGACAGATCAATTAAGTGCTTAGTAAGTACTTACTATGTGTCTGGCGCTATGCTTAATATTATGGGATACAAAAGAAGGTACTTTAGCTGCCTTTGTTCTGGTTGAAAGAAAAGGCATACTCAGTTGAAATTGCTAAAGTAGGAAAGACATTATTATAATCAAGTACCAAATAAAATAATTCATAGTTTATGTGACACAAACATTGAAATACAGCCCTTCTTTTCAGAAGTGACTTTAATCATTGTCAATAACAGTAGTTCTCAACTCAGAACCACTGAGTTGAGCTTTTTCTCCCCAAGAGGACAATGGCAGTTCTGGAGAAATTTTTGATTTTCGTGGCTGGGGCTACTGGCTGCTGGTGTAGAGAGACCAGATACATTGCTTAACATCCAGCAGCGCACAGGATGGCCTTCACAACAGAGAATTATCTGGTCCAAAGTGACAGTCACACTGAAATAAGAAACCTTCATGTAGCGCCTACAAGTGTCAGGGCCAGTAAGTCTTGAAGTTGGGAGACAGACTCCCGCCTTCCTCGAGACCTCTGTTGCCCCGTAGTACTGTTTGCCTGAGGCCTTTTGGGTCCTTCCACAGAAATGGGCGTTGAAGATCTATAAACTTCTGAACATTGTAGACAAGTTTTTCTAGCACAGTGTTTCAGAGAGAGATTCCATAGTTCTTACCAAACTATAAGGATATCCATGTCCCCCCAAAAATGCCAGGACCCAGTCGTCACATTGGAGTAGTTCATAGAGATTGAGACCCATTAAACCAGTGATCTAGTCATGTAAAAGAAACACCTTCCTTAACATCGTGCCAAGATAGGAGTAGAGTTTATGTTTCAAGGATTAAAATTAACCAGAGAATACATTTTGGTGGGGTGGGGGTGGGGGGACTCTAAATATATTGCTTAATTTAGTATTTTGGAGTAGTAAAATCTTTCTTCATGTTTGAGGAAACTGTAGTAGAATACCTTAAAGATTATTATTTAAACATATTTAATAACAGTACTGTGCATTTAGAATTTGAGACTGGACTGTGTGCTGACCCACAGGCATAACATATGAATTATTTTATTTTCCTATTTGAAATCAACTTGTTTTGTCAGGATTTGCTGCTTTCTCCCAAGTGAGTACCAGTGTTTACATTTCCTAAGGTGCTATGTATCTGTTGATTCAGTCAGAGATCTGGACATGTTTTCTACAGTTCACATTTCTCCTGAAAACTGCTTAGTAAAGTGAACTGTGTTTTTCTTACAAGAAACATTTTTGAATTGAGAGTTGGGTTTATGATTTGGCATCCCATAAATCAGAGAGAATTGTCATAAATCAGACATACCAGTAGTGTATCATGAAAACTAATCTGAGTAACCTTGAGTATGCTTATACCTTAATGCTTTTCTAAGTTATAGAAATTTAGAAATTAAGTCTTGGTTTATAAGCCAGAGGGGACCTTTGAAAATCATCTGTTCCAGCTGTTTCATGCTCTTCTTTGGGGCTTAGGACCCAAAGTATGACTTTCAGTTCTTTTGTGCATTTGGTCTTTTACCAGATATTTTCTTTAAGAGGAAGAACAGTGTATGTGGGAGGAAGAAGTTGTATGCTTCTGATCCAGCCCAGCCTCACTTTGCAGATAAGGAACCTGAGACCCAAAGCTTTAGATTTTATTTGTGGACTATGCATTTCTTTATTCTCGATCAAACCAGCATTTCAGATGTATCTGGTAATAGTATAGAGGATAATTAAGAGTTAAAAGTCTAACGGTACATAGCTTCCTTATTCTGTGTTCTTAGGCAAGCTGCTGAATATCCTCAGTCTCAGTATACTCATCAGGGAAGAAGGGAATTATATCCTTAGAATGGTTTTGACTTTCTTAGAATTTAGAATGTATCTGGGAAGATGATCTGGATTGACCTCATCTCTCGAATCATTCCATTCATTTTGGAATATTAAAGACCCCTCTTTCCAAACTGAACATGACCTCCCAAAAATACTCCAAAATAAACATTTGTTTTATCAAAGGTGATAACACAGTCCTCACATTTCCTTTACTGTGGCAGTAGTAAGGTCTTCATGAACTGATAGATCAGCCTTGGGGCTTTTTCTTTCTTCTCACCCCTCTCTAGTTATTGCATTAGCCACCGAGAAACATCTCAGGAACCGCAGAATATAAGGAGCAAGAACCCTATGAGAGCGAATAACATCACTGAAAGAACGTAAACCGTGCAAAGTGGGATCTGAACTTGATGGCCCTTTTGATCTTAAAGATGTGCACTCACAGAATGAGTCCTTGAGAAGAAATTACAGGAATTCTTTCCTCCAGGGGTATTTCCACAGAGATGGCCTTACTAATCAATTTTTGTTGGTCACCTATAGTTTCCAGGGAATATAAGCTTTTACTTGGGCAACAGAAGCAAGTAGACATAACTGTGTTAAAAGACCAGTTACCTTTCGAGTCTCAAGTGGTTAAATTACATACCAAGAAATAAAGTTTGAGCCTAAGTAAAGGAGTTTTCTTTAGTAGCTTGACCATATATTTAGCTGCTGAGTTGGTTTGTTTATCTGTTTTGGTTTGGTTAGGTTTATAGTTGTTTGTTTTTAGTAAATAGCTTTGATGTAGGTTGATATTATGTTACTCTGTGACATTGGAGTATTGCATTTTTTGTTTCTCTAGTAAATATATTAAAATAATCTTTTTTCGTTAATTACATTTTTAAGTGAGTGAAGATACAACATTTTAAACTAAACTACTTGTGTTTTCCCTTAGGCCTTAAAGAAAGTGCAGAAGAGATGGTCAAAAACAAATTGGAAGGAAAGGATAAACTGACCCCTTGGGAACAATTTTTAGAGAAGAAGAAAGAGAAAAAAAGACTGAAAAAGAAACAAAAGGTATCAATAATTATGATTGAATAATTATTGAACAGCCACTAAGTATCAGAAGGTGCCAGTGCTTGGCACCCATTGTCTCATACGTATCCACTCACTGGGGTAGGTTAAATGTTTTCTGCAGGGTTACACAATGATGCAGAAAACCTGTGAAAGACCAGAGCCATGGTAACCGCTGCGCACTAGTGTTTTACATTTATTGTGCTACCTCAATAAAAGGCATAGTTCAGTGATTTCTAGGTGTAAGACAGTTTGATTCTCTTCTGTGTTTGTGAGAAAGAGAGCTACAGACAGGCATTTTTACTTGGGGATATATATATAGAGAGAGACATTTTCAGAATGAATGAAATTTTTTCTGTATATTTCTCAAGATGCATTTTTCAGTCTTTGTGAAATTTTTCAATATTTGCATATAGATCTTTTAACATACTGTCATTAGATCCCTTTTTTGAAGATATTTTGTCTGTGCTAATATGTTGTCTGTGAAAAATCTGATTTGACTCCCATGATTCAGAAATAACATCTTTCCAGAGTTAGAATCCTTAGTAATAACAGAGACACTTAGGGTTCCTGCCAATAAAAATATTCTGTCTTGTCAGTGAAATGCAGCATCCTAGCAGTTCATTCATTATCTTAAGATTATATCACTAGTCAGAGAACTTTACAACCTGAGGAATCTTAAATGATTTCTTTTAGTCCAACCCTGATGTTTTATATTGATGGTTGTAGAAAATGAAGTGATCCATCTGAGAATATGCACCTCGTTAACTGCCGGGCTGATGCCGGAATCCAGGTCTCTTGCCCCAGGGCTCCTTCTGCCGCACTGCACTGCTTCTCTCTGTAGATACGAGCACTGCAGTATTGAAAGAGGGCTACGGAATGCAATGATGCAGTGGGCTGATTTTTGTACTCTTCTTAACACTCAGTGTTTCTGGAAATGGATAGAAAAATGAGGAAATGAGGAAATGAAGTCAGAGCCCTGCCTGCATTGATATTCTGCCTCTCCCAGGCAGTAAAATATCTTTAAAAGAGAGTATTTCCACAAGTTATTAAGCCATCAGTTTAATGGAAGACTTAGAAGTGGGTCTTCATGGGGTCAATAAAGTAGTCACTCTTCTGTGAGACATTTAGCAGCTGTTTTTTTTAATTTTCATTTGGTTGGTACTTTGATATTTCCTTGTGCTTTTACCTTTTGCTTTTATTGAGCTTAGAATGGACTAATTTTATCAATGATATTAAAAATAGGTTTGTTGAGTGCTCAGTTCTAGACTGAGTGCTGGACTTGGTGATTCAGCAGATCTCTTCCATCTCATGAAATTCTCCACATACAGGAGAATCTGAAGAATTCAGGTTAAAAATATTTTTCCCCAACTCTTTGTCACTTCAGTTTGATACTGAGAGATTATTACTGAAGAAATTAATACATGTTTATTTGCCATAGTTGATATAGCTGTAATTTAGATCTAAAAGAACAGTTTTATAAAAATATGTAAATAAAGATGTAGTTAGATATATAAGTATTTTAGAATCTTTGCTATAAACTTCATATTGCTGCTAAACCTATTATAATAATTTGGTGAAAAATTCTTAGAAGTCCTTGTTCTTCAAAAGGATAGTAATACCAAAATGAACATTCTTTAGGGTTTGGTGGGTCTTCTTTAGCATGTAGGATAATGTTTAGCAATGTGCATTCTAGATGTTTTCCTTAAAATGACTCATATTGTAGATTCCTGGGGATAAACTCCATCTGGTTAGTCTGATCTTAGTTTGCATATATTCTGTTTACTTTATAGACTTGATTTTTTTTTAACTTAAATATACTAATTTAGTAAACTGTTTGAATTTGATTAGGGAAAATGTAACCGATTGATGTGCTTAAAATTAGTACAGAAGTTTTCGTGAATGGATTATAGATAAAACAAAGTGATTGTTGAAATTGGGTGATGAGAACAGGAGGTTTATTATACCTTCCTTACTCCTTTTGTATTTTTGAAATTTCATAACAAAGAATCATTTTCTTTAACTAACCAGCAGATAAATTGCATTAAATATGATTTGAAAGATAACCCACAGTGTACTTGTTCAGTCGCTAAGTCATGTCTGATTCTTTGTGACCCATGCACTGCAGCCTACCAGGCTTCCACAGTGCACTACTTCATGCTGCTGTTAATCACTGCCGTTTCTCAATTTTCTGAGAGATAAGGCTACCTCTCTTCACTGATCACCCATCTAAAAGCATTCTTTTCCTCAAATGTGTTTTATTTTTGTCTCTTCTGGAACTTCCTATCTTTAATTATTACTACTATATACCTTTGTTGTTTGGGGCTTCCCTCATAGCTCAGTCGGTAAAGAATCTGCCTGCAATGCAGGAGACCCAGGTTCAATCTCTGGGTCGGGAAGATCCCCTGGAGAAGGGAATGGCAACCCACTCCAGTATTCTTGCCTGGAGAATCCCATGGACAGAGGAGCCTGGCAGGCTACCGTCCATGGGATCGCAAAGAGTCGGACACAACTTAGCAACTAAACCACCACCATACCTTTGTTTATGTGGCTAATTTCTTTTAATAGATTGTAAAATTTTTGAAGACAGAAACCATATATCTGATAACTGTTGTCTCTCTCAAAAGCCCTATATAGTTCCTGTATTTAGAAAGTATTCCCTAAGTATTTGTTGAACAAACAAAAGAGTTAATCAGAAGTTATTTTGTAAACTTAGCCATTTTTGAAAACTAGTTTAATTTTAGATTGAATTGTTTGGTTTAAAAGAAATTAGGTTTTTCTTCACATTTATTTGTCTTGGTCCTTACAATAAACTGTATTTATTTTTTATATTCATCTTTAAGGCTCTTGCTGAAGAGGCCAGTGAAGATGATGTTCCCTCTGATGTTGATATGAATGACCCATACTTTGCTGAAGAAGCTAAAAAAATAGGTAAGCCAACCCATATTTGTAATTTTCAGTTGGAATCTAAAGCGAAAAAGGTGACATGGGTAGAAACAATGTAAGCTATGCATTCTTTCGAAACCCCTAGAATTTGTGTCGCCCCCTTGTGGCTTATAAGCAAGTTTGTCCTGTTAGATGTAGCCACTGGTCAGATCGGAGGGTCAGCATGTCCCCTGTACGTACAAGAAGTAATTTCATTATGGGAAGCTTTGGGTGAACATGATTAATTTCACAGTTTACTGAGGATTCCTTTCTGGATTCTAGGTAGATTGATTATAAAAGGATGAGGAAAAAAGGAAGTCATATCTTTGTGTGCTTTCACTGCTTTTATATAACACATCCTTTCCAGGTCTCTCTTTGCAAACTCTGTGAAGAATTGGAAGTATGGAATAAATCCATTTGTGTTCATGTGGATATGTTAAAATTTTTACATGGCTTGCATGTGTGAAACATGTGTACATGGTGGGAAAACATTTTGGCTCCAGTTGACCCAGCATCTATGTTTCATTTTATCCCATTTCATTTATTCTGCTTCATGATTAGCTTTCATGTAGCTGAAAAGCCAGCTTCCTCCCCTTTTTCCTTGAATCCCTAAATAAACTCTCAGGTATCTGATTTCCAATTTCCAAGGAGCCTTGTTTCCATTGCACATGCACCAGTCAGTTCTCTCCTGAATGCATTCATTCTTACCTTTTCGTCCATGTAAAGTGTGTGTGTATAAATATGTATGGTAAGGTTCAGACCATACTTGGACAAGTCAGTACAGGACCACTGTAAGCTTTTCCCATTTGTTCTCATGCATTTTGCCCTTCCCTGCTCTGCATACCACACACATGAACCCCAAAGGCTTGCTCCTGGAGCAACTCCAAGCTGGCATTGTAAGAAGGATTTTATGAAGTTTCCCTGCTTCTCGTCCCTTGTGACTAGTGGGCCAGAATAGTTCTCTACAGGAAAGTCAAAATTGCTCAAAATTATTTCCTGGTTGTTATAGCCTTGTAGTACTGATGTTTTATTGATGAAAAAGGGGATCAAGATGAATAAACTCTATTATAGGATGTGGGATTCTTAGGAATTGGAAAGGGGAATGGAAACTTAGCATCTTCTTCTTCTTATCATACCTGAGCAGTCATTTCTAGAAGATGATGGATTTTAGCCTTATTCTCGCATTTCAGGAAACCAAGTTTATAACGGAGAAATGTGAAGCATTATCATTTCCTTGTTCTCATTCCAAAGTGCTTCATTTGGCTTGTGAAATCTGGTCAAACTGCAGAACTCAGAGTAGAATTCAAAGAGTAAGTTATGTAGCGTGGTGGCTTAGGGTAACTTGTTTCTTGGAATCAGCACATTAAATTGTGAATAGTTTTCTTTAAAGTTAGTATCAAAAGTTCCAAAGGAAAATACAGATAAAGTTTGCTTGTTTTCAATATACTTTTGATTTCAGAATAGTTCCTAGGAATAATAATTTATATCTTGTTTTCTTTTAAGGAAAAAGTGATTTTTTAAAAAATTTACATAAAAATTAAACCAAGACATGGTCTCACCATATATTGTTTATTCATTCTGTCAATAAATATTTTTGAGTGCCTGCCAGGTGCTAAACACTGTGGTATGCTAGAGATGCAGTACTAATAATACAAGCCAAGTTACACCCCTCAGCGTTTATGGTTTTAGGGAAGGGAGGACATGAAGTGGCAGTTTAGTCACCAAGTCATGTCCGACTCCTGTGACCCCATGGACTGTAACCCACCAGGCTCCTCTTTCCATAGGATTTTCCAGGTAAGGCTACTGGGTTGCCATTTCCTTCTCCAGGGGATCTTCCCAACCCAGGGATTGAACCTGGGTCCCTTGCACTGCAGGCAGATTCTTTACAGGTAACAAATAAGAATGTTATGAGAATAGGATCAGTATTCTAAAGGAACTAATAGGATAATACAGAGCATGTACCAGAGAAGGAGGAGAGTGGCTTTCTTATATAGGGTGGGTGAAGCAAGCTTCTTGGAGATGGTAACATTTGAGATGAGACCTGCAGAATGAGGAGGAGTCGGGCACGGAGAGCTGGGGGAAAGAGCACTGCAAATGAGGGGAAGGTGGGTAGAACAGCCGTGAGGTGAGAAAGAATGTGTGGTGGAATTGAAGGACACCACTGTGGCTGGAA
Source organism: Cervus elaphus (assembly GCF_910594005.1). Classification (NCBI taxonomy): domain Eukaryota; kingdom Metazoa; phylum Chordata; class Mammalia; order Artiodactyla; family Cervidae; genus Cervus; species Cervus elaphus. The sequence continues at coordinate 7,214,537 of NC_057837.1, read as the reverse complement.
CGTGGGCAGAGGGCAGTTTAGTGTGAGGCACGGCCTTGTGTCGCAGCGACAAATTTGGGTTTTACTCACTGACAGTGGGAGGCCACTAACGGGTCTTAAAGCAAGGATGTTAACATGGTGTGGTGTGTATGTAAGCCTTCTCCTCTGGGTCCTGTGGAGAACAGACTGAAGAAAGCATGCTGAGAGCTGGGAGACCAGGCTTTTGCAGAGGTCTAGACAAGATGGTTAGTCTACACAGCTTACTAGTAATATTTTCAAAGCATGACTCCTAGATTCTTGTTTTGAATCTCTGCAATTGTTGTTGTTTAGTCACTCAGTCATGTCCGACTTTTTGTGACCCCGCCCCCCCATGGACTGCAGCATGCCAGGTTTCCCTGTCCTTCACCATCTCCCAGAGCTTGCTCAAGGTCATGTTTATTAAGTTGGTGATGCCATCCAACTATCTCGTCCTCTGTTGTCCCCTTCTCCTCCTGCCTTCAATCTTTCCCAGCATCAGGGTCTTTTCCAGTGAATCAGCTCTTCACATCAGGTGGCCAAAGCATTGGAGCTTCAGCTTCAGCATCAGTCCTTCCAGTGAATTTTCAGGGTTGATTTGCTTTAGGGTTGACTGGTTTGATCTTGCAGTCCAAGAGACTCTAGAGTCTTCTCCAGCACCACAGTTCAAAAGCATCAATTCTTTGGCACTCAGCCTTCTTTATAGTCCAACTCTCTCATCCACACATGACTACTGGAAAACCATAGCTTTGACTAAACCTACCTTTGTCAGTAAAGTGATACCTCTGCTTTTTAATATGCTGTCTAAGTTTGTCATAGCTTTTCTTCCAAGGAGCAAGCATCTTTTAATTTCATGGCTTCAGTCACTATCTGCAGTGATTTTGGAGCCTCAGAAAATAGTCTGTCACTGTTTCCATTGTTTCCCCATCTATTTGCCATGAAGTGATGGGACTGATGCTATGATCTTAGTTTTTTGAATGTTGTGTTTTAATACAGCTTTTTCACTCTCCTCTTTTACCTTCATCAAGAGGCTCTTAGGTCCCTCTTTGCTTTCTGCCATAAGGGTGGTGTCATCTGCATATCTGAGGTTATTATATTTCTCCCAGCAATCTTAATTTTAACTTGTGCTTCATCCAGCACTGTATTTCTCGTGATGTACTTTGCATATAAGGTAAATAAGCAGGGTGACAATATACAGCCTTGATGCACTCCTTTCCCAATTTGGAACCAGTTTCGTGTCCCATGTCTGGTTCTAACTGTTGGTTCTTGACCTGCATACCGGTTTCTCAGCAGGCAGGTCAGGTGGTCTGGTATTCCCATCTCTTTAAGAATTTTCCAGAGTTTGTTGTGATCCACACAGTCAAAGGCTTTAATATAGTCAATGAAGCAGAAGTAGGTGTTTTTATGAAATTCTCTTGCTTTTTCCTGTGATCCAACGGATGTTGGCAATTTGATCTCTGGTTCCTCTGCCTTTTCTAAATTCACCTTGAACATCTGGAAGTTCTTGGTTCACGTACTGTTGAAGCCTAACTTGGAGTATTTTGAGCATGATTTTTCTAGCATGTGAAATGAGTGCAGTTGTGCAATAGTTTGAACTTTCTTTGGCATTGCTATTCTTCGGGATTGGAATGAAAACTGACCTTTTCCAGTCCTGTGGCTGCGATAATGTTCTTCTATTTGCTGAGTTAAGGAGAATCTTAGGAAAGGATCAGTAGTATATAATTGGTCTAAGATGTCAATCAGATATCTACATGGAGGGATTAGGTTAACATTTATATATGAGCCTTGGAGATCAGCTGAATTACAAATATATACTTAGGAATTGTTAGCTTATAAATAGTATTTCAAACCACAGAACGAGAGGTAGGAAGTGTTGGTGAGAGAGGAAGATGCATGTTTGGGCCCTGAAATCAAGAGCCTGCATAAAGTACCGTATCCTGGAGTCGGTATACCTGGGAGGTAGGAAAGTTTAAGAAACTGAGAAGGAACAGCTGTGAAATAGGAAAAGCGTTTGTGAAATAGGAAAAGCGTTTGTGCTTGGAAGGGTATATAGTTCAGTTCCCACAGTTGAGCAGGACAGAGATATTCTAAGCCAGATGGACTTCAGTATATTTATAACAGCTTTACCCCAGGCAGTCCCAGAGCTAACTTACTGTTCAAAAAATATGGAGAAATCAAGTTCCCTGACTGATGCCAGACCTGGTATTTGGCTCGGGTTAGGAGCCAATATGAGTACCAGAAATCTTTTTTAATTCTTCCTTCTCTTTCTTCCCTATAGACTCTAAATTTGCTGTATTCTTTCTATTTTTATTCTAAGCTGCAAACTCAATATTAGATGTGAGTTTTGAAAATGTACTTCTAGAATGAGTTAAAACATTTTTTTTTTTTTGTAGAAATGAGATGGTGGGATAATGTGCTTATTGCTATCTAAATGCATAAGCTCTAATAAGATTTTGTTTTTTAAGAAGTAGGAGTGAATTAAAGTATATCACATGTAAATATACCCTATTAGAGTGTATCCTTTGTCTTGACAACTTTAGATATTTGATAAAATACCAAGAAAACCTAATAAGGTGAGACTTCCTGGCAGTCTGTTGGTTAAGACTTCATATTTCCAGTGCAGGGGGCACAGGTTCAATCCCTGGATGGGAACTAAGGGGGAACTAAGGTCTCACAGACAACACAACATGATGGAAAAAAAAAATCTAGTAAAGTATACGTACTTGGTTCATTCAGCCAGTATGCTGAGTACTTACAGTATACTACTCATATGTTACTTTACAGTTTACAAATGGTTTTATAAGCATTTTGTAACTCTTCACGTGCATTGTAAAGACCAGAGCCAGGACCCATATGTGTCAGAGCTGGACACAAGGACTTGCTGGCTTTCCAGGCAAGGCTGAATGCCTTAGTTCAGAGGAAGATACACAGGCGGTATATTTGTATCTGATTATGAGTCAGCGCTCTTGGGTGCAGGAGCTTGCTGCTAAGTGTGAATCATTAGGGGATTTACCACTCCCATCTGGTAGATACAGAGACCAGTCTGCCCTCCAGTGCATTCTCTTAACTGCTGTCCCACAAGAAGTGCTCAACTGAACACTCTGAGAGAACTTTTTTACAGGAACAGTCCTCGACTTTACAAGTAATGGAAAATGAAATCATAAAGGTAACATTTCAGAACAGGGACTTTCATTTCCCCAGTAGTCTTCATCTAAGTTAGGTCTGAAAACTTTCCAAAGGGAAAATGCTTTTTTTTTTTTTCTTAAATAAATGAATAAGTAAAGATGTGCCCGCTTACTGCGGTCTTGTTAACAGTGCAGAAAGGGTCTCTACACGTTATTTATCTTCGGACTAAACAGGTCAGTTTAGCACACAGTAAATTCTTCTTGAGCAAAGAAATTTTCATCACACTAAAATTAGATACCATTTTTATTCCCAACCATCTTGGAGACTTTTTTCCTCCCTACTGAAGTCTTCCTTTCAAGTTTATTTTTATGGCTTTTCACCAGGTTGTTATAAAATCTGAAAGAGTTCATTGTGGGCTCTTTGAAAGGATTTCCCACAGCTGTATGTGAAGATCTTTATCTCCTTCATGTATTAATCATAGACAGCCTGATTTTTCCCCGTGCTAGCGTGATCTTCTGCATATGTCACTTGTCTGTTCACTTCAAAAGGAGTTCTTGCCTTAAGAGTATAGGAGCAGAGGTAAACTGAGGGTGTGGGGGTCAGACTCTAAGAAAGTGGAACCTTGATGATACTTTTATATATGTGTGTGACACGTACGTGCATGTACTTTACAGCAGAGAAAAGGCTATAATCTTAAAACAGATATATCATTCCCTGAGAAACATTTGAGATAAGGAACACTGTCTCACTTAGAGAAAGGACTACATACAATAATGTTTTCTTCTTGAAAGTGCAGACAGATGCCTTGGCAGCAGTGAGGGGTGAACTTGGCCACACTTTATACACCGTCATCTTCTCTCAGCCGAGAAGGGCTGCCCCCATGCAGAGGGCTAATGCCCGCAAGGCAGCTTCTAAAGTGGTTCAAGAGGGAGGGGACATATGTATTCCTATGGCTGATTTATGTTGATGTATGGCAGAAACCAAACAATATTATAAAGCAATTGTCCTCCAATTAAAAATAAATAAATTTTTTAAAAAGAAAGCTTATCTTGACTTCCTGTTATCTGTCACTAGATATGGTTATTCAGCCATCATGATATGTTCTCTGAAATTTATTATTTCACAACAAAGTGCTTTGTAAATGGAAAGAACTACTCCAGGGAGACTGACACTTGATAGCGCAGGGTAGAGTGTGGGGGTTACCAGAGCCTGAACTGGAGTGCTAGGGTTTGCATCATGGTTCCTTTGCTTACTCAGCTTGAGACAAGTTACTCAGTCTCTCTCTGTTTCAGTTTTGTCAACAACAGAATGAAAATTGTAATAAATAACAGAATCTACCTCATAGTGTTATTGTGAGGATTAAAGTAGTTCATATGTAAAAGGAAGTAAATAGCACTGTTTCCTGATGCATAGTAAGTGCTGTAGCAGTATTAAATTGTTACTGTTTTCTAAAGTAGTAACCACTGGTTTCTTTGCATTGGAAGGACAACTCTGAGCTCATCCAAATACAAATAAGAGTGTCCAGAAGCTCAGAGAAGGTTGACATGGTGTAATAACATTCTGGAAGGTGGCTTTGTGGATTCTGAAGCTTCTTACTCTTTCTTCAGACTGGTTCTTCATACTTTGACACCAATTATCTTTGAACTCTTCCTAACAGACACACAAAAAGAAGAATAAAACAGAGCATCTGTGTGATCACAAGGAACCCAGAACATCATATATATGTAGCCAGAATGTTATAACAATAATAGCAAATAATAGCAGGTAGTTTATAGCACCATGTGCCTGATGTTAACTAAGCTCTTCACATCTATTTAGTCCTCACAGTAACCCTAGATGGTAGGTGCCCCACTTTACAAAGGAGGACACAAACATGAATGCTATAGCTTGAGTGGAGTTGAGCCAGAGTTTAAACCCAAGGTAATCACTCCAGACTCAAGTGCTCTTAACCGCCATTGGTTACTACCTCTCCTTCAGGAACATCTCATCTGACATCTTGTGGTCTCCAGAAGTCCCTGCATCCTTGGAAGTTTTTCTAATCAAGAGCCACCTTTGCCATAAGTAATTTTGTCTAATAATAGTAGACAACAGGAAGTTAAACAAAGATCAGCTTTGTCTTTGTAGAAGGAGAAAGGGTTTTGTTAAACTTTTACTTCCAGGTAGTTATTGTCAAATTGTCACTAAACAGATGAATTTTTCAATTTGCTGATGAGTTTTAAGAGTTTATATATTTAAATTACTTTTTTTTTCTTTGATCTCTTCTATTGTTCTTATTCTAAGAAAACGTTTCTTCTACTTTAAGATCAGGTAGCTGTTCCCCTGTATTTTTTCATAGGTTTTTTTGTTTGTTTATTTTTTAGTTTTAACTCTTTAATACATCTGCATTTTGTTTTTCTGTACATTATGCCGTATGGCTCCTAGGTTGGGAAGATCCCCTGGAATAGGAAATGGCAACCCACTGCAGTGTTCTTGCCTGGGAAATCCCATGGACAGAGGAGCCTGGTGGGCTGCAGTCAGTGGGGTTGCGCAGACTTGGACATGAACGAGTGACTGAGCACAACATGCACACAGCCATCGCTCAGGATTACTTTGCAGAATAGAGCAAGTTGCCTAGCACCAGTTATTGAATAATCCCTTCTTTTTCCAGTGACGTATGGTGCTACATTTTATTATATGCTAAGCCATACTGTTCTGTTTTTCTCATTGTATAGTTACAACATTTTTGGTTTTTTCCACTTTGTAGTACACTTTAGCATACTGTATCACTAGTAAATCAGATCTATCTCATTCCTTGCAAAGATTTCCTTGAATAAAATTTTATTTAGAATTTTATTAAATGTATATATGAGAGAATACTGAATTCTATCTAGTGTTTATTCCATTTCTGCCAAAATGATCTTACAAGTTTTCTTTTTAATTGATGTAGAATTATACATTACTTTAAGAAGAAATTCCTTTTTTATAATATTCACTCATCATGTCCAGACCATTATTATTCTATTCATACCCATAGTCATCTCAGTAATACTTTTTTTTGTTTGTTTCTTTAGTTTCTATATATTTATTGGTAAGATTATTTCTTAGATACCTTGCATTTTTGTTATAAACAAAATTTTTTAAATAAATAGTATAAGCAAATTGTTGTTTGTGACAGTCATAATTTTTAACCCTTCTATGTTGGTTTGTTGTGCCAGGTATAAAAGAAAAGAAAAAATCAACAAAATCTGCAAAAGATGACATATCTCCAGAGGAAGAAGCTGAAATAGAAAGACAAAAGGTAATGGTCATGGTTACATGTTTAATGGACAAGTGATATGTACACTTCAAGTGAAAGTGTCCATATGAGTTTCCAGTATGTCTAATTAAAAAATAACTGATTTTAACAGTGAAGTTTATAAATATTTTAGCAGCATTATTTTAAAATATCTCCTTTTCACCAAACATTTCTCCAAGTACAGAGTTAAAATTTAGCTCACACCCAAGGCATGTCCCTTTGTGATTAAGAGGAAAATATCTTATCTTTTAAAACCCTTATTATAACTGACAATAAAGGACAAAACCGACAATAAGAGACAAAAATACTAATATTAAAACCTCAAAATAATATTGACATGGTTTTAATTCAGTCTAAATCTGTCCTGTAATAGAGTTTGCTTTATGGTTTGTTAAATGCTCCTTTCTCTCTTTTTATTATTGAAAATTAATGTGCAGAATTAAAGCCTTTCTTGGAAGTGTAGTGAATATTATCCTTAAGCAGTTCATCATAACCCACAGCACAAAGTAGTACGTGTTTTTGCTGAGACAGGCATTGGAGTCAGCAGCATTCCTGAGTCTGATGTTCACAGCACTGTCTAGGAGGGAGCCAGGCTGGTCACCTAAACTCTGCATCTTAATGCATCTTTTATTGCATATGCAATAGTGTTCATAGAGTTAAGGAACACAAAGAAAATCCTTGTTTGTAGGAAATTATTCTAAAAGGAAAGCCAGCTGTAGGTACCAGTCATGGAAAGGAGAGGAAATTAAAGCAGTCCAAGTGGGTAGTGGAGGAAGATTGTTTTCTCTGTAGCATGCATGGTTGTTTACTTGATTCTTGAAGATTTACATTTAATCTTGTGGTCAGTAGAAAATACCTGTTGAGTGGAAACAGGCATTATATTAGATTTCAGAAGCAAATACTAAGATCTTGCCTTCATAGAAATATATCAATATTGAAGAAGTAGAGGCAAAAACAGCAAAAGAAAAAAGGAGTTCATTGTTCCTAAAGCACATGTGTGGAAAGTCTAGTCTGTATCACAAACTACTACATGTTTACGAGATTTAGTGTCTGCTTAAAAAGACCAAAGTGAAAATGAGGAATTTTTATTTGGGGAACTTGAGGACTTTTGTTTCTACCACCTACTGATTAGTTACATAATGTGAAATATGGTCTGGTTTTTAAATAAAGCGTTCACTCCTCTCCTGTTGTCAGTGATGTTGCTCCAAAAAATTATACCTGTGCTGTCAGCAGTCTGTGGATTTCTTTATGGGTCAGTGATCCACAGCCAGTGGTGGATGACGGGTGTCACCCCAGAGCACTGATGACGGGCTTCTCCTTTTCTGAGGGGATTTCTGTGCTCCATACCCCTGTTTGAGGAGAGAAAAGCACTGTCGTTTATCTGAACTCTCTTTTTCTCTCCACAGGCTGAAATGGCTTTGCTTGTGATGGATGAGGAGGAAGAGAGCAAGAAACACTTCAATTATAACAAGATTGTGGAGCACCAGAATCTGAGCAAAAAGAAGAAAAAACAGCTCATGAAGAAGAAGGAATTACTGGAGGATGACTTTGAGGTAACCAGGGACAGAAGTCATTATGCTGTTAAAAGCTGGCATTGAATCTAAAGTCAGCTCTTTAGATAAAAATTGAGCTTGGCCCCTTGAGCTCAGGAAGGACCCATTGTAGAGCCAAAACTACCATCTTTTTAGTCCAGTATAACCAGTTCATCCCCAGGGTGGTTCTCTGAGCGTCAGGTGAAGTAGTAGGCTTCTCTTTTGGTAGCTATGTTGCACCAAAATATGTAGCTTTTAGCGTTAGAATCACATGCAGTGTGATGCTCACACTGGGAAAGTTCTGCATCATTAAGCCTGTCAACGAAATAGCAGATTCACATCACACTCTGTGAAAGGGCCAGAGCCGTGGGTGCGATGTTTTTGTTTTTGGCTGCGCTGGTCTGCGTTTCGCTGCGTGGGCTCTCTGTTGCACTGCACAGGCTTTCTCTAGCTCTGGTGAGCAGGGCTGCCCTGTAGCTGTGGCACTCAGGCTTCTCGTTGTGATGGCTTCTCAGAGGAACATGAGCTCTAGGGTGCATGGGCTCGGCGGTTGAGGCATGTAGGATTAGTTGTCCAGTTTGTGAAGTCTTCCTCTACCAGGGGTCAGACCCACATCTCCTGCGTCGGCAGTCAGTTCCTTAACCACTGGACCACCGGGAAAGTCCCAGGCCACACTGTTTTAATTGCTCTCTTGTTTCCACTGTTCCCTCTTTTCCCTCTTTTTTGCTAAGTACATATTTCTAGTGGCTACACAGTCCCCATGCTTGAGTTTGAGCACTGTACAGAAAACTTACAGACTGCTCTCAGGAACTATTTGATGACTTCCATCCATTGGCATGGAAGAATAGACTCCGAAGAAGATGGGAGAGATTTTGAATTTGTTTAGAGAATTGAGATAAGCACACAAATAACTTCTAAGCAGCATTGAGAGGGACTTTGAGACCACTGTGTAACTCTGGTTTCTGTAAGTCAGCTCCAAGTATGGTGCTGTTCCACTGAATCAATTTTTGGTAAATTAGTTTTCTTAGAAAAAGTTAAAAGCAGAGAATTATTTATAGTCAAATATTCTATTATGATAACTAATCATCATGCAGAAAATGGTGTCTTATGCATGATGACCATCACATATAAAAACATTTCTCGTGAGTGTGGTAGTAGTATCACGCCTGTGGTCCTTACTACAGATAACTCTACAGTCCATCTCTGGGTGGGCTCTTTTTCACAGGGGAATGATGAGTGGCAGTGAGGGAGTCATGCTCACTTGCTGTCTGGTCACTCCTGTACCCAGCAATACTTGAAGGCCTGGCTGGAGTTAAGAGTATGCTCTTAAAATGTGGGAATGCAGTGTTTTTGTAGAAAGATAAAGGATAAATTTGAAGCTTGTATCTGTCAGATCTTAGTCTTGGGGGTACCATCTTTCCCATTATGATCTTTAAATCTGCTGTTTTGATTCACTCTTCAGTAGCTGCTCATTTTGGCACCAAGGTTGAAAAAAAAAATTTATTGTACTAAGAAGGCAGTGACTTCGCCTAAAATTCCAATGGGAGATACCATCACTGGCTTAATTATCTCAGCCAGAAAGAGATTTCACACCGTAAGCATAGGTGAGCCTGTGGCTCCTTTGCTCACTCCTGCAGACAGTCTAAGAGGCTGCAGTAGTAACAGACCACTGTGTCTATATAGACTGTGATAATTCCCTTCCAAGGATATTGTCATTGTGTGATAAGAACAGTGTGCCCTGCACATGTGATTCAAGAATAAACTTAAAAACTCCATTGAAGATCTGTGGAGGAATGGCTTTCTAATGAGTCAATGCAAAATACATTTGTATTTTTTATCATCAGTTCACTGACTTTTTGAACTCTGGTCTTATTAGGTTTACTAATTTTATGTATTTATACTTTCCTTTTGGGTTTGCAGGTCAATGTTAAGGATGCAAGGTTTCAGGCAATGTATACTTCCCACTTGTTCAATTTGGATCCTTCAGATCCTAATTTCAAGAAAACAAAAGCTATGGAAAAAATCCTTGAGGAGAAAGCCCGTCAAAGAGAACAAAAAGAGCAAGAACTTACTCAGGCAGTAAAGAAAAAGGAGAGTGAAATTCAAAAGGAATCACACAAGAGATCCATTGATCCTGCCTTGTCAATGTTGATTAAATCTGTAAAAAACAAAACAGAGCAGTTTCAAGCAAGAAAAAAGCAAAAAGTCAAATAATTGTTTGTTGTTTCTTTTTGAATTGAGAATGTAGAAAGTATACAGAAGTGGTGGAAGGATTACTTATTGGGAACAGTCTACCTTTCAAGAATATTAGTAAAATCTGACAGTCATAAAATTTATTTTCCATGTATAACAGACCTAATTGTGGGTGGTTGAAAGATTTGTACTGTATATTTCCACAAATTAATCATAATCAATCCAGACTATAAGGTTTATAAAATTTTAATATTTTTTACTCTGTTAGCTTTTTTAAAGACTGTTTACAATTCCTATGTAAAAAATAGAGTACTACCCAAGTCTTGAGTTGGAGTAAGAGTTGGGAACAATTTGAAAATATGTATATGCAATACATTAATTTCTCTGGAAGCAGGAGGCAGATTTAGATATTTGTTTAAGTAATTTATTTTTCTAGCCATAATGAATAGAAGCTAGTAACTTTCTTTGTTGTTTGGTCATGTTTATTATAGTTCATTAATTTATAAATAAAAGTTTTTATTATTTTGTGTACACTGATTTATTTCATCTTATTCACCTCGAATAAACCACTCTCTGGAAAACTATCTAAAAACCGAACTAACTCTTTAAGAGTACATCTCCATGAAAAGGCAGTTCCAGGTTTGCATTACTCATAATTGTATTTGAAATGTTTGTGAACTCTGTGATGATTTTTCTAATTATAGTAACAGGAAATCCTTCTGTCTGCCCTTCAGATTTTTGAAATGCCTGGAATGGTAGATATGCTGCTGTGGAGTTTAAGAAATCTTAATTTTTTAATTAAATTAAAACACACCTTTGAGGCCTTAATACTCCTCCATCTCATCTGGTCTAGATTTTATAAACTGTTAACTGACCACTTAGAAGAAGTAGTTGTGCTATATAGGTAAATGAAAATTAAAAAACCCAAAATGATCACTTGGGGGAAAAAAAGGCAGTAGGAATTTGGCCAAGTTTTTGATTAACAGTAAACTTACATTATCGGTACAAAAACTCAAGCCCGCCAATGTACTATATGTTTTCAAGAATAAAAGGATATGAGACACGGAATGATGTCAAGATAATAAGGGCAAATAAACAGTCTCTGAAAGGGGAAGGAAAAAAGAAGCTATCTAAAATTGCTTATAATAACAGAAAAATGCAGAGTATGTGCAGGGCATGGTGTTCTTACCATGAAGTGCTGACATTGTTAGGTAGTTCAGCCAAATAAAGCAGTATTTACATACTCATCACAAAAGATCATGAATCTTAATGTATTTTTGAATATTGTCTATAAACAGTTGTATATATTTCATTTATGCAAGGAAAAAGGCTTTTTTCTTTTAAACTTTAATCATAGTGTTGGGATTACTCAGTTTGATTTTTCAATTACTGTGAAATTTAGCCCTTTGGTTTTTGGGGGTTTTTTTAGCCCTTTGGTTTTTTAATTGGTTTGGTTTGGATTTTTGTTTTTGAGCCCTTTGTTGTTAAGTCACTATATTTAATTGTAAGTCTCATTTTACTAGTCAGGCACACACTTGATTATAACAAATAAATGGAACAGATGCACAGCCCTGGCTCCTTTTCTCAGAAAGTTGATATTTTAAGTAGAAAAAAAGAATGGCATTATCAGGTACTTTGTTAAATAAACATTCTACACCAAGAATATTAGGTTCTCAATAAATAATTCCTGGTAGTAAAACTCAGGATAAAAAAATGGCCACTGTCACACTACCCACAATGTGAGGGTAGTTTGGGTGACTCTTAAGGTCACATTTATTTTGATTGGATTGTTGTTCATGGTATCTGTAATACAAAGACCAAAAACAGTACAAATAATACCTGCACACTGGTGTTTATTGTTAATATGTAGAGATGAGATTGCTTCTGGAGAATCCATCTGTCTCTAAAACTTAAGCATAAAAATACTCAACAAAATGTTAGCATATTAAATCTAACAATGTATAAAAAGAATTATGCACCAAGAGGGTTTAATTATATGGCCTAGGAGGTTTAATTCCAGGTATGTAAAACTGGTTCTTTCACAACCAACCAAAGTAATCCACTGTATTAACAGGTTTAAGAAGAGAGAAAGTATTTGACAAAATTTAATACTCATTAAAAAAAAAAAAAAGTTTGGAATAGAGGGAAAGAGATTCTTCAGAGTCCCTTGGACCTCAAGGTGATCAAACCAGTCCATCCTAAAGGAAATCAATGCTGAATATTCATTGGAAGGACTGATGCTGAAGCTGAAACTCCCAATACTTTGGTCACCTGATGCAACAAACTGACTCATTGGAAAAGACCCTGATGCTGGGGGAGATTGAAGGCTGGAGAAGGGGATGACAGAGGATGAGATGGTTGGATAGAACCACTGACTTGATGGACATGAGTTTGAGCAAGCTCCAGGAGTTGGTGATGAACAGGGTAGCCCGGCATATTGAAGTTCATGGGGTCACAAAGAATCAGACACTACTGAGCAACTGAACTGAAGTCACTGTCAAGCAGGAGCCAAGTGTTCAATCCCTAGGATGGGAAGATCCCCTGGAGAAGGAAATGGCAAGCCACTCCAGTATTCTTGCCTGGGAAATCCTATGGACAGAGGAGCCTGGCGGCCACAGTCCACAGGGTTGCAAGAGTCAAACATGACTTAGCAACTAAACAACAATGACTAGTTCCTCTAATACCCTGTTACAGTGATTATTTAAACTTGCCTTGTTCAAATTCTTTCTTTCTTTCTCCTGATTGGATGCTGACACTCAAGGATACAAAGAGAATCTCACCTGAACAATATTGGGTCCTGAATGATCCCTCTATTCCTTTTTTTTTTTTTTTTTTTAGCCACAACTTGTAGGAACTCAGTTCCATGACCATTGGTTGAAGCCTCACCCTTGGCAGTGAAAGCAAAGGCATGGAGTCCTAATCATTGGACCACCAGGGAATTTCCAGTCCTCCCATTCCTAAATCTACATTCCCATGCTCATGAGGCCTAACTTTCACTCTCCAAGATCATGCAAATTTTCTTGATTCCTGACCACGGTGGTGGTGGTTTAGTCACTAAGTCGTGTCCAACTCTTGTGACCCCATAGACTATAGCCTGCCAGGGTCCTCTGTCCATGGGATTCTCCAGGCAAGAATACTGGAGTGAGTTGCCATTTCCTTCTCCAGGGGATCTTCCTGACCCAGGAGTTGAACCCGGGTCTCCTGCATTGCAGGCAGATTCTTTACCGACTGAGCTATAAGGGAAGATCCTGACCATTCTGGTGACCTATTGCTTTATAACAAATCGCCCTCAAACTTTGCAATTTAAAACAACCATAATCATTTATTTTCTTAAAAATACTCAGTGTCCAGAGGGCTCAATGGAGAAGGCTCGTGTATTCTCCACATCCCCTTAGCTGAGAACTAGTGGATTTGCTTCCAAAATGCCTCCTTCAGTGACTTGCAAGTTAGGGCCAGCTGTTGATTAGGAGCATGGGAGCTGGGTTCCAAAGGTGATCAAGATGGAGGCTCTCACTTTTTCTGATCTAGACTCTGATGTCACAGAGTGTCATGCCTGCCATCCATACTTAACTCACCGAGGTGGTTGAACAGGTCTTCCCACGTGAGGGGTTATAAACTCCACCTCTTAAAGAAGAGAGTGGCAAAGTCTTCGAAGAGTATGCATGTCCAAAAATGTGGTCGCAGCCATTTTTGGAAAATGAGGCTTGCCTCACCAGCCACTTCATGAAAACCTTCCCCTGCACATTAATATAATTGTAATATACAATTGTATTAGTTGTAATATATATATTGCAATTATAGTAAGTGCTCCATTATTTGAGATCACCTGAGTCTGTAGCCTTTGCAAGCATGAGTATAAGCAACAGCCCAAATCAGTGAAGAAAACTCTATACCAGCAGTTAGACCATAGTCGATAGGATCATTAAGAAGATGAGACCAATAAAAAAGGTTATACATGCTCCTCAAGGGACTTTCAGTGACTGTGGGTAAAACTAATGGTTGTTTCTAAATATGCGTTCTTTCCATCTTCCATGTTAACCATAGGGCTTTCCAGAATAAAACAATTTTACCCAACCTTCTTTGCAGCCTTTTGGAAGCAGATGACAGCTTCTAGGGACCTTCCTTTGATGTTAGCAGACTAGTTTTGCCCCTTCCCTTCTCTCCTTCTACCTGACTGCCTGGAATGAAGATGTAATGCTTTAAGTTACAGCAGCCATATTGGATCCTGAGTACAAAACTCCATTTTTTAGAAATAATATTAAATTCATTATGTAGAAATAATTTAATCATAATAATAAATTAAAATTATGTACTACTAATAATTTCATTATGTAGACTGATAACTAGTGGATAGTTAGCTGGAAGGACCCAGGATCCCTGAGGACTTTGTGGTGCACAGCCACCATATCACCCATGGACTGTCTTTTTTGAGATAACTATGTAACAATGGATATGAGAGTTGGACCATAAAGAAGGCTGAGTGATGAAGAATTGACACTTTCGAACTGTGGTGCTGGAGAAGCCTCTTGAGAATCCTTGGGACAGCAAGGAGATCATACCAGTGAATCCTAAAGGAAATCAGTCCTGAATATTCATTGAAAGGACTGATGCTGAAGCTGAAGCTCCAACATTTTGGCCACCTGATGCGAAGAGCCAACTCACTGGAGAAGACCCTGATGCTGGGAAATATTGAAGGCAGGAGAAGAGGACAGCAGAGGATAAGATGGCATCATCTACTCAATGGACATGAGTTTGAGCAAACTCCAGGAGATAGTTAAGGACAGGGAAGCTGGTATGTTGCAGTCCATGGGCTCACAGAGTCAGACATGACTGATTGACTAAACAATAATGTAACAGAAAAAGAAAATACTGTCTAGTTTAAGCCACTATTTTCTCAAGTCTGTTACTTGCTGTTCTACCTATATCTTAACAGAACAACAAGCAGTCCTGGGCCATAGTCTTTATGACTATTTTGCCCTGCTTTGCAGATCATTTCTCCATATTCTTAAGGAAACTTGATATTTAATTATAGTCAGAGTACTCGCAGCTTGAGAGGGCCAAAACAGGATGCTCAATCATGTAAGTTTCCAAGATTTCTGGATATGGACATGAGTCAAGAGAAGTTAGACAAAACTCTTGGACGGCAACTGAGACCCTTTGTTCCACAAACCCCACTGACATTAGAGTTACAAACTCTATATTCAGCATCTATGGGTTCACATTATTACTTCCTTGAAAAGTTTATGAAAAAGGAGTTGCCAAGAGTAACCAGAATCAGGCACACGGGAAAATGAGAGTGTGAATGAGAGTCTGTGCTCAGCCTAAAGTATGGATTATGCATTACCCAAAATTTGTGAAAATGTAGAGATGAGAACTTCATGCTGTATGACAATGCCAAAGCAAATAGACTAAGATTATATTGTGTTGAGGAAAGTTGTGAGAAATGCCAGCTTTGGGGTTATGAGCTGTTTCCATGAATTTTTTAAAATTAAAATTGAGTCATTATCCTTCATACTACTCGTGATCTTGTCTTTAGCTGGTCATGAGTTTTTTAACCCTTTTTACTAAAATCTGAACTTAATCAGAAGTATCTTTTCTCTCAGACTAGTAAAAAATAATGTACTCTATCATGTTTCAAGAAGCTCATCTGATGAATAAGGCAAGAAATGGCCAATAAAGTACATTAAATATTTTAAATCCTTTTGGAAAAATCATTGAACCAAGAATCAGTTAGGAAAGACATTTAAGTTAGAGTGGAATGACTCTAAAAGAAAAAGCTTAATCTGACAGCAGTTCATCATTTGATGAAAGAAAAACTCTGAAAACAACAACTGGATTTATGTATGTTCTTCCATTTGGATCTGTTATAAAGCTTTGTTCTAGGACAATTTTACGGTTCTTCTGGAGGGCCCCAGCAGTATCAGAAACCACCCAGGTGTTGTGATCCTTCAGATTTCTTTGGATTCAAATGAACCTCAATCCCCTGACCATTGCCTTAGGAATGTTGCAAGAAACATAAAACAATTCAAACTACCTCAAGCAAAAACTTTAAAAGATGTGAGGGTGGATTTTTATGATAAAGGTCCTGTGGGATCTCACAGAACTGAATCCAAAGCAAAAGGCAGTTAGTTCTCAGGAAAAGGCTGCAAATAGGAACTATGCAATGTTCTCAGAAACCCTGTTTTACTCCTGTTTTCTTCTATTAGCCTTGTTTTACTCACATTGACACCAATAGGCCAATCTCCTTAGCCCACTGAACAAGAGGAATAAGATGACACCATCATAGTTTCCACGTTTTAAGTTATAGGTCCAATTTTTATGTGGAAGAAGAAGAGAATTTTGCCTTATATTTAAGATTCAGGGATGAATTTGGAACTTTTTGTCGTGATACTATTAAAACGAAGATAACTCATCTGTTGAATTAAGTGAAAAGTGAAAGTGTTAGTCGCTCAGTTGTGTCCGACTCTTTGTGATGCTATGTGTTGTACCCCACCAAGCTCCTCTGTCCATGGAATTTTCCAGGCAAGAATACTGGAGCTGGTTACCATGCCGTCCTCCAGAAGATCTTCCCAATCCAGAGATCAAACTGGGGTTGCAGGCAGATTCTGAGCCACCAGGGAAGCCCTGGTTACATACATTTTATATAATTATAATTAAAAAATATATTTATATACAGTTATGTAAGGTAAAAAATTAAACACAGCTTAGTAAATCTCCTTGTGAATATTATATACCAACCAAGACAATTAAAGAAAACTAATCACAATCACAGAAAACTAATCATACTGATCACATGGACCACAGCTTTGTCTAACTCAATGAAAATATGAGCCATGCCATGTGGGGCCACCCAAGATGGATGGGTCATGGTGGAGAGTTCTGACAAAACGTGGTCCACTGGAGAACGGAATGGCAAACCACTTCAGTATTCTTGCCTTGAGAACCCCAGGAACAGTATGAAATGGCAAAAAGTTATGACACTGAAAGATGAACTCCCCAGGTCCATAGGTGCCCAATATGCTACTGGAAAAGAGTGGAGAAATAACTCCAGAAAGAAGGAAGAGATGGAGCCAAAGCAAAAGCAACACCCAGTTGTGGATGTGACTGGTGAGGAAAGTAAAGTCCAATGCTATAAAGAGCGATATTGCATAGGAACCTGGAATGTTAGGTCCATGAATCAAGGCAAAGTGAAAGTGCTCAAACAGGAGATGGCAAGAGTGAACATTGACATTTTAGGGATCAGCGAACTAAAATGGACTGGAATGGGTGAATTTAATTCAGATGACCATTATATCTTCTACAGTGGCATGAATCCCTTAGAAGAAATGGAGTAGCCATCATCGTCAAGAAAAGATCCAAAATGCAGTACTTGTATGCAACCTCAAAAATGACAGAATGATCTCTGTTCATTTCTAAGGCAAACCATTCAATATCACAGTAATACAAGTCTATGCCCCAGCCAGTAATGCTGAAGAAGCTAAAATTGGATGGTTCTGTGAAGACCTACAAGACCTTATAGAACTAACACCCAAATAAGATATAATTTTCATTATAGGGAACTAGAATACAAAAGTAGAAATTCAAGAAATAACTGGAGTAACAGGCAAATTTGGCCTTGGAGTACAGAATGAAGCAGGGCTAAGACTGATAGAGTTTTGCCAAGGGAACACACTGGTCATAGCAAAGACCCTCTTCCAACAACACAAGAAAAGACTCTATGCATGGACATCACCAGATGGTCAATACTGAAATCAGATTGGTTATATTCTTTGCAGCCAAAGATGGAGAAGCTCTATACAGTCAGCAAAAACAAGACTGGAAGCTGACTGTGGCTCAGATCATGAACTCCTCATTGCAAAATTCAGACTTAAATTGAAGAAAGGAGGGAAAACCACTAGACCATTCAGGTATGACCTAAATCAAATCCCTTATGATTATACGGTGGAAGTGACAGAGTCATGGGATGAGATCTGATAGACAGAGTGCCTGAAGAACTATGGACAGAAGTCCGTGACATTGTACAGGAGACAGTGATCAAGACCATCCCCAAGATAAAGAAATTCAAAAAGGCAAAATGGGTGTCGGAGGAAGCCTTATAAATAGCTGTGAAAAGAAGAGAAGCTAAAGGGGAAAAGGAGAAAAGGAAAGATACACCCATTTGAATGCAGAGTTCCAAAGAATAGCAAGGAGAGATTAAAAAGCCTTCCTCAGTGATCAATGCAAAGAACTAGAGGAAAGCAAAAGAATGGAAAAGACTAGAGATCTCTTCAAGGAAATTAGAGATACCAAGGGAACATTTCATGCAAAGATGGGCTCAATAAAGGACAGAAATGGTATGGACCTAACAGAAGCAGAAGATATTAAGAAGAGGTGGCAAGAATACACAGAAGAACTGTACCAAAAAGATCTTCATGACCCAGATAACCATGATGGTGTGATCACTCACCTAGAGCCAGACATCCTAGAAGGTGAAGTCAAGTGGGCCTTAGAAAGCATCACTACGAACAAAGCTAGTGGAGGTGATGGAATTCCAGTTGAGCTATTTCAAACCCTGAAAGATGATGCTGTGAAAGTGCTGCACTCAATATACCAGCAAATCTGGAAAACTCAGCAGTGGCCACAGGACTGGAAACGGTCAGTTTTCATCCCAATCCCAAAGAAAGGCAATGCCAAAGAATGTTCAAACAACCGTACAATTGCACTCATCTCACACACTAGTAAAATAATGCTCAAATTTCTCCAAACCAGGCTTCAACAGTACATGAACCATGAACTTCTAGATGCTCAAGCTGGATTTAGAAAAGGCAGAGGAACCAGAGATCAAATTACCAACATCTGATGGATCATCATAAAAGCAAGAGAATTCCAGAAAAACATCTACTTCTGCTTTATTGACCATGCCAAAGCCTTTGACTGTGTAGATCACAGGAAACTGTGGAAAATTCTTCAAGAGATGGGAATACCAGACCACCTGACCTGGTTCTTGAGAAATCTGTATTCAGGTCAAGAAGCAACAGTTAGAAACAGACATGGGACACCAGACTGTTTCCAAATTGGGAAAGGAGTATGTCAAGGCTGTACATTATCACCCTGCTTATTTAACTTATATGCAGAGTACATCATGTGAAATGCTGGATGAAGCACAAGCTGGAATCAAGATTGCTGGGAGAAATATCAATAACCTCAGATACACAGATGACACCACCCTATTTGCAGAAAGTGAAGAGGAACTAAGGAGCCTCTTGATGAAAGTGAAAGAGGAGAGTGAAAAAGCTGGCTTAAAGCTCAACATTCAGAAAACTAAGATCATGGCATCTGGTCCCATCACTTCATGGCAAATAGATGGGGAAACAGTGGAAACAGTGTCAGACTTAATTTTTTGATGGTGACTGCAGCTACGAAATTAAAAGACAGTTGCTCCTTCAAAGAAAAGTATGACCAACCTAGATAGCATATTAAAAAGCAGAGACAGTACTTTGCCAACAAAGTACTTTGTCTGCTTAAAGCTTTGGTTTTTCCAGTAGTCATGTATGCATGTGAGAGTTGGACTATAAAGAAAGCTGTGTACCGAAGGATTGATGTTTTTGAATTGTGGTGTTGGAGAAGACTCTTGAGAGTTCCTTGGACAGCAAGGAGATCCAACCAGTGCATCCTAAAGGAAATCAGTCCTGAATATTCATTGGAAGGACTGATGCTGAAGCTGAAACTCCAATACTCTGGCCACCTGATGCAAAGGACTGACTCACTGGAAGACTCTAATGCTGGGGAAGTCTGAAGTCAGTAGGAGAAGGGACGACAGGGAATGAAATGGTTGGATGGCATCACCTACTTGATGAACATGAGTTTAAGCATGCTCTGGGAGTTGGTGATGGACAGGGAGGCTTGGCGTGCTGCAGTCCATGGTGTTGCAGAGAGTCGGACAAGACTGTGCAAGTAAACTGAACTAAACTGAAGACAGAAGCAATTTTACACAGTTATGACTTATATGATAGTCTAAAAATGTTCTAAGTTCCAAGCACTTGAAAGCACTAAACAATAAGGATCCTCAATGCCTATAAAGAGGGAAGGAAAACTGAAATCTTCTTTTCTTTAACCTTTGTCTTGATGGAAAGTTCTAACAGGTATTCAACATTCTTAAAGGGCTGGAATTCCCTGGCGGTCTGGTGGTTAGGGTTCTGCCCTTACTCTGCGGGGAACCCAGGTTCAGTCCCTGGTTAGGAGAGTAAGATCCCACAAGCCATGAGGCAAGGCCAAAAGCAAACAAATAACATTCTTAACAGAGGAACTTCAACACCTGATCTTAGTTTTTCAGGCGCTAAGAGGAACTTAATAGACTAAAAGAAGTATGCACAAGATGCTGAATAACAGGAAGTACCTCTGGGGAAGACTTTCCTCTGGAAACCTTTGTCTATGGCTTTGTTTTACTATATGTCACTTTTGTTGTTCTTTAGTCATTCAGTCTGTCCAACTCTTTTGCATCCCCATGAACTGTAGCCCACCAAGCTCCTCTCTCCATGGTATTTCCGAGGCAAGAATACTGGAGTGGGTAGCCATTTCCTTCTCCAGGGAATTTTCCCAACCCAAGGATTCTCCTGCATTGCAGGCAGATTCTTTACCACTGAGCCACCCGGGAAGGCCATATATCACTTTTAAAATTCCAAACTCTAATAAAGGGAAATGTCATAATTCTTAACTGGACCCTATAACTATAAAGGAAATGGAATGTTGGAAGAACTTGAGTGGCCTGAGGATGAACTGGTAGCAGTTATCAGTGTTAATTTCCTGCTTTCGATGACTGAAATTCAGTGAAGAGCATGACTTTAGGTGATGAGGCATCATGTCAGGAGCCTGCTGTCACACAATTTAGGGATCAACAAATATCTTTGTACTGTCTTGCAAAATTTTCTGTAAGTTTGAGATTGTTTCAAATAAAGAATTTTTTCAAAATTATTTTTTAAATAGTCTAAGTTCTAAATTTCCAGAGAGACAATGTGATTGGCCCAGCTTGTGTTCCCTCCTCACCCATCAACCATGGTCAATGAGAGCCAGTTTCCAAAAAAAGAATTAAGGAATTGCTCCAGTGGATGTCCACTGTACCAATGACATCATGGGTCACTGACTTTGAACTGTTGGATTTTTTTAGTAACCCATCAGTATTTCTTAATTAATCCTTTTAGTTATTTGTCTCTTTTCCTCTTTGGGGAAGTGGGGAGGGCCAGGGACTACATATGTGAAATACAATAAGAATCCAAGACTTCAAAGAGGTATCCAACATGGAACCCTAGGCTGCAGACAGTGTAATGACTGCTGCACTCCAGAAAAATCCCATTCCAATGATCATAGACAGTATTTCCCCATGATGTTTTTTGTTGTTGTTAATTTTTATTGAAATATACTTTATTTGCAATGTAGTGTTGATTTCAGGTATACATCAAAGTGATTCAGTTATACATACATATATATTTATATTTACTCTTTTTTTTGCATTCTCTTCCATTATAGGTTATTACAAGATATTAGGTATGGTTGTCTGCACAATACAGTAGGTTCATGTTGGTTATCTATTCTCTGTTTATGTAGTAGAGTGTATATGTTAATCCCATACTCCTAATTTATTCCTCCCCCTTCCCCTTTGGTAAGCATATGTTTGTTCTCTATGTTTATGAGTCTGTTTCTATTTTGTAGATAGGTTCATCTGTACCATATTTTAGACTCCACATGTAAGTGATAGCATATAGCATTTGTCTTTCTCTTTCTGAGTTACTTCATGATAATCTCTAGCTGCATTCACGTTGCTGCAAATGGTATTATTTGGTGATTTTTTAGGGCTGAGTAATATCCCATTGCTTATATGTGCCACATCTTTATCCATTCATCTCTCAGTGGACAGTTAGGTTGTATCCATGTCTTGGCTACTGTAAATAGTACAGCTTTGAACATTGGACACCACGATGTTTTATCCGATTCCCTGTCCTGGACAAAAAAGAACTAACCTTGACAGATTGTTTAATTTTATTTTTCCTGTACAATATATATTTTTAAATTTATTTGGGTTGTTTTTCAGTACTACTAGATTTGTGCAAAAGTAATCATTCAAGGTTTTGGACCTTGAGTTTTAAATCATTAGAACTAGTCTCAAACACATCTTTATTGATCAAAACAGGAACCAGTATAATCAATACATTTTTGCCAATGAGAAATAAATGTGCTTATTTCCACAGCCTAAAAATCCATGCTTCAGAATTTGATGAACTCTTGGAAAGCATTTTCTGCCTCCTACCGGAAGCATTTTCCCTGCAACAAATTGTTGCAATGCTTGAAGGAGTGGTTGGCAAGAGTTCAGGTGAGTATGGTGGATGAAGCAAAACTTTGTAGCACAATTCACTCAGCTTTTGAAGTGTTGGTTGTGTGACCTGTGGCCAGGCATTGCTGCAGAGAAGAACGGGGCCCTTTCTGTGGACCAGTTCTGGCTGCAGGCATTGCAGGTTTCGGTGCACCTCATTGACTTGCTGAGCATGCTTCTCAGATGTCGTGGCTTCACCGGTGTTCAGAAAGCTGTCGTGGACCAGACCAGCAGTAGATCACCAGAGACCAGGAAGCTTTTGGCTTTGGTAAGTGCTTCGGAGCTGCTTCTTGGTCCAACCACTGAGCTTGTTGTCACTGGTTGTCATATAAAATCCACTTTGTCACTCATCACAATCCCGTTGACAAATGGTTCTTTGTTGCTTCATAGGATAAGATAAGACTACACTTCAAAACCATGATTGTTTTGATTTGTGGTCACCTCATGAGGCACCCGCTTATCGAGGTTTTCCACCTTTCCAGTTTGCTTCAAACGCCAAATGAACATAGAATGATCAGCATTGAGTTCTTGGGCAACTGCTTCAAACGCCAAATGAACATAGAATGATCAGCATTGAGTTCTTGGGCAACTTCTCAAGTAGCTGTAAGAGGATCAGCTTTGATGATCCTCTCAGTTGGTTGTTGTCAACTTCCAATGGCCAGTCACTGCGCGCCTCATCTTCCAGTCTCTAGTCTCCTTTGCAAAACTTCTTGAACCACCACCACACTGTATGTTCACTAGCAGTTCCTGGGCCAAATGCATTGCCGAGGTTGCAAGTTGTTTCTGCTGCTTTATGACCCATTTTAAACTCCAATAAGAAAATTGCTCAAATTTGCCTTTTGTCTAACATCATTTCAATAGTCTAAAATACATAAAAAATAAACAGCAAGTAACAATTCATTGACAAAAACATAAAGCAAGAAATGTGCATAAAAAAAGAAATGTGCATTAAAATGAAGTGTAAACATACCACATTTATTTAAGAATGTGTTCCAATATCAAATGGCGAAGTTCAACAGTTGCAAAACCGAAATTACTTTTGCATCAACCTAATATAAAATGAGAAAGTCACCAATGTTTCTTCATTGATTCATAGCACTTAGATGTTCAGGGTTCATGTGAAAAAGAAACCTTATTTTAAGCCACTAGCTGGGAGTTAATTGTTTGGCAGCGTGACCTAGCCCGTCCAGTTGGACTGAGATGCTTCATTGCCCCAACCTCCACCCTTTGTGACTCAGTACACTTTCTCATCCTGGTCTTTTTGTATGTATCTGCAAGGAAACTCTCTTCCTCCCCTGAGAACTTAATTAAATTTTTTGGCATTGCCTATTTAATTTAAAAAAATTTTTATTGGAGTATAGTTGATTTATAATGCTGTGTTCATTTCTTCCGTACAGCAAAATGAATCAGTTATATATATATACATAAATCCAGTCTTTTTAAGATTCTATTCCCATATAGGCCATTACAGAGCATTGAGCAGAGTTCCCTGTGCTATACAGTAGGTCTTTATTAGTTATATATTTTGTTTATAGTAATGTGTATATGCCAACCTCAATCTCCCAATTCATCCCTCCTCCCGAACTTGATGTTAAAAGTTATGCACATTTTATTATTATTGTTTACATTAATTATTTTCTTTTGATGGCCTACTTGTAGGATGTCTACTGCTATCACATCAGACGGTATCCTTCCTATTGTGGCAATCTTGAATGAGGGGCTGTGTTACACTACGGTGGGCTCCCACCGCTACATCATTGCCGTGCAGTGCACAAAGGCTGGGAAAAACAGGACTCTGACCAGGCCAGCAGTTAGGTTTAGGACCCAAGACAAATAATGAGGGTGTCCACAGCAATGGATATGTAGGAACTAACGTCCTGGTTAAGAGTATAGGATTTATCTTTTTAACTGATTTTTTTATCGGCATATAGTCGCTTACAAGGTTGTGTCGGTTTCTGCCATTCAGCAAAGTGAACCAGCTACACATACCCACATATCCCCTCCTCTTCGGGTTTCCTTCCCACTTAGGTCCTCACACAGCACCGAGCAGAGTTCCCTGAGCTACACAGTAGGCTCTCGTTAGTTATCCATTTTTACGTGTGCATGTGTGCATGCTGAGTGGCTTCATTTGTGTGGACCTCTGTCCATGGGGTTCTCCAGGCAAGAATACTGCAGTGGGTTGCTCTGCCCTCCTCCAGAGGATCTTCCCCACCCAGGGATCAAACCTCTTATGTCTCCCGAATTGACAAGCAGGTTTTTAACCACTAGCACCACCTGGGAAGCCCATCTATTTTATACATAGCATTAATAGTGTATATATAGAGTCGGGAAATCTGGTTTTCAATCTCAGCTCTGCCACTTACTACTAACAGGTGATTTAGAGCTAGCAATTTAACCTCTTCAGTCTTGATTTTTCAGCTTCAATATAGTGTTACTCACAATACTGTGCTTTTAAGGATTAAATAAAATGATGCTTGAAATAGCCTCTTGAACATTGCCTGACACACACTGATTGTTTAGGAAGTCTTAGCTCTTATTCATTTTATTATTATTATTACATTCCAGAAAATAATCCATCCATCCCCCCACCAACCCCCCTCACCTCTCCAAATCAATCCATTTTGACATAAGTTTGGTAAATCTTTTCTTGGAGTTTCCCTGGATTGGGAGCATGGTTTTGCCATTGATTTAAACCAATGCCTGTGGATTTGCCTGGTCAGCCAGTGATTAAGACTTCACCTTTCAATTCAGGGGCCACCAGTTTGATCCCTGGTTGGGGAGATAAGATCCCACATGCCTCACAGCCAAAAAACCAAAACACAAACAGAAGCAGTATTGTAAACATTCAATAAAGACTTTAAAAATGGTCCACATCAAGAAACAAAACAAAAACACACCAATGCCTCTGGAAATGATTTTATGTGAATCCAAATGTGAAACTGCTGGTCAGACTTATTTAAGATCTTTGTATTGTTAGATGGTACAAGATAAGGGGAAAAAAGAAGCAGCAGCAGCTTTATGGGGATTTCCTCGAGGTTCAGTGCTTAGGACTTGGCACTTTCACTCCTTCGGACTGGGTTCCATTCCTGGTAGGGGAACTAAGATCCTGCAAACTGTGTGGGGTGGACAAACTTAAAAAAAAAAAGAAAAAGCTTTACATTTTAAATCTAAAACCTACTAAAATGGACTAAATAATGGCCAAGGCCTCTACCACAGTTAAACTTAATACTTTGAAAGTATGTCAAAAGTAGCTTTCCCAGGCTCCTTGGTATTCTCAATTTGGCTGCTGCGACTTGGGGGCTTGGAAGACAGATGGCTGGGGCTGGAAGGCCTCTCCAAAGATTCGCTGTGATTGACTGTCCTGAGATCCTGTCTTTCCACTTTGACACCCTGGAGAGACGCTCCCCTGGTCTTCTCCCTCTTCAGATTATGCTGATTTCCTCCACATTAGTGTTCAGCAAAGCCAGAAGTCATTTCTGGGTCAGTGTTCCTGGGTTACAAGCAAAGGAAGAGGTTTATTGACAGAATAATGCTTAGCTCGTGGATTCAAAGGAAGAGCTAAACTTTCCAAATGATGGACCCAGGTGCTTCTAGCAATCTCCGTCAGCAGTGGCTTGGAAATTTATCCCAAGAATGCTGCTCCTAGTTGTCTTAGAAGCAACTGTTCTACATCTTGACAACCCGACTCAATGGGCAATTTTCTGGAATAGAATATATGATTGGTTCAGCTTGGGTCAGGTGGGTCCATCTATTCCACTCTCTTGGACTCTGTCCCTCACTCACTGGGGCTGAGGGCAGGTGGGTGAAGTTTGGGTCTATTTCCAGCAGGAGAAGGAAGAAGGGCTGAGCAAACCAACCAATAACCCCTGGTTTACTTTCTTTCCTTCTTTCTTTCTTTCTGCTTCCCCCCTTTCCTTCCTTCCAAGAGAAAAAGAATAGGTCATTAAAAAAAAAAATGAAAAAGAAGACAGCAGAGTTATTCTATGTTGTTTTTGATTAAAGCTCACCAACACTGTGTTGTGTGTAGAGTCACTGATGCAGACTTAGGGAAACAGTGTGACCAGAGGGGCTGGAAGCGCAGAGGCAACCTGAAAACCTTCCCAAACTCCAGAGCTATTGTGGTGATGTTTTTTGTACTTGTGTGTGTCTGTGTGTTAGTCGCTCAGTCGTGTCTGACTCTTTGCAACCCCATGGACTGTAGCCTGCCTGGCTCCTCTATCCCTAGAACTCTCCAAGGAGGAATACTGGAGTGGGTTGCCATTCCCTTCTCTAGGGGATCTTCCCGACCTAAGGATCAAACCTGGGTTTCCTGCATTGCAAGCATATTCTTTACCATCTGAGTTACCAGGGAAGCCCCCGCCCCAAACTTTTTTTTTACTTAAATATATTTTAAAGTGATTTTATTATATTTAAAACCATTCTTCTGGGAAAGGTCCATAAGCTTCAGGAGGCCATAATAGGAAAAAAGTTCAAGAACAGGGACGTCCCTGGTCATCTAATGGTTAAGACTCCACGCTTCCAATGCAGGGGGTGTGAGTTTAATCCCTGTTTAGGGAACAAAGATATCACATGCCACGTGGTCTGGTCAAAATATCATAAAAACTATATATATATTTTTAAAAGGTCAAGAACATCTTGATCTGGTATGTTCCAGACAGAGGCCTCTCCACCAGTTCCATGGTCCAGGTAGGGCGCAGGGTCTATAGGCCCACTCCCCACCCACAGCCCCTGGCTCTTGCCCTAAGCCCAGACCTATTACTGAATGTGTATGTCAGACATGCAGAAATGTGAGATGAGTCAAAACCACAAGAGGTTTTGATTCTTAAAACAATTCAAAGAGATGAGCCAGAGATGAACAGCTCCATGTGATTTCTATCACTCTCGCCTTCTGAAATTAAACACATTGTTTCCAATTAATTTTGACAGTTGGCTTTTGTCTTCCTTTTATACAGTTGGGGATTTCAAAATTAACCTCACTGAGCAACACTGACACACATTTTTAATAACCAAGGTGACTGAGGGACAAAACACCTAGCTGTGAAATGTCCCTTGACATGTGACTTGGAGACTGATTCTGGGATTTCACCCTATTTCCTATGTCTTTTGGAAGGAGTAGAGAATGGACAAGGTATAAAGGAGAGAAGATAAGAAATGTAACAGGTTATCAGCTGTTGGTGCAAACGATGGAAACTGAAAATGGCGGGAGAGATGGCATTGAATCTTAGGGTGAGCATGGAGCCAGAGTTGCCGGCCCCCTTTTGTGCCACCGAGGTCCCAGAAGGAAATGATTTGTCTCAGACGGTTCAGCGGAGGAGTCTGCAGGGCAGGGCCTCCTCACCACGGGACAGTCAGGAGTGGGAATGCACTCAGAGCAGGGCAGCCGTGGGGAGCTGTGACCTGCCATTTTCTGGAGGGTTGTGGGAAGGAAGCGGAGTTATAGGAACTCAGGACAGAGGAAGCCATGCAGCAGGGACTTTCCGTTTTTGGTGAACTGCTAGTGTAGAGGCAAGCCTGCTCCTAACACTTGCGGAACCCAGCCCCTTACAGACAGGTTCATGATTAACAACCATTTACACAACCAGCCTGGATGTGTAGTGTTTGCTGACTCCTCTACTGGAAATACCCTCATCATGATGATTTCAAGCGACCAAACTGATACCAGAGAACATGGAATTTAAAAGAGATACCTACAGTTAGTTACAGATCTTAGTGAGCTGCTCAAGAGCGCCATCGGACAGGAGACCATGCCATCAGGCTGTAGACTTAAAAAATATTCATGACCTAGAAGTTGAGAGTTATGTTTTATTTGGCAGGAATTTTTAGGACTTTAAGCTTGGGAGGCAGCATCTCAAGTAATCCTGAGGTAGCTGCTCTGAGAAGCCCAGGGGATAACCAGGTTATACAGAAGTTTTGCAAAAACGGGCAGGTAATCTGAATGTCAAAAGATTATTGTTAATTAAAGGAAAACCTGATATACCAAGTTAAGGAATTTAGCACTTTTTTATGTATGGGAAGATACAAGAGTCTGGGCTCACTGAAATCATTCCTTTGACATGTACCTAATCCATCTGGGACCAGTATCTTGTGTTTTCACATCCTGAGTCCCCTTGGGGCTCACCGCGGAGAATAGCTGCCATCTGAGGGCCGCTGGATGGCGGGTATTCTTTCCTTCCTGAGTCCTCTCAGGGCTCACCACTTCACTCACCCTCCACGGCGGTTGCAGTCACTGATGACTGTGACATCCCTTCTTTACTGATATGGCAGGAAATACTCCATTTCTCAGAGCCCACGTGCCACATACTTGAATATTTAAAAGTTGCAAAGCAAGATTACACACTACGTGTGTTCTGTCCTCCTGTTTTGACAGTCACAGTAAACATCCTGGTGCATCATCGAGATCTCTTCTTTTAGCCAGGGTTCTCCAGAACCAATAGGATGTATGTATATAATAGAGAAATGTATGTTAGGGAATTAGTCATTTGACTGTGGAGGTTGAGAAGTTCACAGTCTGCAGGGCGGGCCATCAGGCAGCAGACCCGAGGAACAGGGAAGCTATGACTTAAATCTGAAGGCTGTCTGCTGGCAGGTTTCCCCCTTGCTCAGGTGAGTCAGCCTTTTCTTCTGTTCAAGCCTTCACCTGATTGCATAGGCCCACCTATGTTATGAGGGTGGGGGGGTCATGTGCTTCACTCAAAGTCCAGCGATTTAAGTGTTAGCCTCATCCACACACATTTTCACAGAAACATCCAGAACAAAGGTTGACTTAGTATCTGGACACCAATGGCCCAGTGGTTAAGACTCCACCTGCCAGGGCAGGGGGTGTGGGTTTGATCCCTGGTTGGGGACTTGAGGTCTCACGTGCCATGTACTGGGACCAACAACACAAAATAAAACATTCCACAAGAAAGTGTCTGGGCACTGTGACTCAACAAATAGCACAGAAAATTAACCATCACATCTCTCCTTAAGATGGAGGCACTGATTCTGGGAGGATGAGGTACTGACAGTCAACAGTGGGGTCCCCCTCTGGGCACTGCCCTCTGTTGAAGGGAGATGCCCTGTCTAGGGTCACACTTCGCAGTGGAGGTCCACACCACCCAGGGCATGTGGAGGTATAAAGGCCAGGCCGCTTTGCCCTGAGCTGGGGCAAGACTACAGGGCCAACCCTGAGGGCTGGCTTCCCGATGGGTCAGCTGAGGAGTCTACTGTGACTACACCCAGTTCAAGTTCTCTTCCTGCCGAGTCCTACCCCACTGCAGTAAACTTTCTGCACACAAACTTCCATTTTAGAGTCTCACACAGTCTGCTTCCTCTAACACAGTTCAGTTCAGTTCCCTGTCCATCACCAACTCCCAGAGCATGCTCAAACTCATGTCCATTGAGGTGGTGATGCCATCCAACCATCTCATTCTCTGTCATCCCCTTCTCCTCCCACCTTCAATCTTTCTGAGCATCAGGTTCTTTTCCAATGAGTCAGTTCTTCGCATCAGGTGGTCAAATATTGGAGTTTCAGCTTCAGCATCAGTCCTTCCAATGAATGTTCAGGACTGATTTCCTTTAGGATGGACTGGTTGGATCTCCTTGCTGCAAGGGACTCTCAAGAGTCTTCTCCAACACCACAGTTCAAAAGCATCAATTCTTTGGCACTCAGTTTTCTTTATGGTCCAACTCTCACATCCATACATGACTACTGGGAAAACACAGCGATCTGCAAATCACAGCCGGCAGACCCAACCCAGCAGCCTGCCTGCCTTGGTGTTTTTGGAACACACCTCTGCCCACTCTTTCACATGTTATCTGTGGCTACTTAACACTCCACTCAGTAAGAGTTGTAACAGAAACTGTCTGGCCCACAACACCAAAGTTTACAACTTGCTCTAAAACAACAAATATACCTTTATAACCACATAATTGAAAACATACGCAAACCTGTGTTTTTTATGTAATTGAAAGTCAACAAAATATTAAAGAAAACTACATTTAATTATGATGACATATGATTGGCTTTTTATGGCCAGCAAAGTTTGGATGAATAATAAAGACACAATCAATTTATAAAGTATTCCCTATATATAGTCCATAAAATTAAATTCTATCTTGATTCAGCAAAATCACTATGTTCTATTATCTAGATATCACATAATTCCTGTTTTGTTGATAATAAAGGTGAAAAGATTAAAGCTAAAATACAATTGTGTTGTACTTAACATTTCAGCAAAGTTTCATAAGACTTGCAAAGTAATTGTAAAAACTTTTAAATTATTTTTCATATTTTCCTTCAAAAACTTTTTGTTCTAGAACCTTCCAAAATTATTACATTTCAAAATCTAAGCATTTTTAAGTTTAATAGAACCTTTAAAAATAGTTTTATAACACAAATCTATTTACCATCTTAGCATTTGATGTTCATCCAGTTGCCAAATGTAGAGAATCAGTTTCATAGCTCACTCAGGTGACATCTGGACTGCATACACACAGCCTTCCTTGGCCAACAGGTGACAGTGTTGTAAATACTAAATACACAGAGCCTGAATTAAAACAACCAAAAAAGAAACAAGGAAATGGACACCTAGCACCACCAGAAAACAATACTTCATTATTCTAAAACCCATTGCACTTCTGAAAGGGGAAGAATTTAGCATGCTAATGTCTTTTTTCTCACCTAAGGTCTCAACCATTAAGTTCTCCTGCCCACTGAGCATTGTCTGCTCTGATGGTAGTGTTCTCTCCCGAGAAACAAAAGTGCACACACACAAAAGTGTGTCTTTTTTAAAAAATAGTAATTATTTATGTATTTATTAGGCTACATCTGGTCTTAGTTGCAGTATACAGGATCTTTTGTTGCATCTTGTGGACTGCAAGCCTAGTTGCTCCGAGGCATGAGGCAGTTCCCTGACCAAGGCTCAAACCCAGGTCCCCTGCAGTGGGAGGACAGAGTCTTAGCCACTAGACCACCAGTTAAGTCCCCCATGTGTCTTTTAATCTTTATATATATATATTTACTTTATTTATTTACTTTATATATATATTTACTTATTTATTTATTGCATTTGTCTGTGGCCTATGTTGCTATATAAAACATCGGGCCCAGGGCTGGCCCCTGTTGCCTGGGTCTAAGGGCCACACTGCCAGGGGCTCCCTCTGTCAAAACCCAACCAGAAATGTCACTTACAAAGAACTCTGGTCAGCAGGGGCCAGGTTGCCAGGCACAGAACAGGGGAGAGAAGAGTGGAGAATGGATGGGATGGGAGTGGGTGTGGTGCGGACAAACACAGACGATTCTACAGGCATTTACCCTATAGAGCTAGTCTGTGGGCCAGCGGAAATTGTCATATATGTCACTTCTGGAATGTATGCTAAAGGTCACCGATCTGATCCTATTTCAAGCTTCATCACAAGGGAGTTGAGCATTTAGGTTATGTGTCACTTCAGCTCCCAATCAAGATTTAGACTTCTTTATAGCAGAGGTAACAGAAAAGTCATCCATTGCCCTCATCCACAGCCAGGTGGAGGCTGAATGGGTTTTATTATTCTTTCTTTTACTATATAATAAAATCATAATTTGCAACTTTGGGGATATGAAAATAAACACCTTCTCATGGCCACAGAGTATGTTGATTTAAGAAACAATAGTTACCTGGTTCAATCTTGTAGATTTGCCAAATCGGTCAGAATTTCTGAGGTCTTTCCAGAAGGGTACTTTACCCAACTGGAAGTATTTTCTCTACCTTACATATGTGGAGGGCAGGGAAAAGAATATTGCTTCATGAACTCACTATCAAACAAACATTCTTTTCTACTCCAATGGTGTTCATTCTCTGAAGGGGAAAAGAAAATTAATATTTATTAAGTGTCTACCAAGTGATTCATGGGTATTTACTTTTATTGAGTGTCTACCAAGTCAGTTAATATTTATTGAGTGTCTAAAAAAGCATCTCCAGGGAGAGAGAAATAAAGTTAATTAGCCAGACTGGAAGGTCACATAGGCTCAGCCCAAAGCCATCGTGAGGGTTGACTGGCTACCTAACAAGCAATTGGAGAGAACTGAGCATCGGAGAGAAATGAGACAGAACAGAACAGACAGAAAGTGACAATGATGAGACACCATGAACCTCTGGAGACAAGAAGAACGTGGCTGCCAATTGTCTTTCCTCTAGTTGAGCCCCTCAAGTTTCCCTGGGATCCTTACATAACTCCACCTTTCCTTGAGTTAGCTTGGGGAGATTTCTGTTCCCTTCTACGCCCTGTGTCATGAGACAGCTGAGTGGTGTCACTTCTTTTTAAAAAATATAATTTTATTTTTGTCCTGCCATAATTTTTTGAAGGTGCACCTCAAAGCATGTGGGATCTTAGTTCCTGGACCAGGGATCAAACCCACACCCCCTGCAGTGGAAGTGCAGAGTCTTAACCACTGGGCAATCTGGGAAGTTCTTGTGTCATTTCTTAACAACTTTGCTGGCAATTCACCCGTCACATGTGGGTTTACTGAAAATACCCCCTTTTCACACACACACACGGATTGTTAGTCATTCTAGGAATGGTTAAAACTTTCCCTTTGACAGAATTCTCAGTCTCCTTGGATCTGTACAACCAATCTAATTTCCTATAGTTTTCAGATGCTGAAATAATAATGAAGAAAGTTGGAAAGTTAATTTAAATACCTACCTGTTTCCACGTTAGGGCTATTACAAACAGTCCAGCTCTAAGCACTTTTTGTTTGTCTGTGGTGGACATGCATGACAGTATCTTTCTTTTTTAGTATTTTCTCAGCCATGTCCCATGGCATGTGGGATCCTAGTTCCCCAACCAGGGATTGAGCCTGCTCTCCTTGCATTCAAAGCTCAGAGTCTCAGCCACTGGACTGCCAGGGAAGTCTTTCTGCTAGGTAGGTACCAAGAGGGGATATGCTAGGTTCCTGGAGATACCTTTTTTTTTTTTTTTTTTAGCTACATCCTTCAGAGGAATGGACAGTGATAAAGCAACCGCTGTAATGAACAGAAGACAAGTCTGTAGCTTCACAAGCCTTGCCAGATCCTTGAGAGAAGCAACCTGAGGACAGGATTTAGGCTGATGCAGAAAAGATACTTCCTAATGTTTAAATTGTGAAACAACTTTACCAGGAGAAGGGATTCAATAACCGCAGACCTCAGCTCTGCTTGGAACAACCTAAGCCTCATTCCACGTCACTATATATCACAATGTCCAAACTTACCATAAGTAGGTCCCATTATATTTACTTTTTCTGCTTGGAAAATCTGGAGCTGGGTGTTTGGCTCTCAAAGTCTCTTTCATTGTTTGATTTAGCATTAGGCTTTGCTCTGGAGAGCAGAGACTATTTTTCTTAATTTATACCTTTCCTGAGCTTTTTGGGTCAAAGATCATAAGTTGGGGGTTGGCAATACAGAAGTAGAAATACCATCTTCATTAGGATTTCTGTGGAGTTCTGGAGACTTTGTGCTTACCGGTGGGTTGTACTTTTGTACTGGGTTCTATTTCAACATCCAAGGGTGCATTAGGCAGGATAAACTGTTCACTGAATGTCTCCGGAGGCACCAACAATTTTTTTCCATCTGAATAGTTTTCCTTCTGTATAGCATCCATTCTTCCCTAAAAGACATCACGCTGCTGCCCAAGAGAGCACAGGCCACTGATTTTTAATAACTCTGAAAAACAAGTAGAGTAAGCATTTTTCTTCCCATTTCACCATGGGGGAAACCTGAGACTCGGAGAACTTATGTAATTTCCCCCAGATCACACAAATAGTTCATGGCAGAAGTGGTATTAGAAGTTAGGACACCTCTCTCTGTGCACTAAACCACCATGAAATGCCCCCAAACAGCATTCAAGCATGCCGGGTCTAGACTACCTCACCAAGATACATTACCAGGCATGATTGTTTTGTCTAAATTGGCCATACCATGTCACAATATTCATTAAGGTCTAACCGTGCGCAAAGTACTGAGACCCATTTTAATAACTGCTCAATATGAGCCAAACCAGCAAACTGTCATGTTTGTAGACACAGTGATATTCTATCCCTCCCACTAGTCAGCTTCATTAGCTTCTCGTGGGTGATAGTTATCTGCCTGGGTATGATGGAGTCCAGTTTAATAAACCAGCGAAACGTCTTTTGAAAAACTGTTTTTTACAGAAACGTTCCTTGAAAGTCCTTTAGCAAAGTTGCCTTTGAAAACCCTCCAGAAACAAGCCACACTGGAGACTGACCTACACAATACGCGCTGCTGTGCCGGTTCTTTCTCCAGCCATTCTGTTCCTTTTGTTGAGTACAGGTTATAGCAGGGGCTGGTGCGGGGCCATCTTAATGAGATGTACACTAGAATCATATAATGCCTGGTGATATAGTCATACCTTGGGAGGAAAGACAGAACAAAGATGGGCTGGGGGAAGAGCTGCTCACTTTGGCATCTCCAGTGGGGAGTGAACTGGTGGGCAGAGCCACCCCAACTCTATTACTGTCTTCTTGTGTAAGCTAAGTGTCCAACCTCTCTCTGAAGGTTAGGCCACTGTTTTTCTCTCTTCACTATTCCAAGAGGATGCCTTTAGTTAACATTCTTTGGCTATAAGTAGCAGAAGCCAATGGAGATTAAGAAGGAGAAATTATCACGATGTGAAGTTGTCTGCCCAAACAGAAAGAGGAATATGGTGTACATTATTTGATTCCATTCCCACTTCCCTCTTGCCCACTTGCCCATTTGCCTGTAGTCCCAAGTTTCTACCAGGGACCTACATGGATCTGGGGGTGCCGATCTCTGCTGTTTCTATGGGCGGGACACATGACCTAGACTCATCCAATGAACGTAGTCTATCCCGCTCATCTCCCTGCTTGCTGCAGTAACTGATGCAGGGGTGAACATGTGGCCTATGTCCATCCAATCAGCAAGACTCGGGGGGCTTTCAAACAGAAATTCTGGATCTCGTCCCTTTTGGGTGAAAGAAAAAAAGCATACAGCTCTGAGCCTTTGTGGTGATCATCTTGATCTTGTCATAGATAGAGAAGAGATGCAGAAAAATCTTGTCCTTGGGGAGGTCATTGATCCACTTGATCAAGCCTTACCTGAAGATAGATTCCTCTGTCTTTTCAGTCATATAAACCAAGAAAATCTCTCTCTTCCTTCCCTCCCTTTCTTTCTCTTTGTCTCTTTAACTCCCTATCCCTCTTGCCCTGCTCCTCCCCATCCTTTCTGTCTTCTCCTCTCCTTTTACTCACGTTCACTGACCGTATCCAATGACTGATGATTCCTCAATTCACCTCAGTTCAAGTGAACAAGTCAGACTGAATTAGAACGTCTTCTACCATGATCACATTTCTGGGAATTGGGTATTTGATTGGCTCAATCCAGAGTAGCCTTGAGGGAAGAACAGGAGAGGAAACAGATTCAAGGGGCAGAAGGAGATACAAACTCCACTGCTGATCCACCATGTTATGGAGGGAACCTGACAGAACTCACACCATATTTGCATCCTCATAAACCTGGTGAGTCAAGAACCCCAAGATCAAAATGAACTGAAGGTGATGAGACCTCCTTTTAAGGTTGTCAGCAGATAAATTCTCCAATTGCTCAATTTTTCTTCAACAGAAATCAGATGAAACCATGTTCTTCTGAAGAAGTGTATGCGGTGAGGATTTCATCAAGTAAGTCAAAGGCAATTCCTAGAAGACTTCTGAAAAGAAAATCTGAAGTTCCTATGACCGCAAGAGCTGAAAGATGGATGGCAGGAAGCAAATGTTGAGAGAAGAAATAAAGAACAGCATTTGTGTTTGAGGACTTCTGTTCACATGAGTTGCTAAAAATGATTATCCAGTGATTTAGGAGAGAGATGGTTTTTAAAGTTCTAATTCTTTCACGAACACAGTGCTATGAATTTCTTTAAATCTGGCACATGCAAAAAGCTTCTGATTCAAAAGCTCTGTGTTATGATTATCCTGTTGCGGTGGCAGATACAGTTCAGGAATGTTTTGTGCTAAACTGAGATCATTCTTCTAGTTCAGAAATATTTCAGATTCTTATTCATTTCAAGCTTCTTGGGTACAGAAGAGTGCTGAACTTCAGAAAATTTTACTTGGCCATGTTTCAAAAAGGTATTCTTAATGAACAGATTTCCCCCTAACCCCATAGATCCAAAAAACAACATTTTGAGAGATATTTTAAAGTTTGTAGCAGTCAGGATTCTTCCAAGTTGACGGAAACCAAACCCAATCTAACTCACACACAAAAGAGAAATGACTTGTATATCCAAAAAGTCTAAGCTTAGATGTACTTCAGGCATGAACTTATAATGTCTATCAATAAACATTAAAAACATGAAGAATTTAGGTTTTCTATTATTAACACATACACATCCATGTTCATAACAGCACTATTCAACTGCCAAAAGGTGGAAAGAGCACAAAGATTTCTCAACAGATGAATGGATAAACAAATTGTGATATAACTATACAATGGAATATTATTTAGCCATAAAAATGACCTATTGATACATGCCACAACACGGATGAACCTCAAAACCATTATGCTAAATGAAGTAAGCCAGACATAAGAGGACACACATTGAATGACTTCGTTTATATGAAATATCCAGAATAGGCAAATTTATAGAGGCATTCAGAGGCCAAGAGAAGGATGAGATGGAGAGTTACCGCTTAATAGTCACTGGGTTTCCTTTTGGGATGATGAAGCACTCTGAACTGGACAGAGGTGGTGCTGGTACAACAGTGTCAAAGTACAAAATGCCACTGAGTTATTCACTTTGCAATGGTTATTTTCATGTCATGTGAATTTCACCTCAGTAAAAATGAAAAAAAAAAAAGTGGGGGGAGGAGAGAAGAAAGCCTTTTAAGGGACTTCCCTGGTGGTGCAGTGGATAAGAATCTATCTGCCAATGCAGGGGACACAGTTTGGATTCTGGTCCAGAAA
Organism: Cervus elaphus; assembly: GCF_910594005.1. NCBI lineage: Eukaryota > Metazoa > Chordata > Mammalia > Artiodactyla > Cervidae > Cervus > Cervus elaphus. Next base: position 7,177,139 of record NC_057837.1, on the reverse strand, counting down.
GATCCCACATGCCTAGGAGCAACTAAGTCTGTGCACCACAACTACCTGTGCCTAAAGCCCATGCTCTGCAAGAAGAAAAACCACTGCGATGAGAAGCCCGTACACTGCAACAGAGTACCCCTGCTCGTTGCATCTAGAGAAAGCCCTTCATAGCCACAAAGAGCAGCACAGCCAAAAGCAAATAAGTAAATTATTTTTTTTTAAAGAAAGCCTTTTAAAATAGCTTTTGGGTGTTCTACCTTAAAAATTAGGTTTTTAATAATAAAAGTTACTGCTTACTGGAATCATAATTATAGTAGTGTGCTTATTGTTGGTTTGCCTTGTTTTAGAAAAATTTTTTAGCCTTGAAATAATGTCAGAGTAAGGTTGCAAGAATAATATAAATAACTTTCACATACCAACATTCCCCAATGGTTCAAATGTTACTGCAATTGTGAACTCAGAGAGTAGGGTGGTAATTACCAGGGGCTGGGAAAATGGGGAAATGTTGGTCAAAGGGTATAGACTTCCAGTCATAAGGTGAATAAGTCCTAGGGATCTAAACTGCAGCATGGTGCCTATAGTTAGTAATTCTGTATTGTGTAATGGAGAGTTACTACAGATCTTAAATGTCCTCACCACTTTACACAAAAAAGGTAAGTATGTGATGTGATGGATATGTTGGCTAAAGCTTTGGTGGTAATCATCTTGCAGCATATAAGTGTATCAAAGCAATTCATTGTAACACCTGAACTTATGAAAGCTATATGTCTATCATATCTCAATAACACTGGACAAAAGTAAAATAAAACACTTTAAAGTTCTTACCACATTTGCTTATTTTCTGCCTATCGACCATCATCTACTTCTATCTGTTATCCGTGCACCTACCTGGTAAATGTGTGTGTGTTTGCTTACTTTTGGCTGTTCTGTGTCTCCATTGCTGCATGTGGGCTTTCTGTAGTTGAGGCCAGCGGGGACTACTCCTTGCTGTGGGGCATGGGCTTCTCATTGCAGTGGCTTCTCTTGCTGCAGAGGATGGGCTCCAGAGCAGGGTCTCAGTAGTTGTGGCACGTGGGCTTAGCTGCTCCAAGGCATGTGGGATCATCCCACACCAGGGATCGAACCTGTGTGCTGTAAATTGGCAGGCGGATTCTTAATCACTGGACCACCCGGGAAGTCCTGTGTGTGTATTTATATACGTACACACATATGCATTCACAGTACTATTTTGTTTTTAAGGAGGCCTACAACTATGATATTCTCTGATTCTCTGAATAATAGTGGAAACTGGGGTAGAAGCAAAAGTAGGTCTGAAACAATTCATAAATTGTAACGCAGAGGTTAAGTGGACCCTCGATGATGTGGTTTGGGGTATGATTAATGGAATGGGGGAAGGGTGAGAAGGTTGTGGGAAGACAGGAAAATTCCCAGACATCTGAAAGAGCTCTGCAAGTGATGGGTCACTGCCAAGATGAGCGCTGGGGGCCACCAGCACAGGAAACAGGACGTGATGGCCCTGCTCCAGTCCCTAAGTGGAGGAACCTGCTAGTCAAACCACCAGCCCCGTCTGCCCGCATTTCTGGTTCTTCTTTGGACTGTGTTCCCTGTCCTCTGCTTTTGAGGATGACAGCACCAGTAACGCTCCCCAGCCGGGGGACCGGGGGGCCGGCAGTCTTCCCGCACTGGGAGCACCTCTCGAGTCCTCTGAGGGCTGCAGCTGCTACTCACCGTCTCACGTTAGGTGCGGTTAGTTTTTAAACTTGCGGACTGGCTCATTAAGAGACGTTTCATTTCTCATCCTCCCAAGATGAGAACCTTGTGCAAGAGCCTCTCTAAGCCACAGTAAATACTTTTTCACCCAGCACAGTTCTGTGGGATTCTTGCTTGTCATGTGGGAATAGATTCCAGCTTCAGTCACATTAATGTGGTGCATGTAATTGATTCTATAAATGTACACATACTTTCAGCTGTTTTTAAAGTAAGACAGCATGTGTAGAATTCCCTTATCCTTTTATCTTAAGAATCCATTGAAGAGGACACTTTTGGAGAGTTATCTTTAGGATACAGACATATTTTTTTTGGCCACGCCACACAGCATGTGGGATCTTAGTTCTCCCACCAGGGATTGAACCCAGGTCCCCTTCATTGGAAGCATGAATTCTTAACTCCTGGACCTTGAGGGAAGTTCCCTGGGAGTGTTATCTTTAAAAGACACATAATTGTGTATAGAATAAAATGAAGAGCTTACGTGGCTTCAGGGTGAGAGTGTTTATCACAGCTTTTATGTTTGCAAATGTGCTTCATTGTTTACTTAAACTACTTCCCTGGTGGCTCAGATGGTAAAGAATCTGCCTGCAATTCAGGAGAGCCAGGTTCAATCCCTGGGTCAGAAAGATCCCCTGGAGAAGGGAATGGCAACCCACTCCAGTACTCCTGCCTGTAGAATCCCATGGACAGAGGAGCCTGGTGGGCTACAGTGCATGGGATCTCAAAGAGTCGGACATGACTGAGTGACTAATACTTTCAAACCACTTCAGCCAATCAAAAGTCACTAGAGTCCTAGTCACAGACAAATCACCCTGAGAGATACGAGTTTGCCAGTGTTGGAAAGGTAACTGTCTTCATGTAGACGCTCTCTGGGAAAGGAGGAGCTTCCCTAGTGGTTCAGACAGTAAAGAATCTGCCTGTAATTCAGGAGACCCTGATTCAATCCCTGGCTGGGGAAGATCCCCTGGAGAAGGGAATGGTTACCCACTCCAGTATTCTTGCCTGGAGAAATCCGTGGACAGAGGAGCCTGGCGGGCTACAGTTCTTGGGGTCACAAAGAGTTGGACACGACTGAGGAGTAACATTGGGACAGGAATCTGAGTGTTAGCAGTCTATCTGGGATGAGATCACAGGAAATGCTGATGGGCGTGCAGGGAAGGGAGACAGGGAAGAAAAGGAAGGGTGAGTCCGTGGCTAGGCAGGTTACCTCTGTGTCCAGCGGAAGCTTAACCTCTCTGGGGAACTTCTGAGGACAGCACAGGAAACTACGTCACAGGGATTCCCCACGCCCCGCCCCGGCCCCGCCCCGGCCCCGCCCCACGCCAGGACTGAGGGAGCTGGGGAAATTGTATACTTGCTGCTCCGGCGAGTAGATGCGGCAGAAACTGGTCTTGTTAAGAAGACTTCTGGCAAAGATACTGAAATGCTAGCAGTTGGAATTCAGGTGAACCTGTAGCTTGAGGGAACCTGTAATGCTCGAGGGAATATGACAGCATCTACTTCCGTTGAGGTAGACAGGGTTTTACCCTTTTGCTACTTGGGAAACAAGTTCAAGGACATTTAACGACTTTCCCCAAAGTCACGTGGTGTGCCAGAGTTCTAACTACAAGTTCTTTTATTGAAAACACACCTCCAACTGGCACGAGCCAAACAGGGAACATGTGATGACTGTCACTAAAAACCTCGGGGGGGAGGTCTTCAGGTTCAGCTGGATTCAGAAACTCAAACCATGCTATTGGCATGATGATCTGGCCATTCTCTAAGCACGTTAAATATTTATTTCCAGAAACGAATCCACAGAAGTGGTAGACAAGACATTGTAACTCAGCTGAGAAAGTAAATTACCTGCGGACAAATTTTAAATTAATTTAAAATAATTAAATATTAAAGATAAATAAATGATAGTACAGCACAATGAGTATATATGTATATCTACAAGTTGAGGAATGGTGATAAGCTCAGAAATTCAAACGAATTTAGGCAAAAAGCAGACACCTGGGGATAAATATAAAATTTTATTTTCTATCAAATTTCATCTGAGACCTCACAGTTTTAGGGCTTCCTCTGGTATTTCAGCCGTGGCTTCATGGTTCAGAGTCTAATCACAGGATTTCAAGCCGTGCCTGTGTACTTGCATGTTGTCACATCTTCTGTCTTGGATTGTGGTTATTTTTATCCCACTTCAGTGGACCCAATGGCTCTTTTAGGATGCTAGCACTGTACATTCTCTGCTCATCCATCCCAAACAGGGGATATGGTCTTCACCCTGTCCCAAGGAATGAACATCTGGGTCCCCACAAACAAAGCCTCAGCTAGTAGGATTTAACAAGTGACTGGAAGGTGTTTCCTAGTGCTGAGACCAACAGAGAACAGCTGAACTGGCAGGTTCTGGAAAACCTGGAACAGAAGAACACATGGTCAAGCTAATTGTTGAAAAATTGGTAAGAGGTTCCATCAGCAAGTCAAGAAATAGGGAACCCAGAAGCACAGATGAAGCAAGAATGGGGCAAGGGAGTGTTCTGCAAGTTGGGTTCCCTGTAGAGTGGACTCTGAGATGTAGTTTGATGGGCAGGATGTTGACTGGGGAGTGTCCTGTGTATCAACCCCTGAGGAAAGGGAGGTAAAGAAGCATATGTGGACAGAGGGAGAAGTTGAGCGGTGTGGGGCTAATGACAGACTCAGCCAGTCCAGAGGCAGGGCAGAAGTTAGAGCGGGTCTTCAGAGTTGTCCTGAGTCAAGCTGAGATGGCCTGGCCATCGTGCTCTGGCAGCCATTAGTCACTGGATGGGAGCTGCCCCTAGAAGAAGCTGGGGTGACCTAGCTTCCTCTACTGGGAAAATCTGTAAGGCTTGAGTGACCCCCAAGTATATCTCTGAGCTTCAGATCTCTGCATGCCACTGCCAACAAGACATTTCTAAATTTTATTATTTTAGAAATTTATTTATTTTTGGCTGTGCTGGGTCTTTGTTGCTATGCTAGGGCTTTCTCTAGTTGCAGTGAGCAGGGGCTACTCGTCATTGCAGTGTGCAGGTTCTCACTGAGGTGGTTTTCCTCTCTCTCTCTTTCTCTATCTCTCTCTCTCTTTTTTTTTTTTTTGCAATGGCTTCTCTTGTTGCAGAGCACCAGGCTCTAGGGCATGAGAGCTTCAGTAGTCACAGCAAGTGGGCTCAGTAGTTACAGCAAGGGGGCTCAGTAGTTGTGGCCTACAGGCTTAGTTGACCTGTGGCATGTGGGATCCTCCCAGAGCAGGGATCGAACCTGTGCCCCATTTATTGGCAGGCAAATTCCTAACTGCTGGACCATAAGGGAAGTCCCAACTTGACATTTCTTTCCCATCTCAAGATGTGTGATGAGATTGAGAGCCAGGAGTAGGAATAGAGAGAGCAAGACCATGATGGTGGCTGCAGAAAGGTCACAGGAGACAGAGGCCAGGTGCCAATGCTTGTGTCAACACTTTCACCATTATATTGAGGGCTGATCGTGATCCTAGAAGTGGCTCCATAAAGAGTGGACCCCGTCTTCAAACATCCCACTTCCGTGTGTGCACTCCTCACATTTCATAGAGTTGTGTGGATGTTTTCTCCTTTCCTTTTGAAAGTTGATCTTCTTTTATTACCTAGTTCAATGTTTGTGAAAAGACCTTCAGGAATTAATAAAAGACCAGTGTAATTTAAAGCTCTCAGAGCCAAGAGACTTTGGAAGAAAGAGTCTCAGGCCTTTGAACAGAGGTGGCAGCCAACGGCCTCAGCTATTGAGATTTTCTTGGGCAGGAATGCTCTGGAATACTGGAAGAAGAATTTTCTCCTCTCTCTCTCCTTCTTCTGTCTGAAAATTCTTCCATTGGTCAAATATTAAAATGGAGAAGACTTCAAGTTTGATCCCCAAAACTATGCTTTATCTCCAAAAATTTAGAAGAAGGAAAAACACAGAGAAAAACTTCAGAAGAAGAAAATTGTGAATTTGTGGTATTGGAAAGACTATGGGATTGGAAGCCAAGAGGCTTAGGTTTCTGGTCTTGATCCTGCCACTGAAGTAGCTATGTAACCTTGAACAAAACATTGATGTTTTCTTGGCCTCATCTATAAAAAGAAGGGGTCTGGGCATGGTTATCTGCAAGCCCCTTAGCCCCCACCATTTGCTCCTTTTCTTTTCCTTTTTAACTTGTCGAACAGTTTTATTCTTGGTTCTCCTTTATCCCTGTAAGTTTATTCAGTGGAGCTGGGTAGAATCCTGTCCCTAGATGAGAACTTTGAACTGCCAGAACAGCTTTTCTGATAACTTGTAAGTAATATAGTTTCCCAGTCTAACTTTTCTTTTAATACTAGGATTCTATTATTTACCTAGTAGTGGATCACATGGAGAAGGAACTGGCAACCCACTCTGGTATTCTTGCCTGGAGACTCCCAGGACAGGAGAGCTTGGTGGGCTGCTGTCTATGGGGTCACACAGAGTTGGACACACCTGAAGCAACTTAGCAACTGTGGATCACAATATCACACATGGCAGAAGTATGTTGAAGTCAGCCAGGTGCTTCCATGTGTAGTAATTCAACTGAGGTACACAAATGTTAACAGGTCTGTAAGGTAGGCTGGGCAGATAGTAATAGGTTTCCCATTTTGCTACAAGGGGATAAAATTTAGAGACATTTCGTTCCATAGTATATTGGGATTCTTTCAGTTGCCAGTTCCTCCTAAAAACCCAATTCCTAGCCCGATCAAAAATGAAAGTTATTTATAATGAAAGCATGCAACTGCAAAGTCCAGGGATACCACAAGTGGTTCATCTATCTCTGGTCCATAATCTGATCACTCTCTTCTTTGCATAGTTTTGATTAAATTAACAAATATTTATTGAGCACTGCCATGTGTTAATCACTGTTGTAGGTACAGGGGGTGCAGTGAATGAAACATTTAATTACAACAGTGACTAACACACAGCTACACTCAAATAAATATTCACAGAATTCACATTCTTACATACATGGAATACTTTACATACAGAAATGGTAGAGACCTAACAGAAGCAGAAGATATTAAGAAGAGGTGGCAAGAATACACAGAAGAACTATACAAAAAAAGATTTTCACGACCCAGATAATCACGATGATGTGATCACTCACCTAGAGCCAGACATCATGGAATGTGAAGTCAAATGGGCCTTAGAAAGCATCACTATGAACAAAGCTAGTGGAGGTGATGGAATTCCAGTTGAGCTATTTCAAATCCTGAAAGATGATGCTGTGAAAGTGCTGCACTCAATATGCCAGCACATTTGGAAAACTCAGCAGTGGCCACAGGACTGGAAAAGGCCAGTTTTCATTCCAATCCCAAAGAAAGGCAATACGAAAGAATGCTCAAACTACCACACAATTGCACTCACCTCACACGCTAGTAAAGTAATGCCCAAAATTCTCCAAGCCAGGCTTCAGCAATACGTGAACCGAGAACTTCCAGATGTTCAAGCTGGTTTTAGAAAAGGCAGAGGAACCAGAGATCAAATTGCCAACATCCTCTGGATCATTGAAAAAGCAAGAGAGTTCCAGAAAAACATCTATTTCTGCTTTATTGACTACGCCAAAGCCTTCTACTGTGTGGATCACAAGAAACTGAAAAAATTCTGAAAGAGATGGGAATACCAGACCACCTGACCTTTCTCTTGAGAAACCTGTATGCAGGTCAGGAAGCAACAGTTAGAACTGGACGTGGGACAACAGACTGGTTCCAAATAGGAAAAGGAGTACGTCAAGGCTGTATATTGTCACCCTGCTTATTTAACTTATATGCAGAGTACATCATGAGAAACGCTGGGCTGGAGGAAGCACAAGCTAGAATCAAGATTGCTGGGAGAAATGTCAATAACCTCAGATATGCAGATGACACAACCCTTATGGCAGAGAGTGAAGAGGAACTAAAAAGTCTCTTGATGAAAGTGAAAGAGGAGAGTGAAAAAGTTGACTTAAAGCTCAACATTCAGAAAACTAAGATCATGGCATCCGGTCCCATCACTTCATGGCAGATAGATGGGGAAACAGTGGAAACAGAGGCAGACTTTATTTTGGGGGGGGCTCCAAAATCAATGCAGATGGTATTGCAGCCATGAAATTAAAAGACGTTTACTCCTTGAAAGGAAAGTTATGACCAACCTAGATAGCATATTAAAAAGCAGAGACATTACTTTGCCAACAAATGTCCATCTAGTCAAGGCTCTGGTTTTTCCAGTGGTCATGTATGGATGTGAGAGTTGGACTATAAGGAAAGCTGAGCGCCGAAGAATTGATGCTTTTGAACTGTGGTGTTGGAGAAGACTCTTGAGAGTCCCTTGGACTGCAAGGAGATCCAACCAGTCCATCCTAAAGGAGATCAGCTCTGGGTGTTCATTGGAAGGACTGATGTTGAAGCTGAACCTCCAATGCTTTGGCCACCTCATGTGAAGAGTTGACTCACTGGAAAAGACCCTGATGCTGGGAAGGATTGGGGACAGGAGGAGAAGGGGATGACAGAGGATGAGATGGTTGGATGGCATCGTTGATTCGATGGACATGGGTTTGGATGGACTCCAGGAGTTGGTGATGGACAGGGAGGCCTGGTGTGCTGTGGTTCATGGGGTTGCAAAGAGTTGGACATGACTGAGCGACTGAACTGACTGACTGACACACATGGAAATAATCATAGGACTTACCTTCTACTGAAAGGAGAGAGCATAAACCAGTAAATAAATAACATGTGTCATGTCAGGTGGTGAAAAGAACTATGAAGCAGAAAACACACGATGTGACTGAAGTGAGTTACATGCCCACAGTGGAGTTGCCATGGCAATGGCTGGAATAAAATAGTGGGCCAAGAAGATGTGAGAGGATACATAGGTATGTTTGATACAGAAAACAGCTCTCAAACCTACCTGTCCAAGGATCCCATTTTTCACTTGGTGACCACCATTATCCCGTATGCCATGTGCAGAACACACCTGAGCTTGCATGGGTTGAAATAGCTACTAAAGAGTGTTATATGTGTGTGTGCATGTGTGCTTAGCTACTCAGTCATGTCTGACTCTTTGTGACCCCATGAACTGAAGCCTGACAGTCTCTTCTGCCCAAGGGGATTCTCCAGTTAAGCACACTGGAGTGGGTTGCCATGCCCTCCTCTACGGGATCTTTCCAACCCAGGGATTGAACCCAAGTCTCCCACATTGCAGGTGGATGCTTTACCGAATGAGCCAATAGGACCATATGCAAGCAGCAATGAAAACCAGTATCACTCAGTTACCATGCCTGCTTTCTTCCAGAATGTTCTTTCTGACATTCTCACTGAGACTATCTTAGCACTGATTGAGCATCTATTGGAACACACCTGTGCAGAGTCTCCCTTCCCCATAAAGACACTAAACTGCGCTTCTGCTTCTAAGGATTCCAGCTTGGGGTGGACACAGTTACCTGCATATGCCCTGCCCATTTCTCCATCTCCCCAACAGCACCCCACATGTGAAATGGTGACCGCAGTTTAACTCTCAGCTCCAGAGGTGAGCTACGATTGGCTTAAGGCAATCAGTGCATTCCATATTCTAGCCTGAGTGACTGAGCTAGAGACAATGTTCAGTAGTTTTCTGGATGTAGATAAAAGAGCATGTCACACCAGTTGCTATTGGTAACCACTCTTTGACCAAAGAGAGAATCAGCCTTGGGATGAACCCAAACAGAGGGAGATAGAGTTTAGGAAAAAGACCTTAGAAGTCCTGGGCCAGGAAGCTCTTGCCTGAAGTTCAGCCTAGCTCCAGCTTTCTCGGTTACATGGGCCAATACATCTTCTCTATGGCCTTAAAAACTTGAGTTTGCTTCTTCTGTTGTTTGCAATTAATTAAATTCTACTTGATGGCTTCCTTGAAAATGATGACCAAATTTCAGACTGAATCATATAAGCTTTATGAAATCAGTAGCATGAGACTCTGTATTTCAGGATGTCCCTAATGAGTAGAAGAAATAAATATTTATTTGGCATAGTTTCACCGAGTTTCCCTTAGCACATGTTTGCTCACAAGAGCAGAACCCTAATACCCTTCCAGAATCTGGGTTGGAGAAGTATGAAAGGGAGAGGCAGTACTTTAAGATTAGATTTAACGACTTCCCTGATGGTCCAATGAGTAAGAATCCACTTGCCCATGCAGGGGACGTGGGTTCGATCGCTGGTCTGGGAAGATCCCACTTGCCCCAGGGCAACTAAGCCTATGCCCCACAACTACTGCGCCTACATGCTGCAACTACTGAAGCCCCAGCACCCTGAAACCTGTGCTCCACAGCAACAGAAGCCGCCAGTGAGACGCCCTCACACCACAGCTAGAGAAAGCCTGGGTGCAGCAGCGAAGACCCAGCACAGGCAAAAAAGCAAAAAACACACAAAAATAGATTTTCCAGGCTTCCCTGGTGGCTCAGCGGTAAAGAATCATCCTGCCAATACAGGAGGCATGGGTTCAGTCCCTGATCCAGAAAGATCGCACATGCCTCGGAGCAACTAAGCCTGTGCTCCGAAGCCTGTGCTCTGCAACGAGAGAAGCGACTGAAATGACAAGCTCGTGAACCACAGGCTAGAGAGTAGCCCCCACTCGCCACAGCTAGAGAGAAGCCCAAGCAGCAACGAAGACCCCACACAACCACAAATAAATAAAATAATAATAACAATAAATAAATAAAAAACTTCACGAATCTCCTGAAAGTCAGGATAGTGTCTGCTGGTTCCCCAGCTAACACTTAATAAACGTCTGCCAGATTAATTAATTAAAAAATAGATTTCCTGATTTGAGGGGTATTCTACAAACTAACTGGCCCCCAAATAACTGACTCTTCAAAATTGCCAAAGTCCTGAAAGATAAACATTCAGTAACTGTCTGAAAGATAAAGAAAGATTCATAACTGTTCTGAACTGAAGCAGACTAAGGAGACATAACAACTGAATGCAAATATGACCCTGGACTGGAACTTGAACCAGAAAAAGGAGATGAGGGGGACAATTAGCAAAACTGAATAAGATATGTTATACGGAGATAAAAACAAAAATAAACAAGTGGGACCTGATTAAACTTAAAAGCTTTTATACAGCAAAGAAAACTATAAGCAATGTGAAAAGACAACCCTCAGAATGGGAGAAAATAATAGCAAATGAAACAGCTGACAAGGATTAATTTCCAAAATATACAAACAGCTCATACAACTCAATGCCAGAAAAACAAACAACCCAATCAAAAAGTGGAGAAAAGACCTAAACAGACATTTCTCCAAAGAAGACATATAGATGGCTAACAAACATATGAAAAGATGCTCAACATCACTCATTATTAGAGAAATGCAAATCAAAACCACAATGAGATATCACCTCACACCAGTCAGAATGGCCATCATCAAAAAGTCTATAAACAATAAATGCTGGAGAGGGTGTGGAGAAAAGGGAATGCTCTTGCCCTGTTGGTGGGAATGTAAATTGATACAGCCACTCCATCTGGTATGGAGATTCCTTTAAAAACTAGGAATAAAACCACCATATGACCCAGCAATCCCACTCCTAGGCATATACCCTGAGGAAACCAAAATTTAAAAAGACACAGGTATCCCATTGTTCACTGAAGCACTATTTACAACAGCTAGAACACAGAAGCAACCTAGATGTCCATCAACAGATGAATGGATAAAGACATTGTGGGACATATACACAATGGAATATTACTCAGCCATAAAAAGGAATGCATTAGAGTCAGTTCTGATGAGGTGGATGAACCTAGAACCTATTATACAGAATGAAGTGAGTCAGAAAGAGAAAGATAAATATCATGTTCTAACGCATATATACAGAATCTAGAAAAATGGTCCTGAAGAATTTATTTACAGGGCAGCACTGGAGAAAGAGACATAGAGAAAGACTTATGGACATGGGAAGAGGGGAGGAGAGGGTGAGATGTATGGAGAGAGTAACATGGAAACTTACATCACCATGTGTAAAATAGATAGCCAACAGGAATTTGCTGTATGTCTCAGGAAACTCAAACAAGGACTCTGTGTCAACCTAGAGGGGTGGGATGAGCAGGGAGATGGGAGTGAGGTTCAAAAGGGAGGGGATATATGTGTACCTATGCCTGATAGCAAGTATCCTTCAATAAAAAATAAATTAAAAAGAAAAAACTGAATAAGATACATTATAGTATTGAAGCAATGCTAATTTTCTGATTTTGATCATTGCTCTGTGGTCACATAAATTGTCAACATTTGAGGAAGCTGGATGAAGGCTAAAAAAGCATTTTTGAAATATTTCTGCAATGTTTTTGAAAGTTAGAAATTATTTCAAAATGAAAAGGGTTAAAATTTATCTAGTTAAAAAATAAATAAGAGGTTTGGTGTGGCACTTTATTAATGCATTGATTAGAATTTACACTGTCATGATATTTCATGAATACAGAGAGGATATAGATCTACAGCACAGCCTTGGAAAGTCATGCATTTGCAAACTTGAAATTCACAATTCTACCCTAGAAGATGCCAAACTGAAGGCAGATCTATTTCTTTTATGATGCCTCATTAAGGGTCTCTGAGCTGGTTTTGGAAGAACTCAAAAAATGTTTTGGTTTGCGAGTAAGACAGATGTCAATCCAGAATATTTTAAAAGCAGGCAGTTGTTCAAATAAGACTTTAAGTCAGCTTGGAGAGCAAAAAGATTTGACCCAGAAATGCAGAGATGGTACATCTGAGTGGGTTGTTTTGGCACCCACGAGGGAGCTGTAAGCCAGCATTTAGAATGGGTGAGCATGGAAAATAGATTTGGTGGAAAAAGACGGTGATTCACTCACCAATAATAATAATGATAAATACTGCTGACAAGGAACTTTTAATTAACAAATGGAAAATCAGCCCAAGACACATATGCTGAGTCCCTTAGAGGTGAGGTCAGAACAAATTCTTTTTAAAAATGGGAACATTTGTAGTAGCTTGTGACCCTGGAATCTATTGATCTTGGTGTGGTTTTTTTCCCCTTTAACACAGAAGATAATGTTCTCCTCTCAGAGAAAATCAGATTACTTTCTCACTGAGTTAACATGAAGATTACTCTGAAATGCATCAGAAAAATCACTGCACTGTTTCTTTCTTTCTCCAAGTAAAAGAAGTATAAGAAGTTTTGTTTCTCAGAACCATTGACTATGATTCTGATTCATACTGTGCAACTGGAAAAGGAGGCCAGGAGCAAATCGGGATGGGGAATACGTGTAAATCTATGGCTGATTCATATCAATGTATGACAAAAAAAAAAAAAGCCTGAATTCAGAAACTCGTTTGGAGGACTTCCTGTCCCAGAACGGGGCATTGACAGGAGTGGAGGGTAAGATACCCTCCGGACATTTACAGGAGAGAGATGCAAGCTTTGTGTGTGAGGCCTCTATTTGAATTTCCACCTCAGCAGTGGGCTATACTACGGATCATCTCTGCTTTTACCTTTTTTCTACCTTCTGATAGTAAATTCCCTTAAATTTCCTCTTCTAGTCCTTGTATTCTCCTCCCTTCTTCCTTTCTCCTCTTCTCTTCTCAGTCCATGACCTCTTGACTCAGGTCCATGACCTCAGTCTTCTTTGCCATCACCTGTAGACTTTGACTTTGCATGATTCTAGGGAATAAGAAAGATGTTGGGAATAGAAAAAAGAAAGAAAGAAAAGACAACTAACTAGCCTTAAAAGTCTTCTTCCCACTGAGGCTTGCTGGATACTCCAACCGCAGGTCGCATCCAGGGTTTGGTGTAACCCGTAATCTAAAAACATTATCATCTGTAACATTCCCTTGAAAGGCAATGATGGTTTCCAACATGGCCCCACCCTTTGCTTAAGTCAAAGCCTCACCAGTCTTGATCCTTCTTTTATAGCCTAGAGGGCCTGAGGTTGGTTATATCATTATTCTTCATTCTTTACTGTTTATAATAAGCTTTTTATATTGATGCATTTGCCAGGCAACTTTCCAATGCCTCCCATCAGAATAGACAAAGTATACCACCCATCCATCAACTTTGAACTTGGCCATGAGACTTTGGCCAATGAAGTGTTAACAGATATACCTGCAGTGTGTGTGTGTGCGCTCAGTTGTGTCCAACTCTTAGATACCTCGTGGACCGTAGCCCACCAGGTTCCTCTGTTCATGGAATTTTCCAGGAAAGAATACTGGAGTAGGTTGGCACAGAGGTATTTAAAATTTTTTCTTTTTATTGAAATATAGTTGACTTAAAATACTGTATTAGTTTCAGATGTACAGCACAGTGATTCAGTTTCTTACGGTTATATTCCGTTATAGCTCATTATGAAATACTGAATATAATTCCTTGTGCTATACAATAAGTTCTTATTGCTTATTTATTTTATTAATAGTAGTTAGTATTGATTAATTCTATACTCCTAATTCTTCCTTCCTCCCCACCCCACCTCTGGCAAACATAAGTTTGTTTTCCGTGACTCTGAGTTTCTGTTTTGTGTATAGATTCACTTGTATTATTTTTAAAATTCCACATATAAGTGACATATATGATGCTGAAGCTGAAGCTCCAATACTTTGGCCACCTGATGTGAAAAGCTCACTCATTAGAAAAGACCCTGATGCTGGAAAAGATTGAAGGCAGGAGGAGGGACAAAGGATTGAAGGGACAGAGGATGAGAAGATTGGATGGCATCACCAACTCAATGGACTGAGTTTGAGCAAGCTCTAGGAGATGGTGAAGGACAGGGAAGCCTGGCGTGCTGCAGTCCATGGGGTTACAAAGAGTTGGACATGACTGAGCGACTGAACAACAAAAAGTGACATAATTGGATATTTGTCTTTCTTTGTCTGACTTACTGGGCTACCCAGGTGGTGCTAACAGTAAAGAACCTGCCTGCTAATGAAGCAGATGTAAGAGATGTGAGTTTGATTCCTGGGTCGGGAAAATCCCCTGGAGGAGGGCGTGGCAACCCACTCCAGTATTCTTGTCTGGAGAATCCCAAGGACAGAGGAGCCTGATGGACTACAGTCCATAGGGTTGCAAAACAGTCAGATGTCACTGAAGCGATTTAGCACATCTGACTTACTTCACTAATTATAATATTCTTTAGGCCCATCAATGTCATTGCACATGGCAACGGTTCATTCTTTTTTATGGCTGAGCAATATTCCGTTGTATATGTAAATACCACATCTTCTGAAGCCAATCATCTGTTGATGGACATGGGTTGTTTCCACGTCTTGGCAATTGTAAATAGAGCTGCTATTTACATTGTGGTGCATGTGTGTTTTCATGTTGGAGCTT
Source organism: Cervus elaphus (assembly GCF_910594005.1). NCBI lineage: Eukaryota > Metazoa > Chordata > Mammalia > Artiodactyla > Cervidae > Cervus > Cervus elaphus. Next base: position 7,162,101 of record NC_057837.1, on the reverse strand, counting down.
CCCTGGTGGCTCAGTGGTAAAGAATCTGCCTGCAATGCAGGAGCCCCAGGAAACGTGGGTTAAATCCCTGGGTCGGGGAGATCCCCTGGAGGACAACATGGCAATCCACTCCAGTATCCTTACCTGGAGAATCCCATGGAGAGAGAAGACTGGTGGGCTATAGTCCATACATTTGCAAAGAGTTGGACACAACTGAAGTGAGTTAGTATGCACCCACATATGTTTTCCAATTAAAATTTTCTTGAGTAGGATTGCTGAATCATATGGTAGCCCCATTTTTAGTTTTTTAAGGAACCTCTATACTGATTTCCAAGTTGGCCAATTTATATTCACATCAAGGGTGTACAAAGTTTCCCGTTTTTGCACATCCTCTCCAACATCTATTATTTGCAGATTTTTTGAAATAGCCATTCTGACCAGGGTGACATGCTACCTCATTGTGATTTTGATTTAAATTCTCTTATAATCAGTAATGTTGATCATCTTTCCTTATTTTTAATTGGAATATAATTGCTTACAAAGTCATTTTAGTTTTTCTGCATTGACCACCTTTTTATGTGCCTGTTGACCATCTGTATGTTTTCCTTAGAGAAATGTCTATTTAGGTTTTCTGACCATTTTTTGATTGGGTTGTTTGCTTTTTCAGTGTTGAGTTGTATGAGCTGTTTGTGTGTTTTGGATTTTAAGCCCTAGCCGGTAGCATCATATGCAAATACTTTCTCCCATTCAATAGATTGCCTTTTTGTTTTGCCAATGGTTTCCTTTGCTGTACAAAAGCTTTTAACTTTGATTAGGTCCCATTTGCTTATTTTTGCTTTTATTTCTTTTGCCTTGGGAGACTGATCTAAGAAAATATTGCTACAATTCATGTCTGAGAATGTTTTGCCTTTGTTTTCTTCCAGGAGTGTTATGGTGTCATGTCTTATATTTAGGTCTTTAATCCATTTTGAGTTTATTTTTGTATATAGTGTGAGAGAATGTTCCAGTTTCATTGATTTACTGGTAGCTGTCCAACTCTCCCAGCACAATTTTTTGAAGACACTGCTTTTTCTCCATTGTATATTTTTGCCTCCTTTGTCATAGATTAGTCATAAGTGTGTGGGTTTACTTCCGGGCTTTTTATTGTGTTCACTGATCTATGTTTGTTTTTGTACAAGCAGAGGCTTTAAATGTGCTTGCATGATTTGACTTGGTCTCCTGTGCTTTTGCCATCTCCATGGGGTACATCCCAGGTAGCTATTGTTTCTAGAATGAGAAACATGTGAAGTCCTGAACATGACCTGCAACCTGGGGCCACAATAAGCAAATTCACAACCTGGATCAGAATTTCCCCAGCCCAATTAGCAGACCAAGATTGTGAAAAATAAGTATTCATTATATATTTTTTGGTTGTTGAATTTTTGTTGTTGCTATGTTGTTCAGTGGCTGAGTCGTGTCTGACGCTTTGTAACCCCATGAACTGCAGCACGCCAGGCTTCCCTGTCCTTCACTATCTCCCAGAGTTTGTTCAAATTCATGTCCATTGAGTCAGTGACACCATCCAACCATCTCATCCTCTGTTGTCCCCTTCTCCTCCTGCCCTCAGTCTTTCCCAGCATCAGGGTCTTTTCTAATGAGCTCTTTATATCAGGTGGCCAAAATTTTGGAGCTTCAGCTTTAGCATCAGTCCTTCCAATGAATATTTAGAGTTGATTCCTTTAGGACTGACTGGTTTGTTATTGTTACACGGCATTATTTCAACAATAGCTGATTGACGCAGGGGCCTCTTTTCTTCCTAGAAATGAATACATTCTTAAATTTTACCTCTAAAATTTGTCATTGTGTGGATTTTGGTGGGAGGTAGAAAGTGAAGATGAACTAAAAAGCCTCTTGACGAAAGTGAAAGAGGAGAGTGAAAAAGTTGGCTTAAAGCTTAACATTCAGAAAACTAAGATCATGGCATCTGGTCCCATCACTTCTTGGGAAATAGATGGGGAGGCAGTGGAAACAGTGGCAGACTTATTTTTTGGGGCTCCCAAATCACTGCAGATGGTGATTGCAGCCATGAAATAAAAAGACGCTTACTCCTTGGAAGGAAAGTTATGACCAACCTTGACAGCATATTAAAAAGCAGAGACATTACTTTGCCAACAAAGGTCTGTCTGGTCAAGGCTATGGTTTTTCCAGTGGTCATGTATGTATGTGAGAGTTGGACTGTGAAGAAAGCTGAGCACCAAAAAATTGATGCTTTTGAACTGTGGTGTTGGTGAAGACTCTTGAGAGTCCCTTGGACTGCAAGGAGATCCAACCAGTCCATCCTAAAGGAGATCAGTCCTGGGTGTTCATTGGAAGGACTGATGTTGAAGCTGAAACTCCAATACTTTGGCCACCTGATGGGAAGAGTTGACTCATTTGAAAAGACCCTGATGCTGGGAAGGATTGGGGGCAGGAGGAGCAGGGGATGACAGAGGATGAGATGGCTGGATGGCATCACTGACTAGGTGGATATGGGTTTGAGTAGACTCCGGGAGTTTATGATGGACAGGGAGGCCTTGCGTGCTGTAGTTCATGGGGTTGCAAAGAGTTGGACACAACTGAGCGACTGAACAGAACTTAACTGACTGAATTCCTCTCTCTGGACACGACTGAGCGACTTCACTTTCACTTTTCACTTTCATGCATTGAAGAAGGAAATGGCAACCCACTCCAGTGTTCTTGCCTGGAGAATCCCAGGGACGGGGGAGCCTGGTGGGCTGCCGTCTACGGGGTCGCACAGAGTCAGACAGGACTGAAGTGACTTAGCAGCAGCAGCAGCAGCAATTCCTCTCTGACCGCCCCCCTTCCCAATAGCAATAACAGAGCCACGTGATCTGACTCAGCCAGTCAGGTGCTATCCTTCTCTCACACTTTTGAATCTGGAGCCAGTGATACAGAGAAGAAGGGGAACTTTAAATTTAACGTCTTTGGTTGTAGCAAGGAGTGACCAGTGAGAGAGACATCATAACCACAGACTCTTCCTGCAGTAAGATTTTGGTTGCAATTTTGCAAGCCGAGCCTCCATTGACTGTTGCTCATTTTCCAAATTTCTTGTCAATTCTATGAGCAATCAACTAATTTCTAATGAATTTCTTTTCTGCTTTCAATCTTTCTCTTGTTTGCAAGCAAAATATCTGACTGGTACAAACAACTCATTTGAAATACAGTCACTTTCAAACACAGCAAACTTTTAAATTTATTTCTAAGGCTTTATAACCTGTTAAGGTGTGGGAGCATTTTTGCCTCTGAAAATGATATAATTCATTAAATGAAATCAAGCTATATTAACAAACAGTGTTAATAAGATTCATAATTTTGGGGGAAAAATCTTTTTTCCTGTAGACCTATATTAGCACTATCTCTCTGGAAGGGACCAAATTTTTCAATACAAGTTTAGTGTACCTTCTTCATAAGGGGCTCTTTGGCTTAAGTAAGGGGTAGGACAATATGAAAATCAGCACTGGTGCTCAGGGGAATGATTCAAATGATAAGATTTTTGTGTTTTTAACTTTCAAAAAATTAATGATTCAGATTATAAGATTTTGTATTTTTAAATAGAACTATCATAACATCCAGACTTCCACTTTTGTATATTTATCTGAAGGAATGAAATCACTGTCGAAGAGCTATCTGCACCCCATGTTCATTGCAGCATTATATACAATAGCCAAGACATAAGAACAACCTGTGTTCATCTAGGGGTGAATGGATAAAGAAAATGTTCTTATTCAGCCATCAAAAAAGAAGGAAATCCTGCCACTTGCAAAATCATGGAGGGCATTATGCTAAGTGAAATAAATCAAAGATAAATACTTGTGGAATCTATAAAACACACACACACACAAACTCCCAAAAACTAAATCATAGGAAAAGAGATCAGATTTTTGGTTACCAGAGATATAAGGAGATGGGTGGGGGAATTGGTACAGATATCTAATTATAAGAGAAATAAGTGCTATGGATATAATGTACAAGATGACAACTACAGTTAACACTCTTGTATGGCTAACAGAGTAAATCCTAAAAGTTCTCATCACAAGGAAAACAACTTTTCCCCCTTCTCCTTTCTCTCTTTTTTCCCTTTGTATTTATGAGATGATGGATATTAACTAAGTTTATTGTGATAATAATTTTGCAATATAAGTAAGTCAAATCATTGTTGTGCATCTTAATCTTATAAAGGGCTGTATATTTTTTTAAAAATTAGAATTCAAAGACCTGGAGTCCTGGCTTACTCTCTGTGAGCCTCAATTTCCTTGTGTTTATAGTGGGTGTAATAAATTGGATACAAAAGGGTTTTAAACCCCAGAGAGGGACACAGAAGGAAGTTGCCATTGTCACATTCTAAACATATATTGCTATACTCATCTCCTCAGTGAGAAAAAAAAGAAAAAACGCTGTGGAAATATCAGTTGCTAGTGGCTGTTTCTGGCAGTTGATGAACAACACTGCAGGACAAAAAGAAAAAAAAAAATTCAAGACTCTGGCATCTTGAGATTTTTTGGCTTGGCCCCCAGCTAATCGCAATTCCAAATGCTGGCCGGCAAAACAACGCAATCAAACTGAGTTAAACTGCTTTGCGATGTTATGGAACACGCATCGGAAAGAGCTGGTGGGGGGCATGAGGCACCTGGGGCTCCCAGGAATGCTGCAGAAACTCAGCCAGAAGAGGCCGCCTAGTCGTTCCAATTGTGTCAAGGCAGTGATCTTGTGAACCAAACGTTTCTACTTGGCGGGACATCAGAAAAGCGGTGGTGAATGTAGTGTGCCTGCAAAGGTAGACTTGGGCTGAGTGACTTCTTCTCTTGGTAGGCCACACAGCCTAAGACAGAGGTTGGCTGTGTTAGCTGTTTTTGTCTTCTTGACTGCATCTTTCCAATATAGACCCTCATGTAGAAATACTTTAATGAATGAATCTGTTACTGCAGCCTAATCGAGGGACTCCTGTTTAGAGTCAACAACCCCCTTCTTGATAACCCTAGTTCCAAAAGCATGGCCCGTAAAACTGCGGCATCAGTGTGACCTGGGAACTTAGAAATGCAAACTCTCAGATTGCATCTCAGAATCAGACACTGTGAGGGTGGGGAGTGAATCAGCAATGTGTATTGTCACAGGCCCTCTAGGGGATCTTGACACACACCCAAACTTGGAAAATGCTGGTCTATAGCATCTCCTGTTCAAGAACAGAGCTCCGTCAGTTCTGCCCTCTGCTCCGACACCAGCAATTTCTCCCTGTCCAGTGGAGCTCTCCCATCAGTACACTTCCTCATGCTGGTATTTTTCCTACTGTAAAACCCATCTTTGTGACCTCACTTCTCTTGCTATAGCTTCTTTCTTTGTTCACTTGAGTTTGGATAAACAAAACTCTTTCTAAAGAACTGGCCATGTTTTCCTCCCAGTTCAGTCACTCAGTCGTGTCTGACTCTTTGTGACCCCATGAATTGCAGCACACCAGGCCTCCCTGTCCATCATAAACTCCCGGAGTTTACTCAAACTCATGCCCATCGAGTTGGTGATGCCATCCAGCCATCTCATCCTCTGTCATCCCCTGCTCCTCCTGCCCCCAATCCTTCCCAGCATCAGGGTCTTTTCAAATGAGTCAACTCTTCCCATCAGGTGGCCAAAGTATTGGAGTTTCAGCTTCAACATCAGTCCTTCCAATGAACACCCAGGACTGATCTCCTTTAGGATGGACTGGTTGGATCTCCTTGCAGTCCAAGGGACTCTCAAGAGTCGTCTCCAACACTACAGTTCAAAAGCATCAATTCTTCTGCGCTCAGCTTTCTTCACAGTCCAACTCTCACATCCATACATGACCACTGGAAAAACCATAGCCTTAACTAGATGGACATTTTTTGGCAAAGTAATGTCTCTGCTCTTTAATATGCTATCTAGGTTGGTCATAACTTTCCTTCCAAGAAGTAAGCGTCTTTTAATTTCATGTCTGCAATCAGCATCTGCAGTGATTTTGGAGCCCCCCAAAATAAGTCTGACACTATTTCCACTGTCTCACCATCTGTTTCCCATGAGGTGATGGGACCAGATGCCATGATCTTAGTTTTCTGAATGTTAAGCTTTAAGCCAACTTCTTCACTCTCCTCTTTCACTTTCATCAAGAGGCTTTTTAGTTTCTCTTCACTTTCTGCCATAAGGGTTGTGTCATCTGCATATCTGAGGTTATTGATATTTCTCCCAGCAATCTTGATTCTAGCTTGTGCTTCTTCCAGCCCAGCGTTTCTCATGATGTACTCTATACATAAGTTAAATAAGCAGGGTGACAATATACAGCCTTGACGTACTCCTTTTCCTATTTGGAACAAGTCTGTTGTTCCATGTCCAGTTCTAACTGTTGCTTCCTGACCTGCATACAGGTTTCTCAAGAGGCAGGTCAGGTGGTCTGGTATTCCCATCTCTTTCAGAATTTTTCCACAGTTTCTTGTGATCCATACAGTAGAAGGCTTTGGCGTAGTCAATAAAGCAGAAATAGATGTTTTTCTGGAACTCTGTTGCTTTTTCAATGATCCAGCAGATGTTGGCAATTTCATCTCTGGTTCCTCTGCCTTTTCTAAAACCAGCTTGAACATCTGGAAGTTCTCGGTTCACGTATTGCTGAAGCCTGGTTTGGAGAATTTTGAGCATTACCTTACTAGCGTGTGAGATGAGTGCAATTGTGTGGTAGTTTGAGCATTCATTGGGATTGCCTTTCTTAGGGATTGGAATGAAAACTGACCTTTTCCAGTCCTGTGGCCATTGCTGAATTTTCCAAATTTGCTGGCATATTGAGTGCATCTCTTTCACAGCATCATCTTTCAGGATTTGAAATAGCTCAGCTGGAATTCCATCACATCCGGTAGCTTTGTTCATAGTGATGCTTTCTAAGGCCCACTTGACTTCACATACCAGCATGTCTGGCTCTAGGTGAGTGATCACACCATCGTGATTATCTGGGTCGTGAAGATCCTTTTTGTACAGTTCTTCTGTGTATTCTTGCCACCTCTTCTTAATATCTTCTGCTTCTGTTAGGTCCATACCATTTCTGTCCTTTATTGAGCCCATCTTTGCGTGAAATGTTCCCTTGGTATCTCTAATTTTCTTGAAGAGATCTCTAGTCTTTCCCATTCTGTTGTTTTCCTCTATTTCTTTGCATTGATCACTGAGGAAGGCTTTCTTATCTCTCCTGGCTATTCTTTGGAACTCTGCATTCAAATGGGAATATCTTTCCTTTTTTCCTTTGCTTTTCACTTCTCTTCATTTCACAGCTACTTGTAAGGCCTCCTCAGACAACCAGTTTGCCTTTTTGCATTTCTTTTCCATGGGGATGGTCTTCATCCCTGTCTCCTGTACAATGTCATGAACCTCTGTCCATAGTTCATCAGGCTGTCTATTTAGCAGATCTAGTCCCTTCAATCTATTTCTCAATTCTACTGTATAGTCATAAGGGATTTGATTTAGGTCTTACTTGAACAGTCTAGTGGTTATCCCTACTTTCTTCAGTTTAAGTCTGAATTTGGCAATAAGGAGTTCATGATCTGAGCCACAGTCAGCTCCCAGTCTTATTTTTGCTGACTGAATAGAGCTTCTCCATCTTTGGCTGCAAAGAATGTAACCAATCTGATTTTGGTGTCGACCATCTGGTGATGTCCATGTATACAGTCTCTTCTTGTGTTGTTGGAAGAGGGTGTTTGCTATGACCAGTGCATTCTCTTGGCAAAACTCTATTAGCCTTTGCCCTGCTTCATTCCGTACTCCAAGGCCAAATTTGCCTGTTACTCCAGGTGTTTCTTGACTTCCTACTTTTGCATTCCAGTCCCCTATAATGAAAATGACATCTTTTTTGGGTGTTAGTTCTAAAAGGTCTTGTAGGTCTTCATAGAATCATTCAACTTCAGCTTCTTCAGCATTACTGGTTGGGGCATAGGCTTGGATTACCGTGATATTGAATGGTTTGCCTTGGAAACGAACAGAGATCATTCTGTCGTTTTTTAGATTGCATCCAAGTAGTGCATTTTGGAGTCTTTTGTTGACTATGATGGCTACTCCATTTCTTCTAAGGGATTCCTGCCCACAGTAGTAGATATAATGGTCATCTGAGTTAAATTCACCCATTCCAGTCCATTTTAGTTCACTGATTCCTAGACTGTCGACATTCACTCTTGTCATCTCCTGTTTGACCACTTCCAATTTGCCTTGATTCATGGACCTAATATTCCAGGTTCCTATGCAATATTGCTCTTTCTGCATCAGACCTTGCTTCTATCACCCGTCCCATCCACAACTGGGTATTGTTTTTGCTTTGGCTCCATCCCTTCATTCTTTCTGGACCAACTCACATTAGGCTTTGCCTCGAGCATTCCAAGAAATTGCTCCAGCCAAGGTGAACCAAGGACCTCCGGGGCTGCTAAATCTATCCTGGGAACATTTCCTCACTTGGCTTTTAGGTCTCCACACTCTACTGCTTTTCCTCCTAGCCCATCAACTCCTTCTCAGTCTTCTTCATGGGTTCTTCCTCATCTCCTTGCCTTCTTTAATGCTGAATGCCATCAAGCTCAGGTTTTGACAGCTTCCTTTATCTTCACCCTCTCTCATAGGTGGTCTCATCTTTATTCCCATGACTTTAAGTAGGAACTATGTTTTTGACTCTCCGTGATGTATTTCCAGCTCAGAAGTGTCTCCTGAACTCTAGACTTGTAAACCCTACTGCCGAGATGGTAACGTCTCTTGGATATCTACTGTGCTGTGCTCAGTCGCCTCAGTCACACCTACTATTTGTGACCCCAGGGACTGCACCCCACCAGGCTCTCTGTCCACGGGATTCTTTAGGTAAGAATGGCAGGAGTGGGTTGCCATTTCCTCCTTCAGCGGATCTTCCCAACTCAGGGAGCGAACTTGGGTCTCTTATGCCTCCTGCAATGGCAGGTGGGTTCTTTACCACTAGCACCACCTGGTAAGCCAGGATATCTACTGGACAGACCAAAGCGAATCCCTCCCAACTTGACCTTCTGATCTTCCCCTCCCCTATAGAGTCTTCCTTCCACAGTCAATGACTGAAAATGCCATCCTTCCTAGGAAGTTTGGCATCCTCTTTTACCCTTCTTTTCCTCATAGGACACACATGTGTTCTAAGATGAAGCTGTGTTGGCCCCACCTTCAAAATAAAACTGGAATCTGACCACCTTTTACCTTGTCCACTGCCACCGCCCCGGCACCCGTGGCCGCCAGTGCTCATCGCAATTTGTAAAATCGCCTCATCAATAGGGTCCCTGCTCCTCCAACACTGCTTGGTAGCGGAGCCTCAGCAACTAGACCAGTCCATTTAAAACATTGTAAGGTCCTGTCACTCTTGGTCTTAAAGCCATGTAACGGCTCTTGTCATATGGTGAGTTTTAATAAGTAGTATATACTTGGTCTTTGTCCTCTCTCTGAACAGAGCTCCTAAAACACTTGGAATTTCCTGAGTGATAAAAACAGTCCTTTGGCTTCCCTGGTGCTTCTGTGGTAAAGAATTCACGGGTTAATGCAGGACAGGTGGGTTTCATTCTGGGGTTGGGAAGATCCTCTGGATAAGAAAATGGCAACCCCCTCCAGTATTCTTGCCTGGAAAATCCATGGACAGAGGAGCTTGGTGGGCCACAGTCCACAGGGTCACAAGAGAGTCAGACACGACTGAGCACACACTATCCCAAATATCCTGCTCTTTTTTTTTTTTTTCTCATTGATTATTCCATCTTCATCACATCATATTATTTACTTGTTTAGTTTACTGCTTGCCTTCCTGGACCAGAATGTAAGTTTCACAAGGGCTGAGACCTTTATCACAGATGAAGCCCCAGCTCCTAGAGCAGTTCTTGGCACATGGTCAGCAGTCAATATTTGTTAATATACAGTTAAATGAATAAATGAGTATGTGAGTAAATGCATGTGAAGTTATTTGGGGCCTTGGTGATACTGACGTCATCACTCTGTGCCTTTGATCTTAATGTATCTTGTCCAGAGAAGTTGGAAATTTTCTTCCAATCGTCATAAAGCCATCTGGATTTCATTTTTTATTGCTATCATCACGGAACATTGTGTCTGCAAAATCTCAAATTAAACAGAATATAAAAATGGAAGGGGAAGCCAAAAAGGAAGCTGGACATAGCAAACTGTAAAATGCAAGGGAAATGAACACTTCTAAGCTTGAAAATATTCTCTGTGGTTGGTGTGAGTTTTGTATTGAGTCCAGAAGAATGTGATGGCACTTGAGATCTGACTGCAGTTGATCTGAGTAAAAAGAGGGTCAGGGAAAACACAGAGGACCCTGGTGACAGCCAGAAAGAATGGCAGGACATTTCAAAGACAGGGCAGGGGAGTCAAAACTGAGTGAATCAGAAAAGAATTATGGCTGTGGCCCCCGAGGAGGTTCTGCAGTTTTTTTGGAAGCCATCTTTAACCTGGAAGGCAGATGGTCTATCAGTTTCCTGTTATTGCTGTGACACATTCCTACAACTTAGTGGCTTTAAACAGCACACACTGATAATGTTACAATTCTGTTGTATGAAATGGGTCTCATTGGGCTAAAATCAAGGTGTCAGCAGGGCAGTGTTCCGTTTTGGGGCTCTAAGGGAGAATCAGTTTTCCTGCCTTTTCCTACTTCTGGAGGTGACTCACACTCTTTGGTTCATGCCCCAGCCCCATTCCCTTTCCCATCTTCAAAGCCAGCAATAATCATTCCAGTCTTTCTCACATAGTGTTATTCTAATGCTTTTGATTCCCTTTTCCATATTCAAAAACTCTTCTGATAACATTTGGGAAGATCCCCTGAAGGAGAGCCTGGCAACCCATTCCAGTATTCTTGCCTGGAGAATCCCATGGACAGAGGAGCCTGGAAGGCCATGGTCCAGAGTGTTGAAAAGAGTTGGACAAGCCTGAAGTGACTTAGCACCCATATACTGATGACATTGATCCCATCAGAGCAACCTTCGATTGTTGTTCACTGTTCAGTCGCTAAGTCATGTCTGACGACTGCAAAGGTAGACTTAGGCTGAGTGACTTCTCCTCGGGAGAAGTGACTTCTCCTCTTGGTAGACCACACAGCCTAAGACAGAGGTTGGCTGTGTTAGCTGTTTTTGTCTTCTTGACTGCATCTTTCCAATATAAACCCTCCTGTAGAAATACTTTAATGAATGAATCTGTTACTGCAGACCGCAACGGAGGGACTCCTGTTTAGAGTCAACAACCCCCTTCTTGATAACCCTAGTTCCGAAAGCATGGCCCGTAAAACTGTGGCATCTGTGTGACCTGGGAACTTGCAACCCCGTGGACTGCAGCAAGCCAGGCTTCCCTGTCCTTCACTGTCTCCCGGAATTTGCTCAAAGTCATGCCCATTAAGTTGATAATGCCATCCAACCATCTCATCCCCTGTCCCCCCTTCTCCTCCTGTCCTCAGTCTTTCCCAGCATCAGGGTCTTTTCCAGTGAGTCAGCTCATCGCATCAGGTGGCCAAAGTATTGGAGCTTCGGCTTCAACATCAGTCCATCCAGTGAATATTCAGGGTTGATATCCTTTAGGATTGACTGCTTTGGTCTCCTTTCAGTCTAAGGAACTCCCAAGAGTACCTTCTTCAGCACCATAGTTCAAAAGCATCAGTTTTTTGGCACTCAGCCTTCTTTATGGTCCAACTTTCACATCCATATATGACTACTGGAAAAACCATAGCTTTGACGCTGCAGACCTTTGTCAGCAGAATGCTGTCTCTGCCAGCTGTGTACTAGATGGTTGGGACTGTCGGTCCATGCTGTCTAGGTTTAACATGCTATCATAGCTCTTCTTCCAAGGAGTAAGTGTTTTTTAATTTCATGCCTGCAGGCACTGTCCATGGTGATTTTGGAGCCCAAGAAAATAAAATCTATTACTATTTCCACTTTTTCCCCACCTATTTGCCATGAAGTGTTAGAACCAGATTCCATGATTTTAGTTTTTTGAATGTTGAATTTTAAGCCTGCTTTTTTTCGCCCTTCTCTTTCACCCTCATCAAGAGGCTCTTTAGTTCCTCTTCACTTTCAGCCTTTAGATAGTTTAAAATTGGTTGATTGGCAATCTTAGTTCTATCTCTAATCTTATTTCCCCTTTGCCTTGTGTGATATTATGATTTTTAGTAAGAAACATTCATTTGATCTTGGATACTATTCCTGGCACAGAACCCCCAAACCCTTGGAATTTCCTAAAGGATGAGAGCTCCAAAGGTGTCTTTTGTTATGTTAATGAAGGAACTTTTGGAAAACTACCAAGGATGGGACTGGTGACCAGAAGAGCCAGCTGTGTGCTAGACAGTGAGCACTATCAGTCCCAGCCCTCTCCTGCCCCCCCCCCCCCCCCCCCCCCCCCCCCGGTCTCTGGAAGGCCAGTGGCTACTGATTCAGTCAAGCATGACTATGGGGTGAAGCCTCCACAAAGATTCAAAAGGGACGTGTTCGGAGAGCTTCCGGGTTGGTGAACACATGGAGGTTTGGGGCCTGCTGTCTATCTGAGAGGGCATGGATGCTCTGGGCTCTTTCCCCACGCCTCGCCCTGGGCCTCTCTTCCTTCTGGCTGCTCCTGAGTTACAGTCATCTAGTAAGTAAAGTGTTTCCTGGGTTCTGTGAGCTACTCTAGCAAGTTAGTGGAACTTGAGGAGGGGTCGTAGGAGCCTCCCGTCAATAGCAGGTTGGTCAGAAGCACTGGTGACAAGCTGGCCTTGGGTCGGGCATCTAATGCAGGGGGCCATCTTGGACTGAGCCCTTGACCTGTGAGATTCTATGCAGTCTCCAGGTAGATTGTGTTTCCAGAATTGAGGTCAATGATAGGATCCAGCTGGTATCTGGAGCTCTGGTTGTTGGTGTGGGGGAAATACCACACCTCCATACACTTACATGTTGGAACTGGGGGTGTAGACCACTTTATCTTACAAAAGAACATCTTCAAAGCTTCTTGGGAATAGTACATTAGGCATTCTGCCTACCACAGATGGTATCTGAATCACAACAGGTTTTATTTGTTTGTTTGTTTGATTAGAAATGACTAATCAATTTCTAGGCCTTTGTTTTGACTAGGAAGAAAACAAAGGCCAGCCTGGACAGATGCTCAGATCCCAGTTTCTCAGTAATATTTATTGGATGAATGAGTAGGAAGGAGAGTGAGATTGGAAGTACTTTTATAGGCAGTTTCTCACAGGAGTGTTTAGGATCTTTTGGGCAAAATAAGACCACTTCCTAGAATTTCCTATTTGTCATTATGTTTCATATTTGCAAACCTTAAAGACAAGTAATAGAGACCAGAAGAAAATGATTCAATGGTCAGATCACAGTGTTTTAGTTTCCCAGTGAATGTTGCTGGACTAGGGGAGATTTATAGTTTAGTTTTCTACAGGGCTGCTTTCCATGGGTATGACTGATTTGCATAACTTTCCAATCCACTGTCATTAGGTTTCTCTTTCCCAGCTTCCATGTACATTTTTTAATAACTTAATAAGCACTGAAATGCAGGAGAGAATTCATGCATGAGTCCTTGGTGACACCCTCTGCTGGACTCACACCAGACCTGACAGAAGATAATGTGGGCCCTGGTCAGATGACTTAGTGATTTACACTCAGCCAGAGGGCCCCTTCTCCGTGCCGCCCATGGGTCTGGCACATGGTGGGCCTTGCGCAGATGTCTGTGGGCTGATGGGTGGGGTTACCCATCTGTGAACTGAGTGGATTGGAGCTGATGAACTTCCCATCAAGTATGTGTGGCTCTTAGGAAGGAGACCCTGAGTTGAGGATTTGCGTGCAAGTAATATGTGAAGGGGGCTTCTGTGGTGGCAGAGTGGAACAGAATTCACCCACAATGCAGGAGATGCAAGAGAGTTGGGTTCAATCCCTGGGTCGGGAAGATCTGCCAGAGAAGGGCACACAAACCTTTCCAGTATTCTTGCCTGGAGAATCCCATGGACAGAGGAGCCTGATGGGCTACAGTCCAGAGGGTCACAAAGAGTTGGACACGACTGAGTGACTTAGCTCTCAGGCCCGCAGTATATGAAGGAAGGATTTTCCAAAGAAACAGGTGGAGGAGTGGGTGAGACAGGCTGCGGAAGGGGGAGAACTAAGGGAAGGAGTGATTTTCAGCAGAGCCCCAGCTTCTGCTTGATCGGACAAGGACGCTCTAGAGTTGAAACCACACCTCGGAGTTTGTGCTTTCTCAGGGGAAGAAGCTGGGCTTTTGCGTTTCTGTACCAGCCCTCATTGGCCAAAGGCCACCCAGGGGCTGTGGCCCCCGGCACTTGGCACTCTCAGCAGTGGCTCCAGCTGCCAGGCCCTGAAGAGAGAGGGGTACACGGACTGGTAAAAGCCAGAACACAGAAACCAAGGGAGAAGCCCAGAAATGGTCACAGACATCCGAGGGCACCAACAGCACCCAGCATCTTCCGGCTCCATAGCTGTAGAACTGTGACCATGTGTCCACATTTCCACATGCAAAAATTCACATTTTCAGAATCCTGAGGGGCACCCTTGTCATATGCTTGTCTTTAGTAAATATGGCTTTGCTCCCAGGAAATAAACTTTTCCAGTGGTAAATCTGGTGACCATGGTATATATAATTTCTGCACTTAAGAAATTCCATGCAGTTGTTTCTAGGGATATTTGGACTTTTCTATTCCAATTCTACTATGCTATACTTGTAGAATTGGACTAGAAAAATGCAGCTGACTACACGCTCGATCCAAATGTACTCCCGATTGGTTATGGTATTAATTTGGTTTAATATTGATGTTTTGGACATTATTCATGGCATGGTTAAAAAGCCATAAAAATAAAACTTGAAGCATATGTTCTGAACAAATATCTCCACAATTAAAGAAAAACAATTACTGAAAATAAAAGAAACGAAAGAGGCCTATCTCCTCATGACCTAGAACCACTGAGGGCAGACCAGTCCCGCAGCAGATTGACATTTCACCTACAAAGGTTTAAGTTAATCTGGTTTCCACTGAGGGCAGGTCAAGAAGGCACTTGAAAGCAATGCGAAGTGTTGGTTTTGGACCATTTTAATGCTAACACACATATTTAAGCCATTTACACTAGATAAACTAACAATTTTTTTGGCCAAGGGCCTGCCCGTTATGATGTTAAAAGAGCAAGCCCAAGAAACCTTGAGCTGTTTGGGATGTAATCTGAAACAGTTCTCTGGACCAGCGAAATTGTGAAAGACCAGCATGTTCGGTTTTAGGACCAGCTTGTTTCTCTAGGCTTATGGGGCTTCCGTGTGTCAAAACTAGGCTTGGAGCTGTTTATTTTTGTCTTGAAAGTGACAGGCAGGGTTACAGAGATACCATTTGGCTAACAGAGTTACAATGACATGTAATAATTCAATTCACCTAGAAAGGGCAGTGATTGATTATTAAACAAATATATCATCAGTACTGCCAGACCTATTGAAGATGCTGCTGATGATAAGGGCAGGGGGTCACTGTAATCCTCTTTCCCTTTCAACCCAGCTTTGGGAACTCAAAGAAAACCTAGTCCACCCTCTGTCCCTTCCGCTCCCTCAAGCATCCTGCTCATGCCCTGCACTCCAGGCTCAGTGGTCACGAGTATCCACCGGGAAGCAACATTCATGGTTTCCTGTGAATGATCCCATTAACTACGTGGTGATGCTCTGTTCCCGCTACCTCCCTGCCACAGCATTGCACTGGGTTTAGGGCAGCCAAGAGCGGAGAAGAGACTTGGATGATACTGTATGATATCTCTAATGTGCAATTTAAAAACAATACAAATGAATACACAAGGAAAACAGAAACAAATTCAGGTTTAGGGGCTTCACTGGTGGCTCACTGATAAATAACCTGCCTGCCAATGCAGGAGATGTGAGTTTGATCCTGGTCAGGATGATCCCCTGGAGAAGGAAATGGCAACCCACTCCAGTATTCTTGGCTGGAGAATCCCATGGACAGGGGAGCCTGGCAGGCTACAGTCCATGGGGTTGCAAAGAGTCGGACATGACTTAGCAACTACACAGATCATCAGTACTGCCAGTCCTATTGAAGACACTGCTGATGATAAGGATAATGAAGAGGAGGAGATGGGGAGTAGTTTTGCCTAGCTTCTTTCTGATGCTGGAGTACCCCACGGCCTTTGTACTGGCTCTGGCTTCTGCCTGAATCTTGTTCCTCCAATCTTATGTCATGGTTAGTTCCTTTCTTCCTTGAGGTATAAGCTAAGTCACTTCCTCTGTGAGGCTTTCCTAGGATTGATCTGGTATTGTGTTCCCTGACACACAGACATGCACTATGACAATCTCTGCTTTATTTCCTTCACAGCACTTTTTGTTAATGATGTTATATTGTCCACTTGTGTTTTTACTTATTGTGGGTCTCCTCCAGGCTTACCACTTTCATTTAGGGAGGCTTCTGGCTCACACAACAGCTACATCCTTTCCCATCCTTGGCTCCATCCTGCACCACGAGGGACCATTGTGCAAGCAAGTGGACAAACCAGCTTGCTCATCCAATCCCCACCCAAGACACCACCATGCCTGTAAAGGCTGAGGTAAGGCACAAAAAAAAGAGAATTCATTGCAACATACTTGGAAATCTATTTATTTATTAATTTTTGGGAGCACGGAGTCTGAGCCACTGGAGCGCTGGGCAAGGCCCTGAAATGTATTTTATTTTGAAAAAAATAGACAGGTTTATGACTTCCCTGGTGGCTCAGATGGTAAAGCGTCTGCCAACAATGCGGGAGACCCAGGTTCAATCCCTGGGTTGGGACGATCTCCTGAAGAAGGAAATGGCAACCCACTCCAGTATTCTTGCCTGGAAAATCCCATAGATGGAGGAGCCTGGTGGGCTATAGTCCATGGGGTCACAAAGAATCAGACATGACTGAGAGACTTCACTTTCACATGCCCAGATAGAGAAATGGCTATATATGTGATAAAGCAAGTTCTGTGAAGTGTAAATGGCAGGATCTAGGTGGTATTATACAGGTGCTTGCTTTTTTTATTGTTCAAGTTTTTTTTGTGTTTGGAAATTTTCATCATACAAAGTTGGAAGAAACACAAAGAATAAAAGAACTGGTTTGGAAATCAGAAGTCAGAAGGTGATCGGGCCCCAGTGCCTTGGACACATCCCAAATACAATGAGAATTATATTAAAAAAAAAATTTGACTATGTATTTGTCAGGACTCTTTTGATTGGAAATGACAGTAAGCTATCTCAAACTGGGGGTGGGGGGTGGGCGGGGGAGACTGGCACATATAACTGGGAGGGAGGGGCTTCACACCAGACCTTTTGAAGTTTCTCCCCATCTCTTCACTCTTCTTCTCTCCATGTGCTGCTCTCAGCTTTTCCAACTTCAGATGGATTTTCTCCATGCAACAGTAAAAGGGAATGACCACAGATTTTACCTCTCTCAATTGAATAACCCAACGTGTAAAATAGGATTCTCTCTTCAAAAAATCTCTCTTCAATACTGCACAATTCTAGGGAAGAATTTGGATTGGCCTGAAATGAATCATGAGCCCAGACTTACAGCCCCAGGGATGGTGTGCAATCAGCTAGACCTGGGTCACATGTTCATACCTGGGCCAGGATGCCAGGAGACTGATTGGGACACCCAGCAAAGCTCCCTAAAGTGAGGCTGGGGGGTCACTTTCCATAGTCCAAGGGATGTTGTTACTGAGAGAAAAAGGAAGGGATGCTACAGAGAGAAAAGAAATGCCTACTATAGCTTGGGTTCTCTAAGGAATCTTCTAGTGCTAATATTTTGTAAGTGCTGACTGGACTGCTCAGAAAACATTTGTTAAGTGGAAGAATTTATGGCTGATTCATGGTAATATTTGGCAGAAAACAAAAAAATTCTGTAAAGCAATTATCCTTCAATTAAGAAATAAAATCAGAAGAAAAAAACAGGAAAATGACAAATTATTTAAAATGTTAGTAATGGGAAAGCTCAGCTAGCTTAATGCATTCATTTCACAGATAAAAGGAAATGAGACACTTTAATATCACTTAAAGGTTAAGTGCTATTCCCAGGGACATATGGTTACAGCTAATACTCAAGCATTCTGGGCCCCGACCCTGCCTCTCCACCTCTCTTTAAAGAATTCTTATTTCAAACAGATTCCTTCTGCCTTCAACTCTTAATAGATTAAGCATCAACAAATACCACCCAGGCATCCTGAAAGCAAAGAAAATAGGGGCTAAATATTACAAAGAAAAGAAAAAAAAATCCACCTTTGTTTAATTGCTATTCTGATGAGTTAAGCCTTGGATTCAGCACAGTCAGACTCCCGTAATAGAAAAGAGGACAGAGTCATTGACGGCCCCCACGGTCAGCTTGTGGATAAAAGTATGTTTGTACAGCTGGATCCGTCCAGAAGGAGCCAGGGCTGAAAACGGTCAGTGAGCAGGCTGACGGCAGGCGACAGCTGGAAGCATCTGTTTCCCATCAGAGACCCTCGGCTACGATAGTTCTGTCCCCTGACCCCTGGGCCTTGCTTCCTTGGAGGCCTGGGTGTGTTCCCAGGTCTCAAGGTGCTGACAGCCAATTCACTTGCTAACACATCCGAAGGGCACTCATGGGCTACAAGGTTCTAGTCTGGATTTGGAAGGAAAGCTCAGAATTCAGGTTGGATGGGTCAAATTATTTATATTCAGCTATAAAGCACATTTTAATTCTGTAGTAAGAACTGTCAGAAAGAACAGGTTATCTATTTCTTTCCCTTCTGTTCCCGTACCTTCTCTTCCTTCCTTCCACTTTTTAGCTAAGCAGGAATATTGAAAGAGACTATCCTTAATTTTTTTGTAGAAAAGCAGAATTATGTTGCTGCTAATTTTTCTCCAGCAATTAGCCACCTTGGCCAGTGTCCTGAAAAATATCTTGAGTCCTGTCTGCAAAATGAGCTTTGTAGGAATGTCCATTAGGCTTTGATGGTAACCAAAAGATATAACTGAATGAAGGCAGCCAATCTTCACTTGCATTCCCCTGTTAACAGACCCTGAGAAAGGATCAGGTGCAGGAAGTTTTGGCAGGTGCTTTAAGGAAGTGGAAGTAAGGGACTATGAGGAGTGAGGCAGGGTAGAAGAAAAGGCCAGTGAAAGGATGCTTCATCATCTGCTGCGGTGGGCGACCCTGAGAACTCTGAGAAGCTTACAGAATGCCTTTCAGACTGGCCTGAAGGACCGAGGCTGGAGCACCCGAGGGGGTGTTACTGCCCAAGCACTTCTGGGCAAGGCGTGGGTGTTAAGGCAGAGCAAGCGACTGTAGTGTCAGAAGCGACGCTGGGCCAGAACGCTGATAGTGCAAGTGGGAGCTGCCTACTAGAGATGGAATCCGAAGCGGCCAAGGAGATGAGGTACAGACACCAGAAACAGGTATGAGCTAGCAAAGTGTGGGCAGGCAGAACGAAGCCAGAGAAACTACAGATTAATTAGTGGTTGGAATATGGGATGCCATTGTATGATCCTCTCTACTTTTTAAAATGATCTTTGAAAATTTCTATAATAAGTTTAAAAAGTTATAGCTTAATATACAAATTCCCTTCAACGTCATCCTCACTCTTAAAAGAAACATTGACATAGACGCTAAATAAATTCATTCCACATCCCACCCTTCCCCGCCTACCATCAGGTGCATCCTTCTTTGTCAAGATTATAAAGAAGGAGACGTATTCTTGGTTCTAAACTATATGAAATTATAAGGGTTAACAGTTCCAAACAAATGATATGCTTTAAGTTTGCTAAAATAGCATTGAATTCACAGAAATAGGCAATATTGCATAGGTAGATAGTAAGAAGGGAAAACCATAGGGGGGAAGATCCTAAAATAAGATCCTCTTATTTTAGGCAGGGATCTTCCTGACCCAGGGATCAAACCCAGGTCTCCTGCACTGCAAGCAGATTCTTAACCATATGAGCCACCAGGGAAACCTCTATTTTAGGCAAAGTTACACTCAAAGCTTCCTGGACAGTGAACATCTGTTGTTTTCGTAGCCTAATGTTCATATCTCCTCCTCTCGGAAAGCTTCCTCAATTTCCTTTCCCCATTTCATTCAGTTTTTGTGGAATTATGAGTTTGCAGCTCTTGCCTTCTCATGGACAAGGTGTGAACATGATCCAATTCATGCTATTATATATATATTATTATTATTTTTAATCCTGGAGTTTAAATATTGAACAAAGAGATACAAGTAGCAGAAACAGATGAAATCGATTCATCCCATGATTGCATCTGGAAAATCTTGTCCATCAGCACTTGCAAGGTCGTTAGAACTTCTCTGGTTCTTCTCTTTTCTGAGAGTTTTCCCTTTGTTTCTGTGAGTTACCCCAATCATTCAGTACATTCATATTTTGGCTTTACTTAGCAAAGGAGATCTTGGTCATATGCAGCCACTGAGCCATTACTGAGCATGGCAGCTTGTCTCCAAGAATAGCTGCCCTCAGTCCCCTAGCCCTCTCTACGGGCATGGGCCACTGTCCCCATCAACACGTGGAGGGGATGATACACTCCTTTATTTTTTTTAACTTTTTATTTTGCATCGGTGTATAGCTGATTAACAGTACTGTGATAGTTTCGGGTGGACAGCAAAGAGACTCAGCCATAGGTATACGTGTATCCATTCTCCCCTAAACTCCCCTCCCATCCAGGCTGCCACATATCATTGAGCAGAGTTCCCTGTGCTATGCAGTAAAGGTCCTTGCTGGGTATCCATTTTAAATATAGCAGAGTGTACATGTCCATCCCAAACTCCCTAATTATCGCTTTCCCCCATCCTTCCCCTCAGCAACCATAAGTTCATTCTCTAAGTCTGTGAGTTTGTTTTATAAGTAAGTTCATTTGTATCTTTTTAGATTCCACATAGGAGGGATGTCATGTGCTATTTCTCTTCCTCTGGACACACTCCTTCCTTCAAATTGGATCTGCCCTTTGACTGGCATTCTGTATGGTGTTAAATGGCACTCTGCTAGTTCTGGGTCTAGTTTAAGAGGACTGGTGATGTTCACTTATGCTTAGAATGCTTATGCAAGGGCTCAGTCAGCTGCAGTGTATGAGGTCCAACTGCACTGTGATCTCCATGTTGCAAGAGAGCCCGCGTGCCATGGAGAGGCTGCAGATGGAGAGTGGCCCCACTCATGCCCAGCTGTCTGGGTTACACCAGCCCAGGCATCAGAGGCAAGTGAAGAAGCCTTCAGATGACTCTAGCTTTAGATGCCCTGTAACTGCAATAGCGGGAGAGACCCCAAGTGAAAACCGCTCACTGACCCCAGTCAACCTCTAGTCCTGTGAGCATAAGAATGTGGGTGGAAATGTTGTGGAATCTGGAGTCGCAAAACACACCTCGGAGGACACTCGGTACAGTGGAGCACAGTTTATTTCGCCAGCGGGTCCAAGGGGAATCAGTTCCCAACAAGGCCCCTAAGGTTTCTGAGAGGCCCAGTTTTATACCGCACTCCCCCCTCCCCCCACCCTTAACCAGTGGTACGGTTACATGCTAGCAACCTCTTTGTTGTATATAATTGAGTTTTACAAGTAGGTGCTAGGAGAACCAACAATTAAGGTTGGGAGGAGGGGGGGGGACAATGATTATACATCAAGGGGGATGTCTCCATGGTTAACCTAAGGAGGGGCAGCCTGACCTCAACTACAATCTCTGTTTGTCATCTGTAGGGAGGGAAGTTTCCAGGAGACCTGGTTTTCCCTAGCAACGGTTCCTCACTCTTGGGCAGGGTTCAGGCCCAGTTTACATCCTGTCTTTAAGACGGAAGACGGACTTCAAGATGGAGTCTCTCATGCTTTCTTCACACTGGCCCCAACATAACTCAACAAAAGACACATATTAGAGAGTCCCCTGGTGATCCAGTGTTTAAGAATCCACCTTGCAATGCAGAGGAATCAGGTTCAGTCCCTGGCTGGGGAACTAATATCCCACATGTCACGGAGCAGCTAAGCCTGTGTGAGTCAACTCGAGAGTCCATCCATGTGCCACAAGGAGAATCCCATATGACACAACTAAGACCTGACAAGTCAAATAAAGAATTCAATATTTTTAAACAGGCACACACTAGAAGGATCTTAGCAACACTGTTTGCATTAGTTCCCTAGGACTGCTGTAACAAAGTTCCATGAATTACATGGTTTGAAACAAGAGAAATCTGTTTTCTCATAGTTCTAGGGGATAGAAATTCAAAATTAAGGTGTCAGCAGAGCCAAATTCATTTTAAGACCTTGGGTCGTGTGGAACCCTAGGCGGAGGTCATAGGGCAATAAATCCAGAATTAGCCAAGCTCCATGGCAACCATTGTCATGGCCCATCCTGTTCGTCATGACCCATCCGGTCCCCCTACCCAGCCAGTTCTTGTCTCCATACTAGGCAAAGTGGGCACCAGAAGACCTCCAATCAATGACTTAATCCCACCCCTCCCCGTAGGAATTTTCTTTGTCCTGAGACTATAAAAATTGGCTGCAAGCTCACGAAAGGGGTTGGCTTTCCCTGGCCTATCAGGATGGCCACCTGCTGTCTTTGCAGTGCCCCTCACCACTTCAGTCCTTTGTTCTTAATACATTCTCTCTCTTCTAAAATACTCTGTGCCTGGAAATTATTTCCCAACCTTCACTTGCCTGCCACAACAGGTAGAACCCATCCTTGCTAGCTTCTGGGGTTGATTTTTGATTTCTGGCATTCCTTGGCTTGCAGCTCCATCATCACTCCACTTGTTATGTGGTGTTTGCTCTTCCTGTCTGTGAAGCCTGGGCCAATTTTCTGACACTATGTGAGAGAGCCTTTCCTCTGTCTTCCAACAATATTCTCCTTAGCCTTTTTTGAGCCCCACTGCAGCATCCTCAAGGCCTTTTGAAGAGTGCAAGATTCCCTTCTCCAGGGGATCAGGGCCTTACACGCTTCTGCTAACATTCTCTGGTAGGATCCTCTCCCACCTTTGGTCTTGGTGCAGTCTCAAAGCCTAGGCTATGTGCTTTAGTTTTGTTATGCTATTATGTTATTAGGACAGATTCCATTTGTTTTGTTATTATGTTATTTTGTTAGGACAGATTTCACTTCCAAGTAACAAAATCTGTTACAATTAACTACTGCAATGTAATAACTGTTACTATGTAATAAACTTTCCCTCCTTTTCCTAGAAGTCAGTGGTAGAAAAGTAACTAAGAAAAAAAGCTATTTAGGAGCTGTAAACTCTGGCACTGTTGTTTGAGCCTGTGATCAAGTACTCCTGGAAGTATAAAAACCCAGAGATGTAAAATAAAAACCATTTGATTATACTCCTGGGTTCCATGGGTCAGGATTTGGAAAGGACATGTGAAGATGGCTTTTCTCTGATGTCTGCAATCTACACTGGGAAACACACAAACCACCTTCGGTAAAAACAGAAGGCTGGAACATAATCTGGGGTTAGGCTCTGGAATCCTCCAAAGGCCCATTTCCTTGCTGGACTGGTAGTCGGTGCCAGCTGCTGGCTGGGCTAGGGCTAGGGTTAGGGACTGCTGGTTACATCCCTGGGGCTGTTGGTCACATCTTATATGTAGTCTCCTCGTGTGGCGGCTTGGGCTTCCTCAGAGCATGGCAGCTGGGATTCAAGAGTAAAGCATTCCAAGAGAGAAGCACGAAGAAGCTGCATTGCTTTTGTGACCTCTCTTAGAGTCACTTTTCCTACAAGTCAGAAGTCAGCTTGGATTCAAAATGAGGAACACGGACATACCTTTAGGGGAGGGATATCAATAGGCAAATATGGTCATCGTCACTACTGAGTTAAAAAATGATACCGTAGCTGCCCACAGACTACAGGCTAAAAGTCAGACTCTGCAGAATGGTGTAAGGCTTCCATAATTTATTCCTCACATAATAGCCAGCACTTCCTCCTACTTTATGATCCCAGGAATGAGCTGTTTAGAGTTCCCAGGATTCAGTCTTTTACAGGGTTCCGTGGTTTTACATATGCTGTTCTCTCAGCTTGAAATATGCGCCTCTTCTTTCCAGGCTCTCCTTCTCTATTCTTGTGCTTTCTCAAATACTCTCATATGTTACATTTTTTATAGTCAAGTACTAAGTGCTTGGTCATTGCAGTTACTACAATGCCAATATGCTAAATATTTTACATGCATTACATTAATTATTCTTGAACAATTCCATGAATTAGGTATTGTTATTCCCATTGTCACCCTGCTTATTTAACTTATACGCAGAGTACATCATGAGAAACGCTGGGTGGGAGGAAGCACAAGATGGAATCAAGATTGCTGGGAGAAATATCAATAACCTCAGATATGCAGATGACACCACCCTTATGGCAGAAAGTGAAGAAGAACTAAAGAGCCTCTTGATGAAAGTGAAAGAGGAGAGTGAAAAAGTTGGCTTAAAGCTTAACATTCAGAAAACTAAGATCATGGCATCAGGTCTCATCACTTCATGGCAAATAGATGGGGAAACAGTGGAAACATTGGCTGACTTTATTTTTCTGGGCTCCAAAATCACTGCAGATGGTGATTGCAGTCATGAAATTAAAAGAGGCTTACTCCTTGGAAGGAAAGTTATGACCAACCTAGAGAGCATATTAAAAAGCAGAGACATTACTTTGTCAACAAAGGTCTGTCTAATCAAGGCTCTGGTTTTTCCAGTGGTCATGTATGGATGTGAGAGTTAGACTATAAAGAAAGCTGAGCACCAAAGAATTGATGCTTTTGAACTGTGGTGTTGGAGAAGACTCTTGAGAGTCCCTTGGACTTCAAGGAGTTCCAACCAGTCCATCCTAAAGGATATCAGTCCTGGGTGTTCATTGGAAGGACTGATGTTGAAGCTGAACCTCCAATACTTTGGCCACCTGATGTGAAGAGCTGAATCATTTGAAAAGACCCTGATGCTGGGAAAGATTGGAGGTGGAGAAGGGGATGACAGAGGATGAGATGGTTGGATGGCATCATCGACTCAATGGACATGGGTTTGGGTGGACTCTGGGAGTTGGTGATGGACAGGGAGGCCTGGTGTGCTACAGTTCATGGGGTCACAAAGAGTCAGACATGACTGATTGACTGAACTGAACTGATTCCCATTTTTCTGGATAAGTAAAACAAAGTTAGGAAAGATTATGTAACTTGTTCAATATTAGACATCTAGTAAGTGGCACACCTAAGAGATAGACCCAGGTTTATTTGAGTTCAAAGTCCCTCTAAATACTACTATCCTATACAGACTAAATTTATAATAATTATATCAGTGGTTATTCAGTTTTTTGGCCTCAGGGCACTTTTGTGCTCCTAAAAATAATTGAGAATACTCCAGATATTTGTTAATGTGAGTTATATTTATTAATATTTACTATACTAAAGATACACCCAAAATGTAAAGTAATATTTTTATTTAAAAATAAAATAAATCCATTGACTGTTATATAAATGACATATTTTTAGTAAATAACTGTATTTTCTGAAAACAAAAAATGGTAGAAAAGTGTTATTTTTGCATTACTGCAATTTTTTATGTCTGGCTAAAAGAAGCTGGCTCTATTCTCCTTACTGCCTCTGCATTCAATTTGATGCTGTATGTTGTACTGGCTGAAGTATATAAAGAATATTCAGCTTCCCACAGACTATAGCTGGAAAAGGAAAGGGTATTTTAATAGCCTTGTCAGGTAATTGTGTATATTCTGTGAATACACCAGAACTGGACAACTGGTGGGCATTTAAAATTCAATGGCAGTATTACATGTGAAATCCTATCTATAGACTTTTTGTACATTTTATGCTCGTAAGAGAATGAGACTAGAAAGATAAATAAGCACTTTAGTATTATTATAAAACAACAGTTTGATGCTAACGATCCCCTGACACGGTGTGTGGACCCAACACATATGTATCCACACATGTATATGCATACATAAGATCTACAGTGAACATTATTTGAGGATAGTCGGGTTCTTTTGTCTTTCTTCTCGTACACCTGGAGCTGGTACAGCTGTTTCTCAGCGTGCCCTTCAGGGCTGGGTGTGCTTAGCTCATGTTACTGACCTCTCTGGTCCTGCAATCCTCCGTTCAAGCCTTCACACCCTCAGTGCCTCTCCTGTATAATGCATAGGATCTAATTATCTGTTTAATACATGAATGCCTATGTTATACAGGATTTACCTTCTAGTTATACAGCATGGATTTTCTAAATTTTAATAACAGTTACTCCAAGAGCAAACTGGATATCTTTGGTTTATTTCATACCATGTGTCATTTATTTGAGAAAGACGTTTGAGTCTTGGCATATGTTCAGGTAACAAGCTGAATGTAATTTTTTTTCCCAAGTAACATTTATGGATTACTTACTATTACTTATTACTTTCCTAAGTACTTCATATAGCTTAATTTATTCCACAGAACAACTCTATGAGAGATTTTATTATTATCCTCATTTTACAGCTGTGGAAACTGAGTCACAGAAAGATAAATCGTTCAAGGTGACTCAGTTGGTAGGTGGTAGGGCTGAGATACCAACCCAGATTCTCTTGGTTCTAGAATCCTTGTTCTTAAGCACTGCACTACCACTGTCTATTCTGCATTAAACACTGCTTCTTTTTCTTCTTATTTAAACCATTTAATAAAGGGCCCTACATTTCCTTTTAAGTCTAAAATTCTGTTTTCATAGATAGCTTTCACAAGAGGTCTTTTTAATACCATTTCATGTTTGTTTGTAAAGAAGAATATTAGCAGAAAAATATGTTGGAGAATACAAAAGTTAATAAAATGGATTTGGAATTACTGGAAGTTGAGAAGTCTTTCCTGTACATTTAACACAGACTTTTATCTTGGAATCCCAGGGGAATCAGTTCTGCTGTCTCACTCCCATACTAGCCCCAAACTGCTTTCCCTACTTCCATTCTTGATTGCTGGCAGCACGTCTTGACGGCTCCCCTCTCCTGAGGCACACCTTCATCACCCTCCCCAATCCACCTCTGCAGTTAGGCTAAAGAGAAAGTCCTTCTGGTTCAGTGGGTCTCAAATTTTAGGTGCATCTGAATCACTTGGATGGCTTGTTAAAACAGATCTTTGGGTCCCAAACTATTGCCAAAATCTTGGCTCTCTGTGCATCAATGCCAAACAGAAATATAGAAACAGAGTCATAGAGGGGAAGGAAAGAGTGGTTTTATTACATCATCAGGCAAAGGGGAAACACGGTAGGTCTCAAGAATTGTGTCCACCTCCCTGGTGAGCAGGGAGAGATAATAAAGTCAGGGAGGAGTATGTGATAAGGATCAAGATATTAGCAGTCTTCTTTGCTTCTTCTGCAGTTTCAAAAGGGTGGGGTTGCCGACAAGATTAGGGTGTGTGAAGGGTCACAGGTGGTCCTCTCCTAATCTTGAAGACCCACTCTGGTCCCTTTAATCTTGCCTCAGGTGGTTTCCTTACTGTTTCTCCTTTGATCAGCAACTATCCTGCCTTTTGGAACTCAGAAAAGGTCGTGGAGGCCAGAGTCTGAGCTATAGAATGGGGAACAAAAAGACCTCCATGCCCAGGAGCCCCACAGGGCCCTATTAGGCCTGTAGAAAACCCAAAGTTTCTGACTGAGGAAGTCTGAGGTGCGGCCCAAGAATTCATATTTCTGGTAAGATTCCAGATGATGCTGAAGCTGCTCATGTGAGCACTTCGAAAACTATTAAGTACAGAATAGGTTTAATGGTGGTTACATGGTAGACGATTCATGTTAATAGCTACAAGGAAACATGAAAGAGATTACGTGTTACTATCAATTGGTCTTGGTCTTAGACGCTAGATGGTAAAAGAAAGGCCACTCCCACTTTAATCCTCCCCAGAGCAAGGCTAGCCCCAGTCACCCACGTGTAATTCAGGCAGAACTCTAGTTATCCCTACGGTGTAGTGGGGAGGGGAGGGCTGCAAGGATTGGATGAAATTAGGCTTGTCAGTGACACCTCAGTAAGTGGTGACTAGCTTAATTTCACATCACGTTGCTAGGATACCGACCACTCAGATCACAAGATCACAGCCTTTCGGGTCATTAAGGGGCTGGAGGAAAGAGGCGAGGGCGCTTGCGCAACTCAAAAGGCGGCTTCAGGTGGGGCCTTCCCGGCACCTCTGCGCCCAGGTGAGGGGCGCCAGAGTAGGGGGCGGGGATAGAGCCGCCTGTGGGCGGCTGCTTCCGGACACGTGGCTGCGCTCGAGCCCAATGGGGGAGCTTGACGTCACCCCCGCTTCCTCACCCTGGCAACGGGCGGGCGGCTACTTCCGGTGCTCTGAGGGCTCTGGGCTGATGCGGGTGAGTGTCCCTCCTTCTCACGCTGTCCGCGCGGCTGCGGCCGCCGCGCGCTCGCTCTGCCCCGGCGCCGCGCGCTCTCCAGGACGTGCTCTCTGGGCCGGGGAAGGGCGGCGCGCAGGATGCTCCTCGCCGAGGGCGGTGCCGGAGGACGGGACCCGAGGCGTCCCTCGTCCCCGAGCCCTGGTCGCGCGTGGGGCCCGTCCCGGCGCCCGCTCCCGGCTGCTGCGGCCCGGCGGTCTCCTCCCCTCTGCAGGGAAGGGGCCGTTTGTGTCTGGGGAGGGGGTTCTGGCAGTCCCTCACGCTCGATGCGGTCTCGGGCTGCGGTTTCTCCGAGTTCCAGGTTCCCGGAGAGCCGGGAGTGTGCGCCCGGTCCTGCGTGGCCGGTCGGGGCAGAGCAGCCTCGTAGTGTGTTAGAGCCCCGCGGGAAGTTGGCGTTTACTGCTCAGCTGGAGAAGGGAGAGGAAAGGACCGAGAGGATGGAGCAGGAGTAACCTGAGAGGAGGGTGGGGAACAGGAATTCGAGGTGCCTTGGAAATAGAGGGCATCGTGTTTCCGGGAGGAGGGAGTTCAGCCTCATTCGCCTCTGGAGGGGAGGGGAGGGGAATGCAAAGTATTTTGGGGGACCTTGGGACTGGGATCACTGTACACGAAACGAAGGAATTTTTATACACTTGGGAGTTTAATAATTTGCTTTTGTGTTTGAATAAAGCTTTCCCCCCGCACTTATAAAAAAAGCAATGCATGCTTATTAACGAATATTTGGAAAATGCAGAAATGTTTAAGAAGAGATCATCAGTGATTCCACCAGCCCAGCATTTTGATCTTTCTACGTTTCAAAAAATTGCAGATTCTTAACCTACATAGGATTATGAAAGTGAAAGTCGCTCGGTCCTGTTCGACTCTTTGCAACCCCACGGACTCTACAGTCCATGAAATTCTCTAGGCCAGAATACTGGAGCGGGTAGCCTTTCCCTTCTCCAGGGGATCTTCCCAACCCAGAGATCGAACCCAGGTCTCCCACATTGCAGGTGGATTCTTTACCAACTGAGCCACAAGGGAAGCTCACTAAGGAGTATAGTGTGTATAAAATATGATTTTAACTAAGAAGCATGTTTTGTACATTGCATCTA
Organism: Cervus elaphus; assembly: GCF_910594005.1. Taxonomy (NCBI): domain Eukaryota; kingdom Metazoa; phylum Chordata; class Mammalia; order Artiodactyla; family Cervidae; genus Cervus; species Cervus elaphus. The sequence continues at coordinate 7,132,699 of NC_057837.1, read as the reverse complement.
TTGCATGAATTTTTTGAGATATTCATAAAATTCCACCCTTTTAAATTTCAGTGGCTTTTAGTATATTCACAAAGTTCTGCACCTGTCATCAGTATCTAATTCCTTGACGTTTTCATCACCTCCAAAAAATCTCTGTACCCATCACAGTCGCTCCTCATTAGATCTCCTTTCCGCTTGTTCCTCCAGCTTTTGGCAGCCACTAGTCTACTTCGTGTCTATGGATTTTCCTTTTCTGGACATTTCATGTAAATGGAATCATACAGCATGGGGCTTTCTGTTGTTTTGCCTTCTTTCACTCAGCATAGTGTTTTCAAGGTACACCCTTAATCTCTTTATGGCCGAATAACATTCCATTATATAAATATGCCGCATTTTGTTTATCCATCGTCAGCTGATGAACATGTGGATTGTTTCCAGTTCCTGACTGTTACGAATAATTCTGCTATAAACATCCGTGTACAAGTTTTTGTGTGAACGTGTGTCTTCAGTTCTCTTAGATAAATCCCTAGGGGTGAAATTGCTGGGTCACGTGGGAACTGTTTACCTTTTTGAGAACTGACAGGTATCTTCCAGAGTGGCCTGCACAAGCGGGATATAAGGGTTCTGATTTCTGTTTATCCTTGCTGGCATTTATTCTTTTTGATTATAGCCTTCCGTTGCTTGTGAAATGGCATCTTGTAGTTTTGATTTGCATTTCCTTGATGTCTCATAATGACGAGGATCTTTTCTTTGTGCTTATTGGCCCTTTGTATGTCTTTGGAGAAATGTCCATTCAATTCCTTCACCCATTTTTAAATTGAATTAAATTTTTTTTTTAAAGAAAATTTTAAGTTGTATGAGTTCTTTATATAGTCTGGACACAAGTCCCCTTTCAGGTTTGCAATATTTCTTCCATTCCCCACCCCTCACCGCACCCGCCCCCCCCCCCCCCCCCCAACCCCTGCCATTTTGTGGAGTATCTTTTCACTTTCTTGAATGGTGTTCCTTGAAGTGCAAAAGTTAAAAATTTTGGTGAAGTCCCATTTATCTGTGGGTTTTGCTGTTGTTTGTGCTTTTGGTGTTATGTGTAAAATCATTGCCAAGTCCAAGTTCGTGAAGGTTTACTCTTATTTTTTTTTTTTCCCATAAGAGTTTTATGTAGTTTTAACTCTTACATTTAGGCCTTGATCTATGTAGAGTTAATTTTTGTATATGGTGTGAGGTAGGAGTCCAGCTTTCTTCTTGTGCATGTGGCTCTCCAGTTTTCCCAGCACCATTTGTTGAAAAGACTGTCTTTTCCCCATTGAATGACCTTTGGCACCTTTTTAAAATAAAAAACAGGTGACCATAAATACATAGATTCTCTATGTTAGGTATTTAAGACACTCAGATTTTTGTTTTTCTAAATTATCCTATGTTAAACACAGCCTAAAAGGCATAAAACTTTCTATATTTAAAATTATTTTGGTAGAAAGTGTTTTCAGAAGTGGAATTCCTGGGTCAAAGATGAAATAAGTATGTTTTGGAGTTTATTTAATGAGACATTAAAACTTCAGTCTCATGATAAGAGCAACAAAACGCTTCATCAGCTGCTGTAGCTTAAGGGCTGGATTTCTCTAAAAGCCTTTGCTGTAAGATGAATGGATTCCATGACTTCCTTCCTCCTTCAACTGCTTCTAAAAGGCTAAGTAAACCTAGAGTGAAAAACTTCAACACCAGAGGCAAACAGGACATATGGCAGTCTTCTAAATAGCTTAAAGAAAAAAGAAATAGTGTCATTACATGCTGTAGGAATATGAAACAATATTTGAGAGAAATGGAGTCAAGATTTGGACCTTTAGGCACTGATTTGTGCCATGAAAGTCCCTGAAGCAAAAGCAGTGTTTTATTCTGAGTTTCTTTTCTGGCCTTGATAATCAAGTTAATTTGTATTCATCATGGTCACAGAGACAGCGAACTTAAATCTTCTCTTTTTAGTAAATAGTACCCAGTTTTTTTAAAAAAAATAGAATACGAAAGGTTATTAGATAGAGAAAAATCAAGTTTCCCTTTCATCCTTGCCCCTCCCTCTTCTCTAGTCTCCCAGTACTCTTAAGAGGAATTTGTGGGACTATTATTTGTGTCTGTGTAGGCTGGTTCATATGTGAAGTATCTCTGGAGAGGGTATATACAACATTATACATTTTAAGGCTCATGATACTTTCTGACACATTCCTTTTCAAAACGGTTACATCAGTTTATGATGGCAGTACAGTGCTAGTTAGTTTTTTTTTTTTTTTTTTTTAATTTCTTTGGGTATTCTTTCTTTAATATTGGCTATCCAGTTTATATTTCCTCTTTTATGTATTGCCTGCTCATGTCTTTTGGCATGCTATTTGTCCTGATTGGCATTGTCCTTTATGAGATTTACTTTGGCAGCCTTTTGTAGATGATTGTTTTATGACAGCATGGGTTTGGGGAGAAAAGTTAATATGCTTTCTGTAACACTTAAGCTAAGAGGTATGTGAGCTGAGCAAAGGTCAAGGCAGTAGGAAAAAGGAAGTTAAATGCTTTAGAAGAAATCTATAGGATTTGGAAACTAGGCACAGTCCAAGATGACTATAAGGTGAGTTAGAAAGGATTGGGCTATTAAAAGTAAGGAGTAATGTAGAAAGAATTAGATTTCTGGGGAAAGGTGAATTTGTTTTGGGTAGGCTAAGAGTTTGGAGGATCCAGGTTGAGCTCTCCAGGAGACTTATGGCTACAGCTTAAGAGGCAGAGTTAGGAATCATCTGGTTTACTGAGGGGATCATTTTGAAAACTCCATACTCAGTGAAGTTGCTGAAGGAGGCATATGAGACTTAAGCCTTTGGACATTCTGTTTGAAAGTCAGGCAAGAGAACAAAGCTGGGAGGGGTCAGAGGGGCCTCAAAGAGCTAGGATAGTAGATTGGCATGCTTGCCAAGGAGAACAGGATATCTAGAGAATCAAAGGTTGCAAGCTAAAGACTGTTCAAAGATGCCATTAAGTTTGGTAACTTGGAGAAGATACATCTTACAGGTAAAGATACAATTTATTGGGAGGAAAAAATACACCCTCCCCACACAACAGTTTTATTAAGATAAAATTCATTTATCATATTATTACTCATGTAAAGTGTACAATTCATTGGTAGTTATTCAGACTAAATACCATGCAGCTGTGACCACAACCAATTTTAGAACATTTTTATTGCCTCTCCCCCAAAGAAATCCTGCCCCCATTAGCAGTCACTCCTCAATTCCCCTCTGTCCTTCTAGCCCAAGGCAACCACTAATCTACTTCTATCCTTTTAGATATGCCTACTCTGGACATTTGATATAAATTGAAACATATGTGGCCTTTTGTGTCTTACTTCTTTCATTGTGAAACATATGTGACCAATTGTGTCTGACTTCTTTCATTGTTTTCATGGTTCATTCATGCCATAGTGTGTATCAACCCTTCATTCCTTTTTATGGCTCTATAATGTTCCATTGTCTAAATATACTACAGTTTGGTTTTTTTTTTTTTGGGGGGGGGGGCTTTAACAATACAAATCTTAGGGTTCTGGATATCAGGAGTAAGAGATGGGTTTCACTGGGCTAAAACTAAGGTGTTTGTAGGATCTTGTTTCTTCTAGCAGCTCTGGGGTAGAATCTGTTCCCTTGCCTTTTCCAGCTTCTGAAGACTGCTCACATTCCTTACCTTCTGGCTCTTTCCTCTATCTTTTCAAAGTCAGCAACACTAGGCTCAGTCCTTCTCACATGGACAACTCTCTGCTTATCCCTTTCAGGCCTCCCTCTTCCACTTTTATTTTATTTTATTTTTAAATTTAAATTATTTATTTATTTTACTTTACAACATTGTATTGGTTTTGCCATACATTGACTTGAATCTGCCATGGGTGTACATGTGCTCCCATCCTGAGCCCCCGCTCCCAACTCCCTCCCCATCCCATCCCTCTGGGTCATTCCAGTGCACCAGCCCCGAGCATCCTGTATCATGCATCGAACCTGGACTGGTGATTCATTTCACATATGATAATTTACATGTTTCAATGCCATTCTCCCATATCATCCCGACCTCACCCTCTCCCACAGAGTCCAAAAGACTGTTCAATACATCTGTGTCTCTCTTGCTGTCTGGCATACAGGGTTATCATTACTGTCTTTCTAAATTCCATATATATGCATTAGTATACTGTATTGGTGTTTTTCTTTCTGGCTTACTTCACTCTGTATAATGGGCTCCAGTTTCATCCACCTCATTAGAACTGATTCAAATGTATTCTTTTTAATGGCTGAATAATATTCCATTGTGTATATGTACCACAGCTTTCTTATCCATTTGTCTGCTGATGGACATCTAGGTTGCTTCCATGTCCTGGCTATTATAAACAGTGCTGTGATGAACATTGGGGTACACGTGTCTCTTTCAGTTCTGGTTTCCTCAGTGTGTATGCCCAGAAGTGGGATTGCTGAGTCGTATGGCAGTTCTATTTCCAGTTTTTTAAGGAATCTCCACACTCTTCTCCATAGTGGCTGTACTAGTTTGCATTCCCACCAACAGTGTAAGAGGGTTCCCTTTTCTCCACACCCTCTCCAGCATTTATTGCTTGTAGACTTTTGGATAGCAGACATTCTGATTGGCATGTTAGGGTACCTCATTGTGGTTTTGATTTGCATTTCTCTGATAATGAGTAATGTTGAGCATCTTTTCATGTGTTTGTTAGCCATCTGTATGTCTTCTTTGGAGAAATGTCTGTTTAGTTCTTTGGCCCACTTTTTGACTGGGTCTTTTATTTTTCTGGAATTGAGCTGTAGGAGTTGCTTGTATATTTCTGAGATTAATCCTTTGTCTGTTGCTTCATTTGCTGTTATTTTCACCCATTCTGAAGGCTGTCTTTTCACTTTGCTTATAGTTTCCTTTGTTGTGCAAAAGCTTTTAATTTTAATTAGGTCCCATTTGTTTATTTTTGCTTTTATTTCCAATATTCTTGGAGGTGGGTCATAGAGGATCCTGCTGTGATTTATGTCGGAGAGTGTTTTGCCTATGTTTTCCTCTAGGAGTTTTATGTTTTCTGGTCTTACATTTAGATCTTTAATCCATTTTGAGTTTATTTTTGTGTATGGTGTTAGAGAGTGTTCATTCACTCTTTTACAAGTGGTTGACCAGTTCTCCCAGCACCACTTGTTAAAGAGATTGTCTTTTCTCCATTGTATATTCTTGCCTCCTTTGTCAAAGATAAGGTGTCCATAAGTGCGTGGATTTATCTCTGGGCTTTCTATTTTGTTCCATTGATCTATATTTCTGTCTTTGTGCCGGTACCACACTGTCTTGATGACTGTGGCTTTGTAGTAGAGCCTGAAGTTGGGCAGGTTGATTCCTCCAGTTCTTCTTTCTCAAGATGGCTTTGGCTATTTGAGGTTTTTTGTATTTCCATGCAAATTGTGAAATTATTTGTTCTAGTTCTCTGAAAAATACCATTGGTAGCTTGATAGAGATTGCATTGAATCTGTAGATTGCTTTGGGTAGTATACTCATTTTCACTATATTGATTCTCCCAAACCATGAGCACGATATTAAATATACCACACTTTGTTTAACCAAGGTCTGCTCATGGATATTTGAGTTGTTCCCACTTTTTGACTGTTATGAATAGTTCTGCTATAAACATCCATGTGCAAGTTTTTATATGGATGTATTTTCAGTTCTAATAAATATACATTATTAGGAGTGGGATTGCTGGGTCATATGGTAACTTTGGGCTTCCCAGGTGGTGCTAGTGGTAAAGAACTTGCCTGCCAATGCAGAAGACATAAGAGATAGAGGTTCAATCCCTGGGTTGGGAAGATTCCCTGGAGGAGGTCATGGCAACCCACTCCAGTATTCTTGCCTGGAGAATCCCCTGGACAGAGTATCCTGGTGGGCTACAGTCCATAGGGTAAGGAGTCAGACACCACTGAAGTGACTTCACACACACACACACACACACACACACACACACACACACACACACACTCACACACAGAGTAACTTTATGTTTACCTTTTCAATCTTGGACTTCCCTGTGGCTCAGATGGTAAAGCGTCTGCCTATAATGTGGGAAACCCAGGTTCGATCCCTGGGTAGGGAAGATCCCCTGGAGAAGGAAATGGCAACCCACTCCTGTATGCTTGCCTGGAAAATCCCATGGATGGAGGAGCCTGGTGGGATATAGTCCACAGGGTTGCAAAGAGTTAGACATAACTGAGCGACTTCACTTTCACTTTCAGTTTCACTTTTCAAGCTACTGTTGCAGAGGATGGAAAAATTGCCAGTGTTTTTTAGATATAATAAAGTGAATTTTAGTACCATCACCAATAGAAAGTTGCAAAATGTCCATATTCAAACTTATCATTCAGGAACACAGGCATTATAAAAATGATGTATAAAGTTGTTTTCTGTTGTGTAAAGCTATAACATGCATATGCATCTTTGATTGGAAAACTTTTGTGATGACTGTTATCTCAAAGACTTAGCTGAAGTGTTAAACATTTTCCATATGGATCTATGTATTGATGTGAATGTGATTCATCCATTTCAAATAATTATTTGTAATAATGACTACAAATGTGATAAAAATATCACAGGGATATCTGATGTCAATCTACATGATTTACTTTTTACTCCTTAGTTTCAATTGTAGAGATCAAATAATGATTTTATTTTTTTTTAATTTAGGATTATCTGTGGTTTGTGTGGCCCTAGAAATTCAAGATCCAGAAAAACAAAACCAAAACAGACCTCTCAGCCAGTATTGTTGACTGGCCGTGTTTTTTTGTCTGTTCCTTCTCTAGGTGGGTTGAGTGTTGAGAACCTTCAGAATATGGCATTTCTCCTCTTATTGAAGTGGGATCTCACCAGCTTGCCCTATTTTGAGACCTGGACTTGGCTAGTTATCTTGTGTTCTCATAAAGAAATAAATGAATAAAAAAGTTTTTTTTGTTTTTAAGTAATACATTCAGATTGTCCAAAATCAAAAGGTGCACAATGGTGAATAGTGGGATTTCCATTTCACCTTTGTCCACCAGTCACCCAAATCTTTTGGTAACTACTATTGTGCTATTTTTTGATATATTCTTCCAGATTTCACTTTGCATATATATTTGGTTGTATTATTTTTTCTTGTCTCCCTCAAAATATGGTACTGCATATGTTTCTGTACCATGCCTTTTTTTACTTAACCAAAATATCTTCAACATTGGTTGTTTCATATTTGTGTATCAATAAAGTTCTCATTTTTTCCAAAAGCTGCTTTAATTTTCAACTACTTTTTTTTTATCAAGACATACTATTGGTCTATATCTTTACCATTACAGACTACCCTTCAGTGTATGTTTGTAATTTTGGTTGATTTTACCAAATTGACCTTGTTGCCTTGTATTCATCTGTGCTGCTCCTTGCAACATGTGAGAATGACTCTTTAACTTGGCCAGTCCAGCTGATATGTGAGTGTGGTTTTATTTTGCCTTTTTCTTTTGAGTGAGGTTTAGCATCTTTTGATCTGTTTAAGTTGTTATGTAGTTCTTCTACAAACTGGGATTTGCTCACTTGCCCCCTTCCGCCTTTTGTGTCTTTTTTGGGACATTTGTTGGAGTTCTGTTACAAATGTAAGACTTTTAATGGGTTCTGAGTTAAACAAAAACTGATGTTGGAGTAGACATTGCTTCATTTCTAATTGAATTAAAAATATTCCAGTAACCATTGGAAGTTGGAGGCCAGAGTTGTACATTGGCTAGCCTGTCTACTTGAGTTCCTTTCCCAGTGCTGCAGAACTTTGGGGCCAGCATTTTTGGAGGAGTTTAGTGAGATGACATGGTTTGCTACATAAATAAATTTCTATCATCTCTGAGAGATGATAGATTGCTCAAGAAACAGCATATTTATTCATCTTCCACACTTAATTTTTTCAGACAAGCTTGAGAAGCAAGCAAATCTCTCATATACATTAAAAATGCCTATTACATCAAAACTTATTCATTATAATTTGTAGATGTTCTAATTTGTTATTCATGAAAAAATTGCATCTGATGACAGTGAGTCAGAGAAAGTTTTATAACTCATACTGCTTGGATGTGTTTTCATTTGAACTGAAGCTTTGAATTTTCTGAAGCCTGAGTTTTCACACAGCTGTTTGTGGGTCTAGTGGGCCCAAGCTCATTTCATGACTTGGTCAGACATCAGGCCTATATAGACTGGGAGATAAACTGCTAATCATTTAAACTGACTTTGTCAACTGACACAGAAATAAATAGTAACCTATCTCAGAGAAATAACCAAAGTCAAATAAAGGTAATTGAGGCAGACCCTTGTGAAGCAGTTGGAAGAAAATCCATCCTCAGAGAGATACTTATCACTACAAAACAAACGCAGGCATTTTAACTTACTGTTATTTAATAAACCTCAGCGCTCTTTTATAGTCAAAATTTATGATTATATGTAAACATTTTAATACAACAGCAAATGTGTATATGTATATGATTTTAAATTATTTGTCCTTTAAATTAGGTGATACATAATAATAATTAAATGGATTCTTTTAAACCAGGAATTAAAGGAAGTTAAAATACAATATTGGGCTTCTCAGGTGGCGTTAGTGGTATGGAACCTGCCTGCAAATACAGGAGACATAAGAGACGTGGGTTCAGTCCCTGGGTTGGGAAGATCCCCTGGAGGAGGGCATGGCAACCCATTCCAGTATGCTTGCCTGGAGAATCCCATGGACAGAGGAGCCTGGCGGGCTCCAGTCCATGGAGTTGCAAAGAGTCACACATGACTGAAACGACTTATCATGCATGCATGCACACACAGAGTACCATATTGCACTGCTTCCACGCCATTTCTTGTGTGAAGAATCAAGTTAAAATTTTTTCAATCCATTGTTGACCATTTCTTTTATAAAATGCAAAAATAAAACAGAATACCACAAAAACCTTAAAACAGAACTGTGAAAGAAAGATAAAAGCTCATATTTTTATCTGATGTAGCAGATAAAATTATTTCAAAAATATAATTATACTCTGGAAGATGTAAGTTTTAGAGTGAATTAATGTGCCTTTTGTACTTTGAGTCTTTTCCTTGTGAATCTCCAGTTTTTATAGATGGTTTTAATTCTGTTCTATTAAATAGATTGTAAAAAGATATTATAAACAAAACTTAAGGAAATAGAAAAGAATTAGAAAAACTGTCATTGTTTATTGAAAACATGGATGTAAGACAGTTCGTATATGAATAAAAAATAATCTCTTGCAGACTGATAACCAGCACTAGTCTGTAGACCACACTTTGCGTGACACTGTTCTTTTGAACTAGTTGGCTGTCACTCTTTAAAGCCCTGTGTCCCTCCCCATTTCTCAATTTAGGATAAGGTACAGATTTTTACCTTATAGTGTGACTCTAGGTGTTTGAGTAGTTTCAATCACGTGACTTTGGGATATTTTTTTTTCCCCTCAAATCTCTGTTGATTTTTTAAATGATCCATTTTTCCCCAGTCTGAAGTGTGTTTTACCATCATTATTAAGTCAAGATTGCCAGTAGCTTGTGAGCTTGTGAGAAAAATTAGAAGCTTTGTGGTATATGTTGCTTGTAATTCATTTTATTATCTTTTGAGAACCTCAGAAATAATGCTTTTGTGAAAATGAACAAATATTTGCACAAGTATTATTTTAATTTCATGCTTTAGTCTTATAAATTTGTTAGCATTTGTTTTACATTGAGCTCTGAAGCATTAAACTGTTTTTCATAAAAAGTTCTCCATAGGCAGAGTAAATCTGTGTGTTGGTTCATTTTTTTTTTTTTTTTCAGTTGGATGCATGAGAGAGACAAGTGCTCAGGGCTGGTGCACTGGGAAGACCCAGAGGGATGGGATGGGGAGGGAGGTGGGAGGTTGGTTCATTTTTTTAAGCAAACAGCACTCTTGAGCTCTTATATGTTTTCACCACACACAAAAGATTGTACTTATGTGAGGTGATGGATGTGTTAACTAACCTTGTGGCAATCATTTTGCAGTATATATGTGTGTCACATCCTCAGGTTGTACTGCTTGAACTTATCCACTGGTGTATGTCAGTTATATCTCAATAAAGCTGGAGGAAAAAATAAGCAGCAATCTAGGCTTTAAATCAAGGCTCAGTGATGTTGCCAGTGCTGCCTGTGGTTCTCGAATGTCCCAGAGGTTATTAGCGTTTGGTTTGGAGGGAGTAGAAAGTGATATTTAAGATGAGGTTTTCTTCAATGTAGATAAAATGAGAGATAAAATATCTTTTGGACTCAACATGAAGTTTTTTTATAACAGTTCTTTGTTTATACGACTTCAAGACCTGTCAGTGTATAAAGGGATTTAAATTCTAACCTTTTAATATTCTTTGTGTTACCCAGTTAAATAACTTTAAAATTAGGGGTTTTTCTTGAAAGTTACCTGAGCACAAATTTGTATACATGTGTGTTAGTGGAAAGAAATGCACACTATCTTTGCCTGTTTTCCTTTAGGGTAATTCCTCTTCTGCAGTTACTTTTGGATGGAAGTATGCACTTTTCCCAATAGAAGATGGTAATCTTGGAGAATGACCATGGAGAAGGGGATGAGTTCTGGAGAAGGGCTGCCTTCCAGATCATCTCAAGTTTCGGCTGTTAAAACAACAGCGAAAGAGTTGGAAACGAAGCAGTCCCATAAAGAGAAACGAGGGGGCTTTGTGTTGGTACATGCAGGTAAGCTCTGAGTAGCTGAGCTGGAAGATGAAAGTAATGGGCTTCCTTTCCTTTGCCTTGGAGTATACCAGAAGCTGTTTCCTGTCTGGGGGAGGGACACTGCAGGAAGAGTTGGAACCACAGGTTGACTTGCATAGTGTGAAGGCCTCCCCCGAGCTCCCCACGTGGAGGGTCTTGCAGTGATGGCACTTCTTTTGGCTCCTTCACTCACCTCCTCTAGTACTTTTACTCCATCTGCGTGTGCCTGTTAAAAAATCATGTCTGACTCTTCGCGATTCTATGGACTTGTAGCCCGCCAGGCTCCTCTGTCCTTGGGGATTCTCCAGCCAAGCATAACTGGAGTGGGTTGCCGTGACATCAGCCAGGGGATCTTCATGACCCACAGACTGAACCTGCATCTTTTTGTTTACCTGCATTGGTGAATAGATTCTTTTACCACTAGTGCCACCTGGGAAGCCCTTTACTCCATATAGTAGATATATTTAGGTATTGTTAAAACCAGACAAAGTAATTGTTTAAACTCTCGTTTGTGTTTTTAAAAATAAAGTTGTTGAAAAAAACTTTACTCACCCCGTATTTGACTATGTCCATCTTAGAGTGTAATTTATACAATCTTAAAGGTAGTTTTTGCCTTCTTAATATTATAAATGAGGAACCTTAAAACCAGAGCGATTAAGTGGTTCAGGCACACAGCTAATCAGTAGCTCCAGGCCGAGAAACCATTAAGTGGGCCCACAAGTCCCATTCTAGTGATTTTGGCACTCCGTCAGCCTCTGATTTCTGCTTCAGAGGACCTGGAAGACGGACACAGTGAAGTTCAACCCCCGAGTCCCCATCATTGATACATCTACGGTTTCCAAGCAGTGCAGCTCTGCCCCTGTCTTTTCTTTTTTTTTTTTTTTTCTCTCCCTTTTTCTTTGATGTGGGTTGAGTGGCATTGTTTCTTTTTGTCAGACTGGCATTCTGCCTGATCATTAACCTTTGGCTATAGCTAAACTGAACAGACATGTTGGGAAGTCTTACAGAATCAAATCCAGAAAAGTCAAACAGTGAACAAACAAAAGGTTCAATTTTCTTTTCTTTCAAATGACTTTTCAAAGAAATGAGGTAAATTTATATAAACAACTGAAATTCCCAAGCCAGTGTTCCCTTCTACTATACCATGCTGGTGGTGCATCGTTTATAGGACCCAGTGAGTTACTTTATTCATAATGAGTGTTTGAAAAATGTGCAAGGAAGCCCTGAGATATGTAAGCAATAATGCCGTGGAGCATTTGATGAGTTGGGAAGGGTTGCCTCTGTGATGGTCACTGCAGACTCCCTCCTGTCTCAGACACACACCTCGTGGCAGTGAGTCTTATAGCTGGTGCTGGTACCGGCTGTAATAGGAGGAAGTTTGCGTAATGGCAGGAAATTGTGTGGACTAAGGATGACTTTCCCCTTCTAAATTCTTAGAAGGTCAGATAGAATGATTGATTATGCAGCATTACATACCTTGTACATTTAGGGGACAAAATTTCAATTCCAGTGTAGAGATTTTAAAACTTTTGCTTTTTTTTTTTTGGTATTAAAGGAGACTTGCCCAAATTTTAGTCACTTGAATAGTAGATTTTTGCTTTTTCCCTAGATCTGTATATTACCTATACTTTTCATGCTTCTGCTCATCACTCAGTCTTGTCTCTTTGCGACCCTATGGACTGTAGCCCACCAGGCTCCTCTGTCCATGGAATTTTCCAGGCAAGAATACTGGAGTGGGTTGCCATTTCCTCCTCCAGTGGATCTTCCCAACCCAGGGATTGAACCCATGTCTCTTGTGTCTCCTGCATTGGCAGGCAGATTCTTTACCACTGAACCGTCAGGGAAGTTTATTAGTTCAGTTATCCACACAGTAAAGTTAGTCTATTTGGCTGCAGTATCCCATGTGGGAAATACTGCTGCAAGGTTGGGGTCTGAGATCTAAGATGGCATTTATTAGAGAACGTTGAAGAGAGTCCTCGTAAACATTGGCACAGGTTCTGTGAAGTTTGAGTGCTTTTGAGAAATGGGACTAGAATTTGCCTGTATTATGGATTCCTGTTCTTCGGACTTCTTTTCTGCTCCCTCGAGTCCATTAACCATAGCTTCTTGGGCCCATTCTTTGTCTGCGTTGAGGAAAGATGGGTTAAGTTTGTGTTGTAGTCTGCAGCCTCACAGAAGGAGGATTAGAGATGTAGTTCTTTAACCTTTCCTGTGTTGGACCCCTCTGGGGTCCAGCAGAGGACGGGGAGTGGGCTCTGAGGGGGAGGTTCAGAGCAAGTTAAGGAACTTTGATGAAAGGCCTTTTCTTGGTTTCTTTCTAGTTTATTCTGAGATCCCTAACTAAGCAACGATTAATCCTTTTAGGGAAATAAATTTCAGAGCCTTTCTCTTGAAGTTGCTGAGTGTTTGATTAGGATAGGCAGTGGTGGATATACCATCCCTGATGTTTCAGACACCCTGAGCTACATTCCAGGGGTGAAAGAATGGAGAAGTTAGGGTAGGAGAGGTGATATTGGTGTGGTTGTGGATAGGATGGAACACCTGTCTGTTTCAAGTTTGAAATAAAGCTACCTAGTTTTCTGAAGTTACTCTTAAGAATTCTGACAAAGACTTTCCAAAGTTCAACAGGGAGGAAATTAAAGGCACTCTGCCCTTGACACTGCCTAGGTTATCAGCTCCCTCTAAAAAACACTCCTGACTTTGGGGAAGATTTCAAAATGAGGAGAGGTCAGCTTGGCGAAGCCTCTTTGGGAACGTAAGCTATTTCTGGTGCCTCTGGTAGGAAAATAGCTTTTGACAAAGGAGATAAGGCATGGTATTGAAAATGCTTATAGTGCAGAAAGATTTTTAAGATTAGATTTTTAAGAGTCCATACACTTAGGACAGTAGTTTTTTTGTCACTCAGAAAGCATCAGTTTGCATGAACTACTTATATAATGTTAACAAGGTCTCTGATATCTTAATGATAGTTAACCATTGATTTTTTTTTTTCCCATTACAGGTGCAGGTTATCATTCTGAATCCAAAGCCAAGGAATATAAGCATGTATGCAAAAGAGCTTGTCAAAAGGTATGGAGAGAATATATTCTGTCTGAAACATTTTAGTTTTGACCATAAAGCAGCTTTACCTTGAAATTCAAAATTTTAAGGTTTGATTTATAAGACAGACTTTGGCTTGGACCACAAAATAATTTTGTTCATATTTGTGGAGTCTTTTGTTTTGTTTTGTATTTTTTATTCTCCAAATCATGTTTAGATCTTTTCTTTCCTTTCCCAGATCAAAGTCCGTATTTTTGGAATTGTGGGCACATAATCATATACCTTTTAATCTTTGCAGCAATGTTGAGCTCTATAGGAGGAGTTGGGAAAACAGCTCAAAGGCAGCCAATGTGGCTTTCTGTGAAGGGAAGGAAAAAATAATAAAAAAATTAAAAGGAGTGTTTTTCTTGGGGAGATTATCCTGTGCTTTTTCTTCTGCTTCTCATCACGTAGTTTGTATCATAGCAAATTCGTTGTCGTTCTGAAGTTTAGCTTTGCCTTTGTACTCAGTCGTGCTTATTTTTCATCTTTGGTTTTTGAGGTTTTGCTAAATTGTTGAATGCTTAATGTGGAGGCAGGAGTGGACTCGGAAGAAATATTGTTCATTTTTATTTTGATCCTGACTATATACTCTTGTAGGCAAACCTTCCGTTACCTTTTATGCAAATAGAATGTTAATTGGACACTACGTATCAAGTAAATAGGGGTCTTTCTCACTCTTTTCATTTATATTTATTACCGTTTAAAGAAGACTATACTTAATTAGAGATCCAAGATTTTTCTTATGAATGAAATCTCATGAATGAGAATATTTTGTTACAGTGATTGCATTGTCTTTAAAAAAAACTATAATAAAGGTAAATATTGTTTAAGCTATTTTACATTTTTTTTTATGTTAAACTTGATAATTTTTTTATTTTGAAAACTTTAGACATATATAAAAATAGACAACATTTTAAGGAACTCCACGTACCTATTACATAGCATTAGCAATTATTAACTCATTGCCAATCTTTTTCATCAGTATTCCTTAATTATTTTCCTATTTATTTATTTTTTTTTAATTTTTTTATTAGTTGGAGGCTAATTACTTCATTTTTAATCTTATTTTTCAAAGTGTGAAATCTTTTTGTTATCTGAAAAGAAATGGCTTACCTTTATAGGAATATAGTTCTGTATGTAATACATTTAGACTGTGTAACCAGACTCCTCAATGTATAGAATAAATGAACTTCTCAAAAGTTTCCTGAGGAATACAGTTCTTAGTTTTTGATCTTTGTTGACTAAGGTGGAGCTTCAATAATTCATTTAAAAATCAGTCTTCCTTCTCTTTCTTTCCTGTCTTATTTATACCTAAGAAGCAAGGTGATTTTGTGGCCTTTACTTTCTATAGATTATATTATGAAATAATATTATATGTTTAATTTCAATGTAAAATACCTTATAGAATCACAAATGCTGTTGTCAAAAGTATGCTTTCATCTAAGAATTCTGAAATGCCTCTGTGACTGAGTCACTATTTTTTATAGTTGGAGTAGAGAGAGTAGCAGGGACTTCCCTCGTGGCTCAGACAGTGAAGAATCTGTCTGCAGTGTGGAGGTCCTGGTTTGATCCCTGGGTCAGGATGTTCCCCTGGAGAAGGGAATGACTACCCACTCCAGTATTCTTGCCTGGATAATTCCATGGATAGAGGAGCCTGGGGGGCTATAGTTGATGGGGTTGCAAATGGTTGGCCACAACTGAGCACCTAACACACACAGGGAGAGTAGTAATGGTGGAATAAGAAATTATTAGCTTAGTCTATATAAAATATGAATTCAAATTTCAAAATGGAATTCATAGAATTTCTCAGGCTACGTGAATTGCCCTGTGATGAATGAAGCCCTTTCACTTACTAAATTCCTTGCAGTTTGTGTTTAGTGGCTAAATTTTATTCATTGTCTCAAATTGAATAATAATAAATGAGGTATATCATAAGTTATCCTGAATAATTGCTAACTTTAAATCTAAGTAGTTTATTTCTTGTAGTATGGAGTGGAACTCTAGTGATCAATTTTTGTTAACTCTAAATGTCTCCTACACTTCTTTAAGCCTTTGAAAAGTTTCTGGGTGTGTTTGAGAAGCTGTGGTTTTACAGTGAATAATCTTGCCCCTTGGTTTTATAGGCAATTGAAAAGCTACAGGCTGGTGCTCTTGCGACAGATGCAGTGACTGCAGCCCTGGTGGAGCTTGAGGTATTTCTTTTCTCTATTTATTTCATTTAAAGTAGTTGTGAGTTTATGTCCGTTATTCTTAAATGACGAAACTGTTGTTTAGTCAGCCATCAGTGACATGACCAGTGTTTCCCAACAGTACTAACAATGAAGAATGAAGAAGCAGCCTGTGATCTTGTTAGGTTGTCTTATTGGAGACTTCTCTGAGTAATATAAAGAAGTTGGTTAAATATAATTTTTTCCCCTGGTTTTGTGACATTCATGAATACAAGTTATTGGTGGCTTGATGCTTGAATTTCTTTAATATTTTCAGAAGAAAAATTCCTGAAGTTAACACCTTCTCAAAGTAATGTATATTCTGTTGTGTAGAAAACAAAAAATTCCAACTGTCTAGAAGTATCCCAAGTTTAAGAAGTTTCCTCACAAACGTATCAGTTGGATATATATACTGAAGCTGTGTTCTGTTAGGTGCGTCTTGTCCAGTGTGATTGTTAGGTTGGTCTCCAGTTAACTGTGGGTGTTGAGGAATTCAGTGCGGAGGTTCTCAAGTTCGCTTAATCCTTGCTACTTCAGTATGAGGGTCTCTCAATTCTCTTAATCTAGACCCTGAGGATAAGTTTGTCCAGGAGATATTGAGGGCTTCAGAAGCCTGACTTCTGTTTCTGAAATTTTTAGAAGGTAGATTAGTGTAAGTCAGTTTAGAGGGCAGTGAGTGAATAGTTTTTTGCTTGACAAGATTACTAGGGGACTCAAATAAGACTTAAAGATAAGAGTTTGAGGGAGGAGGTGATAGAGAAGACTGCCCCCAGTTGACTGGATTAGGCTCCTACTAGCAGGGCATCTACTCTGTCACGCCAGGCCTTGCTTTTTACCTGTGAAGACTGCCCAGAGTTGACCGGAAGTGCTAGCCTTGTCCCTGAGCCATTGCAGAGTTGAGCTTTGGATCATGCTCTGTGGATTGTACGCTCTCTTGTTAACACTTTGAGCTTGGTAAGGTGCGTGGTCGAGGAAGGTGAATGTAGATGGTGGGCGTGTAGCTTGGTGCCTGAGGATCTGACCGGGGATGTGTGGCCTTTCTCTTGAGGCTGATTGGTCTTACACTAGCTCTGTGCCACTCGGGAGCCACAAAGCCCTGGGCGCCTCTCGGCCTCTCCTTGGCTCAGTTTACACATTTATGACATGAGGATGGTAATTTCTGCTTTACAGAGTTGTGAAGGTTAACTGACAATGTATGATAACCACTTAGAACATTATGAGGCACGTGGGAAGCTACTCATAACTGTTATCAGTTATGACTGTTGTGAGGTGCTTTGGAAATGATATATGTGAAGTGAATGTTTGTGGTAACTCTTTACATTGTCAAAGGAAGGTTAATTATATGTTGTGGATAAAAGGGGAAAAGTGATGCCAGGAAGAAGGTTGATGTGGTTACCACCAAATCTTACCTTTACTCAAAACACATACACAAAGTAAGCTTCGTCTAACTTAATTCAATTATTAATTGCAAATGACTTCTTTGTGTAGAAGACAGTGTCCTGAGGTTACAGGTGCATGGAGCCAGTGTGGGCCTGGGGAGAGATTGATAAATAGCTGGGTGTATACCTTAAGAGCAACTATGAATACACAATTGAGTAAAATTAAGTTTTCCTTTTTCTTTTCATCTTAGAGTAACTTTAATTTTCTCAAGTCCTACTTATATCATTCTGAATATTTTGCTATATTTTTTCCCCATGATGAATCAATCCTACTTTAAAAGAATTTACTTATGTATACTTAAAAATGATTTAAAATAAATTTTGGAAGGAGTTACATGTGAGTGAGCTTTATAGTTTTGGATGATGACCTGTGGTTTTTAAGAGTGTGGATATGAAGGTTTTTAAAAAACAAGTGTGTTCTGTTATTTTTATTGGACTGTGGCCTGAGTGAGTTTATTAAGTTTGGGGAAGAATTTCAATGAGTTATCTTTAAAAATTCGTTTTTATGTGGAATCTTTGAATGAAATATATGTTAGTAGTTTAAAGATTAAGGCTCCACTAACTGGAAGAACTTTCCTCAATCTGAAGAATTACGTTGGAAGTCATGCATGTATGGCACTGCAGTTGCCGTCACCTTGCATAATTGTGATTCGTCATCTTTGAACAGTGTGGTCTTCAAATAAAGAGTTTAACTGAAGACATATTCTAATAGTTTGAATCAATGGAAGGATATATAAAAATTGGATTCTTATATTTTCTGTACTTAGGAAAATAAGAGTAACATTAAGTCCTTTCAGTCAACTGAAAAGTTCCAGAATCTCACTTAGACTGTTACGTTTAACTTGAGAGTAAAACCACTTATCCTTAGTTTTGGTCAATCTATTTAGCAGAGCTGAGTTTTGTCCTAATTATCAAATAAATATGGGCAACCCTTATACCTTTGTCTTTTGACTGTATTTGGGATATACTTTTTGACTTCGAAAAAACCATACTTTTTAAACTTGCTTGTTACATTATTACTTAGGCAGGTGGCTACACTGGGTTTGAGGACTTTGCTAACTGTGGATTGAAATGGTTTAACGGTCCTTATTGGCCAGAAGGGATATCTGGCCTCGTATTTTGAAAAATATGAAAATTTGCACTTACCCAAATAGTGAAAAGTACATTGACCTCAACTTGATGCCACAGAGGAGAAAAAGACAATGTGAAATAAAATTTATAATAAAAAAAGTTGGGTTTTGGTGGCCTCTATAATTTATACAGGCCACCTCAACAAATCAGTTTTGAGCTTTTCTTGGAATCCTGTTCCCTTGTGTGGTTTCATTTTTCTCACCCACCAAGACAGACAACTGCAAAGCACCAGAGGGCTGGGAGGGTGAGTGTGTAAGTTCCTACCTATGAAATGGACTAGCTTCTCCCTTCTGGGTTTTGGGAGGGAAGGTGGCCACTCGTATGAGAGGTGTTCTGTAGTGAGAGGGTGAAAATGAGGTGTGGAGGCCACTGTGCATTTTGCTTGTCTTCACAATGTGGTGAAGGAAAGGAAAAGGTCAGTTTTATAGATCATATTTTAATAGTTTATTGTTAAAGTGATTTGGTCCCATTGTTTCATGACTCATTTTTTAGAGGTTCTTTTTGTAACTGATGGGAAAGTGACTCCTATCCATTGGGTAGAGTACACTTCTGATCTCCCTCCCAGCAGAGAAGATGAATTTGTGCAGCAATGTGATCTTCATGTCTGGGCTGTGCCTTTGGAAGACAGTTGCTTTCATGCCTGCTTTTGAAATAATTTTGGTTTGGATAGCGACAGTGGGTTTTAAATTTTAGACCATAGTTTGCACATAATTTGTACATTTCACATGTACAACTTCTGATACAAATTTTTTTCGGTGAGAAAATTGGATTTAGATCTGGGTGAGTAATGATGCCTCTGCTTAAGTAAAGAGTATTTCATAGATTCTGATAGAAAATGAGCTCATAAAATGCTTACTGAAGTGCTCTTTGCACATCAAAAAATTTCGTTTGAAAGTATTAAGATGAGGTTTAAAAAGTTCTGATAAGGAATAATAGGTGAAATATGACTGACAAACCGATGACAGGTTACTTATAGTCTTGTGAGGAAATTAATGAATCTGGCTGGGTGGGTGTATCCTTTGAGAGATTTTGGTTAATTTGTTTTGAAAACTGATTATTTTGGTAAGCAGAATACTATGCATTAACAATAGTGATAAGTATAGCCTTTGAATTTCATATGGTGAAAGGTAAATTGTACAGGCTTCCCTGTTAAAAATGTTTTGCTGAACTTAGACTATTCTAAGTGAACCTTGCCGTCTTTTGTTGAGTTGATTCATTCTTTATGTCTTCCTATGGTCAGAGGAGATGGTACTTCATGGTTGAAGCTTGTTGATTGTCCAGATGCTTTAGCATTTAAAGAGCAGATTATATTGCTCACAGCTGTCTGCTAAAAATGGACCATTGTATTTGGATCTCTATATAATCCAATGTAGTGCTTGCTTGTAAACCTTGGTAAATCCTTTATAGAAGTAACTTCTTATCCAGATGGCTGATATTTTGGGGTGTGAGGGGAAAAAAGGAGATATTTGCATTATTGTACATTTATATGAGTGTGTATAAGGCTTTTATGCATTTGTCTGGCCTCTACATCCTGAGCCATAGGGCCAGCTCTGCATGCATGTCTAAAAGCAAGGATCTCCAGAACGTCCTCCCTGTGGTTAGTGGACCACAGCCCAGGGCTCTGCGCAGCTGCAGGGTTAGGCCACACGTCCTTCCTTTGGCCTTATTCTTCTAGCTGGAATTGTGTGTGTGCTTCAAAGGGAGAGAGAGCCCCGAAGGCCTGTAAGTCCTTGGGCTGCTTCGTGGTCATGAAGACGGTGTGGCTTGCTGCTGGCACATGGGCATATCTTGGATGGGAGGGAATACTGGGAAGGTCTGATATAACCCCCTTTCTCTCACCAAGCCTGTAGCAAATTCGCTTTTAGGGTTTCTTTGTGATTAGAAGCTTAACCACACCTGCTTCCTACCCCACTTTGGTGTTTAGTCTTTGTTGCAAAAACATAGGGGCAGCTGCTTTACTGTCATTAATGTTTATTTGCGAGGTCAACGATTATTTAAAATAAGTGAGCATCTTTGTTCTTCTGCACATTTTTGTTTTGAAGAAATGATCTTTTCATAAGCAGAAGGGAGCTGAGGATTTCAGTAACTCCTTGCTTCCTGCTCCCCCTCACTCCCCTAAGGGTCCAAACACGCTGGACAGATAGCTCCATGCATCTAGTTCACAGATACAACAAATGCCCTCACTGTGTGACTGAGGAGTCCAATTTTAGACCCACAACTCCCGAAAGTCTCATTTTTCTCTTCCATTGGCCATAGATTTTATTCTCTGTAATGGGGAGTGGGGGAGGTCCTGTTTTTATGTATGTGAAGCAAGGAGTTTTGCCTTTTCTGCTTTGTAGTACTTCAAATGTTTTCATTGCATGAAATTTGGATTTTGACTTCAGATGCTCTTTGTACCTTTATTTTTTTTCTACTTGGTTATCATTGATTATTTCGGGCAAAGACCCTACTTTGCTGTCTGTTTAGCAGTATTTCCAGGGTGCTTCAGTATTTCTGTGTATTCCATCTGCTTATATAGTCTTTATGTTTCTCTGCATTTTTTGTTTTATTTTTTGAGGTGTACACACACAGTTACACTTCATGGAGTTGCATCCAGCCAAGTGTCCATGTTCTTCTTGTGAAGAGGCAGAGAAAATCACCTCTCCCAAGAATTTCCACCTTCTGGCCAAGGCAAATGTGTCCTGAAGAGCTGCACACAGATGGGAGGCAGCTCGGTTGCTTGCTCTGCTGCTAGAGCACTGATTTAATTAGAAGACAGGCGGTGGGTGGCCAAGTGCAGACAAAGAAGCAGCAGACACAGCCCAGTTAGCCTGGGACAGTCAAAGTAAGTTACACTCTTTCTAACACACTTTTTTTGAGTATTGATGCTGATTCTTGCCTTTAGTAATAAGGGGCAACTTGTAACTTACTGTTTGTGTTTACACATTAGGTGCATCTGTTCTTTTTCTAAGACCCTAGACATTAAATGTGCTCTTTAGCACAATGTATCTGCTTAATTAAGGAAAAGCAGTGATTTTTTTTTCTTCTTTTAATTTTTTCAGAATAAAAAGAAAACTGAATCCATGATTACATTCCAGGTTAATTTTTACACAGCATCAAAACTGTGTATTAGTTTTTGAGTCAAAACTTTTAAGTACAGCGCTTGTTGAGTTACAGAGCTTTGTACTGAGGGAACATGGAAACAGTTTCACCTTTTTCTAGCCATTTCTGGATGAGCTGTGTGCACCTTATCACATGAATTCATCTTGGCTGAATGTGGTAGAAAATACGGTCCAAGACCAGACTTAGCAGTTTCTGAGGAGCTTGTAGCTTTATATATGAGTCCTTGTTTTGCTCTGGGAGTTATTACTCTCTAAGAATATACTACATTTTAGAATTCAGTTTTGAACTACTAAAAGCTACATTTGGTAATATGATGGAATTGGTGATAATTTGTGTTTTGGTTATGTGGCAGCTATGTAGACTTTTGGGTTGAGTATAAAATCTCTTCCTTTAATAGAGATATTAGATTCATTGGCCCTTGCATTTATAGTACTGTGATTATTGAATCATTTTGTGTGTGTGTGTGATGTGCATGTGTGGTATGTGTGTGTGTTTGGATCTGTATCATTTGGGGGCATCAATTTTATTTTTTAACATCTATTGTTTTTTGCTTTTGGTAATGAAGGACTAGGCTTAAGAAGGATTTTCTGTGTTCAGCAAAATCACAGGCTGATAATCATGAAGGTCAGTCTGAAAGACTGCCTTTGATTTTAAGTTTTTAATCTGTCTCTCAAAGATGGGACTTTATTCAGAATCTGGAAAGGGATGAGAAAGAAATTTGTTATTTAATTTTTAGGAATCTCAGCAAGATCATGTCCTAAATACCCTGCTACAAAGCAGCACACAGCATTACTTCTGTGTTTTCCTCCCATTCACTCTCGGTACACCTGCCATCTAATTTTTATCTGTATAGCAGACTTTACCTGTTAGAGTAACGAAGGATTGCACCTCGCTGTAGCGGAGCAAACAGCTTAAAATCGAGTCCTAGGCATCCCAGTTGAGAGCAGTGCTTTGGCCATTCTGACTGCCAGGGGGTTTTTACTGGCAGGCATTCCCACTCAGGGTCCAGCACCCTGCATGGTAATCACATTTCCTGATGGTTTATGACATGCATATAACACAGGGTATCAACACCACAGCGCTTACTGGGCTTCTCAGAAAATTCCAAGTGGGGAACTTATTTTTGTTTTCCTCTTTTGTAAGTGTGTGCAGATGTTAACATTTTCTAGTGGGCTGGACATCTTTTAAGTTAAAATCATAGTTAAAAGTCCTACTTACAAGTTAGTGACACTTCCTTGCCCCTCCAATCTGCCATGTCCTCACTTAACATTTGACAGAAGGATGGATTACATTATTATAATTTTGTGGTCTGTTAGGTTCTTTTTGAGTGATATTTTCACATTATCATCAACATGGTTAAAAGGTATTATTGTTTAGGTTGTAGGGAAGTATAAGGAGATGCCAAAGTTGGCTTTACCAGAGAAACAGTTCCATTTGTCTTTTCTATTGTAGCTCATGTGGAAAGGACAATTTCAGGTACCGGGTGTGCTAACCTCTTCCTGGACATCGTAAAGACTCCAACTAAAACAAAGTTTAAAACTATTTCAGATGTGCAGGTCTGTTGAAGCCAATATTTTATTTTAGAGATTTGTGTTATGTTTGACAAGTAACTCTTTGTACCAGAATTCGGTGGCTTGCAATTAAAGAACCCATGAAAATAAACTGCTCTGATGTCATTTTTCTGCTTAACTAGGTTATCTGTTTGTTTGCAGATTAATTAGGCAGATTAATAATGGAAAGAAGGTGAATACAGATGGGCAGTGCTTTTTCATTAAGATACTTTTAATAATAAATTAGAGAAAAAACCTGGTTCTATTTTTGACAGAATATTGTGTGCCAGATCAACAAATGCTCAAATGAACAAAAGAAGTATTTGATGCATTTATTCTGACTTTTCTAGAAGAGCTTAGATGCTTCAAGATCATTTAAAAGTCTTAGTTCCTAATACATACGCAGTTGTGAGTTAGTTTTTTAAAAAATAGAAAGTATGTGTTTTTTTTGTGTGTAATTGAGCAGTTAAAAAAGTGAACTGTCACAGATACTCAAACTGGGTATTCAGCATAGTATATTTGACTCAACTGTTCACAGAGTGTGATGCAAACAAATGTTCTCTTAACTTACATCCAGGATGGCTAAAATATTACTTTAACACATGTTAAAAGTGGAGCACTATAACTCTTTGGCTAGATACAATTCCGGGCTGTCTCAGTTGAGTAATTTCCTCAGGCATTCCAACTTTGATCAACCACAGCACGAACTTTTAGCATGTCTGTAAAGCAGCCAGTGCATCTGTAAATATGTCCTGAGGTAGAGAGAAAAGAGAGAATGCCAAAAAGGAAAGAATACTTTCTGTTGTAAAGGAACAGTTACAGAATGAAAATGGAAAGTTTTTTTGTTTCCCTAGGAACTCTTTTTAGATAATTGAGCCTCTGATGTCTAAGTATGCCCTGTGGTTCTGTATTAATGAATGAAAGATACTTCATTTGGGTCTAGTAAAAATGTTTTCCCGACTAACTCTGCTGAAACATAATGGTTAGAGTTCATTAATTCTTAAACTTTCCAGGCTTTATTAATGTACTTAGTATTAATTGGCCAAAAACCTAAATATAAACAATAACATGTATCTCAGTAATTGTTTATGGCTAGTATTTGGGTGAAAATATTCTTACATGACCCTGTTTTAGAGAGTAACTCTCAGAACAGGCACACCACTACAGGAGTAATTGCTTTATTTTCAACACATGAAGCAAAATAGGTTTTTCTGGGTTTTATTTTCAGTGACCTGAAAATGAATTTGCAAATATGTCTGTTGATTTCTATGGGGCTTCCCTGGTGGCTCAGATGGTAAAGAATCTGCCTGCAATGCAGGAGACCTGGGTTCCATCCCTGGGTTGGGAAGGTCCCCTGAAAAAGGGAATGGCAACTCGATCTAGTATTCTTACTTGGAGAATTCCATGAACCGAGGAACCTGGTGGGCTACAGTTCATGGGGTCACATAGAGTCGAACATGACTGAATGACTAATACTTTCATTATTATTATGGAGTTATTTTGATTTGTTTTGCTCCAAATTACTAATTCCAAAGAGAATACCATGTTTTCTTTCATCATTTTGACAATGACAGTTCACCATTGTGTAAAGTTGTAGATGAAGTTGTCTATGCTGATGGTGATCAAGATAGTCTTGAGAAAAATATTATGATATCTCATTATTCTTGTGGATTCTGGATAGAAAACTTATGTCTCATTTTGGAGATGCTAAAAAGCATTACAGATTCTAATTATCACAATCAGAAGATATATGGCATTTCTGACTTCTAACCTAGCTCTTAGGAAAGTGCTTTGATGCAGGGTAGTTAATCTGCAGCACAGATTTAACAGCCTACTTCTGTATTTCACGGATTCAATGGACATGAGTTTGAGCACAAACTCCAGGAGATGATGAAGGACAGGGAAGCCTGGTGTGCTGCAGTCCATGGGGTCGCAAAGAATTGGATGCGACTAAGCGACTGAATAACAACTTCTGTGTTTATCATTTGTAAGTAGCAAGAAGTACATATATTCCGTATTTTCAATATCCAATGAGGCATGGGAATGAAATCATGATTTATTGTTGGCACTGGCATTTGTGTCAAAGAGCTGCTTTGCCTGAAACCTCTATTGTGGGGAAAACGGAAGACTTTGAATTTGCATCTGGAGAAGCATGAGACCTTATTAACCTTTACAAAGTGAGGTTCCAGAAGAGATGGTTTACAGATGTATGTTGATTGGCCCATAGACTAGTTCTTAAACACTGGAATTTGTTGCAAACATTTAAAATCAGGAGACTCATAAAAATCTGGATTTCTAATTTCTTTTGAAAGAAAAATGAGATCTGGTCACATGGGACATGCATTCTTTCAGGGTTGCAGTCTGCCAAAGCAGAGTGACAACTGCCCCTTTTTGAGTATAGGAAGCTGTCTAACTAAGACTATATTTCAGCTCAAGGTACAGCTGAAAACAAGGCCTGGACAGATATGCCAACTTTTGTCTGGTTGGAAGGCCTGAGAGAATGAACTGATGATTTAATTGGCCTAAGTTTTTTGCTCCAGGTTGCAAATTGTCACAAGAGGGATTTCTACCAACAATAAGACTGGAATGAGCTTTGATTTGATTTTTTAAAATTGGAATTGGACTAAGGTATTAACTTATTACTTTGAAAATGAACTTCAAGCTAAAAACTTTTCAAAAAATTTCCCGTAGAAGCAGTTTGAACCAGAACCAAAGTATTAATACATAACTCCAAAGAGTTTGAGCTGGAGCTAAAGCAGGTCAAAATACTCTGTGACCTGGCTAAATCCTTCATTTATTTCTAGTCCCTGAAGTAAAATATTATTTTCAGTGTTCATAGTGAAGAATGTAGCAGAAGTGACCATAAGTACAAGCATATTGCACCCATTTCTGAACCTTAAGGATAGTTAGCTTCCAATCTTGATTCCACTACTTTTGAATGGAAAGCACACTACGATAAATCATTAGTTTGTGCATAATATTTGTGATTGCATCTGTGATAATTACCCAGAAGCCTTTGTACATCCTTTTTATCAGTGACTCTATCACATTTTATTAATCTTTTTCTGATTCATTTCATTTTTCTCTAGTAGAGGTTGAATCCTGCTTCCCAGAGTGGTTAGCTCTTGTAGCCTCTCATGATTCAGTTTTTCTTTCTTTCTCTCCACGTTCTCTGTTCTGTTGCTCATAGATACTTTTACAAACCTCTTCAAAGTCCTGTTTGAGGAGAAAGTGAAGATAAGCAGTTCATCCCGGTTAGAGTTTCTCAAGGTGAGGGCGATGCTCTGACTGGATTGGATTCACTTGGGGTAGCTTGTTAAAAAAAAAAACAAGTTTCTCCCTTCACCTCACATGACCTAAGTCAGAATCTTTGGGGAAAGGACTCTGGAAATGTTCATTTTTCTGATTTAAACAAAAAAATTAATATTGAAATAATTGTAGATTCACATGCAGTTGTAAGAAATAACATGGAGAGATCCCTTGGATCCCCCACCCTACAGTGATGATTGTTTCTAGAAAAGCTGCTGTTAATCTTTTATTTTAAAACATTACAGTATATTAATAGTTTCAAAACTTTTTATTAAAGTGTAGTATACATATAGAAAAGCATACATATTTATGGTACAGGAGCAGATCCTTGAATTTTCAGAGGGAACCAGCACCCAAATCAAGAAACACATTTGCAACCCTTCAGAAAGCCCCTTCTGCCCCCTTCCAGTTAGTTCAGTTCAGTCACTCAGTCGTGTCCCACTCTGCAACCCCATGGACTGCAGCACGCCCGGCCTCCCTGTCCATCACCAACTCCCGGAGTTTACTCAACTCATGTCCATTGAGTTGGTGATGCCATCCAACCATCTCATCCTCTATCGTCCCCTTCTCCATCTGCCTTCCATCTTTCCCAGCATCAGGGTCTTTTGAAATGAGTCAGTTCTTCACATCAGGTGGCCAGAGTATTGGAGTTTCAGCTTCAGCATCAGTCCTTCCAATGAATATTCGGGACTGATTTCCTTTAGAATGGACTGGTTGGATCTCCTTGCTGTCCAAGGGACTCTCAAGAGTCTTCTCCAACACCACAGTTCAAAAACATCAATTCTTCAGCACTCAGCTTTCTTTATAGTCCAATTCTCTCATCCATACATGATTACTGGAAAAACCAAGCCTTGATTAGACAGACCTTTGTTGGCAAAGTAATGTCTCTGCTTTTTAATATGCTGTCTAGGTTGGTCATAACTTTCCTTCCAAGGAGTAAGCCTCTTTTAATTTCATGGCTGCAGTCACCATCTGCAGTGATTTTGGAGCCCCCCAAAATAAAGTCAGCCACTATTTCCACTGTTTCCCCATCTATTTGCCATGAAGTGGTGGGACGGGATGCCATAATCTTAGTTTTCTGAACGTTGAGCTTTAAGGCAACTTTTTCACTCTTCTCTTTCACTTTCATCAAGAGGCTCTTTAGTTTTTCTTCACTTTCTGCCATAAGGGAGGTGTCACCTGCATATCTGAGGTTATTGATATTTCTCCCAGCAATCTTGATTCCAGCTTGTGCTTCTTCCAGCCCAGCGTTTCTCACGATGTACTCTGCATATAAGTTAAATAAGCCGGGTGACAATATACAGCCTTGATGTACTCCTTTTCCTATTTGGAACCAGTCTGTTGTTTCATGTCCAGTTCTAACTGTTGCTTCCTGACCTGCATACAAATTTCTCAAGAGGCAGGTCAGGTGGTCTGGTACTCCCATCTCTTTCAGAATTTTCCACGGTTTGCTGTGATCCACACAGTCAAAGGCTTTTGCATAGTCAATAAAGCAGAAATAGATGTTTTTC
This sequence comes from Cervus elaphus, assembly GCF_910594005.1. Classification (NCBI taxonomy): domain Eukaryota; kingdom Metazoa; phylum Chordata; class Mammalia; order Artiodactyla; family Cervidae; genus Cervus; species Cervus elaphus. The sequence goes on along the minus strand of NC_057837.1, from coordinate 7,104,623 downwards.
TGGAACTCTCTTGCTTTTTTGATGATCCAGCAGATGTTGGCAATTTGATCTCTGGTTCCTCTGCCTTTTCTAAATCCAGCTTGAACATCTGGAAGTTCACGGTTCACATATTGCCGAAGCCTGGCTTGGAGAATTTTGAGCATTACTTTGCTAGCATGTGAGATGAGTGCAATTGTGCGGTAGTTTCAGCATTCTTTGGCATTGCCTTTCTTTGGAACTGGAATGAAAACTGATTTTTTCCAGTCCTGTGGCCACTGCTGAGTTTTCCAAATTTGCTGACATGTTGAGTGCAGCACTTTCACAGCATCATCTTTCAGGATTTGAAATAGCTCAACTGGAATTCCATCACCTCCACTAGCTTTGTTCATAGTGATGCTTCCTAAGGCCCACTTGACTTCACATTCCAGGATGTCTGGCTCTAGGTGAGTGATCACACCATCGTGATTATCTGGGTCGTGAAGATCTTTTTTGTACAGTTCTTCTGTGTATTCTTGCCACCTCTTCTTAATATCTTCTATTTCTGTTAGGTCCATACCATTTCTGTCCTTTATTGAGCCCATCTTTGCATGATTTCCTTTGGTATCTCTGATTTTCTTAAAGATTTCTCTAGTCTTTGCTTTTCTGTTGTTTTCCTTTATTTCTTTGCATTGATCACTGAGGAAGGCTTTCTTATCTCTCCTTGCTGTTCTTTGGAACTCTGCATTCAAATGGGTTTATCTTTCCCTTTCTCCTATGGTCTTCACTTCTTTTCTTTTCACAGCTATTTTTAAGGCCTTCTCAGACAGCCACTTTGCTTTTTTGCATTTCTTTTTCTTTGGGGTGATCTTGATCCCTGTCTCCTATACAATGTCATGAACCTCCATCCATAGTTCATCAGGCACTCTGTCTTTCAGATCTAATCCTTTAAATCTATTTCTCACTTCTACTTTATAATCGTGAGGGATTTGATTTAGGTCATATTGGAATGGTCTGGTGGTTTTCCCTACTTTCTTCAGTTTAAATCTGAATTTTGCAATAAAGAGTTCATGATCTGAGCCACAGTCAGCTCCTGGTTTTGTTTTTTCTGACTGTATAGATCTTCTCCATCTTTGACTGCAAAGAATATAATCAATCTGATTTCGGTGTCGACCATCTGGTGACGTCCATGTGTAGAGTCTTCTCTTGTGTTGTTGGAAGAGGGTGTTTGCTATGACCGGTGCGTTCTCTTCACAAAAGTCTAGTAGCCTTTGCCCTGCTTCTTTCTGTACTCCAAGGCCAAATTTGCCTGTTACTCCAGGTGTTTCTTAACTTCCTACTTTTGCATTCCAGTCCCCTTAAATGAAAAGGACATCTTGTTTGGGTGTTAGTTCTAGAAGGTCTTGTAGGTCTTCGTAGAACCATTCAGCTTCAGCTTCTTCAGCATTACTGGTTGGGGCATATACTTGGATTACTGTGTTATTGAATGGTTTGCCTTGGAAATGAAGAGAGATCATTCTGTTGTTTTTGAGATTGCATCCAAGTACTGCATTTTGGACTCTTTTGTTGACCATGATGGCTACTCCATTTCTTCTAAGGGATTCTTGCCCACTGCTACTGCTCTGCTAAGTCACTTCAGTCGTGTCCGACTCTGTGCGACCCCATAGATGGCAGCCCACCAGGCTACCCCATCCCTGGGATTCTCCAGGCAAGAACACTGGAGTGGGTTGTCATTTCCTTCTCCAAGGCATGAAAGTGAAAAGTGAAAGTGAAGTTGCTCAGTCGTGTCCGACTCTTCGCGACCCCATGGACTGCAGCCCACCAGGCTCCTCCATCCATGGGATTGTCCAGGCAAGAGTACTGGAGTGGGTGCCGTTTCCTTTTCCTTCTTGCTCACATTAGGAAATAAAATGGTCATCTGCATTAAATTCACCCATTCCAGTCCATTTTAGTTCGCGGATTCCTAAAATGTAAATATTCACTCTTGCCATCTCCTGTTTGACCACTTCTACCTTGCCTTCATTCATGGACCTAACATTCCAGGTTCCTATTCAATATTGCTCTTTGTAGCATTGGACCTTGCTTCCATCAACAGTTACATCCACAGTGGAGTGGTGTTTTTGCTTTGGCTCCATCTCTTCATTCTTTCTGGAGTTATTTCTTTACTGATCTCCAGTAGCATATTGGGCACCTACTGACCTGGAGAGTTCATCTTTCAGTGTCCTATCTTCTTGTCTTTTCATACTGTTCATGGGGTTCTCAAGGCAAGAATACTGGAGTGGTTTGCCATTCCCTTCTCCAGTGGACCACATTTTGTCAGAACAATCCACCATGACCTGTCCGTCTTGGCATGGCTCACAGTTTCATTGAGTTAAAGAAGGCTGTGTGGTCCATGTGATTAGATTGGTTAGTTTTCTGTGATTGTGGTTTTCTATCTGTCTGCTCTCTCATGGAGAACCCTAGGGTAAAACCTTTTCTGAAATGGAATCATGCAGTATGTATCCTTTTGTGTCTGCTCTTTTGTTTAATTGAGGTGAAATTCATAGAACACAAAATCAGTCATTTTAAAGTAAATAATTCAGTGGCATTTAAGCATTCATAATATTGTGCTATCACCACGTCTGTCTTGTTTTGAAATATTTTTCTCTCCCCAAGGGGGATCTTGTACCCATTAAGCACTTACTCTGTATTCCCCTCTCCCCATCCTCTGGCAACCACCAGTCTCCATTGACTCTCTGGATTTACCTGTTCTGGATATTTAATGTAAATGGAATCATACAATATGGTACTTTTTGGATCTCCTTTCACTTAGCATAATGTTTTTAAGGTTCTTCCACTTTATGGCATGTATCTTATCAGTATGTCATTCATCTTTGTGCAATATTATTCGACACTATTCATGTATATACCACTATTTGTTTATCCATCCGTCCACTGATGGACATTTGAGTGGTTTCCACTCTTTTGCTGTAAGAGGTGTTGGCTATGAATAGTGAACAGTGTTACTGTGAACATTCCCATACAACTGTGTATTTGTCAAGTTATCAAGTCATATGGTAATTCTGTATTTAGCTTTTTGTGAAATCACGAAACTGTTTCCATGACAGCAGAACCATTTTACACTGCCCACAGCAATGTACCGTATTTTTTGTTCTTGTGATTATAACGATCCTCATGGGTACAAAGTGGTATCTCATTGTGATTATGATTATTTTTCTCTATGAATAATGATGTTGAACATCTTTTTATGTGCTTGCCGACCATTTGTATATCTTCATATAAATGTCTATTGAAGACTATTTAAGTCCTTTGCACATTTTATAATTTGGTTGTTTTTTGGTTAATGCTATTGAAAATTATAGGAGTTTTTCATATATTCTTGATACTGCACTGCTATTGCCTGTTTGTCAGTCTGAAATTACATCAAAATGAACTCTTGAAAAATAAATTGTAATTGCTCCACCAAGTATTTCCTATCTCCTGTCCTGTTTTGTTTTTCATCATGTTTACTGCTCATATGCCATCTAATTTATTTAGTTTCTTATTGTCTGTCTCAGCTGGAATGAGGCTCCATCTGTACAAGGATATTTTTCTGTTATGCTCACTGCCATATCACCGTGGGTTAGGTCAAGGATTAATAAACCATGACCTGAAAGCCAAATCTGGACTGTTGCCTGTTTTTGAATGGTCTGAAAACTGAGAATGTTTTTTTTTTTTTTTTTTAATGGTTGAAATGAAGTCAGAGGAAGAATAATATTTCCTGACACCAGAAAATTATATGAAATTCAAATTTCAGTGTTTATAATGAAGTTTTACTGGAACACAGCCAAGTTCATTCGTTTGTATGTTTTCTCTGGCTGCTTTTCATGCTCTAGAGGCAGAGTTGAGTAGTCGTAGAATTGTCTGTGTGGCCTGCAAAGCCCGAACTATATAACAGAGCTGACTCTTTACAGCAAGATTTGCCTGGCACATAAAGGAACAATAAATATTTGTTGGATGAATGAATGAATCTTAGCCTATACCACCACAGAGGAATCCAAATGGGAAATCTTTCAACAATCAGTCTTGAAAATTTGAGCTTAATTGGCTGCTTAGTAAAAATATCCCCAAATGATTTTTTTGTAATACATTTTTCATTGGCTTCCATTCATTCTGTAAATAATGAGAATTGATGATGAAATACCAAGGAATTTGTAATTTTTAGGATAGTGTCAGGTAGGGTAGGCTTATTGTACAAATTTAACTAGTGTTAGTTTGAAAAACACTATAACAACACAGTATGCATCCCGCTTTTACTATTCTATTTAAAAAAAATTCAGGAAATAGTTTGTTTTAAAAGCTATTTCATCTTTTTTCCCTTTCTCATCAGCATTAGACTAATAATGCTGCTTCCTGGGTACTAATGAAGGTTGTAATAAAAATAATTTTGGTGTCTTAGCATAACTTAATTTTTAATAAGAAAGTATATTATCACATAGTTTCATTCTGCTGTTGAATTTGCCCTAGGATTACAGGGTATGAATACTAACATATTAGTAATTTCCTGTAAATGTCCAACTTCTCCTTAAAGGAAGATTGGAAATTGGACAAACATAAATCATTTTATATAAAAATTATTTTATAATGTTCCAGTCTAGTTTTTGTACAGCATTTGAACACTAAATTGTTTGCATCTGTGAGAACTGTTAATAGAGGTCTTGTAATAGATCCCCAGAGGTAGAGTGTACCCCATAGTCTTGCAAACAGTTCTTATTTTATGCTTTCAGCAAAGGACATTAAATGGGTAATACAGGTTGTGGTTTATAGTGAAAGAGTAATGCTTTGCAGATCTCTGCCTTGGCTTGGCATTTCCAAATTTCATTACTCAGAAAGGGTTTCCATGTCATGGTGGGGTGTAGCTCCTGACTTGCCTCTTGGCCTTCTCGTCCTCTCTCTGCTGGGTTAAGCAGTCAAAAGGATCTTGCTTTTTATAGCTTTGTCTCCTTTGAAAGTTAGAAGTAAGTTTGAAAAATATTTTGCTTTTAAATGTTATCTTTTAGGAGCTGAAATTCTATTTCCTGAAGTTATTTCACTTCTCTTGTTTCAACTGTGAAAAGGTTGGATTCTTAACACTCTATGACATTTTTTCTGGCATTTCTCTATAGACTAACCTGCAAAAATGAGTAAGTATCAGCTTCCTTAAGGGATTATAGTTCACAGTGATCAGTTATTCTATTTATTTATGTTTGTAATTAACTCCTATTCATTCTGCAAATATTTACTGATTACCCACTGTGTGCCAAGCATTACTTTCGACATTGGGATAAAACACCTAAAAAGACAAACTATTGTATTTATGGGGCTTCCATCCTATGGGGAGAATTAGACAATTATGTATAATGTCAAGAAGTAAAAAGTACCATAAGGAAAAATCAGAGAAAAAATTGTTGGGTCAGGTTAGGGAAATGCTAAGTCAGATTTGTGGGGACTTACCTGCCCAGATTTGCATGGGCTTCCCTGGTGGCTCAGACGGTAAAGCGTCTGCCTGCAATGTGGGAGACCTGGGTTCAATCCCTGGGTCAGGAAGATCCCCTGGAGAAGGAAACGGCAACCCACTCCAGTACTCTCACCTGGAAAATTCCATGGACTGAGGAGCCTGATAGGCTACAGTCCATGGGGTTGCAAAGAGTTGGACATGACTGAGCGACTTCACCTGCCCAGATGTCACATAAACGAAATCGGGGAGAAAGCCATGTAGAGAGGTTGGGGAACGGAGTCTTGGGTTTGAAGGGAAAGTACCCCACCCCATTTTATTCTTCTTTTTAGTACTTACCACATGGGGTATCAGCTATTTGTACATGCGTACAAATGGTACACACGTATGTTTCTATACACACGTGTATGCAGTCTTTATTTGTTGGTTCCTCCCTTGCTATAATCGCTCAGTAAGCTCAGCATTTCAAAATGTAAAAGGCTTCAGCTGCGAGTGTTCCTCCTGTGCTCCGGGAGTTACAACGCGCCCTGTGGTTGTGGGGTACACAGTAAGAGGACAGGGGGAGAGCCTGGGTCATGCAGGTCCCTGTAGATCTTGGAAAGTAAGACTTCAGATTTTATTCTCAAGTGTGACAGGACATTGTAGGGTTTCGAATAGGGGAATAACAGGATTTTAAAAGGATCTCTAGCTACTGATTGATATAATGATTGCTAGTTGTATAAAGTGATTCAGCTCAGAAAATCAACAACAGAAGACCATGTAGAAAGCCTATGTACATTATAAAGGGAAAGTTAGTATATGGGGTGACCAGTTTATACTGAATGATAGGTACACGTTTTTGTCATTTTCACTGTAATTTGCATACCACAAAACTCACCAGTTTTTTAAGTGTACAGTTTGATGAGTTTTGACAAAAGTAGCTATCAACATAACTACCAATACAGTCTTGACATAAAACATCTTTATTGCCTGCGACGTTTTCTCGTGATGTCTACCTGCAGTGGATTCCCCTCCTCTCAGTGGCTGCTGGCAATTACTGTCTCTCCTTTTAATCCCAGTTTGGCCTTTTCTAGGATTTGGTATGAATAGAATCATGCATTAGGTTCCTTTTGCGAGTGGCTTCTTTCATTTAGTGTGACGCTTTTGAGATTCTTCCACATTGTTGGCTGTATTAGGAATTTGTTCCTTTTACTGTTGAACAGAATTTCATTGTATTGATATATCACAGTTTGTTTATCCATTTACCAGTTGATGAGCATTTGTGTTGTTTCCTGTGTTTGGCTGTTCTGATTAAAGCTGATATGAACATTTTCATGTAAGTCTTTTTGTGGACATATGCTTTCATTTTTCTTGGATAAATAGTTAGGAGAAGAATTGCTGGATCTATGGTAAATGTATGCTTAACTTTAAAGAAACTGCCAAACTCTCTGCTATTTTTATTCTTACTAGCAGTGTATGAGGGTTACAGTTGCTGTACATTCTTGCCAAAACTCACTATTGTTGGCCTTTTAAATTTAACCATTTTAGTGGTATTTTGTGGTTTTAGTTTGCATTCCCTAATGACTAATGCTACTATGCATCTTTTCATGTATTATTTGCAATCTGTACGTGAAACTATTTGCCCATTAAAAACTTTGGATTGTCTTACTGTGTTGTATGATTTTTTTATGTACTGGATACAAGTCCTTTACCTTTATGTTTTATAAAATTTTTCTCCCAGACTGTGGCTTGATATTTTTAAAATAAATCTTTAATTTTAGAACAGTTTTAGATTTACAGAAAAACTGAGAAAATAGTTCAGAGAATTTCAGTGTACCCAATACCTGATTAGCGTCTACATTAGTATGATACATTTTTAACAATTAGTGAACCTATATTGACATGTTATGTTTAACTAAAGTCCATACTTTATTCAGATTTCCTTTCTACCTAATGTGAAAATCTTTCTTTGTGTCAAAGTGTTTACCTTTGATTATTATATTTTTCATCTCTAGAAGTTTATCTTTTTATGGCTTCCTTTGTTTTCCTTCTTCATGTTTTCCTATATCTGCTTGAACATACAGTTTAACATTGTTAGTTAGCATTAGAATTGTTTGCTAATTCTGTCAACTGTCATCTCTAGGTCTTTTTTTATTGTTTGGTAATTTCTTCTGGTTATGAGCCATAGTTTTATGCTTATTTGCATACTGGTTATCTTTGTTTTTTTTAAACACTGTGAGTTTTACATCTTTGAAGTTGGATATTGTAGTATTTCTTCAAATATTGTAGGACTTTGTTCTGGGACACTGTTGTTAGTTTAGATTGTTTTGATCCTTCTGTGCCATCGTTAAAACCTTGCTAGTGCAAGTCTAGAGTCGCCTTCTTTCTAGGGCTGATTTGGCCCAACTCTTGACGTTACCTTCTGAGACTTTTCCTGATGTCCTCACTTGGGCTGGTGGGAGCTGACTTACTCTCCCTTCCGTGAGTGCCAGGAACTGTGTGGCTTTCTCTTTTCTGAGGTTCTTTTGTTGGCCTTGGAAGCACTCTTGGGCATCTGTAGGCTAATGCTCCTGTAGGGTCCTGGGCCTCTGGCATTCTTTCTGTGTCTCTCTCCTTTTTGCATCTGGTACTGTGTAGTCAAGCTTTCCCAGCCTCCATGAACCTCTAATTTTGTCTCCTCAACTTTGGAAGAATTTTGGTTCTTTTTTGGGTTCCTCTTCTTTCTGCTGTGGCCTGAAGAGTATGTCTAGGGATTAATTGGAGGTGCCTGATTTGTGTCTCTTTCTCAGGATTACAGTCCTGTGCTGGCTATTGAATGGATCCTGTCTATTTCATATGCTTTGTCTGATTTTCTAGTTAGGAGGACGCATATGATCCCTATTATGGCTTCAGGGTCAGAAGCAGAGGTTTAGTAGACACACTTTTGACATTATAAATGTATTTTGAAGTAGGAGAAATATTTTTGAAAAAAAAATTGCCTATATCCTTTTTCCTTATGTATTTTTTTTTTCCTTATGTATTTTTAAGATATCAAGTTTAAGCCATCAGGCAAGAGTCATTTTTAGAATAATCTGGTTTTGTTCCCTTTGTGATTTCTAACGTTGTATCCTTGCTCAGTCTGTCAGTCATGTCCAACTCTGTATGACCCCATGAACTGTAGCCCGCCAGGCTCTTCTGTCCATGGAATTTTCCAGGCAAGAATTCTGCAGTGGGTTCCCATTTCCTCCTCCAGGGGATCTTCCCAACCCCAGGGTTGAATCCTCTCCTCCTGTGTCTCCTGTGTTATATTTGTATTTATATTTTTATACTATATTCAGTATTATATTCAAATTAATTTTGTAGTGTGCATGTCATCTGTGCTCTGTTATGTCCTACTCTTTGTGACTCCCAGGCTGTAGTCCCTCAGACTTCTCTGTCCATGGAGTTATCTGGGCACGAATACTGGAGTGGGTTGCCATTTCCTACTCCTGGGGATCTTCCCGACCCGGGGATCGAGCCCATGTCTCCTGCTTTGGTAGGTGGGTTCTTTACCACTGAACCACCTGGAAAGCCCTAATTTTATAGAGCTTATTCAGTTTAAAGATTGTTAAGATTGTGTGTATACTGTTATATGTTGTTTTATATATATATGTTATATATATATATATATATTATATATATGTTACATATATTTTGGGAATTACTGAAGCATCCATAAATTTAAATTTAAAGTTTTCTCACATTTCAATTCCTTTCTCACATATTTTGAAAGATATATGTGATTGGCAAGGGAGGTTATGTAGAGTAAAAAAAAAAAACCTTGAAATACGGTGGTAATTCTGGAGAAGGAATGCAACCATGGGGTCGCAAAGAGTCGGACCTGACTGAGCAGCTAACACACACACACACACATACACACACACACACAGTGGTAATTTACTTGTGTTTCTTGTACAGTTTCTCTGTTCAGTGTCAGAGAGGTTTCTGACTTGGGTTTTTATATTTTTTAATATATGGGTTCAGGTTTTTGAGCACCAGCTACCCATTCTCTTTGCTTGAACTGCAGGAAACCCTTTCTCTGCTCAAAAAAAAGAGAAAAAGGAAATAATCTAGGGTAAAAATTCAGTCTTTATCTGTTCTAAACCATAGTCTGTCCTTAGTTGGATCTCTTTCCCAAGTTAAGTTGTGAAATGATTTAGGTAGAATATTTACTTGGAAGGCCTTATTCAAACTCGTTACACTTAATTATCCACTGTCTTCCCTTCATCTTAGAAAATGCTTTTTCTTAATAATGGTTTTGTCTCCTAAGTTTGGAAGTTATGGTCCTTTCCTTCTCTTTCTTCTTCCTTTTCCCTGTTGCTATCATTTCAAACCTACACTGTCAAAAAGCCTTCAGTTTGGTCTCTCTGATTTCAGTTTCCTCCTCTTCCTTTTCAAATAATATGTGAATATCAGTTTATGTTTCCTTGATCAATATACTTGACTTTTGTTTCTTTTTTTTTCCCATTTATTTTTACAAGTTGGAGGCTAATCACTTTACAATACCGCAGTGGGTCTTGTCATACATTGACATGAATCAGCCATGGAGTTACATGTATTCCCCATCCCGATCCCCCCTCCCACCTCCCTCTCTGCCCAGTCCCTCTGGGTCTTCCCAGTGCACCAGGCCTGAGCACTTGTCTCATGCATCCAATCTGGGCTGATGATCTGTTTCACTATAGATAATATACATGTTTTGATGCTGTTCTCTCGAAATATCCCACCCTCGCCTTCTCCCACAGAGAGTCCAAAAGTCTGTTCTGTACATCTGTGTCTCTTTTTCTGTTTTGCATATAGGGTTATCATTACCATCTTTCTAAATTCCATATATATGTGTTAGTATGCTGTAATGTTCTATATCTTTCTGGCTTACTTCACTCTGTATAATGGGCTCCAGTTTCATCCATCTCATTAGAACAGATTCAAATGAATTCTTTTTAACGGCTGAGTAATATTCCATGGTGTATATGTACCACAGCTTCCTCATCCATTCGTCTGCTGATGGGCATCTAGGTTGCTTCCATGTCCTGGCTATTATAAACAGTGCTGCGATGAACATTGGGGTGCACATGTCTCTTTCAGATCTGGTTTCCTCAGTGTGTATGCCCAGAAGTGGTATTGCTGGGTCATATGGCAGTTCTATTTCCAGTTTTTTAAGAAATCTCCACACTGTTCTCCACAGTGGCTGTACTAGTTTGCATTCCCACCAACAGTGTAAGAGGGTTCCCTTTTCTCCACACCCTTTCCAGCATTTATTGCTTGTAGACTTTTGGATAGCAGCCATCCTGACTGGTGTGTAATGGTACCTCATTGTGGTTTTGATTTGCATTTCTCTGATGATGAGTAATGTTGAGCATCTTTTCATGTGTTTGTTAGCCATCTGTATGTCTTCTTTGGAGAAATGTCTGTTTAGTTCTTTGGCCCATTTTTTGATTGGGTCTTTTATTTTTCTGGAATTGAGCTGCAGGAGTTGCTTGTATATTTTTGAGATTAATCCTTTGTCTGTTTCTTCATTTGCTATTATTTTCTCCCAATCTGAGGGCTGTCTTTTCACCTTGCTTGTAGTTTCCTTTGCTCTGCAAAGCTTTTAAGTTTCATTAGGTCCCATTTGTTTATTTTTGCTTTTATTTCCAATATTCTTGGAGGTGGGTCATATAGGATCCTGCTGTGATTTATGTCGGAGAGTGTTTTGCGTGTGTTCTCCTCTGGGAGTTTTATAGTTTCTGGTCTTACATTTAGATCTTTAATCCATTTTGAGTTTATTTTTGTGTATGGTGTTAGAAAGTGTTCTAGTTTCATTCTTTTACAAGTGGTTGACCAGTTTTCCCAGCACCACTTGTTAAAGAGGTTGTCTTCCAAAAAAATATTACATGCAAATGGAGAACAAAAGAAAGCAGGAGTCACAATACTCATACCAGATAAAATAGACTTTCAAATAAAGGCTGTGAAAAGAGACAAAGAAAGACACTACATAATGATCAAAGGATCAATCCAAGAAGAAGATATAACAATTATAAATATATATGCACCCAACATAGGAGCACCGCAATATGTAAGGCAAACGCTAACGAGTATGAAAGAGGAAGTTAATAGTAACACAATAATAGTGGGAGACTTTGATACCCCACTCACAACTATGGATAGATCAACTAAACAGAAAATTAACAAGGAAACACAAACTTTAAATGACACAATGGACCAGCTAGACCTAATTGATATCTATAGGACATTTCACCCCAAAACAATCAACTTCACCTTTTTCTCAAGTGCACGCGGAACCTTCTCTAGAATAGATCACATCCTGGGCCGTAAATCTAGTCTTGGTAAATTCAAAAAATTGAAATCATTCCAGTCATCTTTTCTGACCACAGTGCAGTAAGATTAGATCTCAATTACAGGAAAAAAATTGTTAAAAATTGACTTTTGTTTCTATAGAGAGCTTGAAGAGCTTCTCACCATTTTTCCAGTCAAGTCCAGATTCTGATGAGTGACATGGAACAGCCTATTTGGCTCCCACCAAACATATTTCCTAAATGTGTCTTCTGTGACTCTGATACTTTGTGGCCGCCTACATGTTGCTCCTAGCATATCCACCAAGTGGAATTTTCTGACCAGTCTTTGCATTTGTTATACATTCTTCAGGAAGACTGCTATTAACTTCTTCATCTCGTACTGGCCCGTTTCCTTTGGAGTTCTCAAAATACTTATTGTCTGTATCACTCATCTTCCATTTAATTTTACAATCACTTTGTGGTTGTTTTCCCCTGTGATCTCATTTGTAAAATCCTATGGACAGTTAGGTTTTCTATTTGCATTAGGGCAAAAGCCCTGGTCTCAAATCCCTGACCCCTTTGCTCAAGTTATATGTGTTAACACATATGGTGGAGATCTTCGTGTTGTGGTTAGTTTTCCTTGGGTCTGGCAGAAATTCAAGAAACTGGGGACATTTGTAGATGATTTTGTACATTTGGTGATCTTTAGGTGGATAAAGAATTGCCCTGGTTTCCTGGATAGTATTTGTGTTAGCTTAGAACAGAGTTAATTTTCTGGATTGACTGAGATTTCTGACTCAGATATTCTCTTGCATTGGATGTCCAGTTGATCCGTCACCATTTTTGGAAAAGACTTGCTGTTTAGTCACTAGGTCATGTTCAACTCTTTTGTTACCCCATGGACTGTAGCACACCAGGTTCTTCTGTCCTCCACTATCTCCCAGAGTTTTCTCAAATTCATATCCGTTGAATCAATCACGCCCATCTCATCCTCTGCTGCCCCTTTCTCCTGTTGCTGTCAATCTTTCCCAGCATCAGGATCTTTTCCAATGAGTCACCCTCTTTGCATCAAGTGGCCAAAGTATTGGAGCTTCTGCTTCAGCATCAGTCCTTCCAGTGAATATTTGGGGTTGATTTCCAGGTTTGATCTCCTTGCTGTCCAGAGGTATCTCAAGAATCTTCTCTAGCACCATAGTTTGAAAGTATCAGTTCTTTGCTGCTCAGAATTCTTTATGGTCCAATCTCAAATCCATACATGAGTAGTGGAAAAACCCTAGCTCTGACTATACAGACCTTTGTCATGACAAACGACTCCAGTATTGTCTCCGTGAGAACCGTGATGGGTTGACCATAAGTGTAAGGCTTATTTCTGGACAGTTCTAGTGCATTGATCTACATATCTGTCCTTAGCTATATGTCCATGTCAGACTGTCTGATTACTATAATTTGTAGAAAGTTGTGAAGCCTAGAAGTGTGAGCCCTCCAATTTTGTTTTTTTTATTTGAAAGATTGTTTTGACTATTCTTTTGTTTTTGTGGTTTGTTTTGTTTTAATTTTAAAAAGAAGCCCCAGTTTTTCCTTAAACCCCATTCTTAGTTTTTCAGGGACAGAAACACAGCCTCACGTGGTAACTTCTGACTTTGCACTAAGACATTTCCTAGGAGTTGTCCTGCCAGTCAGCAAGGACCAGACTATGCACATGTGGTCCAGTTCAAAGGCATCTGGGCCCACCCTGGCAAAGGGGCTTGTGTGATACAGCATGAAGCGCTGTATAGATAGCCTAGGACTTCTAGGCCTTGGAACGTTTAATTGGTACCCACCAGGCCTGGGCCATTCCAGGGACCCTAACCAAGCAAACATGCATCTTCCCTGATGTTCTCTGCTATCCACTAGCCCGTCCACACTCCTCTTAGCTTCTACTTCCATGAATCCACAAACATCAGAAGGCACATGGCCTGGGCTAAAGCATAACTTGTGGTTGGGCAGCCTTTGAAAGCTCACCTTTAATCAATATTGAGAAAAGAGAAACAGGGGCCAGGGGTGTGGGGGTCCCCAGAGACAATGAGATGACACCCCCCTTCCCCCCGCCCCAGTCCAACTCCTAGTGTCTGTCTCAGCCAGCGTCCTCTTGTGAGAGGACGCTAAGGAAGCTGAAAGTTTAAAACTGCCATCAACCCAGCCCCTTTCTGGCACGTGAGAAAAGCTTCCTAGAACTTTACAAAACACGAATGTCTTGACTGTTCTTAATTCCTTGTGGTTCTATTTGAATTGTAAAGTTAATTTATCAAATTCTGCAAAAAACAGCAGTGAGGATTTGATACAGGATTGTATTGAATCAGACCAAGTTGGGGAGTATTGCCATCTTAAAGATACTAAGTCTTCTGTTCTATGTACATGGGTCCTTCCTTTGATTCAGGCCTTTAATTTTTTAAAAACATGTTTTACATACATGTACAAATCTTACACTTCTTTTGTTAAATTTTTTTCTAACTATTTTATTCTTTTTGATGTGATTATAAGTTGAATTGTTTTCTTAATTTCATTTTCATTTTTTTCATTGCTAATGTACTGAAATACAATTGGTTTTTGCATATTGAACTTATATCTTACAACCCCATTGAACTTTTTTATTGGTTCGAATAGTTTTTTAATGGAGATTTTAGGATTTTTTGGTATACAAGTTTATGTCATCTTCCAAAAGAAGTAATTTTACTTCTTCCTTTCTAATCTGGATGCTTTTTGTTTCTTTTTCTTGCCTAATTATCCTGTCCAGAATATACACTATAATTTTGAATATAAGTGGTGAGACGAGCATTGCTGTGTTGTTCCTGATGCTAGGGGAAACGATCTTTCACCATTAATTATGATGTTAGCTCTGGACTTACTTTTGTAGATGCTCTCTATCATGTTAAGTACATTTCCCTTCTTTTTCTAGTGTGTTGAGTGTTTTTCTCATGAAAGCGTATTGAATTTTGTCAAATACTTTTTCTTGGTCTATTAATATGATCTTTTTTTTTTGGTTTTGGTTTTGTTCTGTATAAACATGGTATATTACAGTGAGCTTAAGTTATTAAACCAAACTTGTTTTCCTGGAATCCCTCTTGTTCATGGTATATAATGCTTTCATATTTTGCTGCATTTTGTTTCCTTGAGGATTTTGGTATCGATATTCATGAGCATACTGATCTGTAGTTTTTGTTCCTTGTCTTTGCCTTGTTTTGAAATCAGTGTTGTACTGATATCATACAATGAGTTGGGAAGTGTTCTTTACCTTCCTAGTGTTTAGAAGAGTATTTTAAGCATTGGCAATTTTTCTTTAAGACTAATGGTAAATAAAAAAAAAGACTAATGGTATTTTAATTTTTGTTTTTATCTTTTAGGATTCTCCTTTTACAAATGCAGGAATGGGATCTAATCTAAATCTCTTGGGTGAAATTGAATGTGATGCCAGTATAATGGATGGAAAATCCTTGAACTTTGGAGCTGTTGGGGCACTGAGTGGTATGTAGACATTAAAACACATGATCTCTACTCAAAAAAAACTGAATATTACCATTTCATTCCTCCTAAAGACAGCCCAGTTGTTTTCATCATTCTTGCTTATAATAATGTTGAAAACAAACATTTTTTTCTTTTATTGAATTTAAAACATAAAATCTTACCTATAGACAGTTTTAAAGAATACAGTGAAACAGCATATGTCCAAGTCTTTGGTTAGAGTGTGATCACTCTCCTTCATCTCCTCAAGAGATTACAGACATTTAAAATTGGAATTGGCATATTCCATTAATTTTGCAATTATTTGAATATACTAATAAAATATTTTTATTGTTAAAAAATTCAAATGATCTAAATAAAATTTACCTTTGATCTTCCAAATCTTTCCTTCCAAAACTCTCCCTGGAGGGTTTAACCAGTAAAATAAAATTAATTTTTCTGTATTTATATGTAATAGAAATATAGTTTTGCACATATTTTAAAAAAATAAATGTATTTTGAAACTTTAAGACTAATGGTAAATGAAAAATAATGATATCAGTTATTATGAAACTTTCTTGTTTTCTGTAAATAGGATGGCTTAGAGTTTTTTTAAACATCACTACTTATAAAATATATGCAATGTAAATTAGTTCACTTATTGAAGTGAAATATACATGAAGGGCACAGATTTTAAACATAAAGCTTCATGAATTCCTACATGTATATAACCTAGTAAACCACCACCCCAAATCAAGACATAAAAGATTTCCGTGTCAAAATGGAAACCATTTCCAAACTCCCAGACAGGTTCTTTTTGCCTCTTTGTAGTTTATATTGCTGGTATTCCCGTCCTTCCTGCTCCTCCTGCTCCCCTAATTCTGACTTTAGGCACTACAGATTAATTTGCCCTTTGCTCAAATCCATATGAATGGAATCATACCCCTCTGTGTCTGGTTTTTCTTGGTTACTGTTATGCCTGTGAGATTGACGTATGATTTGTATCACAATAGTTTTTAAATTTTGTGGTAGCAACATTTTGTTGCATGAATATATGATAACTTATTTGTTCTCCTCAGTGGATATTTGACTAATTTCTAGTTTTTGACTCATTAATAATAATAATAAAAACTCCAGTGAATATTTTTGTACAAGTTTTTCGGTAGACATATGCACTAACTTCCTTTGAGTATAAACCTAGGATTTAGAATGGTAAGTTTAGATACATATGTGTTTGGCTACAGTTGAAACTGCCCAGTTTTCAAAAGTAGTTTTTACAATTTATACTCCCATGATTTATGAGCATTTCAGTTACTTGACATCTTTGGCAGTGTTTGGTATTGTTACTCTTCTTAAACTTTAGCCATTTGATATATGTATTAGCGGTATTACTGTTTTAATATGAGTTTCCCTGGTGACTAATGATATTGAGAACATTTTCAAATGTCATGGCCATTGAGATATCCTTGTGTACTGTGTTTTTGTTTTTCGTGTACTTTTTATTGGATTTTAAAAATTGATTTGTTGGAGTACTTTTTATATATTTGATGTAAATCCTTTGTCAGATACATGTATTGCGAATATCTACTCCCAGTCTCTGGTTCACCTTTTCAGTCTTCTAATGAGGTTTAAGCTATCAACTGTTTATCTTATGGCTAATTTTTTTTTTTTTTTGTATTTTAAGAAACCTTTGGCTACCCAAAATTTTGAGGATAGCTTTTTGTTGAAGATAACAGTTCTATTGTTTTTAACCCTTCATAGTTAGCTTTCTTATGAAGTTCAGATTCATTTTAGAGTAGGTGAAGTCGGAACCAACTTTAATTTTTTTCCCTCTTATGAATATCCAGATGGCTTATTGCCATTGTCAATAGAAAGGATAATCCTTTCCTCCGAAGAGTGTTGGCAGATCAGATAACTATACGTGTAGGAGTTTGTTTCTGTACCTTCTATTCCATTGTTCCGTCTACTGTGTTATTGCCAGTGCATACTGTCTTGATTACTATAGCTTGACATTGTGTCTCAATAGTCTGGTCATATAAGATTTCCAGCTTCCTCTTTTTGCCTTTATAGTTGTATGGGCGATTTTCAATTTATGGCATTTTCATAAAATTGTTAGGATCAACATGTCAGTGTCCATAATAAAACCCTGCTGAGATTTTGATTGATATTGTGTTGAATATATATATAGAACCATATGTGGACAACTGACATTGTAATAATATTGCATCTTTCTGTTGTAAACATGGAAAATGTACATCTATATAAGTAATGTTTACTTTTCTCAGCAATATGTTATGGTTTTTAATATAGATATCTTATACATCTTCTATTAGATTTATTCCAGATATTTTTTATGGCTACTCTAAGTATATATTTTAAAATATTAGTATCCAGTTATTTTTGCATTTAGAAATACAGTTGAGGTTTGTGTATTGGACTTGTACTCAGTGGCCTTGATAACTTTATTAATTTAAGCAGTTAAAAAAATAAATTTATTTTGTAATTTCTGTATACACAGTCACATCATCTCTGAATCATGACAGTTTTGCTTTTTCTGTTCCAATATTTAAAATTTTTGTTTTTTACCTTGCATTATTGTTCTGGCTCTGGCTCAGTGCAGTATGGAATACACGTGATGATAGTGTACATCCTGGTTTTGTTCCTGATCTTAGAGGGGTACTCTGAGATATTTCACCATACTCTGTGCTGCCAGCTATAGGATTTTCATAAATGCTCTTTATCAGATTGAGGATGTTTCCTTCTAGTCTTAGTTTACTGATAGGTTTTATTTTAAATGGCTATAGAATATTAAGTGTTTTTTTGCATCTTTGACTCTTATTCTTTATTTTGTAGATATTATAAAATTTATGATTTTTTTTTTTGAATGCTAACCCAACTTTTCATTCCTGGCATAAAGTCTACATGATTGAATTTTTTATCTTGTTTTTTACATCCACTGGATTTCATTTCCTAATGTTTAAGATTTTGACATCTATGTTCATGTAACGATCAGCTTTAATTTTACTTACTTAAAATATTCTTTTTAGATGTTGGAATCATGTTTGGCTAGCTTTATAAAATGAGTTGGGTTTTTTTTTTTTTTTCCTCCTATATTGTTTGAAAGGGTATGCATACAGTTGGAATGATTTCTAAAAATTATTTGGAAGAATTCATTGGTTATTTTGAATTACTGGAATTTTCTTTGTGGAAAGTTTTAAATACATGGGTTTCAATTTTCTTATCAGTTATATGACTATCTATATTTTTCTTATGTGTATTTTCCAAGGAATTTGTCTTTTTTAAATGAGTTGTCAGATTTATTTGCCTAAACGTTTTATTGACCCCAGTTGAATGTCACTGTCGTCAGAGAACGTAGCCTGAAAGTTCCAGCCCCTTGAAATGTTTGAGACTTACTTTGTGGCTCTGCTTATGGTGTATTTTAATGAATGTTCCATGAGAGCTTCCAAAGAGTATTACGTCATTGTTGGGTGTGTTTTCTATATATGTCAATTAGGTCAGTTTACTTACACATTTGCTGTAATCTTCTGTATCTTTTCTGATTTTTCTGATAGGTATGAAGAGCATTTCAATTAGTTTTAATTTCTTTTATTATGAGATATTATTAGCATTTAATGAAATTTCATATTTTTCAAGGCCATTAGCATTTCTCCGTTTACACTTCTTGTGTGGCTTGCCGTTTAACCCTGTTTATAATGTGCTTTATCATATTGGAACTTAAAATTTTATTTGTCAAACTTATTTTTCTTCTTTTTGTGGCTTTTGCATTTCTTAAGGTTTTCAGTTCAGTTCAGTTCAGTCGCTCAGTCATGTCTGCTTCTTTGCGGCCCCATGGACCGCAGCACACCAGGCCTTCCTGTCCATCACCAACTCCCAGAGTTTACCTAAACTCATGTCCATTGAGTCGGTGATGCCATCCAACCATCTCATCCTCTGTCGTCCCCTTCTCCTCCCTTCTTCAATCTTTCCCAGCATCAGGGTCTTTTCAAAGAGTCAACTCTTCCCATCAGGTGGCCAAAGTATTGGAGTTTCAGCTTCAGCATCAGTCCTTCCAATGAACACCCAGGACTGATCTCCTTTAGGATGGACTGGTTGGATCTCCTTGCAGTCCAAGGGACTCTCAAAAGTCTTCTCCAACATCACAATTCAAAAGCATCAATTCTTCGGCGCTCAGCTTTCCAACTCTCACATCCATACATGACTACTGGAAAAACCATAGCTTTGACTAGACAGACCTTTGTTGGCAAAGTAATGTCTCTGCCTTTTAATATGCTGTCTAGATTGGTCATAGTTTTTCTTCCAAGGAGCAAGCATCCTTTAATTTCATGGCTGCAATCACCATCTGCAGTGATTTTGGAGCCCCAAAAAATAAAGTCTGCCATTGTTTCCACTCTTTCCCCATCTACTGCCATGAAGTGATGGGACCAGATGCCATGATCTTAGTTTTCTGAATGTTGAGCTTTAAGCCAACTTCTTCACTCTCCTCTTTCACTTTCATCAAGAGACTCTTTAGTTCTTCCTCACTTTCTGCCATAAGGGTGGTGTCATCTGCATATCTGAGGTTATTGATATTTCTCCCGGCAATCTTGATTCCAGCTTGTGCTTCTTCCAGCCCAGCATTTCTCATGATGTACTTTGCATATAAGTTAAATAAGCAGGGTGACCATATACAGCCTTGATGTACTCCTTTCCCAATTTGCAACCAGTCTGTTCCATGTCCAGTTCTAACTGTTGCTTCCTGATCTGCATACAGATTTCTCAGGAGACAGGTCAGGTGGTCTGGTAATCCCATCTCTTTCAGAATTTTCCACAGTTTATTGTGATCCATACAGTCAAAGGCTTTTGCATAGTCAATAAAGCAGAAATAGATGTTTTTCTTGGACTCTCTTACTTTCTCAGTGATCCAACAGATGTTGGCAATTTGATCTCTGGTTCCTTGCCTTTTCTAAATCCAGCTTGAACATCTGGAAGTTCACAATTCAAATACTGTTGAAGCCTGACTTGGAGAATTTTGAGCATTACTTTGCTAATGTGTGAGATGAGTGCAATTGTGCAGTAGTTTGAGCATTCTTTGGGATTGCCTTTCTTTGGGATTGGAATGAAAACTGACCGTTTCCAGTTCTGTGGCCACTGCTGAGTTTTCCAGATTTGCTGACATATTGAGTGCAACACTTTCACACCATCATCTTTTAGGATTTGAAATAGCTCAGCTGGAATTCTATCATCTCCACTAGCTTTGTTCATAGTGATGGTTTCTAAGGCCCACTTGACTTCGCATTCCAGGATGCCTGGCTCTAGGTGAGTGATCACACCATCATGATTATCTGGGTCATGAAGATCTTTTTTGTACAGTTCTTCTGTGTATTCTTGCCACCTCTTCTTAATATCTTCTGCTTCTGTTAGTGCCATGCCATTTCTGTCCTTTATTGTGCCCATCTTTGCATGAAATGTTCCCTTGTTATCTCTGATTTTCTTGAAGAGATTTCTAATCTTTCCCATTTTATTTTTTCCTATATTTCTTTGCACCGATCACTGAGGAAGGCATTTTTATCTCTCCTTGCTATTCTTTGGAACTCTGCATTCAAATGGATATATCTTTCCTTTTTCCCTTTGCGTTTCACTTCTCTTCTTTTTATAGCTTTTTGTAAGGCCTCCTCAGACAACCATTTTGCCTTTTTGCCTTTCTTTTTCTTGGGGATGGTCTTGATCACTGTCTCCTGTACAATGTCACGAACCTCCATCCATAGTTCTTCAGGCACTCTGTCTTTCAGATCTAATCCCTTGAATCTATTTGTCACTTCCACTGTATAATCATAAGGGATTTGATTTAGGTCATACCTGAATGGTCTAGTGATTTTCCCTACTTTCTTCAATTTAAGTCTGAATTTGGCAATAAGGAGTTCATGATCTGAGCCACGGTCAGCTCCCAGTCATAATTGTAAGTGCAGTCACTTACATATTCTTCAAATATACATGTAGTTTATTTTTCATTGGCTTTTTGAATGCACTGTTTGTTGATCAGTTTCTGAAATGATCAACAAATTGTCCCTGTATAGTCTATTGAGTAACAACAACCATTTATTGGGTGACTATTACATACCATGCATTGTCCTCCAGTAGTTCATGTGTGTTAAACCATTTCGTTCTCAGGATAACTTTCTGAGATCAGTACTTTTATCCCCATTTTATAATTGAGGAATCTGAGACACAGGAGAGATTTAGTCATTTGCCGAATTTGTTGTATCAGACTGGGTCCAGCTAGGAGACAGGAACCACACAGCAGTTAAACAGGAGAAGCTTAACGTAAAGGGCAGAGGGGAAATACCCACGTAAGGAAAACGTGGAAGGAAGTTCGGACCTCACTGAACCAGGTGTGGCTGCAGCCTGCTGTCTGGCAGGGAAGTTGCTGCGTCACCCAGGCCGTCGTCCTGTGGGAGCAGAAACCATCCTGTGGGCTCAGACTGGCCGGTGGGCGCGCAGAGCCCAGGGAGCCGTGGGAGGGACACCTCCGTTCCTAGGATGAGCGCTGGGGTTTTGGCTCCCTAGACAGCCAGCCCCACAGGGTACTCTGCTGTGTGTGGGACTGAGGAGAAGGCGTGGGGATCCGTGATGATGGTCCTTTTCTTTCTGGGCTGTCTGGGAAGCATGTGGTGGGCAAATGCTGCAGAAAGCTGCACCCCACAGGCCCTGGGCTCTGGAGAGAGCCGTGTGGGCCACATGGCGTGAATCCTGTGCGCTCGAGGAGCCCGGCCGCCGCGGCTGTCTCCAGGGCCCTCTACTGACCACGCTGACGGTGTGCAAGCTGGCCACAGCCACGGGTTTGATGGCCCATGCCCGCTGTTACCCGTCAGGCAACCAAGGGTGCATTTGTAGCTGCAAAGCAGTCAACTGATAGCTGGTACAGTTATAAAACAGTCTGACCGTCATCGCTGTCTGTTCTGTCTACCTCTCATATACAGTCCATCCTTTCCTACATTTGAAATACTGTCTGTATTATGTATTAAATATCCTCATTCACACATGTCTGTGTCTCAACTTTAGCTTTGTTCTGTTCCATTGATATATTTGTCCATTTTGTACACAAACCACACTCAATTACAATAGCTTTTAATAAGAAAATGGTATTTTGTAAGATGAGTGCCTCTTCATTTTTTTTTTTTTAAATGAAGTTTACCTGGTGAATTTCAGAGTCAGTTTTTCATACATCATAGTTATCCTTTTGAAGCTTTGATGGTGAATTTATAGCTTTGAATTTTTGTTAATTTATCAGTTAATTAATGTCGTTATACCACTGAATCATCAGACACAGAAATAAATTTAAGAGCTTTGTACAGAGATCTGAGTTTTTCTTCTTTTGATAGTTTATCCTTTTCTAGTGGGGGGATAATAGTTTTTGGTGTTAGCTAAATATCTAGTTTTAAGTCAATCTGTTGTTTAATCTGAGGTTTTTCAGTCTCTTTATATCCTGGTTTTTTTTTGTTTTTTTTTTTTTTTTGTATTAATAGTGTCCTGAGACTATAACTTAGTGGTTAAGGGTGTGGTCATTAGCTTCCTCTGTTAAAATATCAGCATGTGATCCTGGGCAGGTAACTTAACCTTTGCAAATGTTTCCTCAGTAATCATATAGAGTTAAGGCTATACTTACGTGATACAGGTGAAGTGTCAATTAAATAGTCTGATACATGTAAAGGTTTGGCACTGGGCCTGGCACATACTGGATCCTAAGTTACTGTCACTGTCTTCTGTCATAATCATTGTCTTATCTGTCATTGTTATTTTCACCCTGGCAATTCTTTTTCATGCTAGTAACCTCCTATCCTATTCTTCCTCTGGAGAAGCATCCTTTTCTCACTCTTCATTTTGTTTTCCCTCCTGGAAGCGATCCTAGCCACATCAGTCTCAATCTTGTATGTCTTTGGCCTCTTCTCCCCACTCTCTCCCCATTTGTAGGACTTTATTCTTTCTTGCAGGTGAGATTTAAAAATTTTGTCTGTCAATTTTTCTCCCTAAGGAGAAATTTGAAGCTGTTTGTAGTCAGGTGTATTCCTTAGAGGAAATTCATGGTTTTCATAATAGATGGCAAATTTCCAGTTAAATTTTTGATTCTATCCTGAAATCTATTAAAAAGGAACCTAATTTAAGTTTGTGTTACTTCAAATTCAGTCTTTGCTGCTATAGCACATGATAAAATGAGAATGTATGTTTTTATGTTTATTCTGTTCTTATGTCTATAGGTATTCATATATTTGATTTGCTCCTTATTGTTCATGATAAATAACAGTTTTCATTATTATATTTATAGAAAGTTTTCCAAGATATTGATACTTAAAAGTTGTCTTACTGAAACAGGCACAAAATTGAGTGGGGAACTTGAAGACTTTCTGATTTCACTTTCTGCTGATTTTATTTTATAGGAATCAAGAACCCAGTCTCAGTTGCAAACAGACTCTTGTGTGAAGGGCAGAAGGGCAAACTCTCAGCCGGCCGAATTCCTCCCTGGTAACTGCTTTGTTCTTCTTCCTCTTTCTCCGGGACTTTGGTCTTTGGTGCATGCAGTGTTTGAAGGCTATTTTTATCCACAGAAGCCTGATGCTGTTGGTTACACATCAGCAGTAGCTTGCCTTTGAGAGGACGACACTCTTTGGTCTGTGATCTCGAAACATTTTGTTTCAAGAGAGAGCTCCGGATGGAAGAGAATATTATGGATTAATGCACAAAAGAGATCAGAGTTAATTTAGGTTTTGTAGTTGATTGTAGAGATGCTTTTGCTGTTAGTAAGTGCTCAACCGGGGTCTTTTTATTATAGGACTTTAAAAATATCTTACATGTTTGAGTCCAGAGTCTAAACTCATTTTATTGAGAAGTTCTCAGAATAAAAGTACTTAATTTTACTCTTCTGGAGAAACACATTGTAAGACTAACGCTAGTAAGATTACATCTTTTCTGCAGGATTAAAATATAATTTTTGTTAAAAAAAACTTTGAACTTGACTATTGTAAAGAGCCTGCACAAACCTATCATCTAGCTCCAATAATTAATATTTTTGCCCTTTATCTGTCTCATGCACCTGTCTCTTTCCTATAGTATTTTAAAG
Source organism: Cervus elaphus (assembly GCF_910594005.1). Lineage (NCBI taxonomy): Eukaryota > Metazoa > Chordata > Mammalia > Artiodactyla > Cervidae > Cervus > Cervus elaphus. The sequence continues at coordinate 7,080,337 of NC_057837.1, read as the reverse complement.
CAAATCCTCACCACTGTATTTCACCCTTATATAGTTTTGTAAATTTCTCTGTTTGCAAAATGTAATCACATCCTGTTAACATGCCTAATGACACATTTTATCGACTTTAAAATATTTTTTATTTTGAACTTTTTATTTTGTGTTGGGCTATAGCTGATTAACAATGTTGTGGTAGTTTTAGGTGCACAGCGAAAGGACTTAGCCGTATATATATATACACATGTGTCAGTTCTTCCCCAAAGTCCCCTCCCATCCAGGCGGCCTGATCAAACTGAGCCGAGTTCCATGTACTATACAGTAGGTCCTTGTTGGTTACCCATTTTAAATATCGCAGCATGCACATGACCATCCCAAACTCCCCAACTATTCCTTCCCCTGGCAACCATAAGTTCAGTTTCTAAGTCTGTGAGTCTCTTCTTGTTTTGTAAGTAAGTTCATTTGTGTCATTTCTTTTTAGATTCCACATATATGGGATGTCGTACAATACTTCTCCTTCTCTGTCTGACTTACTTCACTCAGGATGACACTGTCTAGGTCCATCCATGTTGCCGCAAATGACGTTATTTCATTGTTTTTAACAGCTGAGTAATATTCCATCACACACACACACACACACACACACACACACACACACACACATCTTCTTTATCCATTCCTCTGTCAGTGGACATTTAGGTTCTTTCCATGTCTTAGCCATTGTAAACAGAGTTATGCATATTTTAAAAAATAAATGTACATATTATTTCGAAACTTTCTTTTTTTCTTTAAATAGGATGTCTTAGAGATTTTTTCAACATCAGTACATTTAAAATAACATGTAATGTTTTGTGGTTCACTTATTGAAGTGAAATATGCATGGACGTTTAGGCTGCTCCATGTCCCGGCTGTTGTAAACAGTGCCGCAGTGAACATTGGGGTGCATGTATCCTTTTGGCTCATCTTTTTCTCTGGATATGTACCTAGGAGTGGGATTACACGGTCATATGGTAGCTCGGTAGTTTTTTAAGGCACCTCCGTACTGTTCTTCACGTAACACGCATAATAATATTAACGATTATGCCTCAGTACTGTCTTACACTTACTGTCTTCAGTACCATACATGTTCAGTATGCCTGGCTGTGAAGGCTACGTGAATATCCTGTATTCAAAGTTGTGACAGTGCTTCTATGGGGATCACTGTATTTGACTTTCAAGTAATAGAAAATATTATAGTTTTGAAAAGTCTTGAAATCTTTTTACCCAAATATATTCAAGGTGTCCCTGTTTCCTGCCAGCCAGGTTAAGAAAACAAAACATTACCAAGAGACTCGAAGCTGCGTGGATGTGATCCTTTCTAACGGCATCCTTATCCTTCTGCTGACCCATCCTCATACCCCGGCCCATCTCTGGCCCTGCCCTAGGTTACCGCTGTCCAGAAGTTAAGCTTTTCTCATTCTCATCTATTCCTTTATGGTAGTAAACACATACAACACAACATAGCTCATTTTATTGTGCTTTACAGATACTGTATTTTTTTTTTTTTTTTTTACAAATTGAAGGTTTGTGGTAGTTGTGCTTTGAGCCATTTTTCCAACTGCATTTGGTCACCTGATGTCTCTGTTACATTTTGGTAACTCTCACAAGATTTCAGACGTTTTCATTATTATGGTTGTTATGGTGCCCTGTGATCAGTCATGTTTAGTGTTGTTTGCTACTGTGACTTGCTGCGGGCTCAGATGATGCTTAGCATTTTTTAGTGATATACTGTTTTTAAATTAAGGTGTGTACAGTATTATTTTAAGCATAGTGCTATCGCAGTCTTAATAGAATACAGTATAGTGTAAACATATGAACTGGCAAATCAGAAAATTTGTGTGACTTGCTTTATTGTGATTTTCATTTAATTGTGGTGGTCTGGAACTGAACCTGCAGTATCTCCAAGATGTGCTAGCACTCTGATTTTCTAAGTCTACATAGACATGTACATAGATGTGCAAAAAAGTTCTGGAAAGAAGGTCACGAGGCTCACCATAATTACCTCTAGGAAGGAGGAAGGAAGGAACAAGATGAGGCAGTTGTCACAGGGGATACGTGTAATATTTTTATATTTTACAAAGATGAAATATATGTGAAAAAGCTATGGTCATCTCTGTATTAAAATAATGTCATAAGGTGATCCTATAGTTGTTTGGAATTAGTGATCTAACTTTCTCACATTGTTCTTTGGTTTTATTTTTTGTTTTCAAAATTGCTTTGGCCATTTTAGGCATTTTGCATTTTCATGTGAATTTTAGAATTATCCTGTCAGTTTCTTTGAATAACCTGCTAGAATTTTGATTAGGTTTTTAACTTAAACCATTTTTTAAGGTCTTCTTTAACCTCTCCAAACAGTGTTTTATAATTTTCAGTGTACAGATTTTGCACAGCTTTAAAAAAATTTATACTTAAGTGTTTCTTTTTGATGCTGTGATAACTTGCACATTTTAAAAGTTAAGTACCAATTGTTCCTTACCAATGTAGATATATAATTGATTTCCTTATATTGATATTCTGGCTTGGAAATTTGCTAAATTCATTTGTTCTCATTTTGTTTTTATAGATTCCATAAAGTTTTGTACATAGATAATTCTGTCTTCTGGGAATAAAAATACTTTTATTTCTTCCTTTTTAATGTACATTCCTTTAATTAATTTCTTTTTCCTTATTGCACTGGCTAGCATCTCCTATGCAATGTGAAACAGAAGTGTGAGAGTGAACACCCTTGTTTTATTTGTAATCTTAGGGAGGATGCATTTGTTCTTTACCCTTAGATATGACGGGCTTCCCTCATGGCTCAGATGCTAAGCATCTGCCTGCAATACGCGAGACACTGGTTTGATCCCTGGGTCAGGAAGATCCTCTGGAGTAAGGGGCAACCAACTCCAGTACTCTTGCCTGGAAAATTCCATAGACAGAGGAGCCTGGCAGGCTACACAATCCATGGGGTTGCAAAGAGTCAGACATGACTGAACGACTAACACTTTCATGCACATTATGGCTGCTATAGGTTTATCATAGATACTCTCTATCATGTTGAGAAAGTTCCCTTCTTTTCCTAATGTGCTGAGAATTTTTAATAGGAATGGGTATTGTACTTTTTCAAATACTTCTCTGTATCTATTTGTGATGATCTTTCTTATTTAGTCAGTTGATACAGTGATTGGGTGATTTTTGACTCTTAAAGTAAAAGTTGCATTCCTGGAATAAATTCCACTTGGTTACAATGTATTATCCTTTTATATGTTACTGGATCCAATTTACTAACTTTTGTAAATACTTTTTGCATCTGTGTTTATGAGAGACTTTGGTCTGTAGTTTTCTTGTAATGTCTTTGGTTTGTGTTCATTTTGCTTCCTGGATATGTAGCGATATATTTCATCAAATTTGGAAAGATTTTTGGCTGTTATTTCTTCAGATGTGTCTTTCCTGATCCCTCCTCTTCTGTCTTCTAGGATTCCAATTTACATGTGTATTTGACCTCTCATAGTGGTACTGATAATTTTTTTTATTTTTCCCATTCATATTTCTCTTTGTTTCATTTTGAATAATTTCTACTGCTGTTTTCAAGTTTACTAATTATTTTTTGGCAATACTTAGTCACTTGTTAATCCCATCTGGTTTATTTTTCATTTCTGACATTGTAGTTTTTATCTCCAGAAGTTTGGTTTGTATCTTTAAAAAAAATCTCTTCTGTGTATCTGGTTAACATGTTTAATATTTCCTGTAACTTCTTGAGCATATGAATACAATTATAGTAACTTTTAATATCTTTGTTTACTAATTCTATCATCTTGGTCATTTCTGGGTTTTCAATGGAATGATTTTTCTCATTATAGGTTACATTTTCCTGCTTCTTCACATTTGGTAATTTTTTTTATTAGATTCCACACATTGTGAGATTTGCCTTATTTGGTGTTGGATATTTTTGTACTTTAATTCTAGGATGTGGTTAATTTATTTAGAGACAGCGTCATCCTTTCAGGCCTTGCTTTATACTTTGTTACACGAACTAGAGAAGCATTTAGCCTTGAGCTAATTTTGCTTTGCTGCTAGGCAAAACCCTTCTGAGTACTGTAACAGATGCAACCAGAATGAGGTTTTATTTTTTTAGTGTGACTAGTGGGAACAGGAGCTGTTCCTGGCCCTAGGTGAACTTGGGGATTGTTTCCTCTAAAATGTTCGTGTTATTCTTTCCCAGACTTTGATGATTTCCTTTTACGCTTACACTGATCTGTACTCCGCTGAAGCCTGGAGGGACTCTGCACGTTTTCGGAGTCCTTTCCCTGTGTGGCTCTCTCTTCCCTGGGTTTCTGCCCTGTGAAGCCTGGCCCCCTGGGGTCTCTGGCTGCCCAGCCCTCTGTCTTCAGCTCACAGAGGCCGCAGGGTTCCTGCTCTGAGTTCCTGTGCTGTGGCAGGAAACTCTCCAGGCAGTAAGCGGGGCCGTCACAAGCTTTACCCCGTTTGTTTCCTTGCTCTCACGGATCACTGTCCCATGCTGCCTACTGTCTAATGTGTGAAAACTGTCGTTTTCTGTATTTTGTCTGATTTTTTCCCCCATTGGTTCAGGCAAGAGTGTAAATGTATTCCTTGTTACTCCATCTTGTCCAAAAGCAGAAATCTCTCCAATACCTGCACCGCGTACCTGCAGTAGTTGGAAAAAACCCAGATTCCCTGAGTATTCTGTGTGTGTGTTAGTTGCTCAGTCATGTCTGATTCTTTGCAACCCCATGGACTTTAGCCACGAGGCTCCTCTCTCCACGGAATTCTCCAGGCAAGAACACTGGAGTGGGTTGCCATTTCCTCCTCCAGGGCATCTTCCCTATCCAGGCATTGAGCCTGGGTCTCCTGCATCACACGTAGATTCTTTACCGTCTGAGCCACCAGGGAAGCCTCCTGAGTATCCTAAATAAATGAAATTAAATTTATCATGTTTTTACTTTAAGTTTGTTTACACACACCCCTAATAAGTCTAGTATATAATTTCTGTAATGATAATAGTTGAGACTTACTGCATTAACACACAGTGAGAGACACTGTTTTATGTGATTCGTATACATTATCTCATAATATCATAAAATGATTTATGAGGATAACGTACGTTTTGTAGATGAAGAAACTGACTACCTTACTTGACTTGTTATCCTATTGAAATTTTATGGAGTCCTTCCGTATCACATTAGAAGCAGCAGACTAAAACTCATAACAAGGCAGTAAAACTCTTGTATAATAGCAAGAAATAGCTGTTTACATCCATTTAGTTATTCATTCACTTATCATTCCTTCATTCAGCAAATATTTATTGTTTAATTCCTGTGTGCTAGATATAGAGATAAAAAAACTATCAAAAGCAGATGGAAAACTTAGAAACCATGGTCTTCTGGTGTCATCTATTGAAGAGGCAGGTAACTATGGGGGCAGCAAAGCATTGGGTGTTTTCTAAGAAGTCTTCAAATAAAAAGTTCATCTGTCTGTATACTTAATTGAGGAAGACAGGGGGTATATCTGTTTCAGCTACATCTAAAGTTGTTAGAATTTTGTAAACTCTTATTGCTTTCCTAAAAGGAAAAAAACCCCTCAGCAAAATTTTAGGAGGAATGGTATTTCTATTAGCTGATAATCTTTTATATTTTAACTTTCTGGTTCTTGTCAGCATGACATGATGCATTATTTAAGTATTGGTGTTTGGTCAGAGTAGCTGAATATTTGATACCTTCATATATTTGGTGGAACCGTTGTCATAAACTGTGCCCTATTTTCCCAAGTTGATTTTATTTATAAAAGTATATTTTCACTCTTTTCTCCTCCATGATGATATGGCGTAACTTTGATAGGCCTTACCATCTAGAACAAAGGTTGTCAAACTACGGCCTATGGGACAAATCTAGTCTGCCGCCTGTTTTTGTCAATAACAGTTTTTGGAACACAGCCACACCCACTTGTGTACATATTGTCTGTGGCTGCTTGTGCTCTGCAAAGGAGCTGTTGCATCTGAGACATCTGGGTACAAAGCCTAAATTATTTGCTGTCTGGCCCTCTAGCCGAAAAAAACTGCTGACTCCTAACCTATTATAGAATAAGTTATAATTTTTTATAAGTATAAACTTGAACAGTCTTGTTTGACTTAGCGTTTTCTTTTTTCACTGTATGGTTCACATCACTTAATGTACTTACTTTGACTTCGTCGCGGCGCGTGGGTTTCCTCTAGCTGTGGCAGGCGGGGTCTGCTCTCCAGTTGCCGCCCGTGGGCTCCTCGTGGCGGTGGCCTCTCACTGCGGAGCATGGGCTCTGGGGTCCGGCCTTCAGCAGCTGCGGCCTGTGGGCTCAGGAGTCCTGGTGCGCAGTTGAGCTGCTCCTTGGCATGTGGAATCTTCCTGGATCAAGGGTTAAACCTGTGTCCCCTGCATTGGCGGGCAGATTCTTATCCATTGTACCACTGGGAAAGTCCAAGTTATAATTTTTGGAAATTTTGTTTCTTTTGGTGAAAAAGGGAAAGCTTGGAAAACATTGTTGCTTTACATTTAATACGAATTAACCTAAAGTGCTCATTAGACCCTCAGATTTTTTGAGATGCAAATTTAGTTTTTGGTACATTGTTTATTTGAAAATGCAATTAAACTTATTGTATTTCATAAATTCATTCAGATTTTAGTCCTTTTGTATGAATGTGAAAAGAATATTTAAAAACCTATAGATTAGAAGAAACATAAGAAGACCTATCAACTAATCAGAAAGTATGGATGGATTAGTTGTGTTTCCCCTCAAATAAAATAGTTTACAAGGCAAAATAACAATAATAGCACAACTTTTAGGAAAAAATCAGGGAAATGTGAACATCAATTGAATAAAGTTTTGATTCTAAGGATTTATTGTTAAATTTTTCAAGGTGTCAATTTGTTATGTTGTTATTTTTTTTTAAAGTTGCTTTTTTAGAGACGTTAAAATATTTATATTTGAAGTTATGTGGTGTCTGAGATTTATTTCAAAATAGTCTGGATGGGAGTGAAAATTAAGATTAGCAATGTATTAATCATTGATGAAATAGGGTGATGATCCGTTTGGATTCACATACTATTCATTATAATGTATGTGTTTGAAAATTTTTACAATAAAATTTTTGAGAAGAGTTAAATCCTTGTTATTTAATTTGCTCATTATTTCTTTTTCCACATATAGCAGGTTCTCCTTTATTTGCACTTTCTGTATTTGTAAGCTTTAAATAAGCAGTATCCACCAAATTGATGATCTTTCTTCAATTCTGTGTATTTATGATAAACAAAGAAGTCATAGGTAAAATAGGCAGAAATCTGTTTTGAAGTCCAAAGAAGCAGCTATCGTTTTCTCCTCTCTCTCTTATCTAGCATAATACATTGTAAGCAGTTTTGAGAGCTTTCTAAAATCACTAAATTGCACATTTTTAGACTGACAATAGCGTCATGATTTTTGAAAATAGTTCCCATCCATAAAATCCTGGTTGAGCTCGGTGCACTTCTGAGTGTTTGGTATACTGAGTGTTCAGTGGCTCCGCTTGCGGACGGTCTTAATCACCCCAGTCGGTGCTGGTCTCCGCTTACTGTTGCTTTTGTTTCATAACACTTTAGACTTACGCTGGTGTGAATTAAGGAGAGCGTAACGCAAGGAAAACGCTGTCCTTTGGAGAATTTTGACACCCTCGTTTATTATTTTGTTGAATGTCTTGCAGTTGTTTGTTTAATGATTAGTGTGTTTTAGGCATTGTTCTGAGTGGCTATGTGGATATCAATGAAAAACAAAGGTCCCTGCTCTTAATGAAGCTTACAGTTTACTTGAGGGAGACGTGTAAACAATAGAGATAATATGTAAGCTATACAGTATGTGGGCTTCCCCGTGGCTCAGATGGTAAAGAATTCCCCTGCAATGACGGAGACCTGGGTTCCATCCCTGGGTTGGTCCGTGGAGTCGCAAAGAGCCAGACACAGCTGAGCTACTGAGCGCACACACATACAGTGTATAGTATGTCGTAAGGTGGAAGAAGTAGAAAAGGGCAGAAGGAGAGAGATGAGGAGTACTGGTAGAGAAGGGTAGCATGTTGCGTAGTTTTAAAGTGTTGAGTTTCAGGCCTCATCAAGGAGATATATTTAAACAGATGGAGAAATTTGCCAATTGGAACATAAGGAAGATCCTGACTGGGCAGTCGTGGCGAAGGCTCTGCGGCCAGAGCTGCCTTGACGCGTTTGTGTTTTTACAGGATGCTGGAGTAGAGTAACCAAGAGGAGGAGGAGACACGGGGAGGAGGGGGGACAGAGGACCAGATCATGTGGGTGCCTGGAGACTCTGCTGAAGGCTCCACAAGGGGCTTCTCAGGGTTTTGAGAAGAGGAGTGTCATTACCTGGCTTGCGTTTCCCAAGGATGTCAGTGGCTGGTGTGTTGAGACTGGACCAAGGCAGGGAACAGAGCAAGGCAAGCATGGGAGTGATGAGGCTGTTGCAGCAATCCAGGAGACCGACGGAGGCGGCTCAGGCCGAGGTGGTGCAGGGGAGAGCTGGGAAGTGGCCAGACTCTGGGTGTGTCGACAAGGTGGAGTTGGTGGGTTTCCTAGTGAATTGAGATAAAACTTCTATGAGAGCTTTCTCCTTGGAGAATCATGAATATGTGAGAAATATTTGAGTTGGTGCTGCAGTTAGTGTTCTGGGAAGTGATTTTTTTCTTTTGATAGGATGTGTTCGGTTGCTTTGGTCGTGTCCGACTCTGAAACCCCATGGACTGTAGCCCACCAGTCTCCTCCGTCCATGGGATTTTCCAGGCAAGAATACTGCAGTGGGTCGCCATTTCCTCCTCCATGGGATCTTCCTGACTCAGAGATCAAACCTGCATCTCTTGTATCTCCTGCATTGCTGGTGGCTTCTTTACCACTAGCACCACCTGGGAAGCCCTTTTGATCATATCGTTTTTAACCAAGCTCACATAACTTTATAGCATTTTAAAATGATATCAAAAGCAGTTATATGCCATTTTTTTGTGATGTTGAACTACTGGACATGTAATTTTTGATAGTAAGGAAAGTCGGGTATTCAGAATTCTTATCCATAAGACAAGCATCCAAAATGCTCACTTTCTTGGTGAATATTATAAAATGCCTAACATACTTAAAAACTTGCATGGCAGACAGTGGCAAACTGATTTTATGTAGAATCAAATCTTTGAATGACTGAGAAATGAAAAATAATACTAAGCGTATTTTATAAAATGCTTTTGATCCCAGATACTGGGATCGAACCCCAAATGACCAGTGGGTGTGCTGAGAATATTAGATTCAGCTCCAAACTTCTGTCTTGATCATTTTGTGCACTGCTTTAGCATCTCCTTTACATTTTCACATGAATAGAAGTTATTTCTTATATCAAAGTATTTTTCTGAGCAGGAGAAAGTGCTACAAATGCCATCAGGATAGTTCAACTTGCATCCAAGTTCCTACTTGAATTATTCTTCCGTTTTCCTTTATGTGACAGCTTTTCTTGGCTGTTTCTTTGCAGTGGTCTTCATTTGATACAAGAATAAGAGAACTGTTTTCTATTTTTGGAGTCCTTTAGAATTTTTTTAAAAAATGGAATTTTGAAGAGGTGAAGTTGTTTATTCTTGTGGGCTCTCTCCCTCCTCTTTTTTTTTTTTTTAAAGCTCCCTCAGTTCCCAGCTCTGTATATATTGGAAAAGTTATTGAGCCTAACCATCTAGTTTCTCTTTGGAACTGTTTGAATATATTTCTAAGTATCTACTTTGACTTTCTTCTAATCTGTCACTGATCTTATTAACAATCAAATCTAAAGACTTCAATATGTATTACTTTGAGTTTTTATTGTTGGATGATTAGAGGAACAGAAACAAAAAATAGGGAGCAGGAAACTAATGAGTAGGCTCTAGTTCAAGGAATCCATTACTGGCTGGCTGAGATCTTTAAGAAGTTGGCTGTGGAAGGAGATGAAGTGATTGATTATTGTGGTAACTGCTTGCTATTACTGTGTTAGGGAATGGAGTGGTTAATTATCCTGCATGCTATTTGAAATCTTTGAAAGAAAGTCTTTTACAGTTAGCTAACAGTACCCTTTTATTCAGTTACTGTTATGTTAAAACCTGCCATTGGGGCTTAAAAAAATTACTTCTGGGACACACCACACTACCTTACCTCAGTGAAAATGATTCTGAGTCATATATGTGTGTGTGTGTGTGTTTGTGTGTGTGTATGTATATATATATATATATATATTGCATTGAGGCTTAGAAATGTAAGTGCATATCATTGTGTTTGGGCATCTCTGGATGTACCCCACTCATTTTGGATAGATCCAGCTGTTATGCTAGGCAAGAATACCAAATCTGAAGACATTTGCTTAAGCTTTAACTCTTGACATGATTAAAATAGTTCTTGTACATAAACTGAGAACCACTTTGATCCAAGATAAATCTTTATATTTTCCACTGGGAAATCAACTATTTTTTCTTATTATGTTGCATTTTGCCAATTTTTACTTATTAGTTATTGCAAATGATATCATACCATTTACTGTTTCCAGTTGTAAAATTTCTAACTTGGGGAAAAATTAAATGAAGCCTTTTGGTATATAGCCATTTTGAGGTATTGCAAAATTTTTAGTTGCCTTATTATATTGCTTATATTACTTTATTATATATGTATATCAATAAATGTATATATTTATTACCTATATACATGTAGGAGAGGATGACACTGGATTTTTAAAAGAATAATCTTTCTGTTGTTAGCTTTTTAGTTGGAGAAGGAGCCTACAGATGGGCAGTAGATCATGGAATACCCTCTTGCCCTCCCAGCATCATGACCACAAGTGAGTAAAATCTTTTCAAAATTAAGCTGTATTAGCATCTATACCTGAAAGTGTTACATTGCTTTTGATCCATGTAGCACCAGTATTTAAGGAAGAAAGCTTGTATGTTAAAAGATACATAGAAAGTTAGTTGATTTTCAGTCAACTTTATATTCCTGAGGTCCCCCCACTCCTGCTTTTCATGCTTTTATAGAAGTATTGTTAAAGGATCCCTTGTAGGCTACTTAAAATAGTTACTGACAGTAAAACCATAATACCACCCACTTAAAGAGAGAGAAAACATAGGTCAACATCTACCCATCCGTGAGCTGAAGAAGGCCTATCTAAGTACCAAGGCTAGGAGAAGGAAAAACAAAAAAATAGAAAAAAGGTCAAAAGTCATAAATAGATAATACAGCATAACTAATAGGGACATTTAGATTAAGATGCATACATGTTAAATCTTACTTGTTAAATCCCTCTTACTTGGTGAAGGTAAGTGTGTGGTCAAATGAACATAATACATTGTAGGTACAACTGTAGATTGGCAGAAATTTTGGAGGATGGTGCTGAGTAATATAAATCAAAAGCCTTAAACCCATTCTGCTTCTCTGAACTTGTCATTAGAGATATAGACATATTTATGTAGAAGGGTGCTCAGTGAGCATTTATTAAAAATGTAAAAGAAATTCTATTATGTATAAAATAAACCATAAGGATATATTGTACAACACAGGGGATGTAGCTAATAATTATAAATGGGGTATAAGCTTTAAAAATTGTGAATCACTATACTGTATATCTGCTACTTATATAATATTGTACATCAACTATACTTCAGTTAAGAAAAAGAGAAAGAAAAACATAAAAAAAATTATAAAAAATTTTGAAAAACTCTTATATCCAACTCAGAAGAATGTAAGTAAATAAACCATTACATATTCTTATAATGAAATGTTATAAAGTAACTAGAAATTGTTATAAAGACATAATGATTAAATCTAATAATGACTTTAAAAAGTAAAAAATGGATATAAATATCTATATTTGTGTGTTTCATATGTCTGTCTTGAGAAAGAAGTCATGGCTGCATATTTATGCATAAAACAAAGAAATTGTTTAAAAACATACACAACTTAAAATTTTTAAAAAGATATTTTATTAAGTAATCTATGAGTATAATTTAAATAATCAAATGAAAAAATGAGGACTCATTGGCTCCAAGGAAACCAAGCTGTAGAAAAAAGATATAATTATGTATCACAGCAAGTGTCTAGCAAGGACCAGCAGTTAGTAACATATTCACAAAATGAGTTTGATGTCACTGAAAGTTGGACTAGCGAGAGGCTGGCGGGAGAAGTGTGTGCAGAGGAGGGCAGGGAGGATGAGGCCTCTGTATTCTCACACTCCCGATCACTAGTTCCGCCTTAAGCTCTCCCTGGTGGAACTTAGGGCAGGGCTCCCTGCCAGTTGCGTTTTGTTTTTCCCTGGACACAGGCCCCTTGGCGACCTGGGTCTGCCTGCGTGCCCCTAGGTCTGCCATGCAGCTGCCGTCTGCTCTTCACTGCCCCATCACTCTGGATCTGCCTTTTCCTCTCTCCAGTGTCAAAGTGGCTGCTTCCTCAAGTCACGTGTGGGTTTTTTTTTTTCTTCTTCTTCTTGTTTTCCTCCCACAGTTGGTATATGAAAGATGGGAAGTCACTTTCACTTAGGTTTCTGAAGAAATTGCTGTATCTTCTAACTTCCAATCTTGCTATTATGCAGTCCACTGGCACTTTGGTTCCCAGTTCTTTGTGGTGGTCTTTTCCCCTCTTTCAAAGGAAGTTCTTAATTCCATGTTCTTATTATGACAATGATACTTTGGGATGAGTCTGTTTTTCTCTTTATGATTACTGAGTTCTCTTTTGGACTTTCCATCTGGAAATACGTCTGCTTCTGTTTTGGGGAGATTTTTTAAGAAAATCTTGTGGTAACATTTCTGTCTACCTCTATTATATTTTTCTAATATCTACGAATTAGAGGTTGGATCTTGTGCTTTAATCCTATGTATCCTTTTCAAAAATTACTTTTTTTTCCCCTCCTTATAAAAATCTCTGTCTTTTGCCCTATTGTCTGGGAAGTTTCTTCAATTTTTTCTTCCAAATCTTCTACTTCTAATGAATTTGTAATTTTGATTTTAATATTTTTGGGCTCAGCAGGTAAAGACTCCCAAGATGCAGGAGATGAGGGTTTGATCCTTGAGTTGGGAAGATCCCTTGGAGGAGAGCATAGATACCCACTCCAGTACTCTTGCCTGGGAAATCCCACAGCTTTACAGAGCAGCCTGGTGGGTTCTGATCCATGGATTTGTGATTAATACTTTTAAAACATGATATCCTTGTTCTTGTTTCATGAACTCAGCATTTTTGCCCTCTCTCTTGGGATATTATGGTTTAAAACTTGCTCTTATCTGCTATTTCTGCTTCCTCTGTCTTACTTTGTGTGTTTCAGACACTAATATATGTTTGCTAATTTCCTCAACTATCTAGTGACCCTCTGCAGTTCCATATTCCCGAGTGAGGCACCTACGGGCCTGTTGGCAGCTTTGTGTGAGAGGCAGGTCTGTTTGACCTCAAGAGAGGAGGCCTGGTCATTTCTCTCTGCAGTTTTTCCCTTGGGTTAGGGAGAGACATCTTCCCACCTCTGGCAGGGCGGTAGCCAGTATTTGGGTACAGAACATGGGAAGGGCCGGAGGTGTTCCTTTGCCTTCCTCAGACTTTGACGTCAGAGTCTATTTTTCAGGCAGAGTCCCTGCCTGCTGCCAGCTGCGCTCCATGTCAGCTAAATTAGGGCCCATCTGGTTCAGTCTCTCCATGAGTTAACTTCGTGTTTTCTGCAAGCACAAGGAAAGGATCTGGGCATCTCCATCTCCCTGTTCTCCTGTTTTTAGTCCTGACCTGGCTTTCAGACACACCAGGTGCCTCTATTTCAAGTTCTCTTGATGTTTCTTTGGCAGAAATTAGTTTAGTTTGGCCAAGATTCATTTGCTTTGTGATGTCCTGGCTAGTGGGCATTGGGGTTCATCTTCCTCTGCTCAGTTAGTTACTTGCTTTCTATTTTCTAAAACTATGCTGATACCATTGTTATGTTCACCCCTGGTGTCTGCCAGTCTTTCTCCCCACTTACATTTCTTTCTGGTAAATTTTTAGTAGGGCATGGGGATGAATTCATGCATTCAGTCTGCCAATTTTACTTCAGAACATTTATATAAAAACATGTTATAAAATGGTACTAGATTTTTGCAAGATGGCAACATTATTTTTGACTGTATATTAGTATTTTATACTTGGAATAAGAAAAATATAAGGTGCCATAGTTTTTTTTTTTTTTATGACATATACCCAATCAACAGGAAATCTCTGAATAAATAAGGTGTTTGAAAGTTAAGCGATGTATTCATTTTTTTTGTTTTGGCAAAAAAGAATGATTTTGACTTACGAATTTAAAAGGAGAAGCTATACCTATTATTTAGATTAAAGAAATTTTAAATACCATCTGGTAATCAGCCATTTGTTTAATCCTCAGTAGAAATAAAATGGTATTTTGGTGCTGGTTAATGATAATGCTTTATACTTGATTACCTTTAGGAGGCATAATTTGTAGGTTTTTGTTCTTCAACTTTCAGAATGTCTTTCTAAGGTTTATCCTAAATTTCTTACACAGTTTCACATATAATTACTTATTTCATTCCTGTATGTAGATTTGAATTTCTTTCTGGCATCATTTCCTTCAGCCTGGAATGCTAAAGCTTTTCTGGTAATGTGGTAGATGTGGTAGTGGAAAATTTTCTGTTTTCATTATCTGAAAAAAAAAAATCCTTAGTTTGCTTTTGGTTTGAAAAGACATTTTTTGTTGGATATAGACTTCTAGGTTGGCAGGTTTTTTTTTTCTTTTAGTACTTTCAAAAAATTGTGGCAAAATATTCATAATGTAAAATTTACTATTTTAACAGTTTTTGAGTGTATGATTCAGTGGTACTAAGTACATCCGCAGTGCTGAGGAACTGTCACCCTGTCCATTTCTGTTGTCTCCTTAACTCAGCCAGAAACTCTGTACCTAGTAAACAGTGATTACCCATGCCCCCTCTTTCCTGCCCCTGGTAACCTCTCTTCTACTTTCTTTGTCTACGAATTTGCCTATTCTAGGTCCCTTTTCTAATGGAATCACATAATACTTGTCCTGTTGTGTCTGGATTGTTTCCTTAGTATGTTTCCAAGGTTCACCTATATTGTAGCATGTATCAGGATTTCCTTCTTATAGCTGAATGATATTCCATTGTATCTTTGGACACTTAACGATGTTATTCCATTCTCTTCTGGATTCCATTGTTCCTGTTGGGAAGTCAGACGTGATTGTTACTGCTTTCCTGTGTCTTCTTGTTCTCTGACTGCTTTTAAGAACTGTTCTTTATATTTGTTTTTGCCAAATTTGCTTTTCTTTGTGCTGGTTTTGTTGTGGATCCGGTTTTTAAACAATTGCTCTCCCTCACATTCTTGCTGTCCCTCATCTGTTTCTCGGACTTCCATTTCACCTATAGTAAACATTTGACACTTTCATGTGTTATTCAAGCTTTAATTTTTTCCCCCCAGTGTTTGTTCTCTGCTTTCTGTGATAATCAAGATTCCCATAGAAACAGAACCAATATTTATCTATATATGAGATATTATAAAGAATTGGCTCATGCGGTTGTAGAAGTCAACAAGTCCCAAGATCTGCAGAATCAGACACCATGCTAGAGACCAGGAGAGTCAATGGAGTAATTTCGATCTAAGTTCAAAGGCCTGAAAACCAGGAGGTCACCTGGACTGTGTAGTTTCAGTGTGAAGGCTGGCATGCCCAAGACCAGGAACAGCTAATGTTTCGGTTCAAGTCTGAGGCAGGAAAAAGTTAATATTCTAGTTCAAAGGCAGTTAGGCAAGAAGATTTCTCTCTTACTCAAGGGAGCGTCTCTGCCTTTTTGTTCTGTTAAGACTCTGAGCTGATTAGATGAGGTCCACCAGTTTAGGGAGGGCAATCTGCTTTACTCTATCAACTTCAATGTAAATCTCATCCTCAGCAAGCATACCCTCACAGACACACCTGGAATGGTGTTTGACCAATATCTGGGCACTCTGGCTCAGTCACTCTGACAAATAAAACTAACCATCATGTTTCTTCTATTTGTGTGGTTTCTGTTGAATTGTCTCTGAGCTTGTTTATCTTTCCTCCTGCAGTATCTAATTTGATATTAATTTTTTGTTATGATTTAAAAAAGTAAGTGCAAGATGTTGTGTTTTTCAGTTTTAAAGTTTTCCTTAAAAAAAAACCAACACAGCTTTCATCTCTGTTTTGAAATTTCCCGTATCTTCACTCACTATATCCATTGTTGACATATTTATCAATTGTAATTGATAATATCATTGCTATTAATAACAATATTTTAATTGTTTGAAATCTTTGGTAATTCTGAAATCTGGGTAATCTGTGCATCAGTTTCAATTGATAGATTTTTTTTGTGACCTTGGTCACAAATTTTCCATTTAGTTGCATGTCTCAAACTTTTTTTTTTTTAATTACAACTTGAGCATGTGGATGATGCATTTTAGAAACCATGGTTTATCTTCCTTTGAATGATGTTGAACTTGTTCTAGTATGTAATTAAGTTATTTGCAGATCACCTTGGTATTGTCGCAGCCTGGGTTCAGGCTTTGTTAAAGTAAGTCTGTTTCAGTTTTGTCCTTAATTCTAGACTTGTCCCTTAGTACCAGCTTGTGGTCTTTATTCCTGAGATATGGCTTTTCTGGGGTGTACATTGGAAAGCCTCAAACTTTGTCTCTCGGACAGTGGGTATTTACTAAAACATCTGTCCACTTTTTGGCCATTATTTTCCTCAATGAACTTTTTTTTTTTTTTAATTTGGCTGCCCCAGGTCTTAGTTGTGGCAGGTGGGCTTTTCCATTCGCACTTGCAGGGTCTTTGCTGTGACATGCGAGATCTAGTCCCCTGACCAGGCGGCAAACCTGGGCCCCCTGCATTGGGAGTGCAGTCTTACCAGCTGGACCATCAGGGAAGTCCCTCCTCTGTGAACTTCATGGAATCTTGCATCCCGTGTGAGTGAGAGTTAAGCTCTCATTCAAGATGTGAGGGGACTTTTACATAGATTTGGGGCTTCCGTAGTGGCTCTGTTGCAGTGCAGGAGACCAGGGTTCAATCCCTGGGTCGGGAAGATCCTTAGAGAAGGGAGTGGCTACCCACTCATGTATTCTTGCCTGGAGAATTCCATGGACAGAGGAGCCTGCCGGGCTATGGTCCATGGGCTGCAAAGAGTCAGACATGACTGAGGGACTAACACACACATAGATTTTGGGCTTCCTTTTGTGGATTTCTCCTTAGCAGGATTCCTCCCTCACTTTCCAGTGACTTCAGTAGCCCCACACTCCTGCCTTTCCAACCGGTAAGACCGTAGTTTTCTACCTGAGCTCTATTTTCTGTGCATCTCACAGAGTAGGGAGTGCCTCGTGGGAAAAGCCGTTTGAATTTGGATCTTACCTATTGTGTTTCTTCTTTCAGTGGTTGAATCCTCCCCTATTTTTGTCAGCTTTTGATCACTTGCCTTCAAATAGGTGTGTTTTTTTTTTAATTAAAAAATTCTGTCCAGAGTTTATAATAATTGATCTGTGGGTTAGTCTGATATAAGCTATATGTTTTGTAAATGTGTGAAAGCCATTCAGTCATGTCTGACTCTTTGTGACCCCGTGGACTATACAGTCCATGGAATTCTCCAGGCCAGAATACTGGAGTGGGTAGCCTTTCCCTTCTCCAGGGGATCTTCCTGACCCAGGAATTGAACCCAGGTCTCCCGCATTGCAGGTGGATTCTTTACCAACTGGGCTATTAGGGAAGCCCTATAATAATAAAATAATATAAATAATTGTATCTAAACATTGTATAATTACTTTTTAAGTGCATGGCATAGGAATATATTGTTTTCTTAAATATTGGAGCATTCTCCATAAACCTGGTCTTCCTTTATACTTCCATTACCATTTGCAGTCTCCTGCCCAGTCTGATAAGCACAGTTACCTCTTTGATTTGCTTCTCTCTGTTCCAACAGAAATGTTGAAGTGTGTAGTGAAGTGAAGTTGCCCAGTCGTGTCTGACTCTTTGCGACTCCATGGGCCGTAGCCTACCACGCTCTTCCGTCCAGGGGATTTTCCAGGAAAGAGTACTGGAGTGGGTTGCCATTTCCTTCTCCAGAGGATCTTCCCGACCCTGGGATCGAACCCAGGTCTCCCACATTGTAGCCAGACACTTTACCGTCTCAGCCACCAGGGAAATCCAGAAATGTGTAGTAGTATTCTTTTTATAAGTAGATAAATGGTATCATACTGTTGTATCCTTAGTTTTTAGGCAGGTAGTATTATAATATGATTTTTAAAAATATCGTTTTGTCAGTCAGCAAGGAGTACTTTGAAATCTGTCCATGTTGATATGTATAGAGATGGATTAACTTTAAACTGCTGAGTAGCATTTTACCAATTTATTTAGTCTCTTAATTGATAAGCACTCAGGTTGTTTCTAGTTTTTTCCATTAACATTGATGATTTCATGAATGTTCTTGTACACATCACTTCATATATATATATATATATACACATATATATATGTTTATTGTGCTGAATAGTTGGAAGTAGACTTACTGACTCATACAGGATGTGCATTTACTATTTTGCCGGCGATTGCCAGATTCTTAAGTGGTTTACTGTGTACTTTTGAGGAATCTGGCTGTTTATGGTTGGTGCCTTTGATGACCACTCAGTAGCTCATACTATGACCACATCCTTTGGAGGCCTTTATGATCAGGGGCAAGTTACCTCCTAGAAACTTTTCTCATGGAGATGTTGTGATTCCTTGAAATAATGTATATTGTAAAGAATTTCTACTCCAATTTCTGGTCCATAGAAATACTCAAATGTTGACTCTTAATATCACCCTCACCATATGTTGGATATGAAGATGATCTTGGCTCTGTGGCATTGACTGGTATGATGATCTTAGTGACTGATCCTGCCTGGAGTTAGGTGTAACCATTAGAGCGGTGGTTTTCAGCTCTGACTGCACGTCAGTCACCGGGGAGCTTTGAGACGTCCTGGCTGCACTCAGAATCAATTAAAACAGCAACTTTTAGATGGGCCCCAGGCATCTGACGTTTTTAAAGTTTAAAAGGTAATTTCAGTGCATTCAGTTTCAGAATGTCTGGGATAGAATGTGTACATTCTTTTGAATTCTAGAAAGTTTATTAAGGTTGAAGTTCAAAGGGATGTAATTTTGTTTTCCTTTGGTAAAGGACAACCTTAGTTTGTGCTACAAAGTTGCTACCATCTATTCCTTAATTTTCAGCTATTTTATGCTTTGGTAGGTCCTGTGGTACATCTTTAAATTAAGTAAAGAGTAGATTAAGGACATCCTATTCTATCAGTTTAGGGGCATGATTCTGTCACAAAGAATCCTGTTTTCTTCTTTTCTATGGCTGGGTTGTGTTCTTATATTCAGTAGTTTTTCTGCCTCTGTTTAGGGTACTTTGAAAGATAGCATATTAACATATTAACAATTCATGCTATTAACATATTGCAGAGTTTTAGCATAGATATATCAACACTTAATTTCATATGGCTAGTTAATATGGCCAGTTTCAAATTTTTTATTTTGAAGTACTTATAAATTCACATGCAATCCTAAGAAATAACACAGAGAGATTCCATGTATCTTTTGCCCAGTTTCCTCCCATGGGAACATCTTGCCAAACTAATAGTATAATATCACATTCAAGGTATTGACAGTCAAGATACACAGCCTTTCATCACCACAGGGATCGCGCATGTTGCTCTTTTATAGTCTCACCCACTCACCTCCCACCTTCACCCTTTCCTTGACACCTGGCAATTACTAATCTTTCTCCATTTGTATAATTTTGTCATTTCAAGAATGTTATATAAATGGTGTTCTACAGGATATGAGTTTTTGGGAACTGGCTTTTTTATCACTTAGTATAATTTTCTTGCGATTCATCCAGGTGATTGTGCTTATCAATAGCTTGTACCATCTTAATTGCTAAACAGAGGATATACCACTGTTTGTTTAATCCTTTATCCACTGAAAGGCATCTGGGTATTTCCAGTTCGGGGCTATTATAAATAAAAATTCATGTACATTTTTTCATAAATCTTTTTTTAAATTTTGGTAAAATACACAATGTAAAATTTACCATCTTAAACATTTTTAATGGTACATTTCAGTGGCTTTAATTATATTTACACTGTACAACTGTGACTACCATCTGTCTACAAAATGCTTTTCATCTGAAAAACTGAAACTCTGTTTTCATTAAATGCTAACTCCTCCCTCGTGTCCTTCCCCCTGGCCCTTGGCAACCAACTTTCTGAGTTCTGTCCCTATGAATTTGTCTACTCTAGGTACCTTTTATAAGTGGAATTATACATTTTTCGTTGTGTGACAGGCCTGTTTCACTTACATCATGTCCTCAAGGTTTAGCCATATTGTAGCACATGTCAGAATTTCTTTTTAAGGCTAAATAATATTCTGTTTTATGTATACACTACATTTTGTGTATCCATTTATACATTGAATGGGTTGAATCAACTTGGGTTGCGTCCAGTGTTTGGCCATTATGCATAATTGCTGCTGTGAACATAGGTGTATAAATACCTGCTTTTGATTCTTTTGGTTACCCAGAGTTGAAATTGCCAGATTATATGGTAATTCTGTTTTTAATTTTTCAAAGAACCATTGTAGTCTTTTTCACTGCAGCTCCACCATTTTTAATTCTCAGTAATAGTGTACTAGGGTTCCAATTTCTCCACAGCCTCATCAGTGCTAAGTCACACTCTTTGTGACCCCCTGCAGCCCGCCAGGCTGCTCTGTCCATGGGATTCTCCAGGCCAGAATACTGGAGTGGGGTGCCATGCCTTTCTTCAGGGGATCTTCCCAATTCAGGGGTTGAACCCGTGTCTCTCTTAAATCTCCTGAATTGGCAGGTGGGTTCATTACCACTAGCACCACCTGGGAAGCCCTCAACAGCCTCATCAACCCTTGTTATTTTCTGCATTTGTTTGTTTTGTAACAGTCATCCTAATGCATATGAGGTGGTATCTCATGATTCTTATTTGCATTTGCCTAATGATTATGCTGTTGAATATTTTTTCCTGTGGTTATTGGCCATTTGTATATCTCCTTAAATGTCTGTCTCCGACAAGAGGAAAAAGCAGTAGCCTTTTAAATTCCCTGGAGTTCACTTCAGCTGGAGGGAGAGGCATTGCAACAATGGCTGTCTGTCTCTGAGTCTGTACCTCAGCCCAGAACCAGCAATCAGAGCATAGCTTCCGGTGTTTGGAGGACAGGGTCTCTATCACTCACCTGGCTCTCACAAGCTACATGCACGCTGCTGAAGGAATGGGGGCTGCCTGCCACAGGGCTGGGAGTGGGGAGCTGGTGGGGGCTACTGCACTGTGAGCTGAGATTCACCCAATTAACCACAGTTTATACCCACGGCGTCCCCTGGAAACCTTCCCCTTTAATGGACTCCAGAGTTCCATAATACTTACATTAGACAGACTCTAGCACACCAGTTGTTGTCTCAGTGCAGGGACAGATTCCTGGTGCTTCCTACTCTGCCATCTTGATTCTATCTCCAACTTATTAATTTTATATTAGACCATTCTGATTTAGGGATATTAATCTTATCTCATAACTATTTGCATATACCTTAAAATTTTTAAAAATGTCATTTATAATTTACTTTTGCATATAATATCTTTTGCCTTAAGACATTTAAAATTTTATGTGGTTTTTTATCAATGAACCATCTTTTAAAAATATATATATTTATTGAAGTATAGTTGACTTACAATGTTTCAGGTACATAGCAAGGTGATTCAGTTATACAAATACATATATATTATGTTTAAAATTATTTTCCACCATAAGTTATCACAAGGTATTGACTATAGTTCCCTATGCTATACAGTAAACCTTTGTTGTTTGTTTCATATCTATTTTTTAACTCGGCTTCCCTGATAGCTCAGTTGGTAAAGAATCCGCCTGCAATGCAGGAGACCCCGGTTCAATTCCTGGGTCAGGAAGATCTGCTGGAAAAGGAATAGGGTACCCACTCATGTATTCTTGGGCTTCCCTGTGGCTCAGCTGGTTAAGAATCTGCCTGCAATGCAGGAGACCTGAGTTTGATCCCTGAGTTGGGAAGATCTCCTGGAGAAGGGAAAGGCTACCCACATCCAGTATTTTGGCCTGGAGAATTGGGGTCACAAAGTTTCATATCTATTTTTTAATTAGAAATCTAGCATTCTATTCATACTAAATCAAACAAGTAGAATCAAAATGTCATAATTTTTTAGTTAGGCAAAAATTCATAAGTTTTCAAAAATATATATTATACATATTTATATATATGTATGCAAAAATGTTTTTACTAGATAAAGGCTTGAAAAAGAACATAAAAAAAAGATGGAGAAATTAGGGAATATAAACTAAATAAAATGGGAACACTGAATATAAAATAGAAATGAAACAAACTAGATAAAAGTAAAAGATCATCATATACTCTAGTTGTTTTTAAGCATGACTACTCATTAGAAACATCTGGACCTCTGGAGAAAAAAAGCAATACCTGAGCATTTGTATTTTTCAAAAAATTCAAATAATTCTGATATGCATCTGGATTTTAAAAAGTGATTACAGGTTTTTCTAATAATCCTAGTTCTGGTGATATAGATTTCTATTATTTTTCTGTTGACCAACCATGATTAATACAATGGTATTAAGTGAGTGGTATTAAGTGAGTAATAGTTACATAATTGCAATAGTAGAAGGTGTTTATCAGTTTTCACAATCAATAGCAAGACAAAAAATAAAAGATAGTTGCAATTGCAAGCCGTAGTGGGAACATGATTAACTTAACAATATAAAATAATTACATAAGATTTGGGGGCGTCAAGCAGAGTGATGTGGTAAGTGAAGGTGCACACACGCACATGCTTTCATCCACCCAGTCAGTCTGTCTTTTGGTTGGTGCATTTAGTCTATTGACATCCAAGGTAATGATTGATCTGTGCGGTCCTGTTACCGTCTTCTTAGTTGATCTCGGTTTACTTTCTGTGGGCCTTTTCCTTCTCTTGTGTCTCCTGCCTTCCCTAGGCAGGAGCTTCTCTAGTTCCTTTAGCGTTTGTTGTAAAGCTGGTTTGGTGGTGCTGAATTCTCTTAACTTTTGCTTGTCTGGAAAGCTTTTGAATTCTCCGTCAAATCTGAAGCAGAGTCTTGCTGGGTAGAGTGTTCTTGGTTGCAGGTTCTTCCCTTTCATCATTTTAAATATATCATGCCATTCCCTTCTGGCTTGTAGAGTTTCTGTTGAGAAATCAGCTGATAGCCTGATGGGAATTCCCTTGTATGTTATTTGTTGTTTTTCCTTTGTTGCTTTTAATATTTTATCTCTGTCTTTAATTTTTGTCAGTTTGATTACTGTGTGTCTTGGTGTGTTCCTTCTTGGATTTATCCTTCCTGCGACTCTCAGCTTCTTGGACTTGGTTGACTATTTCCTTTCCCATGTTTGAAAAGTTTCTGGCTGTATGTCTTCAAATATTTTTTTAGGTCCTTTTTCTCTTCTCCCTCTGGGACCCCTATAATGCGAATGTTGGTGTGTTTAATGTTGTCCGAGAGGTCTCTTAGGCTGTCTTCATTTTTTTTCCTTCTTTTTTCTATATTTTGTTCTGCAGCAGTGATTTCCACCATTTTGTCCTCTAGGTCATTTATCCATTCATCTGCCTCAGTTATTCTGCTATTGATTCCTTCTAGTGTATTATTCATCTCTGTTTGTTTTTTAGTTCTTCTAGGTCTTTGGTAAACATTTCTTGCATCTTCTCAATCTTTGCCTCCATTCTATTTTTGAGATCCTGGATCATCTTCAATATCATTATTCTGAATTCTTTTTCTGGAAAGTTGCCTGTCTCCACTTCATTTAGTTGTTTCTCTGGGATTTTATCTTGTTCCTTCATCTGGGACATAACTTTCTGCTTTTTCATTATGGTTAACTTTCTGTAATGTTTTGTGAGGCTGTGCTTCTTCTTGCTTCTTCTCTCTGCCCTCTGATGGCTGAGACTAAGAGGCTTATGTAACCTTCTTGATGGGAGCGGCAGGTGATGGGAAAAACTGGGTCTTGCTCTGGTGGGCAGGGCCTTGCTCAGTAAAGCTTTAATCCAATTATCTGCTGATGAATGGGGTTACTCTCCCTCCCTGGTAGTTGTTTGGCCTGAGGTGACCCAGCCCTGGGGTCTACGGGTTCTATGGTAAAGTCCAAGAGGGTTTACACCAAGGGGGACCTTCTGTCCCTGTGGTGAGCCCCTGCTGACCCACACATCCACGGGAAGCCCTCCAACCCTAGCAGGTAGTTTTGGTTCAGTCTCCTTTGGGGTCACTGCTCTCCTCTGGGTCTTGGTGCATGTAAAATTTTATTTGTGCCCTCCCAAGACTGAAGTCTCTGTTTCCCTCAGTTCTCTGGAAGGCTAATAATCAAAATCCTGCTGGCCCTCAAGGTCAGATTCCCCGGGGATTCTCAGTCCCTTTGTTGGATCCCCAGGCTGGGAAGCCTGACATGGGGTTCAGAACCTTCACCTTAGTGCGACAGCTTCTTTGGTGTTATTGTTCTCCAGTCTGTGGATCACCCATCCAGTGGGTATTGGATTTGATTTTATCGTGATTGCACCCCTCCTACCATCTCGCTATGGCTTCTTCTTTGTCTTTTTTATTTGGGGTATCTTTTTTGGTGGGTTCCAGCATCCTCCTGTTGTTCAATAGCTAGTTGCAATTTTGGTGCTCTTGCAGGAGGAGATATGTGTTTGTCCTTCTACTGCATCATCTTGAACCAGAAGCCCATCAATGAACCACCTTTTTGATGGATTCTGGCTTTGATCACATTCAATGTAAAATACTCCAAAGTTAAAAACAATAAAATTAAAGTCTTTCTCAAAAAGACTGATATAAAAAGACTGATATTTATGTCTTATGTGTGATGGTTTAATCTTTTTGGACTTCTTTGTTTAAATTTTATATGTTTAAATTGTTATTGTATGATTTCAGTTTTGTGTGTAGTGTGAGGTAAGAATTTACTTGTACTTTTTTCCCCAAATAGGTAACATATTGTGCCAAGAAAGTTTACTGAATAACATGTAGGTTTCCAACTGGTATGAAATATCAGTGTTATTCTCTAATTCTCTTAGAATATACATGAGTGTATTTGTAAATTTATTGGTCAGTTCCATTACCCTTTTTTGGGGGGGAGGGGGATCCATTACTACAGTATTGTTCTTAGACTTTGTTCTGAGGGCAGCTCTGGTTCCTTTTCCACCTAATTTTCCTAAGATTTGTTTTTCCTTATTTAACATTTTCTTGTTTAATCTTAAAAGTGATATGTTAGAAGATCTTTGTTATTTTTCCACTGTTATTTTGATTAATTTACATCAATTTGGGGGAAATTAATAAGTACTTAAAAGTACCATGAAACTTTAATCATTGTATTATTAGTCAATTTTCATTTATATTTGCCATATACCCTTTCCTTTGCATGTAATTCCCTACCCGTCTCCTTACCTTTTTGTGTCTTTGAGCTTTCACTTTGTATTATTTTGTCTGTTACTGAAGCCTACCCTTTAGTGTTTTCATTAGCATAGGGTCTGGCCAGTGGTGAATTTGTTCATTCTTGTTCACCTGAAGCTGTTTTTATTTCACTTTAGTTTTTGGAAGTGAATTTTATTGGATATGCGGCTCTGGATGAGCAGGTATTTCAGCGCATTGAGGAGAACCATGTTGCCTAAATGCGCTTGGTCTTGGGTTAGAGGGTAGGGGTAGGTTTGTTTGGTTCTAGCCTAGCCTTCCTGTGGGGAAGCCTTCCTTTGGATTGAACATATGGCTGTCCTTCATGTTGTGGAATCAAATTCAACTGCTCTACTGTTATCCAATGCTCACAGTGCAATAATAATAGCTTTAGCCCTTAGTTTAGCCCCAGAAAAGCTTGATATTTTTAATGTTTTTTTTTTAATGCTTTTAAGGTGGTAATTTTCATGTTTTATCCAGTACTTTTGATAATATTTGGTGGGAGAAATTCTTTTAATATTTAGTCTTCTATTATTAGAAAACTGTATTCTTTCCAGTGTTATATTCCAGTTTGTAATTCTCTCATCAGCTCAATCTAATTGTTTAAATCTGTATTAAATTTTAAAATTCCCATTATTGTATTTTTTTTTTAAGAAGTTCTATTTGATTCTTCTTCAAGTCTGTCTGGACATTTTATCACCTATTGTTCCTTAGTTATACATTCAATATCTTCTTATGTCTATGAGCATAAACATATTTTATATTCTGTGTATTATTGATCATTTCAGTATGTGAAGTTTTTGCAGGTTGGATTACACTTTCTAATGTTTGGCTGATTTTTATTTTTCATTTGGGGTGATTTATTTCTCATTCGTTTTATGAATTTTTTTTTTAAACTATGGGCTCATGTTAATTGGAACATGGAAATTCTTTGAGGAAAAATGCAGGTTTTTCCAGCGAGTATTTGCATTTGTGTTTAATGAGTCTTTGAAGCATTATCTCACCAAGATTATTTGTTTTGTTTTGTTTTTTTATTTGTTTTTTCCAGGGCACATAAGTAATATGGATTCTCCTGATTCTGTCTGAATTCTAAAATATTTTTTATATTTTAATGTTATCTATATCTGTATTTTTTCCTTATAATTCCAGTTGTTCTTCTCTAAGAAGAAGGCCGTGCCCCACCCTGTGTGCATGTGTGCTTGCGCGTGCACACACACACACACACACACACACGCACAATAGATCTCCCTATCCTGAACCGGCCAAGTGTACCATGACTTTCTTCTCATATATTTATAGCCAAGTCAGCTCACAGGTTTCCTAATTCCTTGTGTACTGTTGTGCTTTCCAGTTTTTCCTTCATTAGGTGTATCGCCCTTTGGGCTCCCCCTTCTTATATGGATGATCTGTGATATGTTTTCTCCTCTGCATTGTCCCAGTGTCTTTTATCTCTTATGCACAGAGCCCTTCAAAATCAGAGCTGGCTGTGGCGTGCATTAGCAGACACTGCTGGAGAGCGTCTACCTTCAGAACTCACTTTTCTCTCTGGATTTGACCTTTTTCTTAATCTTAGGTTACTTTTTTTATTCTCCTCTCACCTTAGTGTACCTTGAGAAGACTTACAAAACCCTTTATCCAGCATTCTTAAGGATTTTGTCTGGAGAAGGCTCTTCGGGATACCTTGTCTACCCCACTGCCCTAATATTTTTCAAATGTTATTTTTAATGTTTCTTTTATAGGATTCAGTTTAGCTGCTTTTAAAAGAAACAAGAGGAAACTAGAGCTGGCAGAAAGGGTGGAAACAGATTTCATTCAACTAAAGAAAAGAAGACAATCAAGTGAAAAGGTCAGGAGGTGTTTAAAATATTAATAATTAATGTATCATAGTGATATATTTAGTTTGCATTTAGATATATAAGTTTCAGAATAGTATGACCCGGTAGAAATATAATGCATGCCACATATGTACTTTTCAAGTTTTCCATCGCTACATTTAAAAAAGTAAAAATAAACAGGTAAAATTAATTTTAATATTTATTTTATTTAAACCAGTGAACCCAAAAATCCCTTTAAATATGTAACCAATGAGACAATTATTAGCAAGCTATTCTGTTTTCTTTTTTTGGTATTGTCTTCAAAAGCAGTGTGTATTTCACACTTAACAGCACGTCTCAATTATGACACCAAATTTTCATTGGAAATATTTGATCTGTATTTAATATCATAAAATTAATAGTTGATAAGGTAGGTTTACATAGCAGATTACATTACAATCATACTTAAAACTTTCCAATAATTGACTTGAAAATCTGTTCTAAAATTAAAGTTAATTGAAATGTAATAAAATTAAAAATGTGACTTCTTATTTGTCCTCACCATATCTTTAAGCACTCAGTAGCTCTGTGTGGCTCATGACCCCTGTTTTGGCCATTGCAGCTCTAGGTGAAAATGGCTGTTCAGGGGATGGAGTGTTATAGGGAAATGTATGTATTAGATTCATGCAGGTTTCTTTGCATATTCTAATTGCATGTCTGTTTCTTGTTCTTAAACATTCTTTGTTTGCATTTCACGCATTTGTGTGCCATTATGAGTCCATGTGTGGCATTTATTAGGTGTTGTAGGGAATAGAAACAAGTTAAAAACTATAAGTCTTGTTCAACCTATGGCTTCAAGGTCAGATAGCACCAAGATCATGACGGAATTCTCATGTCACATCATCATTTGATATAACTTGGAATCTCAGTATTCTTTTTTGATTAGCCCTTCTATAATTGCTTAGATACTGACTTACACTTTCTGTCATAGCTATGTGTGGTTTACTCATACTAAATGCATACTAAATCGTCTCTCGTAGTGAGAGATATGTTTTACCGAGTTCTTTCAGGCTGCTATGTGGAGGACGGGGGAGGCCAGAATTGAAGTGCAGAGACTAGTTACACAGTTTTTACAGTTGGGAGATGATGGCAGCTTGGACCATGGATGATGGAGATGGAGAAGGAGAGAAGTGACTACATCCAGGATATATTCTAAGGGTTCCTACAAAGGGCAGCAATTACTGGTGTCTGAAAGGTTGGTGAGATAGAGAGCGGAGTTGTAGGTTTTAGTTTTAGTCATTGGGTGTTGACATTTCTTAAGGTGAGGGGAGTTAGAGAAAGTGTGATTTCATGGTGATAGAGGTGGGAAGTGGAGGAAAAGAACTTGCTTGGTCCATATTCCCTTAACAGACTCAGATTAACCAATACTTTTTATTTTCACCACAAAACATATTATTGGATGCCAAAGTGCCCTAAGCCCTCGAAGCTAATAGACCCCTTGTAGTCTGTACTGTTCCTCTGCCCTTTTCAGCTGAATTTTGTGCCACCAGGAGTCTCATTATGCTCTTGTTTTCTACTGCTGTAATTACATAGTTCTTCATGTCTCCTGTAAACTGATGAATATTGAGCTTAAAAAGAGAGTTGTCTGCTTGAGAATTGAAAGGGTTGTTTGTTTGAAAACTAACTTGAAAAAGCAGAGTGGGTCTGTAAAAATAGAATTATTTTTGCCATAGAATTAAGTTGGGGCAAGTCAGTTATAAAAGATTGAGAAAAATCATAAAAATCTAGATGCTTTCTGTATTCAGAGTGTGTTGTTAATGTCTTTATATTCTTGTTCTATTTTAGATAAAATTTGAAATCATAGGACAATCCAGCATGTTATAGAAAGATGATATGGAACATTTATATGTGGGCTCACATTCAGAGAAAAGGCTTTGGTCTTATATAAAAAGATTGGCTAGTGAATGAATGAATTGGTTTTATGTTTTAATTAAGAAAAGGCATATTTACAATATGTGTCCTTTTTTATGATTCTCTACTTCACCCAGAGGATAATCAATTTTTGAAAAATTTAAACGACCAC
Source organism: Cervus elaphus (assembly GCF_910594005.1). Taxonomy (NCBI): domain Eukaryota; kingdom Metazoa; phylum Chordata; class Mammalia; order Artiodactyla; family Cervidae; genus Cervus; species Cervus elaphus. Next base: position 7,050,916 of record NC_057837.1, on the reverse strand, counting down.
TCATCAACCTAGTTAAGAGGATTTCCAATGAAAAGCTTGATGTGGCAGCAGGAGACATTGACTGTGGAGTTGGTTATGTGCATCTAAAGCTTAGGGGTAGGTCAGGAGGGCGTTTCTCATTTGGAAATTATTGGCATCAAAAGGAATATAAATCCATGTGGCCAGATGAGCTGACTGAGGAGTGAGTGAAATTAGAGGTCTGAAAACTGGCCCCCATGTCTATGTTGGGAGGAGGAGAAACCAATGAATGAAAAAGATGGAGCAGCCAGCAGGGTAGAGGGGCCCCCAGGAGAGTGGCTAGGAAGCAGACAGCAACTCAGAGCCAGTCGTCACCGGGTCAGAAGCTGCTGAGAAAACAGGAGATGGGCGGAACCGGGCCACTGAACTCAGGACCTGGTGACTGCGGACCCGGGTGAGGACGGTCTCCCTGACGCGGAGGATTATAGACCTGCTGCGGCGGCTCTATGGGGAAAGACCCGGGTGAGGACGGTCTCCCTGACGCAGAGGATTATAGACCTGCTGCGGAGGCTCCATGGGGGAAGACCCGGGTGAGGACGGTCTCCCTGATGCGGAGGACCGTAGACCTGCGGAGGCTCCATGGGGGAGGACCCGGGTGAGGACGGTCTCCCTGACGCAGAGGATTATAGACCTGCTGCGGAGGCTCCATGGGGGAGGACCCGGGTGAGGACGGTCTCCCTGACGCAGAGGATTATAGACCTGCTGCGGAGGCTCCATGGGGGAGGACCCGGGTGAGGACGGTCTCCCTGACGCAGAGGATTATAGACCTGCTGCGGAGGCTCTATGGGGGAAGACCCAGGTGAGGACGGTCTCCCTGACGCGGAGGACGGTCTCCCTGACGCGGAGGACCGTAGACCTGCTGCGGAGGCTCTATGGGGGAAGACCCGGGTGAGGACGGTCTCCCTGACGCGGAGGACGGTCTCCCTGACGCGGAGGACCGTAGACCTGCTGCGGAGGCTCCATGCGGGAAGACTAGGGTGAGGACGGTCTCCCTGATGCGGAGGATTATAGACCTGCTGCGGCGGCTCTATGGGGAAAGATCCGGGTGAGGACGGTCTCCCTGACGCGGAGGACGGTCTCCCTGACACGGAGGACCGTAGACCTGCTGCAGAGGCTCCATCAGGAGGACGTGGTGAAGATAATGCTTTATTTTTTTTTTTTAAGATAATGCTTTAAAGAAGTTTTGCTGTGGGGTTGGAAGCGGGGTCAAGACACCTTACTGGTTTCAGTGACCTTCTGTGAATTCAGTTGAGTAATTTCACCTATGAAGTCTCAGTTGGCTTATTTTTAAAATAGAAAATAGTGATATTCTCCTTTGTGGCTGATAGAAGAGACAGCAGTGTTAAGAGATGATCACGTGCTTGGTGACTGTCACTGACAGAGGCCGCATCATCTTTGCCTTTGCCATTGTTTGCCTTCGTCTCTAATGTCGCTCAGCCTGAAAAGAAAGAAAACTGCTCCGCCAGGTGGAGTCTTGCAGTGGAGAAGGGGAGGGCGGTAAGGGATGCTGGCCGTAGTGGGTACAGAGCTGGAGTTCAGGCATGCTTCAAATGGCGTAGTTTAGACACCTGAAATGACAGGAAAATGTTTTTAGTATTCAGAATGTTTGAACTTTAATGTGTAAAAAGCACTGGGTTTTGACATTGACGTACAAAAATGACTCTGACTGAGTTTCTGTCTTTGGGGAAGGGTGCTGGCCACAGGTTTTGTCTTACAGATGTTTGCTACATAACCTTGGCAGAGGTGATAAAAATGCTCCCAGAAAGAACAGGCTACCAGATAAGGAGCCAGTGGAGCAGAAAATTATAATTTTTGAGAGGAAGTACAGCAACTTTTTAGAGATGTTGTGACGGGCAAGGGCAGATAGCTGTTTTCTGAATCAACCTGTGTTTAGTTTATTACTCCCTGTCCTGTGTGTATAGTTTCCACATAGTTTTGGTTAGCCAGCATTGACTAAGGCCCAGTACTACTGTGTGTTGTGGCTACATAAAAGAAGCTGTGAGTTGGGTATACAAACATAATGAAAAGAATAGAGTTTTTGGTAACTTTCCTAATGTTCACTTTCTTGGTTATTCAGTGTTGGAGGACATAAATAGTGTCTTGAAAGGAGTATACAGTAGAGTAAATATTTTTAAGCCTGATAATAAAGGAAATAAATTTGGAGATTTTTGTTGCATTGATATTTCTCTTTTTTCGTAAAAAGGTAACCGATTGTCCAGACCTTGTCACAGTACTAATTTTGTTGTTGTTGTTCTTCAGTCAGTCGTGTCCGATTCTTTGTGACCCCATGGACAGTACTAATAGAAATCAGAGTTAAAGCAAGAAGAAGATTTCATCAGCTTGCTACCTCAATCAGAATATTTTTATTTTCCTTAGTCTCTGACCATCTACACTTACATTTGACTTAGTTTAAAATAAGAATGGTTAATCGACGGGATGCTTTTAACTGCAAAAAACAGAAAACCTGACGGTGACTTAGGAAATGCATATTTGTCCCCCTGCTCCCTGGTATATAAAAAAATTGGAAGTGGGTGGGTTGCAAACTTTTGTGAGCTCAGGCTTCTAGTGATGCTGGAGCCAACATATCTGGGGTTTCTCTTGGGCCTTTTCTCTCACGCCTTTTGCCTTATAGGTAGAATATGGTTTCTATAATTTGAGGTGTCACGTCTGCATTGAAGGTGAGAAAGTGAGACCATGGAGGGTGGGGAAGGGGAGACTAGTGCCAGATGTGTCTCTCACCTTTTTATCTGGGATGTGAAGGTTTTCCAGGCTTTCTCTCAATGGAGTCCCCTTTAGTTATTTCTTTTGGTCACATGGCTATTCCCAGCTGCAAAAGAGCCTAGAAAATTGAGTGGATTTTCCTAATTACTATCTCTCAACTCATGACTTGTCTTCCCAACAGAATAGTTCTTTCCTTGTTAAGGAAGGGGAGGAGAGTGGTTACTAGGTAGGTGGTTTATAGTGCATAGTGTGAATGGGGAACTTATTTTTGTCATCTTTCTCCCCACAATTAATATGTCCCTTGTTGCTGCAAACCAATACCGGCGTAAGCAGCTAATCCACCCATAAATCAAATAAAACCTATTTCTCTTTCAGAATACATGGGTTTAAGATATTAAAAAATCAGGAATAAATTCTGAGTAATTGTCCATTCTTAATAGTTGGTTTCTCTGTTTCATCCATGTTTTTTTGTGTGTGACTTAGCAGGGAAAACATGCTGGAGAAGGAAAAGGTTATTATTTACCTGTAGTTCTGTGTAATATAAAGGTAGCAGTTGTCTGCTCTCTGTTCCACTCCCTTCTCTGGGTAGACCCAGCTGTTCTGGATTTTCTTTTACCTCCTCCTTTCCCTTGCAGTGTATACAGGCAGTCCACACTTTGCATGGTAGTGCTGGACCATGAAAATGACCATGCAAACCGAAATCGTGCAAAGGAATCTTAATGGCAAAAGTTACACTTATTCCATGACCTTTAAACATTTTTGTTAAAACATTAAAAATTCTTTTATTGTTGGTTATAAATGCATAGAGAAACAAGCAAAAAATTAAAATGAATATTTATTTAGTACAGTAATTTAAAACATCGGGATTAGTGTTTTGTTTTTTCTTTATAAAAAATCCCTTATCAAGAGTAGTTTGAACAGTGCTTGCCTTCCTGTCATATAACTTACAGGGTGGAGTGAGTATCTGATTATGTCATGGTGAATTGTTAAACTCCCTTTGAATTTTGGATCTGCTTTCACCATTTTATCTTTTGCTGTTTCCATGTTATAGTGATCTCTCAGTTCCTTTAATGTCAAATTTTTTGCAAGCGTAACTTCCTCTGCGACATCTTCATCCTTTTTGTCACAACTACATTCCTTATTTATATTGACCGATTTGTCTTCACTGAATTCCTCTGACTGTAGATCTAAAGTCTCTTGAATGGTGACAGTGCCAAAAATTCCCACAGTCAACTATTTCTTCTGTAACTTCCATTTAATTTTTATTGGAATTTCACTTCCAGCATTATCACTGCTTCTTTGCTTCACTTTCATCTTAGTTGCATAGTGTCCTTTTTAGATTGTCAATTTAAAAAAAATGGCATGTGGATTCATCACTGGGAGACAAGGAGGCAGCACAGCTACACACTTGGGTGTCTATCAGTGACAGACTTTGAAAAAAATGACATGATTGGTTACTGATAATGATGGACGTCCATCATTATGATGGACATAGTGATCTTTGAACTGAAGAGCCAGTAGTGAAGTTTATACTGTATGCAATTACTCACAGTTACTGTACCATGTAATTGAAATTTGAATCATGTTGTTGAATGACTGATATTATTTAGCTGAGCTGTGGTAGCACATTTGTCTGTGTTGAAACCAGAACTTTTGGTCCCGTGGGGTTTCCTTCAGTCTGAGTCCTGCTGCTCAGGTACTCATGAAGTAGTTTAGTGTGCTCCTCTGTCCTTTGTGACTTCCACATGCTGGCGTCTGCATTCTCCCCTGGCCAAGTTGCCTTGGACTCATTGTTGTTAGAATGTGTATCCATGATTCTTGTGGTGTATGTGATGAAGTGATGATATGTTTTAAGTTTATCTTTTGTTTTGATAAAAAAAGTAAAAGGTAGTTGTATTAGCATCAATCTTAGCATTTTTGAAAAAGGAAACTTTCTTTTGGAATGAAGTGCTTAACTCATCGGCCAATAGCAGCTCTTAGCTGGAGCTACGGGACTGACTGAATTGTTACATAAGGGAAAGACGTGTTACCAAGAGGAGAGATCCATAGGTTTGGAAGACAAATAGATTCAATGCACAGGATAGTCTAGATTTCATAAATATCAGTTTCAAACAGCTAGCCCTGGATGTTACTAGAAGGGGTTCTTTCATTCTTAGAGTATTAAGAGAGGTTGGGGGTATTGTTTGATCTCAACATTTTTGATGTTTCAAGCCTTTTTTCTCCTTCATTTTTCACAAGCATATTGTCGAAATAGTTTCCATGTCTTTTCCTTTAATAACAGATTTTACAGTTGAATGTACATGGAATTCTTTGCCTCCTCCCTTCACTTTTACAAATAATTTTTCAATTAATTTCATAGATTTTTAGGTAAAGCAGTACTTGTATAGGGTGGGGAAATGAAAGAAAACCAGGCCTTTCCCATTATGTGAGTATCTTTCATTCTTCAGTTTCTAATGAATGAGTTTAGAAAGGCTTGAATGCTTTTGTACAATGTTGTGTGTTCAAAACCACTCTAAAGAGATGCTACAACTTTTAATTTTGTGTTCTTTAGCCACCACATAGGGACATCAAATTGGCCACATGTTTCAGAAAGGAAATGTTGGGCCTTGCTTTGTGTGCTTCATATAAATATATTCTATTCTTTTGAAGTATATTGTGGGTAACATTTCTCCCTTTTATCCACCATCTTGAAATTATTATGTAAACGCTTAACTGTATCATACTAAATCACTGTATTTTTTGGGTGAGAGGTAGGTTAAGATCAAAGAAAATAAGTGCATGAAAAACAACATATTTTCTTCAGATTGTTCTATTTGTACTTGTGTACATGTCTGTGTATTATGTGTGCAGGGAAGGAGTAATTAGTCTTTTACAGATATTTGCTTGATCTGGAGTCCTATGGTGTCTCTCAAGAAGGCAGTTAATGCATAGATATGTGAGTAAACAGAAGCAAGAAACTCCTTTGCCTTCTCTTACATAAAGAAGTAAAATATAGACTTCATGTATTTAATTTTTTCTATAAACCTATAAATTCACCCTGTGGAGTGATTATCTTCCATTTGAAATTATTTCTTTGAATTGTAAGTAACATTTTAAAATTTATATTTTCCTGCCCTAAGATTATCTTGATTACTGATTAAGCCTGTAGGACTTACATGTAAATCAGAAAGTAGGTCAGTAACTTAATTCCTTGTGTTACTAGATTACTCCCACCTCATGCATTGATGTAGGTTATACAGTCTGATGAGCAGTATTCCTTTGCAATGTAAATTGATGGACCTTCTTTAAATGTTTATGGTTTATAGCAGTTTATGCCAGTTCATCAATTATCCACATCCAGAACTTTCAACCCTTGATAGCTGGGCAATATTTCAGAAAAAGTTTCTAAGTTCTCATATAAAGATTCAATACCTAGTAGGTTGGATTTCTTCCCAAGTCTTCCTTAAACCCTCATGAAACTATGCCTTAAATTTACACTGAGTTTTAAAATTATAAGTGAGATTAGTGAGGCAAGAAATCAGTGTTAACAGACCTTAACTGCTGTTTTTATTTTGTAAGGGAATGTGGTTTTCCAGGAGGCTTATTATAGGTTGACATCAGATGTTGTTAGACTTGTAAATCCCCTCTATTTTTAGTATTCATCAGCTCTGTAGAGCCTCTTGTAAGTTTTGATGTTTAACCAGAATCATAGGAGGGGAAAATGAAGGTATTCCTTCATTATCATTGGGGTAATCTTTGCTGATCTTGTATGTAATGTACAGATTGTCATATTATTGCTTTCCTAAATGGAAATTCCTCCAGTGAATGGGATTTCATAGACGTCTTCCTATCTGGGAGTTGGTTCAGACCATGATGTTAACAGCATCAGGTTCTAAGTCAGAATTTTTAAATATGTCCTCATACTGTATCCCCATGTGCTAATGACCTGAGTTGACCTGTCACAGATGTAGTGGTGTTAACATGTGTGTAGCTAATATACACATGTAGTAAGGCCAGCAGAATAAACCAGCACATGAAGAGACAAATGTGTATACACTGGCGTGCACACACACATAGATCAATAACAGGGTGCTTTAAGATCAGAAGATAAGACCCACTGCTTAATCAAGATGAAGGAAAGCTGGAGTTCTCAGAGTCCTGACTGGCCGACATCTTCTGTCATCAGCCTAGAACCTTCTGAATAAGAAGTCGCAGGCCAGAAACTATTCAAGACCCGAGGCTGGGGTTACTCGAGGAGTGGAGGGAGTGGTGCTGGCTGAGGTGGGTACCGAAGACCGGGAGATCTGGTCGTCTGACGTGGGCCGGTCCAGAGGCCCGGGGCAGATGTGGAGCTGCTCTGGACATCAGATTCCTCAGTGGTACAGGCAGCACGCGGTCCCAGGAGACTGCTGTCTTTCTATGTGACACTTCTCTAGTATAGTCTCACTGGCAAAACAGAGCTTCTCCAAACCTCTTGATCCTGTCATTGAGAGCTTCTTTATTCTAGTGTGTGTGCTCGACCTGGCTAACTGTTATCTTCATCCGTGTAGTGTTTGTTTTCGTTTTCTTTCGGCTGTACTGCATAGCATGTGAGCGCTTAGTTCCCTGACCAGGGATCGAACCCTCGCCACCTGCATTGGAAGCGTGCAGTCTTAACCACTGGACCACCAGGGACATCCCCATCTGGGTAGTTTTAAATCTACTGGTAGGAGGTTCTTAGGCTCTACTCTCAATTTACTAAATGAAAATCTGCAGGGATATGTAAGGTGTTGGGGCAGAATTTGAGACTCATTGGTTTGTCTGCTTAGTATGTCACAGTGGGCCTAGAAAAGCACCTGCTCAGTAATCATTTCTTCTGTGAACATAGAATGTTTTAGAGGAGTTGGTAGTTACATGACTGCATTCAGTTAAGTTTGTGTCCACTCGTACTTATTTAGCTCTCTTTCAGGAAGTCTAGAGTTCTTTTCTCCTTTCACCTTATTCCAGAATTTGTTTCCAGGTCATTGTCAATTTTTCAACAGGCACCAGACACAGTGCCATGAAACTGTGTTTGAGTGAATGAATCCAAATTTTTATTTCCATCCCACTTTCATGCCCTGATGTTTCCAGTTGCTTATTACACACCTCATGTCTAGCTCAGCAAGTCTAGAGTCAAGGTTCATCACCTTCTCCTGCATGACTGCGGTAGCATCCCAGCCCTTCTGCTGCTGCCCCTTCCAGTCAGTTCTAAAAACAGCATTCACGGAATCACTTAGAAGTGCAATTTTGTCTTGTCATGACCCTGTTTAAACTCTTCAGTCACTTCCAGCTGCACTTAGAAATAAAGTGCAGCCCCGTAACAGATCCCACAGGACTTGGTAGGAGCAGGTGCCTGTCTTTCTTTCCAGTCTTTTGTTCTTTTACTCTCAGGAGGTCACGCTGTCAAGATGCTGCAGGAGTCAGGGCCTTTGTCCTGTGACTCCAGATCCCAGAAATTTTGCCTTTCCCCTCCCACCTGTCACTCAGGCGGGCAGGCAGCTCCAGCTGCCTCTCTCTGAGGGCGCTTGTTTGACGTCTCTCTTCCACTACAGTGCAGGTTCCAGGAGGACAGGGACTCTGTCTGTTTTGGTTACCATGGTGTCTCAGTTTGGCACATGATGTTTGTTGTTCAGTCGCTGAGTTGTGTCCGACTCTTTGCCACCCCGTGGACTGCAGCGCACCAGGCTTCCCTGTCCTTCACTATTTCTTGGAGCTTGCTCAAACTCATGTCCACTGAGTTGGTGATGCCATCCAACCATCTCGTTCTCTGTCACCCCCTTCACCTCCTGCCCTTAATATTTCCCAGCATCAGGGTCTTTTCCAGTGAGTCAGTTTTTTGCATCAGGTGGCCAAAGTATTGGAGCTTCAGCTTCAGCATCAGTCCTTCCAATACATATTCAGGGTTGATTTCCTTTAGGATTGATTGGTTTGGTCTCCTTTCTGTGCAAGGAACTGTCAAGAGTCTTCTCCAGCACCGCAATTCAAAAGCATCAATTCTTCAGCACTCAGCCTTCTTAAAGGATGGTCCAACTCTCACATCTGTATGCATGTCTACTGGAAAAACCAGAGCTTTGACCATATGAACCTTTGTTGGCAAAATGTTGTCTTTGCTTTTTAATATGCTCTCTAGATTTCTCATAGCTTTCCTTCCAAGGAGCAAGCATCTTTTAACTTCATATTATATAATATATATAATAAGTGTTCATTAAACAGTTGATGATAAATACAAGTATTATTTTTTGTTTTGTTTTATTTTGGTTGCTTCTTCTTGACATGCCTACCACTCAAATCTATACCATTTTTTCCTTGATGACTGGATGGTTGCAGTATCTTTCTAACTGGCCTCCCTGCTTCTAGACTTTCCCCATTCCTCTTTAATTCTGTGTATTATCCCAATATACATTTCCTTAAAAATACCTGCATTGGTCTTGTCCTTCTCTTGGGAGAAACTTTAATAGAATCTTTGCTATCTGTAGATTAAAACCCAGTTTCTTTAGCTTGACTTTATAAACCCTCTTCAAACTTGTACCCAACCTACTTTTCCATTATTTCTCTCCTGGAATAATCTTTTCTTTTTTTTTTTTTTCCCTACTACAACCTACATCTCTGCATTTGATTTTTTATGAATTTCCTGAAAGTTCTCATTTCTAAGTTTTGCTCATGTCTCTCTTTGTGGAATAAATGATAATTAATAATGGAAAACCTGCCACTTTGCCTACTGAAATTGTAATCCAAGCCCTTCTTTAAGGACCAGCTCAGATGCTACCCAGATTAAAACAAATTCCTTTCTTCTATTTAGTACATGTAATGGGCACTCAATAAGTGCTTGTTGAATTATCTTCTGCCTTTGCCATTTTGAGATTGATGTGTGTGGTTATTTTATCTTATTCGTGTAGGCGTGTAGAGGGATGAACATTTGTTTTTAATTCCTATCACAGTGCCTTGAAAAATACCTTTACTCAATTAGCATTGCTAATTTAAACATCTACAATCAATGATTCTACTATAAATTTTGAGAGAGCAATGCATCTGTTATTTTCTTCAATTGTAAGTCTTATAAGTTTGAATCTTCTTTCTAATGCTTCAAGCATACTGTTAGTCCAAAACTACACCTCACTTTTAACAATAAGCTTGTATTTGGGGATGTAATTAAAGAAAAGTTAGGTTGTTTGGAAATAGTACTAATAATATTATTCATTAAGTGAAGGAAATGATTGTAGGGAACTAGTATCTCAGAAGCAACCAACCACTCCAGAGTTGAGTCAGGAAGTGTCCACAAGGGGGCGTGCCCATCTAGCCATCTAGAGAAATGTGACCAATTCCCACTTCTGTTATGCAGGTGAAAATGCCTGTTTTCATGTAAATCCATGGCTGATTCATGTCAATGTATGGTAAAATCCACTACAATATTGTAAAATAATTAGCCTCCAACTAATAAAAATAAATGGAAAAAAAAAAAGAAAACGCCTGTTTTACAAATGTACTCTTAGAACATGTCTTCATGCACCAGCCCCCCCCCCCCCCCGCCTCCCCCCGCCAGGAAAAAGAGTGAACCTTCACTACCACAAAAATTCCTACCCATTTTCCAGCACTTGTTTATTTTGGTTGTGTGATTTTCCAAGGAGTGATAGGGGGTGGAATGGAAATGGGGATTGCCTTGCAAGCTAAGACAGTCTATGAAGCTGTGGTTGTGCCCCCCGCCCCCACACACACACATTGAGAGCATTTTCATTTTACAAGCATTGCCAACTCTTCTGTGGTCATTTTATGTTTTTTTGCTCAAGGGATAGCAGTGCTTCATTTTTGCAGCTTTACCGATTTGTATCATCTGAAACTTTGAGAAACTCACCAGTAAGTGACCTTGAGGGGTACACAGGCTTTGAGTGGCATTTCCGCCAGAGATCATGGCCTCTTGGGATCTTTAGCTTTTCTTTGCAGTACCTGTTTTACCTTGACTTCATCATTATCACCAGCAAACATTTATTACTATTTATACACAGGTTTTCAAGCAGGTTTTACCATTTTAGGTGATCCAGAGGAATTAAGCAATAAAGGAAACTCGTATCACACTCATTTGGTATGTGCCAGAAGAACGGAACCATCTGGGGGAGGTGCAGGGACTCGCAGGATGGAGAGTCACTCTAAGCACATGATAGGCTTTATTAAGAGCTAGACTTTGAGCTGGGCCTTCCCTGGTGGCTCAGACGGTAGAGAATCTGCCTGCAATGTGGGAGACCCGGGTTCAATCCCTGGGCTGGGAAGACCTCCTGGAGAAAGGAATGGCTACCCATTCCAGTATTCTTGCCTGGGAAATCCCATGGACAGAGGAGCCTGGCGGGCTACAGTCCACGGGGTCGCAAAGAGCTGGATATGACTGAGTGACTAATACTTTAGTCTTTGGGTCTAAGGTCTTGGCTAAAGAGTAGGGCTTACATAACTGTAGAGAGAAAGAGAAAGTCCTAAGTTTGGAAGAAGCCTGTGAGTGGATAAGCTGATTGCACTACAGAATTTCTGCAGGACAGTGATTTCAAACCCAGATGCTCACGGGGGCTGGGCAGGTAGTGTGAACGTGGAGACCATCTAGAGAGGTGGCGTGCATGGCAGCACATGATGCAGTTTATGGTATGAGAAAACCAAACTACAATGCGCCAACTTCTGACCAACTTTTCTGGTCAAACCAAACTCTGGTTTTGGCAGTCTGTAATCCCCCATCGGGGCACGGCAGTTGAAAGGATTCAAATGTTCACAGAATTTGGCAAAGTGAAATAGGCCATAGAGGAAGTAAGTCCAAAGCCAAAGTCCCCCCTGAACGTCTATTTGCCCTGACTGTACTTGGAAGCAGATGAGGAGAGTATTTTGAAATATGTGTGAGTGGGGCCTGTCCTGAGGCTATTTACCTTAAACATAGCCTTTGAAGTGTTGGGAGTCTCTGAAAACATCATTGGAGTTAATTTGAATGGCTTCAGAATTTCTGAGATTTAGTACTATCATAATTAGTTCAGATTGTATTTTACATCCTAAACTATACTTAGCTCCTTCTTATTCTTTGTAATTCTTTGGTTTATCTCTAATTTCTAATAAGATTTTAATCTATTGGGGAACAAAAAGAAAATTAGTATATGGGCATTTTTGCCTCCCTTTTGCTTTTTAATATGCTGATCTTTAGTAGTTATGTATTTATAATTTTAAATAACAATGTCTATTTTTGTGAGTATACTCATAATTATATGGTCAAATGAATACTGCTGTACTTAAAAAAAAAATCTCATATCACATGAAGTAACATTACTTAGTTACTAAAGTCAGTGTCAAATATTGTTCTAAAGTCTGAAGAGGGCGGAATTTAAATCCAGGTTAAATGACCCATCCCGATTGTCATGGTGTTTCATTGGCAGGAATAGACTCCAGATTGTCCAAGTTACCTTTGAGTCCTTTATCTGTTATTCCCCACTGCTTTAAGACTCAGTTCAAAGGCCAGTGGCGCTCTGGTATTTAAAAGAAAAAATGTAATTTTATCCAGAGAAGGTACATGTAAGCTCTGAAATGAAAGAAAGACCAGAGGTCCAGACCGCGGCCAGGTGTTCCTGGAAAGAGCCAAATTGGACAACTAAATTGGAAAAGGTTGCCTGCTCTTATTAAAGAGACTTTGTTGCTGTCTATTTAATTAGCAAAGTCTTAGCTCATTTATTTATGTGTTTTTTAATCTGCCCAGGTAATGACATTCATAGCCTATTAGTGCGTGTGCTGGTAGCATGTTGCACCATCTCTGTGGTTGAAGTCCTTTCATATATGTGCCTCTCGGAGGTGAAACTGCCAAATCCTCTCAATTTCCTCCTTCTCCCTGAACTTGTTTCCCAGACAGCAACGATTGAGTTTAAGACAGTGAAGGATGACCAGCTCTCCAGTAGAAAAAGTAAAAGCTAAAATAGTTAGAGATAAAGTATTATATGAATACTAATTATTTAGAGCTTTTAGGAGAGCAATCTGGAATTAAAGAAACCGAACTGGTTAGTCAAACACGAGGAGTGTGATCTGGTGCCAGATGGTTGATCTAGGGGACGGGAAGGCGGTAAAGAAGTGTTACTGGAAGAAAATATCGAATGGTGGGGTGTGTGGCCAGTATAAAGACATATCATCTCTTTGTGGATAAAGTGAGAGGCTTAGTGTTTCATGGGAAAAGCCTTAGAAGTTTGTTTTGAACCGTGGACCAAAGGGCATGCACAGCCTCCTGAAATAAAGATCACTTCCACATTGTAAGAAATGAGTCTGGGCTTCAGTTCGGTTATTATGGGACCGGAGAAAGATTTCTCAGCAGTTGTTTAAGGATATGCTCTTGGGACAGAACTCATTTAGGAGTGATGTGCAGAAGCATTATATTTAGGGAAGATTGAAATACGAAATAATCAGAGAAATATGAGAAGTTAGAGGAAAACTTCTTTGGAGAGGCTGAGCCTGGCTCATGCATAAAAACTGAGCAGAAGGCAGTTTCAAGAGGACAGAAAGTTTGAGTTATCGATGAGGTGCAGTTAGAAAGCGCCATGACACTTGGCTTGTTGCTGCCTACAGGTGGATGAGGGCAAGACAAGCCCGAGGAGCCCAGAAGCAGCCCGTGTATAAACAGGCTTCCAGAGAGGGGGGAGCTGCTGGGTTTACGTTGTGCTCTTAGGGCCAGGGCTCCCGTGTGTTTCAGAGGCGATTCAGGAGACCTCTTCTGGACTTTCCGAGACCTTGGGACTTGGAGAAGGGCGGTATTTCTCTGTGGGGCAGGGATAGGGGATGCAGAGTGAGTCAGGAAGCCACCTCTACCATGACATCTGATAGTGTCTTCTGTTACTGCCAAGAGCCAAGCTTAACCCCCTCCCCCTGGAGGAGAAGGCGGGAGGGTTGGGCCCTGCCTCGCTTTAGTGCCTGGAGAAAATCATTGCCTGTTCAATTTCATTCATTCAGTTTGTCCATTCAACAAGTTGTTCAGTCACAGAACTGATTTTGCCCTTCTTTCTTCTGCTTATTTATTTTATTGCCTTTTTGGATCTTTTCGTTTAGTATTCATTCCTCTTTCATTGATTTTTCATCTTCTGTTTTTTCTCCTTGTGTTTATCTTGTTCCCTTTCTAACTTGTTTAGTTGGACACTTAGCTTACTATTTTATTTCTTTTTTAATATCAATACTTTGGGTATTAATTTCCCTCTCAGTGCCACTTTGATTTCATCTCTCGCAAGTTTTAAAATGCAGTGTTTTATATGTCTATTTCTTTTTGGCCATGTAGCTTGTGAGAGATCTTAGTTCCCTGACCAGGGATTGAACCTGGGCTCTTGGCAGTGAAAGTGCAGAGTCCTAACCCCTGGACTTCCAGGGAATTCTCTGAAATGTAATATTTTTTTTTATTATCACTGGTTATTTAGTATTTTTGTTTCTATTTAGGTTTCTTATTTGATCCGTAAGTTATTTAGCAGTGCTTTTTTCTTTTTTAAAAAATTTTATTTACCTTTATTGATTCCTAACTTGTTTTGTAGTCAGAGAGTGTTTTCTGTTTGATATTGTTTCTTGAAATTTGTTTATGGGTTTAATGTGTGGTCAGTTTTTTTAAATACTTACTTGTGTTTGAAAACAATGCTTTCACTCTAATTGGAACAAAGTTCTGTGAATGCCTAAAGTTAAGCCTTTTAATGTGCTATTCAGACCTTTTCTTTTTTAAAATTTTATCTATTTTTTTATGGCTGTGCCGTGTCTTCGTGATTGCACGTGGGCTTTCTCTAGTTGCCGCGAGCAGGGGCTCTTCTGCCTTGTGCTGCATGGGCTCCTCATTGCCACGGTTCCTGTTGTTGCAGAGCCTGGGCTCTAGAGCGCGAGGTCAGGAGTTTCGGCTTGCTGTCGCTAGAGCGGGGTCTCAGTAGTGTCAGACTGACTTAGTTCTGTGGCATGTGGAGTCTTCCTGGACCAGGTACTGAACCTGTGCATTGGCCAGTGGGTTCCTATCCACTGTACCATCAGGGCAGTCCCTAGATCTTTTATTTCTTACTGAATTTTTGTTTGTTTGTTTTTAGTCATTTTCCTTATTCATGGTTAAGAAAAATGTGTTAAAATATCTCATTATGGAATATCATGGGTTTCTCCATGTTGCTCTGTTTCTGCTTTATGTACATTTGGGGCTATTTTTAATTTTAGGTACATACAGATTTAGAATTATTATATGGCCCTGGCTTATCTAAATTTTCAGTATTTACCACGTGGACATCCTTTAGCCGTGTTAATTTTTTGCCTTAAAACTGATTCTGATGTTAATGTAGTTACACTGTTTGGTTTGGTCCCTACTGGGTGTGTCTCTTCTTCTCCCTTGTCCTTTTGCTTTCAGCTTTTTCATATCCTTATTTTTCAGGTGTGTCTGTGATAACGTATAGCCAGATTTTAAAACCCCATCTTGATCTTCTAATAATACACTTTTTTTGTGTGTGATAATTTTTCTTACTGTGTGGCTGTGCTGGTCTTCACTGCTACTCGAGCTTTTCTCTAGTTGTGGAGAGCGGGGCCACTCTTCAGTCATGGCGCGCAGGCTTCTCATTGCAGTTACTTCTCTTGCTGTGGGCTTCGGTGGTTGCAGCTCCCAGGCTCTAAAATGCAGGCTCAATAGTTGTGGCACATGGACTTAGCTGCTCCTTGGAATGTAAGATCTTCCCAGACCAGGAACTGAACCCATGTCTCCTGCATTGACAGGCAGATTCTTTACCACTGAGCCACCAAGAGAGCCCAATAATATACTATTGTTATTTTTGAAGACAATATTAATTTTGATTTACATGTATGTTTGCCATTGTATTTGCTTGCCTGTTCCTCGTTTCATTCCTGAGTGTCCTTTTCCTTGTTGGATTATTGTCTTAGTCCTTTCAGACTGCTGTAACAAAATACAAGAGACCGGATGGCTTACGAACAACAGGAATGTTTTTATCATAGTTCTGGAGGCTGGGAAGTCCAACATGAAGGCATCGGCAGATTTGGTGTCTGATGAGGACCTCCCTCCTAGATGGCCATTCTTTTGCTGTAACCTTACATGCCAGAAGGGACAGGGAAACTTCTTGTGCTGCTTCTACAATGGCGTATCTCTTTCATGCGGGCTCTGCCTTCATGACCTGATCATTTTTTGATGCCCTACCTCCAAACACCATCACTGTGGGGGTCAGGATTGCAATAGGTGAAATTTTGGAAGGGCACACTTAGAGCACAGCAGTTATTTTCCTTTTTCTTAAAGTATATTATTCATTTGTTTATTTGTTCATCCATTCAACAAATATTTTTTGAGTACTTAAGAGGTGTCAAGTCCGTTTCTGGTGCTTTGCTTATGCTAGTGAGTAAAACATACAAAGATTGCTGCCTTTGTGGAGCTGCTAGTCTTTTGGAGGAGTTTGGCAGTTTAAATATTATGAAAATAAATTGTGTATCTTAGAAGATTCAGGTTATGGAAAAAAGACAAAGTAGAGCTAAGAAAAGAACATTAGGTATGCTCATGAGTATGGAGTATTAGAAGGAGGTCAGTCTTCAGTAGTAACCACAGTGACCCTTTAGGACTTCATTAAGTGCAGGGCTCTTGGTGGTAAACACATTTTATTTATTTATAAATGTATTTGTTTTATTTTTGTTCCTAAAAGTAATTTTGTTAGGTACCCACTTCTAGGTTTATAGTTCTTTTTCTCTGAAAATATACCACTGCCTTCTGGCTCCCATTGGACTGTTGGAAATTCTGCTGTCACTCCACTGTAGTAAGCTTTCCTTTCTCTCTGGCTCCTTGCCTTTTTCTCTGGATTTCTGGAGATCTAGATTCTTATTTTTCATCTCTTGTGGGGAAATTTGAGCCATTTTTTCTTTAAATATTTTCACTTCTCTATTCTTTCCAGCTGGGAGTACATTAGATTTTCATTCATTTTGCCATCTCTTCTGTATTTTCCATCACCACCCCCCTTTTACAATTGCAATCAGATGTGTATTAAATGTTATATAAATATACATGTGTTATGCTATTAGGAAAAAGTTGAAAGATTTGATCATGATCTGGCATTTCAAATCCTGTGTTGTATACTCAAAAATAGATACATCAGCTGTTGACTTGATTAAGGTAAAACAGTGAAACACACATAATCTTAAGTGTATAATTTGATGAATTTTGATATGTGTATACATCCATGTGACAAGATCTGACATTGCTACTGTGCTAGAAGGTTTCTTTATGTCCCTTCAGAGTCTATACCTCCCTCCCAAGACAACTATTTTTCTGATTCTTTTTCACCATAGTTTTGCCTGTTCTAAATAAGACTTCAGATAAATGGGAGCATATTTGATATACTGTGTTGTGGCCAGCATCTTTTACTCAACATACATCTAAAAAATTATCCATATTGTTGCACATATCACTAGTTCTTTTTTATTCTTGTACAGTCTTGCACTGTTGCCTGTATCACATCTTGTGTACCCATTCCCCTCTTGATAGGCATTTGGATTATATCTAGGTTTCGACTGTTGCAGTTTGACTAAGGTGTTATAAACATTTTTGACAAGTCTTTTGTTATATATATTTTGCTTTCTCTTGTGGTAAATAGGCTTCCCTCATAGCTCAGTTGGTAAAGAATCTGCCTGCAATGCAGGAGACCTGGGTTTGGTCCCTGGGTCGGGAAGCTCCCCTGGAGAAGGAAACAGCGGCCCACTCCAGTATTCTTGCCTGGGAAATCCCATGGACAGAGGAGCCTGGCAGGCTACAGCTCATGGGGTAACAAAGAGTCAGGTGTGACTGACAGTTTCAGGTTTTCAGTTTGGGGTGAATACTTAGGGGTATAGCTGAGTCATAGCTAGGTGTGTATATTTAATTTAGAGTTAAATTTTTTTGAGTTAGAATTTTAAAATTGTGATTAATATTTATTCCAGAAACATAAGAAGCCAAATTAGATATGTTCATGATTATATTTTTAAACTGATTTTAAGTCATTGAGATGTAGTCTGTGTTTGATCAAATGAATGCAATTTAATAATCTATAGTTAATATAATTTTAAGGAACTTGTCAGAATTACCATCTTTTTAAATTCCTCAATTTTGATTTCAACTCCAGTATATCTTAGGTTGCTATTCTTTTTTTTTTTTTTTTTAGGTTGCTATTCTTAACCAGTCATTTATTATGAGTTCAAATTAAATACTATTAATTAAACAACATATGAATAAGAATAAAAATGTGTTAAAGCTTTGTAAAGCGTCCATTGTGGCTTCCCAGATGGCTCAGTAGTACTGAACTCACCTGCTGCCAATGCTGGAGATGTGGGTTTGATCCCTGAGTCAGGAAGACCCCCTGGAGAAGGCAATGGCAACCCACTCCAGTATTCCTGCCTGGGAAAGCCCGTGGACAGAAGAGCCTGGCGGGCTACAGTCCACGGGCTCGCAGAGTCGGACACGACTCAGCGACTGATCGGCAGCGACAGCAAAGCTCCCACTGCAGCTCAGTGGCGACATGATCCAAGTCACGAGCGTGGCCATCACTCACACATGCTCATTCGGCATGTGCGCTGAGGCCCCCAAATGGCTCCACTTTGGAGGAAGCAGACACATGGTACATTATTTGTAAGGTTATTAAAAAACAAAACAAAACACTGAGATTAAAAGCATTGCATTTTCCACCTTTAATGTTGCAGCCCCAGAGCACTGTATAGGGGTTCTGCCAGTTGGAAAACATTGTCCTTTGCTACTTTTGAGAGACTGGAATTTTTAGGTAATCCTCTGGAACTTTGTTATGATATGAATTTATAATTAAAGCTATAATTCAGATATATTAAAGCCCCTTAAAAGCATCGTTAACACACTTATTTTGGTTTTGAGCTGAAAATGTTTCTGTTTACTTTTGGTGAATGATTTAGGGAATTAATAGCAAAGATTTTTACAAAATAAACTTTTTTCTCTGCTGTAGATATATTTGGCACTAATATGTATAGTGCTGCAAAGATTTTAATGTACATTTATTAAGCAAAGAATAAAGGATTATTTAAAAATAGACATCTTGACTGTAGCTTTCCAGAAACATCATTTGTAGTATTGGACATCAGAAGGGGGATTTTCTGAAGAGAGAAGAGAAAAGTCATTGGGTATTCTTATATTCAAATCTTCCTTGGTTTCAGCCAAGCCAGACACATGAAAGCAGATAATTGTGGCTGAGCTCTCCTTCGTTTATACACATAACTGATACACGCTCAGCCCACAGAGGCCCCGCCATTGGAGGGACGGGTTTCAGGAGTCGGATGCGGAGCCTGGCCCAGGTTTCTTGTGCCCAGATCTGTCATCGCATCTTTAGGATTCTTGAAGGTGGGAAAGATTTATGCTGCAGTTACTGGGCTGTCATGGAAGGTGTTATGTCAGCTGTGTTTCTCAAGTGGAGGCTCAGGCCGATTATAATGCTACTCACCAGCCTAACAAGGGTGCGTTGGGAAGACTTGGTATCTTAAAAAAAAATGTATTTCCGTCTTTATTATTATATTAGGATGATCTCACCATACATCAGGTTCAGGATGCACTTTTACACTCGAGATATTATTCTTGTATTTTATCTATTTGATACTTGAGTAATTCTGTACAGAAGAAACCCTGGAGGAGGAAATGGCCACCCACTCCAGTATTCATGGGATTCTGTTCGAGAATCCCATGGACAGAGGAGCTTGGTAGGCTGTGGTCCATAGGGTCACACAGAGTCGGATATGACTGAAGCGGCTTAGCATGCATGCACACATGTATATACATGTTAATGAGATAAATAACGGATAGATGGTGTCTCTTGGCAGGTTTCAGAGTTAAAGTGCAGGTTAGAGCCTTAATTTTCATGTGGAAAGTAGCTACATTTTGTTCTAAGGAATTTATTAGTTTATATGTGTTACTTTATTTAATTCTTACAATAACTTTGTAATAGCCAACTCCAATTTGGAGCGAGAAAAATGAAAACTTTTGACATTAAGTTCAATAGAGATTACTAGATCATTGGTTACTTGTAGAAAGTTTTATTTGTCTTTTCCATAACACATGGAATCTCTATGTCCACTTTATACACATGTGTTTATTCTGACAAGAACTATAATTTATGCCATTGCTTTTTAATAACAATTTTATCAAAAAAATTAATGCAACTAGCATATTTCAGTCAAGGACATTAAGTCTGTGTGTATGTATGTGGTGCATATACTTCTAGGTATTTATGGAGTGTAAGAGTATAATAGTAGCTCTACATAATAGCAGTCATTGTATGTTTTTTAAACTTTCTAAGATTTCTTTTCTATACAAACGAGCTCTGTGAAATTATTATAGCCAAAATACCACTGTTTGTCTTTCATTCAATTTACCTGCACTTCATAAAAATGCTTAAATATTACTTCATCATCTTTCAGTTTGCATTTCAGCATGTGAAATCTATAAACTAATTCTTAAATATTTTATGAAGTATTTCTGATTTTTGCAGGTGTTGCAAGCCATTAGGAATATTTAGCTTAATTTGGAACAGAATTCTCTATCTTTTGCTTGATTTTTCGTTTTTGAAAAACAGGTTATAGTAAATCCATCTATGTATAATCCTTCCATGTCTTTGTACAGTAAGGTTCAAAGGGATAAAAGTTAGTCATGATATCCTGATTGAAATGCTGAGAATTGTTTTTACAGATAATGCATATCATTGTGTGTATGTTATGTGTCCCGTCAGTAAAATTGTTTAATAGAACGTTTGAGTAGGATCAACAGTCACAGTTAATAAAAAAGAACTAATAAAGAATAGCCTTTCCTGACTTTGTTGTTGCTGTTTTTGAGGAAGGTTATTCTACAGTGCCTTTTTATTTGTATGAGAGCAGTCTGTTTCTAAAAGAACCAGTAGGATTGATTAGATCATGTTTTAAAATACTTTGTAGTATGTTCATGGTGATATGCTGCCAACTGGTAGTTGAATAAGACCGAGCTTAAATCTTTTATGCCGACATAGTGTTGTTCTTAAGTGGTTTAAGTTTCTCCTTGAGTGGACTTGTGCCTATAAAATTATTTGCCTTAGAATGAGTAGAGCAGACATTTGGCTGATCATGACCTATGGGATGGTATCAGACCTTGTTTCTCAAAGTAGAGTCCACGGACCAGAAGTCTCTTTGAACATGGGGTTGTCCCTGACTCTCTTACAGACTTAGGGGTGTGGGTGAGGATGGGGTTCTCAGGTTCTGGGGCACCAGTGCCCGAGTTTGAAAATATATACCACCATGACCACAGTGAACTTAAAGACCTACAATAGCCCTCCTTTAATATACTAAAAAGGTAATTTTTCATGAAATTTTGTTCCTGCTCCTTTTGCTTCTGATTTTTATCCAGCAGGGTAAAGTTTGTCTGCCTTGTACAGGTGACTCAGAAATCTTCGAGGCAAGAGACAGCTGCTCGTGGTCAATATGTGTGAAATGCCTTAAGCATGTGAGGCCTGGAACAAGACCCAGAAACACAAAGATGGCTCCCGGGAATGTGCACTTTTCTGCCATACGAGTGGCAACCATATTATTAACATAGCAGGGAAGGGAGTTTGCCATCAAGTGTCTCACAAGGAAGAAATTTTAAAGAAAACTCTAGCATGATCTAGTTCAAGACTGAATGGCACTCTCTTTATTTATTGTGGTGAATATATTACTTTTGGAAAATTTTACATAATATTAAAAAAATATAAATAAGGACATTTATTAGTTCACTTATACCATAGATCCTTTCCTCTACAGATTCTCAGTCGTGAACTGAATTCTTGAGATTAAGGCGATACAGTGATATACTACAATTTTTATTGTTGTTTTCTGCCTCCCTTTGAAAGGCACGTTAAGCTTCTTATTAGAGAAAAGCAACTGGACACCCTTGGCTCAGGATCTTTCACTGGAAAATAAGTTTTGACTTGAACCAGGTTTAAGTGTCAACTTGATAATAGATAATTTCAGGAGATTGCCGAATGTTCCAGCTAAGGATAATATCGGATTTTGCTGTGTAGTGATTGTCCTTGAAGTGCTCTGTGGTCGTATCCTTGTTATGCAACATGCTTAGTGAGTGCCCTGGCCCTTTTTGCTCCACAGGAGAACGACTCAGGTGCTTTGGACACAGTGGGCGCTGTGG
This sequence comes from Cervus elaphus, assembly GCF_910594005.1. Lineage (NCBI taxonomy): Eukaryota > Metazoa > Chordata > Mammalia > Artiodactyla > Cervidae > Cervus > Cervus elaphus. The sequence continues at coordinate 7,029,054 of NC_057837.1, read as the reverse complement.
TTGTGGACCACGAAGGGAATGTGGCTGCCGCTGTCTCTAGTGGAGGCTTGGCCTTGAAACATCCGGGGAGAGTTGGGCAGGTAAGGAACGCTGAGGTTTTTCAACTAGCCTCACAAGTTGAACGTAGAATTTTCCAGCTCACAAGTTTTTGAACCAGTAGAGACATTTTTTGTTTTTTCTTTAGTAAAAACAAATGGTATTGTTCTTAACACTTACATAGTATGAATCATCAACTACCTGTTCAGGATATTTTCTAAAATGAAAACCTACCTCAGAATACTGGGGTTCTTACTGACCATTCTCTGTAGAAGCGAGCACCTGACTGTATGACTTGCTTTTCAGGTGGGAAAATGGTTTCAGAGTTGCATTTTGTATTTCCTCTATTCAAGGAACAGTAGCATTTTGACCCGAATCCTATCTCTGATTAAGCATTTCAGCTGTTTTATAGACTAACTGATATTTCAAGTCACCAACACATGATACTACTCAAGAAATGGAGACATGAGGGAAGCCGAATTTATGTGCAACTGGCTTTTTGCGAACTCACATGTACATCTTCTTCACCCCCATCTCCCCATCTCCAGCCTTTAGTAGTAAATTGAGAATGAAATTTAACAATACATTTGATCTAATAATCTTTCTGAGTATATACCAATTTGGCACATTGCTTACTGGCTTAACAAATATTTGTTGAGTGAACAAACGAATTGGATGCCCTCACAGAGTCTGTTGGCTTCCCAAGCGGCACTAGTGGTAAAGAACCCGCCTGCCAATGCAGGAGATGCAAAAGATGCGGGTTTGATCCCTGGGTCAGGAAGGTCTCCTGGAGGAGGAAATGGCAACCCACTCCTGTATGCTTGCCTGGAGAATGCCATGGACAGAGGACCCTGGCAGGCTACAGACCATGGAGTTGCAAAGCGTGGAACACGACGGAGTACGCCCGCAGCACAGTCTGTTAAAGTGTAACAGTCGCCTGGGGAGTGTGTAAGCTCAGCACTTGGATCTCACGCTGCCTCTGGAGCACTGCTTGGCACACTCGTGTGCTTTCTGTCTTGTGTTTGAAGAAGAGTCCACGTCACAGTTGCTTTGGACACGGTGGGTCACGAGTGCTCGGAGCAGTGGTCTGATTCATGGAGGACGTCTTTGCAAAGCCCCTAGTGATGTTCTGTGACCTGCCCTTTATGGTGGACAAACACTCATCGTGCTGTGGTGGGAAAGGGAAGGGAGGAATAATTAATTTTGTGCTACTCTTTGCCTGCCATGCAAGGGGATTTATGGGACATGATTACTCAACATGTGTAAATGCTTTGAACTCAGTATAAAAAGTCTTTGTCTGGTCATGGTATTTTTCCACATAATAAAGTCTTGTGTATTTGTCAAGTTTGGAATAGGAAAACCAAGCTTGGCATATCAGATCTGGATGCCTTGGTGGAGAAAGAGAGAGAAAAGCCAGCAGAGCTGCCTTCATCTCATTGCCATTCCCATGACTTTTTCACTGGTTTTTGTTTGTTTGGGTTAGCAAAGTAGCAACAAGAGAACCAAGGATAGTTCTGGACTACGTTAGCGGGACATTACACCCAGCAATCTTGAAGCTGTTCTGCCACACTGCACATGGGTTGTCTTGGAAAAAGAAATACTGTAAAGCTTACATGTACACATTTGAAAACTGCTAAGAGAGTAAATCTTAGAAGTTCTCATCACAAGAAAAACCATTCTGTGGCTGTGTATGGTGACAGATGTTAATGGATGTTAACTGATCATTTTGCATTCTGTGCAAATATTGAATTATTAGTCTGTATATCTGAAACTAATAAAATGTGTGTCAGTTGTACCTCAGTTTAAAAAAAACTTACATATTAATTTGCCCCACTTGACTGGTTTATGAATGTACAGTTTGTGAGGGCTGAAGAATCGGGAAAATGGTGTGAAGGAGAGGGTAAAGTTGCTTACAAGGAAGGCAGTTGTTTAATTGGGCTATATGGCACAGATGGAAGAGAGGCGACAAGCCTGGAGACATGGAAGCATCATACGAGAGGTAAAGGGCTGTCCTTCTCAACAAGCCGAATAGAATGAAACAAAATACATAAGCAAACTGTCTTTGAAAAGCAAAGACTCAGTTTTTTAAAAATGTGCTAAAACTAGGTATTCCTATATATATTTTAAATGCACAAAAACTATTAAATTTTAGCATATTACACATTTTACCCTGCTCTAGATATAACAGTTCAGATGCTAAAGTGGCAGTTTGAAAGAAAACTTCATTTGCTTCCTTAGCTTATAATAATTAGAATTTACAAATGCGATACAAAAAAGGAATTATTATGTTCTACTGTCCTCCAAACCCTACCTGACCCACGTGAAAACAGGCGGTTGAGTTTAGGGGTTGAGTGTGGATTTGGGTAAACCTTTATTCTAACCTCACTTCCCCACTTACCAGTCCCCCCACATGGACAGGTTACTCAACGCCTGAAGTTCTATTTTCCACAATTGTACAATGGGGATAAATAGCTACCTCACAAAGTTCTAGAAGATTAAATGACATCATGCATTTCAGTTGCTTATCACAGTCTCTTCTAATAATGTGGCAGTTGCTATTTATTATTTGCTGGCGATGTGAAGCAAGCGTATTAATTCCCGTAATCCTACAACACTGTGAAGTGCCTGTTACTATATCCTTATTTTATAAAAAAGGAAACAAAGACCCAGAGAAGAGTAAATGATAATTGTACTATCACCACTTGCATGACCTACTTTTACTCCATGATAATAGCTTTGATAGCATTTTACTACTAAAAAGAAGGAAGCTTTTTGTTTTTAGAGGTCTGCTTAAGTTTGTTGTGTTTTATCTAACAGAGTGGATAGGAAAGGGACAGTCTCTGATTCTTTTCTCTTACCTGTCACTGTCTCAGCCCAGCCTGTTTCAGAAAATGAAGAAGGAAGACAACTTAGGTCATGAAATTGAGGAGAGGTAGCATAAAGGAAATTTGGTTAGAAAGGAGAGCCAAGAGTAAGAATAAACTTTCTTTTCATGACCTCCACTGGGCTTCCAAGGAGTGTCCTTGCGGTCTTATTTACTATTTTTTTGGTGCAGAACTCCAGGTCAAGATAATTGTGGGAAATGGAAAGGGCAGTGGGCCAATATCCAGGGTTTTCAGTGAAGGAAGGTTGGGCCCTTTCACTGAGGCTACATGTTCTCTGAGGCTCTGGCTGACCCAGCACCCATCCTAGGTAGAACCAGTTGAATGGCTTTAGCCCACAAGTTTGCCATTTTTTCCTGAAATCTATGAGCTGATCACTTCTGAAGGACTTTTAGTTGCCACTCTCACCCAACTATCTTGTTTATTTTAGAAGCATGGTGTTTTCAAAGGCAGTAATAGATTTTCTACTGTCTGCCATATTAAGGGTGTTGCATTCAGTTCTTGTTTCTGCTTTTAAGAGAGGTCCAGCTCCATCATCCTGGACTCAGGGTCATTTCTCAAGGAGTGTCATTAGGGAAGTGGAGTGGGTGTGTGCATCTCAACGTCTTGGGGAACAGTTCACAGATTCCCTGGTGGCTCAACCTGGTAAAGAATGTACCTGCAATGCGGGAGACCTGGGTTCTATCCCTGGTTTGGGAAGATCTCCTGGAGACGGGAACGGCTACTCACTCCAGTGTTCTGGCCTGGAGAATTCCATGGACTGTATAGTCCATGGGGTCACAAAGAGTTCGACATGACTGAGCAACTTTCACTTTCACAGATTCTTTGAGAGAGAAAAGAAGAATCGGGACGTTAGAAAAGCCAAATTTGGAGAACCTTAGGGGGAGGTTGAAGTATTTCCAGAGAGTAGTTCCAGGATTGGTGGGCGGAAGTTATGAGAAAGTATATATTCCTTAAAGCAATCGAAGGTAAAATTGCCCACCAGTTAAAAGTGTCCAAAAGGGGTATATGTTCCCACATGAAGTGGTGAGGGTCACAGTATCAGAAGTGCCTGAACTGTTTCCTGAAAACCCCTGTTCCATGCAGAATATTGGAGCAAATTAATTCTGAAGTCCTTGTAAGGAATAAACCATCATAGAAAGTTAAAATCTGTCTGGTTACCATTCTCTGTCTTAGCTTCTTCCACTACTCACAAATAAGTTCCTAGAATATAGCAGTGCTATTTTTGTGGGAGTACCTTTTTCCTTCATCAGTCACAGAGAATACTGAATATATTGTTGTAGGATTTTTTTTTTTTTAAACACTGAATGTTTCAGAGTTTTTCTGTAATAGTTCTTAAATATCTTAAAAAAATTTTTTTTTCTAATTCTACATGTTGCTGTGCCAATGTTTATTTAGCCATTTCTTTACTGCTTGACATCTATGTTGTTTTCAGTATTTTGTTCTTACCAAACAGGTGATCATAAACATTCTTGACCACACCTCCTTGTATTCCTCTGCAATAACCATCTAAGGGTTTTTTGAATTCTGCTTCTAACTAAGGAATGGAAAAGTTATCAGTTGTGATTCCCCTTGCAAAGGCAGAGAAATCATAGTAGACATTGAAGAGGTGAATCCAGACATTCTGGGTGGCACACTTGGAAACAAAATAGGAATGGTTATCACACACTTTCATAAAACCACAGTGTTCCTGGTGGTTTCAGACACATAAATTTATTCTGCCACCTCACAGAGTGATTAGCTTGGACAGGCCTTTTCGTCACCCTTCTTTCTGTCTGGCAGAATCTAGAGTGGTGGTGAGCATGTACTGGGCCCTTTGGTGCATAAAAGTTGGATTTCCTCTTGTCCTGTCCTGAAGGAGGAGGGAAAAGCCCTAAAACCTGAAGCAGGGTTTGCAGGAGGCTGGCGGGGGGACCGCCTGAATTCCAGGCCCCTAGGATCCTGGTTAACAGTGCTGACTCCCGGGCCAGCCTCCAGACCACCAGGAATATAGCTGGGAACCCACGGTTCCTATTATTATGCTCCCCAAATAACCTGACTGACACACACCTAGATTGAGAAGTGATTTCAAGGATCCAGAAGAGCCACACCCGGCAAGCCTACAGCAGAGGGAAGATTTTTTCTGGGAAGGAAGAAATTACTGTTGATAAGATTAATAATTTTTTTTTCTCATTTCTGAAAAATTTTAGATTAATCCTTAGCTGAAAGTAGTTTTGATAGTGTTAGAACCATTGTCTGGGTAGGTCTTAGCCTCTGGTTATCACGCATGTGCTATATACATCATTATTAGATGAGGCTTTATTAGATGGGTATGATTTCTGGCTTCTGTTGAAAGCTAGTAATTATGTATAATGTTCTTAAAATGCTGTATTTATATTTATCTACCTTCCCCCACCAGGCTGCTCTTTATGGATGTGGCTGCTGGGCTGAAAATACTGGAGCTCATAATCCCTACTCCACAGCTGTGAGTACCTCAGGTATTTGCTGCTTTCATGACCATTTTTCATTACTTCAACCTCGTAGGTCATTTATTGATTGAAAACTGTGTTTTTATGTAAACACAAAGTATGTGCTAAGACACCTCATGGACCAGAACATTGATACTTGAAAGATCTTTGATACTTGGGAATTTTTGAGAATTGTTTCACAACATAAGTATCACAGTATAAATGGTTTGCTAACTTTTTCAATACAACTTTGGGGTTAACTAAAATTTAGTTATATTTTTAATGAATTTTTTCCCCCTAATGACTCATGATAGTGCCAAATTTGGGTCAAAATGATATAAAAGTAGCAAGGCATTTGAAAAACTAAGAGGTCATTTATTAAGTAAAATGTTGATGTAAATCTTACAAGGTGTATTTCAAAATGTGTATCATGGCATATGCTTTTGACAAAATGTAGGTCCTCTTTTTGTATTTGTATTAGAAGAGTCTTTATCATTCAGAAATGTGTGTGTGTGTGTGTGTGTGTGTGTGTGTCGGGAGAGTGGATTTGAGTGGGCAGAATGGTTGTTGTCTAGATTCAGGTTTTCATGTGCTTGTGCCAGATGTACTTGAAGCTCATGATGTGGTTGATATTTGTGGGTAACATCATAACGTTGGTTCCCCCGCTTTGCCGTGTCATCTCTCAAGTCAGAATCCTAGGACTTTGTGCCGGCTGTCCTCAGGCTTTCTCAGGAGGGCGGGTGGATATGGCCGCCTCTCTTTCCTTTCTCTCTCTGGTCTCTTCCTCACTGTTTTCTGCCCCACCACACTGACCAGCCACCCAGTCCAGCCGCCCCCCTCTCTTGCTTGCTCCTGCTTCTCTGGGGTCTCTGCCTCTAGAGTAGACCCTGGACCTGTCCTGGTTTGTCCTGCTCCCTTGACCTGCTCCATCTTCTTCCCACTGCTAGTAGCCCCGGGCGTGGCTTTTCCTCATCTCTCTGTGGGCTTCCTCTTGGTGACTTGGTGCTGTTTCAGTGGTCATCTCTTAGGGTGCTGGCTTCCATGTCTATCCCTACTCTGTTCTTCATGCTTGAAGTCCACCTTAGTCCTTTCTGCCTTCCTGCTGGCCACGTCCCTGTGGGTGCCATGTATGCACATGAAGTTCTGTAGCACAAATAAACACCTTGTTTTCGTATTCCCACACTGTGGCCACCTTTCTCCTGCATCCCATGCCTCTTTTATTGCCATCACTATTTTGAGTTTCCCTGGTGGCTCAGCTGGTAAAGAATCCACTTGCAGTGTGGCGGACCTGGGTTCGATCCCTGGGTTGGGAACATCCCCTAGAGAAGAGAATGGCTACCCACTCCAGTATTCTGGCCTGGAGAATTCCATGAACTGTATAGTTCACAGGGTGGCAAAGAGTCAAACGTGACTAAGTGACTTTCACTTTCACTTTCAGTAATCTATTTAGTCAGACTTGAATTCTTGGTACCATTCTCAAATTTGTAGCTTCTTTCCATTTCTTCTGACCTGACTCTGTTATTTCAGACCCCTAAACTGCCCACCTGTTGTAGCAGCTTCCTGATCTTGATCCTTTTCTTGGATTGGTGGAAATATTTGATTTTGAGCCACTCAGGTGGAGTCCAAACACAAATTAATGTTGAATCTAAATCATGCTAGACCAAATCATATAATAGACCAAAAATTGTTTTCTAATTTGAAGAGATGAGCACAAGGTAATAATGAGTTAATTTTTAATTTAATATTGCTGGCACGTGAAAATCTTTACACATAATACTTAGGAATTAGTATGGCATAATTAACGCATAATTATGTATGCATAATTAAGTATGGCCCATGTCTATGGAAAATTGTGGTATTTGAATAAATCAAAGTCTAAAACAGATGATTCATTGTTTCATTTTCGTTTTCCTAAAGAAGTATCAGTTGGTATCATGTGTTGTGTTGACTTTATTTTTTGTCAGTATGTGGTTCAGCAAGTTGGTTTGTTGCTTTTTAAATGTTACTCTTATGTCTGCACATTTAGTTCAGTTCAGTTGCTCAGTCGTGTCTGACTCTTTGCGACCCCATGAACCACAGCATGCCAGGCCTGCCTGTCCATCACCAACTCCCGAAGTTTACTCAAAGTCATGTCCATCGAGTCGGTGACATGCCCTCCAGCCATCTCATCCTCCGTCATCCCCTTCTCCTCCTGTCCCCAATCCCTCCCAGCATTAGGGTCTTTTCCAATGAGTCAACTCTTCGCATGAGGTGGCCAAAGTATTGGAGTTTCAACCTCAGCATCAGTCCTTCCAATGAACACCCAGGACTGATCTCCCTTAGGATGGACTGGTTGGATCTCCTTGCAGTCCAAGGGACTCTAAAGAGTCTTCTCCAACACCACCGTTCAAAAGCATCAATTTTTTGGCGCTCAGCTTTCTTCACAGTCCAACTCTCACATCCATACATGACCACTGGAAAAACCATAGCCTTGACTAGATGGACCTTTGTGGGTCTGCATGTTAGGAGACCTGAATTCTACTTTAAGCTGGAATTCTGAGAGCCTACTTGACTGTGTCACTTTGGAAAAGAAATTCAGTCTCCTTGGGGTCGTCCGTCTCCCTTCTTTTTTTCTGTATAGATGATTTCTGTTGCTCCCTTCTTTTTTAAATTGGTGATGTGAAAGTTGGAATAGGAGTACACTTTATGGATTTGATTCTATGAAGTAGAATGCAGTGGGGAGAGGGGTAAGCTTAAATTGTGAAAATAAGGTCTTTCACCCTCCCCCCTTGAATATTTCCTTGTTTGCCTATCTCATATCCACTGAAGATAGTTTTATATGATTAAAGATAACTTTAGGTTTCTAGTCTAAGATATCTAGTGTAGCTGTTTAGCTCTGATGCCCAGCCCATCATCTTATAACCTTCTTAAGTTTAAGGACTAAGATCTTAATGACCCAGATTACCATGATGTTGTGGTTATTCATCTAGAGCCAGACATCCAGGATTGTGAAGTCAGGTGGTGGGCCTTAGGATGCATCACTGTGAACAAAGCTAGTGGACATGATAGAATTCCCACTGAGCTATTTCAAATCCTAAAAGATGATGCTGTTAAAGTGCCACACTCAACATGCTAACAAATTTGGAAAACTCAGCAGTGGCACAGGACTGGAAAAGGTCCATTTTCATTTCAATCCCAAAGAAGGGCAATGCCAAAGAATGTCAAACTACCACACAATTGCGCTCATTTCACATGCTATCAAAGTAATGCTCAAAATTCTCCAAGCCAGGCTTCAACAGTATGTGAACTAAGTATTTCCAGATGTTCAAGGTGAATTTACAAAAGGCAGAGGAACCCGAGATCAAATTGCCAACATCTGTTGGATCATCAAAAAAGCAAGAGAGTTCCAGAAAAACATCTACTGCTGCTTCATTGACTACACTACAGCCTTTGACTGTGTGGATCACAAGAAACTGTGGAAAATTCTTCAAGCGATGGGAATACCAGACCACCTTACCCTCTTGAGAACCCTGTGTGCAGGTCAAGAAGCAACAGGTAGAACCAGACATGGAACAATGGAGTGGTTCCAAATTGGGAAAGGAGTAAGTCAGGCTGTATATTGTCACTCTACGTATTTAACTTCTATGCAGAGTACATCATGAGAAATGCTGGGTGATAAACCACACGCTGGAATCAAGATTGCCAGAAGAAATATCAATAACCTCTGATATGCAGATGACACCACCCTTATGGCAGAAAGTGAAGAGGAACTAAAGAGCCTCTTGATGAAAGTGAAAGAGGAGAGTGAAAAAGCTGGCTTAAAACTCAACATTCAAAAGATAAAAATCATGGCATTCAGTCTCATCACTTCTTGGCAAATAGGTGTGGAAACAATGGAAACAGTAACAGACCTTATTTTTTTGGGCTCCAAAATCACTGCAGATTTGGTGACTGCAGCCATGAAATTGAATGACCCTTGCTCCTTGGAAGAAAAGCTATAACAAACCTAGACAGCATATTAAAAAGCAGAGACATTACTTTGCTGACAAAGGTCCGTCTAGTCAAAGCTATGGTTTTTCCAGTAGTCATGTATGGATGTGAGAGTTTGGACCCATGAAGAAAGCTGAGTGCTGAAGAATTGATGCTTTTGAACTGTTGTGTTGGAGAAGACTCTTGAGATTCCCTTGGGCTGCAAGGAGATCAAACCAGTCAGTCCTAATGGAGATCAGTCCTGAATATTCTTTGGAAGGACTGATGCTGAAGTTGAAGCTCCAATACTTTGGCCACTTGTTGCAAAGAACTGACTCATTAGAAAAGACCCTGATTCTGGGAAGGATTGAAGGCAGGAGGAGAAGATGGTTGGATGACATCACTGACTCGATGGACATGAGTTTGAGCAAGCTCCAGGGGGTGGTGAAGTACAGGGAAGCCTGGAGTGCTACAGTCAGTGGGGTCACAAAGAGTCAGACACGACTGAGGGACTGAACAGCAAGTCATCAGCCAACAGAACATGAGGATGATAGAGCAAGTCTCCAGTTCTTTCCATCTGTGATTGCTTCACTCTTGTTTCTCCTGGGGCTGTTGCTAGGAGGTTGACAATGGGAACACATGGCAGAGTTGGGTGAGTAAGTCAGAAGAAAGGTGGAGCACAGAATTTTGCAATTTTTTTGGTTTAAACAAACAAAAAGGACATATGCCTTAGGCTGTTGCAGAAAATCCAGAGACCTGGCCTACATTTTAGTTTTATAGTTCTTGGTAGATGATTATTGAAAGACAGAGGGAAGATACCTAGTTATGGTCAAGGTAGGACTCTCCTAAGGCCAGACAGGGGATGTGGTTATTAGCCTGAGGGATAAACTCCAGCATCTTGTGGGGAAGAAGTTAGAGGGTGGGGAGCTCACCTTGCAAAATCTGACTAATGTTCTGGCATCTTGGAAATTTGCTGAGCTCTAGAGGGAGCAAAGGAAATATGTAGGTTCTTGTTCAGATTCTTGACTCACTGGCTGAGACATCCTAGCAAGTAGCTATTTATACAACATGAATAGTATTATCTTAACATCCATGAGGATTTGATGAGCTGACCTATGATCTCTAGAACTTATTCATCTTGCATAACTTAAACCTTGTGAATTTTGAATGGCAACTCTCCATTTTCCTCTTCCCTAAACTGTGGAGGTTGCTGTTTTACTCTCTGCTTCTATGAGTCTGACTATTTTAGGTACCTTATTTAAGTGGAAACGTGCAGTGTCTGTCCTGTGACTGGCTTATTTCACTGAGCATAATGTCTTCTGGATTCATCAATGTTATCATGTGTGGCAGGATTTCCTTCTTTTTAAAGGCTGAAGAACATTCTTGTATGAATACACCACATTTTCTTTACTTGCTCATTTGTCCAAGGACATTTAAATTGTTTCCACATCTTGGCTGTTGTGAATAATGCAGCTAATGTGGGAGTGCAGATACCTCTTTGAGATCTTGATTTCAATTCTTTTGGATAAATACCCAGAAGTGGAATTGCTGCATCATGTGATAGTCCCATTATTACTTTTTTGGGGAACCTCCATACTGTTTCTATAGGAGCTGAACCATTTTACATTCCTGCCTCCTGTGTATGAGAGTTGACATATCTGCAACCTCACCAACATTGTCTCTTGTCTTTTTGGTAATGTCCATTTTAACAAGTGTGAGGTGATATCTTGTGGTTTTCTGTTGCATTTTCCAGATGGTTAGTGATGTTGAACACCTTTTCGTATACCTATTGATCATTTCTATGTCTTGAGAAATGTCAAAGTCCTTTGCCCATGTTTTAATATTGATCTTGTTTTTCTTCCCCCCCCGCTATTGAGTTGTAGGAGTTCCTTGTCTATTCTGGGTATTAATACCTTATCGGCTATGTGGTTTGTAACTATTTCCTCCCATTCCATAAGTGTCCTCTTCATATTGTTGCTTATTGCCTTAGCTGTGTTGAAGCTTTTTAGGCTGAAGTAGACCTCCCTGTCTGTTTTTGCTTTTGTTGCTTGTACGTTTACCGTAATATCCTAGAATGAAATATACCCATGTAAGACACTCACCCTAGAGGGGGAAAGACTGCCAGTTACATTACGACACACGGTTTTGTTATCACTTAACACATGGCTATTACTTCGCAAGTATCGAATTGGGGGTATTCTCCCAACAAGAAATATTTGCTTCCCTGATAACAAGGTCATGCCTCTTCGCCATTTCCATGCATTCCTATGTATGTAATCACTGTTTGTTTGAATTCTGTATCAGACTGTAATCCTTTTGAAGACATTGAAAATGGCAGTTAAACTCAACACATGGAGTTCCAACATGGAACGCAACTCAGCAGAAGGGTCAGCAAGGGCCAGCAGATGGAAGCGGCTGACCTCCAGGGGCAGAGCTGGCTGTGTCCCAGCTGCTGCCTGCCACAGAGCCGTGGGAAGATGCTGTCAACTGCAGTGTGCCTCCTGATTTCTGAGAATTTAAAACTGAAAAAAGTGTGCCCTTTTTTTATTCTCAGCTTTTTTTTGTGAAAATAAATAGTTTCAAGCTTTCTTTAAGCAGTGGCATAAGCTCTTGAGAACAGGGGCTCTGTGAGTATATTTGTGTTTCCTGAGTGCCTGGCACAGGGCTTTGCACTTAGAAAATGCTTCGTAGACAAAGTAAAATTAAAAAATGTGTGTGTATGGGCAACAATATTATAATCATCAGCCTTGTTAAGAGACTGGAACATAATTATTCTAGCCATTAAAAAGAAAGGATAGTTATGTAATGTGGTAGAGGTGCTAATTATCACATGATGGCAATCATATTATAGTAAATAAATATATGAAATTAACATGTTGTATACCTTAAATTTATACAATATTACATGTCAAGTATATTTAATTGAAAAGGAGAGAAATGTGTATGTGATTCTTCCCTCTCGTAGAAGGATTCTAATATTATCCACCATGAAATTTCCTTAAATAGCATTTTAAAATTTGATTTAATTTGCCAGAATCGGATTCACACATAATTTTTCAGTAACACATCAGATATGTAATATAAGATACATCTGTGGTCTTTCTCTGGCTATGGAAAGGAAGAGCAGATTGAGGATTAGAAGATCAGAAGGAGGGAAAAAGCAAGAGATTAAGTTTATGCTCTGGCTGACCTTAACATTGGTCTTCTGTTACTTGTCTGTGCCGTCTGGTTTTTTTCTTAAAGAGAAATAGCAAGTCCGGGGGTTTTGTGGCAGCTGACTAGCAATCAGGAGACAGCGCTGCAATCTCCTTTTCTGGTGTTCTGTCAGGAAGAACGGTCTGCCACCCAAGAGGAACCCTGGTGATTTCTGACTTTCTGGGTTCTTTGATTTTCCAGGTCTTAGCTGTTTCAGAAATCAGAGGGTGGTGAGGGTGTGGCCCTGGCTTGTTAAGAGTCGGTTCAAAGATGGACGGGATTAAAAAATGCGAAGAATGAGACCAGGCTGCTGCTTTGATATTAGTGTTTCTGAGCCAGTGGTTGGAGTCTCCTCTGCAAGGGCGGGGAAGTCTGTCAGTATGTCACCCCTTCTCGACTCTTTCTCCTAACCAGCAGTCACAGGTCTGCCTCTGCCTGTCTGTGGGAGGTTTCCTGCGCGTCTGTGCTTCCCAGATGCCGTTGTCAGGAGGGCACAGGGCTGGCTTCCCTCTGAGGGTGGCGCCCAGGAGCCAGTGGGGCCTCACTGCTGAGACATCCGCCTGTGCCCTGGCGTTGTGGTTTCTGGGGCCCAGGAGGGACGGGGAGGCAGGCAGGAGTCCCTGCTTCTGTTTCCTTCTCAGGAGTATCTGTTATTCCTCTTTAGTGCTCTGTCACAAGCGCTTTTGGCAGCCCAGTCTCTTGATTATCGTCAATAAAAGCCCTGTTCTACTCTGGACCCTGGGTGCAGATCACCCCGGGGGCCAGCCTCCTTGCCAACTCTTTCCCCTATTTTGTAGCAGCCTTTCAAGGTGAATCTTCATGGAGTCGCCTGTATTTCATGTCTGTTATGTTACTTAGTCTTTTCCACTCATTGAACTTTTTTTTTTTGCATATTTATTTATTTCTTTTCGGCTGTGCTGACTCTTCACTGCTGAGCAGGCTTTTCTTTAGTTACAGTAAACGAGGGCTCCCCTCTAGTTGCGGCTTCTCCTTGCGGTGGCTTCTCCTGCTGCGGAACACAGGCTCCGGGTGCACGGGCTTCCGGAGCTGCAGCCCGTGGACTCGGCAGTTGTGGCTCCCAGACTCTAGAGCACAGTCTCAGTAGTTGTGGCTCTCGGGCTTCGTTGCTGCACGGCTCTCGGATCGGGGATGGAACCTGTGATTCTCCACCACTGAGCTATCAGGGAAGTCTATTCATTGACTCTTGTATCTACTTTAGTCGGGCCTCCTCCTCGCTCCTACCGGTCTGCTCTTGTCAAGATTTTCAGTCACCCCTAAAGTGCAGTGGTCATCCGTTAGTCCTGTAAGCAGTGTGTGACGCAGTTGCTTGAATGACTCGCTTCCAGAAAATCCTATTTTTGATGGGCTTCCGGAGCATCCAACACGAACGGTTTTCCTCCCGCCTCACTGGCTGCCATTCTCTGCCTCCTTTGTTACTGTTTCCCATCTCCTGACCTCTCAGTGCCCTGAGGCCCAGCCCTCTACCTTTTCTGTGTCTTTGGATACTCGCTGCCTCGATGTTCTCATCCAGTCCAGTGACTAAGTACCATATATATGCTGACTCCCACCTTTTTATCTCTACCTTGGGCCTCTTCTCAGAACTCAGTGTTTTAACTGCTTCTCCAAAGCCCCCATAGGCGACTATTATGTCCCATAATAGGCAACTCAGTTCAGTTCAGGTCAGTCACTTAGTCATGTCCAACTCTTTGCGACCCCATGAATTGCAGCGTGCCAGGCCTCCCTGTCCATCACCAACTCCCTTAGCTTGCTCTAACTCACGTCCATCCAGTTGGTGATGCCATCCAACCATCTCATCCTCTGTCGTCCCCTTCTCCTCCCGCCTTCAATCTTTCCCAGCATCAGGGTCTTTTCCAATGAGTCAGTTCTTTGCGTCAGGTGGCCAAAGTATTGGAGCTTCAGCTTCAGCATCAGTCCTCCCAATGAATAGCCCATCCAACTATGAGCTCTTGATGTTGCCCTTCCCTCCCCAACCTGCTTCTCCACACAGCAAAGGGCACCTGCAGCCTCCCATTATCTCAGGCCACAATCTTGGAGTCATGTCTGACCCTCTCTTCTTTTATCTCACCCACGTCCACTCCAGCAACAAATCCTGTCTACTCTCCTCTCTGAGTGTATTTAAAATCCAGCCACTTCATAACACCCTGGCTGCTCTGAGCAGCTTCAGGGTGTGGTCATCTCTGATCTGGGATGTTACAGGAGCGCCCAGCTGGTCCCTTGTTTTCTGCTCCTTTCCCCCTTTATTCAGTTCTCAGCAGCTCCTCAAGCAGGTGATGTTTCAACTCAAATCACGTGTCATTCCTGCTCTTGAACTGTCCAGCATGTCCCGTCTTAGAGAAAGGCCACAGCCTTTACTCAGGGCCGATGAGCTGCTGCCCACCTCCCCCTCAGGCTGCAGCTCTGGCTTTTCCTCTCTGCTCACTCAGCCGCTTCCCTGTGCTCGGACTTGCCAGGGCCTGTCTGCCTGCATCCTTCCTTTCCTTTAACTCTCTACCCTGAGTGTCTTGGGCTTCCCAGGTGGCACTGCTGATAAAGAACCCACCTGCCAATGCAGGAGACGTAAGAGATGTGGGTTTTCTCCTACACCGTTGGTGGGAATGCAAACTAGTGCAGTTACTATGGAGAACAGTGTGGAGATTCCTTAAAAAACTGGAAATAAACTGCCATAGGACCCAGCAATCCCACTGCTGGGCATACACACCAAGGAAACCAGAATTGGAAGAGACACATGTACCCCAATGTTCATCGCAGCACTGTTTACAATAGCCAGGATATGGAAGCAACCTAGATGGCCATCAGCACACGAATGGATAAGAAAGCTGTGGTACATATACACAATGGAATATTACTCAGCCATTAAAAAGAATGCATTTGGATCAGTTCTAATGAGGTGGATGAAACTGGAGCCTATTATACGGAGAAAGAAAAACACCAATACAGTATAGTAATGCATATATATGGAACTTAGAAAAATGGTAAGAACAACACTATATGTGAGACAGCTTTGGACTCTGTGGGAGAAGGTGAGGGTGGGATGATTTGAGAGAATGGCATTGAAACATGTTATTATCATATGTGAAATAGATCGCCAGTCCAGGTTGGATGCATGAGACAGGGTGCTCAGGGCTGGTGCACTGGGATGACCCAGAGGGATGGGATGGGGAGGGAGGTGGGAGCGGGGTTCGGGACGGGGGACACATGTACACCCGTGGCTGACTCATGTTAATGTATGGCAAAAACCACTACAATATTGTAAAATAATTAGCCTCTAACTAAAATAGATAAATTAATTTTTAAAAAAGTGCAAAACACACAAACACACACACACACAAAGAGATGTGGGTTTTGACAGGAGAGCCTGGCAGGCTGATGGTCCATAGGGTCACAAAGAGTCAGACACAACGGAAGCAACTCAGCACGCACACACCTGAGTATCTACACCTCTGCCTCCACCTCATCAGCTCTTGATTCAGACAATTCACCTCATGGAGGTCCTCCTCTACCACCCCATTTTAAACATGTAAATCTTCCCTCAGTCACATCCCCCAGCCCCTCCCATATTTTATTTTTTCTCATAGAATGTATCATGTCTAACATCTTACATCTTTTGTGTCTTTATGTTATCTTTGTAGTCTACTCCTCTCTGCTATATGAAACTCCATGAAGGTAGGGATTTTCCTCAGCTTTGTTCCCTGATGTCTGAATGGTGCTCATCCAACAGAGTCTCTGATGTTTTTTGAATGAATTGATGTATACTGTGGTGTGTCTTAGCTCAGACTGCTCTAACAAAATACCATAGACTGAGTGGCTTAAACATTTATTTCTCCAAGTTCTGGAGACTAGGGAGTCCAAGATCATGGTGCCAGCAGATTCGGTTCCTTCTGGCTTACTGCCGGCCAGCTTTTCACTGTGTCATCACATGGTGGAGAGAGAGAGAGAGAGAGATGGAGGCAATGACAGAGGAACAGAGGGAGGGAGGGAAAGAGAGAGAGGAAGAATGGACATGAGTGAGCTACCATCTCTCTTCCTCCTCTTCAGTTCAGTTCAGTTCAGTCGCTCAGTCGTGTCCGACTCTTTGCAACCCCATGAATTGCAGCACACCAGGCCTTCCTGTCCATCACCAACTCCCGGAGTTTGCTCAAACCCATGTCCATCGAGTCGGTGATGCCATCCAGCCATCTCCTCCTCCGTTGTCCCCTTCTCCTCCTGTCCCCAACCCCTCCCAGCATCAGGGTCTTTTCCATTGAGTCAGCTCTTCGCATGAGGTGGCCAAAGTATTAGAGTTTCAGCTTCAGCATCAGTCCTTTCAGTGAACACCCAGGACTGATCTCCTTTAGGATGGACTGGTTGGATTTCCTTGCAGTCCAAGGGACTCTCAAGAGTCTTCTCCAACACCATAGTTCAAAAGCATCAATTCTTCAGTGCTCAGCTTTCTTCACTGTCCAACTCTCACATTCATACATGACCACTGGAAAAACCATAGCCTTGACTAGACGGGCCTTTGTTGGCAAAGTAATGTCTCTGCTTTTTAATATGCTCTCCGGGTTGGTCATAACTTTCCTTCCAAGGAGTAAGCGTCTTTTAATTTCATGGCTGTAATCACCATTTGCAGTGATTTTGGAGCCCCCAAAAATAAAGTCTGACACTGTTTCCACTGTTTCCCCATCTATTTCCCACAAAGTGATGGGACCGGATGCCATGATCTTAGTTTTCTGAATGTTGAGCTTTAAGCCAACTTTTTCACTCTCCTCTTTCACTTTCATCAAGAGACTCTTTAGTTCTTCTTCACTTTCTGCGATAAGAGTGGTGTCATCTGCATATCTAAGGTTATTGATATTTCTCCTGGCAATCTTGATTCCAGCTTGTGCTTCTTCCAGCCCAGCGTTTCTCATGATGTACTCTGCGTATAAGTTAAATAAGCAGGGTGACAATATACAGCCTTGACGTACTCCTTTTCCTATTTGGAACCAGTCTGTTGTTCCATGTCCAGTTCTAACTGTTGCTTCCTGACCTGCATACAGGTTTTTCAAGAGGCAGGTCAGGTGGTCTGGTATTCCCTTCTCTGTCAGAATTTTCCATAGTTTATTGTGATCCACACAGTCAAAGGCTTTGGCGTAGTCAACAAAGAAGAACTGGGATCCTAATCCTATCATGGGGGACCCACCCTCATGACCTCATAAAACCTAATTACCTCCCTGAAGACACCACCATCATCTTGGGGTTAGGGCTTCAACATCACCTTTCTGGGGGCATAACAGGTGGGGTGGGTTAGGTCATGCCGGCTGAGTCAGGGCTGACAGGAGGTAAGCACAGAGTTGAGAGTGGTGTGTTCTGAGGAGAACAGAAGATCCCTGAAGAAGAGGGGTGAGTCCAAGGTGTATGCGTCTTAACCTGGGTCCTGTTGGGTGCTCTCTGGATGGTCTTGGCTAAGTATTGAAGTTTTCTTTTGTATGAAGAGGGGGACCCTTTGAAGAGGGAGATGCTTCTTCTTTTGGAAAAGAGGTGAAGACAGAACTTTTATCTCTGAGGTTGCTCTGGCATGATGAGTGATGTTTCAGATGGAGGCAAGAGTGGCCAAGGGGCTGCTGCTTCTGGGTGGGGTCCAGGCTCTTCAGCCCACTCTAGCTCCTTTATCTGCCTTGCTAGGCAGTGCTCTTTCTCACTTATGTGGCTGACAGTGTGGCTTCTTGGAAGCTTCTTGTCTGTATGAAACAATAAGCTTTCATAATCTTTTATTATGAAAGCATAAGAAAAATTAAAAAGCAGAGACATCACTTTGCTGACAGAGGTCCATCTAGTCAAAGCTATGGTTTTTCCAGTAGTCATGTATGGATGTAAAAGTTGGACCATTAAGAAAGCTGAGTGCTGAAGAATTGATTTGAGCTGTGGTGTTGGAGGACTCCTGGCAGTCCCTTGGGCTGCAAGGAGATCCAACCAGTCCATCCTAAAGGAAATCAGTCCTAAATATTCTTTGGAAGGACTGATGCTGAAGCTGAATGTCCAATACTTTGGCCACCTGATTTGAAGAACTGACTCCATGATAAAGACCCTGATTCTGGGAAAGATTGAGGGCGGGAGGAGAAGGGGACGACAGAGGACAATATGGTTGGATGGCATCACCAACTCAATGGACATGAGTTTGAGCAAGCTCTGGGAGTTGGTGATGACTGGGAAGCCTGGCTTGCTGCAGTCCATGGGGTCTCAAAGAGTCAGACATGACTGAGAGACTGGATTGAACTGAACTGAATCTTTTGCACTCAAGATTCTTAGAGGGCAGATACTTAAGCTGAAGTAATTTGGGATTTAATATGTAAATGTCTTGAGAAATCTTTTTGTGTAATTTATGACTTCTAGATGTGAGCATAGATAAAACCCTAATATGTTTGTAAACATCATCATCTTAAAACCACTTGACTCTTTGGACTGATTGGTTAGTCAGGGTGGGGAAGAAATAGTGTTCATTTACAGATGACAGAGTCAATAAATTCCCAGCACATTCCCCAAAACTAAAGTAGTTATGTGGGATGGGAATTCTATTCTGGGACCATTGTTTACTCTAATGAGGTCACTTCATATCTGATGAACTATTAATATATTATCTCCTGCTTTTGGTTCTGAATTTTGCTAGGTCATTTCTTAGGAAACCAGCTCCATGTGACAGCTTTGGTTATCATGAATTTTGAATGTTTTACTAATAAATGAGTGGATTTCCCCTGATTGTGAAATAAGACCTGGTCATTGAAAAGAATTTGGAAAATGAAATTTTAACCTTGCTATGCTGTGGTAGTGTGTTAATATTTTTGGTAGATTTTTGATAGATAAAACAAATGAAAGTGCCACTTAGCTTGTTAGTCTTTGTCCATTTAATATTCTACAATGAATATTTTTATGATACTATAGATGTTCTTCAAAACTTAATTTTAGATGTGAAGGGTGTCTTTCCCACATACATGAGCTCAGGCATTTTGCTCTCCTGTAAGAAGGCTTGTAGCTGCCCTCAAGCTATCACACAGCAGCTGTTTCAGAGGCTCTTATTCTGTGCTGTATAGTGTCTGGCTGTGATACAAGAGCGGACAGTCCCCGTCCTCAAAGGGCATGAAGTCTGTGGCCTTACTTGTAGTACAGGGACGTTTCTTGCTAGAAATACATTAAAATAAAGGCTTGCTGCCCTGAACCAGGCTCTGCCGTTCAGCTGACAGCTCCTGACAGCTGAGGGATGCTCCCTGCAGAGCCTCCCAAATGGACCTTGGCACACCTGGCCACCTGGCTCCTTTTGCTGCCATTAGTGCCTCTTCCTTCTTGCCACACACCCTTTCCCCAAAGGCCCACCAAAACCAGTTGCTTTTAAACTCAGCACCACCATGACATTCATATAAGCCCCTAAAAGGTCTCCAGCACCCCAGGAAAGCTCAGGACTTCATGAAGAAAAGTAGGTCTTTCTGAAAGAGACTTAAGTGATGGTAGATCAAGTGATGGTAGATCAAGTGAACTCCAAGATGTTCTTTTAATGTTTGCACTTTCTCAGATTTTTTGGGAGGGGGTGGGTGGGCCAGAGACTTGTTTTGCATCATTTGCTGTTTGCTGAAAGGACAGACCTGTAATTTGAAGACGCAAGGTAAGGCAGTGGTGGGAACAGAAGCGGGAGATCGAGTGAGGGGTTAAGTGCCAGTGCTCTGAGCCTTCGTGTGATCCCCCCTCTGATTGTTCTCACTTGAAAGAATGCCTTTCCTTCCCATTGTCGAGCACTACCTGCTGTCAGTCGGAGAGGGAGGAAGCCGAGCAGCTTGTCAGAGCCTTTCTGAGCCGCCTTCATATGGTTCGCAGAGACAGAACTGGGTTTTCATTTCTTCTTTCATTCAACAGGAGTCCCTTTCATGTTTGCAAATTGGAAACGCGTGTTTTGCAGTGTGGAGCGAGGATGTGTGTGCCCTCTGGCACACCTGTTTCTCATTTCCTGACTTGAAAGCGCAACCCATCAAAAGGAGCAGAAAAACAATTTCTTTCTGACACGCTGCTCCGTGTTCCCTACTGGACCGAAGTCCTTCGCGGCTTTGCCATCTTGGTTCCCTCTGTAGAAGGTTCTCGTTAGAGGCAGAGCTCACTCGATGCTGGCAGCCCCTTTTATCGCACAGGGCCGTTTGGGGTGTGATTTTGTTGTGGTGGTGGCGGTGTTCTTTTGCTGCACAGGAAATTTGCTTGAAGTAAGATTGATTTTAAAAAATACACAGAAAGGTCTTAAACATTTTTAAATATTAAATTTAACTGGGCAGTGTCTTATGTTGGAAGCATCTATGTAAGCCGACCAGTGATCCAATTGGCCAGGAAAAGGGCTTGGTGGAGCATACAAATGTTTAAATTCCAGAGCGCTGTTTAACATAAATCAAATATTTCCAAAGCATTACTTCAGATTTGTGTGTACTTTAAAGTCTTGCCAGCTTAAATGACTGTGAGGCACAATATGTTGACTTTGAGTTTGTAAATTGATAATTTGTTGCTATGAAGGTTGTACATGGTATAACTCATCACTTTCTGAAGGTACATAGTATGTCTGATGTTGCAAGCTGTTATGAAAAAACGATCCTCGGGAATTCAGGCCTTGAGCGCTCAGCTGCCTTAAGTTGGAACTTTGGTTCCTCTTAAGGTTTCCTGGACATTTTCAGTGTGAGGCACATGGTTCTTTAGACCCAAACTTGGTTTAGGCTTTTTATTTCTGAGAGTTATTTGGGATAATAATTTTAATGATGTATCTTCAGAAACAGTTTCTCAGGTTCTTTTTTTTTAAACACCCATTTTTTCCCACAGTTTAGCATGTATGAATCACTTGTTAAAATCCAGAGTATGGGACTTCCTTGGTGGTCCAGTGGTTAAGAACTAGGGAAACTAGGATCCCACATGCCATGCAGCATGACCAAAAAAAAGAAAAAAAAAAATGCAGATTATGATCCAGTGGGCCTGGGAGAGGCCTGGGAGTCTGCATTTTTCATATGCTCCTAGGTGTTACCAGTGCTGCTGGTCCATTCTGATGGGCAAAGTGGTGCTGTTCCCAGCCGTGCCTTGCCTGTAACACTCATCCCATACAATTTATGTCTCATCATGTTTTGGTGGATCTAAAGCTAAGGCAATGTGGTGTATATCCTTGACCTTTGGTATCCTTGAGAGCTTTAACTGATAGTCAACATGTGACCATATGGGCCTGCATGGATAGGCACCACTGAGGAGGGATTATAGTGCTGGCAGAAATGATATTTATGTTTTCTGACTCATCTGGGATACTCCTAACCTTGATACAAATTAACTAAGGTTCTTGTTGCAAACAGAGGTGGATAAAACACCCTGCCAGCTCTAAAAGGTGTGGCTAGAGGGGTTCGAAAGATATAATGCTGAATCAGATGAATTTTAGTTTAACAACCTCTGTCCATGGTGGCCGGTTAATTTGGGTCAAAAGGTTTGTTGGTGAATCATGGAGAAAAAGTGGAGACACTTAAGTATAAAATGCAGGAACCGTTGTTTGTGTTTTTATTAGCTTGATTTTGTATACATGTCTTGGTCCTCATTAGTGAATAACAGCATGATTGAGCCTACAGCATAATACATCATGACAGAAGGGTACCTTACATTTTAATTTTCAGAATATTTTATTCATATCAAGAAAGAGTACATTTGTTCACTGTATTTGTCGTTGGCTTTGATGAAAAAAATTTTTTACAAGCATTGCCTTGTAGAAAACATGGATAATCATTTAAAAAAATCTGAGTTAGGCAGATTTTCTCTAATCTGAATTAGAGGTTTCTTTGAAATTCCTCACTGGCATTTTAGGTCTACATAGACCCACATTGACTGGAAGAGAAAGTGTGCTCTGAAGGTGGCTGAATGTCATGGGCTTGGAAATCAGACTTGGGTTGGAATCATAATGGAGGGAGCAGGTTGGAAGGTTGTGTCTACCTATTCCCACCAGGACTGGAGCGTCTTTCTTTATGGAGGCGAGACAGATAGGTTAATTACCATCGATGTTATCACTTTGTATCATTGCGCCTCCTGTTACTTGGGATTCAGTGTTGTATGTTTTGTAATGCTGAGGAGTTCTGTTTTCTGCATCTATTTCTCTATATTCTAGCCTTAATTGACAGTGCTTTCCTGGTTCTTCATAATTTCCTGGTAAATTATATGTGTTGTAATCTATCATAATAGTCACTGTTTACTAATATTGTTGATAGAACAGTAAGTTCCTTATTGAATTCTGCTAGGATGATGTGATGGTGTGTTCTTGGAAATATGGAATATTTGCCCCATGTAGCTAAAATAGATAGTAAAATTTACGTCAGAGGACAGTAAGGATTTGAGACTTATTGAGATTTCTTTTATCTGAGTTCTTCCTTATCCTTAAAGTTTAGATTTGCCTCTGCTGTACTTGTTAGGCTTTCTTTGTAATGTTAGTGTAGATTTGGTAGGATATAGAGATATAATAGTCCGTTTTTAAATTGGAGGATAATTGCTTTACAGTGCTGTGTTGGTTTATGCTGATAACAGTGTGAATCAGCAATAAGTATACGTATGTCCCCTCCCTCTTGAGAGATGCAGTATTAATGGAAATATTTTTCCATATATTTGTCTTACATGTCTTCATTCACCTGAGTTGTCTTAGTAGTTTTGATTTCATTTCACATCTTAGTAAGAGTTCCTTCTTTGGAGCCTTTCACCTTAGTGTTTAGCCTGTTTATACCTGGAATAAGCATACGCACAACAGACTTGAGTTTCTGTACAGCCCTGGGCTTTCCTCAGAACAACTTTGACAGGTTAAACCCTGCCCCTATCATTAATCCATGGATGTGTTTCAGAACTCACTATGTGCTTTGCAGAGGTAAGTTTTATCTTGATCTTCATGTCTGGGGCAGATCTCCTTAGCAAGTCCTAGATATCATCATTTACTTCATTTCTTTATATCTGTCATTGTAATATAAACAATTTAGCACAGTATCGTGGGAAAAGAGTGCACAGTTCTATTTCTGTTCCTATTTAGAATGCCTTCCCTCCGTCTCACACCTGGTGAAGTCTGGCTCGTTCTTCACGGTTGAGCTCAAATGTCTTTCCTATAGCTTCCCTCCTGCCCTCCCTTCTCCCCTTGCCCAGTCCAAGGGTTTACACCCTTCATGGCCAGTGGGGCCATGTACCCCACTGGTACCACTTACGGTACATGGATCTCCTTGAGGAAGAAGCTGGTGCCCTAAAGATGTGGTTGGTACTCAATAAATAAACATCTACTGAAATGAACTCTGAAACCCACTGCACATTTTAAAGCACTGTCAAATAGATTCTGTTTGGAGAAGTGACTTAATGGTTTCTCATCGAAAAACCAGGACTTAGTGCTTCTGCTTGTTTAAGGGCTTTAGACATTCATGCTGAGGGCACTGCTCTGAAAAGAAGGGTGGTTTAATTTTAGTGTAATTTAGTTTTGATAAAATTCACTGCAGTATTCACACCCTCCATGATTGTGGTAATTTAGAGCACTCTGCGCTATAGGTAAGACAGTCACTTCTCA
The DNA here is from genome assembly GCF_910594005.1 of Cervus elaphus. Lineage (NCBI taxonomy): Eukaryota > Metazoa > Chordata > Mammalia > Artiodactyla > Cervidae > Cervus > Cervus elaphus. The sequence continues at coordinate 7,004,992 of NC_057837.1, read as the reverse complement.
CACTGGCTCCGACAACAAGGAGTGCAGTGATTTCACAGAGGAAGAGGTTCCGAGGTAGATGGACTGCAGGGTTGGTTGCTTCAGGGCTCCATTGCTGACATGCAGTATCCAGTTCTCTCTGTCCCTTATGTGCTCTTCATCAGGCTGATGGCAGAATAACTACTGTACTGCTAGAAAAACTCATGACATAAAAATCGCTAGAAGAAGAAAAAACTATTTCTCTGTGTAGCTCTCTTCTAGATGTGAGGAACATGTTTTAGATGCTTCCCAGCTGACTTTTCACATTTTGTTGGTTGAATAATGTTGAGTCACTTGCCCATTCCTGAGCTAATTGCTGACAAAGGGGATTACCCATGAACCTGTCATAAACACACAACATGCCCTTAGGTTACATTCATGAGCCTGTGCCCCAACCACTAATGCTGAAGAAGCTGCAGTTGAATGGTTCTATGAAGACCTGAAAGCTCTTCTGGAACAAACACCAGAAAAAGATGTTGTTTTCATCGTAGGGGATTGGGATGTTAAAGTAGAAAGTCAGGAGTTAGCGTAACAGGCAAGTTTGGCCTTGGAGTACAAAATGCCATTTCTTCAACTGCTTTTTCCCTTAGTGTAAAAACAAGTCTTTTCCTCTGTTTACCTCACTAGGGTAAAGGCTAGCAATTTTGTCAAGAGACACACTGGTCATAGCAAACACCCCTTTCCAACCGCACAAGAGCTAACTCTACACATGGACTTTACCAAATGGTCAGTACCAAAATTAGATTGATTCTTTGCAGCTGAAGATGGAGAAGCTCTATACAGTCAGCAAAAGTACGACCTGGAGCTACTGTGGCTCAAATCATGAGCTCCTTATTGGAAAATTCACACTGAAATTGAAGAAAGAAGGGAAAACCACTAGGCCATTCATGAATGACCTAAATCATATCCCTTATGATTATACAGTGGAGATTCAAGGGGTTTGATGGAGCTGACAGAGTACCTGAAGAACTGTGGTTGGAGGTTTGTAACACTTTACTGGAGTAAGTAGCCAAAACCATCCCAAGATAAAGAAATGCAAGAAGGCAAAGTAGTTGTCTGAGGAAACTTTACAAATAACTGAGAAAAGAAGAGAAGCAAAAGGCAAGGGAGAAAGGGAAATATATACCCAACTGAACGCAGAGTTCCAGAGACTAACAAGGAGTGATAAGAAGGCCTTCTTAAATAAACAATGCAAAGAAATAGAGAAAAACAATAGAATGGAAAAGACTAGAGATCTCTTCAAGAAAATTAGAGATATCAAGGGAACATTTCATGCAAGGATGGGCATGATAAAGGACAGAAACAATAAGGACCTAACAATAGCAGAAGAAATTAAGAAGAGGTGGCAAGAATAACTTGTTCGTATAGAAGAACTATACAAAAAAGGTCTTAATGACCCAAACAACCATGTTGGTGTGGTCACTCATCTAGAGCCAGACACCCTGGAATGTGAAGTCAAGTGGGCCTTAGGAAGCATCACTAAGAACAAAGCTGGTGGAAGTGATGGAATTCCAGTTGAGCTATTTCAAATCCTAAAAGATGATGCTGTGAAAGTGCTGTGTTCAATATGCCAGCAAATTTGGAAAACTGAGCAGTGGCCACAACACTGGAAAAGGTCAGTTTTCATTCCAATCCCAAAGAAAGGAAATGCCAAAGAATGTTCAGACTATTGCACAATTGCACTCATCTCACACGCTAGCAAAGTAATGCTCAAAATTCTCCAAGTGAGATTTCAACAGTACATGAACTGTGAACTTCCAGATGTTCAAGCTGGATTTAGAAAAGGCAAAGGAACCAGAGATCATGTTGCCAACATCTGTTGGATCATCAAAAAAAGCAAGAGAATACTAGAAAAACGTCTACTTCTTATTTATTGACTGGTTTGAAATTGGGAAAGGAGTGCATCAACGCTGTATATTGTCACCCTGCTTATTTAACTTATATGCAGAGTATATCATATGAAATGCTGGGCTGGATGAATCACAAGCTGGAATCAAGATTGCTGGGAGAAATATCAATAACCTCAAATATGTAGGTCATACCACTCTAGTGGCAGAAAGTGGAGAGGAACAAAGAGCTTCTTGATGAAAGTGAAAGAGGAGAGTGAAAAAGTTGGCTTAAAGCTCAACATTCAGAAAACTAAGATTATGGCATCTGTTTCCATCACTTCATGCCAAATAGATGGGGAAAACATGGAAACGGTGACAGATTTTTTATCTTGGGCTCCAAAATCACTGCAGATGATGACTACAGCCATGAAATTAAGACACTTGCTCCTAGGAAGGAAAGCTATGACAAAACCTAGACAGCTTCTTGAAAAGCAGAGACATCACTTTGTGACAAAAGTCTATCTAGTCAAAGCTATGGTTTTTCCAGTAGCCATATATGGATGTGAGAGTTGGACCATAAAGAAGGTTGAGCACCAAAGATTTGATGTCTTCAAACTGTGGTGCTGGAGAAGACTCTGAGAGTACCTTGGACTGCAAAGAGATAAAACCAGTCAATCCTAAAGGAAATCAATCCTGAATATTCATTGGAAGGGCTGATGCTGAAGCTGAAGCTCCAGTACTTTGGCAATCTGATGTGAAGAGCCAACTCACTGGAAAAGACCCTGATGCTGGGAAGATTGAGGGCAGAAAGAGAAGAGGGTGATAGAGGATGAGATGGTTGAATGGCATCACCGACTCGATGGACATGAGTTGAGCAAACTCCAGATGATTGTGAAGGACAGGGAAGCCTGGACTGCTTCAGTCCATGGGGTTGCAAAGATTTCAACATGACTGAGTGACTGAACAGCAACAGATGACTGGAGCAGCTTGAAGAAAATCAAGATTTTGTTAGGACAGAAGGAAATAACAGTTGTGTGGGTTAATGCCAGGATCCTGCTAAACTGACACTTGCTGTCGTTTGGTGATTATCAATAAGGATGATAACAGCAGCTATCATCTGTTGAGCGTTTGCTGTGATCAGGCACTGTGCTAAGTACTTTGTACATAGTGATTTCAATTTTCAAACGAGAAAACTGAGGTTCAGAAAAGTCAAACAGTGCCTGAGTGCTGAAAGAATCTAAACAATCTTTACTCAGTGACAGTAGAGAAATGTGAAAAAATAGAGGGGCCAAACTGAAATGTAATTATCTACTGTCCTACTAAGAATGGTGAGGTAGGTATTTAGAGAGTTAAAAGTGTATACTTACCACTTAAATCTGTCCTTACCAAAGCCATGCCTCTTGCCATTATTTTTGGCTAACAGAAATTTGGTTGTGGAAATGGATGTTTTTGTTTTGAAAAATCAAGTGCAGTAGATTGAAAAAAAAAAAACCCACACCACCACAGAGTTTGTTTATGTCTTCATTTCACTCAAACTGAATAGATGAAATGGGATCTGGCTGTTTCATATTGTTTATGTTCTGCTTTGCTTCTTGGTTCTGGCGCAGGATTCCTGGTTCTGCTTGAATTTGTTTTCTTCTCAAGTATCATTTACAAGATGATTGTGGAAATTAATAAAGAGGAAGTATTTGTGTGCAGTAAGCATTGTAATTGTCATACTGTGACATAATACAATGCTATTTTATTAACATTATAAAATACCTTTCAGTGTGTGTTCCCTGAACCTCAGTCTGCTTTGTTCTTTTTCAGTCCAGAGGGAAGAAAAATGATTTACATAAGTAACCACTGTAATATTTTAAATGAAGGGTCATGTGAGGGTCTCACTTCTTTTCATTTCATTTAATATAAGGGCAAAGTATATGCTTGATTTATGTTTCATTTTTGTGTAATAAAAGAGCTTATGTGAATAAAGTACATGAAATCAAGGTAAAGTTGGTTGGACTCAGTGAAACTGTTATATAGATGGCATAGATGTGTGTGTGTGGGGGGGGGCGTGTGACTGTGTCTGTGTGTGTGTGCATGTGCATCAACAAGGATTGTTGCACAGAGGACTGGGGAGTGATGTTATGTCCTCTGATGGATTGATGTTCAGTTGCTAAGTCATGTCCAACTCTTTGCAACTGGTGGACTATAGCATGCCAGGCTTCCCTGTCCTTCACTGTCTCCTGGAGTCGGTGATGCTGTCCAACCACCTCATCCTCTGTCATTCTGTTTTCTTCTTGCCCTCAATCTTTCCCAGCATCAGGGTCTTTTCCAGTGAGTACATGACTACTGGAGAAACCATAGCTTTGACTGCACAGACCTTTGTCAGTAAAGTGCCGTCTCTGCTTTTTAATACACTGTCTGAGTTTGTCATAGCTTTTCTTCCAAGGAGCAGCTTTCTTTTAATTTCATGTCTGCAGTCACTGTTGACAGTGATTTTGGAGACCAAGAAAATAAAATCTGTCCATTTCCACTTTTTCCGCATCTATTTGCCATGAAGTGATTAAGCCAGATTTTTCACTCTCCTCTTTTACCTTCATCAAGAGGTTCTTTAGTTCCCTTTTAATTTTCTGCCATTAGGTTAGTATCATCTGCATATCTGAGGTCATTGATATTTTCCTGGAAATCTTGATTCCATCTTGTAATTCATCCAGCCCATCATATCGCATGATGTACTCTGCATAAGTTAAATAAGCAGGGTGATGATAAGCCTTGATGTACTCCTTTCCTGATTCTGAGCCAGTCCGTTATTCCATGTCTTGTTCTAACTGTTGCTTCTCAACCTACACACAGGTTTCTCTGGAGGCAGGTATGTGGTCTGGTATCTCCATCTCTTTAAGAATTTTCCACAGTTTGTTCTGATGGATAGCTTCTGATTTTTGTTTCAGCCATCATATAAAATATTCAGTCCTTAATTAGGTGAGGTTACTCAGTCTGAACTAGCAGTCTGTAGTTGTTTCATTACCTATTTGATGCTTGACAGATCACCCCCAAATTTTGTGACTTAGAAAAATAATCCTCATCTTGTGATTTTATGTGTTAACTAGATCTGAAGTGGATCCTCCTTTGCTGGCTTGCTTGGGGGTCCTCGTGTGGGTGGATTGGGTGGTGGTTTACCTAGGTGTGCATGGGGGCTTCCTCACATGGCTGGTGCCTTGGCGGGCACAGCCAGAACGATGGGCTCAACTGGGATGCCCAGGTGCTTTGGCTCTGCTGTCTGCCCATGTCGCATCAGGACTAATTCTGGTCTAACATGGCCTCTTCCATAGGCAGCTGGATTCTTACATGGTCGCTCAGGACACTCAAAGTGCAAAAGCTATCAAGCCTCTTTACAGTTTAGGCCTGGGACTTGCATTGCATTAGGTAAAGTTAATTACAGGGTCACAATCCAGATTCATTGTGCAAGGGGATTACATATGGGTATGAATCCTGGGCAGCTTTGTTCATTGGTAGCCATCTTTGAAGATTAGCTACCTTAGTAACTCTTTTTTTTTGAGTAACCGTTCTTCTTTTGAGAACATTAAAACTATAGACCTTCTCCCTAGAAGCATGCTTGTGACTACAGTTACCTGCATAAGTGTACATACAATTCTAGAAAAATTGCATGGAACTCCTAGTTGGAGAATCCATAATGTCCATGTAAGTACGCCTAGTTTAACTTATAAAGTTTAGGAATTCACTAACTCCTAAGCTAGTGATTTAAATAGTAACTTAATTATATTAAAATAGCTTCATATAGTAAAATTCTATTCTATGGTTGTTTTAATCTCTTAGAATGACCAATGAGTTGTTATTTTCTGGTTTTTTTTGTTTGTTTGTTTGCTTTTGCTGTTCTAAAAACAGTGATTCTCTTGTATTTAACTGTTGTATACTTGTGTATTTCCTTACCATAAGTTCCTAGAAATACTCCTTAAGACTCAAAAGGAATGATCATTTTTAAGGATATTGGTGGGTATTGACTAATTGTATCTTTTCTTATTAAGAACTAAGTTTTAAAAAATGGCATTATTGTTTACATATAAAATACTATATTACATAAGTAAGTTATGAAACAAAATGAAATTAAATTCATTGAACTTATCATTAGCTTACAAATGAACATTAGTAATAGTATCCACTTCTACTCCTTCCCAACCCCTTGCCCGTCCTCCAGAAGTAAAACTATTTTCCTGAATTCTATGTATCATGTTTTAGCTTAAAAAAATGTTTAATCACATATGTGTATATCTCTAATCAATATGTTATTTAGTTTTATGATTTTTATTGAGCCATAGGAATATGGTATTATGTGGTATACAGTCCTCTGTGACTTGCTTCTTTCACTAAATGTTATGTTTCCATAGTATTTAATAAAAATATATTTTAACTTTTAATGCTTTGTATATTGACAAATTGATACTTCTATTATTACAAAATATTCTTCATCTCTAGATAATCTTTGTTTTGGTGTTTGCTTTGCTTAACATTAATATAGTCACATCAGCTTTCTTATACTTACTGCTTCTCTGGTATATTATTTTCCACCCACTTTACTTTTAGCCTATCTTGTCTTTATAATAATATATGTTTCTTATAAACAAACTGGGTCGATCCCCTTTTAGAGTTAATCCACATTGATAATCTGAGTCTTTTACATAAAGAGTGTTTAGTCCATTTACACTTAATGTAATTATAGATATGCTTGGACTAAATCTACCATCCTGCTTTTTGTTTTCTGTTTGCTCTTTGTTTTCTCTGGTCTTCTTTTCCTGTATCCTTTGGTTTGATTATTTTTTAATATTTCATTTTCTTTTCCTCTATTAACATTTTATTATACTTTGGTGTATTATGTTTTTTGTGGTTGCTCTAGATTACATATGCATCATTAATTTACCATAGTCTTTGTAGAATAATATTATATTGCTTCATAAATGTAAGATTCTTTTAACAGTATAAATCCATTATTTGTTTCCCAGGCTTTGAGATCTGGCATGTATTATAATGTTCAGTTCAGTTGCTCAGTCATGTCTGATTCTTTGCGACCCCATGGACAGCAGCGTGCCAGGCCTCCCTGTCCATCACCAACTCCTGGAGCTTGCTCAAACTCATGTTCATCGAGTTGGTGATGCCATCCAACCATCTCGTCCTCTGTCGTCCCCTTCTCCTCCTGCCTTCAATCTTCCCCAGCATCAGGACCTTATCCAGTGAGTCAGTTCTTCGCATCAGGTGGCCAAAATATTGAAATTTCATCTTCAGCATCAGTCCTTCCAATGAATATTCAGGACTGATTTCCTTTAGGATGAACTGGTTGGATCTCCTTGCAGTCCAAGGGACTCTGAAGAGTCTACTCCAACACCACAGTTCAGAAATATCAGTTCTTCAGTTCTCAGTATTCCTAATAGTCCAACTCTCATATCCCTACATGACCACTGGAAAAACCATAGCTTTGACTAGATGGACCTTTGTTGACAGAGTAATGTCTCTGCTTTTTAATATGCTATCTAGGTTGGTCATAGCTTTTCTTCCAAGGAGCAAGCGCCTTTTAATTTCATGGCTGCAGTCACCACCTACAGTGATTTTGGAGCCCCAAAAAATAAAGTCTGTCACAGTTTCCATCATTACCCCATCTGTTTGCCATGAAGTGATGGAACCCAGATACTATGATCTTAGTTTTCTGAGTGTTGAGCTTTAAGCCAACTTTTTCACTCTCCTCTTTCAATTTCATCAAGAGGCTCTAGTTCTTCTTTGCTTTCTGCCATAAGGGTGGTGTCATCTGCATATCTGAAGTTATTGATATTTCTCCCGGCAATCTTGATTCCAGCTCGTGCTTCATCCAGCCCAGCGTTTCTCATGATGTACTCTGCATAGAAGTTAAATAATCAGGGTGACAGTATACAGCTTGACGTACTCCTTTCCCGCTTTGGAATCAGTCTATTGTTCCATGTCCACTTCTAACTGTTGCTCTTGACCTGCATACAGATTTCTCAAGAGGCAGGTCAGGTATTCCCACCTCTTATAGAATTTTCAACAGTTTGTTGTGATCCACATAGTCAAAGGCTTTGGCATAATCAATAAAGCAGCAGTAGATGTTTTTCTGGAACTCTCTTGCTTTTTCGATGATCCAGTGGATGTTGACAATTTGATCTCTGGTTCCTCGGCCTTTTCTAAGTCCAACTTGAACATCTGGAAGTTCATGGTTCACGTACTGTTGAAGCCTCGCTTGGAGAATTTTGAGCATTACTTTGCTAGTATGTGAGATCAGTGCAATTTTGCGGTAGTTTGAACATTTTCTGGCATTGCCCTTCTTTGGGATTGGAATGAAAACTGACCTTTTCCAGTCCTGTGGCCACTGCTCAGTTTTCCAAATTTGCTGGCATATTGAGTGTAGCACTTTCACAGCATCATCTTTTAGGATTTGGAATAGCTCAACTGGAATTCCATCACCTCCCCTAGCTTTGTTCATAGTGATGCTTCCTAAGGCCCACTTGACTTCACATTCCAGGATGTCTGGCTTTAGGTGAGCAATCATGCCATCATGATTATCTGGATCGTAAAGATGTATAGTTCTTCTGTGTATTCTTGCCACCTCTTCTTAATATCTTCTGTTTCTGTTAGGTCCATACCATTTCTGTCCTTTATCAAACCCATCTTTGAATGAAACGTCCCCTTAGTATCTCTCATTTTCTTGAAGAGGTCTCAAATCTTTCCCATTCTATTGTTTTTCTCTATTTCTTTGCACTGATCACTGAGAAGGCTTTTTTATCTCTCCTTGCTATTCTTTGGAACTCTGCATTCAAATGGATATATCTTTCCTTTTCTCCTTTGCCTTTCACTTCTCTTCTTTTCACAGCTATTTGTAAGGCCTCCTCAGACAACCGTTTTGTTATTTTGCATTTCTTTTTCGCAGGGATGGTCTTGATCCCTGTCTCCTGTACAATGTCACGAACCTCCATCCATAGTTCATCAGGCACTCTGTCTATCAGATCTAATCCTTTGAATCTATTTCTCACTTCCACTGTATAATTGTAAGGGATTTGATTTAGGTCATACCTCCAAGGCCTGGTGGTTTTCCCTACTTCAATTTAAGTCTGAATTTGGCAATAAGGAGTTCATGATCTGAGCCACAGTCAGCTCCTGGTCTTGTTTTTGCTGACGGTATAGAGTGTCTCCATCTTCTCTATATGTGTGCTGAAATTTATTTTACGTTACAGCACATCTACGTTATTGTAGATTGTTTACAACTATGTCTTGGCTTTTATTTTTAACTCATAAAATGCACTCTCTGGTTTTGATGCACAATGAAATGTCCAATTTTAACATTAATTCCCTTGAGATTAATTTAGTGATTGCTTTTAGAATGTCACGGTTAAAATAGGGGGCTATCTCCAGTCCTAAGTATTGGTGGCAGAATTTGTTGTGCTGTTTATCTGCAGGTAATTACTCCTTTGATCCTAATCATGGATTCAGGCTTTTGAGACTCTTGAGCTTTCTTTCTTTTTTCTTTTTTTGACTTTTGAGCTTTCTTTGCTTATATCTCCTTTGTTTGTGGGATGATATTGGCCTTTTTTCTGCAGTGGTGTACTCTCTTGGAACAAGCATTTTACTTGGAGTTACAAAACTTGGATTTTAGAACCTTAGTTCTTCCACTTCATGTTTCTCACTTGTCAGATAGGGATGATGGTACCTTCCTTGCAAGCGAGTTGTCGGGCTTTAAAGTGATGATGTTCTCACAACGCAAGGTGCACAGTAGTTGATCAGTTAACAGGGAATCAGTCACTTTTTCTCTTCCCCCTTAAAAACGCAATTTAGATTGTTAAAAAAAAAAAAATCTAAACACATTGTTTCATGAATTAGCAGCTTTTTAAAAAGGATTTTTTTTAAGTGGTCTGTTCATTTTGAGCCTCATAAGTTAATTTTAACCAGATAGTTTTTGACATTCCAGAAGTATTTCCAGCTATAAAATTTTGTCCCAAGGAATTTGAAACCATTTAAGCCTAAGCCACTTATGTTTTCCAGTGAGGAACCTGAGATACAGAGGTCTTCAGCAACGCGTTTCAGGTTCCATGGGCAGAGGTGGTTCCCCTCATCTCCGCAGAGGAACAGAGTCCAAAGGGGAGATGTACAGAAGCATCAGCCAGACGTGGAGTCAGGGCCTGCTGCTCCTGTGGAGCCACTGCTCCAGTGAAGCTCTTGCATGGAGCGGTCTGCTTTTCACACTCGTAGGATGTTTTCCAGACACACGCAATAGAAGCGATAGAATTTTATGGGCTCCAGCATAAACCGAGGAGCCCCACTTCTGTGCGGTGGTTTTCTCCGAATGTCTCTGCTGCCTGGTACCATTTGTCCCCGGCGCCCTGATGAGCGTGTTGTGTTTAGATAACTAAACTGGGAAAACTTAGAGCAGGAAGCAAGGTCTTGTTTCATCACCTGTGTTGAGGCTAACAGTGAGTGTCGGATACATCCTCACGTTGAGATGGGACGCTGATGACGAGCAGGGCCCTGGGGAGGATGGAGCCCCTCACACTTCGGGGTGGGCGCCTCTGTGTTGCTGGCCACAGACCCCTGGCTCTCTGATGGGGCAGACTGGATAAAGGCTTTTCACACTCATTTGTTTGGAAGCTCTTTTTTTGTGTGCAGATGTTTGCATTCACAAAACTAGAATTCTTTCCATTTATGCAGTTACTTGTGTAGATAGATCTTCTGTGGTTTGGTTATACATTCTTAATAAAATAGACATGAATTTAATAACTAATAAATATCAAGGATTAAGTATACTTAGCATACACACTAAGTATATTTAGCACTGTGCTCTAGATGAGAGATTTTCCTGTTTGTCACTGTTCTCTTATATTTTTCTGTATTTTAAATAATTATGAAATGTTAAGGCATGTATCAACTGCATCCTAGTTTGTAGGAGATGAGATCTTTTAGAGATAATTGTCAAATTGCTCTTTCTGTTGGTTATTTATTGTTTATAAGAAAAAAACCTGAGTTGTTTTTGGTAGATTACTGTAAATATCGGCAGGGTGCTGATGGGTTAGAGGCTAGAGAGAACTGAATACTGGGAAGACATGAAGTGTGTGTTGGTACCCATGCCCTTTGGGCTAGACTGGATTAGACATCTTCACTACTTATTCCATCTCTTTATAAAGCTCCTTATGTTTTCTTCTTGTATTTAATAGGTTCCAGGTTTGATAACTATGGGGACACTGTGAAGGGTGAAATCACGTGTGTTCTATCATTTTTAAGGCAGCCCTCTCTTTAATTTCACAAGACAGGCTTGAAAATCAGAAGTAACCCAACTCCAAAATTGGCCATAAATCCTCCGACAGGGAAAAAAGGTGACGTACTGTGTAATAAATTCCTTTGTTGAAAAAGAGATGTTGCAATAGTGGAAACTGAAGTTCCAAATGTTTCCTTTTAAATTTGGAAAGGCCTTTCCTCATTACTTATCTGTCCCTGTGGACTTCTAACAGGGGATGTGTTGAAAGATTTTTCAGATGCCCGCTTGCCACAGCGAGAGTGAATGGCAGCATTTATAAGATGACATAAATACTTGAAAGTCATCAGCAAGCCTCGGAGATGCGTGATGTGCCAGGCAGGAGTAGTGGCTGTGAGCTTCTGTGGCCGCTGATCCTGCTCTGGGGTGCGGGCAGCCTGGGAATGTGGGTTATCCTTTCCTGGGAATGCAGCTTCACTCTCCCACTTTGGGGACTCTTTCGATCAGTACTGAGGTTAGAGTGGTTTGGAAGGCAAGAAGGTCTGGGAGATTAGGGGTTATACTTAAAAATCCTAATCCCCTGTTGAGGTCCTCTGGAGCAATTATATCCTAATCCTCTACTGTGTGAACCCTACATTACACCCTGCATCTGAACACTGCGTCACACACTTGACATATGAGGGCCTTTCAGCTTTCATTTTGTGATAATCTGACCCCATACCTACCTGCTGCCACCACTAAGTGAGACAAAGATAAAACAACTAAAAATTATCTTGAGATGCAGTCGAGATGTGTCTTGAGTGTCAGCCAAGAGCCAGTAGGTTTTTAAGTGTCTCTGTCCTTAATGCAAATGCTCTTCAGTTTGCTACTTAACCTTTTGGAAGTAAAACATGATTTGACAGTATGACTATGGGGCTATTACATTGCCTGTTTTTAATTATCTTATTAATAATTTGAAGGATACATCTATCATAATGCTAAGGTGAAAATACCAAATGGATAAAATAAAACACCTGGATGGAGGTTGGATAAAATAGAGCACCTGTAGCATTCATTCATGAACTCATGTACGGGACAGTGAAGTGTTTGAGACCAAATCTCATCATGGGAGACCCCGCCTTGCCCTTTACTCTCTTACCTGAAGAGAGAGTATGGTGAGTGCAGGACTGTAACATTGATGTTGGGCATTGAACTTCTTGGGAAAAAGCAATAGGCGTTTATTACAGAAATTGGGAAAAATAAGAGAAAGAATACATATTGAATGAAAAATCATGCATAATCCATAATCCCTGGATAACCACGGTTAAAATGTTTCCTACCAAGCTAAGTGAGATCTTCATCATATTATTTGTTTTGTTCTGATAATGCAAGGTTTACCCACATGATCATTTTGACCCTCGGTGAGGGCTCAGCTTTCTTAGAAACAGCAGACTTCAGAATTGCAAGTTAAAGACTAAACTCCTCTTTAACTGTATTCGAGGCTCTCAGTGATGATGTCAGGCCAGCTGGGAATCACCTTGTTCTAACAGAAACAAAATGCAGAGACTAGGATGAAGAGAGACAGAAAATGACAGCTAATGGTTTCCTTAAGGCAGTTGGGATTCTCACTGCAGCGTGAGATGCTCATTCAGTGCCCAGCCTCACACTAAATGTCTGGTGTGTGTCGTCTCATTTTGTCCTTGTGAAGTAGTTATGACTCCTAGCCCCCATTTTCACAGCTGAGGAAACTGAGGTTTAAATGAAGAGTCCTGGACTCATTCATCTGGATTCAGACATTAGTCTGACTGTAGAATAGAAAAATCCTGACCTCCTACTTTGCAGGAACTTGTGGCCTTACGGCAGGGGTGTGTGTATGGGTGAGAGAGACAGGGAGAGGGAGAGAATGAGTGAGAGGAGGAGAAAATTGAATACACGGAATACAGAGGGTCTCTGAACAAGACCACAGTTCCCAGGTCTTTCCTTTAGTAAAGATACAGAGAAGTTCTTTTGTAACTTGGCCAGTGTTAACTAGAGAAATGATGACATTGATGGAAATGTCAAGATGAGGAAAAAATAAAAATACTTCATTAATTCTTCTAGTTTCCTTGGAGTTGGCAGCTCTTGCCAGGTTCTAAACAAACCCACAAATATGCACTCTAACAGTGGGTTCCTGGAAGTGGTTTCACGTGCCTCAGAGAAGTGGCTATCCTTTACAAAGATAAAAGGGGCTCTTAATTATCTAAGACTCCATTTTCACGCACCTAAGGATTTATTTTAATCAAATTACTCATATTTATTCAAGCAAATTAAAAAAATTGGTTGATGGTAGAAATTAAATGTATCATGAATTTTCCAAAATAACTCAGTTAATAAATAGTCTTTTTTCATGTCTTCTAATGGTGTCTGGTAAATACAACTGCATAATCTTATCAGAAATTGTATTTGACTCAATGCAAAGTTGTATAATTGGGTGAAAGAAGTGGTCTGCTTTTGGTGCAAAGTTTGCCAAGCCATTTTCTTTCACCAGTAAATGGCTCTTGATGTAGATTAGGAGTGCATTTGGTCCCGAATGTCCATTGGCAGATGAACAGATAAGCCAAATCTGGTATGTGCATATGGTGGAATGTTATTCAGCCTTGAAAAGGAAGGGAATTCTGAAACCTGTTTCAATAAGAAATGAGCCTTGGGGATATTATATTAAGCAAATTAAATCAGTCAGAAAAGGACGAAAGTGTATGGTTCTATTTACATGAGATACCTAGAGTAGTCAAATTCATAGAAATGGAAAGTAGAATGGTGGTTGCCAGGGTTGGGGAGAAATGGGGGATGGGGGGTTGTTGAATGGGTGCAGAGTTTCAGTTTGGGAAGATGGGAAAGTGCTGGAGATGGGTGGTTGTGATAGTTGTACAATCCGAATAAGAATGCCACTGAATTCTACACTTAAAAAATGATTAAATGGTAAATTTCATGTTGTGTGTGCGTGTATATATATATATATATAAAACCAAAATAAAGAAAAAAAAGAAGAATGAATTTGGGCTTAAAGAAGAGAACTCAATTATAGAGGTTTAAACAGTTAGCTTTTTTTTTTGGCTTTTGTATTAAATCCCGTGTAACACACAGCCTCAGAGGAGCCGGGACCGGCTGGACTGCTCAGCAGGGCTGTGTGGTTCCTGGGGCTGTCTTTTCTCTCCCACCTTCCTCGGCGGGTGGGCCTTCTTGCTCATGAATGTCACCCCACGGCCACAGGATGAGAACTGTGCCTCGTTTAGCTGTGCAGGTGCAAGCATGGGAAGCTGGGTTTACTGAGATGTCCCAGAGACATTTAACGTAGCGCTTCCTGGATATCCATATGCTCCTCTATTTCACAGCCCTGTTGCAGTTGCTGAGACACTGTGGCTATTTCTGGCTAGTGGACTAGAGTGGAAATGATATGTGTGACCTCCAGGCTAAAGCTGTAAGGTGACCTTTAGTAGCCCTCTCATTCTCCCAGTGGGAATATGATCAAGGAGTTATAGATGATGGAGCCTCCATCAGCTTGGGTTTGTTCCCAGGTGATAATCTGAACCACACTCTCTGGTGACCCAGGAATAACTTACAACACTAATGACAAATATTTTTGTTGTTAAGCTACTAAAATGTGGGGTTTTTTGTTTTTGTAGCCTAGTGTAGTTATTCTGGCTGATACTCCAGTGTGGGCTTTTGCCAGTTAAGTTTGGTGCGTGAGTGAGACTTGAAGACTTTCAGGAGTAAGAGAATGCTGCTGCTGTCGCTAAGTCGCTTCAGTCGTGTCCGACTCTGTGTGACCCCATAGACGGCAGCCCACCAGGATTTTCTAGGCAGAGTACTGGAGCGGGGTGCCGTTGCCTTCTCTGAGTAAGAGAATAGATACATGTTAATGAAGCATGGAATTTTAGTTGCATAAGGTGAGGGTGAGGATCTGAGAGCGGTTATAAAGCAGCGGATTTAATGGAATGGCACTTTTTGGTGAAGTTGGGGGAATGTTGCAATTAGAGTGGTCAAGAGATGAGTTAGAAAAATAGGAGGGGTGGGGTGATTGCAACTGAGACTATGGAGGAGTTAATATTACTGATTATGGCATTGTCATAGGAGTGACCTTATGACACAGTGTGGTTAATCTGAAAATCCAGAAGCTAAGATATTGAGAGATTTATCTAGGTAGATATTAAAATCAGCAAGAATTATGAGAAGGTATGGTATCAGGCAGAGTAGAAGTAAGCTGGGAGCTTAAATCTCAAAGGAATGAGTTTGTAAATTTGAAACTGTGTTGATCCTCAGTCTTGAATGGTAGTCTAACTAATTCTAGGTTGACAAGTTGTTCTGTTTGTTCATTGCCTTAGTATCTTTAACTTGAAGATATTCTTCCGGCCTCTTCTGTTGCTTGGGAATGTGTAATTTACCTGTTAAATTTTTAAATTAAAAATTTTTTTTATAGGTCTTCTTTTTCTTTGATTGAAAGTGAAAGTGAGGGTTGCTCAGTCATGCCCAACTCTTTGTGACCCCATGGACTATATTCTCCAGGCCGGAATACTGGAGTGGGTAGCCAGCCTTTCCCTTCTCCAGAAGATCTTCCCAACTCAGGGATCGAACCCAGGTGTCCCACATTGCAGGCAGATTCTTTACCAGCTGAGCCACAAGGGAAGCCCAAGAATACTGGAGTGGGTAGACTATCCCTTCTCCAGGGGATCTTCCCGACCCAGGAATTGAACCAGGGTCTCCTGCATTGCAGGCGAATTCTTTACCAACTGAACAAATTTTCTTTGATTAGTTTTTCATATTTTCTCTTTGTCTTTGGTCCAGAGTTTCACTATAGTATACTAATGATGGATTTGTTTTTATTCATCTTCTTTGGAACTCTGTATGTATCTTCAACTTAAGGATTTCCTTATAACTTAAATTCTTGAATTTCTTATTTATTATTTCTTCAAATATTAATGCCCTTTCCTCACTTTTTTCTCTTCTGTTTCAAAATGCCTATTAATATGTTGGATAATCTCATTTTACACTTCAGGCTTCTTAACTCATTTTCCTTCTCTTTATCATTCTAGGCTGCTTTTAAGTTTTTTTCCCATGTGTGTATATTCTAATTCTCTCTCTTGCATTGAGTTTTAAACAATTTTTTTTTAATCTGTAAAGTTTTATTTGATTCATTGAAAAATCTGCTCACCTCTCCCACTCCCTGGCTCCCAGATTGCCCTGTTTTGTTTTTTTGATAATAATCACCCTTTCCATCTTTTGTATTACAGATTTTTCCATTATGAGGCTTGTCAAACTAAGATTGGTGGGCCAAATCTGGCCATGTCCTGTATTTGCATGCCCAATGAGCAAAAAATGATATTTAATTTTTTAAAGGGTTGTTACAAAAATAAAATGATATTTAACAGAAATCATACATAGCTTTCAAAGCCTAAAATGTTTACTTTATTTTATATATATATTTAAATACAAAATGTTTGTCAACCACCATTCTGTCATCACCACTTCTTTGTTTGGCAATCCCTCTGTTTTTGCATATACTCATTCTGCCTTATAAGTCTGTGTGTGTGTGATTTGTGATTTTTTATTGTGAATTCATGTCTAGTGTGGGTTGTAGAAGATTGAGGATCCCCACAAGAGAGGAAATGTGTTATAATTCTGAGGTCTTTGGGTGTTGGAGTCTCAGTAATAGAAAACCCACCAGGAGAGAGTGAGCTGGAGCTGGTGTAAAGTTTGGGATTCATGGGAGAGACCTGGCCATGGAGACTGGCTGTCCGCGGGCTGTGGGGATGTCCAGCGGCCTCCTGAGTCCAGGGTTTCCATCTAAATCCCCAGGGTTGGTCTGTAAAGCACACAGTTGAGGCACAGGTATCTGGACTGGCTAGGGTGGCCGTTACTGAGTATTCAGCAGCCGGTCAAGGGTCCAGCACCTCTGGGCAGATCTGAAAACGGTAGCAGCCCCTCTGCCTACTGCCGTGTCCTCTGGCAGCAGCACCGAGTAGGCGCTCAGTAACAATCTGTTGTGTGCGTGGACGGGGGAAGAAGTGGAATCAAGTTCATGTTTTGGGGACTGATTAGTACCAGACAGGAGTCTGCTGCCAACCTTTGCCCTAGACTCCTAGCCAGATAGGAAGAATCTGGAGAGAGAACTAGTGGTGTTTATGTAGGTTCCTTTGGGATTTTCTGTGTAAACAATTATGTCATCTACAGAAGAAGCAGTTTTACCTTTCCTCTCTGATCTTTATGTTTTCTATTTCATTTTGACTTAGCGCAGTGGCTCGAACCTCCAGTGTATTGTTGAATGAAAGTGATAAAAGCAGACATCATTGCCTTTTTCCTGATATTAGGGAGAAACAGTTCAGTGTTTCACAACTAAGTATGAAGTTAGCTGTAGGTTTTGCAGATGTTTTTTATTTCTTGAAATTAATAATTGAATTTAGAGGCTTGATCAGGTTGAGGTGTAGTTTTTTTGGTGTGGGGCAAGACTATAAAGGTGTAATTTTGTCAAGGGACATATATCTGATTATATCTTTTTGTGATTTAGCAGCCATTGATGATTGTTGCTTATATCAATTATTACATTATGGATTACAAATGGTTTTATTCTAATTTTGTTAACTACTTCTTCATTTATTAACCAGGATACTGCTATGGAGAGAATTTTCCTTTATAAACATTCTGGCTACCCTGCTATGCAGTTCCTTTAGGAACACCAGAGGAATGCTTGATTGTTTTCTTTCATTTATTCATTTTCAGAATAGTTAATTGGTTACACAGCATCTTCAAAGGTGTTTTTTTAAAAATATAAGCTGTGAATTCATGGTTTCAGTTCATTTAGTTTTCCTTATTGATGCTAAATAGGTGTGTACCTTTTTAAGCTCTTTTAGAATTCGTTATTTATCACTTTTCCTCTAGGTTTGTTGTTAGGTCTCCATTCTTTGTATGACCCATGTTTTCTGCTAAAATCTGAGGAAATAAATACACTCTTGCTGGCATGATTAAGAACAAAGGAAGATGTATTGAAAGACTTATTTCTAATATTGATGAATAAAGAATGGACCTATTAGCCTCTGAATCACCGTTCAGCTGTGTGAAAGTGAAAGTCACTCAGTCGTGTCTGACTCTGTGTGACCTCATGGACTGAATCCTCCAGGCCAAAATACTGGAGTGGGTAGCCATTCCCTTCTCCAGGGGATCTTCCCAACCCAGGGATTGAACCCAGGTCTCCCACATTGCAGGCAGATTCTTTACCAGCTGAGCCACCAGGGAAGCCCTCAGCTATATGGAAGCATGTTGTAAGAAACCTTAGATATTTGTGGATAAAACCACAGAAGTCAGACTTTCTTTGATCGGAACCTTCAGGAGAACAGACTTTTGGTGTCAAGGCTCTTATGTTAAAGGTGATATATGTCAGAAAAGCAGTCATAATTTTAAGTTTCTTGGAAAACCCTATATATTCCTGTATAACAACAGAGGAAAAAGTCTCTCTGCCACATAGTGTATATTTTTGATGTAATGTTAACTTCATGTGGTTTAGCTGTTTGACTTGAGTCGTGTGTACATAACCTTCTGAACACCCATTTAGCTTATAATACGCCAGTTTCCTAATAATTATTTTTGTCCTAAAGTATAACATTTCACTGTTCAACATCAAATATGTATACAAAGGGAATTAAATTTTATGGACTTTTAATAAGTGTCAAAATGGTTTCTTTTCTATTAGCTTTAATTTTTCCCCAATTATAAAAATAATAGTGCAAAGCTTTAACAAAATAGGGATCACCATAATCCTACCCACAAGTTATATATTAAATTGCATACCTAGATGAAGGTCTTAAATATAGATACTCACAAAGAGATATTGAGATCTTGAAAGAGATTTACATTTACTTTACCAAAAAATACAGGGAAAGTATTTCTGGCAGTCAGACTAAAACTCCAATACTTTGGCCTCCTGATGTGAAGAACCAACTTATTGGAAAAGACCCTGATGCTGGGAAAGATGGAAGGCAAAAGGAGACGGGGGCTACAGAGGATGAGATGGTTAGAGAGCATCACTAGCTCAATGGACATGAATCTGAGGAAACTCTGGGAGATAGTGAAGGACAGAGGAGCCTGGTGTGCTGCAGTCCCTGGGGTCGCAAAGAGTTGGACACAGTGACTGAACAACAACAAAGATTTCTGGCAAAACATAGGTGATTAAAAAAAAAGCATTGACAGGTTTTGAACAGTTTGTATTTTTGACAATGACTGTGTAATGTACATGTACATGTACATATAATATAATGTACATGTACATGTACATATAATATACACATATGTGTATATGCATATGTGCATGTTTATATGGGAGGCAGAGGGAGGAGGGAGAGGAGGAGAAGTCTCCATATGGAAAGAAAACTTCTGAAATGAATGGAACTATTTTAAAAATGGCAGATTATATTTTTACAGTAGATTCATTGCCTAATGTCTGTCCGAGTACATACTAGCCAAACAGAACTGTGTGTTACATCAGTTTGTATCGGTTTAAATTTCATGAACGTAAGGACTTTTGATTAAAATATACATACTGCTAACTCCTAAGTCACTTCAGTCGTGTCCAACTCTGTGCGACCCCATCCCTGGGATTCTCCAGGCAAGAACACTGAAGTGGGTTGCCATTTCCTTTTCCAATGCATAAAAGTGAAAGTGAAGTCGCTCAGTCGTGTCTGACTCTTCGAGACCCCATGGACTGCAGCCTACCAGGCTCCTCCGTCCATGGGATTTTCCAGGCAAGAGTACTGGAGTGGGGTGCCGTTGCCTTCTACTACATATGAAGTAGATAACCAATGAGAACGTCCTGTATGGAAATTATGCAACAGTATTTTGCGATTGTTCAGCAAAGGAAACGAAACAGAGCCCTCAACAGTTCCTAGGTAGAGAATCTAAATTCCTGTCTTATGTGAATTATTTCTGTGAAAAAGGGGAATTATTTTTATTTTCTTCATTTCCTTTCAAGATTAGACGGTCCTGTGTTTCTTTAGTTTCTGCCAAATCTCATTACTAAAGTTACTAAATAGATTACTCATAGAAATCATCTCATCCATCAGTGAATTATTTTCCAACGTAATGACTTCTCCAGTGGCGCACGTGGACGTCTTAGCGCTACTAAGACGAGAAGGATATTTAGTACTGCCCTTGCTCAACCGTTCTTGGTTTCCTTGGATTTCTAGGGTGTGGGGAGCATCTCGTGCGCACCATACTGGCTAGAGAATGTTCACATGCTCTACAAGCTGAAGATGCCCACCAGGCTCTGCTGGAGACTATGCAAAACAAGTTCATCAGTAAGTATAATGTAAAAAAATAGTATTTCCTTCTAAACAGAGATTGTTTTGCTGAGCTGTAAGCTTCATGAGTCAGGTATCATGTTTGTATTGCTAGACTGAAGTCCAGGGCCTAGCATGAACTTAGACACTCACTTCACATTGGTGTGTAAAGAAATTCCATCAAAATAGCTACTACTGTATAAAATTTATCATCTAACCAATAGAACGCCCAAGCTGTGAAACGTTGTCCAAGATTAGAATGCTACACAGTAGAATAAAATTCTACTGAAACAAAATTCAAAGGACAACCTCCTTTAAAATCTTTTCTGTGATGCAACTTGACTCTTTTTACAGTTGTCTAGGGTTGAGTTGAAATCCAGTCTGGCTCCATTTGCTGTTATGAAGCTACATCTGGTTGGAAGAAGCGATGCCTTTGTCTAATCTGTGGAAAGATTTTCTACAGCCTACCAATTTCCCTATAGATAATTGTTACTTTTTATTAAAACCATTTGACTCTGGATTTTCCCATCTTTTTAATGTTGAACTTACCTCTATGAAAAGCTTATGAAATTGTATAAGAAATATAAACCATATTTCTTCTATGCTTTATATAAAATGTTAAAAATAAGTTAGAGTAAGAAGCCATGAGCACATAAACTAGGGAAAGACTTTCACAGGGTTTAATCTGGAGGGTATCTCCAAGGAGAGAATTAAGAGGATAATATGAGGTGCAAATTATATGGTGAGGACAACACAGACAGGTGTCTAGGAAAAAAAATCACCCTGAAAGGACTCAGTGATGGCAGACTCCTAGAACTGGCCCCAGGCAGCCAGAAAAAGAGGGGAAGACAGGAATGTGGGCGCAGAGACAGAGATACGACAGTGGGGTTGGCGCGGCAAGGTCTGGCACCTACATAACCCTCACGTAGAGCAGTGTTCCCGACGGGCAGCAGGGCTGGGTCAGCCAGGGATCAGTGCCTTTCTCCAGTTTCCCACAGTGTCCCGGTGTCCAGTCACACCCCTACCCCAGCCCTACCTTTAGGGTGCTGGTGTGGGTCTGGCTAGCAAGGGTCGCCCCGATGGATCTTGTTAAAATTCAGGCTTTACCTACTCAAAACACTTTTCATCTCAAAGTGATCTCTGCTTAGAATTTATGAAAGTCCATTCAAAGGACCAAATACAAGTTTTATAATATAAGCGTGCAACTGATGGGCTAGGTAGGGCGTTCCAGGGATAGGGATAAAACTGAGTTACTTCCTCAGATTTATAAGCATTGTCGCTCAGGTCTTAGGAAGTATCATGCCCTTTTAGGGAAGATTTTAGGGTAGAGAAAAACAGATTACAGGCAAAAAAGAACTGGATTTTTCTGAAGAAGAGAGTGAATAACTATAGAAAAAAATTTCAATATGAAGAGATTTTGTAACAGGTGCTTTCTTCCAGTCACTTGACCTGAGGTTATGAAAATGTAAATAATGGTATGAACTTCATGCACGCTGGTGAGAATCACCTGATAACAAATTGTGAGCTGAGGAATGCGTTAGAAACGGCCTTTGAGGTCTGCCTTATTTTTCAGAAAAAGGTTGATGACATTCATGTTACTCCATCCTCAAATGTGTCAGCATCAGACTCATCTTATTGTTCTTTTGCTTTAACAATTACCATCATGGAATGCTAGGTTTAAAGAAAACCAAATTCTTTGCCTTAACAATGTATATAATTTATGTAACTTGCTATTAGTTGTCCAGCTATACCAGATGCGTTCTCAGAACAATGGGAGGAGTGCTAAGAGGTGAAAACTCAGCACTTAGGAGAAGTTCACATCCTGGAAACCCTGTGATTATGGCACATGTCAAATGTCTCCCTGTTGCGAGTGAGCTGAAGCCCTTTACTGCATCTGAAACCACAGGTTCACTGGCTAGTTGTGCATCTCCAGGTCTGAGCTCCCCTCCTTTCTCTTCTGATACCTTGTTACCCTCCCCTGTTGTATAACTTTTGAAACTTCTCAGAGAGTTGGGTTGCAGTACTCTGTTTTCCCACTCGATCCCATGACCTAGTGCATATTGAACCCCGTCTTCACAATTCCAGACTCTTGGAAAGGAGTGAGAAACTTCAGAGCTCAGTTTATCAACCGTGCTCACTAAATCATGGAAGCATCCTATCTTACAAGAGTTCGGTGACTTGTCCAAACTCAGCTGCTTAGTCAGTGGGTGTTCATTTTGCAAGATCATGCTGCCCCTTCCTTTTATAAGTAAAATATAATATGGACTACAGAAGACCATTCCTAGAGTTAGGATAGCTGGGTTCTGCTCTTAACTGTGTGTCTGACTCACTGGATCTAGCAAGTTACTTAAGTTCTGTTTTGTTTTCTTTAGGGGGAAAAAAAAAAAGTTAAACAAGAGACAGTTTCTAAATTCCTCCACCATGCTAAATTTTATGAATTCTCTACTGGATTACACTTGTAAATATGAGGTGTAATCATATTTTAGTATGATTTTTAATCAGTTTATTTGGAATTGGAAATGGGATTGGAAAATAAAAAATTTCTGGGACCACTTGGGAATTTTCAAGAAGCATAGATGATATTTACAAAATGTTATAACAAAGTAAGTTGATTTTACCAGAAGCCTGGATGAGAAGCAACGGGGTCAGGTTCTTTCCTGTTTTATGAAATTAGTTGTTAGTTTTAAAATAAGTCTCTTTGTCCTTAGTTTCCTCATGTGTAAGAGAGGGGTCTAGCTCAATAGTCCCCAAAGTCCTTCCTGGGTCCAAAATTCTGTTTGGTTCCTGGTTTGTTCACCAACCAATCTAAACTGTGTGTGTGAAAATCAATTTAGTCTTTAGTTGAAACTGTAAGCTAAAACTATTATAGGTGGATTGCAAGTTTCTATCCAAGGTGAGTTGGTCAAAATCCTTTCTAGTGATGTTTGTGGCAAGCTTGACACCACTTGGTTTTATGGAAAGGCATCATGATATGCTTCCTTTCTTGCTTCCTTTGTTTTTTCTTAAAAAAAAAGAAAAGATTTTCATAAATAATATATCTAGAGATTCTCATTGCGGTGTATACATGGGAATATTTTATATTATGCTCAGGACACATTTACTGTAAGACTCTGGTAGTTCTTCAGTTGCAGTTCTGATTTTCCTACCCAGGCACTGGTTCCCGTGGCCATTTCTGCTCATGGGGCTGCCCGTCTGTGGTTCTTTCTCTATGACTGTTTATCCAATTGTAGAGGCAGTTGTTTATCTTGTGACCTCACTCTTCTGATGGATCTAAGAAGAGTTGTTGATTTTTCAGTTCGTTCAGGTTTTTACTTGTTAGTGTAGAGTGATGACCTCTAAGCTCTGTACATATTTGGACCAGAAACTGGACATCTCCTCCATACTCTTTTGCCAATGGTTATTATCACATTAAAAAATTATTTTTTCTAAAATCATGGATTAAAAAAATGGTTTCCAGTTTTATCTTTTTTTCTGATGAGTAAATTTTCAAATATAACTTGGCCTTTTATATTAATGTATGAATTATCTGCTCACAACTTTAGACCACTTTTGTGTTGTACTGTTTGGATGATGTTCTTTCAGTTGACATTTAACTTTTATTAATGGTGAAATTGCCTTAAATAAAATATTCTAAAATGACACAGTAATAATCATCTGTTCAGAATTTTAAAATAACCCTGTCTTTTTGACTAGTAGTATGTTTGATATCTGTGACCTTCCACCATAATAAGGGATTTTAAAAAGTAATTTTACACTATGATTAAATAGTTTGTTTTTATGTATTTTTTCTAAAGTAGTCAGTAACTTATTAAAGATTCCCCACCCCCCTTTTTTTTGCAATGTGAAACCTCTGGAATTATTTTAAATGTAGGATTGTTTGAAAATTGATTTTTGATAAATAAAACTTTACTGTGATAGATGAGTAGAGTAAAATTGAAAGACATTTTGAAGATTAAAATGTTTTTGTTTCCACTTATATTACCTTTAATGCATAGATCCAGAGCTTTGGTTTGACTTAATATAGGAAGCATAAAAGAGAATAACCAATTTGTGCCCATTTTCAAAAAACCACTGTTTGTATAACATACAAAACCCGTAAAAAAGGGTACTGTAAAAATAGTGCCTTAATAATACTTCATACTAACCAGTTGATTATAGACTGAATGCTTAGTTAAGTAGGGAAAAGAAATAAATAGATTTCCTTTTTAGTTGTGCTTTTTAAATTACACACACACACACACTCACACAGACACACATATACACACACACAGACACACTCATACACACACACACACATACACACTCTCAGACATATACACACTTACACACAGACACACACACACCCATACACACACACTCACAAACATACACACACTCACACACACACATAAACACACACAGACATACACACACATACACACAGACACACACACACACACATACACACACACACAAGTTCTTAAAATGTTTGGATGTGACTTTTCCTATTCATTGTTTTTGAACAAACTTGGTTTTATGAATTGTGCTTTTTTCATGCAAACTCTGGCTGCACATGTGGTATGTGAACTTCAGGGAGGCATTATAACTTCTTGTCCAGTTCTCTACAAGTAATGTCATGAAGTGAAGTGAAAGTCGCTCAGTTGTGTCCAACTCTTTGCAACCCCATGGATTATACAGTTCATGAAATTCTCCAGGCCAGAATACTGGAGTGGGTAGCCTTTCCTTTCTCCAGGGGATATTCCCAACCAAGGGATTAAACCCAGGTCTCCCGCATTGCAGGCAGATTCTTTACCAGCTGAGCCACAAAGGAAGCCCAAGTATATTGGAGTGGGGTAGCCTATCCCATTTCCAGGAGATCTTCCTGACCCAGGAATCAAATGGGGGTCTCCTGCATTGCAGGTGATCTATCAGGGAAGTCCTAGGTAATGTCATAGTACATTTTTTAGTTGGCTTGGCTCTCTACTAAATATGATCATTGATAAAATGTTATCTGTAAGAATCAAATTTCTCTCTGAATTTCTAAGCTAAATTGAAATACATACTAGGTGACTATTACTGAAAGATTCTATGTGGTGTAATGATTTATTTTTTTAAAGAAGGGGTTTTGCTCTGTGTTCCTTTTTTTTATTTCTTTGGGGAATGTGCTTATACTCTTTTTGACATCATAGGTTTGCTGTCACCCTATGATGATGCCAGAATGTCATCAATAATTGGGTTTGAAGGGAATCCCACTTTTGCGATTTTCTGCCAACTCGAGAAATTATAATACTTGATATATATTATCTTTTAATGACCAGCTTCTTAGGTAAAACCCTGACAATTTATAAGCATTAGCTTTCATAGGAGGAGCAAAAGTATATTGTCATTATACATTTTAACTTATCTGAGGTCATATGTGATATTTCATGAGTTTCTTTATAATTTAGAAAACATAAAGTATATACTGGTCTCTTTGCCAGTGCATCTTTGGTTTCTTACAAGACTTCTTCATATTCTTCATACATGTTTCTTCTTTTCAAGCCCTAAAATATTCTTCCTCAGAGAACTTATTTTTTGAAATCTATTAAAAAAGATGTTTCTCCTTCATTGTCATAAACATTGTGATATATAGCCTGTTGTACTGTCATGTCCAAATTGTAAAATAAAGAAAACATTAAATTCAGTTCAGTTCAGTCGCTCAGTCATGTCCGACTCTTTGCGACCCCATGAATCGCAGCACGTCAGGCCTCCCTGTCCAACACCAACTCCTGGAGTTTACTCAAACTCATGTCCATCAAGTCAGTGATGCCATCCAGCCATCTCATCCTCTGTTGTCCCCTTCTCCTCCTGCCCCCAATCCCTCCCATCATCAGGGTCTTTTCCAATGAGTCAACTCTTCGCATGAGGTTGCCGAAGTATTGGAGTTTCAGCTTCAGCATCAGTCCTTCCAATGAACACCCAAGACTGACAGAATGTGGTCCACTGAAGAAGGGAATGGCAAACCACTTCAGTATAATTGCCTTGAGAACCCCATGAACAGTATGAAAAGGGAAAAAGGACACTGAAAGATGAACTCCGCAGATCGGTAGGTGCCCTATATGCTACTGGAGATCAGTGGAGAAATAACTCCAGAAAAAATAAAGGGATGGAGCCAAAGCAAAAACAATACCCAGTTGTGGATGTGACTGGTGATAGAAGCAAGGTCTGATGCTGTAAGAGCAATATTGCATAGGAACCTGGAATGTTAGGTCCATGAGTCAAGGCAAATCGGAAGTGGTCAAAGAGGAGATGGCAAGAGTGAATGTTGACATTCTAGGAATCAGCGAACTAAAATGGACAGGAATGGGTGAGTTTAACTCAGATGACCATTATATCTACTACTGTGGGCAGGAATCCCTTAGAAGAAATGGAGTAGCCATCATGGTCAACAAAAGAGTCCGAAATGCAGTACTTGTATGCAATCTCAAAAATGACAGAATGATCTCTGTTTGTTTCCAAGGCAAACCATTCAGTATCACAGTAATCGAAGTCTATGCCCCAACCAGTAACGCTGAAGAAGCTGAAGTTGAATGGTTCTATGAAGACCTACAAGACCTTTTAGAACTAACATCCAGTAAAGATGTCCTTTTCATTATAGGGAACTGGAATGCAAAAGTAGGAAGTCAAGAAACACCTGGAGTAACAGGCAAATTTGGCCTTGGAGTACGGAATGAAGCAGGGCAAAGGCTAGTAGAGTTTTGCCAAGAAAATGCACTGGTCATAGCAAACACCCTCTTCCAACAACACAAGAGAAGACTACACATGGACATCACCAGATGGTAGACACCAAAATCAGATTGATTATATTCTTTGCAGCCAAAGATGGAAAAGCTCTGTACAGTCAGGAAAAACAAGACCAGGAGCTGACTGTGGCTCAGATCACAAACTCCTTATTGCAAAATTCAGACTTAAATTGAAGAAAGTAGAGAAAACCGCTAGACCATTCAGTTATGACCTAAATCAAATCCCTTATGACTATACAGTGGAAGTGAGAAATAGATTTAAGGGACTAGATCTGATAGACAGAGTGCCTGATGAACTATGGACGGAGGTTCGTGACATTGTACAGGAGACAGGGATGAAGACCATCCCCATGGAAAAGAAATGCAAAAAGGCAAAATGGTTGTCTGAGGAGGCCTTACAAATAGCTGTGAAAAGAAGAGACGTGAAGACCATAGGAGAAAAGGAAAGATAAACCCATTTGAATGCAGAGTTCCAAAGAACAGCAAGGAGAGATAAGAAATCCTTTCTCAGTGATCAGTGCAAAGAAATAGAGGAAAACAATAGAATGGGAAAGACTAGAGATCTCTTCAAGAAAACGAGAGATACCAATGGAACATTCCAGGTAAAGATGGGTTCGATAAAGGACAGAACTGGTATGGACCTAACAGAAGCAGAAGATATTAAGAAGAGGTGGCAAGAATACACAGAAGAACTGTACAAAAAAGATCTTCATGACCCAGATCATCACGATGGTATGATCACTCACCTAGAGCCAGACATGCTGGTATGTGAAGTCAAGTGGGCCTTAGAAAGCATCACTACGTACAAAGCTAGTGGAGGTGATGGAATTCCAGTTGAGCTATTTCAAATCCTGAAAGATGATGCTGTGAAGGTGCTGCACTCAATTTGTCAGCAAATCTGGAAAACTGAGCAGTGGCCACAGGACTGGAAAAGGTCAGTTTTCATTCCAGTCCCAAAGAAAGGCAACCCCAAAGAATGATCAAGCTACCGCACAATTGCACTCATCTCACATGCTAGTAAAGTAATGCTCAAAATTCTCCAAGCCAGGCTTCAGCAATATGTGAACCGTGAACTTCCAGATGTTCAAGCTCATTTTAGAAAAGGCAGAGGAACCAGAGATCAAATTGCCAACATCCGCTGGATCATCAAAAAAGCAAGAGAGTTCCAGAAAAACATCTATTTCTGCCTTATTGACTATGCCAAAGCCTTTGACTGTGTGGATCACAACAAACTGTTGAAAATCCTTCAAGAGATGGGAATACCAGACCACCTGACCTGCCTCTTGAGAAACCTATATGCAGGTCAGGAAGCAACAGTTAGTACTGGACATGGAACAGCAGACTGGTTCCAAATAGGAAAAGGAGTATGTCAAGGCTGTATATTGTCACCCTGCTTATTTAACTTATATGCAGAGTACATCATGAGAAATGCTGGGCTGGAGGAAGCACAAGCTGGAATCAAGATTGCTGGGAGAAATATCAATAACCTCAGATATGCAGATGACACCACCCTTATGGCAGAAAGTGAAGAGGAACTAAAAAGCCTCATGTTGAAAGTGAAAGAGGAGAGGGAAAAAGTTGGCTTAAAGCTCAACATTCAAAAAATTAAAATCATGGCATCTGGTCCCATCACTTCATGGGAAATAGATGGGGAAACAGTGGAAACAGTGTCAGACTTTATTTTGGGGGGCTCCAAAATCACTGCAAATGGTGATTGCAGCCATGAAATTAAGACACTTACTCCTTGGAAGGAAAATTATGACCAACCTAGATAGCATATTAAAAAACAACAACAGCAATAAATTAGCCATCCCCCAAAGCATTTGTTACCACTAATTGTTGGGCCCTAGGTTTTTATACTGTCATAATTTTGGACATATTTTTGTTTAATAAATACTCATTGAAAGCCATGAGTATACTTTGTTGGCTGCTGTGAAAACTGTGAAAGATTCACAGATAAATAGAGCAAATCAGCCTTACTGTCAAGGAACTTGCATTCTAGGAGGAGAAAAAAGTCAAATGTACAGTAAATAAAATGTAAGATGCAATTTAAATGTGAAATGTAAGTTTCATACTAAAGTAGAGGAGATATAGGGACTTCATTCCTGGCAATTTTGTCAAATGGAGATCCAAGATATTCCTAGTTATATGAAGCTTCCAGGGGCTTGACAGAAGTAAATGAAAATCCTTCCTGAAGCAGTGCTGTTTCCACTCAGGTCTCCAAGAAGTGCTCAACTGTGAATTCAAAATAAGGGCTAAAATTGAAATGAAACACACATGATGAAGAGTTACTATGAGAGAAAGTATGTCAACAAAGACTTTAACCAGACCACCAAAGACTTTAGATATTAGAGCCACTAGGTAGAAAATATGAAATAAGTAAAAGTTTTAGACATTGCTATTTTTTAGTAGATACAGTCATTTTGGAAACATATTTATCAGTCCAATGAAAAGTGGAACGCGTGTTTGTCCCACAACCCAGAAATTGTAGTCATGTATTCACACGCCCTGGGTGACACACAGCAGTATGTACAGATTGTCTTTCTTAACAGCAGAAAATGGAAACCACTCCCGTGTCCATCAACAGAAGAATGCTGTGTGGCAGTGAAAGTGAATGGATCTCAGAGACACACATCCTCATGAAAGAACCTTAAAATCATAATACTGAGTTAAAAATGCAGTTTGCCACGGACTGCAGGCAGTGTTGCCACCATTAATATAACTTTGCAAAACCAGACACTATTAAGACATGCATGCATGGTAAAACTATATACAAGAGCAAGAAGTTATGGAAAAATAATTCTGGATGGTGGTTTCCTTTGGGAGAGACGACGTGGGGAGTCTAAACGGTATTGATAATGTTGGATTTTTCTAGTTGTTTGGTAGATCAATGGACATTTGTTCTATTTAATGTGTTCTGCTACTATGCTACATGTATCTTTTTATGTTTTATGAAAAACTTCATAATTAAACCCTTAATACATTAAGTAGGAAAAGCAGAGTTCAAAAGAGGCAGAGGAAGAGGTGTCATATCTAGTAGATCTAGGGGAGTGTCATGAATGAGGTTCCTCCAGGAGGGAGATTCTTGGACTGGGTTTGTGAACAGCAAGTAATCTAACTTAACAAGTGGACAGAGTATATTAGGGTGTAATTATAAATGAAAGAGAACACCTCCAAATTGGGTTTACCGTATTGGAGAGAGCCACATAAGGCTTTGGCAATGGAATGCAATGGTAGGACATGGGATGGATTGGAGGAGGGAGGCCCTGTAGGTGAAACTACTAATGTGAAGGCCATGGCAAGTAGAGAAGCAGAACTCAAGTGGATAGAAAGGAGAGTCAGGAGCCAGAGACTCAGCGAGAGAATCCTTGAGATTCTTGATGGATGACTGAATGGGACAAATGCAGTGAAAGAACCATGGAAGTAACTAGAGTTTTGATTCTCTTGGACTTGGACTTACAAGGGCAACAAGAGATTATAAAAATGTCATGCATAGAACATTGAACACGTAGAGAGAATGGGGTTGATTTTGACCGTTGTATTGGCCTCGAGGTGTTTGTAGACAAGACAGTCAGTTGGATATGTGGGCCTGGAGTTTGAGAGGGAAGTTGAGACTCTGGACTTGTCCTTGGAATTTAGTGAATTTATGGAATTTATGGCATCTTTCACAGAATGGATGATCCAGCTGAGGAGACCAGATCTGCTTGTATGTCCTTTCCTCAAAGAGGTCTTTCCTAACTACCCTGCCTACAATTTTAACTTCTCTTACTGTGGTTTGTGTTTCTTCTTGACACTTACTTTATCCTGTACTTTATTATTATTGTCTCTCTCAAGCATGGCACAAACTCTGAGAGCAGAGATTTTGACTGTTATTCCATCCCCCACCCCTTGCATTGCGGTCTCCCCAGCAGCTAGAAGAGTGTTTAGCAAAGAGAACATCTGTGGAATGAATGAAGAAGGTGAAAACCTTTGAATGTGTCTGCCTTCAGAACGGGTGGAAAGAGTGACCTGTGAGGAGACGGGAAAGAGAGGGAGCAAAGATATGACAAGGAGGACACTCATCTTGAAGCCAGAGACAATGACTTTTTTGAGATAACCAAGGAGTTTCCATGTGTTTAGAGATATAATGAATATCAAGAAAAAGCTGGTAGGCCTAGGCAGTAGGAGGGTATGAGTCAACTTTCAAGCATGTGCAGTGGCAGGGTAAGAAAAGAAGAACATCTCTTAACAGCTGGGAGAGAAAGAGGGCCAGAAATGATGGTCTTCCAGCCAAGGTCTTTGGTGATAAGCTGGATGGTTGAGAGTTCTGTAGATGATTGACATCTACAACTTTGCATTTCAACTGTGCACCAGTAGCACACAAACTTATTGAAGAGTGATACTTTGCCTTTCATCTTTTTTCTCCTTTAACTAGAGTGTATTTCATGGAGGATCAGCAAGCTGCAAAATCAATCAGATTATTTTTCCCATGTGACCTAAGATACATATATAGAATCCCAGGATATTTTTAAGGGTATAGAAATTTTACAAATCAGGATAAATTTAAGTGAGTGGGTGGATAGGGACAAAAGGAAAACAGAAGAAAGATAGCAAGTGACTACAAGGTTGACAGTCACTTTGGAAATGAATGTGGTTTTCTCAGGCCTTCAGGAATGTTCTTTAGGAAGCTGATAGCAGAATTGGAAGAGGCTTAAGAAATAATTGTATATCTCACTTAAAACAAGATGCAGAAAGCTTGTGCTGTAAGGCTGAGAGGAGGGAGAATAGGAAGAGCGATTGGTTAGAATATACTCAGTGGAATTGTTGAAAGTCGTAAGAATTTGACACATTATTTTGTTTCTTTGGCTAAAGCGGGTAGTTAAAATTCCCATTTATGGACCCAGGTAATCATCATTTGAAAATAAATAGTTCATCTGCTTATTAAATTGAAATTAACACCCAGATTTGTTTTTTTAGCGCGTTGAGGGCCAGAAACAATATCATCACAGTTTCCAAGAAGCCCAGAGACTGCTTCCTGTGGTGTGGCTGATGCGCTACTCCTGAAAGGTCTTGGAGAAAGTTGGGTCGTCCTATCCTGGGGAGCTCAGTCATTTTCCTCTTCTTCCTCTCTTGTTACAAATGAGAAAGAAAGAAAAACTTGTGATTGTATTAAATTACTAACAATTGATCAGCAGCAGATTAGCAAAATGAACTTACTGGAGTGAGTAGAAGTGGGTATCCGGCAACAGAGGTGTGACTTTGTTGGGCTTTGTGCATTCACAACCCAAGTTGGTTTTTCCCCTGTGGCCTAGGTTTCCTGTTTACACAAGAGCTCTAGCCTTCTCTTAGAGCCTAGAAATCCCATGTATTTTGGACACTTAATGCTTTTTAAATAGCAGAGGATGATGATGTCAACAACAGCAAATGTGTTCTTACTCAAGCCTTTTGGGAAGCAAAGAAAAGACCATTTAAATTACCTACCAAATTTTGATAACTGGAAATAATTTGGTAATAGTATTTGGTTAGAAAGCAAGTAATAAGCGCAGTACTGAAAAAGGAAAAGAGCAAAACAGCTCCATAAATAGTGTCATGTTACTCTAAAAAAACCTACCAGTTTTGTTGCTGGTATATTTGATTTCAAAGTTGGCCAAATTTAGGCCCCATGGACTTGATTATAAAGGTTGGTGCCATCACAGAACTGGAAGCTGCTGAGCATTCACAACAGGTACTTTATTTTGAATTTTTGTTAAAAGATGTTTATGAAGTATTAGGATTTAATTAAAACCACTCAAAGAATGTGTTTTATCCCATGCTGGGGGAAAAAAAAAGAAAGAAAAATAAAGATCTTTGTTTCCATACTAGAGTTTTCTTTTCCTCCAAACAGTACTGATTAGGTGATCAAAAAAGGGTTTTGTCTGTTCCTTTCATTGTGGGCATGTGGAGAAAAGCCACTAATATTAATAGTTATAGTAAACTTGGAGCACATAATTATAATGTTGCAAAAAGGAAAGGAAAGTTCAGTCATATGAAGCTGAAGGCTGAGTTGTACATGTTCTGACTGATTAGTTTGAATAGGGCTTAAGTTACATTTGGTGGATGTGGGTAAATAAGGAAATCCATAATTATTATAATATTTATAATAGATTTTAGAATTGTTTTTATGGTTGTGAAGTTGCTTCCCTTCATTGTAACCTGATTTTTCTTTAAAAGCCATTAGATATTTGAGAGTAACCATGATTTTTGAGCCTGTGGAAACCACGTATTTGTGACGACCGAAGTACATGTAAACAAGATTATTCTGAACCTCCTGTGAGTGTGGTAAAGCCCAGTCCATACATTAGCATTAATCGTGGGCGGCTCACACTGACAGCTTCTCAAATGGTCCATCTGAGGCTCAATGACACTGATGACTTTCTGGCATTTATCTCACTTCTGGGTTGATTTTTCAGTTTCAGGTGAGGTTAAGCTCAGATTATGGGCTTCCCTGGTGGGTCAGCGGTAAAAAATCCACCTGCCCATGCAGGAGATTTTGATCCCTGAATCAGGAAGATCCCTGGAGAAGGAAATGGCAACCCACTCCAGTATTCTTGCCTGGAAAATCTCATGAACAGAGGAGCCTGGCAGGCTACAGTTTATGGAGTTGCAAAGGAGTAGGATACAACTTAGTGACTGAACACCAACAAAGTCCTTGTTGGTCTCCTCATTTGCAAATATTTCCTCCCAGTCTGTAGGTTGTCTTTTTGTTTTGTCTATGGTTTCCTTTTCTGTGTAAAAGCTGATGAATTTGATCAGGTCCCATTTGTTTACTTTTGGTTTTATTTCTACTGCCTTGGGAGACTGACCTAAGACAACATTGGTACAATTTATGTCAGAAAATGTTTTGCCTATGTTCTCTTCTAGGAGTTTCATCTCTTTACTTATGTTTTTAACCCATTTTGAGTTCATTTCTGTATGATGTGAGGGTGTGTTCTGACTTCATTGATTTACATGTGTCTATCCAGCTTTCCCAACATCACTTCCTAAAGAGACTGTCTTTTCTCCATTGCCTCCTTTGTCCTAGATGAATTGACCGTAGGTGTAGGGGTTTATTTCTGGGCTCTTTGCTCTGTTCTATTGATCCATATGTCTGTTTTTGGGCCAATACCACACTGTTCTGGTTACTATTGCTTTGTAATATCTTCTGAAGGCTGGAGAGTTTATGCCTCCAGCTTTACTTTTCCCCCCTCAGAATCACTTTGGCAATTCTGGGTCTTTTATGGTTCCATATAAATTTAAAATTTTAGGATTATTTGCTCTAGTTCCATTAAAAAAGACACAATAATAATACTGTGGTTAGAGAAGAAGATATCCTTGTTCTTAGGAGTATCTTCTGAGTATTTAAGATGAAGAGTTATAATGTTTGACACATATTCCAATGGTTCAGATAAAAGTATTTGTGAATGTAATGCTTTTGCACTGAAGGCTAAAGGGGAATCTATAGGGTAATTGACTTTCTTTGTAGGAAAGCTTATGATGAAAAGTAGCAAATCTTTGAGACTTAAGTTATAACTGAACTGTTTACCATTTAGGAAAACTGAGGGAACAGAACTGGTTTGTAGATCCTAGAAGTTAATTAAAATTGCAACGTAGTTCACTAAACAATTGAAAAGTTATATTTAAAGAGAAATATACAGGAAATAAATATTTTTAAGTTTTGGATGTGCATTTATTTGACAGGAGGATTAAATTTTAATAGGAAGCATATAAACATAAATATATAACTACTTGGTTAATGCTTCATTTTAGAATTGTGGAAAGCCCTCAGTATTTCTACTTTTCAGCTTATGCTTCAAATCTAAAATCAATTATATTTTCACATTTTAAAATATTCTTAAGGCAGGCAGTAAAAAATATAAACTGTCAGGGTCACATTTTATTCATCACTTCTGCATACTCACTTTCGCACCCTCCACAAGTGCACACGCAGAGTGGCACGCACTGTGAGCTGGATTGTCCTGTAGTCGTTCTCAGCTTCGTTTGCCCTCCCATGCCCCTACCACTTAGACTATAAAACTATTTACCTTTTAAGACTCCCTTGCAGCTGGGAATAGCCAGCCATACAATATGCATCAAACCAACAAGATACAAGCAAGTGTCTGCTTGAAGGTTTCTGGGTGAGCTTTTTGTCTTCTTGATAAAAAGGACTGACATCACCTCTTTTCCTTTCTTCCTGTCCTGAATGTGAATGTGACAGGCGGAGTAAGAGCAACCGTATTGTAGCCATGAGGAAACGGGAGAATCATAGAAATCACGGCCTTGACACTGTAAACCTGTTGTTGCAAATGTAAAAGCCACCTTGCTCTCGGCTGCTTGTTTGGTGGGAAAAGTGAACCCCAAGCTGCTGAGGTCACAGCAGGTCTGGGTTTCCAGCAGTTGTTGCACGTGGTGTCTCTTGTGGTGGGAGGAATTTACTCAGAGGGAGCAGCACAAGACAAAGGCTACTGAAGTGAAAGTCAGGGTCGGTTCAAGCCTCCAGTCTCTTTTAGGATCTTTGATGATTCATTTTCTCTCTTTAAAAGTTACTTACAGTGGCTTAGCCAAAGACTTATCTTCCCTCTCTAAAAGCCACTTACCAGGGCTTATCAGGAGATTAATTTTTCCTCTCCTAATAAGACATCCAGAGAACCTGTGCGCCAGCCCCACAGTTCCTCCACGTTCCTGCCCCGTCTCCTCTGGCTCTGCTGCCCACAGCATGTGGCTCTTACCATTCCCCGAGGTCACAGCAAAAGTAGTATGCCACCTGTGGATCACTTTTTCTTTGTGACAGTTTTTCTTTTCAAGTTGAAGTATAGTTAATTTACAGTGTTGTGTTAGTTCCAAGTGTACAGCAGAGTGACTCAGTTATACATTCTTTTTCAGATCCTTTTGCTTATGGGTTATTGTAAGATACTGAGCACAGTCCCTATCCTATGCAGTAGGTCCTGTTGTCTGCCTATTTTATCTATAGCAGTGTCTATATGTTAGCCCCAAACTCTTAATTTATCTCTCCTTCTTCCCCACTCCCTTGTATCCTCTTTGATAACCACAAACTTGTTTCCTGTGTCTGTGATTCTATTTCTGTTTTGTGAATAAGTTCATTTGTATCATTTTTTCAGAATTTCACATGTAAGTGATGTCATATGATATTTTTCTTTCACTGTCTGACTTACTACACTCAGTATGACAAACTCTAGGTCTCTCTGTCTTGCTGCAAATGGCATTGTTTTGTCCCTTTTTATGGCTGAGTAATACTCCATTGCATGCATGTACCACATCTTTATCCATTCAACTGCCCATGGCCATTTGGGTTGTTTCCATGTCTTGGCTGTTTTGAATAGGGCCAGTGTGAACTTTGAAGTGCATGTATCTTTTCA
This sequence comes from Cervus elaphus, assembly GCF_910594005.1. Classification (NCBI taxonomy): domain Eukaryota; kingdom Metazoa; phylum Chordata; class Mammalia; order Artiodactyla; family Cervidae; genus Cervus; species Cervus elaphus. Next base: position 6,968,491 of record NC_057837.1, on the reverse strand, counting down.
GATTAGAATTTTCTCCATATGTATGTCCAGGAGTGGGACTGCAGGATCATATGGTAACTGTGAAACCTCTTTAAAGGACTTTTCCTAAAAGGGCCTCCCACTCAACTTCTCTTTGGGTCTTCTTGGTCAGAACTGTGTCCTATGGTCACTTCTAGCTGCAGAGAGACTTAGAAATTTCTGAGCTGTCCCTTCAATAAAATTGGACTTGTTTTAGTTGGAAAGAAAGAATGGATACTAGGTATACATCTACTGTCTGCCACAGGGGTTGGATTCGATGATTCTTGGTCTAGATGGTCCTTTCTAGCTCTTGTAGTTATAAAGTCTGTTTAATAAATTCTGGGAGAATTGGTGATTAAAACTTTAATACTCAGCAGCAGATCTAATAACCTAGATCGGGGTTTGGCAGACTGTGGTCCACAGGTCAAATCTTTCTTACCACACGATTTTGTGAGGAAAATTTTATTGAAACACAGCCCCATTGATTGGTTTACATACTGTCTATGACTGCTTTTACCTTATAGCAGCAAAGCTGAGACTATTTACTGTCTGGCCTTTTATAGGGAAAGTTTGCCAATCCCTGGCCTAGATGATCCAGAAGAGACCTTCCATCTTGGTAGTTACAAAAACATTAATTTATTAGTGAATGAATATTCAATGAATATTTGAGCATACATGACATTTTAGACGTTAGACCAGGCCCTGGGTGTGTGGCATATAGCAATGAATAAAACAAAATCCATACAGTCATGGAACTTCCATTTTATCAAGTCAGGCAGGCAAATAAATAGTTAAAAATATAGTCTAAACTATAGTAATATGAGCTGCAGAGAAAATGAAGCAGGAAAGGTGGATAGTCAGTGCAGGGAAGGAGCTTGTGCTGTCTAAAGAGACGTTTGAACAAAAACCCAAAGGTGAGGAACAGAGCCGAGTGGCAGATGAAGGGGCGAATATTCCAGAACAGCAGGTGGAGAGGAGGCCGCAGTGTTTCTGGAGAGGTTGAGAAGAGCAGGGTGACCTGAGCAGAGAGAGCGAGGGGAAGAAGGGTTGGGGGTGAGCTCAAAGAGGTGGCTTGGGCCAGCTTGTTGGGACTCAAAAGCCACTGTAAGATGGGAGCCATGGGGAGTGTTGAGGAGCAGCACGACCTGACTTACGTTTTAATGCGTCATTCTGGCCACAGTGCTGACAGCAGACTGCGCGGGCAGGAGTGGGGCGTGGGAGACCAGCTGGGTGCTGTGAGGCTAGACTGAGTAATAAGAGACAGTGGTGGCTTAGACTAGAATGGTGCTGGTCAAAGAGAAGCAGAGGGTGAATACTGGTAGCTTTTACAGGCAGAGCTAACATGATTTGCTAATCAGTTGATACAGGGTGAGGGATAATAAGAGCCAAAGATGACCTGGGTTTTGGCCTGGCAACTGAAGGAATGGAATTGTTGTTTGTCGATGTGGGGGAAGCCTCCGGGAGGATGAAGTCTTGGGGGAAAGACCAAGAGTTTCAGGTGGTGCTTATGTTGCAGGAAGGGGGACCCCTTCCAGGACCCAAAAAGGAGTTCTGGTCTAACACTTAGAAGTGAATTGTCCAAGGAGACACACGTGCTAACAAAGCAAGAGACTTTATTCGGGAAAGGTGCCTGGGCAGAGAGTGGGAGGGTAAGGAAACCCAGGAGGACGCTGTGCCCCGTGGCTCACAGCCTCAGGTCTTATGGTGATGCGATTATTTCCCGGTTTCTCTGGCCAGTCACTCTGACTCAGAGTCCTTCGTGGTGGTGCATGCATTGCTCAGCCAAGATGGATTCCAGCGAGGAGGATTCTGGGAGGGTCAGTAGGACACATGGCATCTCCTTTAGACCTTTCCTGAACTCTTCTAGGTTGGTGGCGGCCTTTTAGTTCCCTGTTCCATACTAGGACCTCCTGTTGTAAAATAATTCACACAGATAGTTACTGTGGTGCCTGGCCAGGGTGGGTGATTTCAGACAGTGTGTTTCCTCTAACACTTACTGAATGTGCAAGTGGAAGTGTAGATTAGGCAGTTGCATATTTGAATCTCAATTTCGGGGGTGGGGGAGGCGTGGGCGCAAATAAACGCGAGAATCAAGGGCGTGCTGATGATATTTTAAAGTGATGGACTATACCAGATCATCAGAGGAATGAATATAAATCAAAAAGGTACTGAATGGCTCTCGAATATTCCAAAATTAAAGTCAAGAAGATGAAGAGGAGCCAGCAGGGAAATTGAGGAGGCGCAGCTGATGCTCTTCCTGGAGAAAATCTAGTAGTTTGTGAAATCCAAGAACTAAAAACTTTGAAGCAGCAAAGAGTCATCAGCAGGTTAAATGCTGCTGACGAGTAGTCAGTAACATGAAGCCTGAGGGATTGATCTTTGACTGTAGCCCTCCGTGAAGGTTGTGGGTGACCTTGCAAGGAGGGTTTGGGTGCTCTGATGGGGATAAAAATCCCAATTTGAATGGGTAAGGAAAGAGAATGAGAGGAGAGAGATAGAAGACAGCGAGCACAGACAAGTCTTTCAAGAACTCTTTCGCTTCTTAAAAGGAAGAAGAGAATGCAGTAACAGCTGTAGAGGAAAGTGGACTTTGTTTCATTTTGTCTATGTTTTGTTTTTCTATATAGGAGAAATTAAGAGCAAGAGATCCAAGAGAGTGACCTAATAGAGAGACAAAAGAATGCTATGTGTGTTTGGAGAGGGGTGACGGTGGAGGGGGTGGTGAATCTCTATTGTGTCGTCCGGAGGTGAGTGAGAGGAAGGGACCTTGTGAATGGGCAGAGCTGATGACCTTGAAGGAACAACGAGCAGTTTATCTTTGGTGACCAGGGAGAAGTCCATGTGGCCAAATCAAGGGGCTGTGGGAGCTTGCCAAGGCTCTTTCTGGTTGTTACCATGTATTTTAGGAAATTAGGAAGCCCGGTCAGCTGCAGAGTTAGGATGGAGGAGGAGATATTAGCAATTGGAGGAGAAATGAGAAAGTATAAGTCCGTGCTTGGGAAATGTATGATGATTGCAGGGCAGCTTGGAAGGCCCAAATTGAGGTTAGTGCTCATGAATTTACAGAGAGTGCTTGACATGATTATGTGATTCTTCAGCCAAATTCAGCTTATGGTGCAGGCACAGGGTAGGGTTTAATTATGGTTGGCATTTGGTATTTGACATGAGTAAGCCGCAGTAGCTGGCAGATTCTGCAGGGAATTCATGGTCATGACAGACCACAGATGCTAGCCCACTTAGGAACCAAAGTGAAGATTGAGGGGCCAGGGACAGGTCGAGAGATCACTGGAGTCTGGGAACTAGAGGGTGCGTGCTGGAAAGTCAGGGGAAGTGGTTAGGGACATTCTTGCTTGGCAATCACAAGGACTAGGGTAGAACAGGGAGAGTGGGTGACTGCCATCAAGTGCAGGACAAGATTCTTGGGCAAGAACAGGTCAAGGAATTGAGAGGTCAAGGAGTTGGAGGCATACCCTTCACACCATGAAGTCACTAGGAATCATGGCAGGATGGATGTCAGAGAGACATGGATCCAAGGACATCAGTCTTTGAGCAGTGATGGGGAGTGACCTCTAGGGGCCAGTAGATGAACTGCTGCATGGACGAATCTGACGACAGGAAACTCATCCAATTCAGGGTCTGGGGACAGCCCAAAGGAAGAAGGAAGATGACCCCCAACCCCACCCTGCCCGCCTGTGCACGGCATGATATTTGATTCTTTTCATGAAGCTCATTTACATTCGCATCCATTTCAGACCTTGTATTCCCCTAAGAAGTGTAGAAATACCAGCTGTTTGTCACAGTGAAAAGAAGAAAAATGCACTGTTCTCTGAGTCCACAAGCATGAACACTGTACGTTGGCAAGTCTGTCTGCACGTCCGCAAATCTCGTTTCTCTTTGCTGAGCCGTGGCATCAACTGACAGGGCCGTGAAACAGCCACGGGGCTCAGGAGTCCCGGGCAGAGCCCCGCCAGATGGGTACAGTGCTAAGTTCTCCTCTTTGGCCCAGAACTCGACGCATGAACTTAGGTATGGAATGGACAATCTGAATGACTGGCTTTGCCTCCTTTCCTTCGGGGCAGCACTGTCCAGTCAGCTGTGGGCGCAGATCGTGCTCTGTTGAAGGCGGCTCTGAGATGGGTGTGCCCCTCTGAAGTGTCTTGGGTCGACCGCTGTTTCCCACATTAGCCTCTTGGCTGCGCGGTTAGATGGACGTTCTGTGCCGCCACTGGCTGGGCTGTCTTCAGTTGACTGTCTTGGTGGAGACACCTAACTGAAAATGTACAAATGGAAACATCCCCGGAGCCTCTCTGCAAATATAACATTTTTTGCGAGTCTCATGGTGGTGCTTCACTCGATTTCCATGTTGTTGGACGATTTTTGAGCAGAGGATCTCTTTCCTGTTTGGTAATGCTCTCCTTCTGGGAGACAGGCCCAGAATAGACCTTGCTTCTGTGGAATTCCCCCAATTCTTAGAGTGACATTTCCATGTTTATCTCAACTTATTAACATAACAACTTTATGAAAAGATGAGCGTGTATCTGCACCTCTGGACAAACTTGCTGATCTGTAGATGGAGTTCCCAGTAGCCTTAAGAAAAATATCTCTTTATCTCAGATTATTATTGGCTGTTTATGAAGTTTTGATACTTTTAATATATTCATCTAAGTATATTTATACAGAAAAATTTTATAAAAACCATTTTCTTAATTTTAAACCCTTCAAGTAGACTCACAGTGTGGTTTTTTTTTTCTTACAAAAGTTCTACTAAAAATTCATTTTTCAACACAGTTTTTATTGAATGATCATTTCCTAAACCCATCCTATTATATATACACCATTCTGTTTTTCAAATTTTTCAAATTTATCTAGATCGTGGGGTTTCTTGATAGAAACTTGTAGAACTCCATTTAAAATTTTTACCCCTCTTCTCATATGTTAAGGACAAAAATATAAGTTTTCCTTGTGGGTTCAGTTCAGTTCAATCTCTCAGGCATGTCCGACTCTTCGTGACCCCATGAACCACAGCACGTCAGGCCTCCCTGTCCATCACCAACTCCTGGAGTCCACCCAAACCCACATCCATCGAGTTGGTGATGCCATCCAGCCATCTCATCCTCTGTAGTCCCTTTCTCCTCCTGCCCTCAATCTTTCCCAGCATCAGGGTCTTTACAAATGAGTCAGCTCTTCGCATTAAGTGGCCAAAGTATTGGAGTTTCAGATTCAACATCAGTCCTTCCAAATGAATACCCAGGACTGATCTCCTTTAGAATGGACTGGTTGGATCTCCTCGCAGTCCAAGGAACTCTCAAGAGTCTTCTCCAACACCACAGTTCAAAAGCATCAATTCTTCGGTGCTTGGCTTTCTTCACAGTCCAACTCTCAAATACATACATGACCACTGGAAAAACCAATAGCCTTGACTAGACAGACCTTGGTTGGCAAAGTAATGTCTCTGCTTTTTAATATGCTATCTAGGTTGGTCATAACTTTCCTTCCAAGGAGTAAGCATCTTTTAATTTCACGGCTGCAGTCACCATCTGCAGTGATTTTGGAGCCCAGAAAAATAAAGTCAGCCACTGTTTCCACTGTTTCCCCATCTGTTTGCCATGAAGTGATGGGACCAGATGCCATGATCTTAGTTTTCTGAATGTTGAGCTTTAAGCCAACTTTTTCACTCTCCTCTTTCACTTTCATCAAGAGGCTCTTTAGTTCTTCTTCACTTTCTGCCATAAGGGTGGTGTCATCTGCATATCTGAGGTTATTGATATTTCTCCCAACAATCTTGATTCCAGCTTGTGCTTCCTCTAGCCCAGCGTTTCTCATGTTGTACTATGCATGTAAGTTAAATAATCAGGTAATAAGCAATAAAATATACAGCCTTGACTCCTTTTCCTCTTTGGAACCAGTCTGTTGTTCCATGTCCTGTTCTAACTGTTGCTTCTGACCTGCATACAGATTTCTCAAGAGGCAGGTCAGGTGGTCTGGTATTCCCATCTCTTTCAGAATTTTCCACAGTTTATTGTGATCCACACAGTCAAAGGCTTTGGCATAGTCAATAAGGCAGAAATAGATGTGTTTCTGAAATTCTCTTGCTTTTTCGATGATCCAGCAGATGTTGGCAATTTAATCTCTGGTTCCTCTGCCTTTTCTAAAACCACCTTGAACATCTGGAAGTTCACGGTTCACGTATGGGTTATATTCCTTGTGGGCTATATTGCTCATTTCTTCCTACTAAGTACCTAACTTTTGCTTCTAGCCCTTTTCTCATTACAAAGCTTTAAAATTTTTTAAATCTTATTTTGTTATTTTATTAAATGTTTTCTTTTTTTTTTTTTTAAATGTTTCCTTTTTTTTTTGTAAGAGTTTCTTGGGTTTGATGGTCTCCTGCCATCCTTTTATAAATTAAAACAAAGGTAACTGTCAGATTAATTTGGTCTTTCAATGCCATTGATGTCATATGAACTCCAGTAGATACTTTCACAAATAAACATTAAGGAAAGGAGTTTTTTCATTACCTTTGCTTTCTTTCTAGCTCTTCTATTATGATAAGATCTCACTCTCCAAAAATTTAATTTTAAAAGATTAAAAAATTTACAGCTCTCATTTTTGCCTATCAGTCAGTCTTTGGGTCACTTACGGTTTACTTGTGCAGTTCCTTTTTTCGTTTTATTTATTAACCTCTAGTAAAAGGTAACCCACAGCCCAAGGCTTCTAGGTATGTGTAGACTGTAAAAGTTCACAATTAAATCAAACAGGGCAGCTAAAACTCCACACTAAAGGTGAAAAAAAAAGTTCAGGGCTTTATTTAGTAGAGAAAGACAAGCTGAGAAATAGATCCTGCTGGCCACTAAGGTTAACACACGGGAGCTATGCTGAGTGGCGCCAGGGAGGGCGCTCCGAGATGAACAGGGCCGTGATGGATGAACCAAGGGCAGGACTCAGAGCCTTGGACCAGGTAAGGACTTTCAGAGGAAGCGATGACCGCCCTGCACCCAGGATTCCCCGCCAGCTGTCCTCAGGGCACTGCTGAAGGGACAGGTCAATGACCTGATTGGAACGACAGGTCGGGGACAGGGACCCCTGACAGGTGTGCTGGTGCGGTACCTGGGCCCCTCCTGGGAACAGTGACCTGGATGCTCTCCTTGGCAGACGCCCGCCTTCCATCCCCACTGCCGTTTGCTCCTGTCCCGCTTCTCTGAGCAGCCTGTGCTCGATGTGCCGGGGAGGCGGTGGTCTGTTCAGCTGCCTCTCTGGGCCCGGGGGCAGGGAGGCCGTCCAGGAGCCAGGGAGCCTCTGCACGCACAGGGAGGAGCTCTCACCTGGACCACACGAGTGTCCTCCGCACGTTCCTGCCTCTCCTCCTGACCCCACCCGAAGCCTGTCTGTGCTCCACATGGCAGCCTGTTCTGGTTTCTTCTGTAGCCCTTTGACGGTCCTCTGCTGTAAAGAGGGTAAAATGCAGACATGACCTCGTGGCCTTGCGATGTGACTCCTGCCTGTCCTCTCACTCCGGGCCTGCTCACTCTCCTCCCTTGCTCATTACGCTGCCCTCCTTTGTTTTCTTTTTTTCTGATTTTCCGGACTCTTTCTTACCCCAGAACCTTTGCATACAATATTTCCTCCTCTCGATTATTCCTCTTTTCCTGTCTTTGTGTGCTAAGCCACTTCAATGTGTCCTTCTCTTTGTGACCCTATGGACTGTAGCCCACCAGCTCCTCTGTCCATGGATTCTCCAGGCAAGAACACTGGAGTGGGCTGCCATGCCCTCCTCCAGGGGATCTTCCCGACCCAGGGATGGAACCCATGTCTCTTACATGCATCTCTTATGTCTCCTGCATTGGCAAGCTTTAGCTGGTTCCTTTCTCATCAACTTTTAGTCTGAATTAAAATGCCACCTGCTGAGAAAGGCCTGAGCATCAGTCTCCATTAGTCCTCCTTAGTCTCCGCCTCACCTCCTCCTCTGTATCCTCTGTGGCAGCTGTAATATCAGGTGTATATTTCCTTGTTTGACCACCTCCTGCTACAGCACGTAGCCTTCCTGTGAGCCAGGACCAAGTGAGTCTTCTTTGCCAGTGTACACGCAGCACCAGAACAGGGTCAATTACAGAACTCATGGGTACATGGTAAACCCTTGTCGACAAATGAAGGTAAAGCAACCATGGTGTCCACACACCCTTACAGATGATGGGTCACCTTTTTGTTGTTCCCCCACCCGTTTTTCAGTATGTGTGCATGCTAAGTTGCTTCAGTTGTGTCCAGCTCTTTGTGACCCCATAGACTGTAGCCCACCAGGCTCTGCTGTCCAGGGAATTCTCCAGGCAAGAATACTGGGGTGGGCTGCCATTTCCTACTCCAGGGCATTTTCCCGACCCAGGGATGGAACCCACATCTCTTAAGTCTCCTTCATTGGCAGGAGGGTTCTTTACCACTAGCGTCACCTGGGAAGCCCAATTTTTCAGTACAGCATTTTTAAATTTTCCTAAGTCTATTCCCATGTGCAACACTCCCAGCTCTTGATGTGGGAACTCTGGATGGAGCAGTGCTTGCTTGACTTTTTGAAACAACTAATAAAATAGTATTTTTGCTTCCCTGGTGGCTCAGTGGTCAAGAATCTGCGTGCCAGTGTAGGAGACTTGAGTTCAATTTTTGGATTGGGAAGATCCTCTGGAGAAGGAAATGGCAACCCACTCCAGTATTCTTGCCTGGGAAATCCCAGGGACACAGGAGCCTGGCAGGCTGTGATCCATGGAGTTGCAGAGTCGGATACGACTTAGTTACTGAACAACAACTAAAGTATAATTAGGGCTCTGTTCTTTGAAAGTTCTGGCCCTGGTGACCACTGTCATCAGCTTGAAGCTCTTAGAGATGACACCAGCTTCTGGACATTCAGGGGACCCACTGCTGCCTCTTAGAGCCGTCGTTTCAGCCTTGTCTTTGCTGCCCCACCCCCCAGATCGTTCTCTTCATCTGCTGTTCCCATTTAAGCAAGTTGACCAGTATTGGACGCTGGTTCCTTGACATCCACTCCACTACCCTGCCAGTCGTTTCAGTTTAGCCAGTTCGATCTGTTTCTTCTCTGACATCTCTCCCACCTCCGCCTTCTCTGCACGTTGTCCCTTGGATCACCAGGCCCCGCTCCTGTCCTCCTCTTTGCTCTTCTCCCAAACCCTCAGCTCCTTGGTGTGGCGGGACCGCTCCGTGTACTCGGCGTGCCGGGACCGCTCTCTGCACGTGGCCTGGCGGGACCACTCTGTACTCAGTGTGGCAGGCCGCTCTCTGTACGTGGTGTGGCGGGCCGCTCTCTGTAGGTGGTGTGGCGGGACTGCTCTGCCTACGTGGTGTGGCTGAATCGCTCCGTGTCCTCGGCGTGTCAGGACCGCTCCGTGTACTCGGCGTGGCGGGACCACTCCCTGTACTCGGCGTGTCGGGGCCACTCCGCGTCCTCAGAGTGTCGGGACCGCTCCGTATACTCAGCGTGGCAGGACCGCTCTCTGTACTCGGAGTGGCGGGACCGCTCCGTGTACTCGGCGTGGCGGGACCGCTCTCTGCACGTGGCGTGGCGGGACCACTCTCTGTACTCAGTGTGGCAGGCCGCTCTCTGTACGTGGTGTGGTGGGCCGCTCTCTGTATGTGGTGTGGCGGGACCGCTCTGCCTACGTGGTGTGGCGGGATCGCTCCATGTCCTCAGCGTGTCGGGACCACTCCGTGTACTCGGCGTGGCGGGGCCGCTCCCTGTACTCGGCATGTCGGGGCCTCTCCGCGTCCTCGTCGTGGCGGGGCCGCTCCGCGTCCTCGGCGTGGCGTGGCGCTCCGCGTACTCAGCGTAGCGGGACCGCTCCCTGTATGTGGTGTGACGGGATCACTCTGTGTACTCTGCGTGACGTGACCACTCTGTGTACTCTGCGTGACATGACCGCTCCGTGTACTCTGCGTGGTGGGACCGCTCCATGTCCTCGGCGTGAGGTGACACCGCTCCGCGTCCTCGGCGTGGTGGGACCGCTCCGTGTACTCGGTGTGGTGGGATCGCTCCCTGTACTCGAGGTGGCGGGGCCGATCCATGTACTTGGCGTGGCGGGACACCCTCTGTACTCGACGTGGCGGGACCGCTCCGTGTACGTGGTGTGACGGGATCACTCCGTGTACTCGGCGTGACGTGACTGCTCCGTGTACTCTACGTGGTGGGACCACTCCCTGTACTCGGCGTGGCGGGACTGCTCCGTGTACGTGGTGTGGCGGGACCACTCCATGTCCTCTGCATGGCGGACCGCTCTGTGTCCTTGGCATGACGTGACCGCTCCGTGTATGTGGTGTGGCGGGACCACTCCATGTCCTTTGCGTGGCGGGACCGCTCCGTGTCCTTGGCATGACTTGACCGCTCCGTGTACGTGGTGTGGTGAGACCGCTCCCTGTCCTTGGCATGACGTGACCGCTCTGTGTATGTGGTGTGGCGGGACCACTCCATGTCCTCTGTGTGGCGGGACCGCTCCGTGTCCTCGGCGTGGCGGGACCACTCTGTGTACTCTGTGTGGCGGGACCACTCTCTGCACTCGGCGTGGCGGGACCGCTCCGTGTCCTCGGCTTGATGTGACCACTTCGTGTACTCTGTGTGGTGGGACTGCTCCGTGTACTCAGCGTGGCGGGACCGCTCCATGTCCTCGGCGTGGCGGGACCGCTCCGTGTCCTCGGTGTGGCGGGACCACTCCATGTCTTCGGTGTGGGGGGACCGCTCCGTGTACGTGGTGTGGCGGGACCACTCTGTGTCCTCGGTGTGGCGGGACCGCTCCGTGTATGTGGTGTGGCAGGACCTCTCTCTGTACTCGGTGTGGCGGGACCACTCCGTGTACTCGGCGTGGCGGACCGCTCCGTGTATGTGGTGTGGCGGGACCTCTCTCTGTACTCGGCGTGGCGGGACCGCTCCGTGTCCTCGGCGTGGCGGACCACTCCATGTATGTGGTGTGGCGGGACCTCTCTCTGTACTCGGCATGGCGGGACCGCTCCGTGTATGTGGTGTGGCAGGACCTCTCTCTACTCGGCGTGGCGGGACCGCTCTGTGTACTCGGTGTGGTGGGACCGCTCTCTGTGTCCAGAGTCGGTGGCCTGTCCCGCAGCCTGTGCAGGGCAGCGTCCCGCCACGTACTCAGGCCAGGCAGCGGTCCAGCCTTCCTCTGGGCCTCGAAAATCGAGCAGATATCAAGGGCCTGCCATTTTCTGAATATTTTGTGTTCTTTTGACCTTTCTTAAGGTTCATCTGGTCCAATTAGTGAAGAGCTGTGACCGCTCATTTAGTGCCTGCTTGGTGACGTGATACTGATCCAAGTTCAATCCATTGTCCAAGTTCAATCCAGATTTTCCCCTCTTTCCTTCACCCTGAGGCCCTCCCCTAATACAGTGAGTGTGCCCTTATCAAGTTCTAGACTATTTAACAAGAGGCCCTCTACTGGGCTATTCATTCATCCATCTAACAAGTATTTATTGATCACCTGTTTTATTAAATCATGGGTGGTGAACAAGATGTTCTAGTTGCCATTGCATTCCAGTAGACAGATGTACATATTTATAGTATGTATAGACACTATATATAGTATATAATATGTATTATATATATACTATATATAGTGTATTATATATATATACACATATATTTATAGTATGTATATAGTATACATATAGTATAGTATGTGTATTTGTATATGAGTCTGTGTATAAAATTTAATATATACACTTTGTTCTCTACCTCTTATCTAAATAAATTGTATCTTGCCAACAGGATTGTAAGTTTTTCAGAAACAGCTTTTATTTTTTACTGTTTTGTGTACCACATTGCTTGGGTGAATGCCGAGTACAGAGTTAGTATTTAGTATGTTCATTGACTTCACTAAAAATGTAATACATAGACCAATATTTTCAAGATATAAAGCCTCACAGATGATTACATTGGTACAGTTTCTAATTATGGTCTAGCCCTGTCTGTAAATGCCCTCCTGCATTAACCAGTGTCTCCCTGTTATGGGTTCGGACTATAGTAACTCAGTGTATACAGATACATGACAACTTCATTTAGAGTTCACAGCGTAAACACTGCAGTGCTTCTAGATCTACAGTTGTAAACCCGAGCACTAATAGGTGATATTGATAATATGCATTCATAATTATCTAACTGTATACCCTCTTAATACAGTAACAAATGTAAGAAATACTGGGGCATCCAGAAACTTGATAGGAACTTCAGCATCAGTTGTCACCACAAGGGAAAAACCCTGCTGTGTGTCTACTCTGCTCTCAGGACCTCACTGTTAACACTTCACATCTCCAAATGTATCAGGGGGATTGGTTCCCACGCCAAGCAATTCTCTCATTCTCAGGACACCAGCTGGTGTCCTACAGTTGAACTCTATTTTTGACACTCTCTACCGGGAGATAACCTCACATTCCACAGGTTAAGGGTTCAGTCCCACGAGATCAGCCCCCGTACCCCCACAAGCAAATCCCAAGTCCAGGCTGTCACCTGAGTTTCTGACCCACAGCTGAAAATTCTGAGGTTCTTACCACTGCCTCCTTGGGATCTATTAATTTAATAGAGTGGCTCACGGAACTTAAGAAAACAGTTTACTTACTGAGTTACTAGACATTTCTTCTGATACATAAAAAGATACAACTCATAAACAGCCAGGTGGAAGAGATATACAGAGCAGAGGGTGTAGAGCTTCTGTGTCTTCTCTGGCTTCACTGGCCTCCCAGTCACCCCACATGTCTGCCAGCCTGGAAGTTCTCAAACACCATCCTTTTGTTTTTTATGGAGACCTTGTTACATAAGCAAGATAGATGAAATCATTGCCAATTGGTGATTAATTCAACCTCTAACTCTTCTCCCTGCCCTGAGGTGAAAGGTATGGGTCTGAAAGTTTTAACCCTCTAATCACATGGTTGGTCCCCCTGGCAACCAGCCCCTGTTCTTAGGTTACCTAGGGGTTTTCCAAGAGTCACCACATTAACATAAATTCTGGTGTGGTTGAAAGGGGTTTATTGTAATTAACCAGAGACAGTAATTTCACTTTTATTGCTCTGAAGCTCTTTCAGGAGCATGGAACAAAACTAAATATTAAGATGCACCTATTGGTCTTATACAGGAAATCACAAGGGTTTTAGGAATTGTGTGCCAGGAATCCTGAATAAAGACCAATATATATATTTCTTATTATATCACAATACCAGCATTTTATCAAGCTTTCCAGAAAAAGACTGTATGAAGACATTCTGCCACAGTGAGACAGATTTCTTTCCTTAAAAGTAAAGTTTACTAGAGTACAGCAAGTAGTTGTACATTAAACTGAACTCTAAGGTTGAGTCAGAAGCTTGATCTGAAGTCTCAATGTCATATGCTTCAGCACAGTCAGTGAGCAAGATCTGCCCTTACAAAGTAAAAGTAAACCAAGTTGTACAGGTCTGTGGTCCTTTGGTAAACTTTGTGTGGTAATTGGTGGAGACAGTCCCCTGCACTCCTAGGTGCGTATCTGCATTATTTCATCATGTGTTTGTTTACCGAATCAAGTGGGTATATTTAGAAAACTGTAAGACACTGATGAACGAAATTGAAGATGACACAAATAGATGGAAAGATATACCATATTCATGGATTGAAAGAATTAATATTCTTAAAATGAACAAGCCTACCCAAGGCAATCTATAGATTCAGTGCAGCCCTATAAAAATACCAGTAGTATTTTTCATAGAACAACAACAGATAATTTAAAAATTTGTATGGAAACACAGAAGACCCTGAATAGCCAAAACAATCATGAGGAAGAGGAACAGAGCTGGAAGTATCACATTCCCTGACTTCTGACTATACTACAAAGTTACAGTAATCAAAACAGTATGTTCCTGGCACAAGAAAAGGCACAAAAATCAATGATACAGACTAGAAATCCCAGAAATAAACCAATACAGTTATGGTCTAGGACAGAGGAAGCAAGGATATACAGGGAAGAAAAGACACTCTCTTCTGTAAGTGGTGCTGGGAAAACCGAACAGCTGCATGTAAAGAATAAAGTTAGAATATTTTCTAACACCATATACAAAAATAAGCCCTAAATATAAGACCAGAAACCATAAAACTCATAGAAGAGAACAGAACACCCTCTGACATAAATTGTAGAGTTTTTTTTTTTTTTTTGGCTCTTATCCCTGAAGCAAAGGAAACAAAAGCAAAAATAAGCAAATGGGATCTAATTAAACTTAAAAACTTCTGTGTGGCAAAGGAAACCATCAACGAAACAAAAAGACAGCCTACTGAATGGGAGAAAAAGAATAGTATTTGCAAATGATATGACCAATAAGGGGCTAATATCCAAAATATATGAATAGCTCATACAATTCAACTTCAAAAAAGTACACAACCGAATTAAAAACTGGGCAAAGATTCAAACAGACATTTTTCCAGAAAAGACATGCAGATATCCAACAGACACATGGAAAGATGCTCAACATTGTTAATCATAAGAGAAATGCAAATCAAAACCATGAGATATCACTTCATACCTGCCAGAATGACTATCAAAAAAGATCACAAATAACACATGTTGGTGTGTATGTGAAGAAAAGGGAACACTTGTACACTGTTGGTGGGGGTGTAAATTGGTACAGCCACTGTGGAAGACAGTATGGAGGTTCCTCAAAAAACTAAAAATAGTGTTGCCATATGATCCAACAATTCCTCTCCTGGATATATATCTAAAGAAGACGAGAACACTAATTAAAAAAATATATGCACCCCAATGTTCATAGCAGCATTACTTATACCAGCCAAGATATAGAAGCACCCTAAGTGTCCATCAGTAGATAAATGGATGAAGAGGATATGATAAACCCACACTCAAGTACAAATCAGCCATAAAGAAGAATAAAATTTTGCTATTTGTAATAACATGGATAGACTTGGAAGACATTATGCCTAGTGAAATAAGTAAGACAGAGAAGGACAATATCTTGATATCACTTATATGTGGAATCTAAAAAATAAACTAGTGAGTGTAACAACAACAACATCAAAATCCCAGACTCACAGATATAGAGAATAAACTAGTGGTTACTGAGTGGGAAGGGAGGAGGGACAGTGGAGATTAATAGGTACATTAATATGTAAAAAATAAATAAGCTACAAGGATACATTGTACAGCACAGGGAATATAGCCAATATTTTAAAATAACTAGAAATGGAGTATAACCTTTAAAAATCGTGAATCATTATATTCAGTTCAGTTCAGTTGCTCAGTTGTGTCCAACTCTTTGCAACCCCATGGACTGCAGCACGCAAGTCCTCCTGTCCATCACCAACTCCGGAGTTTACTCAAACTCATGTCCATTGAGTCAGTGATGCCATCCAACCATCTCATCCTCTGTCGTCCCCTTCTCCTTCCACCTTCAATCTTTCCCAGCATCAGGGTCTATTCCAATAAGTCAGTTCTTCGCATTAGGTGGCCAAAGTATTGGAGGTTCAGCTTCAGCATCAGTCCTTCCAATGAATATTCAGGACTGATTAAGTTCACCTGAAATTTATATATTATTGTAAATCAGCTATAGCTCAAAAAACAAAAAGATTAAAAAAATACCGGCATAGTCCTCCTCAAGTAAAAGTCATTGCTCATAAACATTAGTGCCTTGGATTATATTATAAATATTACATGGTGTCTAGCAAAAATGGAATCTAGAATTCCATAAATAATAACTTTATCTACCCAGAAAATTTTTTTTTCATGTTTTAAACAGTTTTGTATATGTATGAGGCTTCCCTGGTGGCCCAGCATAAAGAATCTGCCAGCAATGCAGGAGATCATGTTCAATCCCTGGGTTGGGAAGATCCACTGGAGGGGAAGGTATGGGAACCCACTCCAGTATTCTTGCTTGCAGAATCTGGCGGACAGAGGAGCCTTGGGCTATAGGCATGACTAAAGCGACTTAGCATGCATTGCACTTATGATTGATTAGTGAATCTAAAGCTTTGACAATCAAGAGTATTTTCACTTCACTCAAAAACAACTTGCCATCCAGCCTCATAGAACCGAGGGTTAATTGTTTTGTTTTGATTTTGTCTTATTTTGTATGAGTAGGTTGAGGATTACTGAGAATGATTTTCTTGATTAGGGAGTACTATAGATGGCTACTATAGAGTACTATATGGTACTACAACTATAGCCTGTCATAGATATGATAGGATGGATCTGAAGAATAAGAACTGAACATGGAGAAAAAATAATTTGATTTTTCATATCAAATTTATCTCTCAGAAGACATTCTGTAAATATACTTACTTGATCCTTTTAAACTATAGAGAGGCATGCTTGCAGATTTTATTTAGACATACCATGTCATATTTCCTTGTCTAAAAATCCACAGGGCCTCAGCATTTGGAGGTATCAAGAATGTAACTAACTCCATCTTTAGGCTTTCTTCAGAAAAATTTGTCAGGACACCCAGACTCTAAGCAAAATCACAAATAAATTTATTAAATTATGTTCATATGAAAATTCCAATGAGAGGAGGAGACAGGAATACTAAAGGAGCCTATTTTTAAGATCATATGAAACAATCACATGGAAGTAATGAGAATGTTGTGCAAATAATGACTAATGTGAAACTAATGTGAAGTGAAGGTCGCTCAGTCGTGTCCAACTTTTTGCGACCCCATGTACAATACTATAGTCCATGGGATTCTCCAGGCCAGAATACTAGAGTGGGTAGCTTTTCTCTTCTCCAGGGAATCTTCCCAACCCAGGGATCAAACCCAGGTCTCCCACATTGCAGGTGGATTCTTTACCAACTGAGCTATCAGGGAAGCCTGAATAAGCAGAGGCCCAGTCAGGTAGAATATACTGTAAAATTATAACAAAGCCATTGGTATCTGTATGTTAATAATTTCATCAATGTATCAGAATAATCTAGGTATCAAGTCAGTCACTCAGTCGTGTCCGACTTTTTGTGACCCCATGAACTGCAGCACGCCAGGCCTCCCTGTCCATCTCCAACTCCCAGAATTTACTCAAACTCATGTCCATCAAGTTGGTGATGCCATCCAGCCATCTCATCCTCTGTCGTCCCCTTCTCCTCCTGCCCCCAATCCCTCCCAGCATCAGGGTCTTTTCCAATGAGTCAGCTCTTCACATCAGGTGGCCGAAGTATTGGAATTTCAGCTTCAACATCAGTCCTACCAATGAACACCCAGGACCGATCTCCTTTAGGATGGACTGGTTGGATCTCCTTGCAGTCCAAGGGACTCTCAAGAGTCTTCTCCAATACCACAGTTCAAAAGCATCAATTCGTTGGTGCTCAGCTTTCTTCACAGTCCAACTCTCACATCCATACATGACCACTGGAAAAACCATAGCCTTAACTAGACGGACCTTTGTGGACAAAGTAATGTCTCTGCTTTTTAATATGCTGTCTAGGTTGGTCATCACTTTCCTTCCAAGGAGTAAGCGTCTTTTAATTTCATGGCTGCAATCACCATCTGCAGTGGTTTTGGAGCTCAGAAAAAAGTCAGCCACTGTCCACTGTTTCCCCATCTATTTGCACATATATGTGAGAATGTAACATGTGATCAAGTGCATTTCAAATCAGTGGGTGAGAGATGAATTTTATAAAAAATTTATGTTAGTGAAGCAGGATCTCTACTGCAGTCCTTACATTGAAATTAATTCTAGGTAGACTGAAGTTTTAAATGTAAAAACTGAAATTATAAAAGCACTGTCAGAAAACATGGATAACTTATTTTCATAATTTTGGGTTACATAAATCCGTTCTGCAAAACTCCCAACACAGAAGCCATAAAGGAGAATGATTGATAGATTTGACCCCATAAACATTAAAAACTTGTCTATACAAAAAAGAAAGATATAGACAAAATCAAAAGATACATGACAGACCGGGGGAAAATATTTATACTACATGTGACCAAGGAGTTTAGCAAATTAGTAAGGAAAAAAATCCAAGAACCCAGTAGAGAAATGGATAAAGCAGATTTTCAGTTTGGGATTCTGTTTGTCTCATGTGCCAGAAACCCAGCTACAGGGGCTTAACAAAAGGAGGGCTTGCCTTTTCTCACGTAAGAAGTCTGCCAGCCCAAAGTGATGTCACAGTGCGCTGGGGGGCTCAGCTCTTTCTGTTAGGCTGTCTTTATGGGTGGCTTCATCCTTCATGCCCACAGAATGGCTGCTCCACCTCTAGGCCCCACATGCTAGGCCAATGGCAGCAGTCAGTAAGATACATGCTAATCAGGCCTGCCCTTAACAAGCTCTGCTAGAAACTCCGCCATTTGGCCTGCCAGTTGCAAAGGAGATTGGGAAGCTGGGCAGATTTCTGTTGAAACAGAATTAGAGGTTTGTCTGAAAGGGAGAATGCCTAATGGGGAGGCAAACAAGTTGTGTGTGTCACAGATATGGAGGCAACTCACAGAGAAAGAAATGAAAATGGCTCATAGACATTTAATATTATTCATAATTAAATAAATGCAAAGGTAAATGTCCAGATGTCCACTATAGCATTATTTGTTGGAGCTTCAACTTCATCATCAGTCCTTCCAATGAGTATTCAGTGTTGATTTCCTTTTGTTTTGACTGGTTTGATCTCCTTGCAGTCCAGGGGACTCTCGAGTCTTCTCCAGCACCACAGTTTAAAAGCATCAGTTTTTCAGCGCTCAGCCCTCTATACAGTCCAACTCTCACATCCATACATGACTACTGGAAAAATCATAGCTTTGACTATACAGACCTTTGTTGGTAAAGTGATGTCTTTGCTTTTTAATACACTGCCTAGGTTTGTCATAGCTTTTCTTCCGATGAGCAAGCATCTTTAATTTCATGTCTGTAGTCACTGTCCGCAGTGATTTTGGGACCTAAGAAAATAAAGTCTTTTAGTGTTTCCATTGTTTCCCCATCTATATGCCACAAAGTGATGGGATCAGATGCCATGATCTTAATATTTTGAATGCTGAGTTTTAAGCCAGCTTTTTCACTCTCCTCTTTCACCTTCATCAAGAGACTCCTTAGTTCCTCTTCGCTTTATGCCATAAAGGTGATATCTGTGTATCTGAGGTTATTGGTATTTCTCCTGGCAATCTTGATTTCAGCTTGTGATTCATCCAGTCCAGCATTTGGCACAATGTACTCTGCATGTAAGTTTAAATAAGCAGGGTGACAATATACAGCCTTGACACACTCCTTTCCCGATTCTGAACCAGTCTGTTGTTCCATGTGTGGTTCTAACTGTTGCTACTTGACCGGCACAGCTTTCTCAGGAGGCAGGTCAGGTGGTCTGGTATTCCCATCTCTTTAAGAATTTTCCAGTTTGTTGTGATCCATACAGTCAAATGTTCTAACATAGTCAGTGAAGCAGAAGTAGATGTTTTTCTGGAACTCTCTTGCTCTTTCTATGATCCAGTGGATGTTGGCAATCTGATCTCTCGTTGCTCTGCCTTTTCTAAATCCTGTTTGAACATCTGGAAGTTCTCGGTTCACGTATTGTTGAAGCCTAGCTTGGAGGATTTTGAGTATGACGCTTGCTAGCATGTGAAATGAGTACAATTGTGTGGTAGTTTGAACATTTTCTGGCATTGCCCTTCTTTGGGATTGGAGTGACAACTGACCTTTTCCAGTCCTGTGGCCACTGCTGAGTTTTCCAAATTTGCTGGCATATTGAGTGCAGCACTTTCACAGCATCATCTTTGAAGATTTGTAATAGCTCAACTGGAACTCCACCACCTCCACTAGCTTTGTTCATAGTGATGCTTCCTAAGTCCCACTTGACTTCACCTTCCAGGATGTCTGGCTCTAGGTGAGTGATCACACCATTGTGGTTATCCAGGTCATGAAGATGTTTTTTGTATAGTTCTTCTGTGTATTCTTGCCACCTCTTCTTAATATCTTCTTCTTCTCTTAGATCCATACCGTGTCTGTCCTTTATTGTGCACATCCTTGCATGAAGTGTTCTCTGTTAGGGATTCACATTCTCATCCTGTTGTCGTTGCTTAAGGGTGAGGTTGTGGAATCCTGGATCCCTCCACATGCAGGTAGTGTGTTGGGCTGGTATAGTCAGAATCCCTGTCAATTTTTTTAAAAAAAAGTCTCCTGTCATTTCTAGAATAGTATCAGGTACATACATTCAGTGTTTGGTTAAGGCAAGAAAGAGGCTTTAATGGAAACCTTAATTTGGTTTCTTGCTCTTAATCTTTGTGGCAGAAATCAGTAAATTTATCCAAAGATTGAATGTCTCTCTGATACATTTTTGTTCTGATTATAATTTAGAGTTTTCTGTTGTAAAATAAATTAACTTCCCCTGTATTTCAAATTTTGTTAGATAAAGGATTTCAAAAGAGTCATTCGCCCCACTCAAATCAGCTCTCCCAACTCAGCTCAACTCAACTCAGCCTGACTCATTGCAACTCTCCTCTCTAAGGAGTTCACTTGCAGTCTTTAAAACTATGCTTATCACCAGAAAGCCACACATCAGGATGCCGCTCTGGAGCTGTGGTGGAGGTGGGGTTCTGAGGAGCAGGCGTGTCCTTAGGGTTGGCATGAGAGGCTCTGGACCAGTCATGTGGTGCCTTGCTCACCTGTTTCCCCCTAGTGCTTCCGTGGGTCATTTTTCTTCCTGTGCCTCAGCTTATGCCTTTCTTTCCGTCAGTTTCTCGCCTGCCTAACAAACTTAGTAATGATCCTTCCATTGGGATTTTTGTGGGAGCAGGAAAGGAGAAAAGGCAGTTAATATCTGTCTCATAGCATGATGTTGTCAATCTTGAAGGCATCTCAAAGGCAGAAGAATTGAGTGACTCTTCATTAACGGAGCTGTCATCTCTGAACTCAGTGACTAGATCCTCTCATTATGTTATGTGGTCTTCATGTCATTCTGCAGTACTTCACATCTGTGAAAGTTATGTTGACTAACTTAAATGCATCTTTAGAGGAGAAGTTCTTGGTCTTTCAGGAAGTATGAACTATTAGCCTGTTTTTGTGTCTAAAGAGTGTTTATAATGTCTCTTGTTCTTTTAAGTTAGAGGTGTTTGTTTTCAGTAGGGAACACTTCTTATTTCCAAGTCCATTTTCTTGTTTACTGGACCTCCAAACAAATCATCATCATTCTTCCCTCTCTCTCTCACCCTTTTGCTCACCCCTGCCACCCTGCACCCTTATCAATATATCTTTCCCGATATATGTGTAATTCCTGGAAAAGAAAATGCCATTCAATTGGTTTGTCATCCAGACTTTAAAAAGAGAAAGCAATGCACAGAATTGTATTGAAACCACAAGGTTTCTTTGTTAACTGCGACAGGAAAGCAGAACACTAGGAGCTGCCTTCTGGCTGTAGAATAGACTCTCTTGATGAGTTCTCACATGTTGAAGAGGAAGTGTTGTATCAGGTTTTGCAAAAGGAGGTCTAATGCTTTGGCTTACTGGCCTCAGATAATGTCTGGTTGCTGCTGGTGGGGAGACACGAAGCTTTAAACCCGATAAAGACATTAGACTACTGGTCTAGTCTGTCAGACATTAGACTTACTGGTCTAGTCTGTCAGTTTTTCTGATGAGGGAAGAAAGCAAGATTCAGAGCGATAAAGTGGCTGGTCCAAGTTCAAGTGGACAGCACCAGGCTCCTGGTTGTGTAGCCCGGTCTTCTATCCATGTGTGTTTTCTGGACGTCTGGGGATTTGTCTGTCCATCTGTGCCTCCACTCCTGTAGGCTTACCCCCTAGCCAAAGCCAGGCCTGTCGGATTTCCTGTCTGCCGAGGTCTGATTGGCGGTGTCTGAGAGTGGGGAAGCTGACGAGGACAGGGTCTCTCTGGCGAAGGCCGTGTCAGGCACACTGCTCTGGCGCTGTCTGTGGATGGCCACTACCTCTGCACGGGAGAAGCTGTTTCCCGCTGTCCCTGACACCCCTCACACCCCTATGCTTCCAGGAGTCTGTCTGTTCTTCCTTTTGGATTTCATGAGCCAGTGAATCCATCTTTTTACTTAAAATCATGCTAATCGGGATTCTGGCACTAGCAGTGAAAAGAATATGGATTAGTATTCCCGTTAACTTTTCTGCATTCATATTTACAGGGATTTTCTTCTTAAATTTCTTCAAATTTTTCATCCTTAAAGATATGGCACAAATACAATCAGTAGGTATCTCATTTGTGTACAGTCTGGATTTACAATCTTAATGAATATACAGATTATACACATTTGATCAGAGTGAATATGTTTCTTAGCATCTGTAACTGTAATTTCATTATATAGTAGTTAGAGATTTGGATGTTTAAGAATCAATTTGAGATACTTTAGTAGTGTAAATTAATTTTTATTATTTCTTTGTTTCTTTTAATCTTTATTTTATGCAATCACTTGCATATGGAACTTTGAATTGTCTTAGTTAATTTTTGCCTCCCAATTCCCTATTTGACTATAGAAAGCATATCACAGAGCCGAACATTCACTCTTAAGTGAATTTTTCTTACTGGGAAGAATAAGAATGTTGCTACCTTTTATACAACAGTGTTTAATATTTTAACTTGGAAAATTGATACCCTGTCACCACCACCATCCAGTCACTGAATGTCAGTTGAGACTAGTTGTGGCTGTTGTAGAAGTTTAATCAGGAAGGTATAGAAATAGATCTTGTTCAACATGGTAATCTTCGAGGATGAGCAAAATGTTTAAGTCTTTCTTACCATTAAGATTTTTACCACCAAATGTTTAAGTAGCACCTCTGAGGTTACAAAGTTCATATATATAAATTGAACCCTGACAACAACTCAGAAAGGTGTTTTACAATATCCATGATTTATAGTTGAAGAAACTGAAGCATAGAAATTAAAAAAAAAAAAAAAAATGCCTTGCTTAAGACCACACAGTTACTACCTTGAGAATCAAAACAGGGCCTTCTGTCTGAGTCAGTATTGGTTTGCTTTGCTTTTTAAAACACCACAGTGATTATATGAAATCTGAGTATTTCCATGAAGTTTTTAGAATCTTCAAATATAGCACTTTAATCATTATTTCATTAAATCATTGAATGAATGCACTTTGAGGGTGAGGAGCTCTGATTTGAGCTTCCATGGTGCCCAGGGGACCCAACACCCTTTCCGAGCACCCGTGGTACACGGCGGTGCTGTGGCAGGAGTGTGTGTATGTGTTGCAGGGCGCTAGGGATCAGGGAAGGCGGTGAACAAGTTCATGTACTTTGTTAGTCACTAAGAGGGCCTCAAAGGTGAGTCATATACTCTCACCCTAAAGTGGTGAGAGTATACTCACTTTCTGTATAAACGGCCTTGGAGCTAAAGAATAAACTTAAGGGGCTTCCATGGTGCTCTCACGGTAGGGACTGCATACTTCCTCTGCAAGGGCACATGCTTGATCCCTGGTTGGGGAACTAAGATTCCCACATGCCACATGACCTGGCCAAGAAGTAAAGAAAATTTAAAAAGAAAGAAATAAAGAAAAAATAATAGATTTCAGTTCATGGGGGTAAAGGAACTGGGAAGCACAGTTCACAACAGTGGGCCCAGGGGGAAATCTTAAGGAAATGTAATATAGGAAGTCCAGTTTGACTGGAGTGATGTGTGAAAATAAATAGGGATATAAGTTTGGGAAGAGAGGAAGGCAGGTCTGGGCTAAGGAGTTTAGACATTGTTCCATGAGCACTTGGGAATCATTGAACATTTCTGAATGGTTTAATGGTGCAATCACAGCTGGGGTGCATATTTCTTATTAGAGTAAACTTTGATGTCTGTATTCCACACCAACATCTATTCTACGAACAACCCTATTGGTTCCGCCTGCAGAATGTACCCCGGACCCACCCCCTGCTGACTGTCTCCACTGCCACCAGGCTCACCCAAACCACTGGAAACTCATAACCAGGCTTTTTCAGTGGTTTCCTGCTTCCACACTTGCCTGCTGATCTATTCCAGCAGAGTAATCTTATACAAATGTAAATGAACACTAGCACTGTCCTGGTTAAAGCCCTTTGTCATCTTTGACTACACTTTGAGTAAAATCCAAACTTCTTGCTGGGCTCACAAGCCCCCTGTAACCTTATGTGAGGTGGCCTTGCCTTTCTCTGAACTCAGATTCTGCCCTCCCTCCCCCTCCATCATCTAGTTTGGCCACTCCAGCCTCCTTTTATTTACTGAACATCCATGCTCCTCCCCACCTCAGGGTATCTGCGTTTGCTGGTTCATCCTCCTGGAATGTTCTTTCAACAGATCTTCACATGGTTGGTGCCTTACAAAGATGCCTTCTCTGACACTTGACTTAAAGCGTTAGCCCCAGTCACACCTGTCAGCATTTGCCGGGATATGTTTTCTTCACAGCACTTCCTACCAGCTGGGTGGGTTCCTTGTTGATGTATGAGTTCATTACCTGTCTCCCAACCTGCTCAGCTGGATGTGGGCAGGAGCCTCGTTTGTTCACTGCAGCATCCCCAGTGCCCCATGAGTCCTGGCACATCGTACACGTTCCTTTTAAGGGGTGTGTGATTGGAGCAGGAAGGACCAGGAGAGTGAACAAGGGTCCTGTTGGTGGGAAGGACATGGCAGGAGCAGGTGCAACCACAAGGAACTCATATGACTTGATGTGGTTTGAAGAGTTGAGTCCTTGGAGAAGGAAGAGGTAGAAGGTTTTGTGCTTGGATAAGTGCTGGACCTTCACTGGTGGCTAAGTGGTAAAGAACCTGCCTGCAATAAGGAGATGCAGAAGACACAGGTTCGATCCCTGGGGCAGGTAGATTGCCTGGAGGAAGACATGGAAATTCACTGCAGTATTCTTGCCTGGGAAATCCCATGGATAGAGGAGGCGGGCAGGCTACGGTCCATGGGGTCACAAACAGTTGGACATGACTGAGTGACTAAGCACACAGACGTGTTATGGGGACCCTAGGAGAAGTTCCTGGATGTGGTGGGAAAGGAACATCTGTAGAGGTGTCAAGAGCCTTCATGCAGGTGTGGTGGGATGTAATCGTATCCCTAGTTTCCTGTTCCGAGAGGCTCTGCTGCAAAGCAGGCACGATCGTGGGCTCAGAGAAACATGGGAGGAAGCCTTCCTCCCCAGCTCTGGCATGGCTGTAACACATCATGGAACCACTCTGAACCTCAGGTTCTTTGTCTGTAAAATGATCATAAAAAGCCTTCTCATGGTGGTTCTGGAAATAAAACTACAGAACATGACAGTATGGATCTAGGGCCTTAGGATGGCTTCTTGGTGGCTGTGAATTCCCTGTCTCCTTTCCCTCTTCTCTGAGGGGCTGAGGAGAAAAAACTGTACTCTGGTTCTGCAGTTTAAATATGTGTTGCTTTTTTGTTGCAAAGCTGTGTGTGTGTGCGTGCACGTGTGCATGCACACATGAATTAAAAAAAGACAAGCAGTGCCCCTAGGCTTATCCTGAAAATAGGTAGTTCCTTGTCCCGACCCTCCTAAGCTCCTATTTTTAACTCTCTTAACTATTTTTTTTCTAAAACTTACATCTATAATTCAACATAACATGTCTATACTACTATTTCTTGATCTTTCAATCTTAAATACTATTTGGATATCAAATTTAGATGTTATCATCTTTACATCAGGGAAGGCAAGCGTTTAGTTCCTTTATATTTCCAACTTCCAACCTACACTCACCCACATAGGCTTTTTCTCTTCTTAATGTATTATATTCTTACTTTTTAGTTCATCCATATGGATGAGTTTATATTTTTTACTCTAGCCATTGACATATGAGCTACATAGTGTGCTGTGATTCTAATTTCATTTTCTGTAGAAATTCGTATTTTGTCTGCAGTTAATATCTGCCTCACTTTTTTTTTTTAACCACTCTTTTATTCTCTGTCTTCCCTCAAAATGTGAGACATTTCCTGTCAATAATTTAAAACTCAGCATGTATCTTATAAGTTTAAATTTTTTCCCGTTTGGAAATACCTTTCCAGCTTCCTCTGGCTCTCTGTCATTTTGGTTCATTGGCTGTCCAAGGCTGTCTGTAGCTGTGCGTCACCTAGGAATACGTTTGTCTTCTCTTGTCTTGAAGCCCCGTCCCCAGATCTTCATTTCTTTCTCATTATTTCCCTTATTCCTTAATTTTGCCAAGGTACTTTTGTCCTGCAGCTTTCTGAGAAAGAGTGCACGGGAGGTGAATTCTTTGAGACTTTGTCCAGCTTCAATCTCCTTTCATGTTTGATTGACATTTTGGCCAAGGATAGACTTCTAGGTTGGAAATAATTTTCTGTCTGCATTTTGAAAATGTTACCTCCTAATCTTCTAGATCCCAGTGTTGCTATTGAGAAATCCAATGCCATTATAATCCCCTTGCCTTCCCGGTGATCATTTTTTTCCCATTTGGAAATTTTTTAGACCTTTCTTTTCTAAGTATTTTGATATTTCATAGTGATACAGCTTCATGGAACTTTTTTTTTTGCCCCATGAATTATACTGGGAGGTTTATGAGCCTTTTCAGTCTGAATACTCATCCTTCAATTCTTGGAATTGTTTTTTCTTTTGAAATTTATTCCCTTTCATTTTAAAAAATTTGTTCTCTTTGAAACTCCTTTTAATCAAATATTGGATCTTCTGGCCTGTTGTGATTAAAAATGTTCTTTTCTCTCATGTCTTACCTCTTTCTTTCTTTTCTTGTGCTTCTGGGGGTTGCAACTTACAGGATCTTAGTTCTTCAACCAGGGGTCCAACCTGGGCCCTCCCAGTGAAAGTGCCAAGTCCTAACCACTGGACTGCCAGGGAATCTTTCCCCTTCCCCCGCCTGTAAAATTTTTTTTTTCTTCTGCTCAAAGTATTTGCCTAAGTTTTCCCTCTATTACCTTTTTGCTTTTTTGCTCTCTGTGATCCCCAGAGGCCTAATGGAAAGAGCTGGTGATTCTAGGTTGTCTGTGAGGAAAAAAGAAAAGATATACCCATTTGAATGCAGAGTTCCAAAGAACAGCAAGAAGAGATAAGAAAGCCTTCCTCAGAGATCAGTGCAAAGAAATAGAGGAAAACAATAGAATGGGAAAGACTAGAGATCTCTTCAAGAAAATTAGAGATACCAAGGGAACATTTCATGCAAAGGTGGGCTCAATAAAGGAAAGGAATGATATGGACCAAACAGAAGCAGAAGATATTAAGAACAGGTGGCAAGAATACACAGAACTATACAAAAATGATCTTCATGACCCAGATAATCACGATGGTATGATCACTCACCTAGAGCCAGACATCCTGGAATGTGAAGTCAAGTGGGCGTTAGGAAGCATCACTATGAACAAAGCTAGTGGAGGTGATAGAATTCCAGTTGAGCTCTTTCAAATCCTAAAAGATGATGCTGTGAAAGTGCTGCACTCAATATGCCAGCAAATTTGGAAAACTCAGCAGTGGCCAGAGCACTGGAAAAGATCAATTTTCACTCAATCCAAAAGAAAGGCAATGCCAAAGAAAACTCAAACCACTGCACAGTTGTACTCATCTAACACGCTAGTAAAGTAATGCTCAAAATTCTCCAAGCCAGGATTCAACAGTATGTGAACCGTCAAATTCCAGATGTTCAAGCTGGTTTTAGAAAAGGCAGAGGAACCACTGATCAAATTGCCAACACCCACTGGATCATAGAAAAAGCAAGAGAGTTCCAGAAAAGCATTTATTTCTGCTTTATTGACTATGCCAAAGCCTTTGACTGTGTGGAACACAACAAACTGGAAAATTCTGAAAGAGATGGGAATATCAGACCACCTGACCTGCCTCTTGAGAAATCTGTATGCAGGTCAGGAAGCAACAGTTAGAACTGGACATGGAACAACAGACTGGTTCTAAATAGAAAAAGGAGTGTGTCGAGGCTGTATATTGTCACCCTGCTTATTTAACTTCTGTGCAGAGTACATCATGAGAAGTGCTGGGCTGGATGAAGCACAAACTGGAATCAAGATTGCTGGGAGAAAAATCAATAACCTCAGAATGCAGATGACACCACCCTTATGGCAGAAAGTGAAGAACTAAAGGGCCTCTTGATGAAAGTGAAAGAGGAGAGTGAAAAAGCTGGCTTAAAACTCCATTCAGAAAACTAAGATCATGGCATCTGGTCCCATCACCTCATGGGAAATAGATGGGGAAACAGTGGAAACAATAGCAGACTTCATTTTTGGGGGCTCCAAAATCACTGCAGATGGTGATTGCAGCCATGAAATTAAAAGACGCTTACTCCTTGGAAGAAAAGTTATGACCAACCTAGATAGCATATTGAAAAGCAGAGACATTACTTTGCCAGCAAAGGTCTGTCTAGTCAAGGGTATGGTTTTTCCAGTGGTCATGTATGGATGTCAGAGTTTGACTATAAAGAAAGCTGAGCACAGAAGAATTGATGCTTTTGAACTGTGGTGTTGGAGAAGACTCTTGAAGAGTCCCTTGGACTGCAAGGAGATCCAACCAGTCCATCCTAAAGGAGATCAGTCCTGGGTGTTCATTGGAAGGACTGATGCTGAAACTGAAGCTCCAATACTTTGGCCACCTGATGTGAAGAGCTGACTCATTGGGAAAGACCCTGATGCTGGGAAAGATTGAGGGCAGGAGGAGAAGGGAACGACAGAGGATGAGATGGTTGGATGGCATCACCGACTCGATGGACATGGGTTTGAGTAACCTCCGGGAGTTGGTGATGGACAGAGAGGCCTGGTGTGTGGTGGTCCATGGGGTCACAAAGAGGCGGACACGACTGAGCGATTGAACTGAACTGAACGGAACTGTGCTCTCTAAGCACCAAGAAGCTGAGCTGAAAGCCCTTTGTATGTGAGTCACACTTGTCATCCTGAAGCCATCACCATAAAGCAAGGACGAGTGATGTTTTTAGGTTCTCTCAAGTAGGTTCTTAGTCTTGAATTGGTTGGAATTGAGACTGGAAATACTCTTGAGACTGAAAAGGAATGATCCAGTCTCTTGCTTGGAGGGTATCAGCCTTCTCGCCTGCGTGGAGCCTGTAGGTGAAGAGAGCAGGTTGTTTCACATAAAGGCTCCCCTTCAGCCCCTAACTTCAGTGTGGAGCCTCCCTCCCACCCTGGGCTGAGACCAATGACCCGAGCCTCCAGTCCCTCTGGTTCACCCTCTCTAGAGAGTAAATATCCTGCTTCCTCTAGGGCTGGGGAGGAGTAACTTCCTCTCTAGACAGGAATCTGGGACTTGAGATCAAGTGTCAGCAAACTTTCTATAAAGGGCCAGAGAGTGGATTTTAGACTTTGTGGGCAACACTTTGGTCTCTATCACAGATTTTTCTCTTCCTCTTCCTTCTCCCTCTCTCTATCTTAAAAAAGCAAAGCAAACAAACCAAAAAACCCTTTAAAATATAAAATAAACATTCTTTGCTTGCAGACAGCACAAAAATAGGCTGTGAACTAGACAGGTCATAATTTACCCATCCTGGTCTAGAAGATCCTTTTGGACCCTCTCAACTGACCAGCTTTATTTCAGGTGCACCCTGCATTCCTGCCTCCAGAACTTGAAGCCTCCAATTTCTGGTCTTTAGATTTTATGATAAAACTGGAGTGGCTTCTTATAGGTGTCCCCCAACTCCAAGCAGCCTTTTTTCCTTCCTCCTCACCTCCTCACCCCCCTGCCCCATGGAAGTTTTCCCAGGTCCTCTAGGTAAGCAACTACTTGTCTATCTTCCTTCTCTTTTCTAAAAGGTCTGTTTTTCTGTTTTCCCCTTGTCTCTTTCTCTGTCCTTATTGGGCCATGGCTCTTTTTTTTTTTTTCCCTTCCCTTTCCCCCAGTTTACTGGGATTTGAGAAAGGAGTGGAGATAAATGCATGTATTTAATCTACTAAGTTTAACCAGAAGCTCCCCCCAAATCCAATTTGGCTGGGTTTTATTTTTATGACTTTCTTTGATAGCACTTGGGTTAATTTTGCATTTGTTCTCCACGTGCTCACTTGCTGTGCCAGATGTTTGAAGAAGATGTCCTTGGGGAGGAAAAAGGAGGGGCTTTAAAACGCGGTGCTGCTGAGATGCTCACAATGGTTCAGTGTGTGAGATCTCTCCGAAGCACGGCCGTTTCTAACCACCAGACAGACTCTCAGAAATACAGTTTCACCCTTATTTGTGTAAACCATCAGGAGCATTTTTAAATGTTTGTCATAAACTTTGTGGCTTTTTGTTGAAAATTGAATTTAAGGTAGTAAATGAAAGCTTTTGGTGGCATGCCCCTGACAGCAGGGAGAGCCTGGTAAGTGATCCCGAAGAGGTGATCAAAGGGAGCTGCTGAACATTTTTTGCTGTATTTGTGTTTTGGGCCTTTAATCTGGCAGTGTTTCCAATTCCATTCTGAATATGGTCATGCACGCGCCACCCCTGCTCATGTCTCCTTGGCAGCGTCTGGCACTGTCTCTGCCTGTTAGGGATCAAGCCTGCCTTCACCATCCAGCCTGGATAAGGTATGAATAACAGTGAGTGTCAGAAAATAGGCATCTTTCAAAATCTTACTCATCCCACACCTTTGTTCCCATAATCAAATGAAAACTGGGAATGAAAAGAGTGAAATGAACTGAAAATGACCACCGGTCGTTTGTGCCTAGGCTCACCTTTCCTGGCCAGCGAAGACGGCGTGCTCGGAGGGGTGATTGTCCTCCGGTCCTGCTGGTGTTCTGCAGAGCCTGACTCTTCCCCAGATAAGCAGACGCTTCTGGGTAAGTTAAAGTTACACAGCACGTGGGTGCCTTTCTCTTTCCTTTTTTTCCGAGACATGGACAGATTTATATCCTTACGTTGATCATTTTAACCTGTGGGTGGGCCAGGATATTCTATTGATAGGTGTACATATCTCTATTCCACTGACCTCTCTGCCCAGGTTAACGTCTACAAGGTGAATATTCATTTCAGAGTATATGATTATGGCATGTTTTCCAAATGGACTGAGAACCTAGCACCTTTACTAAAGCCCAGCATTAAGAATATCGGACCATGTATTTATCCCCTCCCTTATTTGACAGAGCATTTGAGATGACCCATAGCAGTGAACACAGTAACACAGAGAGAAGCTTCCTCCTCTTCTCCTCCCCAAAAGGAATCAGAATCATGTGAAGACCCACTGGCCTAGAAGTTCACCCTGGCTTCATGGCTTATTAGCTGTGATGCCTTCATGCATCAGTCTCACTGTTCTGTGCCACTTCCTCCTCCATATTGGAAGGATGTCGGCCCTGCCTGCTCATAATGCTGTGGTGAGGAAGGGTCCCATGAGTATCTTGCAGATTTGCAGATGTCCACCCAGATGTGTGGCTTTGTCTCTAACAACATGCCCCAGTGGGGATGGAGCCCAGCCCACCCTCCGTTCTACAGGGCACAGACTTTTAGGGGAGCCTCCACCCACAGAGGTGCCTTTTCCTAAGTCATTCATCCAGAGCGAGGGGCGTTCAAAAACCCACATGAAGGTGCCACATAAGCTAGCAGGGACCCTATATGTTATTTTTCTTTAACTGACTTTTTAATTGAATTGTATATTCACTCAGAAAAGTGCACAAATCATTATAACTGCAACTGCTTGGAAAACATTACAAACTGAAGCCACCCATGTGACCAGCATGTAGATAGAAAGTAGAACTTTACTATAACCCGAAGCTCCCACATAACCCTTCCCAGTCTCTACTCCATCAAAGTTAGTAACCATTCAAACTTCTGACAACTTGATTAGTTCTATTTGGTTTTGTATTTTGTATAAATAGCACCAGAATATGTTTTCTTGGTGTCTGATGTCTTCAGTGAATGTTAAACCTGTTAAATTCATCTATGTTACTTGTGATAGTTCACTTTCATTGCTATATAGTAGTCCATTATGTACAGTTATACTACTCAATGGTTATCCGTTCTTCTGGTTTTTTTTTTTTTTTTTTTAATAAGCACTACAAGTCATTCTCAGGGCTGTGGTAGTTCAGCTCTTTGTATAAAATTCCTTTTATCAAGTATGGTTGACACCTGATCTGTATTGTGAATTGCTGTAGTACAAGTCCCTTCCTATTTTGAAGTTTTATGAGTCTATAAAATAGAAAAATGAGCATTTCTTATTGAGGATAAAAACTAGTTTTTCTTTAGAAGCCTGAAGAACTTCCGTAAAAATCTTTCCTCTCATTTGCCAAAGGTGGAGGGTGGGAAACACTGCCCTTTTATAGAAAATGATTCTTTCTCCACCTGATCACCAACTTCATAATTTTTCTTGCTATATTTTCTTCCTGTTTCCACCCACTGTACTTAGTACCCAGGTTGTTCCTGGCCAAAAAAAAAAATTTTTTTTAAACCGAGGCAAACAGTTACTTGCTTCTTTGGTATGCTAATCATTGTTGAAACCTTGGAATATCTTCCACAGTTAGGTAGCAGGGACTTTGTCTTTAAAATATGCAGAGAGGGACTTTCCTGGTGGTGCAGTGGCTAAGACTCTGAGCTCACAATGCAGGGTGTCCGGGTTCCAGCCCTGGTTGGGGAACTAGATCCCACATGCTGCAACTAAGAGTTGGCATGTCCCAACTAAAGATCCCACATGCTGAAACAAATATCAAAGATCTGATGTGCCACAGCTAAGACCTCGTGCAGCTCCAAATAAATACATAAATAAAAATAAATATTAAAAAACAACCTTTAAAAAAATCAAATAAAATGTGCAGAGGATGTTCCTGAGCCTTCCATAAAAACTCAGAAAAAGTCTTTAGTCCTGGGAGGCAGGGTAGGGGACAGTTATTGAAACTGTTTCATAGCCTGCTGCTAGAATGGAGTTTCTGTTCTTTACTGAGCCTGGGCTTTCACCCATTCAAGTTAATCCTGGAAATTGTAATTTTTTTGTTGTTGTTGTTAGTCCTTTCATTATTGGAGTTAAAGGTATATTTAAAGATAAGTCATAGAATTTTAGCTCATGTTAGTTTTTATCACCAAAGTAGTCATTCGTACACTGGTTCCTACTCTCCATGTCAAGGAGAAGAATAAAATATAAAGTGTTGCTTTATGAAATAAGTGAAGTCTTGCCATTTGTATGTGAAGTTTATTAAAACCTGGTGAACGCAGGCTCCTATCAGCCTCTACCAGTGATGTGGGTTTTTACATATTTTGCTTTAAGAAACTTACACATGTTCAGTATGTGGTGAGAAAGTAAATGTGTACAGAAGGATAGAAAGAAGATGTGAAGGTCACCTTCGCTACCCAGTTCCCAGAGCTGTCAGCCCCTGATCCTGGTTATTCTCGTGGGATTCACCTCCATTCTGTAGAATGTGCTCCTGTTCTGTTTCTCCATTAATCAGTAACTTGTGACTCCCTTGGGGGAAAAAATTAAGAGAGAGCTCGTACCACACTCCCCATCACCTTTCCTCCTGACTTTTGTGAGAACTCTAACCTGAAGTTGTATATTTAATTTTATTGCAACTTTAATGTGCTATTTCCTGACTCATCAGCTTTTATCATCTCTTCCAACCATCCCTCACCCCTCGGACTATGTAGGCTTCTTTCCTCTTCCTCCACGATTCCCAGCCCTCACCTCAACCTCTAGCAACCACACCACTGTTGTTATGGAAACATTGCATTCTGTTCTACAGCCAACTTGCTTTCTGCACTCTGATTAGAGTTTGATTCCAAACAGTGACAATTAGTAACCAGCATTGGCAGTGTCATGATTATGTAAATATTATTCACTGCAGATCCCAGGAGTAGAAGATTAGACCCATCATCGAGGAAATATCTGCCATAAGCCCCTGCCTGTAAAAGGAGAATGTTTCAAACATCAAACTCCAGTGGGTTCCTCTGTGCTTTACCATGCCAGAGCAGGCCGCAACATAATTTGCTTCATGTTTGGCCCATGACTTCTCATTTATCACTTTATAAAACTCTCTTAAAAATATAACTTCATCAATTCATGGCTCCTTAATGTTTGGTAATATCAAGTAACCAGGAAGGCTCAGAAGTCTTTCTTTCCTATACATCCAAACAAAACAAAACAATTCCCCAAATTTAAAACAAAACAAAACCCACTTAACTGCTGTATCAGTTTTTTGTATAATTATATACAATATACATATACTTTTTTGTATAATATATATACAATATATATTGTTTTGTATACTATATGTACTTTTTAGTATATTTGTATACTAATATATATACTTTTTTGAATATAGTATAATCAAAATAATCTCAAATTTCAGCTTTTTCCATGTTGACTCTCTTTTCTGAAAATCATCAGTAGCATTTCCATTACACCACAAACGCAGTTTCAATCAAACCCCATTGCCACTTGACGGAGTTTCCAGGAAGCCATTACCCAGCTTCCCCTCTTGACAAGAGCCACAGGGGCCGCTTCAAGGGTGGGATGGCTCAAGAACAGACCCTTTCAAGGTTTGCCTTTTGTTACTGGTTCAGGAATACAGTTGGACAATCCCGGGTAAAGAGTAACTTTCAAAGTCCTCTTGCATGACTTTGTTGTGTGTGCTTTGTCCACGAATTGTTTGAGAGAGATGGAGTTTAATTCCCTCCCCAGTGACTCCCTCCACTGCATAAGAATAAGTCAGGGTGACAGTCTGTGACTTCCAAGGTGAGGTCAGAAAACGTGTTGGTTCACTCACTCCAGGAAAGACCAGTGGCCGTGTCACGAGGACACTCAAGCAGCCCACGGAAAGGTCCCTGTGGCAAAAAACCGTGACTGCCTTCCAACCGCCAGCAAGGCACTGGGGCTTCCCGCCCACAGCCTTGGCCCCAGGGGAGCCTGCAGATGCCAGGATCTGGGCAGGTTTCTGGACTGAAATCTCATGTTGTTGTCCAGTCACTCAATTGTGTCCAACACTTTGTGACCCCAAGGGTTGCAGCAAGCCAGTCTTCCCTGTCCTTCACCATCTCCTGGAGTTTGCTCAGACTCATGTCCATTGAATCGGTGATGCCACCCAACCATCTCATCTTCTGTCGTCCCCTTCTCCTCCTGTCCTCAATCCCTCCCAGCATCGGGGTCTTTCCATGAGAGAGGCTGGACAAGAACCACCCAGCACAGGCACTCCTGAACTCCTAGTCTGCAGAAACTTAGATAATGAAATGTTTGTCATTTTAAACCACTACATTTTGGCATAATTTATGCACTGATAGATAAGAAATCAACCTTTGAAATGCTCTCCCTGCCAAATGGTCCTCTGGTTTGTCTAAAGAACTACAGGGATGAATCAGGTGTCCTGTTGCATCTTGAGGCAGCTCAGGCCATCAGGCCTTCCAGTTACATCAGTGGATTCCACTTCTCTGCTCTGGGAATCCTCTCGGATAAAGGCGATCAGTGCCCCCTTACTTTGCAGGCCCGAATCACTCTTTCCCAGGTTTCTTAAGCCTCCGCAACCTCTAGGCTCCCCACCTCTATCCATCTCCTACCTCCATCCTGCCTCCAGACCTCTCCCTCTATGACACAGGGAACCTAACCACGGCTCAGAAACACAGAAGCTGGCTGTCCTGAAGCAGAAAGGGCGAAAATGAGAACTTGACTGAATTGTGGCTTAGAGAGCCACCCCAACCCTGGCGTTAGAGAGATAGTGGTTGAAAAAGAACCACAGAAGTATATGTGACTGGTGTACTGCTTGTTTAAGCTTACCATTGAAATAACTTTCTGTGTTATATAATAACTTTCTATGTATACTAAAATAAAGCAAAACCTGTGTCTCTTACTATTACTCCCATGCTCCTACTTTTAATTCTTCAATGAGGACACACACAGACTCACAGCCACTCCGTCCTCTTCCCCGAGAAGATCAATGGGAAATGGAAAGTAGCTTGACAGGGAAAGCCCAGCCTGATCTGGTGCTGGAGCAGCCTTCAGCATCACCTCCTACTCGCCCTCCTTCTCCTCTGCTCGTCTCCACTGACCCAAGTTCTGGCAGCTCCAGACCGCTCTGTCTTCTTCCAGGGTCGTATCTTTCCACCATTAATTTTCACACGCTGTTGTAACCTGTGCTGGGAAACTTGTTCTTTAAGGCCCAGCCCAGGGGGACCTCCTGGAATCCTTTGGAAGCCCTCTCCCCAGGTGTTTGTCCCTTCTCCATGTGCGTTTTGCAGAGTGTAATCTCCAGTCTTGTAGCCGTCACCGTGACATCCTGGTCACTGTAGGAACGTCTGCTGCTCCTGCTGGGCCAGCGTTTCTTAATCTTTTTTTCTAAATTCAGTTGAGTGAACTCGATCACAGGTCTTTGAGCCCCAGTGGTTCATGTGGAGGGTAGAGGGCTTGGAAATAGCTTAAATAAGATTCCACTGCGTCTGAGACGCCTTCCAGGGCCCGAGAGTGGGCTCTTGTCTAACACCTGAAATGAATCGTCTGAGGAGACATGCGCTGAGGAAGCGAGAGACCTTACTGGGAAAGGACGCCCAGGTGGCACGCAGGAGGGTAAGGGAGCCCAGGAGAACCGCCCGGCCATGTGGCCCGCAGTCTCGGGTTTTGTGATAACTGAGTTAGTTTCCAGCTTGTCTTTGGCCAGTCACTCTGACCCAGGTCCTTCCTGATGGCAGGTGCATCGCTCAGCCAAGATGGACTCCAGCGAGGAGGGTTCTGGGAGATTGGCAGGACAAATGGGCTGGCGTCTCTCTCCATCTTACCTTTCCCGAGTTCTTCCGGTTGGTGGTCGCTTGTTAGTTTCATGTTCCTTACCAGTAAGATAACTCCTGCTTGTGGCCACTATCTTGCCCTGCCAGGATGGGAAGTTTAGGTCCGCCTTTCCCCCAATGTGAGCATCATACCACCAGACTGTGAATCGTTTGAGGGCAAGGACTGTATCACATCCAGCTTTGTACCCACCCTACACTGTAGGCTCTGAGTAACTATTGGAGGAATACATTAAGTGCCACGTGGAATTTCTTTACTGATTCTGTAGCAGAAATTTTTAAAGAAATTGACCACTCTTCCAGAAAGATGAAATCTCACATAAAATATCCTCACATGCTCTTAAAAAACAAACAAGATGGGTCGGAAATGTTGGATAATGACGAGTGTCCAGGAACAAGAAGATTTGGAGACAGTTTAAACGGCTCCCAGAAGGCAGCCTTTGCAAGCAGCCTTGTAAAAGGACAATTTGGACGTGAATGTGTTTGCAACACCCATCCCACCACCTCCCACCCCCCAGATCAGGAGATGCTGGCAAAGCCCAGCCTACAAATCACTGCTTTAACGCAAAGCAAATGCTTGTCCCTGGAATGAAACAGCTGAAAATAATTAATTTTCTCTCTGCTTTTAGAGGAAAAAAACCCCAATATATTTTTACCTGCTAATGTACAATTCCATGTGTTTTCCAGGCCTCTACAGAAGTACTTTATTGAGGCTGCTGTGTATAGTATAATATGGTTAATAATTGTGTAAACAAAGGCACATCAAGCCTTCCAGTGGGAAATACTAGTTCTTTTCCATTTTAAGCTTATGAGTCAATACGGGTAATTAGAATATATGCAGATATATAGCGTGAACAACCAGCCACACTGTTTGGGTGCATTTTTCCCCTTGTGGCCTACACTCTCCCTGCTTTTGGGAACCTGGCAGATCCTGTGGGGTTCAGGGGTCATACCTTAGAGAGGTTAATAGGAAGCAGCAGTGTGAGGAGCAGCGGGAAACACACTCCTTACATCTGAGGAAAACCTTAAGCAATTCAGGATAGGAGGCAGCGGGGCTAGTAGGGGTGAAAAGGCTGCCTATTCAGCCAGCCGTCTTTCCACCAAGCCCGTCTTGTTGGAGTTCTTCTTCCTAAATAGATGGAAGGCCCACAGTTCAGTGTAAGGCAGGTCGTCTGATGAGCACGTGTGATAATTGTTCCTTTCCCATCAGGTCACCTTTGCCTCACCCAGAGAGTAATAACTTCAGGTTCTCTGCTGTCCCAGAGTATGTTCATGGTGCGGATCATTAACTTTTGTACATATGATTTCTGCTTGACCAGCTACTTCTTCCCCTGGCTTTTCATCTTTATTGTGAAATGGTTTATGTATTTTAAAAGAAGAATGTAATAACTTTGTAAGTTATAAAGATTATAATAAAATGAACACCTGTGGACCCACCGCCCAGCTTAAGAAGCTGCCCATTATCCTTATCTTTGAAGCCCCCACACGGGCCTGTCTGAACTTTATATAAATGGTGCAGCAGGTGTTTTCTCCTCTGAGAATTTCTGAAGTTTCTTACCTGATTACTTGAAAGGGTAATGAGTTGCTTTACCATTTTAGACTTTGCTGTCTCAAATCAACTGTTCTTCAGTTGCCAATTAGAACTGAAATGTGGTATTCTCTCCCACTGCTTTCCAAAACAGGCCATGTTCTTTATTGAGTACTCTTCTTGTCACTGTTACGGAAACTTGCCATGACTTAAAAAATGTTAGATTGATGCTTCCTGGAACATTAAAAAGATAAAAGGTCATTTTACTGTAAATTAAAATTCCAACTGCCTTTTGGTTTTACTGGTATTAAATTTTGGTGAGCACATATAAACACATGTACTTCAAAGGACCTTCGTTCTTGGGGCCCGGCAGAATAACTTATTTCCATTTCATGGCACATGCCACCACGAGCACTTGTGACCAGGCAGTCTGCCGGGCTCACATGATCATAAAAATAACCCTCAAAAAGAAGGCAAATTAGTTATTAGACCGGTAGTGGGGAAAGAAGTACTTATGGCTGGTTATCTGATGTTAATACCCTGTCTTAAAAATGTAACTAAAACTTTGTTCTGTAAGCAAGTCCAGTATCATGGTTGGAAACTTATTTGTTTCGCACCTCCACAATGTTTTGGGATTATTTCATCTTCACTGTAGTCTTAAGAGATAGGCTGGCATTTTGGTTCTTATTTAAGGGTCAGATGGAAAGGAGCAAATTAAATAACTTATTCCTAGATGCAAAGTGAATAAGGCAGACATGATATTTAAAAACTTTTCAGCAACTGAGTTGTGTTAACCTATGGAGGTTATGCTCCACAGTTTGTATTTTTCAGAACTGGTTTTCATTTTTTAAAGACAAATATGTTGGCCACCAATAGCTATCAATTGCTTTATCACAGAACTTTTCCACTATTAAATATTGCTAATTTACTTTAAAAAATTGGAAATAGATTTATTTCCATCTGTCATTTTCTCCTCTGTCATGAGTAGTGTGCTTCTAGCTGTAATCTAAACATATAGTGTCTTTCCTTTTGACCACAAAATTTTCCATCTGAAATAAAGAACACAAAGACTTAAAATTTTAGTGAATATATAATTCTTATTTCTTTGGTTCTCCTAAAACTCTCAGAAAAACATTTTGAAAGATTTTTATAGTCAGTTTTTATCCACTCAGAGGGTAATAGAGATCACCTTAGCATGAAATAAAGCCTAAAAAAATATTTGTTGAATGAATGAAATCATGTTTCAGTATAACTTGTTTCACCAAGTGCTTTCCTTTTCAGCAGAGAACTTCCATGCCCCAGCCATTGGCCCCTTAATTCTGGTAGTTTCTAATACAATAAAATGATAAAACAGGAAGAGAATTGAATAATATCCTTCGGGGCTTGTTTTACCCTTTGACCCGCATCCCTCCCTTCCTTTTTCAGTCAACATCTTTCTTTAGTCTTGAACAAATGGAGTGAGCCTTGAAAAGAGAGAGGAATTATTTTCTTGGCTTGGCATAGAGGGAGTTCTATAGAACTCCAGCCCCATAGTTCCCAAGACAGTTCAGTGGTGAAAGGTTTTCAAGGAAGCAAGCCAACTCAAGGCTACTTCATGGTCATCATGAGACATGCATTTTATGAATCTTAAGGATTCTGTGTCAGGACAGGAAAGCATCCTTCAGTGAACTCCCTACTGGGTTATAAATAACCTCACTACCAGGGGGGAAATCTATAGAGATAAGATGAGATTATTCTATTTACAGTTCCTCTTCCTTCCCACTTTAAAAAATGAGTTTATCTTTATTCAATAAGGAGTAACTTAAACACTGTGCAAAATGTCCTAGGGTAAGCCATTTGACCTAAGGCTAAGGAGCAGCAGCTGACTTGGCAACTGCCCAGCCCAAGACGGTTCTGATTTTAGAGTTCTGTTTCCTTTGCAAGAAAGTCTGGGATATGAAGCCAGGCAGAGGGGTTTTAAATGGGTGTGGGAGCCAGTGCAGCTGGGGGTTGTTAACAACAATTGGAGAATAACCAAAAAAAAAAAAAAAAAGGTAGCTGAGGGCTTCTTTCTGGTCAGAAAAGAGAATCTGTTTGAATAGAAAAAACTTGCTCACAACCCTGGGAAGGAAACTTTGTTTTATTTAAACAGGATGACATGTGAATCATTTTGGAAGAGAAGGAGGTATCCTAGGGGGAGCATCACTTAAGGGGTGGTTTATATTCCT
Source organism: Cervus elaphus (assembly GCF_910594005.1). Classification (NCBI taxonomy): domain Eukaryota; kingdom Metazoa; phylum Chordata; class Mammalia; order Artiodactyla; family Cervidae; genus Cervus; species Cervus elaphus. Next base: position 6,928,180 of record NC_057837.1, on the reverse strand, counting down.
TGTATTAACCAGGGAAGGTGCTGACTTAACCATCACTAAAAGGCAAGTCCTGCACTGGGGCTGAAAGCTGTCTCATGCAGTGGAGGGCCCTAAGCTGTAGCCCGGCTGCTCTTGTACCGCAGGTGAATTCGTGTGTTCCGGTGCATTCAGAGCAACTTTTCAGACAGTCTGGCCTCTGAGATTATGTACAAATCCATTCCAACTGTCCCCAGAAGGCCATTAACTGGTCTTCCTTGAGGAGCACACGAACAGGACGTCCCCACCTCATCCATTCTGCAGCACTGCGACAGGATCAGTAGTGTTGACCTTTTTTCACATCGTGCTGGTGTGCTGGGATGTGTTTGAAGTCATTTGGTGGAGAAGAATCCTACCGAATCCCCATGTCCATCTTTCATAGCTTAAACCCATTCAGGAAGGCAGCTTGGCTTTAGGTGTTCTTAGCGTTTTCTGATGAAGGTCTTTTCATCACCTAGGCATTTCCAGGAGTCTTCGGATATGAAGAGCTGACTCACTGGATAAGACCCTGATGCTGGGAAAGATTGGGGGCAGGAGGAGAAGGGGGCGACAGAGGACGAGATGGTTGGATGGCATCACTGACTCAATGGACATGAGTTTGAGAAAACTCCGGGAAATAGTGGAGGACAGGGAAGCCTAGCATGCTGCAGTTCATGGGGTTGCAAAGAGTCAGATGTGGCTGAGTGACTGAATAACACCACCATCCCTTGGGCTTTGGCCTTCTAAAACACAAAAGCTTTTTTCAAATCAGTAGTTGAGGTGTAAAGCCACAGTAGCATGATCCTTACCAAGAGGCCAGAGGCTTCTTTAAATGGAAATTAGCTTGAGCTTGACCACACCAAAAATGCTGTTTCAGATAGCACATTCTCAGGCTCAGACGTGCCACTCCAGGCCACTCATTAACCCTGCACGTTGCTGGAGTTCCTGGTCCCCTACATGTAATAATTACACATGGAAAACACCTGGTACTTGGCTATAGCATATGCCCAATTAACTGTATTATTATTAGAATCATTTTTAATGCTATTACCATAAAATGCAATTTTTTACTATAGAAGACGTTTTAGTCCCTAAAATCCAGAAATAAGTTATAGACTTCTTGGTGTCACCGGTGGTGAGAAATACAGCTCCAGCTCCTTTACTGAGGAGGACTTACATCTTTGTTTTTCTTCTATGTAAATGAGTTTGTTACAGTACTGCTCGGGTCTTAGGTTTTGGTTTTCTGGCTGCAAGGCAAGTAGGATCTTATTTCCCTGGCCAGGGATCGAACCTGTACCCTCTGAACTGGAAGGCAGCATCTTAGCTGCTGGATGTGTGGTGAGAAGTAGGTTGCCCCCCCTCTCAGCTTCCTGAATCACCAGTTGCCTCTCTCGTGATAACCACTGTTGCTGGTTCCTCTGATGTTCTTCCAGAGAGATCTCATGTATTTACAAACGTGAGTCATCCATGGTGCCCTGTCATTTTCTTTCCCAGAAATGAGCAGTATCATCTTTTATCATCTTTCTTCACCTTGTCTTTTCTTTTAGATAAACTGTATATTTTGTAGAGTAGTGTTTTTTTCCAAACTGTAGCATGTCACACTAATGAGGTCTAATTTAGTGAGTCAAGAGGAGCAGAATCTTTTCACTGTAGCACATAGAATATAAAGAGCCCACGGAATAGAAAGAAACCACATACTCAGTGACAATGTAGGGGGCTTTTTTGTTTTGCTTTGGTTTTACTGTGGTTCCTGGCAAAACATTTGAAAAAACAATTAGTGTGGATGGTTCCATATCATCTCCATAGAGCTTTCTCTTTTTTAATTGTTGCATAGTATTCCATTGAATAGGGTACCATAGTTGTACATATATGCTGCCACCAAAAGACAACCGTGCTGTTAATATTTCCAGTTTCTTCCTAATTAAAATTAGTTCAGTGAATATCTGTGTAAAGATGTTATTTTATACATACAAAGGCATATCTGTACACTCAATACCTAAAAGTAGAATTGCTAGGTCAAAGTGTATGTCATTTTGATAAAAGGAGTCTATCCTTATTATTTGCAGATTCGTATTTGTGAATCTTCTTGCTTGATGAAATTTACTTCTAATTGAAAGACCAGTGCTCCCAGCACTTTCCCAGTCATTTGTGGACATGAGCAGAGTGGGGGAAAATTTGAGCCGGAAAAGTAGCAGAACTTACGGAGTCAGGAGATGACAACTGGTGAGAAGAGCACAAGGGACAGCATTGCTGTGAGGCTGAAAGCCAATGAAACTTGGGGGCAGGTCATCCAGGGCCAAGAGAGTATTGAGCTTTTCTTGGCTAGTGTATTACTATAAAGAAATATTGCATAAAATTAATTATCTATAAGAAGTATATGTTACGGGGGCTTTGCTCGTAGCTCAGTCAGTAAAGAATGCGCCTGCAGTGCGGAAATCGGCCTGCAATGCAGGAGAGCCGGGTTTGATTCCTGGGTCTGGAGGATCCCCTGGAGAAGGAAATGGCAACCCACTCCAGGATTCTTACCTGGAGAATCCCATGGACAGAGGAACCTGGCGGGCTACCGTCCTTGGTGTCCCAAGAGTCAGACATAACTTAGCGACTAAACCACATGTAAGGTGTCTCTAAACAGAAAATACACATCAAATAAGGTTACTTCTTGAAAATGTTGTGACCAGAGGCTTGCAGGACCTTAACCTTGTATTTCCCTTGGGAGCAATGGCTCAGTGTTTGCTAATTCAGTGTTCATGGCAAGCTTACAGACCATAACTACCACAAATTATAAGAATGTGTTTCCAAACGGTCATACCCCCACCATTATTCTATGAGAGTGTTACCTCCCTTCTCTGAGCCCCAGTTCACCATCCAGGCTTTGCTGAGCTCCGCCATGAAAAGCAGTGCTTGGCAGATGAAAGACTCACTGTGAGTTCCTCTCCTGCCTCCCTGAAGTCCTCCAGCAAGAAATAATTTGTTAAATTATTATTAATAGTGTATTAAGTTATTGAGTTAAGATATACACTAAAGTAAATAAGATTTACAATTCCTGCTGAGTGTCTGAAGCTATCCTGAACTAGTAACTGATGTGAATTGTTGTTATTAAAAAGAGTGTGTTAGGGACTTCTCTGGTGGCCCAGTGGTTAAGACTCCATGCTTCCACTGCATGGGGCATAGATTCCATCCCTGGTTGGGTAACTAAGATTCCATATGCCACAAGGTCGGGCAAAAAAAGAGAAAGTGTCAGTAAATGCACCTCCTTTTTTTGTTTATTTGTGAAAAGAGTGAAGGAAGACTGAATTTCTAGATATTGAGTTACTTTAAGAACTCCTAAACTCTATATCTAGATGCTTTATTAATAACCTTTCAATAGAAAAATATTAAATGTCGTCAATCATTATACCCAGTTTATCCTGCTTTGTAAGTCTCAATTTTTGCGTTACATTTCCTTAAAGCAGGCTCTATTTTCAGAGAGAATAATGTAGTTTGAAATCATCAAAATTGTGCCTTAAAAAAATAATGTGCTGTGTTTTTATCCTTTACTTTCATGATTAAATTGACTGTATTTCCATGTATTTTTTTCTTGGCTAATTCATGAGCAGTTACCACCGTAACATTTGGGGAATAAAGAGAGGTCACAGTGTTGGAAATACTTGAATTTTGTATTTAAATATAATTGCATTGGCAGTACACTAGGGAAGTTTCGTAAGACTTGAATGCCTTTGCTCTATTAGGCAATTTAGAATACCCCAGACCTTGCTCTGGACGTCAGGCTTTTTGAAGTTCAAAGCAGATGTGTGAGGAAGGAAAAGCATCTGGTGGAGAGAGCTTGCTTCATTGCCTGACGCTGTTTTCTTGCACTTGTAGGCGGAGCGTCTGCAGAACAGGTTGGCAGGTTTGAGAACTAGTTAATGATGAAGGAGTGAGCCGCTATCTGAGGAGCTCAGAGCTGCCTCTCATGCCTCTGCCTTCGGCAAAGCCTTCAGAGTCAGGAGCGCGGAGCCCACAGTTGTGTCTCAGCCCACACACTGTCTTCAGACCTAATTAGCTCAGAGAGAGAAGTGGATGGCTCAGGACCCAGAGGCTTGGTGTTGAGCAAGGCAGTTTTATTACCCAGGACTTGTGAAATTTTTGTAAAGTGCATCAAAGCTTTAAAAATGCCTTTAAAACAGCATAGAATTTTGAAAGTAAGTAGCTGAAGGGGACAGAGTTTTGTGTGTATCTCAGTATCTTTCTTTCTATAACTTTTAGATATAATTTCACATTTATGCAGACGTTTTGAGAATAGAACAGGGGACACCTGTGGTTTTGTAACCCACATTTGCTCTTTGTTTTCATTTCCCCCGTTTGTTTTTCCGTCTTTACTTCTCCCTTCCATCCCTCCCTCTTCCCTTTACACACACACACACATTTAAACTGTACTTTCTTTTCTGAATGACTTGAGAGCAAGGTGAAGAGATTGAGTCTTTACTCTTAATACTTCAGTGTATGTTTCTGAAGAACAACAAGGTTCTTCTAAGTAATCATAGTATGGTTATCAAAATCCCAGAGTTTAATATTGATACCACACTACTCTCTAATCCATAGTCCGTTTTCAAAGTCCATCCATCACTTATCTCAGGAATGTCCCTTCAAACACCCCCACCCCTATCCAGGCTCCATCGCAGAAGGACACATTGCCTTTAGTTGTCATATCGCCTTTGTCTTCTTTCTTTCTTTACTTTTGGACATGCGGCACAGTTCGTGGGATCTTTGTTCCCTGACCAGGATTGAACCTGGGCCCTTAGCAGTGAAAGCAGAGTCTTAACCCCTGGCCCACCAGGGAATTCCCTGGGATGCATTCGTCACCTTTAAATGGGAACAGTTACTCAACTTTGTATTTTTTTTTTTTTTAACTTTGTATTTTTTGACTTGGACATCTTTTGAAGAGTTCAGGCCAGTTTATTTATTAGTGTTCCTATATCAGATTTGTGTGGTGTTTCCCCCTGCAATTCTGAGTCTGTGTTTTTGGCGGGAACACTGAAGAAGTGGTGGTGAGTCTCAGGGTGTCTGATCCGGAGACACGTTGTGTTGATTTGCCCCTTACTGGATGATGTTAGCTTCCATCACTTGATTAAAGTGGGGTCCATTGGGTTTCTCCACAGTGAACTCACTTACCCTTTGCCCCTTTGTATTTCATAAGAATTTTCTGGAGAGGTTCCATTGAGACTGTGTAAAAAGCATACTCCTTTTCAAATTTTCCTAGTTTTTGAAAGTGTGATGCTTTTCTAACTCTGTTATTTCTTCTGTATTTATTAGTTGGCATTCAGCTGCAAGGAAGTGCTTTCTCTTCTCCCCCATTTTACTTATTCCTATTTGTTTGTATTAGTTAGACAGGCTGGGACCTGGGACCTGGGACTAGTATGGGCTCATTGATTTAAATTTTGTTCAGTGACGATAATTCTTTACTGTTAATATTTATTCTGATACTTAGATTGACACAGATATGGTCAGTGGGGGTCTCTTCAGGCTGATCCGTGGATCCTTTGTCAAGCCTTCATCATTCTTTGAGGACTTCCTTATCTTCTGGCACAAAAAGATGTTCCAGATTCGTTTAATATTTTCTCTGCCCAGGCCCTGGAATCAACATTTCTCCAAGAAACCCTGGTTCCTTTTCATAGAGAATGGTATTTAAAAAACCTTGATGTAGGGAGTGTGTGTGTATGTGTGTTTTAAAGGAAACTACGTTATGGAATATTATGTTTACTAAATCATTGTATACTGTATGCATAAGTGTGTGTGCGTGTGTGCATGTGTGTGTGTTTAATGTTACAAGTTTCAAACAGAGGAGCATTTATTTTACATGTAATAATCATAAGTTTTGACAAGAAAGAAATACATTTTTCATTTCACAGTAAATGGCATTACACAGTTTTGAGTACTAAATCATCTTGACATTTATGAAGGAGCGAATGGAAAGTCAGGAGCCGAGCGTGTTGAATATAAAGCTATCTTTAACTGTTCTATTAAAAAGCAGAGATTTATTTTCCATCTGTGATCTGAATGTGCCTATTTGTATTCCCTTCCCTGGCAGTGGAATTTCTGTGGAGCCACACGACCGAGAGCATGTGTGTTGGATACATGTCTGCCCAGGATGGGAAGGCCAAGGTAAGCCGGGAGAGCTGGGTGGGAGAGGGTAGGAGGGGTGGGAGGGGAATGACCAGGAAGTCTTACAGACAGCCCGGGAACCTCTAACTGGCCAGGTGGACACAGGGAATTTTTTTTAGCTTCTCTTGGGTGGTAGCTCTGTGATCTTTATGAGAATCTGATAAAGAACAGTTACCAATCCCAAAGAAAAATAGCAGATCTTTTTTTGCTTTTGATGATGGAGCAGAGGAAATTAGGAAAAACCTTTTTTTTTTTTTTCCACCTTGTTCTTCTTTGTCTGTTGTGAATAAGAAGAAACTGGGACTGGGGAAGAGAAAGTGGGTAATGGGTTGACGGGGCTGGGTGATTTTGCGGGGAGGATGGGAAGACCTAAAGGAAGCCGAGGCAAAGTGAGCCCAGCACCTGGACGCACCCTGCACGTGTGAGGGCAGAGGTGCCCACGTGTGTGCAAGGCTGCCTGCCTCATGTGCCAGGTGGTCTGACACGCATCCCCAGGACAGGGTCAAAGGTCTGTGCCCCGTGCGCTGTGCGCCCCGCCCCACACGCCCCGTTCCCACCCCACCGGCCCCCAGGGGTTACAGCGTCGCAGGAATGCCCATGCCGCTCCTCTTGAGTTGCCTGGCCTCCCCGCCCTCACAGCAGGTGAACCTGGGAGTCAGAAGCATCATTTGTGGATTTATATTATACCGGCCTCCTGTTCTTGTTCATAAAAATTTTTAGAAACAGCTGTGGCCTACGATGTTTGCTTGGTATTAAAGTACCTCAATTACAAAGCTGTGAAGCTGGGCAGCCTCTTTTCCAAAGGACATGATTTATTTTACACATTTCGATATGTAAGTAAGGAAACTTCTGGTGTAAACTGTTTGATATAGGTGGCATCATTAACAAATTAAGGTGACGCGTAAGAAAGAATAGTTTCTTGCTTCTTTGTCATGGAACACCCATCCAGGCGGGCCTCTGAATGTTATCCAGCAAGCTGGTAGCATCACAGAGCTTTGTGAGGACAGCGTGTGTTTGTGAAAATATTACAGAGATCACCTCCACCTTTGTCTCCTCATACAGTATTTGGCTTGTATCCATATATTTATTTCATATGAGTATGCAGGAAGATTGTTTTGTTCCATAGTACAAAGAGAATTGAATTATAATGGCTCATTTAAAAAAGGTGATGAGTTTAGAGCAATGTTAAAATAATTTTCTGTGTTGATGGAAATGCTTTGTATTTATACTGTGCTGTCCAATAGGATAGTCACTAGATACAGATGGCCTTGAGCACTTGAATGTGGCTGGTGTGCTTGAGGAACAGAATTTAAAATTTTATGTAAATAGCCATGTGTGGCTAGTGGCTACCATATTGAACAGAATGGGTATAAAGAATGAGTGGAAACTAGCACAGCATTATAAAGCAATTCTCTTCTAATTAAAAATAAATTAAAGGAAAAAATAATGAGTGGAGAAGTGACTTTAAATATTTTCAAACATTCAAAAAGAAAACATTCTTTTCTTCCCAATGGCAAAAACAGTTATTATTATTATTATTTTATAATAAGCCTGGTAAGCCACACAAATCCTTAACTGGCTTGCAGCCAGTTAAGTTTCTCCTGCCCCTGACATGTAGAATCTGAGCTAAGATTGCTTCTTAACAACATCAAGAACAACAACAAGAATACCTGGAAGAGGTGGACTTCAGGACTGAAGCCTGTCTGGTGGGGACAGTCATGTTATTAAGCCCTGTATGTGGGCTGTTATCCCTGTTATCCTGTTATAAGGTCCCTGTTGTCCCTGCTGGTGGCCCCCTGAAGACACCTTGAAACATGGGAGGAAGGAGCGTGGAGAATTGTGCCTCAAGCCCAGAGATATTTGGCTTCCCGTTGTATTGCGTGACATCTGGTGGATGTGGTTTTCATAATGTTGGTAAATTCTGCAGCTGGTGGTATTGATGGGCCAACAGATAGGGCTGCTGCACTCGCCTCACTTGTAGGTCATGTGTTTGGGCTTCCTTGCTGAGAGTTCATACCTCTACCTTCCTTCCTCCTGTGGCTGCAGATGCTTCCCTGCAACCCCCGAGCAAAAAACAAAGAAAAAACCCCGAAACACTAAAGCTTTGGTTGTTGAATTCTAGTGATCAAAAAAAAAAAAAAAAAAGCAAAAAACAAGCAAAGAAAGAAACCAACAAAACCCAAAAATATCTCTTCTGTCATAAAGCCTGGAATTTTATTGTATTGCAAGTATGACAAAATTATAGATGAGAGATTGAACTCAAAAGAGAAAAGAGGAGCCATAGCAAAGTTTATATTCTTTTTAAGAGAGAAAGCCTTTGGCCTACCCACCCTGATTTCCTTATTTCTATGAAAGAATTATTGAATTAGTGGCATACCCACTCAGCATGATGACAGTTTGTGAAACATGCGTTCTGTATGTTGCAAACTGTGGTGGCAAAATGAGAAAGGAGGTATCTTTAAAAACTAAAACAATAGCCATAATATTTTTTTTAATTTAAAAGCAACTTCTGAAAAAAAAATTTTTTTTTAATTTACTCTGCCTTCCAAAAATTGCCTTCTTTCTGCTTTTTACCAAACTTAGAAACTAAAATCATTTGGCCATTCAAACATTTTTTATAAGCTAACTATATTTAATCCAAGTTAAGACCTTGACTTAAAGTTCACCCAAAACGGTACTGTTTAGAAAAGGCTGGAAAATAACTAATACCATTATAACCCGAGTCCATGTGTAATTTGAACAAATAGGAGTAAGTTCTTTTATAAGTTTCTTTTTTTAATAGAATGTTTTTGCAGTTATATACCTTAATTCAATTTTGAAATCCCTACTGTTGCATAAGTCAAAGAGATTTCTTTTTAACTGAACCAAAATTAGGGCATTGATACCAGTTGAATTTAAAGATCAAATTGCCAGTATCCTACCCAAGATAGCAGACAGTTAATGAATGGTTTTTCATAAACACCCAGTGTACATGGACTACTGTAATAAAAACAGCTGTTAAAATTGGCATGGAACTTATTCGGGAATAATAAGTAAAACCTAGGTTTTTTTACGATGTAGAGGTCTTTTTTTTTAAATAACATAGTGAAAATACTGTTATAAAAATTCATCCTTGAGGAGGAGCAAGCTATTTTATGGTCTTACGGTGTTGCCCCAGGTCCTTATTAGTTTCAGGGGAAAATAATAAGTATATAATGGAAAAACCAGGCAACAACTTGACCACATGATCAAAATTAATGTCACCGCGAGGGACAGATGGACATCATGTGCCTCTGGATGTGAGAACCCGAGAAAGACCCAGCATCTCTTTCACAGTATCCCATCTGGAAGTGTACCACCTGAACCTAATCACAAGGAAACATTAGAGAAATCAAAAATGAAGATCATTTTCCAAAGAAATAAAAGGGGATTATATTCTTCAAAAATGTCAATGTTGTAGAAGACAAAGGCTGAGGAAATGTTCCAGATTAAATAATACTAAAGGGCAGTGACAACTAGCATATGCAGTAACTGATCCTATGCTGGACCCTGTATGGTAGGAGGAAAACGCTAAAAATGTATTGTTAGGTCAGTGAACAAAAGGGGACATAGGTAGTAGAAGATGTTATCATTTTAAAATATGTTTGTACTGTAGTGTGTAGCAAAACCCTTAGGGAATATAAACTCAAGTATTTAGGAGTAAAGGGCCATAATTATACAATGTCTTCTCAGTGGTTCAGAAAATATTGTTATGGGGATGGATGGACAGACAGATGGGTGTGCGTTGCTCCATTGCTCGGTTGTTTCCGACTTTTGAGTGATCCCGTTGACTGCAGCTCACTAGGCTCCTCTGTCCATGGGATTTTTTGCAGGCAGGAATGCAGGTGTGGGTTGCCATTTCCTTCTCCAGGGTATCTTCCCCACCCAGGGGTCAAACCCACGTCTCTTGTAATAGCAGGTGGGTTCTTTACCACTGTGCCACTTGGGAAGCCCTGGATAGACAGCAGATCGCAAAGCAATGGAGTAAAATGTTAGCAATAGGTGAACCTGCGTGAAGGAGGTGTGGGTGTTCCTTGAACTGTTCTGTATATTTTTGAAATTATTTAAAAAAAAAAATTAAAAAAAAAATCACCCTTGGATATTATGGCACATTTGATAAGTATTGCAGTTGAACAAGTATCAGAATGGGTGCCGCGCTGGGCTGCCAGAGCCTGGGTCACCTCCGCTTCTTGCAGGCTGTATGGCTCTGTGGTCACTCTCTCTCCCTGGATTTCAGAGGCCTCGCGAGTAAAATGAGAGTAAGAAAACCTGACTCTGCCTTAAGTCCTTCCTGGGTCAGACTTGATAGGAACAAGGAAACAAAATCTTATCTGTCTGAATACAGATGAGTTAAGTCCTTCGTTTATTATGGATATTGTATATATTATGGCCCTTCATGCCTAGATACTTGTTTGCCATCTGTAAAATTCTAAATTCTACATTCCAGATTAATAAGCATATATGTTGCTATTCAGTTTTTGGTAGAATTTTTGCAACCCCAAAGGTAGTATCTACTATGGTTTGTTTTTATGAAGATAGTTTCTGGGTCTTTAAAATAATCTCAGTAAATGTCTGTGTAGAAGTGATAGCACAGATAGATTTCTGAGAGTTTTTACTAGGCTTAACTTGCCTCTCAAGGAAAGGTATGGAGGAAGACTTAAATATAAACATGAGGTAATCAAGAGGGGGTGCTTCTAGGTGGCTCAGTGGTAAAAAATCCACCTGCCAATGCAGGAGACACAGGTTCGATCCCTGAGTCGGGAAGACCCCCTGGAGAAGGAAATGGCAGACTACTCCAGTATTCTCGCCTGGGAAATCCCATGAACAGAGGGGCCTGGTGGGCTACAGTCCATAGGGTTGCAAAAGTCAGACATGACTTAACGACTAAACAACAACACAAGAGGGAGTTACCAAGAGAAGTGAGAAAAAGACTTCCACTTCCAGTTAGGATGAAGAAAGTCGGAGGACACTGTTGCTCCTACTCTCAATAATGAGAGTGAGCTGGATATACAATAAAGTCATGGATTTTAAAAATTATCCAAAGAGCTGAGTATAGTAGAAAAATTTAAATGAACTAAACTTCAGAAAGAGATAAGACTTTCCTAGGTGAGAGAAAAGCTCTGACTGCTTCATTCCTGGCAGAGCAATAGGAGGAGGGTTTTAAAAGATGTCAGCAAGGCCATGTACAAAGAGGCAGTGTGATATAATAAGAGAACAGGCTTCAGAGTTAGCCAGAGGTGAATTTCACTCCTGAGCCTCCTGCTTTATAACCTGGGACAGATTACAATGCTAACCCTTGGTTTCCTTATCTTTAAAATGGGACTAGATGCTTTCATAGTATTCTGAATATTAATTGAAAATGCAACCACAGGGCATATAATAGAGCTGTTTATACGTGTGTTGTGATGGGTAATGTGGTGCTGCTGGTGGGAGGACCAGGTGATGGCCAAAGTGGTGAGAGTCTCTCAGGGCTGGCGCCCTGCAGCTCCGCAGCCTCATTTACACTAACTGTGCTTCCAAAGGTACCATCCACATCTCCTACCACAAGACTGATACCTCCTAGGTTTTCACGCTGATCCCCTGGTGGAGATGGTCGGGCTTATTCCTTTTTGACAAAATGTAATTCTATTGTAAACCAACTGACAAGTGAATTCAGAGATTCCAGAAGAGAAAAAAGAAAATTGTTTGAAGCTACAAGAATAGACACATACGTACACACACACCCAACCCTGCAATTCAGGCCAGTATGGTGGTAATGGGCCCTTTTACAAAGCTTTCTGACTGGATGTCTACCAACTTGACAGCCTTACAAACTGAGGTTTTGAAATGAAGCCTAAGTTGCCTGAAGCATTCCAGTTAAGCTCACCTAACTGAATAATTTTAACTTTAAAAGTAAGAGAAAAGAATATTCTTTACTGGCTACTGTTGAGTGCATCTTGGGCGAATGCAGGCAACCTTCTCAGATTCCCCTGAGCTCTGGACAGTGGAACATCTTTAGGTAGGTCGACCATGAGTTCTCAAAAGGGACTTCAGTTCCATGGTAGTGCCCAGTGACATTCAGCCACTGGGTGGATTTATTGGACCATATTTTAGATTTATGAAGAACCACTTAGATACAAGTTGGCCTTGGTCTAAGCCAAATATTAACTGCTTTTGATAGTCTAGTCCCCATATTACTCAACAGCTGAAGGAGTCTGATCCCTGGCAGGAAGCCATCTGCCCTGGGATGGTGTTAGGCGCCGCCAGCAAGCTCTGTACTAGGAAACATCCCAGACAGCTACATTTGGCAAGTGCACTTATGGAGCAGAAGGAAAAGTGGCTAATCAGTGATTTTACTTGTACCTTCTAAGCTTGCCCAGAATTTCAAATATAGAAAGTTGTATTTCTTTTCCATGCTCTTAGGACTGCCAGGAGGATCCCATTGGGTCTATTTAGAAAGTCCTTTAAACAAACAGAAGACTGTAGAAGTTTGAATATGTGAAAAACAAACTTTAAGACAGTTTCCTCAGCCTCAAGTTTGCTTCTCAGAGTTGTTGTTAGCTTTATTTTTTTTCCCTAATTAGCCTTATGCCATCAGTTTCTTCCAAATGATTCATTTGACAAAGCTCCAAAGCAATAAATAGAATAAACACAAAGAGGGAATTCACCATGTTGGCAAGAGCATAAATCTACTCAGAGTTATTAACCATATTTATCCAAATAAATCTCATTTTGATCGTGGTGTAGGGTTGGATCTCTGCAAAGATAAATATGTCTATTGCTTGGACTTGTAGACACTCCATGTTAGTTGCAAGTGGTGAGTAAACCTTTTTTGTTTTTTATTATAGCAGCATGGAAAATAATGAAAACATTAATTTCCCTGCCTCTATGCACGTGCACAGTCATCAGTTTACATAGTTCACATCAGGTGTGAACGCGACACTGGATCGTCACCTTGTTACCCTCTAGTACCCAACATTTTGGGTAAATGTGTGCCTTCCCAGAGCAGACATGTGCCTGCTGTTTGCCCACAGGACAACACATAACTAAAACAGGCATCCGCGAGAATTGTTGGCCTTACTACTCACAGCAAGTGAGAAACGATTACAGGATGGTCTCTTCTTTCTCTTGGTTCAAAAGCAGTGGACAAATGATGAAAGAAATCCTTTCCTGTTTTTTTCAATCCTAAAACAAAAAAGGCCATAATCTTGGTCATGCCATTCTTATTTCATGTTACCTTCCTAAATTAAAACGTGGCATTGGTTTCTTTGGTTGTAAATATTCAGTGTCAGCCATTGGTTTTATGTTGTAAGAACTCTTGTTATTAAGAAGTTGGGTCGTGAGAGGAACTGAGTTTACAGGCATGCAGTGTACTCAGAGGTTCTAATGGCCCTGCAGGACCGTGCATACATGGGCATTCATTCCATAGAGATGTCTTCTACGAGTGGCTCCACATTGAAGTTGAGGGTGAAACTTTGAGGCCAGATGGTTGTTTGGATATACTTTTTATCCTCACTGTCCCTCCTTCCCCGTAACCTGCAGATTTGAGCTCAAGGGCTAGCTTCAGCAACACATCGCTTTTTTTAAAAAGTTGAAAATATTACCTAAAATTTTTTTGAACTTATACAAAATAGAAATTTTGTATAAAAATTTTATGCAAGATTTAAATGTTTTAAGTTTTGTGTGAAAGTACAGTTTTCTTCCTCCCGACTCATTTTCTCGTAAGAGTACGTTTAGCCACATTGGGACCCACTACCTACATAGCCATGATTAGCTGGTCCCAAGTGGTGGCCACCCTGTTTGGTGGGGCCTGGACATTCCACTCTGCCAGTCCTATGCCTGGCCTGCTTCACTCACAGACATTGGAAACTGACCTGTGTTGTCGATTTTGAACCCTAAGTGAAGTCTAACTGCTAAAATACATTTTTATTTTAGTACCATTCATTCAAATAATATCGTTTCTGTCTTTTCTAAAGACTTCAACTTGGAGTGTCCATTCTGTCTAATTCTAATGATTAAAATTCTTCTCTGCTGATTACTATGTACAGTTTTTTATGTCTTGTAAGTAAAGCAGTGCTGTAAATTGGTGAAATTTTAACATTTTAGTAATAACTAATTGAGACATTTGGATATGGTTGAGCTACTCTCTCCACATTCCTTTCAAATGCCTCTGTGGCACATCTGGCGATTTACTTTTATGCTCTTGGGCTGTCATCACTGCGCTGTACATGTTTGGACTGTCCTGTCTGCTGCAGTGTTGAAGAGATGAAAAGAAATGTAGAATGAGGGTTGTATTAACACTTTGTTATTAGGAGATGCTCAAAGTACTTGGAAACAGCTTTTTCTTCACTTGAAAATTAATTATATTTTAAATGTGCTTCCTATAAAGGATGAAAAGCCCAATAATCCCCTGACTTCTTCCATTGATAGGTCTAGTATATATTATGGTAAAATTCTGAACAGTTAGAACCTGCCAACAGTTAGAACCTGCTCCGTTAAAGATGGAAGATCTTGGCAAAACAAGCTCTTACTAGGCCGTTAGTAATAAGCCCCAGTAGCCCCTGAATAAAACAGGCTTCCAACCCAAATTCCTATAAACTTGCAAAGCCAGTTCAGACAGGAAGGACCTGGTCTTTAATGTGATAACCTCTTAGGTACAAGTTCCTGAATCTTGCAATTTATGTTTTTGTTCAGTAGGCCATACATAATTGGGGCAGAAAAGAAATAAATACAATCTATAAGGTTTTCACCATCAAAGATGACAAAAATCCATTTCTTCTTAACCTCAGTTAACCAGTAGTAGAGCTAATCTGGGATTTATTACCGTATTTAATAATGATTAACTGGGAAGGAAGCCTTGATTCTTTGGCTTTGAGATTTTAGCTATTAAAAAACTCAGTTTACTTAGGAGTAGAATTTTGATGAAACATAGCAGCTCATTTTTTAAAATGAAATATTTATTGAACAAATATTGTTGAGTGCCCATTATATTCAGGTATTTTCCTGGAAACATAGTAGTAAACAAAAAAAGCCAAGCATCCTTGTACTCCTGGACTTACACACTAGCGGGGAAAATATTAAACAAGATAAATAAGACACAGATTATGTTTGTGGTAAGTGTTAGAAAGACATGTCAAGCTGGGAGGCTTTTAAGAAGTATGAGATCTCCAATGTGATGCGGGTCTCACTGAGAAAGTGACAGTTGAATACAGTTGGGAGGCTTATGGGAGGCAGGCAAGGATCCCAGGTGTGAAGAACAGCAGGAGCAGACACCTCCGGGCAGGAGAGAGCGTCCCTTGTGATGGAGGCGCAGTGGCAAACTCAGTCTCAGTGGGTCGCCGTAAAAAGTGGGGGACTGGACCTTGTGGGTTGTTATCGGTCATAGTTAGGATTTGGGCTCTTCCCCTGAGGTGGGAGCCATTGGAGGCTAGGGAGCAGAGAACGGACGGTGTCTGGCTCACGCTGGAAGAGGTGACTCCCGCTGCTTTCTGAAAGGGGGCCAGCGTGGGAGCCTGTTGCCACTCGTGTGAACAAACTCTATGAAATGGACTAGAACATAAGCCGTGCACAGGCAGTGAGCGCCAGTTGGCTTCTGCGCCCGTTTAAAGATGAAGCCAGCAGGGTCTGCCACTGGACTGAATGGAGGTGTGAGGGAACTGGGGAAGGCAGCACTGAGAATGGGGCTGCTCTTTACCGAGGTGGGCAGGAAGGTGAGGAGTGAGGACCAAACTGGGGATGCCTATCTGAGAATCTCAGCAGATAAATGCTAAAAAACAAACAAAACTGCAGGGACAGACGAGATCACTAAGAGATCTTTGTCTAAAGCCAGGAGAAAAGAGTTCCAAGGGGTTCCTGTGTTCATAAGTCAGAGAAGTGAAGGACCTCGCACAGGAGATTGAGAAATGGCCATACAGGTTGGTGGAGAACTAGGGGAGTGTCACAGAAACCAAGGAGAGAAAGTCTCAATATTTCAAGGTGAAGAGGGCCATCCAGCTTTATCAGATCCTGCAGTCTGGGCCCATGAAGTTAGGTCTGAGGACAGACCGTTGGATTTAGCATTTGGAAGGCATGGCTCACCTTGGGAAAGAGCCATTTCAGTGCAGTGCTCAAGGCAAAAAACCTGAGTGGAGAGGGTTTAGAGAGAATGGAAGGACAGAATCTGAGGAAATAGGGACAGGCAAGTCTTCTAAAGAACTTTGCTGTGAATGAAAAGACGTGAAGTGGCAGCTGGAGGGTGAGTTGGGTCTGGAGAATTATTCTCTGTCCTCTTCCTCCAGTGTAACCAGGGGCTTCACTGTATGTTTGGAACCGTTCACAGGTATTTTTCTACAGAATGAGTTGAGGAGAAGTGGCCCGACTCTTGAGTCCTGGGGTACCCCAACACTGAGTGGCTGGGGAGGTGAGGGAAAACCAGCAGAGGGAGCTGAGGTCTCGGTGTCAGGGCAGAAGAGAAGGGAGGTTCCCGTACAGCTGGAACTGAAGGGTGGCTTCTGTTGACACCTAGGATGAGCTGGCTTATGGCGTCCACAGTTTCCTTTATCAGGGGATGTCTGACCTTCACATGCTCATGTGCCCGCCCAGCTCTAAGAGACATGGACTGGGCTGACGTTCGACAAGGCTCCTTTTTCCAGAGAGCCACTCCTGGGACCAGCAGAGGCCAGGCTGGGAAGCCCTGCCCTCTCTCATTCCAGCATTTTCATAGTTCTTTGGTGTCACATGGGTCAGATCAATAAGTCAGGGAGCAGATGGTTTCGATGAGAAGAATTTTCTTCAAAGAGTTTGTTGGTGGTTTTTATTTTTGCCACTCCCTAATTCCTCACTGACAGATCAACTGAAATTCTCAGGAAATAGTTTCATTAGACAAATAGTAGTTTCACTCTTTATGATAGTTTCAACATTAGCCTTTCATTTCTTTTCAAATACAAGATAGTCTTTTCAAGCTATAGTAAAAAAAAAAAAAATCCATGTTCTCTGTCAGCTTATCAAGCAGAAGACTGTAAGTGACATTCTGGGTTTTCACTTAGTACAAGTCACCCAGATGCTGAGGCTTCCCCAGCAGGTTTTCCAAGAAGAGGCCACCTGGTTGTTTTTACCGAGGAAATGGTGGCCCAGAGATTCCTCTGACAGAAGCAGAGGTAACCCCCCAGCCTTCATGCTGCCCAGGGGCCTGCCAGGCATGGCTGCATCTCCTCTGCTCAGCGCAACACCTCCTGCTCCCATTGGAAAAGTATCTGAAATACGAAGTTACTCTTATGAGGCCACACAGCTACTGGAGGTCGAGCCAAGATTCAGGCCAGGCGGTCTGAACCCCAGAACCAAAGCTTCTCACCAGGTAGTTGTCAGGAGATGCCTAAGCTGGAGATGTATATTTGGGAATCTCAGCATAGGAGCGCTTTCGTGAAACGAAGGACTGGATGAGATCGCTAAGGGAGTGACCGCGGATGGGAGAGAAGGGGCAGAGTCCTGGGGAGCGCCTGTGCCGTTAGGTTGGGGCTGTGGGGGGCCTGCAAAGGGGACTGGGAAGTTGTGGTCACAGAGGCTGAGGAGACACAGGTGAGCTTGGGGTCCTGGAGGCCAAGGAGAGGGTGTATCAGGGAGAAGCTGCTGCCGGTGGGTCCCGTGTGGACAGCACAGTTACGTTGTTTGTTCTTTCTCTGCAATGCTCAGGAGTGGACTGGGGACACGGTCATGCCTCCCACAGGGGGTCTCCAACAGTAAGAAAGGACCCAGACCAATTCCTCAGTAGGTTATGCTGCTGCATTAAACACCGACTAACTCCCTCTGCCACATAATTAAGAAAATACAGAAGAATGACAGGAGAAAAAGAGAGGTGACCCTGGCCCTGAATGAATCCTGGAGGGCTGTGAACTGTCCCACATTAACCGCCGTCAGTGTGCTAATGGACTTCCTTCAGCTGCCACAGTTGTGATCTTGTTTTTTTACACAGTTGTGATCATTTGGACTACATGGAGTGACATGTTCCGATTTCTTCTTTTTTTAAATGAATTTTTAGCAAAAAAGTAGCCATGTTCCCATTTGCACGTTTAGAAAAGAAGAACGAAGACTGTTTTAAAAATCAGGGTGAAGGTCTCTAGAGTCTCAGATTAGCGTGATGGTGTCAGCAGTTTCCATGTCGTCTGTAGGATGTGTCTACTGTCCCTTTTCCCTGACTGCCTCCCTCTTTATCCAAGAGGTAACCTAAGGCAGGCTCTGTTCCTGCAGACTTGGGGGTTCAAATCCTAGGTGTGGAAATCCAGCCTTCTGGCCCCCACCCGCAGATGTTCTGATGTAGATGTTCTAACACCGCTGTCTAAGAGGTCCACTCTTAAGTTAGGCTGGGTATAAAGGAAAGGCAATACAAGTCCTGGGACCAATTGGGCTTTCAGTTACTTCTTAGAAGTGCTGTTTAAAAAAAAATAATCTATAACTGAATTCTAGGAAAATTTAAACATGTGGGTTAAAAAAAAAATTAAACAGCCTTTAGAGGGCTGTTCTAATGCGAAACTGTCTAAAATGTTCAAATCAGAAAGAACCCCCTATATAGTTGAGTAAAAATTTTCATTTTGAGCTACAAAGATACTGAAACCCAGAGATCTAGTGAACCTACCCTCTGCCCCAGTTCATCCTCAGCAGAGTTAAGGCTCAAATCCAGTTCTCTGAATCCCAGAATCAAACTGAAATTTGTTGGTAAAATGTGTGGCAGTAGCTTTTCTGAGCAAGCCCTATTTCACCCTGAAAAACTACTTAGTCATAAATCTCCTGTAGTGAGAGTTGTGTCTCTTCACAGAGCCTAATTTAGAATCTTTCATGGTAAGGCTTTGTGGGAGTAAAGAGAGCCCTAAATTTGGAGTCCAAAGGCTTTCATTCAAGGCTCAGTTTTTCCACTTCCTCTGGGACCATAAGCAAACCACATAACCATTCTGAGCCTGGCTTTCTTTCCACCTGAAAAATAGGTATAGTATACCTCTTTCTACCTGAGAGCATATTTTGAGGTGGTCTCACTGATGCAAAGGCACTATGGAAACTAAAGCATTATGCAAATATAGGGACTTCATATTTTTATTAAGATTTACAAGAAGCTAGTTTCATAAGGAACTAGCTTCCACATCCTACAAAGACCTAATCGCCTTCAGAGTGACATCATGTGTGTTTCATTCTTCTGTCCCCTCCTAACAAGTACAGAATAAATATTTGTGATATAGTGTAGAGCTTTTATCACCTTTAGCAGAATGGAGTATCCATGATAATTCTCCATGTGAGTGGTGATATAACAGGTGCTGTGGGCTTTCCCTGTTTATGTGGATGCCTTCACAGGGCTTTTAAGCTAAAGGTAAGGGGCAGTGTTGTGTGATGTTGCCATTGACGGGTGGTGGTAAAAGAAGTAACAAACTTTGCCAGGAGACTAAAACAACATGCTGTTTTCATAAGACTGCATTTTCATCTTATTTTGAGGTTCCTTGAACATGATATTTCTATGTGAGAACAATAGAACATTTCCCATTATGTAGCCTTGTCTCAGGACTAATGATGAAATTTACTATAATGCTGTCTTTGTGCTTTGTCCACATTTGTCAGTGGTCTTTTATGGCGTCCTTGTTCTAAATGTAGAAGATCAGGTAGGGGGCAACATACACTAAAATGATTAACATATGGCATCAATTCCTCCATCTGTCGATATTTCTGATTTGTTAGGTGGAACTTAAGAATTACATCTTCAAATTGCTCTGGCATTGCTTTTAGTTTAAGACAGTCAGTGATGGGATAGAAGTAAAATGCTTGTTTTTAGGTTCATTCACAGTGCATACAAGACCTAAAGGAAGTCAGTGTCAGAGAATGTGAAAACTTTGCAAGGTTTCTCTAGAGACTGTCCAACCCAGAGTCCTTGTTTTAGAGCCCTGAGATTTTCACTGATTTTCCTGATATCAGACAGGTTAGGGAAGTGAGCACCCAGATCTTTGACCTGTAGTTACATGGGATTTTATTTTATAAAATATACACATTATTCTGGATTATATTAAGCAGTTTCATGTGAAACTGTCAACTAGTTGAGTACATCTGCTTTCAGGATGAAGTCTCAAGACCAAACTCTATTTTTAGAGCCTTAAACTACATTCCAAGCTTTGATGCCTCACACAAAGAATACTCAGACAGAATATTCTTATTCACAAATTGTGGCTCCTTGAAAGACAGCTCTTGAAAGCGATGGGGAGGGAATTTCTGGGAAAAGGACAGGGGTGGGAGTAGTGTCTCCTGACTCTACTCATTAACAGGGGGAATAAAAAAGCCCATAATAGAAACAAAGCAATAAAAAATAAAAATCAACCAAACACACTTCCTCAGCTGTCCTCCCAGGCATCGGTCATTTAAGGTCTGTCACGTCCGTGCCAGTAAAAGAAGCGAGAAGCGACTAGTATCACCTCAGGTAAGAGTTCTCTATGTAAGGGCACACGGTGTGTGCAGCCAGTATGCCGGCTTCTGCCGCAACTCCCCGCATCCTGGGTAGCACGGTGACCGATGATGCAGAAGACAGGCCGGGCCTGCAGTTGAGCCATCGTGTATTCTACACAGTATACACATTGTTCTGGGTTGTATTAAGGAAGTTCATGTGATGCTGTTAATAGATTGAAAAATATATTTTACCTAGGACTCAACAATTTGAAAAATAAGGCAGAATTAATGAGGGGAAAATGGGCGGGAAAGTTATATCTGGCTCTTCAAATTTTCATGATAAACTATAAAATTGAATGTGAGACAGCCTTGTCAGGAGGGAGAATGCCCTGCAAATGAGGTAGCCCTCCACCGTCCTCTGAGTTGCTCAGTGTCATTCAGGCATCAGGACGTGGCAGGCGTGCCAGGACCACAGCCCAGGCCCACTGTGACGCCTCTGCCTCCGCCACCTCTCCTGGAGAGGATGGTGTGCGTGCAGCTGTTGTGTAAGATGAGCACACAGATGGTGTCAGGTCACATGCCTTCTACGTTCTGTGTCCATCTTAGGAAGTACATAGACATTTTTATTTTCAGAGTTTTCGGGTTCACAACTTCAGTGTCATTTTGATCATTTTATTTGCACGTATCTCTTTAAAATGTTTATAACAAACTTACAAGCTATAATCAAAAGCCCTTAGCACATCTCTGCAAAAAAACGTATAACAAACTTACAAGCTATAATCAAAAACTACAAAACATAAAATTAAAAACTTTAAAATGTCTAATTTGCACTTTGCTCTCTTTCATTTCCCAAATCCTCATTAAAAAAAAAAAAAAATCCTCTATTTGCTTAGCAAATATACAGAACCCCCTCCATGGGCCTGGTTGTCTTCTCGGGTCCTGAGGGAAGAGCAGAGAACAGATAAAACTCCTTGCCCTTCTGAGTTTTTGTCCCAAAGGAGGAGACAGGCAATGAACGAGATAGAGGAGCAAAGTAGATGGCTAGGTAGATATGGTAAAATGAAAGTGAGAGTCGCTCTGTCGTGTCCGACTCTTTGTGACCCCATGGACTATACATCCATGGAATTCTCCAGGCCAGAATACTGGAGTGGGTAGCCTTTCCCTTCTCCAAGGGATCTTCCCAACCCAGGAATCCTGCATTGCAGGCGGATTCTTTACCAGCTGAGCCACCAGGGAAGCCCAAGAATACTGGGGAGTAGGTAGCCTCTCCCTTCTCCAGCAGATCTTCCCAACCCAGGAATTGAACTGGGGTCTCCTGAATTGCAGGCGGATTCTTTACCAGCTGAGCTATCAGGAAAGTATAGATATGGTAAGGATACAGGAAACATGAGGTAGAGATGGTGTTGGTTGTGAAATGCTGGTGAGTGGCCGGTGTAACCCTTCTTGAAAAGGCGGCTTTGAGTACAGATCTGGCAGAAGTGAGCAACGAGTCACTTGGGCACTGGTGGGGGAAGAGCTTTCTGGGTAGTGAGAATCGCACATGCAATGACCTCGAGGCAGAAACATGCCATGTGGCTGAGGAACAGCAAGGAGGCAAGTGGAGACAGAGAGGATAAGCTAAGGGAAGGGCAGGAGGATTTCAGCTCAGAGAACAAATGCAGCCCGCAACATATGGGGCACTGTTGCATTTTAGTCTATATCTGTTATGGACTGAATTCTGTCCCCACCAAATTCTTATCTGAAAGCTCTCTCCCCCACTGTGATTTTATATGGAGACAGGGCCTTTAAAGAAGTGATTAAGCTCAAACAGAGTTTTAAGAATGGGGCCCTAATCCAACAGGATGTCTTCGTAAGAAGAACAAATACCAGAGATTTGCACACACAGAGAACAGACTGGGTGACGATGCTGAGAGCAGACAGCAGCTTGTGAGCCACACAGAGGGGCCTCAGAGGAAACCTGCCCTACTGACGCCTTGATCTTGGGCTTCCAGCCTCCAGAACTATAGGAAAATAATTCTGTTACAGAAGCCCTGGCAGACTAATATGCTCTCCTCACCCTCAGTCATCTATATGAAGAGAACATTCTGCTAGACAGTAAAACTGATCTTGAGCAAACTTTACTAGGTTAACTGACAACAATATTCACTTTGTGTCAGCCCCAAAGGAGCTAACTCATTCTGCAGGTACCATCTTTGACCTAAAACAGGTGAACCTAAAAGTTAGTCATCCAAAACTCAACTATCAAGTCAGTCCAACCAGTCTTATTCTTGTTGACAGTTTAAAAGCAGCTCTTACAATTCTCTGATTGTTGTCTTTTTTAACATAGAAGAGTTGACCTTTGGCTGGTGTGAATGAAAAAAATACTGTTCCTTCTATTTCCCTCTCTTTTCCCCCACCCAAAGTCATCCTCCCTCTATAATCTCTTTCTCTATTTCTTTAACAAACCTGCCTTCTTAAATTCACAGAAATGATGAGGAGGAGATATTTGGCTGCTTTGGGTGGTTTATTATTCTGAACCCTGAAAAGGAAGTAAAAGAATCTAGTGTTTATCCTTCCTTTCTTATATGCACTTTGTTTTAGAATACCAAAAGTTGAGAAAGTTCTTTATAGAAGAATTCCAGCTATTTCTGTATCGACAGTAACAGAATCAGGAAACCACCTGTTAGTAACTCTCAAAATAACAGGGCCTAGGCAGTGATTATTAGTGGCTACTCAAACGGGCTAAGCAATGGACTCACTGCTGAAGCACATAGAAGTCAGTGCTATGGCACCAGCTTCTGAGAAAAGAAAAGCTTGTTGCAAGGGCGACTGGCAAGGGGCCAGAAAAAATGGTTTAAACTTGTCCCCCCATCTGGGATTTGGTCAGACTTTTCTTAGGGAGCGGAGGAGGTTGGTGTGTGGAAGCTCTGCTGGGGCAGGTTGTGATCTGAGGGCTCTGGGGCTTGGCCATTCATGGTAGGGTGTGGGAGAGGGGCTTCAGCATTGGAACTTCCTGGACAGCAGACCCTCCGCTTCTCAGAGGGCTCTAGAGTTCACAGAGTTGGGAAGGGGGAACAACTCTGGTTCCAAGTTGTCTGAGATCAAAAATCTCCTGCATGCTTCTTCTGCATGACTTGAGGTTTCATTCTGTTGTCCCTGGAAAATAACTCAGTATCTTGTTAGAAACAGGACAGGGCCAGTTTGGGGCTGGTTCTGTGCTTGCAAAACCATTAGGTAAAGGTTGAAGGGAGAGCCGTATGATGGAAGGATCAGGCTGCCACTGTCTGACCCCAATGGACCAATAGTAGTAACCCGCTGAGAGACAGCCACAGATGTTCAGGCCATCTGAGCACACGCCGTAGGCAGAACACAGCCCCACTAGTGGAAAACTACGACCAGAAGTGCCCTTCCAAAGAAGGTAGCTGTGACTTTACTCTGGTGAGGAAATGCAAGGGTTGCCCAGGTTTTCAAGAGTAGCTAAAAATCAAGATGCTTTGTGTGTACCTTCTCTATTTAAAAATTTTTTCTATCATGTTTTGAAAAGTTGGAAATAACCACGTGGCTCAAACCAGACAAACTTGTCAGGTCTCCTTTCTGTAGGCTCAAGACATCCTTTTTGTGTCCCACTGCTGTCCCGTTCTGTTTGCCTTCCAGTGTGTGGCCTCTGGAAAGTCTGCACCACCTCCTTGATCCACATCCGTCCTCTGTCTCTTGACCTCCTGTGGTATTTGTGGCAGGATATCTGTGATATTGCGATTTATTGTAAAAAGTACATATTTGTTCTTCCTCCATGGTTCCTGACTCACAGCTCCCCACCCTTGGAACTTCTAAGTGAAAAAAGTGATAGGAGTATCTTTTTTTTTTTTTTCATTTATTTTTATTAGTTGGAGGCTAATTACTTTACAATATTGTAGTGGTTTTGCAGTACATTGACATGAATCAGCCATGGATTTACATGTGTTCCCCGTCCCGATCCCCCCTCCCGCCTCCCTCCCCATCCCATCCCTCTGGGTCTTCCCAGTGCACCAGCCCTGAGCACTTGTCTCATGCATCCAGCCTGGGCTGGTGATCTGTTTCACTTTGATAGTATACGTGTTTCAATACTATTCTCTCAGAACATCCCACCCTCGCCTTCTCCCACAGAGTCCAAAAGTCTGTTCTGTACACCTGTCTCTTTTTCTGTTTTGCATA
This sequence comes from Cervus elaphus, assembly GCF_910594005.1. NCBI lineage: Eukaryota > Metazoa > Chordata > Mammalia > Artiodactyla > Cervidae > Cervus > Cervus elaphus. The sequence goes on along the minus strand of NC_057837.1, from coordinate 6,903,490 downwards.
TAGGGTTAGCGTTACCATCTTTTAAAATTCCATACATATGTGTTAGTATACTGTATTGGTGTTTATCTTTCTGGCTTACTTCACTCTGATAATGGGCTCCAGTTTCATCCATCTCATTAGAACTGATTCAAATGTATTCTTTTTAATGGCTGAGTAATATTCCATTGTGTATATGTACCACAGCTTCCTTATCCATTCGTCTGCTGATGGGTATCTAGGTTGCTTCCATGTCCTGGCTATTATAAACAGTGCTGCGATGAACATTGGGGTGCACATGTCTCTTTCAGATCTGGTTTCCTTAGTGTGTATGCACAGAAGTGGGATTGCTGGGTCATATGGCAGTTCTATTTCCAGTTTTTCAAGGAATCTCCACACTGTTCTCCATAGTGGCTGTACTAGTTTGCATTCCTACCAACAGTGTAAGAGGGTTCCCTTTTCTCCACACCCTCTCCAGCATTTATTGCTTGTAGACTTTTGGATAGCAGCCATCCTGACTGGCATGTAATGGTACCTCATTGTGGTTTTGATTTGCATTTCTCTGATAATGAGTGATGTTGAGCATCTTTTCATGTGTTTGTTAGCCATCTGTATGTCTTCTTTGGAGAAATGTCTATTTAGTTCTTTGGCCCACTTTTTGACTGGGTCATTTATTTTTCTGGAAATGAGCTGCAGGGGTTGCTTGAATATTTTTGAGATTAATCCTTTGTCTGTTGCTTCATTTGCTATTATTTTCTCCCATTTTGAAGGCTGTCTTTTCACCTTGCTTATAGTTTCCTTTGTTGTGCAAAAGCTTTTAAGTTTGATTAGGTCCCATTTGTTTATTTTTGCTTTTATTTCCAATATTCTGGGAGGCAGATCATAGAGGATCCTGCTGTGATTTATGTTGGAGAGTGTTTTGCGTGTGTTCTCCTCTGGGAGTTTTATAGTTTCTGGTCTTACATTTAGATCTTTAATCCATTTTGAGTTTATTTTTGTGTATGGTGTTAGAAAGTGTTCTAGTTTCATTCTTTTGCAGGTGGTTGACCAGTTTTCCCAGCACCACTTGTTAAAGAGGTTGTCTTTTTTCCATTGTATATTCTTGCCTCCTTTGTCGAAGATAAGGTGTCCATAGGTACGTGGATTTATCTCTGGGCTTTCCATTTTGTTCTATTGATCTATATTTCTGTCTTTGTGCCAGTACCATACTGTCTTGATGACTGTGGCTTTGTAGTAGAGTCTGTAGTCAGGCAGGTTGATTCCTCCAGTTCCATTCTTCTTTCTCAAGATTGCTTTGGCTATTCAAGGTTTTTTGTATTTCCATACAAATTGTGAAATTCTTTGGTCTAGTTCAGTGAAGAATACCATTGGTAGATTGATAGGGATTGCACTGAATCTATAGATTGCTTTGTGTAGTATACTCATTTTGACAATATTGATTCTTCCAATCCATGAACACGGTATACATATCCATCTATTTGTGTCCTCTTTGATTTCTTTCATCAGTGTTTTATAGTTTTCTATGTATAGGTCTTTCATTTCTTTAGGTAGATATACTCCTAAGTATTTTATTCTTTTTGTTGCAATGGTGAATGGTATTGTTTCCTTAATTTCTCTTTCTGTTTTCTCATTGTTAGTGTATAGGAATGCAAGGGATTTCTGTGTGTTAATTTTATATCCTGTAACTTTAGTATGTTCGTTGATTAGCTCTAGTAATTTTCTGGTAGAGTCTTTAGGGTTTTCTATGTAGAGGATCATGTCGTCTGCAAACAGTAAGAGTTTCACTTCTTCTTTTCCTATCTGGATTCTTTTTATTTCTTTTTCTGCTCTGATTGCTGTGGCCAAAACTTCCAACACTATGTTGAATAGTAGTGGTGAGAGTGGGCACCCTTGTCTTGTTCCTGATTTCAGGGGAAATGCTTTCAATTTTTCACCATTGAGGGTGATGCTTGCTGTGGGTTTGTCATATATAGCTTTTATTATGTTGAGGTATGTTCCTTCTATTCCTGCTTTCTGGAGAGTTTTAATCATAAATGAGTGTTGAATTTTGTCAAAGGCCTTCTCTGCATCTATTGAGATAATCATATGGTTTTTATCTTTCAATTTGTTAATGTGGTGTACTACATTGATTGATTTGTGGATATTAAAGAATCCTTGCATTCATATATGATCTTTTTAACATGTTGTTGGATTCTGTTTGCTAGAATTTTGTTAAGGATTTTTGCATCTATGTTCATCAGTGATATTGGCCTGTAGTTTTCTTTTTTGTGGCATCTTTGTCTGGTTTTGGAATTAGGGTAATGGTGGCCTCATAGAATGAGTTTGGAAGTTTACCTTCTTCTGCAATTTTCTGGAAGAGTTTGAGTAGGATAGGTGTTATCTCTTCTCTAAATTTTTGGTAGAATTCAGCTGTGAAGCCATCTGGTCCTGGGCTTTTGTTTGCTGGAAGATTTCTGATTACAGTTTCGATTTCCATGCTTGTGATGGGTCTGTTAAGATTTTCTATTTCTTCCTGGTTCAGTTTTGGAAAGTTATGCTTTTCTAAGAATTTGTCCATTTCATCCAAGTTGTCCATTTTATTGGCATAGAGCTGCTGGTAGTAGTCTCTTATAATCCTTTGTATTTCAGTGTTGTCTGTTGTGATCGCTCCATTTTCATTTCTAATTTTTTGATCTGGTTCTTCTCCCTTTGTTTCTTAATGAGTCTTGCTAACGGTTTGTCAATTTTGTTTATCTTTTCAAAAAACCAGCTTTTAGCTTTGTTGATTTTTGCTATGGTCTCTTTTGTTTCTTTTGCATTTATTTCTGCTCTAATTTTTAAGATTTCTTTCCTTCTACTAACCCTGGGGTTCTTCATTTCTTCCTTCTGTAGTTGCTTTAGGTGTAGAGCTAGGTTATTTATTTGACTTTTTTCTTGTTTCTTGAGGTAAACCTGTATTGCTATGAACCTTCCCCTTAGCACTGCTTTTACAGTGTCCCATAGGTTTTGGGTTGTTGTGTTTTCATTTTCATTCATTTCTATGCATATTTTGATTTCTTTTTTGATTTCTTCTATGATTTGTTGGTTATTCAGAAGTGTGTTATTTAGCCTTAATATGTTTGAATTTTTAATAGTTTTATTTCCTGTAATTGAGATCTAATCTTCCTGCATTGTGGTCACAAAAGATGACTGGAATGATTTCAATTTTTTTGAATTTACCAAGGCTAGATTTATGGCCCAGGATGTGATCTATTCTGGAGAAGGTTCCGTGTGCACTTGAGAAAAAGGTAAAATTGATAGTTTTGGGGTGAAATGTCCTATAGATATCAATTAGGTGTAGCTGGTCCATTGTGTCATTTAAAGTTTGTGTTTCTTGTTAATTTTCTGTTTAGTTGATCTATCCATAGGTGTGAGTGGGGTATTAAAGTCTCCAACTATTATTGTGTTATTGTTAATTTCCCCTTTCATACTCATTAGCATTTGCCTTACATATTGCAGTGCTCCTATGTTGGGTGCATATACATCTATAATTGTTATATCTTCTTCTTGGATTGATCCTTTGATCATTATGTACTGTCCTTCTTTGTCTCTTTTCACAGCCTTTATTTTAAAGTCTATTTTATCTGATATGGGTATTGCAACTCCTGCTTTCTTTTGGTCTCCGTTTGCGTAAAATATTTTTTTCCAGCCCTTCACTTTCAGTCTGTATGTGTCCCTTGTTTTGAGGTGGGTCTCTTGTAGACAGCATATATAGGGGTCTTGTTTTTGAATCCATTCAGCCAGTCTTTGTCTTTTGGTTGGGGCATTCAACCCATTTACATTTAAGGTAATTATTGATAGGTATGGTCCCGTTGCCATTTACTTTGTTGTTTTGGGTTCGCGTTTATACAACCTTTCTGTGTTTCCTGTCTAGAGAAGATCCTTTAGCATTTGTTGAAGAGCTGGTTTGGTGGTGCTGAATTCTCTCAACTTTTGCTTGTTTGTAAAGCTTTTGAAATCTCCTTCATATCTGAATGAGATCCTTGCTGGGTACAGTAATCTAGGTTGTAGGCTATTCTCTTTCATTACTTGAAGTATGTCCTGCCATTCCCTTCTGGCCTGAAGAGTTTCTACTGATAGATGAGCTGTTATCCTATGGGAATCCCTTTGTGTGTTATATGTTGTTTCTCCCTTGCAGCTTTTAATATTTTTTCTTTGTGTTTGATTTTTGTTAATTTGATTAATATGTGTCTTGGGGTGTTTCGCCTTGGGTTTATCCTGTTTGGGACTCTCTGGGTTTCTTGGACTTGTGTAGCTATTTCCTTCCCCATTTTAGGGAAGTTTTCAGCTATTATCTCCTCGAGTATTTTCTCATGGCCTTTTTTTTTGTCTTCTTCTTCTGGGACTCCTATAATTTGAATGTTGGGGTGTTTCACATTGTCCCAGAGGTCCCTGAGGTTGTCCTCATTTCTTTTGATTCTTTTTTCTTTTTTCCTCTCTGCTTCATTTATTTCCACCATTTTATCTGCTACCTCACTTATCCTATCTCTGCCTCTGTTATTCTACTGTTGGTTCCCTCCAGAGTATTTTTGATCTCATTTATTGCATTATTCATTTTTAATTGACTCTTTTTTATTTCTTCTAGGTCTTTGTTAAACATTTCTTGCATCTTCTCAATCCTTGCCTCCAGGCTACTTATCCGTAACTCCATTTTGTTTTCAAGATTTTGGGTCATTTTTATTATCATTATTCTAAATTCTTTTTCAGGTAGATTCCCTATCTCCTCCTCTTTTGTTTGGCTTGGTGGGCATTTTTCATGTTCCTTTACCAGCTGGGTGTTTCTTTGCCTTTTCATCTTGTTTAGATTGCTGTGTTTGTAGTGGCCTTTCTGTATTCTGGTGGTCTGTGGTTCCTTTTTATTGTGGAGGTTTCTCTCAATGGGTGGGGTTGGACGATTGGCTTGTCAAGGTTTCCTGGTTAGGGAAGCTTGCGTCGGTGTTCTAGTGCATGGAACTGGATTTCTTCTCTCTGGAGTGCAATGGAGTGCCCAGTAGTGAGTTTTGAGATGGGTCTATGTGTTTGGTGTGACTTTGGGCAGGCAGACTGTATGTTGATGCTCAGGGTTATGTTCCTGTGTTGCTGGAGAATTTGTGTGGGATGTCTTGCTCTGGAACTTATTGGCTGTTGAGTGGTGGTTGGTTTCAGTGTAGGTATGGAAGCTTTTGGATGATCTCTTATTACTTAATGTTCCCTGTAGTCAGGAGTTCTCTGGTGTTCTCAGGTTTTGGGCTTAAGTCTCCTGCCTCTGGGTTTCAGTCTTATTCTTCCAGTAGCCTCAAGACCTCTCCAACTATACAGCACTGATAATAAAACTTCTAGGTTAATGATGAAAATATTCTCCACAGTGAGGGACACCCAGAGAGGTTCACAGAGTTACATGAAGAAGAGGAGAGGGAGGAAGGAGATAGAGGTGAGCAGGGGGAGAAAAGGGGAGACTCGAGGAGACAGATCTATACAGTACTCTGTTCCCTAGGTATCCTCCGTAGCCCAGAACACCCACAGAGATCTGCAGAATTGGATTGAGAAGAGAAGGGGGAGGGAGGAAATAGAGGTGATCTGGGGGAGAAAAAGGAGAGTCAAAAGGGGGAGAGAGTAATCATCACACTCCTGAGTAAAAATGGGTACTGAATATTGGATTCTTAAATGTCCAAAATTGATATCAAATACTGAAAAACAAAGAATTAAAAATCTAGAGTAGAGGTTAGACTCTTAAAAATACAATATTAAAAACAGAAACACAAAAAATTTAAGAAATTTATATGAAGTTCACTTTAAAAATAGGGTCTTTTTTTTTTGCAAGGTTATAGTGAAATAAAAATGAAAATTAAGGAGTAATAGAGGACTTTAAAAGAAAATAAAAGAAAAAAAAAGAAAAAAATTTTTTAATTAAAAAATAGTAAAAATATATGAAAATGAAAATTAAGGAGTAATAGAGGACTTTAAAAGAAAAAGAAAAAAAGAAAAAAATTTTTTTAATTAAAAAAATAGTAAAAATATATGAAAATGAAAATTAAGGAGTAGTAGAGGAGTAATAGAGGACTTTAAAAGAAAATAACAGAGAATGAAAATTAAGGAGTAATAAAGGAGTAATAGGGAATTTTAAAAGAAAATAAAAAGTATATAATTTTAAAAAAAGAAGAAAAAGAAAAAAAATTTTAATTAAAAAAACAAAAAATAGTAAATATATATCTAGGAATTTCTCTGGAGCTGTTGTGGGCAGTGTGGTTTGGTTCAGTTTCAGATAGCTCCTCGTTCCAGCTTATACTTCTCGATATCTATAGGCCCCTTCTGGTGCAGTCGGTGTTAACTACAGGGATTTTAATCTGTTGCACCTGTCACTTCTGAAGTGGTTCCCTTTGTTTATTTGGCTTCTGTTTGCCCATCTCTTCAGTGTCTAATTTCCGCCCTGACACAAGTGGGCAGAGGTGGTCTCTTGTTTAGGTTCGCTTGTTCAGTCATGCTGTGGGGAGGGAGGGGCGCTGCAGACAGATATCACTGGCGTGTGTGGGGAGCACTCACAGTGTTCCGGCCACACTGGGTTTGACCTCGCTCACGGCGTGTGTGTTTTCCCCGTCTACACTGCTCAGGCTCCAGGTTGCTCTATAGGGAGCAGGCCCTGTGTTGCGGTCCCAGTTTTTGGGTACTCCACAAAAGCACAGACTCAGTTGGGGCTGCGTTTTGTGCCTTCCCCGGCCAAGCAGCTCAGGCCGCCAGGAGCTTGACGGACACACTCTCCCCGGGTGCGGTGCGCCTTCTCCCCTCCGCGATCCCAGCCTCAAGTTTCCGCGCGCAGGTCGGGTATGCCTTGTGTCTGTTCTGGGGAGCTGGCCTCTAGCTGCGACCCTCCCGGCGGATGTCAACCACCCAGAATCTCAGGAAGTCTTTGGTTAGAAACTGGGAACCTGTTTGCAGTTTGGCAGGGGGTGCCCTCTGTGGGGCCACATTTGCCCGCCCCCGCCCCGCATGCGCCTCCTGCCTCTGGCGGGGGATGGGCCGGTCCGCTGCCGGCTAGCTCTTCTCTGGAATTGCTCAGTCCTTCCTTTGTTCCTAAGCACTGCCGCCCACTCCCCGCCATTCAGGCCCCACTTGCTGATGGCGGATGCGAGCATCTGGGGTACTTTTCTGCTGGGAGTTGCTTTTAGGCATGTAATCTGTGGGTTTTATTTATTTTTCCTCCCGGTTAGGTTGCCCTCCGAGATTCGAAAACTTCCCCCAGACCCGCCAGTGAGAGGGTTTCCTGGTGTTTGGAAACTTCCTCTATTATGACTCCCTTCCCGGGACCAGTCTCCATCCCTAACTCTTTTGTCTCTCTTTTTATCTTTTATATTTTGTCCTACCTCCTTTTGAAGAAAATGGGCTGCCTTTCTGGGTGCCTGATGTCCTCTGCTAGCGATCAGAAGTTGCTTTGTGGAGTTTGCTCAGCATTCAAACATTCTTTCGATGAATTTGTAGGGGAGAAAGTGGTCTCCCTGTCCTATTCCTCCACCATCTTAGCTCCTCTAGGAGTATCTTTTGTTATAGTATTTGATCATTAGTCTTCAGTCTCGCTTCAGAGACATAAAGGTGAAATGAGTATCTTGTTATTCACAGCAAGACCCTTTCAACCATACCTGAGTTTATTTTAATGAGGTGGCTTTTGGAAAACCCCAAGATAACCTAAGACTGGGGTCTAGTTACCAGGGGAACCAACCATATGGGTAGAGGGTTGGAAATTTCAGCCCCACCCCCTGACCTATGGGGAGGGGAGAGGGGCTGGAGGTTGACTTCAGTCACCAGTGACCAACAATTCAATTATTCATACCTATATAATGATGCCTCCGTAAAAATCCCAGAATTGCAATGTTCTGAGGGCTTCTGAGAATATGAATGTGGAGATTTGGGGAGACTGGTGCCTTCAGAGAAGGCATGGAAGGCTCCAAGCCTCTGCCTACCTTCCTTACCTATGTATCTATTTTATCTGGCTGTTCCTGAATTATATCCTCTTGCAATAATGTAAACTATTTTCCTGAGTTTTGTCAGTTGCTCTAGCAAATTAATCAAACCCGAGGATAGGGTGGTGGGAATCTCCTACTTACAGCTGATTTATAGCTGGGGCCAGAAGTGCCGTTGACCATCTGGACCAGCGATTGGCATCTGGACTTATGGGGAGGAGGTCTGTGTGACTGAGTTCTTAACCCATGGGGACTGACTATCTCCTGGTAGATAGTGTCAAGATTGAGTTAAAATGTAGGACAATATCCACAGTTTGCCTGTGTGCTAAGTCACTTCAGGTGTGTCCAACTCTTTGCGACCCTATGGACTGTTGCCCATCAGGCTCCAGCAAGAATACTGGAGTGGGCTGCTATGCCCTCCTCCAGGGGATCTTCCCAACCCTGGAATTGAACCTGTGTCTTTTACATCTCCTGCATCGGCAGACAGATTCTTTACCACTCTTGCCACCTGAAAGTGAAAGTCACTCAGTCGTGTTTGACTCTTTGCGACCCCATGGACTATACAGTCCATGGAATTCTCCAGGCCATAATACTGGAGTGGGTAGCCTTTCCCTTCTCCAGGGGATCTTCCCAACCCGGGGATTGAACCGAGGTATCCTGCAATGCAGGTGGATTCTTTACGAGCTGAGCTATAAGGGAAGCCCAAGAATACTGGAATGGATAGCCTATCCCTTCTCCAGCAGATCTTCTCGACCCAGGAATTGAATTGGGGTCTCCTGCATTGCAGGCATATTCTTTACCAACTGAGCTATCAGGGAAGCCCCTTGTCACTTGGGAAGCCCCCATTATCCGCAGACTTGAGTTAACTGCTTGCTTGTGTTGGAAAACGCACATTGGAGTATTGTAAACTCTTGGTGTATGATCATGTGCCTTTGTTAATGGTTTTCTGATCATTTTATATGGCCTTACTTGTCTTCCCAACAACATAACATGTTCTTAAAAGGAAATTTTCCAGTATTCTATCACTTTGGTTTCCTCTGTAGCACCCAAGCATGTTGAGCTGATTGTTTTTGAGCCTTAGAAGATTAGTGATACAGCAGACTGGTATATAACAAAGCCCTTAGTAGTTAGTAAATATGCAGCAATTGTTAATTGTTGTATCAGTGATAGCAGAACAGCAGCATCAGAGTATTGGCCAAACAGTGTCCATTTTCTTCAGTGTTACCTTTTAGCATGCAGCTAATTTTTCATTAAAATATCTCATCCTATTTTTGAAGAATATCAAACATTTCAAATAGAATTTCCTCATTCTGGGATGTCAAATAATCTGTCAGATTGTCCTGTGTGATGTTTTGTGTTTGACAATGCTGTGTGTGTTTGAATAACAAGAATCTGACAGTTACTGGCCTGTGCTCTCATTGCATCAGTGTCTCGTACAGTCCTTGTCAACCTGATGACAAATGTTGCTATCCCCATTTTAGAGATGGGGGCCCGAGAAGTTAAGTAACCAGCAGAAGTTACACAGAACATACGAAGCCTGGGTGAAATCATTGTTGGTTAAGATAGCTCCAGCTGCTATAACAAGAAACCTCAGAATATATATGTATAATTGTTTAAACACAATGAGAAGCGTGTTTCTCATTCACATAAAATACAACTTGGAGTTTCTGATTAGCAGAGGACTCTCTTCCAAACTATAATTCAGGGTCCCAGGTTTCTTACATCACATAGGCCTCAGGTCATCAGAGAAAGCACAAGGAGAGTGGTTTATAAGATGATGAAGCCTGATTGGTTTATAAGCCTGATTGCAATCATGAAGCCACACTGAAGTGACTGCAAAAGGAGGCTGGGAGATGTAGTCCAGTGTTGTGTCCAGGAAGAAGAGTGGCCCAGAATCCAAGGTGCTCTGGATTCTTAGTCAGTGACTGATGAAAAAAACTTGTTTTTGTTTTCTTAAAAAAACAGAAACCAAACTCTCAGAATTATGAAACCAATGAATAAAACATTTCCAAGAGCTTTGTTGTTTTTTTTTTTGAGCTATTAATATGTCTGTCTATATTTTATTTTCCTGACCCCACCAAAGGAGGATAATAACTTGTCTAAGAGAATCTTCCTTCCTTGACTGCTGTGGCAGATCTCAAGCAACTCTCTGGCGAGTGGAAAGATGGATTAAAATATAACCACTAAATAGAGGCTTTGAGACTTTCAAAATTAAATTGTGTGCTTGTAGTATTCCTGGAAACCACAAAAAAGCAGTCACTAAGGTGGTCTTAAAAGATTTAAAGACATGAGTATGAATGATAGGAAGTCTCGGCTACTACTTAGATTGTGATTAGGACATCAAACAATTATATAATTTCTGTATTATATTTTTCTTTTTCTCATTTTGAAGTCTTCAGGCTAAATACATTATTATACAATGCTTTTGGTTTTAATAAAAAAAAATGCAACCCTAATATTATTGGCTTTGAATAGACAGTCTATAAAGTGATAGTTCTTCTAGGAGTGTTAACCCCAAGGATCTGTCTGGCCATTCAGGGAATTATTAAGAAAGCAGAGAATTCTAACTCTAAAGCCGTTGGGTTCCATTAGTGTGGAGCCATTAGCATCTTCAGAATCTAAGGTTCTATCTCCATTCTAACACCATAATCACTCACAAAGTGGGGAAATGGAACCTGTCCATGCTTCTTAAAAATCTATTTAATAACAATCTTCACTGTAACAAATTAGTGTGACTGACTTTTTAACCAAACTGACTGGTCACATGAATGAAAACGCTTGCGATTCTTTGTACATAAACATAGCCCCGAAGGGTATATTCTAGTCACTTTTCCACTCAGTGAACATTTCTAGAATATGCTTGTGTCAGACACTCTGACAAGTTCAGGGAACGCAGAGGAGTGTGTGCAAGACGAACTCTCGCCTTCACTGGGCTTTCAACTGCAGAGACTCAAAAATTCCAAACAAACCAAACCCTGAACAGTTGCATCGAAAACCATGAAATGCTCAGCTGGGAGTTGTAGGAGCTAGAAGAAGAGCTTCTAGATCTAGGGGAGGGTCCTGTAAAGGTCCTCTTTCCTGGAGAAAGAACTGAAGAGGCTACGAGACATGGAATCCTTGTTAGAGCAGTGTGTGAGTGGGAATGGAGGGAGAAGACCCAAAACGCCGCTGCTTTGGCATCTGCTGTTTTCACGTGTCATTTCTCGTAGTTCTGAATTCCAGTACAGTACTTTGCTACTTTGGTTTTAAAGATGCGGTGTTAAGTTCTTACACTTGTAGGACACACTCGAGTCTGCAGTCCTTATACACTCTGTAAAATACTTCGCTGCACTTTAAAATGCTGACATGCAAGTTCATTGTAGACAGTGGTCTATTTTTAGGCTTGAGGAATTCAAGCCCACTTCTCCAGAAGAATTTTTAGAGATAAACACTCATATAAAATATTCTCTTAAACAGCCCCCACTGTTTATAATGTCATTTGATGCTCTGTTGAAATCTCCACAGAAAGCATCAAATACATCTTGGCTCTAACTTTTCCAGGCCAAGGTCATATTTTCTGATGAGTTTGAAGATCATGTTGACGGATGAAACTGGTGAAGTGTTGACATATATTTGGATGATTAATCATTTTATTCCTCTCAACACCAAAATCATGCCCAGTGTGTTTTGTAATTGACTCGGTGATAATTTCAGAAAGAGATAATCCTGAGAAGTTAATCTTAACAGCTTGTTTGTCTGAGTGAGCATTTCTGTGTACAGCTCAATTTACATAAATCTCAATGTATTTTTGAATTATTTTGCCCATGTATCATTAATAAATATCTCAAGACCATTGTCATCTTTTCAAACTCCTTTTTCTCTTCCTTCCTAACTCTCCTTGATACTTTGTGGTTTAGCTCAGTTTATTTACATGTTTTTCTGTCATAAGCTTGGCGGGGCTGGGAGTGTTAGAAGTGAGTTTGGATTGGCCATTTGTGTTTCTGTAGATCTCAAGGGATTGTTATCAAGTCCCCTGGCCTGCTAGTTTCTTCCTTCTAATTCTGGGTCTTTTTCGTACTCAAAAGAAAATCAATTGCTTTAAGACAGACAACCCCCTGGTCAAGTTACAGGCTGTCTGCTTGGACATGTGGTCACTCTTTGATCTTTTAAAAATTAATTTATTCTCTGTTGCCTCTGGTGCCTGGCCTGCCAGGAAGTCTCATTGGGTTCTCTCTGTATCTCCAGGAAACATGAGGATAAATTTTCCTCTGAACTTCTCTTTTAGGGACAGATATCTTAAGTAATATGATTGGAAATTTTCAACCTATTTGTGAACAGAACCTGGTGTTAATGTTTCTCCATTGGGGTCTGCACTGTGGATTCATTCCAGCCACTAATGCCATCTTCTAGAATACAGTTCTAGACCAGGAAGAAAACTGTCATTTCTGCTTTCTTCTTTTGTTAAAATTATGCTAAAACATATATAACATCCATAGGGTCGCAAAGAGTTGGACATTCCTGAAGCAGCTTAGCACTCGCGCACACATGCATACACAACATGAAATTTACCATTGTAACCATTTCAGGTGTACTAGGCAGTGGCACTTACCTAGATAGCATATTAAAAAACAGAGACATTGCTTTGCCAACAAAGGTCCATCTGGTCAAGGCTATGATTTTTCCAGTGGTCATATATGGATGTGAGAGTTGGACTGTGAGGAAAGCTGAGCACCGAAGAATGGATGCTTTTGAACTATGGTGTTGGAGAAGACTCTTGAGAGTCCCTTGGACTGCAAGGAGATCCAACCAGTCCATCCTAAAGGAGATCATTCCTGGGTGTTCATTGGAAGGACTGATGCTGAAGCTGAAACTCCAATACTTTGGCCACCTGATGTGAAGAACTGACTCATTTGAAAAGACCCTGATGCTGGGAAAGATTGAAGGCAGGGGGAGAAGGAGATGTCAGCGGATGAGATGGTTGGATGGCATCACCGACTCAATTGGCATGAGTTTGAGTGAACTGCCGGAGTTGGTGATGGACAGGGAGGCCTGGCATGCTGCAATTCATGGGGTCGCAAAAAGTTGGACACAACTGAGCGACAGAACTGAACTGAACTGATGCAGTGGCACTTAGTACATTTAGCTTGTTGTGCAACCATCACCCCCCTCCATCTCCAGAACTTTTCACCTTCTCAGACTGAAACTGTGCCTGTTAATGAATGACTCCCTAATTCTGCCTCCCTCCAGCCCCTGGCAACCACCATCCTGCTTCCCATCTCTGAATTTTGACTTCTAGGTGCCTCATACAAGTGGAACTGTGCAATATTTGTCCTTTTGTGTCTGGCTTATTTCACTGAGCTTCCCCAGTGGCTCAGAGGGTAAAGCGTCTGCCTGCAATGTGGGAGACCCAGGTTCGATCCCTGGGTCGGGAAGATCCCCTGGAGAAGGAAATGGCAACCCACTCCAGTATTCTCTCCTGGAGAATCCCATGGATGGAGGAGCCTGGTAGGCTACAGTCCATGGGGTCGCAGAGTTGACACGACTGAGTGACTTCACTTCACTTTATTTCACTGAGCTTAGTGTCTTCAGAGCTGACCCATGTTGTGCCGCCATGTGTCAGAATGTCAGTTCTTTTTTTTTTTTTTTCCTTAGGCCCTTGATGGCTATCCATTTTATTTTTTTTTAAATTTTTTTTTCATTTATTTTTATTAGTTGGAAGCTACTTACTTCACAACATTGCAGTGGGTTTTGTCATACATTGACATGAATCAGCCATGGAGTTACATGTATTCCCCATCCCGATCCCCCCTCCCACCTCCCTCTGTCAATTCTTTTTAAAGCTGAATATTCCATTGTATGTCCAGACCATGTTTTGCTTATTGATATCTTGATGGACATTGGGTTGCTTGCTTCTACGTTTTGGCTATTGTGAATAAAGCTGTTATGAACCTTGTGTACAAATATCTGAATCCCTGCTTTTACTTATTTTGGGTATATGCTGTGATGTGGAATTGTTAGATCATATGATAATTCTATGTTTAATTTATTGAGGAACCACTATATAGTTTTCCACCTTCTTGATCCCTATTGTAATCACATGACCATATCCTGGCTGAAGAGGGTGAGATGCGGGATGAAGGGGCCTAAGGGGCTTCTCTCTCTGAGATTGTCTTTGGTTAGAATGTTCCTTTTAATTGATGAATGATGCCTGAGGAAAAAATTCTTTGGCTTCATGCTAATGAATTCCTGAAAGAAGAAAAGGCCCCACAGCACTGAGCTGTGGGAATTGAGATTTGAGCCTTAGGCGGCTGGTTGTGAGGAGTGCTGCTGGGTAGCAGACTCAGATGCCGCGTTGTCTTCAAAACCCTCCCTCTCGGTTAATGAGACACCAACAAGAAACAGCGGTCCATGAGCGTGTCTTACTGTGGACTTCCCAGTATAATGCATCTGTACTTATAAGATACCCCCAGGTACGACCCTCAGATGCAAGCAATAATGAGGCCAGACTCTGGGACATGGTGCCAGAGGTGTGGGTATGGCGGGTGAGCTCAGGGATAACCCCCTCCCAGGAGATGCCACAGTGCCTGCCGTGCGCAGATCTCCACCCCAGAGCTAACAGACCTCCGTCCCACAGGTTACAGGTGGCTTCCTGCCTTGCACACACAAACACTCGGTACCCAGAGAACATTTTCTGTTTTCCAGAACTTTCCAAATTGCTGACTATGTCAGTTGCTATCACAGGACTTGTGCAGTGAGACCTAAGAATTAAAATCAATTAGCCTCCGTGTTGTTCCAGCTAAAGCACGTGCTTGCGTCATCTTTGGTTGCGCAAGAGGATGTCACCCCCACCCCAACCTTGGCCACCTCCCCCGCTGCATCCGGCGACTGCACTCTGGGACTTGAGCTCCCCTCGGTTCAGTCCTTAGGAAAAGCTTGTGTAGAGAAGCAGAATCAGAGAGGATTATCTGAAGGATATACAGTCCCTCTGTTCTTCTTAGAAACTCCAACATTTATCTATCCCTGGATTAAGAGAGATCATCCAAAAAAAAAAAAAGGAATTCCTGGCTGACCCCTCACGGAAGAAATTTGCCTGCTGGCCTCCTTTGCGTGATGCTGTAATACACAGCCTTACAAAGCCCCTTGTTCTCCGACCGCAGTCTTTACCCGTCCGCCCTATGCGGTACCTGCTGCGGGTAAGGCCCTGCAAGAGGGGTAGCTCCCCGGACTCCACGCCAGGAAGTCTCCTCCTCCGAGCCGTTGGTCCGTGTGATCCCATCCTCCCACCTGGACCCCGGTCTGCTCGTTGCCCCCGGAAGCTCCGAGACGAGGCACCCCTCTGCCTCCAGCGCAGGGGCAGA
The DNA here is from genome assembly GCF_910594005.1 of Cervus elaphus. NCBI lineage: Eukaryota > Metazoa > Chordata > Mammalia > Artiodactyla > Cervidae > Cervus > Cervus elaphus. The sequence continues at coordinate 6,888,228 of NC_057837.1, read as the reverse complement.
GCTCAGGCTCGATTTTGTGTGAACTCATGCCTGTTTTTAACTTACTTTGTAAGTTCTTCTTTTTCTTTTTTTCATTCCCTCACTTAGGTGAGGTTGTTGAGTGGTCTAATTTTTGTAAGCTGCTTAACTCTGAAGGAGTAAACACGAATCAGGTGTTCTCAGTTTTGAATGTTTAGAGGACAACATGTATATCAGTTGCCAGTTTCGGTAACTGGAATATGCGCGGTATCGTTGGCTTGAAAACCATTCTTGTTCTGAGTATGACTAAGCCCTAAGCTCCATGCTGTCCCGATCTCGGAACCTTCCCCAGCCAGTGCTGTGCTTGGCATGTAGTAGGTGCTCAGTTAACATCCCCTAAGATGTGAACAAACAGGATCTGTCCGCCCCTGAGTTACCCACCAGCACAGCCTGGAGATTCTCGGAGCAAAGAGAAGCCAAGATTCTCTGGTGTGTTCTACCCCTTCGTCGCACGTGGAGGGGAGGGAACACAGCTGGCGCCTCTAACAGTCTTGTCTCCTCCTCCGCAGACTCATATTTCCAGACTCCCTCCCGGCGCGGTGGCCGGACAGTCCGTGGCCATTGAAGGTGGGGTCTGCCGCCTGGAGAGCCCGGTGAGCTGAGCCTTCCAGCGGAACCCGGAGCGTCGAGGGCACCACCGAACCCGAGCTCCACGGGGTTCTAACGAAGTTGGATGTTTTCCCTTCCTCATTTCATAACTTCTGTCGCAGCCTCTTGCGTCCGTCGCGACACTAGTGCTGCTGTAGTGAGCGCTTGGCGACACGCGGGTCTTGGGCGGGCGAGTGGGACGCTGTGTGTGTGAGTGTGTGTGCGTGCGTGTGCTCGCTTCTTCAATGAATTAGAAACTCCTTCTTATTATGTAACCTCAGACCAGGAATGATTAAATCATCTTCCCAAAATGTGTGCTTTAACTGTTTACAGGTAAAACCTAAAGTTGCAGGAAACGGTTGATTTCACAAAGCGGTACGGTCTGTGTTGATGTAACATGTAATGTGTCTGAAACTGCAGAGGAAGTCTGCTTGTTGCAGTGATTGACAGTGGCGTGCTCCTGATCACAATGCTAGGAACCAAGTGTTTTTATTTGTTAGCCAGTTTAAGTGGATCCTGTGGTGACTTAAACTGCTGTTCTCATCCCTCATATGGGGCATTTTTCTTTAACAAAGAATGGTTTCAGTGAAACAATCTAGCAGAGAATTAAGGTCAGAACCTTTTTAAATAATAGTCTTATTGATAAAGTTTGTACTTCCTTCCTCAAGCTTTTCTAAGCTTAAATCCTGCATAGCTTCGAGCTGTGTGTACTGTATTATGAAAGAATATGTAAAGAGAACATACAGTAATGCAGTCCTTAATCTGTGTATAATGGAATGTTATTTACAATGTAACACTGTAAATAAGAAAGCAAAATTTATGGGAAAATTCAATATTATCTTTGTCTCTTGTTTAAATATATTTTTAAGATAAAAGGCACAAAAATAAAAGAAGCATATTACTGGATATAGGTGTGTGATTCTCCTCTGACTAATAAATTATCTTTTGAATCCTAGAGTGGAGAGTTGTTTTTTATTTTGTTTGTAAAAAGTTTAATTTTTCCAGAAATCATATGCCAGATCATATTTCCAGAAGTCATATGCCTCTAGCTGTACTTCTAATTGTTCAAAATCCAGTTTTATCTCTTTGTTATTAGACTGGACACCAGCAAGATGAAAGATGAACTTAGTGCATGATTGTGTGGTCAATGTAGAAGTCCCTAAAATTTCCACTGTAATTTGATTAAAAAAAAAAATAACGAAGGAAAGGAATAGGAACACTTTGCTTTGAGAAATGGTAATGGCAGCTGAAAAGTCAATGGTTTCAGTTGATAAATTGCTTCTAAATGTTATATTTAGTGATTCTGGAGCCACATAAGGAAACCAAGACTTCCCTTTTGATTTTATGTTTAAGAGGTAACTATCAAGAAGATACTAAAGATAGACTTGCTCCTGGGGAGGAAATTCCCACCATATAATCATGGCTCTGGGCGGTAACTGACAAAGCCCCGGATGAAATTATACACTTGACATCGATGTATGGCCAAATTATAAAGGAAAGACAGCCAGAATGGAGTGGGTGTAAATATGAACGATTTGGGAGTTGCTGACTTATATCCCTCATACAAGCAATTACATTTGTCTCATTGTGTTCTTGGAGACAGGTTGGTGCCGTGGTATCTGTTTCTCATTCTTAATGAGACCAAGAACTTCCTAAGAGATCGGCTGGCTGGTAGGGAGCCTTTGGCTTCAAAAGCTTTCAAAGACCTGTTACCTGTTGGCAGGGCTTTTTTCAGGGACTGGATTGGATCACATAAAACTATCAGGTCACTTTGGAATCTGAAAATCCTCTGACCTATTTCACCAGGAATGCCATTTCTTTCATCTTCTTTTGACTTTATCCCATTCACATTTGTAAGTTTGGGCTTGTTAAACACCATTTTTATGAAGAGTTTAAAAACTGGTCAGTATAAAAGGGCACAGCCCCTCCAAAAACAGTTCATTAAGACTGTTTTTCTAGTTGTTGGTTTTTTTTAATATAAGGACTATTGTGAAACCAAGAGGGGGGAAAATGGTACTAAGGATCATGGAGGCAAAAAAGTAATGGGGGTAGTATAAGTGCCTTAATTATAAGATCAGATATTGAAGAAAAGATAGTGGAACCAGAAGACTGACAGATGTAAGATCAACATCGTTTCATTCAAAAGCAGGAAAGGTAGAAATGAACAAGAATGTAACCTCATTCCCAAGCCTGGCCTCTGTCACCAAGACTCTGAAGCTGTGTTTGAAGATGCCCACTTTTAATGTGGATGATCCTGACCACAGACTTGTTTTCTATTTCTTTTAAGGCCTGGGCATTTGGTGTCTGGTTCTCTTGGATATCGCCATCCCTGTGATCCTCTCTGAGTTTAGGAACGGGGATTTCTTCTGCCCTTGGCAAGGAGGCAGAGGCTGTGCCCTGTATCCTGAGGAGTCCTTGTGCAGACCTACCGGCGTGGAAGTCGTGTCTGGACTCTGTCCTCACTTCACCTCTGCCAGCTCTCTCTGCTTCCTCTGTGTCTGCCTGCGGTGGGTACTTTCTCGTCATCTAACTGCCTCTTCTAAATGTGCACTTGAACTCAGATACCAGTGTCTGCTAGAGCTGTGTATGAAGTATACGTAAACAAGTCATCAGTACTAGTCTGAGATGCTTGTCTGTGAGCAAAATGGACGTGTTTTAGTTTATCGATATGGGGACATCTCTCTTGGTTGCTGAGAAGCCTTTTGGCATCTTGCCCCATGTTCGGGGGTGGGGATGTTCATGCCAGGTACCTGAGATGAGCAAGGTTACTCTGCTGTAACAGATGGAGGGTATGAGGGAGGGGAGCAGGGAGTGAAGAAAGGGAGATTTAGAAAAGTGCTAGAATTATTCATTATTGTGGAATTTTAAAAAATCTGATCATTGTTACAAAAGTGATCTATGCTTATTATAATAAAAATAGTAGAAAATAAAGAAAAGAAAAAAAAATTCATAACCCTATTTCCCTAGAGACAACAGTTTATAACACTTTAGTTTGTATCCTTTAGTTTCTATTCTTAAAGACTCTTCTTATGCATAAATTTTCTGTGCTTTTAACACACAAGTCAGATTATATTGAACCCCTAAATGGGGTTATATAGCCTTCAGTTTTCACTTAATAATATTATGGAAAGCTGTCCAAACCTGTAGGGCTTCATATACCTCATTACCCACTTTCCTCATACAAAGCTGATTTGGCTAATTCACAAAGGTATATGAATATATATATTTTATATGAAAACTGTTATAAACCCTTCAGAGTACTGACCTCTATTTTCAGCACCTATTCTTGGAGACCATTATATATAAAGATATAATCTGAAAAAGTATTATAAAGTATTAGCTAAAAAGGTATTATTTTCCCTTATAGATTATTACAAAATATTGAGTATAGTTCTATGCTGTATAGTAGGTCCTTGTTGGTTATCTGCTTTTTATATAGTGTATCAGTTAATCCCAAGCTCCTAATGTAGCCCTCCTCTTCCTTTTCCCTTTAGCATATGGTTAAATTCTTAAACAATGCCTCCTAACATTAAAAAGAAAATATTTCTTGAGTCAAACCCTTCAACTTTCCTCTGACATGAGCCCTGTAGTTGCTCAACTATGAGCCCCTCTGTGCCCTGAAGCCCAGTCTTTTTGCCCTACTTAGGGCTGCAGTGGTGGGTCATGGTGGGGGTTGGGGGGGGGTGGATCTCCAGAGGGACGTAGATGGAAGTCACTCCCCACCCCCCACCCCCCAGGAACTGGTCCAAGAAAAGGCTGAACCCAGAAGATGAGCCTTTGTGTGAACGATGACTTCATTTGCCTTTAGCTGTCTTCTAAAACATTTAGACCTGGACATGGAACAACAGACTGGTTCCAAATAGGAAAAGGAGTACGTCAAGGCTGTATATTGTCACCCTGCTTATTTAACTTATATACAGAGTACATCACAAGAAACGCTGGGCTGGAAGAAGCACAAGCTGGAATCAAGATGGCTGGGAGAAATATCAATAACCTCAGATACGCAGATGACACCACCCTTATGGCAGAAAGTGAAGACGAACTAAAAAGCCTCTTGATGAAAGTGAAAGAGGAGAGTAAAAAAGTTGGCTTAAAGCTCAACATTCAGAAAACTAAGATCATGGCATCTGGTCCCATCACTTTGTGGGAAATAGATGGGGAGACAGTGGAAACAGTGTCAGACTTTATTTTTCTGGGCTCCAAAATCACTGCAGATGGTGATTGCAGCCATGAAATTAAAAGACGCTTACTCCTTGGAAGAAAAGTTATGATCAACCTAGACAGCATATTAAAAAGCAGAGACATTACTTTGCCAACAAAAGTCCATCTAGTCAAGGCTATGGTTTTTCCAGTGGTCATGTATGGATGTGAGAGTTGGACTGTGAAGAAAGCTGAGCGCCGAAGAATTGGTGCTTTTGAACTGTGTTGTTGGAGAAGACTCTTGAAGAGTCCCTTGGACTGCAAGGAGATCCAACCAGTCCATCCTAAAGGAGATCAGTCCTGGATGTTCATTGGAAGGACTGATGCTGAAGCTGAAACTCCAATACTTTGGCCACCTCATGCGAAGAGTTGACTCATTGGAAAAGACCCTGAAGCTGGCAGGGATTGGGGGCAGGAGGAGAAGGGGACGACAGAGGATGAGATGGCTGGATGGCATCGCCGACTCCATGGACATGAGTTTGTGTAAACTCCGGGAGTTGGTGATGGACAGGGAGGCCTGGCGTGCTGCGATTCATGGGGTCGCAAAGAGTCGGACACGACTGAGCGACTGAACTGAACTGAAACTCTCCCCCACAGCCGGTTGAGCCGGGGAAGGTGGTGTGGGTGGGCAGACCTCCTGGGCTGCAGGTGGGAGTGAGTGAGTGGTGGTAGGCAACAGAAAGTAGTCCTTTCGTGTTAATATTCATTCTGGGATGTTAGAATTTTTAAGCAATACACAGCCTCTCCCCAACACTTAGTCTGGGGGAACTGCACAAGGTACCCGCCCAGATGGCTGCCATCAGCGTCCCACAGGTTGACCGAGTTGACCAAGCCGCGTTTCTTTTCCGGCCCACTGCTGGCTCTAAGGTGGACGGCCGCAGGAAGGGTTAACCGGCTAACTGGCAGGGCCGTTGCTCCAAGGCTGCACACCCAGCTTCCAGAAGCACATCCGCCAAGCCTGGGACTATTCTTCCCGACCGGCTGCGGAAGCCAGAGGGAACGCGAGCAAGGTGGGTGCTCCCTTGGGTGCCGGCATCCCCGGAGCCCTGAAACCACGATGGCAACGCCGGAAAGACCGGGCGAGGGTTTCTCTGCCTGAAACTGCCACGGGGGTTTCGCTGATTGTCAACAGAGCTTCAGAAGATGCCAAGAAAAAAAAAAAAAAAACTAAACAATTCCTTTACCGTCTGCTTCGCTATTATGCTGAAGATACAAAGGGCTGTTCCTAAAACAGCCATTCCTGGGCTTGGGAAATCCAGCAATAGTTAAAGAGATAGAAGATCTCATTCTTCTACTATATTAAGGCAAATGAATATTTCTTTTGCATGTACAAGTAGTAAGATTTGCATCTTTCCACCCAAGATTTTCCCCCAAGCCCACTAACTAGCTGCCACTCGGTCTGGTTAATGCTCCCAGCGTTCTTCTGGACGGTCAGACCCAAATCCTTGGGTTTTTTTCTGTTTTTTTTTTTTTTTTTTTTCCCATGTATCACAGCACAGAGAACCGCACCAAGCCCTAGTAGCTTTGGCAATGGCTCTATCTATCTGCTCACAGCTCCGTCAGCGAGACTCGGCCTCTCTCAGGGGTTTTCCGGTGCTTTCACTGGTAGTCACTGGCGTGCTTGGCTGAGCTGGAGGGTGAGCTAGGGGCTGGGCTGACCGAGCATCCTTTCTCCTTGAAGGCTCAGGGCCTCTCCCTCTGTTCGAGGCTTCTCGACATGGTCCTTTCACGCCGTCTGTCCTCCAGGATGTGGTGCCTTCAGGGTCCGAGCAACACAAAAACAGAAGCTGCTGCCCTGTGGAGTGTGGGAATCTTATTTCCCCAGCCAAGGAATGGGCCCTCGTCCCCGGCATTGGAAGGTGGATTCTTAACCTCAGGGCCACCAGGGAATTCCCTTGCCCTGCCTTTTTAGATTAAGTCCAGGGCTGGCCCAACATTTGCTACATTTGTCGCTTACATCAAGTCCCCTGGCTCAGCCCAGATTCAAGAGGAAGGGGCTGCATAAGGGCATGAATCCAGAGTCAAGAGGTACAGGGGCCATTCACCCAACATCCTTGAATCTACTTTCGCTCCTATTTTACAACAAACCCATGAAGAGATTCTATTGGCCCTCTTTTTTTTTTTTTTTTTGAACATGTATTTATTTGACTGCACTCAGCCTTAGTTGCCACACTCAAGATCTTCAATCTTCGTTGCTGCGTTGGGGATCTTTTTTAAGCTGTGGCATGCAAACTCTTAATTGCAGTGCATGGGATCTAGTTCCCTGACCAGGAATTGAACTCAGGCCCCTTGCCTTGGAAGTGCAGAGTCTTAGCCACTGGACCACTAAGAAAGTCCCTCCTATTGCCGCTCCTTTAAAGTGTAGCCAGAAGCCAACCACTTCTCACCAGCCCACTGCAGCCATCCACATCGTCTCTGACCTGACTCATCACAGCAGGGCCCCCGCTGGCCCCCTGTGTCTGCACTTGCCCCTCAGGTACTCTCTACCTGGCAGCCAGATGAAATGCAATCAGGGTGCTCCTCTTCTCAAATCCTTCCAGTACCTCTTGTCCCAGAGCCCTTAGGAGACCCGAGGCTCTGCTCCCTGTCGTTCTCTGGCATGCTGCCTGCCCTTGCTCACTCTGCTCTGACCATCCCGGCCTCCTTGCTGTTCTTGGAGCAGCTTAGACACGCTCCCATCTCAGAACCACTGCACCTGCTTTTACCTCTCCTTGGAAAACACTTTCCAGATAGATCCACATGGCTTATTTCTTCCTTCACTCCTTCAACTCTTTGTTCAAATATTACCTTCTCAGTGAGCACCCTCCTCACCACACTCCGCCCCCCCCCAGCCTGCTCCATCATCTTTGTGCATTATTTATTTGCCTCCGGCACTCACCACTTACTCATCTACCATCTAACGTATTTGTTTGGTTTAGAGGCCTCTCTCTGTGTGAACGTAAGCTCCCTGGAAATAGGGCATCTCTGTGTCACTTGTGTTATCCCTCCAGCACCTGAGACACTGCCTGGCACATAATAGGTCTTCAGTAAATATTGTTAAGTGGGTAAATGAAGGCTCCTCGTGGTGACATGGAAGAGCCAGTGTGCAGCGGTGTAGTACTCCCCTAGGAAGTTAGCACAGACTTACCAGCTTGAAACAACACAAGATTATCAGCCCACAGTCCTGTAAGTCACACGTCCCTGGCTGGTTCCTTTCTCCATCTCCCACGGATCAAACTCAAGACGGCGGCAGGGCCGTATTCCTTGTGAGAGGTGCCACAGGAAAATGTTTTTCTAGCTCTTTCAGGCTGTGGGCAGGATTCTGTTCCATGAGGCTATAAGAATGAGATCCCCATGTCCTTACTGGCTGCTGGCCGGGGGTCGTCTTCAGCTCTCACTGGCCCTCCTTGGTTCCTGGCCCCTTTTGTCTGTCTTCAAAGCCAGTGCCAGCGGGGCTGAGTCCCTCTTGTGCTTTGAGACCCTGACTCATCTCCTTTCCAGCAGATCTCTTCTGGCTACCATGAGGAAATGCTCTCCACTTCTAAGAGCTCTTCTGATTTGATTGGGCCCAGCTGAACCAGCCAGGATAATCTCCCCATCTCAAGGTCCATACAGTAATCACATCTGCAAAGTCCCTTTTGCCACGCAAGCAACATGTCACAGGTTGTGGGGACCTGGGCGTCTCTGAAGGCCATTATTCTGCCTTTCAGAAGCGTTAGTAGCGCAGTGAACTGAGGCAGGATGACACAAGCCAGCCCTGCCATGCTCACCTCCTGTGTGATCTTGAACAAGTGGCTTAGGTTCTTGGAGGTCACAGTTTCCTCCTGTGCTAAACTACGGTTATTGAATTAAGTTAAAGATCCCTAAGAGTTTAGCTTCCTTAAAAATAGTGACTCATTATTACACAGAGTCAGGTAGGTCAGAAAGAGAAATATTGTATACTAACACATGTGTGTGGAATCCAGAGTGATGGTACTGATGAAATTATTTTCAGGGCAGCAATGGAGATATAGACATAGATAAAAGACTTATGGACCATTTGGGGGGAAGGAAGGAGAAGGTGGGATGTGTGGAGAGAGTAACATGGAAACACACGTTACCGTTTGCAGAATAGATAGCCAATGGGAATTAGCTGTGTGACCCAGGGAACTCGAACGGGCTCTGTGCTAGGCTAGAGGGGTGGGGTGGCGTGGGAGGTGGGAGGCAGGTTCACGGGCGAGGGGACGGAGGTGTACCTGTGGGTGATTCCTGTTGAGGTTTGATGGAAACCAACACAATACTGTAAAGCAGTTATCCTTCAACTGAAAAAAAAAAAAAAAAAATAGTGGCTCAGACTCTGCACTCCCAAAGCGCAGGGGGCCTGGGTTTGATCCCTGGTCAGGGAACTAGATCCCACATGCTGCAACTATGAGTTCACACGTCACAACTAAAGATCTCACATGCTGCGACTAAGACCTGGCACGTCAGGTAAATAAATATTTTAGAAAATTATGGGCCTATGATGCCACAGCTCCTCCAGCCTCCTTCCCACCTTTATATGATCTGCTTTGAATACTGTGTTTTTGGGTGCTTGTTTGTTAAGCAAATGTCTAAAACTTTGGCCCACCATATAGAAATAGTCTCAAATATCGATGATAGAAGTACATAATAGAGCACTTCTGAGGACAGTTTGGCAATATCTATCGAAATTGCATGTGCATTTGCCCTCTAAGAGAGCAACATACTTCTGGAAATCTATCTTATAGATACACCTGCACACATACCAAAATGACAAATGTGCAAGGATATTTGTTGTAGCATGTTTATAATAGCAGATTATTGGGGATCCAAAGGGCTTTCCAGGTGGTGTTAGTGGGAAAGAATCCACCTGCCAATGCAGGAGATATGAGACAAGGGTTCAATCCCTGGGTCAGGAAAAATCCCTTGAAGTAGGAAATGGCAAACTGCTCCAGTATGCTTGCCTGGAAAATTCCATGGACAGAGGAGCCTGGTGGGCTACAGTCCATGGAGCTGCAAAAGAGTTGGGCACAACTGAGCACACATGTTAGCGATAACCCATACTTACGACAAAGGTGTCAGATGAACTATAGTTTATCCATACAATAGAATAGTATTAAGCTGTTGAAAAGGAAGATGAGTTTCTCTTTTTGATGACATGGAAAGATCTTCAGGATATATTAGACAAAAAGGGCAAAGTAAAGATCGGTGTGTATAACATTCTGTCTTTGGAATAAGAGTTAGGACAAAGACTATGTACAAATATCTTCTTGTACACATGCATAAATTCTGGGTGGATACATAAGGAAAACAGATTAATAATATCTATAGGGGTAACAACTCTAAGGATAATGAATGGAGTAAATAAGGGACTGGATGGGAGGAAACATGTTAATGTCACTACTCACTTTCTGCTCTCAGAAGGCCTCTTGCTCTTAGATGTGCTCTTCCATCCCTTAGAGCTGGCCACTGTGAGGCACTGAAGTAAGGATTACCATCTGCGATCTGGTCTCATCTAGCTTCCCTGTCCAGTTCTTGAGCAGCTGCCCAAAACGGATGCTGTGATCAAACCAGGCTCCTTACCAGAGACAAAGAGTGGATTCAGTGTCAATTACCAAAATCTCTTCCATCGCTTCAGTGTCTGGTCATATTCTCCATGTTTTGCTTTAATTTCATTTGATTTATATTTGCAACTAAGGGGCTAGCAGCAGATGATTGATTCCCAAGACACGAAACTCTATTATTTAAGGCAATGCTGGCTGCAAGATAGATAACCCCCCAAATCTCAAAGTCTTAATGTGATAAGGCTTTCTCGCACAGATGAAGTCCAAGTGACAGCTGTCCTCCAACAGTTATTCAGGAACTGAGGACCTTCTATCCTTTGGCTACTGTGTTTCATGCATGGATAGAACAACTAGGCAGAAGATCAATATGGAAATAAAAGACTCAAATAGCACTATATATAAGGTGCACCTAAAGACATGTTTAGAATACTTCACCCAACAATAGCAGAATACACACTCTCTTAAATGCCCATGAAACATTCTTTAGGTCAGACTTTATGATTGGCCATATGTAGACGGCTGTCTTCTTTCTTCCTCTGTGAATGTGGTGTCTTAAGCGCCTCCCACATGACTTCATTTTACCTTAATCAATTCTTTAAAGGCCATATCTCCAAATATGGTTGCGTTCTGAGGTACTGGGGGTAAGGGCTTCAACATAGGAATGAATGTTGTGGGGAACAAGTCAACCTATGCGAAGTGAAAAGGTGAAGGTGTTAGTTACTGTCATGTCCAACTCGTTGCAACCCTGTGGACTGTAGCCCACCAAGCTCCTCTGTCCATGGGATTCTCAAGGCAAGAATATTGGAGTGGGTGGCCATTCCCTTCTCCAGGGAACCTTCCTGATCCAGGGATCAAACCCAATCTCCCGCATTGCAGGTGGATTCTTTACCATCTGAACCACCAGAGAAGTCCCTAATTCAACGCGTAAGATTTTACAAATAAACATTTGCTTGTTTGAATGAGGACCCCTTGAAAAGGAAACAAAAATTCATAGTTCCCAAGTGTTAACATAAATTATTTAAAAATAATGCCACTTGTGTAAACATAAAACTAGGTAGAAACTTCTTACGTGTAAAGCTCTTTTATAGTTGTAATCCCAGTAGATTTGCAAGTGAATACAACAAAATCCAAAATTAATAAAGTTTATTTTAACAATGATATAAGATCATGGATTATAACTACAATGTTTTTGTTATTGTTTTATTTAAAATCATCATTTAATTTTGGTCATTATGGTTTTTATTAATTGTTCTAAAATTTCCATGTGTTCTTCTTTATATCTTATGTTCCTTTGCTGAGACTTTCCATTTTTTATTCATTTGTTTCAAGCATGTTCCTAATTGTTTGTTGAAGCATGTTTATAACGACTTCTTTAAAACCTTTGTCAGACAACCCTAACATCTTGATGTTGGCACTTGATTTGTCATTCAAGTTGAGATCTTCCTGATTCTTGGTATGAGTGGTGTTTGAATCCTGGATAGTTAGGATATTATGTTTGAAGTCTCTGGATCTTATTTAAACCTTGTCTTTCAGCAGAACCAGTCTGACACCACTCTGATGGGAGAAGGGGATTGCTCCCTTATTACTTGCCAGATGAAAGTGGAAAACATGCCCCAGTCAGCTGCTCTTGGAGGAATGGCTTCTTATTCCTGCTTGGGGGTGAGTGTGGGATCCCACTGAGTTTTTGCAGACACCAAGCCAGCAGGTGGGGGGCGTGGGGAGGACATGTTGTCTGTACTCCCTAGAAGAGATGGAAGTTTCTAGTGCCCACCTGGCCTTCTCTGACATCACTTGGCAGAGCGGGTGTGGGACACCTCTCACAACCTGATGTGGGGAGAAGTCGAGGCTGTCCCCTTGACCTTCACTAGAAGGGGTGGGAGTGGAGATGCACTTTTAGCCTGTGATGTTTGGCTGGCGTAGAGCACTTGTTATCTGAAAGTTCCTTGTTTTGCTGGGGTGTGCCTCTTCTGGTCCATTGGAGTGGAGAGAGTAGTCTTTTCTTGGGGCTTGCTTTATCTGTGCCCATTGTTGTCTCTGGGTTACTAGCTTCTCCAGCACCTGGTCTGGACACATGAGGCGAAGTGAACACAGCCTGCTCATGCCTTGTTTCAGGGGCCCAACTGCTCTGTTTTTGCTCCACCTTTCCAACTTTTCTTCTTATTTTTTATAGATAACATCCCATGTTTTTTCAGCTGTGCTTAGTGGAAGGCCTAGGGGAAAGCACTACTCCGTCTTTCCAGAGGCAGATTGTTATTACAGAAGCAGTTATGTGGAAACTTCACTCATTGACTTGACTCCTGCTTTTGCACTTGATAGTCATCATCTGACATGATTGGCATTACACTTCCTTTTGGGTAATAAACTTGTCTTTAACTACCTACCCATCATTTTTCTGGCCAATCCACTTTAAAGACACCCTGGGAAATTGTGGTGCAGCTGTCTCATGAAAAATTCCTAACTGAGAGTTGACCTCTGCACTTACTGCTGACAAAGATTGGTACACAGACTGCTTTATGTACTATCTCTGGTCAACCCTGAACAATGAAAATAATACCACTCAGGCTATTGTTTCCGTGCAACTTACCTGGTCATGCCTTTCTTCTCCAGCTACCTGAAATCTTTGGCGTCACCATTATTACAACTTCAAATGCAAATGCAAATAAAATTGCCTTTCATGTATTAGTTACAAAGTGACCCTGAATATGTTTGTTTCAATTTATTTTGGTTTGTCATCAAAATGAAAACATTTCTAATTACAAAATTCTTTGAATTCATGGGTTCTGGAGGCAATATCTATAAACTCACAGGAGCCCACATACTCCAGTTTGAGAAGCTCAGGGCTTCCTATTTCCAAATCTAGTTGGTTAACGAGAGGAGTTTGTAATATAGTGTAAGCTAGCCTGCAGATCTGTTAAACACTGGGACACATGAATGGGGGAATGGGACCGGCAGGCACCATCTGGCCAGTGGAGGAATAATGAAAAGTTTATTCTTTGCACATCATATCCCTGGACACCACCATTTCCAGTGTGATCCAGCTGATTTCCAGTTACCAGTATCTGCATCTCTCTGCCCCAGGGTTCTCTCCAGAATGACCTGTAACAGGCCAGGAGTGCTAAGGAATGATCACTTCCTGGAGCAGTCCTCAACTCACGATCCTCAGGCTGCTGCTGCTGCTAAGTCACTTCAGTCGTGTCCGACTCTGTGCGACCCCATAGACGGCAGCCCACCAGGCTCCGCCGTCCCTGAGATTCTCCAGGCGAGAACACTGGAGGAGCTGAGGTTTGTGTCCTCACTGTGGGATGGGATATCGGTGAGGCCTGTGTTTGCACCGCTGCCCAGGATGTCCATGTGGTATTTCCAGTTTCCCACGGGGGTGACTTCCTCATGAATGCAGCCTTTATTGACTGCGTCCCCTTTCTTGCCACGCGTTTCCACTCTCAGTGTTTCCTGTACCTCCCAAAGAAAATCCTCACACGCAAATTCTCATCTCAGGGTTTACTTTTGGAAGAAAAGTATTTCAGAGTACTTTTACTTATGACACCTCATTTGACCCACACAACAATTCTGGAAGGTAGAAAGTTATATTAATCAAGAACTGGGAAGGAATGTGGGCCCTATATTCTGTTTTGTTTTGTTTTGTTTTGTTTTTTTATGTATCCCAAGAATAGCACCTGGCATACTACAGATGCTCAATAAATAATTGATGAATAAAGGAAGAAACTGATGCTCCTTTAAGTAGTTTGATCCAATTGCCAGTGAGAGAACCAGGACTCCAAACACAGTACTCTCTCCACTCTCCACTCAGGGTCCTGTCCCCAACCCTCTTGTCTCAGATCATGGTTTGTGGAAGAACCTATAGTTAATTTAAACATGACAATATCATTGGCCAGTTCTAAACCACAGTGATGTCAATGGTTTCAGGACTGGTTGAAAATTGCTCTGTTAGTAAAAGTATTAAAGACATTTCTGACTTGAATGGCCAAGTCTGTTTGTTCATGTCACACAGACATTGGGGATCACATTCCCGTAGTGACCATCTGGAGCAGCCTGGCCCCTTAAAATAGAGGCAAGTAGTCTTTTTCAGCTGCAAATTAGTTAAAGCACTCCTAGCCCAGCTTTGTTTTTATGCTTTCCTCATCAGCAATGTGAACATCTTAAAGTCACTTTGCTTGGAGGAACCTCAATCTTTTTTTTTAATTAATTTATTTTTTATTGAAGGATTGTTTTACAGAATTCTGCTGTTCTCTGTCAAACCTCAGCATGAGTCACCATAGGTATGCATATGTTCCCTCCCTTTTGAACCTCCCCCCCCCCCCCCCGTCTCCCTCCCCACCCCACCCCTTAGGTTGTCACTTTGGAGGAACCTCATTCTTTAACACTCTAATTGGGCTTAAAAAAATCATTTTGTACCTACTTTGTGCATTCTGATGAGTTCTGTAATAAAGGGACATTTGCAGGTAAAATCATATTCAGGAGTAGAAACAAAAAAAATCTCCATTGTAGTTAGCTATGAATTAGATACTAACTCATTAATCAAATTTCACTCAATTCATGCATGTTCCCTCAAATGAATGGTTATTCTGTTGAAACCATTTTGATTCCCAGGCACTGCTTTCCCTAAACTCCTTAGAGTCATCAGGCACATTAAAGGATATCCAATTTCATTGGTCTAAGCTGAGTGATCGCAATTCATCAAGGCATGAAAAGTCTGTCCAGTCTTGTAGAATATCATTAAATGGTTCAAGGACATTTCTAATCTTAATGATGGCCAAGGGGGAACAACTATTATGATGATGAATGGGAATGAATATCTGGAGAAAGTTCAAGGCATGTTATACTTACAAAGACTAATACACGTTGTTTATCTAAATCATCCAACTGATTAAAGAAACACACAAAGCCCAAGACAGTTAAAAGCAGAGAACCAAATAGGGTTTGACCTACCCTGGTATATTTATCGCTGACCATGTCATGCGTGTAAAATGTATTGCTCCACCAAGATGCTTGTGTATATAAATCGGGAGGGTCTTTTGAGGCTGATGTTGAGTAATATAGGCTGTCCAGTTTATTGCCTGGCTAAATATTTATATAAAATGAGTTCATTGATGGTGGAGAAGCCTCCATAAAAGGAGTCTTTCAATGTTACCAACTGATTAGCTACAACGCCCAGGGCTCAGTGAGACTGAGGTGGTGGTAACGTTGGTACTTTGGCTCCTAAAACCAATTCCTGAGCTGCTCACTCTTTTTGATCCCTGATCTGAGTTAGCTCATTTTGTGTGTGTGGAGCCAAGTAAGACACTACCTTCTTGGTTCTAAGAGCAGTTCTGAGTCTGCAGGGAAAGGAAAAATGCTTTTTGGTACACACCCAGGAGAAGAATGCTCTTTGGAGCCATCTCTCAAGGGGAGAATGTATCTATTAAAGGCACACTGTTTTTTAGCACAGGGCAGTCAATGGTGGGTTAAATGAAGGAAGACTCATTTCATATCATAAAGGCCAGAGAATAAATCTCTCCTGCAGGGGGACTTTGTTTTGGCTGACCTTTCCCTAGGCAGCAGGAGGAAAGCAATCAACCATATAGGTGGCTGGGAGGATGTTGGGCCATGATCCAAAGACTTAATCATGGTGAATATCTTTTCAGTAGTTCTGGGAGAGGTAGGTTGTAGGGCTAGAATAGTGTAGCCATTCCTTAAAGAATTGTTTAAAGATAAGTTGGAGTAGCAGAAGACAGAATTAAAAGCTTTCTTCACTCAAAGTCAGATGCAGCTCACCCTTAAGGTTTTCTTCAGACCTCCCTCGTTTCTCTTTCCCCATATCTTTTCATGGTTTCTCTCTGCGTCCCCCGCTCTGAACACTGGTGGTCTCGGGGCTTGGTTCCCAGACCTCTTGTCTCCATGGACAATCTTACTGAGTCTGACGGCTTGAACTGCACCTGAACTCCAGACTGTTGACTTGTATCTCCATGGTGACATCTAATAAAGCATTTTCATAACATGTCCAAACCTTAGTTTCTATGTCCCCGTCCCCTGACCTCAGCCTGCTCCTCCCCCAGAATTCACCATTTTAGTTGATGCTGTTCTCATTTACTCTCAGTTGCTATGTTAAAAATCTAGAAGTTGTCTTTTTTTTTCTTTTTTTTTTTTCTTACCTCCACAAAATACGTTCTGAACCACAGCATAAGCTGACTTAGAAAGATGCATTCTAATTTGATCTTGGGAGATGGAGTAGTTAGGGCACCTGACGAACCGCAGACTATGCTAGGTCACTCCACGTTCTTTTTTTTTTTTTGATGAGCAGAGGTATTTCAGCAAATTGGCCCATCTTGGGGCTCACATGTGTAGACTTCAAATCCTGAGTCTTTGTTTTCAAGACTAGGAGTGTCAGTCCAGGTCACATAAGCTCACGGGCAGGAACACAGGGCAGGTTGTTGTATGTTCAAGTGGACTTATGCTATCTGTCCATCTTTGGTTATTGTAGGCACAAAAGATGTAGGGAGAATTACTAAGACCAAATAAGCACTCAGCCTTCCCCAGGGGCCATGGCACTATTCACCTCATTCTCTGGCATCTTTTCCTACCAAAGAATTGTCTCCCTTTATTAACCTCACTTCACTCTTCAGCTCACTGCTATTGAGAAGACATGGCTTGTCCTCCACAGACTCCCAGACCATATTTTCATATTTGTTACTTCATTCTTCATAATCAAACATTTTACAATGAAGGAATGGAATTCCTTGTTTAAATGATAGTGGGAAAGCATCTCTTTCTTATTAAAGGAACTCCAAAAGTAATGCATTGATATACTAGAAAATTTTAAAAATACAAAAAAAAAATAAAATAAAATTTCCTTACAGTCCCATCACTGAGAAACGCTCATAACATTTTTCCCCCCTCCATCATTTTTAGTGCATTTGTATTTAGAATAAAAAATTGTCCCAAATCTTATCTGGAATGGAAATTTTTTTGAGGGTTATCATATACACAACTTCTCATAGGAAGAAATTGGCATTTGTGATAAATTATTTTAAAAATTTATTAATCCTTTTATTCACTTTTGGTTGTGCTGGGTCTTTGTTGCTGTGAGAGGGCTTCCTCTAGCTGTGATAAGTGGGGGCTACTCTTTGATGGGGTTCGAGGTCTTCTCATTGTGGTAGCTTCTCTTGTTGTAGAGCACAGGCTTCAGTATTTGCATTGCTCAGGTTTAGTTGCCCCCGGACGTGTGGGATCTCCCCGGACCAGGGATCCAACCGGTGTCCTCTGAGTTTGCAGGTGGATTCTTTTTTTTTTTTAATTAATTAATTTATTTAGACTGTGCTGAGTCTGTGTTGCTGCCAGGGTGTTTTCTCTATTCACGGCAAGGGGGGCTACTCTCTAGTTGCAACGCTTGGACTTCTCGTTGCGGCTGCTCCTCTTGTTTCAGAGCTGGGGCTCTAGGGCATGCAGGCTTCCATAGTTGCAGTTCCTGGGCTCAGCAGTTGTGGTTCCCCAGCGCTAGAGCACAGGCTCGATGGTCTTGGCACATGAGCTTAGTTGCTCTGTGGCATGTGGGATCTTCCTGGACCAGGGATCAAACCTGTGTCTCCTACATTGGCAAGGGGATTCTTTACCACTGAGCCACAAGAGAAGCCCTGCAGGTGGATTCTTAGCCCCTGGACCACCAGGGAAGCCCAGTTCCTGATAAATTACATAAGCAAATTTCTGATGGATTCTGATGGAATTAAGAAACTTATCCCTCCAGCTTGACCCTCAACTGTTGGGTCAATAAAGATCTTTAGCCAGACCTTTTCTTTTCTTTTTGTGTCAATCATCACAATGATTATCTAACCATTTCTTATAAAATCTCTCCATTAAGCATAAATCCTTGAATTTGGCTGCTATAGTTCCTTTACTGCAGCAAGATTGTCATAAAAGTTTTGTGTGTGCTCTTAATCAAATTATCTAAAATTTTTAAAATTACCATTAATGGGACCTTACTGCTTTTTAGCAAGAGTAAATTATTTTAACACCAATTATATATATTCCCTAGATGCTCTGCCTCAAAAATCTGAATGTCCTTTTCATGGGAGATAACTCTGGTACATCCTGTTTTGAGAAGGTTCAAGGAACGTTTGCTGGAAGTCAAGTAAGTGGTACACACCCCAAGACCCAGCCCCTGCTATGTTATACTTCTACCCCAGGGGAAGAGCCGGATGCCTACTGTGAGGGCAGGAAGGACGGCAGTAATGGCCCATATCACCATCAGAGGCACTGGAACTGTTCTGCGACTTGAATCCACAGTCTTTTAACTGAGATCACACACCTGGTGTCAGGAATTAATAAAGCCCAGGTTCTTGATGTCTAGTCGCAGAAAAAACTCAGTGAGAGACAAAGTGATAGGTAAAAAGTGGATTTATTTAGAGAAAAACACACTCCATAGTGTGACGTGTGGGCCATCTTGGAAGGTGAGAGTGGCTCTGATACACGGTGTGGTTAGTTTTTATGGGCTGGGTAATTTCATAGGCTAGTGAGTGGGAGGATTGTTCCAACTATTTTGGGAAAGGGGTGGGAATTTCCAGGAATTGGATCTCCACCCACTTTTTGCTCTCTGCTGGCTGGACTGTCATGGCACTTGTGGGTGTGGCACTCAGCTTGGACCTAGTTGGTTCTAACCAGTTTGTCGTTTTCTGTGGCCACGTCGCTCTTCTAAAGGCTGTGTCCTGCCGTCTCCCCTCCTGTTTCAGTACCATGACCAAATTGGTAGGATGGTCACGTGAGTGTGTGTTCAGTCGCTCAGTCATGTCTGACACTTGGAGACCCCATGAGCTGTAACCCACCAGGCTCTGCTGTCCATGAAATTTTGCAGACCATGATACTGGAGTGGGTTGCCATTTCCTTTTCCAGGGGATCTTCCAAACGCAGGGATTGCACCCATGTCTCCTGCATTGTAGGCAGATTCTCTACCACTGTGCCACTTGGGAAACCCAGAATGGTCACAGCTAATACTTAATAGAGCTCTTAGTATATGAAAGTGTACTTTACCTCTTAGAATAAAAGCAATTCATACATATTAAGTAGTTTAATCCTCATAACAACCCTTTGAGGCAGGAACTGTCTGTTTCAATGGGGCAAATGAGGTGCAGAGAGGCACTGTGACTTTCTCAAGGTGAAATAGTGGCAGAGCCAGAATCTGAATCCCGCTTGAGCCCCTGTGTCCTCAGCCGATCCTCCGCACTGCAGAGATGAAGACCAAGAGACCCACCTGCCTACTCTGCTTCCACCCTGCTCTGACCAGCTGTGGGCCTTGGGTAGGCCACTTATCTATTAATTCCACAGATGCCTACTGAGCACTTCTGTCAGGGACGGTCTCCAGACAGGGCTGCCATCCTTCCCTCTCCGTCTGTGCCTGTTTGTTTTGTTTCTCTTCCCTCTGAATCGTGACTAACTCAGGCAATGCTTTGAGCAATGGAAAGCAGCGCAGTTAAAGTCCCGGGACTTCTCAGTCCAGGCCCCAAAGGATCAGGAGCCTCTCTTTTCTTCCTCTTGGAACATTCCTTTTGGAGCCCTGCTGTCCTGCTGGGAGGAAGCACAGCAAATCCCCATGGGAGAAGGCCATGGGCGAGAGCTTCAGTGAAGTGACGAGCCAGCGAGCTGCGTCAACTACGTGACTCATAGCTACGTGAATGAGGCCACTTTTAAAAACATTTATTTTTGTTTATTTGGCTGCACTGGGTCTTAGTTGTGGCATGTGGGATCTTTAGTTGTGGCATGTGGGATCTAGTTCCTTGGCCAGGGATTGAACCCAGGCCCCCTGCATTGGGGGTGTGGAGTCTTAGCCACTGGACCGCCAGGGAGCTCCAAACAAGGCCACTTTGGACCTTCCAGTTATCCCATTGTCTCAGTCATTGTCACGTGAAACAGAAGAACTGAAAGGTGAACCCATAGAATCGTGAACAGCAACAGAATGTTTAAACAACTAAGTCTGGAGTGGCTAGTTATGCAGCGATCGATAACAGAAACAACCTACTATGTGCACACAACACCTCATCTTTAAAATGTGGACATTAAGACTGAGCTCACTGATCTTTTCAAGAAGTAGAAATTTCCAAGTACTTTTGTACCAACGAAGTATGGAAACTTCAGCCCGACATTTGAAATATGTACTTTTAATTATATCCAAAGAATACTAGAAAACAGGTGTGTTGTCTCTTTTCTTTGGTTCTCTTTTAATTTGAAACGTTTGCTTTCTTTTTCACTTCTGTGAGAAAGAAGTGGCTGGAAGAAACAAAATAGGTATCTGATCTTGCAGGTAAAGGAACTGAAGAAAACGCTAATGAATCCCTAGCCGGATAGGGGTGAATTTATCCTTCAACCTGCAAGGTTTCCAGTCTCCATTTTCAGCCTCTTACCTTTTACTCATCCCTCCTTATCTCAGCCCCGGGGGCCCAATCTTTCGCAGGTTTCTCGCAGTTGGCCTATTAAACACTGCCTTGGCACCATGCAGCCTTCCTCTACAGAACTTAGCACTTTACAGCACTTAGCACTTTACAGCACTTAGCACTTTACGGCACTTAGCCCAGTGTATAGTCATTTATATTTGTGGCATTAGTGGACGAGTGTCTCTCTTCCTTATTTTATGACATGAGAACCAAACCTCCTTCTATCTCCTGGTACACAGAACTCAAAAAGAAAATTGAATGAAGGAATAAATGAATTGGAAAAGGGGCCAACAGAACAAAACTGCCAAGTCAGCACTTGTGACCCTACAAATACGTTTGAAGCCTGCATGGTTTGCCAACTGCCAAGTCAGCCAGAAGACCACGGCAGTGCTCTGTCGGTCAAGCAAGGCTGTTTAATACTTGCTGCCATAAGGGGGAACACCACCTTGACCATGTCTTAGTGGGAACTTAAAAGAGACCAGTCAAGGGCAGATATGTATAGAGGCTTACATATATATGTTGAGTGGTTTAGGGCAGGCGTTTATTTTTATTTATTTTATTTTGTGTTGGGGTATAGCTGATGGATAATGCTGTGATAATGTCAGGTGACCAGTGAAGGATTTCAGCCATGCATGTACGTGTATCCATTCTCTCCCAAACTCCCCTCCCATCCAGGCTGCCCCCTAACACTGAGCAGAGTTCCGCACGCTATACAGTAGGTCCTTCTTGGTTATCCATTTTAAATACAGCAGTGTGTACGTGTCCTTCCCAAGCTCCCTAACTATCCCTTTCCCCTGTCCTCCTATTTTAAAGATAAGGTGTCATATGCACACAGTAGGTTTTTTCCGTTATCAATTGCTGTATAATAACCACCCCAAACATTTTAGTATGTGCTTTTAGTTACACATCTCTGCCTGACTTCACTCAGTTTGACAATCTCTAGGGTCCATCCATATTTTTCCAAATGGCATTATTCCGTTCTTTTTAACGGCTGAGTAATATTCCATTGTATGTATGTACCACGTCTTCCTTATCCGCTACTCTGTTGATGGACTTTCGGTGGCTTCCATGTCTTGGTTACTGTAAACAGTGCTGCAGTGAACATTAGGCTGCATGTATACGTTCAGATCATGTTTTTCTCTGGATATATACCCAGAAGTGGGGGTTGTAGGGTCATACAGTAGTTTTTTAAGGAACCTCCATACTTTCTCCATAGTGGCTGCACCAATTTACATTCCTACCAACAGTGTAGAAGGGTTCCCTTCCCTCCACACCCTCTCCAACATTTATCGTTTGTGAATTTTTTTATGATAGTCATTCTGTCTTGTGTGAGGTGATGCTTCACTGTACTTCTGATTTGCATTTCTCTGATAATTGTCAATGTTAAACAACTTTTCATGTGCCTCTTGGCCATATCTACATCTTCTTTGGAGAAATGTCTATTTAGGTTTCCTGCCCATTTGTTGATTGGGTTGTTTGTTTTGATGCTGTTTGAATTGTTTGTAAATTTTGGAGACTAATCCCTTGTCAGTCACATTACTTGCAAATATTGTCTCAGAATCTGTGGTTGTCTTTTCAACTTGTTTATTGTTTCCCTTGCTGGGCAAAAGTTGTTGTGTTTAAGTAGATCACATTTGTTTATTTTTGTTTTTAGTTCCATTATTTTGGAAGAAGGATTGAAAAAGATATTGTTGGGATACATGTCAGAGTGTTCTGCCTGTTTTCCTCTGGGAGCTTTATAGTGTCTGGTCTCACATTTCAGCCTCTAATCCATTTTGAGCTTATTTTTGTGTATGGTGTTAAATAATGGTCTAATTTCTTTTTTCTTTTTTTTACACATGGCTGTACAGTTTTCCCAGCACCATTTTTTAAATTTATTTATTTTAATTGGAGGCTAATTATTTTACAATATTGTAGTGGTTTTTGCCATACACTGACATGAATCCTCCATGGGTGTACATGTGTCCCCATCCTGAACCCCCCTCCCACCTCCCCCCATCCCATCCCTCTGGGTCATCCCAGTGCACCAGCCCTGAGCACCCTGTCTCATGCATCGAACCTGGATTGATGATCTGTTTCACATATGATAATATGCATTTTTCAATGCTATTCTCTCAAATCATCCCACCCTCGCCTTCTCCCATAGAGTCCAAAAGTCTCTTCTATACATCTGTGTCTCTTTTGCTGTCTTGCATATGGGGTTATTGTTACCATCTTTCCAAATTCCATATATATGCATTAGTATACTGTATTGGTGTTTTTCTTTCTGACTTACTTCACTGTGTATAATGGGCTCCAGTTTCATCCACCTCATTAGAACGGATTCAAATACATTCTTTTTAAAGGCTGAGTAATATTCCATTGTGTATATGTACCACAGCTTTCTTATCCATTCGTCTGCTGGTGGGCATCCAGGTTGCTTCTGTGTCCTGGCTATTATAAACAGCCCAGCACCATTTGTTGAAGAGACTGTCTTTTCAACATTGTGTAGTCTTGCCTCCTTTGTTACAGGTTAATTGACCATTGGTGCATAGGTTTATTTCTGGGTGTTTAATACTGTTCCATTGATCTCTATTTCTATTTTTGTGTAAGGCAGGCTTTTAAATGTGGGGATTCCAAGTGGGAAAAGTTCATGCTTTAATAGTTTGAGAC
This sequence comes from Cervus elaphus, assembly GCF_910594005.1. Classification (NCBI taxonomy): domain Eukaryota; kingdom Metazoa; phylum Chordata; class Mammalia; order Artiodactyla; family Cervidae; genus Cervus; species Cervus elaphus. The sequence continues at coordinate 6,864,815 of NC_057837.1, read as the reverse complement.
TGATGGGCACTGAAAGGTAAGGATTCTGGTGCAAGAGATGTCTTGTCTGTCTTAGGGAGCCACTTGTTGACCTGAGAAATGGGTGAGTAGTCCATTGATTAAAAAGAAATAGATTTTCAGGAAGCTCCTGGAGCAAACACTGGGATATATACTGGACAAAAATATTCTGGAATGAATAATAAAGTCATGTTGATGGAGGCTTATTTCTGATGGTTAAGTTATGAGGCTGCTGGCAGCTCCTCAGTCCCCAAACCCAAACTCATGGTCCTTAGTCTGAGCATAGAAGGCAGATAGTTTCTCTGACCTTTATGTGCTGAGTGAAGAGATGGTTCTTTACAATTGCTCGTACTATTGATTGTTAAATCTGGCAAAATCTGAGTATCTTGGAATACTAACTGCTGCTTTCTCATCTCTTGAATTTAACTCATAAAAACTTATTATTATTTTTATTGGAGGATAAAAAGCTTATTTAAAATTTTGACATCTCAGGAATTCACTGGCAGTCCTGATTCAGTCCCTCGTTGGGCACTAAGATCTCACAGGCCTCATGACAAACAAACAAAAACATCTTAACAGCAAGTCCTGGTGTTGAGATTCAGATTTGCGAGGCTTCTCTCTTTTTCTTCTTTCTCTGACTTTACTTTTTTGATTTGTGGTTGCTTTTCAAGACGAAACTGTCAAAAATCTAGTGAGAGGACTTCCCTAGTGGTATGTGGATAGAAATCTGCCTGCCAAAGCAGGGGCCACGGGTTCTACCCCTGGATTTGGAAGATCTCACATGTGGTGGACCAACACCTAAAAGCCATAGCTACTGAAACCTGAGGGCCTAGAGTCCATGCTCCATGCAAAGAGAAGCCGTGGCAATGAAAAGCCCACCCACTGCAACTAGAGAAAGCCCATGCACAGCAATGAAGACCCAGCCCAGCCAAAACAACAGTAATGAAATAAAAATAAAATCCAGTGGGAATGAAGAGTGAGAGGAAGTAGCAACAGCATGTTAGTGTATTAATAATAACAGTGGATGATTTTAAGGAGGTCTTATCATTTAGGGAGGAGGCGCTAGTGGTAAAGAGCTCACCTGCCAAGGCAGGAGACGTAAGAGATGCGGATTCAATCCCTGGTTGGGGAAGATCCCCTGGAGGAGGGCATGGCAACCCACTCCAGTTTCTTACCTGAAGAATCCCTTGGACAGAGGAGCCTGGTGGGCTACAGTCCAGAGGGTTGCTCAACACACACAGCATGAGCAAGTTTGCACATGGTGTCAGCATGGCTACTTTGCTGCCAACGTGAGGAACTGTGAGATCTCCAGAGGGCTCTTTGGGAATGGGAGACCTCCTTGGCCAAGAAAAATAGGACTGGGAGGTTAGGAGGAAGGACAGGGGAAAGAGTTACACAGAGGCAGTTAAGTACAGTGAAGTTAAAGTTGTCATTTCCCTACCAACCAGATCCCTAGTTACATCATGAAACATTCATCTGGTGGAAATGGAAGACAGAGCCAGTCCATAAAGCATTCCGAAGGCACCATCAGCATCATGTTACATAGACTTTGTGGCCAAGGCTTGACACACCAGTGTTGGAGGAAGCAAGCTGAGGCTTGTGCAACTCCTCAGCCACATGTATGGCAGGTAAGGATGTAGGAAAGTTTCTGGCTGTGGAAAGTAAACATCTCACCTCCAAAAGGGTACAGTCTTGCAAACATCATGAAACAAAGACTCAGTGTTGTGAGCTGAGCCAGGAATTTCCCAAAAGGGAGGGTAGAGCTTGGGCATGTCTTTCCTTTTCTTCCCTGGTGTAATATCGTCACATAATTTGGGGGTAGTGTGTGCAGAAAGGAGCCTTTAGAAAGTTGCTTGTGCTACAATTTATGGTTCCCCTCAGCAACTAAATCTTTGCTCTCTGATCTGCAGCCCAGCAATGGTAATTCCCCTCTCCCTTTTAAAAGTTATTCTTTTCCATAAAATATATGGATATAATTTTAAAATTAAGTAAAATACTCTCAAGTAGCAGGGTCCTTACTCCTTTATACCCCCCAAGTCCTGCTGCCCAAGGCCCACTTTAATTTCTTTCAACCATTTCTTCTTCTCTTTATCTCTGTTTGCTTATACTCTTTCTGGATTTATTCAGTTTTGATCCTGTGTGTTGACTCCTGCTGTGTTATAAAGACACAATACCTTTATAGACTCTTTCCCCCTTTCCTTTCTATGTTCATCATTAAACACCATCATTTTTAGCTAAATCAATTATCATTGTTTATATGGTTATGATTGTAAATATGGTTTACTCCAGCAAAATGGCTCAGGATTTTCCATCAGATTTGTTAATATCCATTGATAGTATTTTTTCCCCAAAGCTCAAACATGGCTAGATAATAAACTAGATAATTTCTCTAGTCTTGTTTTTTCCCTCTGAAGATTCCCTAACAGACCCCTCTGTTCTTCAGTTTTTTATTTACAAATTTTATTTATTTACTTTTGGCTGCACTGGGTCTGTGTTGCTGTGTGTTGGCTTTCTTCAGTTGTGGTAAGGGGGCTACTCACTAGTTACGATGTGCAGGCTTCTCATGCCTTGTCCTGTTGCAGAGCCTGAGCTCTAGATCATGAGCTCAGTAGTCGGGGTGCATGGGCTTAGTTGCTCCACAGCATGAGGGATCTTCCTGGACCAGAGGTCGAACGCATGTCCCTTGCATTGGCAGGTGAATTCTTAACCACTGGACCACCAGGGAAGGCCTCTGCTCGCCTGTTTTGATACAGTCTTTGGGGCTGCTGCACAGTGGTCATCCTGGACTTTTTCTCTGCCATCACCCTGTGACCTCCCTTTCTGGATGCCCTATTTCTGGATTCCCACATCTTACTCCTTTCATAGTACTGCCTTCTCTAGCGGTTTCCTAAGACAGGGCACAGAGAGCAATTATTTTTTAGTTCAGGGCCGTGTCTGAAATGTCTTTATTCTCCTCTTACAATTACTTATAATTTGGCTGTATATAGATTCCTGGTTGAAACTCAACTCCTTCGCTGCTTCTAGTGTACATATTGCTGTGATTAGTCGAAAGCAAATTTCACTTCTTCAGTTCAGTTCAGTTCAATCGCTCAGTTGTGTCCGACTCTTTGTGACCCCATGAACCACAGCACGCCAGGCCTCCCTGTCCATCATCGACTCCTAGAGTCCACCCAAACCCATGTCCGTCGAGTTGGTGATGCCATCCAACCATCTCATCCTCTGTTTTCCCCTTCTCCTCCTGCCCTCAATCTTTCCCAGCATCAAGGTCTTTTCAAATGAGTCAACTCTTTGCATCAGGTGGCCAAAGTATTGGGGTTTCAGCTTCAAAATCAGTCCTTCCAATGAACACCCAGGACTTATCTCTTTCAGAATGGACTGGTTGGACCTCATTGCAGTCCAAGTGACTCTCAAGAGTCTTCTCCAACACCACAGTTCAAAAGCATCAATTCTTCTGTGCTCAACTTTCTTTATAGTCCAACTCTCACATCCATACATGACCACTGGAAAAACCAGAGCGTTGACTAGATGGACCTTTGTTGGCAAAGTAATGTCTCTGCTTTTTAATATGCTGTCTGAGTTGGTCATAACTTTCCTTCCAAGGAGTGAGCGTCTTTTAATTTCATGGCTGCAATCACCATCTGCAATGATTTTGGAGCCCCCAAAAATAAAGTCAGCCACTGTTTCCCCATCTATTTGCTATGAAGTGATGGGACCAGATGCCATGATCTTAGTTTTCTGAATGTTGAGATTTAAGCCAGCTTTTTTACTCTCCTCTTTCACTTTCATCAAGAGATTCTTTAGTTCTTCCTCACTTTCTGCCATAAGGCTGGTGTCATCTGCATATCTGAGGTTATTGATATTTCTCCTGGCAATCTTGATTCCAGCTTGTGCCTCTTCCAGCCCAGCGTCTCTCATGATGTACTCTGCATATAAGTTAAATAAGCAGGGTGACAATATACAGCCTTGACATACTGCTTTTCCTATTTAGAACTAGTCTGGTGTTCCATATCCAGTTCTAACTGTTGCTTCCTGACCTGCATACAGATTTCTCAAGAGGCAGATCAGGTGGTCTGATATGCCCATCTCTTGAAGGATTTTCCACAGTTTGTTGTGATGCACACAATCAAAGGCTTTGCTGTGGTCAATAAAGCAGAAATAGATGTTTTTCTGGAACTCTCTTGTTTTTCGATGATCCACTGGATTTGGCAATTTGATCTCTGGTTCTTCTGTCTTTTCTAAAGCCAGCTTGAACATCTGGAAGTTCATGGTTCACATATTGCTGAAGCCTGGCTTGGAGAATTTTAAGCATCACTTTACTAGCGTGTGAGATGAGTGCAATTGTGCAGTAGTTTGAGCATTCTTTGGGATTGCCTTTCTTTGAGATTGGAATGAAAACTGACTTTTCCAGTCCTGTGGCCACTGCCGAGTTTTCCATATTTGCTGGCATATTGAGTGCAGCATTTTCACAGCATCATCTTTCAGGGTTTGAAATAGCTCAACTGGAATACCATCACCTCCACTTGCTTTGTTCTTAGTGATGCTTCCTAAGGCCCATTTGACTTCACATTCCAGGATGTCTGGCTCTAGGTGAGTGATCACACCATCGTGATTATCTGGGTCATGAAGATCTTTTTTGTACAGTTCTTCTGTGTGTTCTTGCCACCTCTTCTTAATGTCTTCTGCTTCTGTTAGGTTTGTAATGGACATTCTCCCTCCCTACCCCGGGATAGATTTTAGGCTCTTCCCTTTATTTCCATGAACCTCAGAGTACTAGTCACTCAGTGTCCTCTTTCAATTTCAAGGCTTGTTCTTCAATGATGGAATTTTTCTTTTAATATTTCTTTGATAATTTCTTTCCCTCTTTTCTCCAAATCTCTGGAATAACCATTTTTGGATCTTGGATCCCCTAGATTGGTTCCCCAGGGCTCTTATCATTATTTAAGAAAAATCTTTATCTGTTCTACTTCTTGAAAGGTTCGATCTACTTTATTTTCTAAATCTTCTACTGATTAAAAAAATTTTGGACCATTTTATTTTAAATGTATGTGTTGTGCCTTATAGTACATTCTCCATGAGTATATGTGAAGTTAATTTTTTATTTTACATCATTCTAGACATTCCTGATTTCTGTGTTTGTGCAAGTTAGATGAGATTTGGAGCACAACATAGCAATTCCAGTTTTCTGCAACTGCGCTGCTCAACACAGTGGCTGCTTAGCCGTATTTGACTATTTAAAGTTAAAATAATTTTTTAAAAATTCAGTGTTCCACACTGGCCACATTTCAAGTGCATCCTGGCCACAGGTAACTAAGGGCTACAGCACTGAATATCACAGAAAACACTCTCATTACCAAACATTCTCTTAGATAGAACTGTTCCATGATTACTCAAGCCTATTCTTTTTTATTGCGATGTAATGAACACATAACATTATATTAGTTTCAGGCATACAACATACTTTGTACAAATCCAAGTCCAAACATGCTATAAAACTGATATTTGTGTAAATGTACAGTGCTGAGCTTTAATACAAGTAGAGACAAAAGTAACCAGTACCACACATACGCACTACTAATAGAACTAGCTAGTATAAGCAAGACATAACTAATAAGGACCTACTGTATAGCAGTGGGAACTCTGCTTAATGCTCTGTCATGGCCTACCTGGGGAGAGAGTCTAAAAAGGAGTGGAGATGTGTGTACACGTGACTGACTCACTTTGCCACACACCTGAGACTAGCTCAACATGGTAGGTTAACTATACGCCAATAAAATTTAAGTTAAAAAAGTAACCATTGCCACAATCATAGTACAGAACAATTCTATACTCTCCAAATTTTCTCACGCTACTCTTTTGGAGGCAAAGCCTCTCACCAACCCCAGCAACCACTAATCTATTGTCTGTCCCTCTTGTTTTATCTTTCCCAGTATGTAGTCTAGTAGGCATCATATAATATATAAACTTTTGAGACTATCTTCTTTTGTACAGCTTGGTGCCTTTAAGGTTCATCTAATTTTCTACATGTACCTTCTTCAATGCCGAATATTGGGTTGGCCGAAAAGTTCGTCTGGGTTTTTCTGTAACATCAACCAACCAATTGTATTTCATTACATGGTTGTACCACGGTTTGTTGGATGGTTCACAGATGTTCATGGAAGAGCATCTTGGTGATTTCCAGATTTTGGAGTTTATGAATAAATCTGTTAAATACTTGTGATCAGGTTTCTGTGTGAATATGTTTTTATTTCTCTAATGTAAATATCCAGGAGTAGGTCTGCTGGGTCATGTGTTAAGCACATGTTTAATTTCATGAGAAACTTCCAAACAATTTCTCAGAGTGGCTATACTATTTTGCATTTCCAACAACACTGTATCCAGGAACCCTGCATCTTTTTCAACCCTTAGGATTGTCTCTCTCTCTCTCTTTTTCTATTCTATAATATAGTAATATCTTACTGCAGTTTTAATTCACAATCTCTTATGGCCAATTATATTTTCCTTCATTTCATGTGCTTACTTACCATCTTTATATCTTTTTTTGAGAGATTCAAATTGTTTACCCATTTTGAAATTAGATTGTTTCTCTTCATGTCAAGTTTTGAGAATTATTTTTGTATTCTGGTTATAAGTTCTTTGTAAGATGTGCAGATATTTCTTCCAATCTGTAGCTTGCTTTTTCTTCTTGTAATAGCATCTTTTGTAGGAAAAAGTTTTAAATGTTGATGGTTCTAATTACTGTTGCTTTATAATAAATATTAAAATTAGATAGTATGATTTCTCCAATTTTATCCTTTTTCAAAACTGCATTGACTGTTCTAATTGCTTTTCCATATAAATTTTAGAACCAGTGTTACTATAACTACAAAAGAAAATCCTAATGGGATTGAGATTGGAATTTAGTCAAATCTTTAGATCATTTTTGGAAGAAATTAACATCTTAACTGTGTTGAGTCTTGCAACCCGTGGATGTGGTATGTCTCTCTATCTACTTAGCTCTTTCTTGATTTCTTTCATTAATGTTTTATGATTTTTATCATACAGATTATGCACTTTTCTTAGATTTCTACATAATTATGGCTCGCTTGGCGGCTCAGCGGTAATGAATCTGCAGTGCAGGAGATGCAGTAGACACGAGTTCAGTCCCTGGGTCAGGAAGATCCCCTAGCGGAAGAAATGGCAACCCACTCCAGTATTCCTGCCTGGATAATCCCATGGACAGAGGGGCCTGGCAGGCTACAGTCCAGGGAATCACAAAAGAGTCAAACATGACTTAGTGACTATGACACAATATGTATCTACATAATTATGTCATTTTGGAGCTATTGTAAATTGTATTTAAATTTTTTTAAAATTTCTATTTCTTTGTTACTAGTATACAGAAATACAATTGATTTTTTAAAAATATGAGCTTGTATCCTGTGACTCTGATAAATTCATCTATTAGTTCTTGGAATGTTTTTTTTTTTTTTGGTAGATTACTTGCAAATAGACTATTATTTTATATGTGAATGGGTAAAGCCTTCTTTCTAGTATCAAGATTTTATTGACAATCTCTGAGATAAGATAAAAATTTCAAGTCATGTAAGACAAAGCTGGGTTTTCCTTCACCTTTTTCATTTCTATCTTTCTAATTTAAGTTCCTCTTGGTTATTTGCATGTTTTCCCTTCCATTCCCCCAATCATAACGAGTTTTGTATAAATATTGCCCAAGTGAAGTGATCTTATGCCAAAGTGGTTTTAGTGACATAGTCTCTGTGAACCATTAACTATTATAAAATTAAAATAAAATAAAATAAAAATAAACTTTCCCAGGTGTTCCTAAGGACTTAAAAACTTCATACCCAGCAGCCCCATCAAGTAAGTTATTCCATGGATTTACTGGGCATTAAGTGTTGCATCTTTAGCACCAGTGATAATGAAATGGAACTAGAATCAAACATCTCAGGGGCCCATCCGAATCTCCTGATAATGGAATGGAGATAATGGAATGGACAATGCTTCTCCTGGGACAGAGACAAGGTGTGGAGCCAAAGAGGAAGGGAACTGCCAGTTCTGACATCTCAAAAAGCTCCTGGAACCAAACCACAGGTGGTGTCTTCCAGACAGAGAGGTTCCATCATTTGTTTATAGGAAAATCATCCTCCCACCACTGGCTGACCCCTTAAGAAAGTTTCAAACAGCTTAGCCCACACAAATGACAGGCTGAAGTTAACTGTACTGCTGTAATTGAGGACTGTCAAAAATACCAACACATGGGCGATGACACTTGATCTGCTCTGGGTCCAGAATTGTCCTAGAGAATAAGAAAGAAGGTGAGAAAAATATTCCTCGTAGGCTGCCTTAGCTTACACAGGTTATGTTGTTCATCTGGTAACAAAACAGGAAATGACAGCAATGCTCAGAGCCAAAAATAAAGCCCAGGTGCCATGTCTGGAAGTCCCAAAGACAAGACAAAGAAAGCCTTTTAATTAGGACTGACCAGCCATAACAAACCTATGGAGACAGAACAGCATGCTCCCTGACTTGCACTGCACGACCCACACCACAGCGCTCAAGGCTAAAAATTTACTTTATTTGAGTGGAAAGAAAAAAAAAAGTCAACATGAAATCCATTAGGCCCTAAGGATGGGTTGACTTGCCAAGTTTTTTCACTACTCCTGCACAGCTATGAGAGGACTCTGTCAGATCCAATCCCTCTGCCCCCCCAGGCAATATTTTGGTTCTAGGAGGCCTTCCAAGGAGTGACCAGAGCTGTCTGCAGGAACCAGGTTTTTGTTTTCTTCAATCAATAGTCACAAACATGTGACCACACCTGAACTTTTGATGTTCCTCAGTCACTTTATCTTTAAAAATTCTTTTTTCTATTTTGAGATATAATTGACATGTAGCATTGTTTAAGATGTACAAGGTGATGATTTGAAACATGTATATGTTACAAGATGATTACCATAAGACATTTGGGTATTCTCAAACCCTTATGGCAGAAAGTGAAGAGGAACTAAAGAGCCTCTTGATGAAGGTGAAAGAGGAGAGTGAAAAAGCTGGCTTAAAACTCAACATTTAAAAAATGAAGATCATGGCATCTGGTCCTATCACTTCATGGTAAATAGATGGGGAAAAAATGGAATGGCAACAGACTTCATTTTCTTGGGCTCCAAAATCACTGCAGATGGTGACTGCAGCCATGAAATTAAAAGATACTTGCTCATTGGAAGGAAAGCTATGACAAACCTAGACAGCATATTAAAAAGCAGAGACATTACTTTGCTGACAAAGGTCCATCTAGTCAAAGCTACAGTTTTTCCAGTAGTCACGTATGGATGTGAGAGTTGGACCATAAAGAAGGCTGAATGCTAAAGAATTGATGCTTTTGAACCATGGTGTTGGAGAAGACTCTTGAGAGTCCCTTGGACTGTAAGAAGATCAAACCAGTCAATCTTGAAGGAAATCAGTCCTGAATATTCATTGGAAGGACTGATGCTGAAGCTGAAGCTCCAACACTTTGGTCACCTGGTGTGAAGAGCTGATTCCTTAGAAAAGACCCTGATGCTGGGAAAGATTGAGGGCAGGAGGAGAAGGGGACAACAGAGGATGAGATGGTTGGATGGCATCAGTGACTCAATGGACATGAGTTTGAGCAAGCTCCGGGTGATGGTGAAGGACAGTGAGGCCTGGCGTGCTGCAGTCCACAGGGTCACAAAGAGTCAGACATGACTGAGCAACTGAACAACAACAAGAACAACAAGGATACTGAGACAGGTCCAATCCATCTACCGATCCACAAAAACCTAGTATCTCTACCAACCTAGGTGTTCAGAAAACAAAGTGGTACAAAATAATAGATGTTCCTGCCCCAAGAAGTTCATAGACTTAGCTATCCTTTTTCAGAAGTCATATCGTTCCTCCCATCATTCATCCATTCCATAAATCCTAACTGTGATACAGGCATTTTATGTAGCTTTTATTTATTATTTATTTTTTATTACTACTGAAGCAACAAAGATATACTGCAGAAAAATGAGGGGACACAGAAAATAGTAGACAACTTGTTGTCAGATTTTATATGTATCCTTTTTTTTGGAGGGGATATTTTTTAATCAATTTTTATTATAGTACAATTGATTTAAATGTTGTATTAGTTTCTGCAGTACAGCAAAGTGAATCAGTTATACATAGACACATATCGACTCTTTTTAGATTCTTTTCTCATGTAGGTTATTACTGAGTATTGAGTAGAGTTCCCTGTGCTATACAATAGGTTCTTCTTAGTTACCTACTTTATATGTAGTAGTATGTATATGCCGATGTCAACCTCCCAATTTATCTGCCCCCCCCCCATATGTATCCTTAAGACCAGGGTTTCCCACCTTTGGCACTACAGACATGTGGGGAGGAGGATTCTTTGCTGTGCAGAGACGCCCTGAGTCTGGAGTGCTGTTTGGCAGCATCTCTGGCCCTCGCCCCCACCTCTGGGATACCAGGAGTGACCCCCTTAATGCCCCACTCCTGATGGAACACAAAATGATTCTAACTGCCGTAGGGCATTCCCAGTTTCAAGGTGGGGACTGTTGACTGAATCCTACCATTCACAGTTTCCCCTCTGAGAGTCTAGTGGACACTAATAAACACAGAGACTTGAGCCAGAATGGAATCAAAGTCATCAGCTTTATTAACTGCTCAAGTTGAGGCATCCGGACCCCACGTGAGCCTGCACTGGTCTCACTCATCCAAATCGACCTGAGATGCTCGGACTGGAACAAGGAGTCTGACTTGGTCTCTCTGAGGCAGGAAGCAAGGCTACCAACCATGTGGTAGCAGGCCTGCCTGAGAGGCTAGGAAAGGGGGAGGTTCTGTTTTAGGGAATTGAGGCAGAATGACCCCATCTACTTCTGTGCCAACTTGGCCAGCTGACATAAGCCAGTCTCTCTAGGGTGCAGGGTTGGTGCCAAGGCTGGGTGCAGCCTCTTCAGAGCTGTTGAGAAAGCCACAGAGTTGGAGGGGCCTCCTGTTTAATGAGTCAAGGCAGAAATGCAGGGGGCAAGCAGAGGAGGGCTCTGATACATAGAATTTTCTTTCTGTGAAGATACAGATACACCTACAGAATGTTTTGAGTCAGTTCACTTTTCACTGTTGACTTTTGTTGTTGTGAACTTCCTCTATTACGAACACACTTGGGCATCTAAGAGGTTCAGTTCAGTTCAGTCGCTCAGTCGTGTCCAACTCCTTGCGACCCCATGAACTGCAGCACGCCAAGCCTCCCTGTCCATCACCAACTCCTGGAGTTTATTCAAACTCATGTGCATCGAGTCAGTGATGCCATCCAACCATCTCATCCTCTGTCATCCCCTTCTCCTCCTACCTTCAGTCTTTCCCAGCATCAGGGTCTTTTCCAATGAGTCAGCTCTTCGCATCAGGTGGCCAAAGTATTGGGGTTTCAGCTTCAAAATCAGTCCTTCCAATGAACACCCAGGACTGATCTCCTTTAGGATGGACTGGTTGGATCTCTGTGCAGTCCAAGGAACTCTCAAGACTCTTCTCCAACACCACAGTTCAAAAGCATCAGTTCTTCGGTACTCAGCTTTCTTCACAGTCCAACTCTCAAATACATACATGACTACTGGAAAAACCATAGCCTTGACGAGATGGACCTTTGTTGGCAAAGTAATGTCTCTGCTTTTTAATATGCTGTCTAAGTTGGTCATAACTTTCCTTCCAAGGAGTAAGCCTCTTTTAATTTCATTGCTGCAGTCACCATCTGCAGTGATTTTGGAGCCCAGAAAAATAAAGTCAGCCACTGTTTCCACTTTTTCCCCATCTAGTCACCATGAAGTGATGGGACCAGATGCCATGATCTTAGTTTCCTGAATGTTGAGCTTTAAGCCAGCTTTTTCACTCTCCTCTTTCACTTTCATCAAGAAGCTCTTTAGTTTTTCTTCACTTTCTGCCATAAGGGTGGTGTCATCTGCGTATCTGAAGTTATTGATATTTCTCCCGGCAATCTTGATTCCAGCTTGTGCTTCCTCCAGTCCGGCATTGCTCATGATATATTCTGCATATGAGTTAAATAAGCAGGGTGACAATATACAGCCTTGATGTACTCCTTTTCCTATTTGGAAACAGTCTGTTGTTCCATGTCCAGTTCTAACTGTTGCTTCCTGACCTGCATACAGGTTTCTCAGGAGGTAGGTCAAGTGGTCTGGTATGCCCATCTCTTTCAGAATTTTCCACAGTTTATTGTGATCCACACAGTCAAAGGCTTTGGCATAGTCAATAAAGCAGAAATAGATGTTTTTCTGGAACTCTCTTGCTTTTTTGATGATCCATTGGATGTTGGCAATTTGATCTCTGGTTCTTCTGCCTTTTCTAAAACCAGCTTGAACATCTGGAAGTTCACTGTTCATGTATTGCTGAAGCCTGGCTTGGAGAATTTTGAGCATTACTTTACTAGCATGTGAGATGAGTGCAATTGTGTGGTAGTTTGAGCATTCTTTGGGACTGGAATGAAAACTGACCTTTTCCAGTCCTGTGGCCACTGCTCAGTTTTCCATATTTGCTGGCATATTGAATGCAGCACTTTCACAGCATCATCTTTCAGGGTTTGAAATAGCTCAGCTGGAATTCTTTCACCTCCACTAGCTTTGTTTGTAGTGATGTTTCCTAAGGCCCACTTGACTTCACATTCCAGGATGTCTGGCTCTAGGTGAGTGATCACACCACCATGATTGTCTGGGTCGTGAAGATCTTTTTTGTACAGTTCTTCTATGTATTCTTGTCACCTCTTCTTAATATCTTAATATTAAGATAATTAATATCTTAATGCTTCTGTGAGGCCCATACCATTTCTGTCCTTTATTGAGCCTACCTTTGCATGAAATGTTCCCTTGGTATCTCTAATTTTCTTGAAAAGATCTCTAGTCTTTCCCATTCTATTATTTTCCTCTATTTCTTTGCACTGATCTCTGAGGAAAGCTTTCTTATCTCTCCTTGCTTTTCTTTGGAACTCTGCATTCAAATGGGTATATCTTTCCTTTTCTCCTTTGCTTTTCGCCACTGAACCACCAATGCTCCAAGAGGTGAAGACTGCACAATAATTATTAGATTAGAAGCACAAGCATTGGTTCAAATGGTTTGCATTGCAATGCCCTCCTGGAAGGGAGCCCCAAATTTTATATCTCTTAAGGAGCTAAGATAGCTGAGGCATAAATGAAGAAAGGGCAGCTTAACAGATGCACTGCATATTTTTCTAGCTTCTCTGAGGTTCATGTGACTGCTGGTCTGGAACCCCCAGTTTCAAAGGTTTGAGCCCCCAAAGTGGGTTTTGCTGCCCACCCCCCATCAGCCATCAGCTCTGGCACCCCGGGAAGACTCTCCCTGCCCATCCCCAAGTGCACTTAACTCCTGACACACCATATGTTGCTGGCATGGTGCCATGCACAGAACTCTGTTGTGTTTGGGGTTTGGCATCTCTGATGAGGTTAGGTGTATTTTCATTGACTGTGATCTCAACTGGAGAAGACTACTGTGTATTATGTGCATGTGTGCATGCTAAATTGCTCAGTTGTATCAACTCTGTGTGACCCCATAGACTGCAGCCTGCCAGGCTCCTCTGTCCAAGGGTTGGTTGCTGTTTCTCCATACTGGAGTGGGTTGCCATTTCTTCCTACAGGGGATCTTTCTGACCCAGGGATTGAACCCATGTCTCCTGCACCACTGACAGATGGATTGTTTACCACTGATCCACCTGGGAAGCCCATTGTGTACTAAAAATATTCATAATTTTCTGTATACTATGATGTTTTCCCATCTTAGACAAATCTTTCGAGTGCCCCTGCCTGGGCCAGCCAATTCTTAGAAGTAGCAAAGGAATGAGCCAGGAATGTGTCCCTGATATGTAAACTAACCAATCCAGAGCTATACCTGGCCCATGCATCCTGGGAGGGTACCTTAATCATTCCAGGGCCAGGGCCAGGTGCCAGGCAGCGAAGGACCACCTTTAAAGTCCAAAGCCCACTGAAAATATTTAGATGAGCCAGTCCTAGACAGTTGACCCTGGCCTGCATTGCCTTTCCAGTGGAATCCCAATAAAGGCCATGACCTGAACATCCCCCTCATTCTGAAGGTCTCCTGCCTCCTGACCACCTTGGTATCTTTCCCACGTGGCCCTGTGTGGACACCATGCTTCCTCCCTCCAGGACGCATGAGTATAATAAACTTTGGCTTTTCCGGAGCCTCCCCTCTATCTCCCCAACCAGTAATGCTGAAGAAGCTGAAGTTGAATGGCTCTATGAAGACTTACAAGGCCTTCTGGAACTAACAACCAAAAATGATGTCCTTTTCATTATAGGGGACTAGAATGCAAAAGAAATGGCAATCCACTCCAGTATTCTTGCCTAGAGAATCCCGTGGACAGAGGAGCCTGGTGGGCTGCTGTTTTTGGGTCGCACATAGTTGGGTACAACTGAAGCAACTTAGCAGCAGCAGCGGAATGCAAAAGTTGGAAGTCAAGAGATACCTGGAGTAACAGGCAAATTTGGCCTTGCAAGACAAAATGAAGCAGGGCAAAGGCTAATAGAGTTCTGCCAAGAGAACACACTGGTCATAGCAAACACCCTCTTCCAACAACACAAGAGAAGACTCTACACATGGACATCACCAGATGGTCAATACTGAAATCAGATTGATTATATTCTTTGCAGCCAAAGATGGAGAAGCTCTATACAGTTAGCAAAAACAAGACTGAGAGCTGACTGTGGCTCAGATCACGAACTCCTTATTGCAAAATTCAGACTGAAATTGAAGAAAGTGGGGAAAACCACCATTCCATTCAGGTATGACCTAAATCAAATCCCTTATGACTATACAGTGGAAGTGAGAAATAGATTCAGGGGATTAGATCTGATAGAGTGCCTGATGAACCATGGATGGAGGTTCATGACATTGTATAGGAGACAGTGATCAAGACCATCCCCAAGAAAAAGAAATGCAAAATGGCAAAATGGTTGTCTGAGGTGGCCTTACAAACAGCTGTGAAAAGAAGAGAAGTGAAAGACAAAGGAGAAAAGGAAAGATATACCCATTTGAATGCAGAGTTCCAAAGAATAGCAAGGAGAGATAAGAAAGCTTTCCTCAGAGATCAGTGCAAAGAAATAGAGGAAGACAATAGAACAGGAAAGACTAGAGATCTCTTCAAGAAAATTAGAGATACCAAGGGAATATTTCATGCAAAGGTAGGCTCAATAAAGGACAGAAATGGTATGGACCTCACAGAAGCAGAAGATATTAAGAAGAGGTGACAAGAATACACAGAAGAACTGTACAAAAAAGATCTTCACGACCCAGATAATCACGATGGTGTGATCACTCACCTAGAGCCAGACATCCTGGAATGTGAAGTCAAGTGGGCCTTAGGAAGCATCACTACAAACAAAGCTAGTGGAGGTGATGGAATTTCATTTGAGCTGTTTCAAATCCTAAAAGATGATGGTGTTAAAATGCTGTACTCTATATGCCAGCAAATTTGGAAAACTGAGCAGTGGCCACCGGACTGGAAAAGGTCAGTTTTCATTCCAATCCCAAAGAAAGGCAATGCCTAACAATCTTCAAACTACCACACAATTGCACTCATCTCACACACTATCAAAGTAATGCTCAAAATTCTCCAAGCCAGATTTCAACAGTACATGTACCATGAACTTCCAGATGTTCAAGCTGGATTTAGAAGACAGAGGAACCAGAAATCAAATTGTCATTATCCACTGGATCATCAAAAAAGCAAGAGAGTTCCAGAAAAATATATACTTCTGCTTTATTCACTTACCAAAGCCTTTGACTGTGTGTATCACAACAAACTGGAAAATTCTTCAAGAGATGAGAATACCAGACTGCCTGACCTGCCTCCTGAGAAATCTGTATGCAGGTCAAGAAGAAACAGTTAGAACTGGACATGTTTCCCTTTTTTCCCTGTCTATTTGCCATGAAGTGATGGGACCAGACGCCATGATCTTAGTTTACTGAATGTTGAGTTTTAAGCCAATTTGAAACTAGACTGGTTCCAAATCGTGAAATGTATGTCAAGTCTGTATATTGTCACCCTGCTTATTTAACTTGTATGCAGAGTACATCACGCTAAATGCTGGGCTGGAGGAAGCACAAGCTGGAATCAATATTGCTGGGAGAAATATCAATAACCTCAGATATGCAGATGTCACCATCCTTATGGCAGAAAGCGAAGAAGAACTAAAGAGCCTCTTGATGAAAGTGAAACAGGAGAGTGAAAAAGCTGGCTTAAAGCTCAACATTCAGAAAACTAAGATCATGGCATCCAGTCCCATCACTTCATGGCAGTAGATGGGGAAACAGCGGAAACAATGGCTGACTTTATTTTTCTGGGCTCCAAAATCACTGCAGGTGGTGACTGCAGCCATGAAATTAAAAGACATTTGCTCCTTGGAAGAAAAGTTATGACCAATCTAGACAGCATATTATAAAGCAGAGACATTACTTTGCCAACAAAGATCCATCTCACCAAGGCTACGGTTTTTCCAGTAGTCATGTATGTATTTGAGAGTTGGACTGTGAAGAAAGCTGAGCACCGATGAATTGATGCTTTTGAGCTTTGGTGTTGGAGAAGACTCTTGAGAGTCACTTGGACTGCAAGGAGATCCAACCAGTCCATCCTGAAGGAAATCATTCCTGAATATTCATTGGAAGGACTGATGCTGAAGCTGAAACTGCAATACTTTGTCATCTGATGCGAGGAACTGACTCACTGGGAAAGACCCTGATGCTGGAAGAGATTGAAGGAGGGAGGAAAAGGGGACGACAGAGGACTAGATGGTTGGATGGCATCACTGACTCAATGGACATGAGTCTGAGTGAGTTCCAGGAGTTGGTGATGGACAGGGAAGCCTGGCGTTCTGTAGTCCATGTGGTCACAAACAGTCAGACATGACTGAGCCACTGAACTGACTGAACTGCCTTGTCTTGGGACTGTACCTCTGGCCATCTCATAAAAGTATATAGGACATAATGTTGTTGTTTATTCACTCAGTCATGACCAGCTCTTTGCAACCCCATGGATGCAGTATGCTAGGCTTCCCTGTCCCTCGCCATCTCCCAGAGCTTGCTCAAACTCATGTCCATTGAATCAATGATGCCATGCAACCATCTCGTCCTCTGTACCACACAGTGGTGCAGGAAAAATCTTCATGAAGCGGACTGCCATGGCTTCTAGTCTTGAGTTGTGGGGATTAGATGTCAAACTTCCAAGAATCCAGGCACTGCCATTTTAATTTTCATGTTTCTGCCCTGAGAGCTCCATCAGGAAGAGCTGGAGGAGAGGGTGCACCCACACAATTCCTTCTGCTCCAAAAACTCCTAGAAATGAAGCCTTTAACCAGGGTGGATTTTAAACAGTAGTACCAGTTCAATACTGTCTAGAAGTCAAAAGCTCATTTTGTTCCAGGAGGCTTAGTGTCTTTTTCCTTCATCTCTCTCTCTTCCCCAACTTCTACATGACCCCCCAGAGCGCCATCTTAAGTTGTGAAGCCGGAGACAACCAGACTGCCAAGTGTAATATTTGTGTTTGGAAGCGCGGCTCCTGTGGAACAGCAGCAGCTCCTGAGCTGCCTCCAAGGTTTCTCTTAGCCAGCGTGTTGGCCAAACAGTCCCGCTCTTCATTCTTTTTTTTTTCAGGCTTGGGACGGAGCTGTTTTCATGGGAAGAGACTGTCTAGGCACTGAGCAGGCTGTGGCAGTGGTGGAGGGGTCCGTGCGCAGGGTCCCGCTCACATCCAGGGCTCCCCCTTCCAGTCTACCTCTGGCAGAGTCAGGGAAACCCGCTGGGTTTATGGAAACAGTGGAACGGATGAGGCTGGCGCCCTAACAAAAGCTCAGTGTTCCACCCACTCTGAAGCTGGCGCCAAGGTCCGTCCTCCAGAGACACTGACGGCTCTGTTCTGGGCAGGGCCAGCCTTGCGTCACCCACTGGGAGAAGGCGCGAGCTCGACCTCCCCCGACAGCCGCGGAGCGGCCAGGGAGCCTGCCGGAGCCCTGACCCCGGATAGACAGGGTGTTCACTTCCGGGAGGCCATTCGGCTTTCTCCTGGCGCCTTGTGGAGGCCGAGGGCGCCTCAGCTTCTCACGGGGAAGGAGGAGGAGGACGCGGTCAGCCCCAGGACGCTGCGTTGTGAGCGGCTCCTGACATTTCCTACATTCTGACTACTGCTATTAAAAAGGAAGACAAACTCAGTAATGAACTTATTTACACAACAAACCCATGGTTACCGAAGGGAAGAGGGGGTGGGGAAGGGATAAACTAGGAGTTTGGGATTAGCAGATACAAATTACTCCAGATAAAATAGACGAACAGCAAGTATAGCACAGGGAACTATGTTTGATAGCCTGCAATAAACAGAATGGAAAAGAATATGAAAAAGAAAAACAAACCTATCTGTGAACAAATAAGGACTAAACAGAAGTAAAAGCAAAATTTTAAATGCAGTGTCTTTGTTTTCTATAATGTGGTTATGTTGTCTTTATAATTTAAAAAAGAGATGGGAAGGATTAAAAAATCTTCATCAGGTTTTCTTTCTTTAAAAACAAATTATTTTGTTGAAATCTAGTTGATTTACAATGTTGTGTTAATTTCACCAGATTTTCAAAGGTAGAATCAGGCCAGTTTCCAGGCGCCCAGCCTGGGGAATGTGTGAGGGTGCCCTGTGGACTGGGAGTGGGTGTGGGTGGTGTGACCGGACACGCTTACCTGTGTGAGGCCTGATCTCCTTACATGGACTGAGTGCGGCAGAATCTTGGAAGACTGAGGGCCTCCGCTGTGAAAGAAAGCCAAAGAAATCTTGGAGGCACTGGGGCTGTTTCCTGGGCCTGTCGTGGCCCATTAATCATGTCAGCTGCTGAGAGAGCCTGGAGGCAGGTGAACACAGATACAGAAGGACACGGGAAAGTGTGGAGAAGACAGGGCCCTGGGGAGACGGCAGAATGAGAGATGCTGGAGTACTTGTCCTCCGTGACATCCTCTCTCACACTTGGTGTTTTCTTCCTGGCAAATTGGATGTTACCAACTGTAGCCACAGGATTGTTGAAAGAATAAAGCGTTCATTCCAGAAAGCCTCCCCTGGACACAGAGATGTGTACAGGTAGATCTTTCTGCTAAATCTTCAGAATCTCTAATTTATCTGAGAATCTCCCCCATCTCTTTGCTCCCAATTTCCCTTCCTATTACATAGATACTCTCCCTTCCCTTGGCCTCCGTGTACTTGGATTAGTTGCACCCTTTTAGCAGAATCCAAAAAGTCTAAGGGTTGTGTTGAAGGAAACTTGGGAGATTCAGTCTGGGCATGTGTGTGTGGATTCCAGACTCTGTAGACTAGAGAGCATCCCCGGCACCTTCCCGCCAAGAGCCTGGAGTTCAAGATCAAGGGTACGTCCTAGCCTTCATAGGTCGTGCTTCTCCCTCTCAGGGTGAGAGTCCTGCTAGTGTCACCCAACCAAAAGGTCCACTGGATACCTGAAAATAAGCTATTCTATTTTTTTAATTAATTTTTATTGGAGTATAGTTGCTATACAGTATTGTGTTATTTTCTGCCGTACGGCAAAGTGAATCAGTTATACATATACATATATCCCCTCTGTTTTAGATTTCCTTCCCTTTTAGGTCACCACAGAACATTGAGTAGGGTTTCCTACTCAATGGGTTCTCATTAGTTAATCTGTTTTATACATATAGTTCAGCCCACCACCTTGCCCCCTTTGTATTCATAAGCTTGTTCTCTTCCTCTGTGTCCCTATTTCTGTTTTGCAAATAAGTTCATTTGCCCCATTTTTCTAGATTTCACATGTAAGCAATATTATATGATATTTGTTTTCCTAAAAAGCCAACAAAGATCTGTCTAGTTAGGGCTATGGTTTTTACAGTGGTCATGTATGGATGTGAAGAGTTGGACTACAAAGAAAGCTGAGTGCCAAAGAATTGATGCTTTTGAACTGTGGTGGTGGAGGAGACTCTTGAGAGTCTCTTGGACTGCAAGGAGATCCAACCAGTCCATCCTAAAGGAGATTGGTCCTGGTTATTCATTGGAAGGACTGATGCTGAAGCTGAAACCCCAATACTTTGGCCACCTGATGCGAGGAGCTGACTCATTTGAAAAGACCTTGATGCTGGGAAAGATTGAGGGCAGGAGGAAAAGGGGACAACAGAGGATGAGATGGTTGGATGTTATCACCGACTCGATGGACGTGGATTTGGGTGGACTCTGGGAGTTGGTGATGGACAGGGAGGCCTGGTGTGTTGCGGTTCATGGGGTGGCAAAGAATCAGACACGACTGAGTGACTGAACTGAACTGAACTGAAAAAGAGTATAGTCTTTAAGAAAAAAAAAAAAAAAGAAAGAAAGATGGACTTGGTGGAGCAGTGGAGAAAACAGAGGAGGAGGGCATCCTCAAGAGGAAGGCCATTCCTAAGTGGCTGATGATGTGGAAATGTGCAAAGCTCATGGGCGAGGTTAGCCCGGCTTTTGGGGTGGATCTTGGAGATGGGGCTGCCCACTTAGGAATCCTCCCAGTTTCTGGATTCTGCAGGAATGGACCCTATTTGTTGGGGTCTGTAGAACTTTTCTTCCTCCCGGCCAGCTACAGCCATCTGCTGGGAGACTTGGGCATGTGCTCAGCAAACGGAGTCCCAGGTGAAGGGCCAGGGTAAGAGTGGGAGGAGGGGGGTTGCAATTCACCAAGGCCTAGAGGGGAGCAAGAAAGCCAGATAGTGGTGCTGGAGGTTACACATCTCAGGAGGGAGCTGAGCCATCCTTGGATCAGAAGGACTTTCTCACAAAGTAGGGCAGGAACCACACTTGCTTGGCCCAGATCTGCTGTCCTCAGGCCAGGGTCCTGGAGCCATCCAGGAGAAATGCACGGAAAGAAAGCGGACGGGCTACTTTTGTTTGTACCCTGATCTGGGTATGATTTGTGGCACCGCCTTCGTTTTCCAATTTGGAAACTTTCCTGTGGGTGAGAACTGAACTTGGCATTGTCTCCAGAGCCAGGAAACAAGAACCTGGGGAATGCAGACGCAGGGCCATTTCCCAAGAGCCAGGCTGGGTTCTCCTGCAGGTGCTGTTGAGCTCTGCCCTCCGGAGAGTGCTGGGTGAGGTGGCCACGGGTGGTGTTGGGGGAGGCTCTGGCTTCCCCAGGCAGCCTCCAGGCAGATGTGATCCTGGCCTCCTGCTGGATCTCATTTAATACCTACGTGTGAGTGGGGCGGAGTGATGGTGAAGTTTCTCATTTGCCCACTCACGCAGGGGTGCCGCCATGCAGGACTCTGCCTGAGGGAACAGAGGCCAGGAAGGGACATTTGCCCCCTCACGTGGCCCGGGACCCTCCCTGACCTCGCATCCTCTCAGCCGTGTTGCAATAGTTTCTCCCAAGAAGGCCCTGTTCTCAGAGGTTCTGCCAGCAAAGTGCATGAGCTCAACTTTCCCTCTTCTTGAGACATTCCTTCCTGCATCTCTGCAGCCACAGCCTTGAGTGTCTCCTTGTCCAGGCCCCAGATGGAGGGAATTGACCCAAGCTGAGTGAGCACCCACGCCCGGTATGCACACTCCATCAGGAGGACCCTGTGCGGAGCATGTGACCCCTCTCATCCGCCTGCAAAGGGCCCCAGGGTGATTTCATCAAAGGGACATTCCAAGGCTCTCTGCCACCTTTTGTGTGTCTTGCGCAATCTCCAAACTTGAAGGCAGAGGAAGCGTGAGCCAGGTATTATCATTGTGGGGCAGCCCAACCGGCTCGAGAGGTGAGCTCTCCCTGGTTCCCCGGCAAGGCCGGGGAGCCCTGGTCAAGATTTTGATGTGGAAAACTCTGGCTGTGGGGGAGCTCCATGTGCCTCAGAAGAAAACACCATCCTCTTCTTATTTGGAAAGGGCAGCCTCTGGTGCCCCAAGAGCCTGTCTCTGTCTCTGCTGGCCCTGCCCCAGATTCTGGGACCTCTGACCACAAAGCAATGCCCTGTCACAGCTCATCTTTTTTTAAAAAAAAATTTTTTTTTAATTGGAGCATAATTATTTTGTAGTGTTGTGTTGGTTTCTGCCATACATCAACATGAACCAGCTGTAGGTTTACACATGTCCTCTCTCTTGAAGGTCCTTCCCACCTCCCAGCCCATCCCAGACCTCTAGGTTGTCACAGAGCACCAGGTCGAGCTCCCTGTATTACAAAGCAACTTCTCACTAGCTTTGCATATGGTAATGTGTATGGTCCACTGCCACTCTGTCAATCCGTCCCACCCTCTCCTGCCCTCTTTGTGTACATGTCTGTTCTCCACGTCTAAGTCTATTCTTGCCCTGCAAATAGGGTCATCATTTTTCTAGATTCCATACATATGCATTCATATATGATATTTGTTTTTCTCTTTCTGACTTAACTTCATTCTGTATAACAGGCTCTAGGCTCATCTACCTCACTAGAACGAACTCAAACATGTTCCTTTTTATGGCTGAGTAATATTGCATTGTGTATAGTATGTACCCCAGCTTCTTTGTCCATTCATTTATTGATGGATATCTAGGTTGCTTCCATGTCCTGGCTATCGTAAATAGTGCTGCAGTGAATATTGGGGTACCTGTGTCTTTTACAATCATGGTTTTCTCAGCATATATGCCTAGTAGTGGGATTGCTGGGTCATATGGTAGTGCTAGTTTTTTTGTTTTTTGTTTTTGAAGAAATCTCCATACCGTTCTCCATAGTGGCCTTATCAATTTACATTCCCACCAGCAGTGGAAGAAGTTCCCCTTTTTGCCACATCCTTTCCAACATTTATTATTTGCAGATTTTCTGATGATGGCCATTCTGATCAGTGTGACGTGACACCTCATTGTAGTTTTGATTTGCATTTCTCTAATAATAAGTGATGTTGAACATCTTTTCATCCGTTTAGTAGCCATCTGTATGTCTTCTTTTGAGATATGTCTGCTTAAGTCTTTGGCCCATTTTTTTATTAGGTTGTTTGTTTTCCTGATATTGAGCTTCATAAGCTGCTTCCATATTTTGGAGATTAGTGCTTTGTCAGTTGCTTCATTTGCAATTACTTTCTCCCATTCTGAGGGTTGTCTTTTCATCTTGTTTATGGTTTCCTTTGCTGTCACAGCTCATGGGGACAGAACTGAGCCATTTTCCTCCCTGAAAGAAACATCCTGGAAATAGCTAAAAGTCAAAACAATCACAAAAACAAACAACCCAACCAGACCTGCAATCTGTGCCCTACTGGAAAAACAAACTGTCTGGTTCTTGGGGCAGAGAAAACTCGAGAAAGCTGAGCACATGTGTGGCTCTACAAGACTGGCTGACAGCAGTCCCTGATGGTTAAAGTGACACATGCCCTTCCTAACTGTGCGCGTGAGTGTGCGCCGCTCATCCAGGTGCTGAATCTGTTTCCTCCCCACTGCATCTGGGCTGGCCTGTGACCTTCTTCAGCGAATAGAATGTGGAGGTGAGCCGATGCCAGCTGTGAACCTGGGCTTTGCCCACTTTCTCCAGTTCTCTGTGATCACCATTTGAACAAGCCCCAGCCAGCCTGCTAGGCTGAGACACGTGGCTCATCACCACATTGCCTAAACGACCGCCATTCAATCCCCAACATATGATTGTGGCCCTTCTAGAATCATTGGCCCCCAGCTGACCCTCCCATTGGATCCCAGACACATGGGACAGTCTATGTAAGAAAACATCCAACCAATCGTAGAAGTCTGAAAAATAATAAAATAACAAATAATAAGTGTTTGTTTTAAGCCACTAAGCTTTGGAGTTGTTTGTAAAGGTAGCAAGAGCAACTGATCTACCAACTAAAGTTCATCACTGCAGGGAGGAGGAGGTGAGAGAAAGGTACTTCAGAAGAAGACTTGGTTGTGGCTGGTTGCTGAACCCGTTCATATGCACATCATCTCCTTTGATTTATCATCAACCTTGACTTTACAAAGTTCAAACAGAACAGATAAGTTGCTTCAAGTCATATAGAAAGTGAAGATTGAAAGCTCAGAAGACTCAGGTCTTCCAACCTGTGCAGTGGCCTCTCTGGTACTGCAGTCATAGTTGGACAGTTGGCTTAGTGGTTTAGCTTCCTGGCATTAGAGTCGGATAGACCCCAGTTCAAAGCCTGGCTCCCCTCTCCTCCAGAACCATGATCTTAGTCGTGAGGTTTAACTTCTCAGAATTCCTATTTCCTCACTTGCAAAATAGGTTAATGGAACTGACCTAATAGAGATGTGATAAGGAATAATATTTATAAAGTATATATTTCTCATGATGTTTGGCACAAGCAATGGTGTTATGATTTCCCTTCTTTAGGCCGCTGCCTCTATCTTTCTCAGAACTCAAATTCCTGGCACATACCAATAGCAGTAGTCAGAGGCTGGCATCTCTGATAATTACATATTTCCTTAGTTTCTCATCACTTTCTCCTGCTACTTGAAGACTGCTATGCTGTGATAGACTGTTACACTGCTGACCCCCCAGGGAGCTGGTATGTACCAGTATAACCCAAACCTCCCGGTTTTTGGTTTTCCAGTGCATGTAACAGGTTTACACTCTACTGTAGTCTCTCAAGTATGTAATGGCGTTATGTCTAAAAAAAAAATGTACATACGTCAAAAAAACACTTTATTGCTAAAAAGACACTAGCCATTATCTGAACCGTCAGTGAGTTGTCTTTTTGCTGGTGGAGGGTTGTGCCACCTTGATGGCCACAAAGCAGACATGCACTAAATCCACATCAACCCATCTGGCACCAGAAAAGCCGGGTTATAAGGGGAGAGGTGTCACTGATAGAAAGTAAAGAGTTGAAAGATACACATTTACTTTTGTACCCACTTCCATTTCTTTTTTCCTGTTACTGAGTTATAAAATTGGAAGAGACAGCAGGAATCATCAGAAATATGCCTAAAACATCATATGTATGAGCTTCACATTCTCAGATTCACAGTATCTCATTTAATCCTCAAAACTCCCTCGAAACATTGTGAATATATTATCCCTGTGTTATACACAGGGGGACTGAATTCCAAGGAAGTTACTAATAAATTGCTCAAAGTCACACCTAGTAAGTAGTGGGGCCACAATGGAATTTGCCTCTGTGTAAACACAGAGGCTAGCTTCTTAATTATGCTATAAAAAAATTGGTTCACGTACTTAAAAACCAAATTTGAGGAATACCTACCTAAATAAATGAAAGGTATCAGAAAAGGAAAGATGAAAGTATCCTATTTCTAGAGCAGAGTTCCCCAGCCTCCAGGATCTAATGCCTGATGGTCTGAGGTGAAGCTGATGTAATAATAATAGAAATAAAGCACACAGTAAATGTGATGTACTTGAATCATCCCCAAACCATTCCCTCTGACCCCAGCCTGTGGGAAAATTGTCTTCCATGAAATCCATCCCTGGTGTCAAAAAGATTGGGGACCACTGTCTAGAGGACTAGGAAAAGTTAGCGTACTTCTCTGACGTTTTGGGAAGAGTCTTAGTCAGCTCAGGCTGCTAAAACAGTATACCTTAAATTGGATGACTTAAACAGGAAGCATTTATTTCTCACAGCTCGGGAGGTTGAAAGTCTGAGGTCGGAGTATCAGCGTGCTTGAGTTCTTGGTGACGGCTCTCTTTCTGGTTTTCAGATGGCCATCTTCTTGTTGTATACTTATATGGCAGAAAAGAAAGCTCACAGCGCCCTAGCTTCTTCTTATAATTAATTCCACCCACCAGGGCTCCACCCTAATTACCCCCAAAGGCCCAGCTTTCAAATATTATATTGGGACTAGGGTTTCGCTGTGTGAATTTTAATGTGACACCAACAGTCCACTCCTGGAACCACGTCCTACCTCATACAATGATGGGCCTTTGGGCCACGAGGCTCTGTCTGGGTGACCTGCTTAAGAAATAAGCCTTGCTCTTGATGTGGTTGACATCACAGCTGGATTTTAGAATTGACCTTGGGCAAGCTCCTGTTGACTCAGTCTCCAAACAGTAGGTTTGAGTCTTTGCTGGAATTCACCGGAGAAGACTTTCACATCATATAACTGAAAGAGAGAAGTGTTTACAACCACAGTCCTTGGACTTAAGTCCCAACTACTTCCTGGACAGCTTCAGTCTCTTCTGCACTCCAGTTTTGTTTTTTTTTTTCCCAGATTCATTGAGATATAGTAGACATAAAACACTGTACAGGTTTAAGGTGAATAACATGATTTATATATTTGCAAAATGATCACCACAGTAAGTTTAGTTAACACCCATCACCTCTCATTGTTCAAAAATTTTCTTCTCGTGATGAGAAACTTTGAGAGCTACTCTCTTAGGAACTTTCAACTATACAGTATAGTATTGTTAACTATAGTCACAGTTTTCTTACTTTAAAATGAGGATCAAAGAGGAATTCCCTGGCAGTCCTATGGTTAGGATTCAGTGCTTTCACTGCTATGGACCTGGGATCAGTCCCTGGTCAGAGAACAAAGGTCCCACAAGCCACGAGGCACAGCCAGGGGAAAAAAAAAAAACGACCAAAGGAAAATGGAGATAATGAGATAATGAAACATAAGTGCCGTAGAACATCAGTTATTATTATTATTGTTATTACTAAAATACAGTTATTACTGAAGTTAATTTAAATGGCAAATATGAAAAGTTTTGGGTTAAACAAAAAGGCAGGTAGTTTATTTCTTTCAAAACAAAAACCCTTAGAACAATATATGTTGATAAAATGAAGCTTTTTCTAGGTGATTAGGTGTATCACTTAGGAATAGTGCATGTAGCAGAAAATGCAATTAGCAGCAGCTTAAATAATTTGGCAGTTATTTTCCCACTTGATAAGGAGTTTGGAGGTAGGAGGTTGCTGGCATTGGTTCAGTTGCTCAGTGATGCTCAGGTGCCCACATTGTCATCCTTAACATATTGGATTTCATTGTTGTGCTGTCTCAGAGTCCTGAGAAATACACTACAGCTCCAATCAAGGGAGGAAGAGGAGAATCCAGAGTTTTCCCAGAAATTCCCTTAGGAGATTGCTTTTTTTCTCTGTGGATCTCATTGGTTAGAAATGTGACCTATGACCAAGTGAGAAAGTATTGGCCTGACTAACCAAGGGTCCCATCACTTCATGGCAAATAGATGGGGAAAAAGTCAAAGCAGTGACATAGCAGTGACATTTATTTTCTTGGGCTCCCAAATCACTGCAAATGGTGACTACAGCCATGAAATTAAGATGCTTGCTCCTTGGAAGGAAAATTTTGACAAACCTAGACAGCATATTAAAAAACAAAGACACCACTTGATCAACAAAGGTCCAATAGCTTTGACTAAGCTATTGTTTTTCCGGAAGTTATGAGTGGATGTTAGAGTTGGGCGATAAGGAAGGCTGAGCGCTGAAGAATTGATGCTTTCAAACTGTGGTGCTGGAGAAGACTGTTGAGAGTCCCTTGGATTGCAAGGAGATCAAACCAGTCAATCCTGGAAATCAATCCTGAATATTTACCAGAAGGACTGTTGCTGAAACTGAAGCTCCAATACTTTGGCCACTTGATTCAAAGAGCTGACTCATTGGGCAAAAACCCAATGCTGGGAAAGATTGAAGGCAAAAGGAGAAGGGGGTGGCAGAGGATGAGATGGTTAGATAGTATCACCGACACAATGGACAGGAATTTGAGCAAACTCCAGGAGATAGGGGAGGACAGAGGAGCCTGGTTGCATGGGGTCGCAAAGAGTTGGACCCAACTTAGTGACCCAACAACAATAACAAACCAACAATGATCCCACAGAGAAATTTGAGTACTTCCTCTCCCTTGTGGCCCAGTTGGTAAAGAATCTGCCTGCAATGCAGGAGACCTGGCTTCAATCCTTGGGTCGGAAGATTCCCTGGAGAAGGGAATGGCAACTCACTCCAGTATTCTTGCCTGGAGAATTCCATGGAGAGAGGAGCCTGCAGGCTACAGTCCATACAACTGCAAAGAGTCGGACATGACAGAGCGACCAACACTTCTACTTTTCTTAAAAAACTTTTGCTCCCTTGTACTTCCTAATATTTAGGTAACAGACACATTTCATGATTTTTTAACAAGAAAGAAACTGATTTAGGCTATTATTTTTAAAGTAGTCATAGAAAAGACTTCAACCTACAGTTTTGTCCTTGTGCGTTGATGTGGCTTGATTTACACACATGATGTCTGACTGTTGTGTTTCCTTTTCTTATCTTTTAAACCAAGCAGAAGATTCATGTTCATTATAAAAGGTTGACACACCACCTCTTGTGATTTTGGGGAGACAAGGACCAGGTCTGGTTGAGTTATTCTCTATGATGTTCTCTG
The DNA here is from genome assembly GCF_910594005.1 of Cervus elaphus. Classification (NCBI taxonomy): domain Eukaryota; kingdom Metazoa; phylum Chordata; class Mammalia; order Artiodactyla; family Cervidae; genus Cervus; species Cervus elaphus. The sequence goes on along the minus strand of NC_057837.1, from coordinate 6,836,473 downwards.
CAGATCACTTTGGGGACTGTTGTTCTCTGCCCAAAGGTCATGGGTAAGAAAAGGAAGTTTGGAGACACATGGAAACAAGTTCACAAGCGGTAATGGCCAAAAGTCAAACTCTGGTTGGGATGAGATATGCAGGGAAAGTTTATAATCAAAATCGATTCCCCAAGTAACTGTTATTGACAAAGTGGCCGGGAAGCCAAATAAGAAGGTGGCAAATAGTGACACCAAGAGATGTTGCAATCTGCAGCGTGTTACAGATTAGCTGGTGTTTTCGCTACCCATGAGACCAGCACTGGGAGAGGGGGAAAATGTGGCTTCATTTAGAGCTGATGATAGCATGTGTCTAGTCACTGGAGATCAAAAGAAAACTTGTCTATAAAACACTGCTCACGAAATTGGAGCAGAGTGTAGGCTCTTCTCTTGGGTGTGTCCAGGGGAAGTTTTGCTCTGCACCAGGCCAGCGGGATGTGAATCAGCGTCCATTCTGGGGATGTGGTCAAGGCCACCTGACCTCATGTTCAACCCCAGAATTATCAGTTGTGTGTAATCAAGCCTTTTAGTACCTGATTATTCGTGAACCAAATGGTTCTTTTCTTTTCCCATGATGTGTGACTGGAGACTGCAGGTATTTTGTTTTGTATTATCTTGGAAAGTGACATGTGTCTCCTGTGTGTGTGTGTGTTGGTGATACTGGTGGGGGTGGGGGCGTGTGGAGAAGCAACTGGCTTTCATATTCTTACTCTGTAAGACCAGATTAAAAGAAAAATGTAACCTTTTCCCTTCATTTATTTTTGGCCATGCTGGGTCTTCCTTGCTGTGTGGGCTTTTCCCTAGTTGTGGTGAGCTGGGGCTTCCCTTTATTGCAGGGCGGTGCTCTTGAGGATCATGGGCTCTAGGGTGCATGGGCTCAGTTGCTCTGCAGCAGGTGGGATCCTCCTGGACCAGGGATCGAACCTGTGTCTCCTGAATTGGCAGGTGGATTCTTTGCTACTCAGTCACCAGGGCCCCTGTAAGACCAGATCTTGAACATCCCACCTGTGATGACTTTTAGTCTCTTTTTCCTGAAACTAAAAACTAAATAGGTGGAGTGTGAATTGACCTACATCTTCAGGAATGCTGAGGGTGCTATAAATTCAGGTGAGTCCAAGAAGTGCCCATCACCATCTTTAGTGTGCGATTAGCATGAAGAAGGACAAAATATCTTTAGCATGAAACCCCGACGAAAGAAAACTCTACTGTGTCCTGCAGCTCAGAAGAACTTTCCCAAGATAGGAATTTTTACCCCGTGTGAGGACACATTCTTTCTTAAATAGAGTGGGAACCATTGGCCCTGCTCAGCAACCTTCCATCAAGGCCCACGTGCCCGAATTTCCACAGAATTCCAGTTTCTAACACTACAGAGGTGCTGAAGAGCTGTCAGAGGCACACTCGGAGTTGAACCGAAGCGTTCCCGTTTCCTTTCTTTCTGGCCTCTGGTTACTGAAAACATTTGCTGAAAATTGCTGTCCCATTCAAGAACTGTCAAAGGCAATTGTGTTGCACAAAAGCTCCTGAGAAGCATGAAGTAATATGGTTACCACCTGGCGGCCAAGTTAATAGAACCTGTCTGGTGCGCCACCAGCCTGCCTCGTGTGGATGTACCGGCTTCTGCCTGAGGACCACGACAGCAGAAATTTGTGAGGAAGACGTGTATCAGAGGCCTCTTAGTGGCAATTTATGGTACAAATCCCTGTGCTGAGGGCAGTTGTCAGGTCACCAAATCAGGTGAGGCCTGAGGCTCCAGGGGTGGCTGCTGAGGGGGATATAGGGGAGAATTCAGCTCTGCCAGAATGTGGATCGTGGTGAAGCAAGTAGCAGGACCCACTTCAGAAACAAGGTTGAGACTTGGCTATTCTCACAGCCGGCGATGGCCTTGGTGTCTTTGGTGTCTGAGAAAATGAAAACCCGGAGACTCAGGAGGTGGGGAGCGGAGGGGTGGGGGCAGGGGGTACGGGGTCAGTCTGAGTTTTTCACTCCCTCCGCCTTTGCCTCTGGCGCCACCTGTGCCCGTCCAGAAAAGCAGGAATCACTCTTCCTCTTCAAACTCCCCAGAGAAGGAATTCATTTTCACTCTTGGTAGTCATTTCCAGAGTCTCATCCTCTTTGAGATGATTTTGCCTTAACTTGAATTTCCAACTTGAATTTTGAAGACCCCAAGAAACTCTCCCAACACAAATGCCTCTGTTCCAATGGCAGAAACTCCATTAAGCCCCCAAATTCACTCATGGATTCCCTTGGGATGATCTAGTTCTGTCTGAAACCATCTTTTCTTGGGGGTCAGATATTGTCCAAATGTGAAGCCAGAGTCTAGCATTAGCACTCTAATTCCATAGCCAGGGCGTGGCTCAGAAAAGACGCATTAGAACCCGGAATTTCCAAACACAGGACGGGTATCCACAGTGGAACCATCCTGACATCATTATAAAATCAACCAGCGTTAGGAGGACCTGCTCTTTTTATCTCTGGTGATATTCACAGTTGAGCTTTTGAGGTACGAAAAAATTCTTGCTTCTCCAGCAGTCTCTAAATTGAAACCAGGACTGGCCACATATTTCATGGGGCCCAGTGAAAATGAAATTGTGAGGACTTTTTTTTTTTTTTCCCTCAAAAAGCAGGAAAAAAGCTTTTTTCTTTCTCTGGTGACCTTTCTCTTTCATCCTCACATGGGTGTTTTTTCTTTGCTGTTTTAATGTCACACACCCTCAGGCATGGGGTACTGGTTGGGTGGGTGAGTGAGTGTAGTCTTCTTCTTCTCCAGGTGGGGGTCAGGGAACAGGTAACCAGGAGCCCAGGCCAGGGAGGTGAGGAGCGGCCAGGAGACAACTCTGTGCATGCACCCCTGTCCTGTCAGACTTCACTCAGAAAACACACGCTCCAGGATAATATTAATATTTTAAAAAATGGTGACCACAGCATTAAGCCCCAGCGTGAGGTCCTCTTCTGAGTTCAAGGGTAACACATTTGCGAAATTCATTCTTTCTCAAGATTGCAAAAGCCGTAGTATAACTCAACATCCATCTGGAGTCTTTCTACCTAATGACTGTTTGATGCCCATTCTTTTCTATATGATCTATTTTTAATTCCTGGAAACTGTTAGGACCTTCTTATTCACCCTGCAGTTCAGACATTTCTCACTTGTGCACTTTGCTGTAAAATTTTCATCCTTTACAGTCTAGAGTCCTCAGAGAACTCTTTCAATGAAAACCAATATCTTTCTATATTGGAAACTTGCTTTGTATTGTTTGTTTGATATTTTTCTCTCCTCTCTCTCCCTTTTTTTTTTGGTTGCTCTTTTTGTAACTCCTAATGGTGGATAGTGTGCTAATCCACTAATTTGCTTTCTTTTCTTAGTTTCTATTTCCTTGACCTCTGCCTCTTCTCTCTGGGAACTTTCCTCACCTTTGTCAACTTTCTATGATAGTTAAAAAATGTCCACAACCATATTTTTCATTTTTAAGAGCTCTGCTTTTTTTTTTTTTTTTTTAAATAGCAACCTGCTCTTTGGGGATGAAATTTTTCATTTCTTTTCTATTTGGGAATTTTTTTTTTCATGGTAAAGGCTGTTTTATTGGTGGCAGTTAGTACAAGTAAATATATATGGATCCTCAAAGAATTCAGTTATTTATCAGATTACTGGTCCACAGAGAGCTAAATGGTATTGAACTGACTGATTCATGGGAGAATAAACTGAAGTCAATCCTGTTTCTTGGGAAATGAAGCCACAGCCAGATGATATATAAACCACAGCTGGCATCTGCTGTTCCACCAACTGTAAGAATCAAGGTGGCTCTGTACCAAGGGCATCAGCTTTCCCACCTTTTACATGCACTGGAATTCCGTTATACTCCTGAAACTACTTTTGTTTCTCTGAAACTTTATTTTCAAACTGCCTGTGTGAATCAATACTTATGGTCCTCTGGGCAATCTGACCAAGAGTCAGCAGATTTTGCAACATCTTGGCTCAGCTTTTGCCCACCAACCATGACAATTTCTATATGAGAATGTTAATATTTTAACATTTTTAATTCATTCCTACATGAATTCTGTTCCATTTCTTTTTCTCTTTCAAGTAGGATAGCCCAGATAGCTTCAAAATGGCAGCTGGTCCCTCCCCAAGAAGATCAAGTCACGATTATAGGGTTGGGACTCTTAGCTTTACCCTCTGAAATTCCAATACTTTGGCCACCTGATGTGAAGAACTGACTCATTGGGAAAGACTCTGATGCTAGGAAAGACTGAGGGTAGGGGGAGAAAGGGGCAACAGAGAGTGAGATGGTTTGATGGCATCACTAACTCAATGGACATGAGTTTGAGCAAACTTCGGGAGATGGTGAAGGACAGTGTAGCCTGGTGTACTGCAGTTCATGGGGTTGCAAAGAGTTAGACATGACTTACTGACTGAACAGCAACAACAACTGACCTCTGGGGGAGGGAGAAGAGCTGAGGATCAAGTTCAATCACCAGTGCTCAATGATTTAATTAATCACATCTATTGGAGAAGGAAATGGCAGCCCACTCCAGTAGTCTTGCCTGGAAAATCCCATGAACAGAGGAGCCTAGTAGGCTATAGTCTGTGGGGTCACAAAGAGTCGGACACGACTGAGTAACTCCACTTTCATGTAATGAAAATTCCATGAAAATCCTAAAGCACAGGATTCAGACAGCTTCTGGGTAGGTAAGCACACGAAGGTGCCAAGGGAGGGCAGTGTGCCCGCAGAAGGCATGGGAGTCCTGTGAACTTCTCCCCATGTCTTACCCTGGGCATCTGTGCCATCTGGCCATGTTGACTTGTACCCTCTGTAGTAAACCAGGAATAGTAAGTAGAGTGCTTTCTTGAGTTTTGTGAGTCATTCCAGCAAGTTGTCAAACCCAAGGAGGGGTTTATGAGAGCACTCAATTTACATAATGGCTGGTTGGTCAGAAATATGGGAGACCCAAGACTTATGACTGGCCTCTAAAGTGGGGCAGTCTTGTAGAACTGAACCCTTTAGTTTGTGGGGATCAGACTTTAACTCCAGGTGGATGGTAAAACTGAATTGAATCATTGGACCCCTAGTCGGTTTCGGAGAGTTAGAGAAATGGTGTTGGAAAAGATACCATATATTTGGTGTCAGAAAGAAGTAAACCACTCAGTCTGCATTCAGAAGTGAGGCAGGATGATTGGGGGTGCTAAGACTGCATGGGGAAGCTTTACCATAGGGTGAGCAGAACGTGCATAGCTGGTTCACTGGAGCGCTCCCAAATGTCACCATCCATAGGACCCTTTAGAGGTAACCTGGATGTCCTGCCGTGTGTGTGTGTGTGTGTGTGTGTGTGTGTGTGTGTGCGCGTGCATGCCTGCACGGGTAAAAGGAGTTCTGAAAGCCAGGTGGGGAAAGGGGGTTGGGGCACCTACAGTATGACACATAGGCTTTTATTTTGCTCTTACTTCACCTCTGTGTTTCCCAGGGCTTGCTTGCCGGGTCCAAGTCCTCTGAAGACAATCTCCAACTCTCTGCCCTGAAGCAAAGAAAGGGTGGTTGCATAGATGCACACGGTGGGAGAGAAGCCCTTATGGGCTCAGACACGCTATGGGCAGGCTTCCAACAGATGCCCCTTTCCACACTGGGCTTTTCTCTTGCCTCCCTTTTGGAATTTCATTGCTTTATAAACCCCAAGCCACTCAGAGTTCCTTCAGGGTGAAGCAGCTCTGTTCCCACTTGTCTGCAAGCAATTGGCTTTCTCCTTTCTTCATTCTGCCAAGGTAATTACTGTTCCTCCATCCATTTCTCACCTTCCAAAAATTTGTTGAAAGCATTTGTAACAAATTGTCTCTCCTTCTCTTTGACCTTGTTGATTAATTTATTTTTAAAAATTCCTTGGCTATCATTTCAATAAGATTTGGGTAGAAAGAAAAGATAGCTATGGCCAATTCCACCATTTTTAATCAAAAGTTTCCTTTAGAATTCTTAATCTTTGTTGGAATCAAAATTATACATTAAAAGGTGAATCCTTGCCATTTACTAAGTGAGATAAAAATCTAGAGAGATATCAAATTTCAGTAAATTTCTCATGGCCTGTGTGTGTTTATTTAAAGACAATTCTAATAATCTTGGTTATTTAGTTTCCTAGCTTTTAGTAGACTAGAAACAAAATTTTAGTAGAAAGTTAGATTTGAATGTATATACTGAAAGTATCAAGAATAGCTGGCATACCCAAAAGTGACAGAAAGCTTACAATAACAAGTTAAAATAACACACGATAGCACAGCAGTTCCTACAAGTACAAACAGTATCACAAGTTACAAAAGGCATAGCTGCACCGAGGTGTAACATGATGCTATCTTCTTATTATAAAAGCATCTTCGGCTCCCTGTTATCTGTAGATATAATATTTAATATTCACTCACTGTTTCATATATGCCAAACATATGACCTGAGGTTCCAACAAAATGGACTTCCCTGGTGACTCAGATGATAAAGAATCTGCCTGCAATGTGAGAGACCCAGGTTCTATCCCTGGGTCGGGAAGATCCCCTGGAGGAGGAAATGGCAATCCACTCCAGTATTCTTGCCTAAAGAATTCCACGGACAGAGGAGCCTGGTGGGCCACAGTCCATGAAGTCGCAAAGAGTCAGACATGACTGAGGGACTAACACTTTCGCACTTTCGCTTTTTACTTCCAATAAACCACTCTGCAATGTTTCACACCCACAAATTTCCATTTCTGACTCATGAAGTTCTTACATGGCACACCCTTTCTTGCCATCACAAGTCATCCTTTAGGACCCAAAACATTTGGGTTCCCAAAACATTCTCTCCCTCTCCTTCTGTGTCCCCATGGTACTTGTTTAGATTTATGTAATAGCACTTGCTGTGTTTTGAGAGGAACTTTGAACTTACACGTCTGCCTTATCTCTCCAGTTGAATCATAAAAACCAAATAGCAGGGCCATTGCAATGAACTGATGTTATCCCCACAAATCCCACAGGTTGACACTCTAATCCCAATGTGATGATATTCAGAAGTGGGGCCTTTGGGAAGTGGTTATGTCATGAGGGTGGAGCCTTTATCCGTGAGGTTAGTGCCCTTATAAGAAAAGGCCAGAGTCAGCTAACCCTCTTTCTGCCATGAGAAGATACGAGGAGAAGTTGGCTGACGGCAAACCAGGAAAAAGGCTCTCACCAAAAACCTCACCAAAACTTGCTGGCACCCTCATACTTCAAGACTCCAGAACCGTGAGAAATAAATTTCTGTCATTTATAAGTCACCCAGCCTGTGGTACATTTGTTAGAGCATCCCAGATTGGCTAAGACAGCCATTAAATGTCTTGGCACAGTGCCTTGCGTATAAATGCTCCTGAGTAAATGTTTGCTGAATCCAATTGAAAGTATGATAACTGATTTGACATAATAATCCTTAGTCCTCTAGGAAAGGTCAAATAGGAATCTGAACACTCTTTTTAAAAAGGTAAATGTGTTATGCATTCTTAAAAGATTTCAAAAATAGAAATGAAACTAAAACATAATCTTATAATGCATAAAAGGTATATTACCTTTAATTTATCATAAGATTTATTTCTTGTTGATAGAATAATGAGGCACTGTTTTTCACATGGACTACAATCCAGTTATATCACTAAGCTGTTTAAGTTTGAACATTATAGCTTACATATGGAACATCAGCTCTGTCTTTTTGAAAGGAGACAGGGTAAAGGGGTTATGACAGGTGGAAAAAAATGTGAATATTTTTGTTTCAGGATGTTTTAGAGAGCGGCTATGTGTTCCTTGACATAACCGACCTGTTCCCAAAATGTTTGGGATCAAACCCTATCTTGCTATGGACTCATGTTGTATTTTCCAAAGTGCTTTTATCTTGCCTTTGGATTGATCTTTGATTAGGTGTGACTCCTGACACATTTGCTTTAAATTTCTTTCTCCTCCCCTGTCAAATGGTTAATGATCTCAGAATGTCACACTGGATTCTGCAGATTTCCCAGGAGGTCAAGTGTGGGGAGAGCAATAAAACAAGTACAAAATGGAGACTCACCCTATTGCCGATTCGACAAGATACAGGCCAGACCAGCTTCGTGGGCGTGTGACTCAGGCGGCTGCATGGACCTGTGCTCCCAAGGGTCCCACACTTGGTTGAGTGCTCTGTCATTGCTATCTTGGGCAATCTTAATAATTTTATCTTTTAACCTGTGTAAGTGAAGTCTGGGAGGGCAATGGAACATGCACATGAGCAGAAGAGGTGTGTTCAACATGTGGATCTGCTGTTCATTCTCATAGAATGTTCGTGATGGCCTGTGAGCACAGAATTCTGGTGCGCCTGTGCTGCATGGGAGTTTAGCAAGACTGGAAGCCTCTATGCATGTCTAGGGCGTACAAAGCAAGTCAGAGCCCTGATATTCTGGGAAGCCACGCTTGCCGTTGAAACCAGAAGCTGATTAGAATGCAGGAAAGAGGAAATGGCTTTGTAAGAAACATGCATAATCAAGAAATCTGTTAGCCAGCTGCATGTGCGGAAAAATGACATAAAAGGGAGGGAAAAGATGGGACAATGTGTTATAGCTCCTTTTCCTCTCATCCTTCCTAACTCATCAGTGAGTCCTAAGTGGAGACTGTTAGAACGTGAGTGTATGAAGAAGTGAAATTAAAATGTTTGAGTTAGTTTTTGCAGCATCTCCAATGTTCCGATAAGAACGAAATGTATATGCATGTACCAGTCATGAAATGCAAAATGTGTAATTTGGTGATTCCTTACACAGGTTAAATGCTCTTACATTTGCACTTAAAACTGATGGTGCGCAAAGATGAATGGTGAAATTCATGCTACTGATTTAAGATCTCGATTTAATTTTTCTTTACTTCAAATTCATTAAACAGTGAATAAAAAGCACTATGACAAGTCAAGAATTATTGTGAAAGAGAGGGAAGAACTTTATATCTTAGTATCTTTATTGGCACTTTTTCCCCCTGCTTTTGGAACAAGGGCCCTACATTTTCATTTTGTACTGAGCTCCCCAAATTATATACTCAACCCCGTATGCAAGAGTGTATTTTGACAGACAAATTTCACAGGCTAATTCAGTTCTCAAGTAAATAAGTTCTATCTCAAAAACTGCAAAGAATACTGTCCGAAGTTGTCCAGGATGGGATAACACTTTTGTGATCTCTAGGGACACGGTGAATGAATGTGCAGTTATGGCCACAGTCCAAGAGAGGACATAACATGGGGAAGTGTCAGTGGACCAGCCCGTTTGTGGTCAGGAGACACGTTCTAGCCTCATTACCTTCAGTGAGTCCACCAACCATTTGCACCCTGATACCAACCAACTCTAGTTGAAGACCAGTGGCCTTTCATTTATTCCACAAATATGTGCTGGTCATAAACCATTGTATGGAGGACAGGAGAGTCATTGTCCTGGTCCTTGTGGCATTTACAGACCAGTATCACAGAATGTAAAAAGTAAAGTAAAAGCAGAAAGAAAGAAAACTTAAAAGCACAATGGAGCTTCCTATGTATAGGAATTTGTGTTCATCTTCAGGACTGTCTCTTTGCAAATGACAAAAAAACAAAACAAAAAAAAAAAAAAAAACAACCTCACCTCAAACTGGTTTAAGCAAAAATTAAAAAGTGTAAGTTCATGTAACCCAAATCACATGAACTATGAGTGGAGCAGAGGTGATTCTCTAATAGAAAATGGAGGCAGTTTTATCAGAACAGGGGGACTGGATAGTCCACTCTAGACTCTCTAAATCTTTTGATAATGTAAATCCTCACTCCTGTTCCATGGGAGTATGTGCTTTAAAATGTGAGCACGATGGCTTTTCATAAAGCATGAAACTCCTTAATGATCTTGTTATTTTGAGCTATGCTTTGAGTCAGGGGGACATTGACTTGTGGGAAATGTCTATCTGGGATGTGGGGAAATGTCTTGGAACACTAAAACTATTCAATCAAAAGCAGGAAGGAAAGTAGAAAAGAAGAATTAAGGAATGAAGAAACAGAATAGACAACATAGAGAATTAGAAGATGTGTAAAACAACAGAAATGAAAGTACAACATGTCAACATTGTGGAATGCAGATAAAGCAGATCTTAGATGGAAGTTTAAAGCATTAAGTGCTTATACCAGGAGATAAGGAAGCTCAAGTCAATCCAACTTCAAGTTTGGTGTTGTTGCTAAGTGGTGTCTGACTCTTTTGTGACCCCAATGGACTGCAGCCCGCCAGGCTCCTCTGTCTATGGGATTCTCCAGGCAAGAATACTGGAGTGGGTTGCCATGCCCTCCTCTGGGGATCTTCCCCATCTAGGGAGTGAGCCTGAGTCTCCTGCATTGCAGGTATATTCTTTAACACTGAACCACCAGGGAAGGCCAACTTCAAGAAACTAGAAATGAGGGCAAGAAAAACAAACTCAAAGCAACAGAAGCAAGGAAATCCTATAGATCTGAGCAGAACTCAATGACATTGAATGAGAAAAACAACAGAAAATTCATTAAACCAAAAGCTGGTTCTTTAAAATGTCAATAAAATAAATCAACTCTAGCAAGACTGATAAAAGAAAAAAAAGGGAGAAGACAAAAATTACCAGTGTCACGACTACAAGAGAGGATGTTAATACAGACACCCATAAGCATGAAAAATATAATACGGGAATAGTATCAGCAAGTCAGTGCATTTAAATTCTACCATGTAGATGAAATAAACATATTTCTCAAAATCCATAAACCACCAAACTTGCTCAACTTAAAAAGGACAACTGAATAGTCCTATAACTAGTAAATCAATTGAATCCATAGTATAAAAGCTTCCACTAAAGAAAATTCCAGGCTTAGATTTTTTTTTTTTTTTTTTTTTTTGCTGGCATAGTCTACTATTTCTTCCCTGGTGACTCGGAGGATAAAGAATCCACCTGCAAGGCAGGAGACCTGGGTTTGATCCCTGGGTTGGGACGATCCCTTGGAAAAGGGACTGGCTTACCCACTCCAGTGTTCTGGCCTGGAGAATTTCAAGGACAGAGGAACCTGGCAGGCTACAGTCCACGGGATCACAAAGAGTCGGACATGACTGAGTGACTTTCACTAATTCTATAAAATCTCCAGGAAAAAAAGGGTAACACTTCCTCTTTTTGACAAAGATGGCATGGTGAGTTTTATTTATCTACTTTTGGCTGTGCTGTGACTGAGTTGCTGCTCAGGCCTTTCTACAGGTGTGGTGTGCGGGCTTCTCATTGCAGTGGCTTCTCGTGTTGTGGACCAGGGGCTCCAGGGTGTGCAGAGGCAGTAGTTGCAGCTCCCAGGCTCTGGAGCACAGGCTCAGTGGTCGTGACGCACAGGCTTAGTCGCTCCATGGCTACGGGATCTCCCGGACCCAGGGGTGGAACCTGCATCTCCTGAACTGGCAGGCGGGTTCTCCACCACTGAGCTGAGAAAGCCTGAGACAACACTTCTAACTTCATTTTTTGAGACCACTATTGTTTTGACACCAAAATCAAAGGCATTATAAGAAATGAAAACTTCAGACCAATATCCCTCATGAATACAGATGCAAAAATCTACAAAAATATTAGAAAAATCAGATTTAACCATACATGAAGCCAATTGGGGCTTACCTAGCAAGTGCAAGGTCGATTCAGTATTTAAAAATTAATCAATGTCATCCAACATTTAAATAGTTAAAGGAAGAAAAGCCACATAATCATATCAATAGTTTAGAAAAAACATGTGGCAAAATTTAATATTCATTCATGATAAACATTCTTAACAAGGAGTAAAACCAACACCTCCAACTTGGGAATTATAATTTATAGAAATCCTATAGCTAATATCATATTTAATGGATAAAGACAGCATTTTCTCCTATAAGATTGGGAAGGCAAGGATGTATAATCATGTTATTCCTCTTCTACTTCATCCTGAAAGTCCCAGCTGTTGCAATACCAAGAGTGAGAAATAAGGGCCATTCAGATTGGAAAAGAAAAGATAAAATTGTCCCTATCTGAGATGACATGATAGTCTGTGTAAAAAGAACATTTCAAGGTATCACTAAGAAAAAGCTTGTAGGACTCAGATTAGAGTTTAACAAGGTTATGGGATATAAGGTAAGCACAACCCATCATTTTTCTAAAACTAGCAGAGAACAACTGAACTTTGAAAGAAAAAGTGTTGAATTTGTTTGCCACAGTTGCTATAACAAAATACCACAGACTGGATGGCTTAAACAACAGAAATCTGTTTCCTCCACAATAATGGAGGCTGAGATCAATGTTTTGAGGGTGTTGGTTTCTTCCGAGGTCTTTCACTCTGGTTTGTCTTCTTGTGTCTTCACGTGATGTTCTCTGTGTCTGTTTGTGTCCCAGCCTCCAGTCCTATGGGAGTAGGGCCCACCCTAAAGACCTCATTTTAACTTATTTTCCTTTTTAAAGACTCTGTGGGAGAAAGCAAAGGGGAATTAAAGAGCCTCTTGGTGTAGGTGAAAGAGGAGAGTGAAAAAGCTGACTTAAAACTCAGCATTCAAAAAACGAAGATCATGGCATCCTATCCCATCACTTCATGGCAAATAGATGGGAAAACGATGGGAACAATGATAGACTTCATTTTCTTGGGCTCCAAAATCACTGCTATCATGACTGCAGCCATGAAATTAAAAGATGCTTGTGCCTTGAAAGAAAAACTATGACCAACTTAGCATATTAAAAAGCAGAGACATTACTTTGCTGACAAAGGTCTGTCTAGTCAAAATTATGGTTTTTCCAGTGGTCATGTATGGATGTGAGAGTTGGACAATAAAGAAGGCTGAGTGCTGAAGAACTGATGCTTTTGAACTGTGGTGTTGAAGAAAATTCTTGAGAGTCCTTTGGACTGCAAGGAGATCGAACCAGTCCATCCTAAAGGAGATCAGTCCTGGGTGTTCATTGGAAGGACTGATGTTGAAGCTGATACTCCAATACTTTGGCTACCTGATGCGAAGAGTTGACTCATTTGAAAAGACCCTGATGCTGGGAAAGATTGAGGGCAGGAGGAGAAGGGGATGACAGAGGACGAGATGGCTGGATGGCATCACTGACTCAATGGATGTGAGTCTGAGCAAGCTCTGGGAGTTGGTGAAGGACAGGGAAGCCTGGTGTGCTGCAGTGCATGGGGTTGCAAAGAGCTGGACACGACTGAGCAACAGAAATGAACTGAACTGAAAGACTGTCTTTAAGTATAGTCACATTCTGAAATACTGTGAGTTAGGACTTGAACATATGGATGTTGGGGAAACAAAATTAAGCCCAGAGCAATGACTAACAATGCCTCAGAAAAAGGAAATAATTTCTAAATCTAAAAAAAAAACATGTGCAAAATCTATATGCTGAAGACTTTAAAATATTATGAGAGAGATTGAACATGTCCGAAATCAATGGAGAGACATATCATGTTCTTGGATTGCAAGATTAAATATAGTAAAATGTTACCTGTACCCAAACTGACCTATAGATTTATTGCAATTTTAATAAAAATGCTGTCAGAATTTTTTATAGATAAGGACAAGCTGATTCCTCAATTTATATAGAAAGCTAAAGGAATTAGAATAGCCAAAAAAAAAAAAATTCTGTAAAAAGAATAAAATTAGTGAACCCAACCTGATTTAATGACTTACCTTAGAGTTACAATAATCAAGACAACATTGAGGAAAGGATATGCTTACTGAGAAACAGAGCAGAATGGAACATCTGCAGATTCTTTACCAGCTGAGCCTCAGGGGAAGCCCAAGTATACTGGAATGGGTGGCCTACCCCTTCTCCAGCAGACCTTCCCGACCCAGGAATCGAACCGGGGTCTCTTCCACCGCAGGCAGATTCTTTACTGACTGAGCTACTAGGGAAGCCCCACTTTATTGGGTGAAAGGATAGGTTCACTGAGAAACAAAGCAGAATGGAACATCTGGAAAAAGACCTAAATGAGTAAAATCAACTGATTTTTGACAAAGGTGCAAATATAATTAAAGAGAGTTTTTCCAATAAATGCTGTTAGAATAAATGACATACTAAGCAAAAAAAGTAAACTTTGACCTAAACCTTACTTTATATAAAAAATCAACTCAAAATGAATCACATAGATCTAAATACAAAATTTTAAACCATATAAAATTTTTAAAGAAAACAAAAGAGAAAATCTTCCTGACCTGGGATTTGACAAAGATATCTTAGACCTAACACCAAAATGCCAATAGATAGGGAATTCGCTGGTGGTCTAGTGTTTAGGGATCTATGCTTTCACTGCTGAGGACCACACTCTCCAAAACCCACAAAATCCCAATAGATAAAGTAATTTAGATTAGAATTCATCAAAATCAATAACTTTTGCTTTGCAAAATACACTCAAGAAAATGGCAAGAAAAACTGCATTCTGAGAGAAAATTTGTGAAAATCGCACATCTGACAAGTAACTTGTAGCTACAGTACATAAAGAACTCTCAAAATTCAGCACTAACAAAATGAACAGCCAAATTTAAAATGGGCAAAAGACTCGAAAAGATATTAAATTAAAAACGATATCTGGGAAGCAAATAAACACATGGAAAGTTGTTCAACATCACTGACTCTTAAGGAATTTCAAACTAAGACCATGATGAGGTACTATTTACCTCTTAAAATGGCTAGAATAAAAACCTGACAATACCGAGGGTTGATGAGGATGGGCGGCAAGTGGAATGGTCATATATTCAGTATTTGCATATTGGTGAGTATGCAAAACAGTACAACCAATTTGTAAAGGCATTCATTAGTTTCTTAAAAAGTCAAATATAGACTTACCATATGACTCAGCCAACCTACCCTTAGATATTTACCCTAGAGAAATCAAATCTTATGTATCTAAAAAGACCTGTACACAATTATTTATAACATCTCTTTTCATAATTGACCCAAATGAATATGTCTTTTAATAGATGATGGATAAATTGTGGTATATTCACACAAGGGAATACTACTCAGCAATATAAAAGAATGAAACAATCAAGCTCTCTATCACACGCACACACACAAAACAACTTGGATGAATCCCAAAGGCATTATGCCGAGTGAAACAAGCCAGATGCAAAAGGTAACCTGCTGTATGTTTTTATTTCCAAGACATTTCATACAGACAAACCTATAGTGATCAGTGATTTCCAGAGACCAGTAGGGCTGGGGTGGAGGAAGTGACCAACGACAAGTGGAAAGAGAATTTTTGTGGGGTTGGTGAAATTATTATTTTTTTAATTCATAAAGAAGCTTCTATTTCAAAATGCTGGGGTTGAAGAACAAGGTTTTCTTTCAAGATGAGTGTTAAATACTCTTTAAAAAATTATTTTAATAAGCAGCTCTACAAGCAACCCATGGTATGTAGAGGAATAGTCATGCCCAAATACCCAGTTCATCAAATGAATTATGAATAAATACATATTAACTGCAAGTCAGTGCTTTGATGCAGGTGGGGCTCATTGAAGAGTTGATTATTTTGGATCTGGCTTCTCCTAGAGGGAGTTTTGTCCTCTGATGGCAGAAGGGGTTTTGTCCATGGTCGTGTCCCCAGGAACAACCAGATGACTGTTTGAAGAAGCAGCTTGAGGAGGGGGGTGAGTTACATTATAACCCTCTGCCCTCATCCCTTTTCCTGCAGCATCTGTGAATCCTCTCTTGGCATCTAATCTCAGCTCTCTTCTACCTTGTTGGGGAATCAAAGTGACAGGTTTCTCTCTATTTTATTTATGGAGACAGATATCAGAAGAACAAGCAAGCAAACAAGAGCTCTAAACCTCAAGCACGAGGTTTACACATGTTGCAGATTTGCTTTCTCAGGACAGATGTGCAACCTTGCTTTTCAGAAGGGACCTGAGACCTCTAACCCCTGGCTAAGAACAAAAGATAATAGTCTCAGTTGCGGTATCACATGTGTTTCCCATGAGAAGGGAGACTCTGGGGTCACCCTGGAGTGGCCGGGCTGTCCTCTGGGCGCCCCCTGGTGGTCACTTAGGCGCAGCGTTTCTTTGTTCCTTGCTCCTGGCCCCTCTTTGGCTGGGACCTTCATATAAAAACAAAGAGAAGTATTCCGATTTGTTTCTTTGGAATAGCAAGAAAGAAATAGCTGACCACCAAGAGGAGAAGCAGCAGAAAAGAAACAAAGTGTCTTCCCATCAGTGTTTTAACTGTGATCATCAAAGCTAGGAGCCCTTGTGTTTTCTTCAGCTCCTTCAGCAGGACTCTGCCCTCTTAGGCTTTAGTTTTCTCAGCTGGAAAAGAAGAAATTTCAACTAGATGATTCTAAGGACGCTTCTGACTTTAAGCTTATCTTTAATATATGTGTAATATATGTTTAGTAGGTGTTTTCTGCAGAAGTGTTGGAAAGCCATTTTTGCCACCTGACTTGGCACCTGACCTGCAAAGAGATCAGTGCCTGGAAAATTGAAGAAAATGGAAAGATATCGCTTTAAAAATGTATTTATTTTTAATTGGAGGATAATTGCTTTATAATATTGTGTTGGTTTTCGTCGTACATCAGCATGAATCAGCCACAAGGATACGCATGTCCCCTCCCTCTCGGGTCTCCCTCCCACCTCCCACCCCAGCCCACCCCTCTAGGTTATCACAGATCACCAGGTTTGAGCCCCCGGTGTCACGCAGCAAATTCCCTCTGGCTACCGATTTTGCATATGGTAATGTATATGTTTCAATACTACTCTCTCTGTGAAGTAATTAGCCTCCAACTAATAAAAAAATTAAAAAAAAAAAATACTACTCTCTCAATTTGTCACACCCTCTCCTTCCCCCACTGTGTCCATAAGTTTGTCCTTGGAAAGATCTCTTGGAGATATCTGTTTGACCTCCATCATTCAGCCCTTTCTACTTGTGGCAGCTCACACTTCTGAAGATTTGAAATAGAAGATCATGATTAGGGGATAAAGCCCATTGAAACTTGGTTTACGTTCATCCAAAAGGCTCTCATCCAGCCATGATGAAAACCCACAAGTCTTCAGAGAGACCGAAGGATGGTAAATCTAAATTCAGCGCTTCTGCTGAAAATAGACAAGACCCTCTTTCCACTCCTCTGAGTTCAGCCCATCATTTTAAGATTTCATAAGTCCTGAAGTTAGAAGTCATATTTTAAAAACACACCTCATATTTACTTATCTCTTACAGAGAGTGAGGCAGTTGATTCCTACAGTGTCCGGTGTGTTTTTAATCCGACCACTTAATTGCTCTCACCTTTCATCTCCTTACCTGTGAGCTGGGGCCAGGAAAAGCAGACAGCCCACAGGGACACGCTTTGTAAATATAATACGTGTTGTTAAAGGTGATTTTACAACAAGACCCCATAGATGGGGCCTAAAGTTGCACTGTTTTCCTACAGAACATCAATCAATTACTTCATATGTTTCTTGGCTTAACATGATCATTCTTCTTTAGGGCAAGCTGTTGTCCTCATTAGAAGAAGCATAAAACCCTTCTAAGAGAAAAACATATCCTAAGAGTGAAGAGCTGATCACATAGAAACTCAGAGAAGTTCACAAGAGATACTGCATTTCTCATCAATTTGGCTATTTAAAAAATAAACTGTCTGGAGGAGGGGACAGAAGAAAGATTTTCCATTCTTCCACGAGGAAGCCTCCTTTTTAGGCTATTGGAGTTGAAGAAAAAGGTTTCCTTTCAAGATGAGTGTTACATCCTCTTCTTAAAAACTTGGTTTTAATAATCAACTTTAGCAGCAGTCCATGACACGTATAAGAACAATGAGACCCAAAATGATGAGGCCAGTTCATCACGTGAAAATTATGGTCAGAAGGCAGACATACAGATGGAATAGGAGAATATATACTTTTTAAATTTTATTTATTTTCAGTCGTGCTGTGAGGGTTTTTCTCCAGTTTTCTAGTCGTGGTGGGCTTAGCATGGGCTCCTCACTGCGGCCGCCTCCCGTGTAGCAGGGCACAGGCTTAGTTGCCCCGAGGCACGTGGGATCTTCCTGACCAGGGATCGAACCCACGTCTCCTGCATTGGCAAGGGGATTCTTTACCACTGAGGCACCAGGGAAGCCCAGATAAGATGTTTTAAATGCCTAATGAAGTAAATGACCAACAGGTCTTCACTTCCTATGACTAGTAATGAATGAAGGGTGCCGCCTCTGTTTTGGAAGGAAAGGATGCAGTGATTATCAGCTGCCTTGGGAGAGAAGGTGATGCGCTTTCTCTATGGTAACGCACTGGAGGAGACCTGGGTTCCATCCTTTCTCCGAGAATCTCTCTCTCTACCTTTATAGTGTGGTTCTAGTTTCCTGTCCCATTCCTCTGGAGCCCCTACATTTCTGAGAAGTGAGCTCCCTCCCTCTGAACCAGTCTTCTTAGCATCTGTCTCTAGAGCAGGGAAGTCTCAGCGCGTTTCCTGCTTTATGTGAATACACCTCCCCCTGCCCCTGCCCATCTGCTTATCCTCTGGACCAAGGAAGATTTGGGGACCTTAGCTGTGTGTGGCTGTCCGGTGGCTCCCCACTTAGTGCCTGCTTTTCCCCAGAATTGTCCTGACCCAATGCCTGGCAGCCTGGGGAATATGCTTGGGACTAGTGGCTGGGTACCTTTTGGGGCTCCTTTGACGGCTGGGGGAGGCTGGGTGGCAGGAAATCTAGGCCGAGAGACGAAATGGTGCCGCCTGCCCCTGAAGTGCACACCTAGTCATTCCGTGGAACCAGGGAGGACCGTGGCGTTTTCCACCCCAACCTTGTCAAATGTTGTGTCTTCCTATGGTAATCCCGGGGACTCTTTTCATTCCAGGGTTTTATTCCAGATGGAATGTTAAGAGAGTTCAGATGCGGAGAGACAGGTCAGGGCGGTGGGGGCGGGGAGAGGTGTGAGCTTGTCCAGATCTGTGGCTTTGCCAGAACTGTTTTTAAGTTGACACAGGGCTAAATAAAAAGCGCCCCGGCTTTGATCTCAGGGACTTCCTGGGGAGACTGTCTGATTAGATAAAGATCACGTATCCACCCCCACCCCCATCATCTTTTAGGCAGTAATCTAAGCTCTGCAGCCAATTCCTTGTCCTGGGCTCCCTGTCTCTTTCTCAAAGGATGTCTCTCTCTGTCTCATTGGGTCCCTCCCTGGGTCTTGGATTTTTCTTTCTGTTTGAGCCGGAAAAGGAGCTTGAGTAAATAGAACACTTCTTTTCCTTTAATTCTTCTTAAGTTGTTTAGAAACAAAGCAAAAGCTTTGTGTGAGAGCCTCATATGGACCTCGTCTGGTCCGAGGCATCAAAGGGACTGGTCTCTGTTTGCAACATGGTCAGCTGCTGGGGTGCAGTGACTTGGTAGGTGGAGGGTTTGGAGAGAGAAACACTGTCGGTCCCGGCACTGAGTTCATCAACCAACACAGCAGGGTGTGAGGGGTGCGGGGGAATCTCTTCTCTGTGACTTAGTAACTTAGAGCCGGTCACCCAGGAGATGCACCATAAACCGTCTTTGATGATGATGAAGTGACTTGCTCTTGCCAACTTTAAGAAAGCTGCCAGGTTGAAAGTCACCTACGCTGGGTGACAGCTAGCTTCTAGCTTTGTTCAGGGGAGAATCACTTTGTGACATTAAAAAAGGAGACTTTGCAAAGGGGGTTTGCATTTTTAATATTTTCTTTTTGTGCTGATAGAGATTCTAAGGGACACACTCCCAGTTCACATAATGTAAGTGTTAACTCACTAAACCTTCATGACAACCCTGTGAGCAACAAGCAGTAACACTTGCTAATCACAGGACACTGAGCACAGAGCAGTTAAGAGTCTGACTCAAAGTCACCCAGCCAGTGGTCAGCAGATTAAGGACGGGCGGCCAGCTCCAGGAATCTGACGTGGCTGCCTGCCAGCCTCCTCAACACACACACTTAGACATTCACCAAGAAAACACACACGGATAAAAAAGGTTATGAATTTATGAATTCAAGAATATTTAAAAATATTTACATACACATGAAAAATAGTCACATTTTTATGTGGGAATCAGCTGAATGTAGCAATTTATTCATCAGTTTCACAAACATTTCTTTGAGAGCCACTCAAGCCCTGGGCTAGGTGCTGGGGTTTGAATGGGGATTGATAGGTCCCCGTGTTTAACTTAGGCTTCAAGGCACCAGGTCTGGGCCAAGAGACAAACATCATGTTGACATTGCAACATTTCTGAGGATTTTAGATGCTGTGGGGCCAGGCTCTGGAACTTCCTGGAACAGAGTGTTTCTCTACTTGGATCCCAGCAGCCAGCATCACTTTCCTGGAGAGAAGCTCAGCTCCAGGCGGCGTGCTGCAGAAGAACCCTGCACCTATAGCTGCCAGCTACAGAGTTTAGATGGTCTATACCCCTATGAGAGAAGCTGCTAATTTCCTCTCCAGTATCTTCTTTATTCATCATAGAATCCCTGTTTTTAAGCTGGGGCACATGGCTTCCCCACAGAAACATGATATTCCTCATCATCTCTTGCAGCTAGATGTGGCAGGACAACTAAGCTCTGGTCAATGGGAAGCAAAGAGATGTGGTGTCTGCAACTTATGGGAAGTCCTGTTTCACTCCTTCCTCTTTTATGCTGACAGGGATATGAACATGAGGGCTGGAGTTTGGGCAGTCATCTTAGACCATGAAGTGGAGACAGCTCGGAAAGAAATGTAAAATAATGAGACTGAAGGACCTTGGAGTCCATACCTACCTGGGACTATTTACCTCGAGATGTATTTTTCCTAAGAGAGAAATAGATTTCTACCTTATTTAAGCCATGGTTACTTGTTTTTCTCTAACTTAATATAGCTAAATCTAATCCTACACGATAGAGCATCCTTCTTAATTAACATATGATGTGATTTTATTCAGTTGAATCTTTCTAAAGCTACCTAGTATCTACCCAACATGCTTTTGTTCTGTTCAAGCAGAGTTAAGTTCTCTTGTTTTCAGACTTGAACCGTGACTGGTCCCGTGAGTCTCAAAAATTCTACTCTTGGGTTGGCAAACATGGGATGATGCTAATTCTTTTAGAGTGAAAATACCTCCTCAAACAGGCTTCCCAGTTTGATCAGCAGTGAAATGAAAGAATCCTCATGAAATGCAGGAGTTGCAGGAGACGCAGTTTCGATCCCTGGGTTCAGAAGATCCCCTAGAGGAGGGCAAGGCAACCTGCTCCAATCTTCTTGCCTGGAGAATCCCATGGACAGAGGAGGCTGGATGGCTACAGTCCGTGGGGTTGCAAAGAGTCGACATGACTGAAGCGACTTGTCACACCTCCTCAAACACAGCTCCACTAGTGAAGCCTGAACTGTCTTGGGAATTCGCTCCATCAACCTAAGACTTGTCTTCATTCTTAGAAAAAAGACAACTTCCTGTTTGCTAGGGCCCTGGAGCCCCTCAGCTGTGCTGGGGGTGCAGTCGGGGGCTCTCGCCACAGGGCCTAATTAGTGGGGTCAGGGGTCTGAGTCCATTTCTGCAGGCATGGGAGCCCAGGGCCCCTTTCTCTGCAGAACTATCTGCTGCTCCCTCACCTGCCTCTGACTCTGGGGACAGGGGTCACCTCCTCAGAGTAGGCTGAACAGAGTCCCTCTCCCCGAATCCTTACATGGGGTTTTCTAAAGGGCCAATGCTTTCCGTGTGATCGGTGCTGGTCAGATAGCTGCCTCCCTCTAAGTCGACCACGTGCCAGGCGCCCTGCTGGGGCTGTAGGCTGGAGGTGACAGGGTGCGATGCCCCCCCGGGCCTCTCCCAGGTGGACACAGGGTCTCAGCGTCAGCATCGCCGCAGTCAATGGCACGGCTGTCCGCCTCCTGCCTGTGTGTGCGCCCACAGCTGCCAAGGGCTGTTAGAATCATGACCTTGTAGGAAGCCTCGTAAGTCACCACTTCGTTTAGTTTTACTTCTCAGCTTTTGCTTCTTTTGGGTCCTTAGTTTAAAATATGTCACATATACAGAAAATGATGTAACAGTTGCACCTTATTCCATTTTCAGGTTTAAACAGTATTAACATTTTGCCATGTGTTGCTGTTAAGTTGCTAAGTCATCTCCAGCTCTCTGAGACCCCATGGACGGCAGCACGCCAGGCTCCTCGGTCCTCCACCATCTCCCAGAGCTTGCTCAAATTCATGACCATTGAGTCAGAGATGCTCTCTAACCATCTCATCCCCTGCCGCCCCCTTCTTTTGCCTTCAATGTTTCCTAGCATGAGGGCTTTTCCAATGAGTCAGTTCTTCGTATTAGGTGGCCAAACTATTAGAGCTTCAGCAACACTCCTTTCAATGAATATTCAGAGTTGATCTCCTTTAGGATGAACTGGTTCGATATCCTTGCTGTCCAAGGGAGTCTCAAGAGTCTTCTCCAGCACCACAATTCAAAAGCATTAATTCTTTGGCGCTCAGACTTCTTTATGGTTCAACTCTCACATCCATACATGACTACTGGAAAATCCATAGCTTTGACTATATGGACCTTCATCAGCAAACTGATGACTGCTTTTTGATATATTGTCTAGGTTTTTCATTGCTTTCCTTCCAAGGAGCAGGTAAATATAATTTCATGACTGCAGTCACCATCTGCAGTGATTTTGGAGCTCAAGAAAATAAAATCCATCACTGCTTTCACTTCTCCCCCTTCTACTTGTCATGAAGTGATGGGAAAAGATGCCATGATCTTAGTTTTTTGAATGTTGAGTTTCAAGCCAGCTTTTCCACCCTCCTCTTTCACCCTCATCAAGTGAAGTTTCTCTTCACATTCTACCATCAGAGCAGTATCATCTGCATATCTGTACATGTACATATTTTAGGTTTTATACTTACATAGTTATATATTTATGGTTTCCTTTTTTGAAAAAGAAATAAAATATCACCTCTAAAATTTCTCTTCTTCTCCACCCACTCACTATTACTCAGACCTAGAGGTGACTGTTATCCTGAGGTTTTTTTTTACCCTTCTCATGCATAATTTAATACTTTAATTTCCTATATCAGTGTCCAGTCATAATACAGTAGTGTTTTGTGAGTTTTCAAATGATTGAAGACTGTGTAATACTTTACATACCCATTTGTGATTTGCTTTTTTACACATTATATGTTTATAGCACATCTGTGATGCTATGCTTAGCTCTAGATCATTTAATAGTTGGATGGTATTCTATCCTATGTATATAACAAGGCTTATTTGTACATTCCTCTACTGGTAGGCAATTTTACTTGTTTCTAATTTTTGATAATATGAAAAAAGACCCTCAGGAGGGAAATTGGTGAATTCTGTTACATGACAGCTTCAGCACTACTAGGGACAGTCAAATTATCCTTGTTTATATCACTGCAACCAGCGGTGATAAAGAGTGTCTGTTTTCTCACTGTCTTGCCAACACTTGGTGTTATCAGCCTTGTTTTCATAAATAAAATGTGGCAACTCTGGCTTGTTGTAATCGGTCTGACGAGTCGTGTTCTCATCGGTCCCCATGGTACCGACCACATCGTACTACGTCATTTGAGTTAGTCTCCTCCACGGGACGGGGCTCCTGTCCATCTTTTCTTCGTTTCTCTGGTATCCAGAATGGCGAATGGTGACTGTCACACCCTTAGTCAGTGCTCAGTACACATGTTTTGACTTAAGTATTAGAATGAAGAGATCGAGGAACAGAAC
Organism: Cervus elaphus; assembly: GCF_910594005.1. Classification (NCBI taxonomy): domain Eukaryota; kingdom Metazoa; phylum Chordata; class Mammalia; order Artiodactyla; family Cervidae; genus Cervus; species Cervus elaphus. The sequence goes on along the minus strand of NC_057837.1, from coordinate 6,812,819 downwards.
AGTCGGGGAAGACTTAGTGAAAGGGGTGAAATGAAGATTTGTGGAAGAACTGGAGCCTTCAGACACTCCTGGTAGAAATGTTGTGCATATGAGCCCCAGTGACGTGCCCTGGACTGTTCATAATAGCACCATCTATACGACCTCCCGACTGGCAATCGCCCACATGCCCACCCATGGGAGAATGGCTAAATAGACATAAGCCGTACGAGGCAGCGATGGGCATGCAGGACCTATGGCTGCAAGGAGCAGGGAGGGAAACCCCACAAGGCGGCGCAGAGCAAAAGGTGCCACATCTCAAGGAGCACAAGCTGCGTGCCTTTGCGTTGAGGTTCCGCAGGACTAATCTAGTGCAGAAGTTGCGATACTGATGACTTTCGGTGGGAAAGTCAGTCCCTGCTGGCAGGGGTCACAGAGTGCCCTTAATGTTCTATTTATTTATTTCACATGGGGATAAAATTTACATATGCTGCGATTCAGTCTCCTTAAGTGCACAGTTCAGCGAGTTTCGACAATTGCCTCCAGTTGTGTAGCCGCCACCATAACCAAGATGTGGAACATTGGCATCACCCCCAAGAGCCTCTCATAAGCCTCATACTCCATTTCTTGACTTCTGTCACAGGTGTCGTGACTGGTGATGGTTCATTTTGTGAAAATCCACTGAGCTGTGTCCTTATGACATGTGTGCATTTTTCTGAAGGCATGCTTTCTTGTAATAGCATTCGAAGAGCATCTTTGACAAAAGATTGGCTCCAAAATTGGCAGTTGGCTGCAAGATGGCCAGTTGGGTGGCAGAGGGGATGCGGGAGGAGCAGTCAGAGAAGCGATGGGCTGTGCATGACTGCACAAATGGAGAAAAGGCTGCAGGGAGGGAGGCTGCAACTTTAACTCCAGCTTCGGTTTCTGCCACTTGCTGCTGGTGAGCAGTGAACCAGCGTTTTTCTTTCCAGCACTGCATCCCTGCCCTCCTCTTTTTGTTTCTCCCTTTATGTGCATGCTAAGTCACTTCAGTCGTGTCTGACTCTTTGCAACCCCGTGGACTGTGGCCCACCAGGCTCCTCTGTCCATGGGATTCTCCAGGCAAGAATACCGGAGTGCGTTGTCATGCCCTCCTCCTGGGAATCTTCCCCACCCAGGGATCGGATCCGCATCTCCTGTGTTGCAGCCTGGTTCTTTACCCGCTGAGCCATCTGGGAAGCCCATTTTTCTCTTTATAATATCCTGTAATAACAGAAGGGAGCCCTCAAGAGTGTCTTAGAGGCAGGCTTCTTCTTGAAAGCAATGAAGGACCTTGAAATGTTCCTGTCAGAAAGTCCTACCTTCCCAACCAGTCCGCACAGGACACCTTGCTCTCTTGCTCTGAGGAATCTTGATCACGTGACTTTAAGTTGGGCCATCTTTGAAAATCTCTTCCTGGTCTTGGCTGGGTGGCTGGCTGGGTGCGACCCAGCCATCCCTGCCTGGGGATGGGAAGTCTCCTCGAGGGCAGGTGCATCAATGGTATGGGTCTCTCCAGCATCCCCTTTGTGAGAATTTTACCTTAGTTACATTGATAGAGGTTCCAAAGAGAATTTCATCCTGGAGATCCTGAATTTTTCTTCTTTCTTTCTTTTTCATTTTCCTTTTTCTCTTTTTGGCTTTTCTCCTGCTCCATTTGTTCATCTCTCCAAAGATTTAAAAGAACCCAACTCCCCCCCAAACAAACCTAAAACCCAACCAAGTCAGTATTAAAGAGGTGGGGGATACAGCTAACCAAATTGAACCACCCTGTCTACTGGGGTAAAAATTTTAAATGGTGCCCTTCAAGATCTGCTACCATTCCCTTTCACTAAGGAATTAAAAGTTTACTTCATTTAGACTGTTCCTTTCCATGGCAAATAAACCTAACTTTGAGCCATGACCTTTGTGAAAAAATAAACTTAGGAACTTGCAGAGAAAAAAGAATTCTTTTTCTTCTTTGAAAGTCAGGTTTGAAATTTTTATATCCTTTGAGTCATATTCTTGAAGCTATTGGCCGATTAGTTCAAGAAATGTTACTTTCCCAACTCAAACATGACATTTTGAAAATCATCCATGAATTGCATGCCTCAAGAATGAAAGGTTTTTCTGTGCTGTTTAAAAGATTTTTTTTTTTCATTTTAAGAGCAACCATGAATATCTATAAGGGCACATTTACGGCTCCCAGAACAGATAGAAAATTAGCAAAGCCATAAAATTCTTACCCAGCTTTGCTGTTGCAGCTGTGTCTCAGTCCAGGCCCCCACAGACCCCCCTGCTGCTAAAATGGCTGAGGATGATGTTGTTTTTGCCATTACTGGCAAGGCACTGGTCTTTATATGCTGGCTTTTCAAATCTCTACATGGAGATATGAAAAAAAGAGTCTCTGTCTAAGCTTTGTTCTTCTGGAGCAACAAAAAGGTTGCTGTTTCCATAAATTTGTTCCTGAAAAGTCTTACCTTCTGATTCTGGAAAACACCCCACTTCTTCTAATGCTATACAGTAAACCAATGTTTAACCTCAGAAAAGCAACTGGCTGTAAGCTTTCTGCCTTAATTTACACTACTGTATTCAGGATCTGTAGACATGGATGTATGTTTCTGTATATACCCACCCAGTAATTACTGAGGCAAGCCTTTAATTTGTCTGAAACCGTGCAGGCATAATGGTGACAACCCACACATTTTTCCATTGGAAATTGCAAATGGAAGACAAAGAAAGAGCCCCAGCTCCTCTCCCCCCACCCCCTCCACTTCCTGGGAAGCTTTTTCATGACTCTTTGTCCATTGGACCAGAATTAAGTCAGCACTCAAGGGTTGTTGATCCCTGTCACTCAGGTGCTTAGAGCAGTATTATTCAAAGTGTGGTCCCTTGAAGCAGGACTTATCTTTAACCAGCAAGAAATGAAGTTAAAAAATTAAGAAAATGTGTTCAGAAATGTTTAGAGGGATTTGGCAGAAGCGTTTCCTGCCTGTTGAACCTAATGATAAACTAAGTCGCTTCAGTCGTGTCCGACTCTGTGACCCCATGGACTGCAGCCCGCCAGGCTCCTCTGTCCACGGAATTCTCCGGGCAACAATACTGGAATGAGCTGCTGTGCCCTCCTCCAGGGCAGCTTCCCTGACCAGGGATCAAACCAGCGTTTCTTACGTCTCCAGCATTGACCGGTGGGTTCTTTACCACTAGCGCCACCTGGGAAGCCCCTGCTCATAAAGACTGGGGGCTTATTTAATTCATCTTGTAAAAACTACACAGTATGGTATTGAAGTCTAGTAGAGCTTCTATTGGGCTTCCCAGGTGGCGCTAGTGGTAAAGAACTCGCCTGCCATTGCTGGAGATGTAAGAGACACGGATTTGATCCCTGGGTCGAGACTATCCCTTGGAGGAGGGCACGGCCACCCACTCCAATATTCTTGCCTGGAGAATCCCATGGACAGAGGAGCCTGGTGGGCTACAGTCCATGGGGTTGCAAAGAGTTGGACCTGATTGAAATTACTTAGCATGCATTAGGGCATCTGAGAGAGTCATGCCTTGAAGAAGGAAAGAGCTGGGGTCCTTAGAAGGAGCCACTTGACCAGAAACATACTTTTTTGGAGGTTTTTGTATTAAGCCATTGTGATTTCGAGGCTGATCTATTACAGCAACTAGCATTAATTTAAATAATGCAACATACATGTGTGATCAAAAATTTTATTTTTCTGGCTATCACTTACCATTATCTCAGATCAGGCACTTATTTATCAGCCGTCTCCCCTCCACCTGGAAAACTTGGATTTGTATGCCGCTGCATCCCTGGCATCTAGAACAATGCCTCGAAACTAGTATACACTCAATAACTAATTCTCCAGTGACTCAACACCAATGCACAGGGTCCATGACAGGCCCCATGCTAGGAACTTCATATTTCTTATCTGATTTCATTCTCCAAACAACTGTTTGAGGAAACTGGACTATGCAGAGACTGACTGAATTATCCAAAGCTGCCCAGCTGATGACTGAGGGAGCCAGGACTGGGATCTAGGCAGTCTGACTCAGTCCTCACACTTTTCTGCCCCCATCCCTTGCTGATGACATCTGCCAAGTACTGAGCTTGGGGCTGGGAGCAGAGGAAAGAATGAGACCCGGCACCCGCCCTTAAGGTCTACCCAACAGCAGTGGTTGACATGGGGCTCGGGCGCAGCAGGGGAAACAGACTGGTGTCTGCTCTTATCTGTGGGGCAGGCTGTCTTTTAGAAAGTCAGGCTCTGCTGCTCACCCAGCCTGAGAAAGGGCTGAGACATAGGACTCAGATCCTCTTATGGAATACAGAAGGACGGGGCAGAGCTGGACCCCGGTCCTCCGTCACCAACGTGAGACACCGTGAAGATTGGTGGAGGGACATTTGAACAACTTGGTCAAAGGCAGAGTGAGCTGGAGCAAAGCCCCTAATCCTCAGTGGTGGGAAGAATTAGAAAGAGAGTTGAGTAGGGGATACGGTTAAGGACGTGGACTTAGTGATCAGACGGAATGGCCTCATGAGCTTGGGCAGGTTAGAGGACCTTGTTGGGTTTTTCGTGCCGTGTCTGTAAATCGGATGTAACCTGCTTAACTCCACGGTAGAGTGATCAGCACAGAGGAACAAAGTGCATCCTCAGGAAGGGTGGCTGGTGTACCTATTCTTGGATCTGTGGCCCCTGGTCTCAGGGTGGGGAAATCTGCTCCTTGGCCACTGAGCCACAAAATTGGAAAGACTTGGAGACTAATCATGGCGGATGCTTGAATGGGGTCAGGAAGCTGCCCAGCTTCGGGGGCCTTGTCTTCATCCTTCCCACACACGGCCACCCGAGGGCCTTGGCTCTTCTGTCCGCTGCTGGTGGCTTGCTCAGACACGGCCCCCCCAGAGCCCCAGAGAAAGGGGCTGTCTTTCCAAGGCTCAGCCAAGGAGCAAGGCCTTCAGTGAGCGGTGTTTGTAGTCACTGGTGCTACAGGCGAGGGAGCAGACAGACTTCTCTGCAGTGGGCGACCTTGGCCCTTGAGCACATGGTCTGCTTTCCATGAAGGATTACCCAAGGTTACCCTGGGGCTGGTGTGGGGCCCTTAGTGAATGGGGGACGTCTGGATAGAGGCAGATTATAGTTCAGCAAATTTCCAGCAGGGATGGCACTGTCTGGATGGTGGGTGGGAGGCTAGCGGTATTCTCAGCAGGTGAAGAGCCCAGGAACCCTCCCCAGCTCCCAATTCACCTCACCTTCTCTCAGTTCATTATGTCAGTAAGGTCTGATATTATAAGGCAAGGAGCCCATTGGAAATGTTGCTCATATCAGCTATTCGCCCTGTAGTAGGAAAGAGCTTTCATTTTCCATGCTAAGTGAAGTAAAAGTGAAAGTGTTAGTTGCTCAGTCATGTCTGACTTTTTGCAACCCCATGGACTGTAGCCTGCCAGGTTCCTCTCTCCAGGGGATTCTCCAGGCACGAATACTGGAGTGGGTTGCCATGACCTTCTCCAGGGGATCTTCCAGACTCAGGGATCGAACTGGGTCTCTTGCATTGCAGGCAGGTTCTTTATCGTCTGGGCCACCTGGAAAAGTGAAAGTTGCTCAGTCGTATCCGGCTCCTTGTGACCCCATGGACTATACATACAGTCCATGGAATTTTCCAGGCCAGAATACTGGAGTGGGTAGCCTTTCCCTTCTGCAGGGGATCTTCCCAACCCAGGGATGGAACCCAGGTCTCCCACACTGTGGGCAGATTCTTTACCAGCTGAGCCACCAGCCCATGTAGGAAGCCCATGCTAAATCCTTAACAAACGCACCTTAGACATGGCTCTATAACCTGCCATTCTTATCCCTCTGGCTCATCACTCTAAACATCCCAGTTTTCAGAAATCACCACACTCTTGCCTGGTTCCTTGCCTCTGCCCACGGTGTTTTCTTATTCTGAATGCATCCACCTCCCTGCCTCTTTTACCACTCGTCCCTTGGATCCCGCAGGTACTGCCCCGATTCCTGCCTCTATTTTCCCAGAGGACTTTCTACTTTTCCTTCACAGAACACTTATCAGAGGGGGTGTTTTTGCATGTTTTTGTCTCTCCTCATCACTAAAATGAGCTTCTCATGTGATTGGTCTTCACACACTCTGCTTGAATACCTGTCCCGAGATACTCGCCATCTCGAAGGTGATGCATTCTATTGCAACCAACTCTCTTGGCAAAATGGTTTTCCTATTATTAGGAAACAAATCTTCCCTGATACACGAACCTACTGATTTTCTCCCCAGCAGTTCAGTTGCCTAAAATTCTTTAAAATCGGAATAAAGATTCTCTTCTCATAATTAAGAATAGATTTCAAATATAAATATCCTGAGAGTGGCAATACATGTATAACTCATTCTAAAGTATAAATGACTGATAAGAGCTTTTCCATAAAACAAGATCTTACTAAAAGAATCTAAGGATCTGGTTAGGAATACAAAAGGCATCAGGAATACAAGGACATGAAAAATCTGATATAGTAGAAAGAGCACTGGACTAGGAAACGAAAGATGGGCCCAGTTTGATCTGTTATTTCTGAGTTTTGGTTTCCTCATCTGGAAAAGGAATCACTTACATGATGAAGCATTCTCTTTATTACTGTACTTGCAAAATTTTGTGTGGAAGTGGTCCATTCATCCGGACTTGTCTTAGGCCTTTGATTTGGCTTGGCTTTCTCAGCTCTTTCTTAGCTGTGGATGGGCAGAAATTTGCACGTGTGTCAGTGAGCTTCGGCCTCCTGGGGACCGGGTTGATGATCCTGGTGCCAAAGATGCTGACTCACACCACTCACCATTACATCAATCAATGAGCCTTTTATTCCCACCTGTTTTGAACCTTCCTCTCCCCTGCCTTGAAACCCTGCTTTACCATGGCTATTTATGGAATGTGTATCATAAATATTTGCAGGTAACACATTTACTGCAGGTAACACATTTTATTATGATTTTATTATATAATCTCTTTTCCTGGAGTTTTGCAAGTAAAGACTGCATAAGAATCAACTCTTTATTTGTCCTAAGTTCCACCCTACAGAACCAGGCCAATATTATAATTGCTTGATGCACAAGACTCAGTGACTCAATAAATACTTTACAAAAATAATGTATTTTTTTTCCTTTCTTAAAACATAAAAAATTAGGATTTTCTAGATGAGTTCCCTTCCTCATTTTTATATTTATTTACTGGAAATATATTGGTGGAGAAAAAAATTGTTAAGATGGTATGAAAATAAAATAGATGAAATGAAGTTCATGTTCTTTCCCCATTTATTTTGCAGTTTTCTTTGGAAAAGTGCTACTCTTCGTTTTTAAGTCTGACCTTCCTGTAGCCTTCTGAACCTATTAAGGCACGAGCAGAAATTCTACCATTCTGGGGTCTTTTAGTAGAATTACAGCACTGTGCTAATATCATCCTTTATTTTAAAGCTTATTTAAAACCAGGTCTCAGATTTGCTCTTAAAATATCCATCTGCTCCCCCTCTACCCTCTCCCAGTCTGAGGGAAGGGCATTTTGGCAGCTGAGACTTCAGCAAGGTACCTCACTGGCTAACTCACCTTTGGTTTCAGGCTTTTTTATGTTGATATCCTTCTATTGAATTTCTCGTTTTTAAAGAAGTCATTCCTGGAAAATTCCCTTTCTCTTCCACCTCCCTAAGCCCCTTTCTGAACTCTCACGGAAGTGATTAAATAATTTCGGGATGACAACTCCAGAGAAAAGGTTATGCATAAATCACATTCATATTAAATAAGTTATACATAAAACTGCTTATCACGTTTACAATTTCAGTCTCTTGGCCCCATTGCTTCTCTGGGAACCACTGAATCCGAAGTGAGTTGAATTCCACCCACTACGACTTCCAGATTCTTCTTCCGGTTTCTTTCTCCACATCCTCCTGAGAACATCCCTCCCTCGGGAGAGTTCCAAGGGGACTGTTGACATTGAAGATGGCAACGGTGGCTTCAGATGGCAGTTGCGAGGGCCCGGCGCCCAGCCCTGGTGTAACTTAGGACAGATGCCCGCGCGGTATATACACGTGCTGGTGAGAGCGGCTGTCCGCCGGGCTGCGATCGGCGCGGCACACCAGCGGCGGCGTCTCTTTAATACTCCCTGGCCTCTTGAAACTGCTTGACGTAGTCCTCGTCGGAGGGGCTCTCGGTGCACCTGTGTCCGTTGTTGGGGGGCCGGGCCTCGTTATACCTGCTCCAGTCGCCCTTGCAGATGATCCAGGGCAGGACGTCCACCTTGTAGTGGAGCTCCGCCGAGAACTCGGTGCTGATGAGGTTGGGCGTGCCCGCCCCTTTGCCCCTGGTGATGAGCTGCATGTTGTCGCCGTAGCAGCAGTGCTGGGCAGCCAGCGTGGTGCTCTCCAGGGACAACATGGAGCGAATGCAGTACCGGGCTGTGGGCTTGTAGATCTCCAGCTTCTCCTTGGGCCCGCTGGCGTCCTTCCAGCGGAAGTCCCTGCGCTTGACGCGGTCGAAGATGTCAGCTGTGCTGTAGGCCACCTCGGTGGGGTAGGAGCAGGGGCAGCTGGGCAGGTCGTTAATCACCTTGTGCATGTACTTCTTTAGGAACTCGCTCTTGCAGCTCATCCAGCGCTCACAGCTGTCCGTGTCTGAAAAAGGCCACAGAGAAGCTCATCACCTGCAAAACTGGCAGCAGGATGCCTTTAAAGTCAACCTCTCCGTTCCCGAGTGGCAGCCCCTGGCGCGGTGAACACACTCACTCTCCTTGAACTTGGGAATTTCTTTGTCCACAATGTTCTCTGCACCACCAATTCCTTAGTTTATATTATGAAAAAACTTTCAGATACATAGGAGAGAAAATATACAATGACTGCCTAGATTGCCATCACCTAGACTCAATCATCATTATGTTACCCTCATTAAAATTTTCTTTTGGAAATATATAATATTACTATTCCCAAACCAGTCAATGCTAAAGGAAATCAACCCTGAATATTCACTGGAAAGACTGATGCTGAAGCTCCAATACTTTGCCCACCTGATGTGAAGAGCCAACTCATTGGAAAAGCCCCTGATGACGGGAAAGATTGAGGGTAGGAGGAAAAGCGGGTGACAGAGGATGAGATGGTTAGACAGAATCACTGACTCAATGGAAATGAATTTGAGCAAATTCCGGGAGATGGTAGAGGACAGACAGAGGAGCCTGGCCTGCTGTAGACCATGGGGTTGCAAGAGTCGGACATGGTTTAGTGACTGAACAACAACAAGTTTTAGTAGGCATCTACAGAAAAAGGTGTATTTTCTATGGTTTCCTGCATAACCTTAACCCCATTATCTATCGCTCATAACTAAATGAACAGTAATTCAGAGATCCACCTTGAATCTTCTAAATAAACAACAAGTGATATAAAGTACCTCAAAGTAGTATTTGTAAGACTAAGTTTTATTTTACTCCTCACTGACTTGTTTGAACTAGGCCTAACCTCTTAACCTTAGGCAGGAAACAGTAACAATCATTATATGCAAATCTCCATGAAAGATGCCTTAAAGAAGAGGCTGGTGGACCCTGGTTTTAGAGAATTTAACATTTGGCCCAAGGCCACTGACCTGTAGGCTCATAGGGGGTGCTTCCAGGGGTGAGCGGCCCCGGGCTGGCCCGGAGGCTTGGAGGGGCGGCCACAGGTGTCTCGCTCAGAGCTCCTGCAAGAAGGCCTGCAGGGGTGCTTTGCTGCCCGGCTGCAGTGCACCTGCCCTGGGGTCCACATCCATTACCTTAGACCATTTTTCAGATCAGAAAACTGAGGCAGGAGTCAGTTAAGACACTTGACGTTATGCTAGACAAGCTTTTCTCCCTTGGGGCTGCTCGTGGTCAGGCAGGGTGCTGGTTTATGGGGGATTCCCACATCAGACAGCCTTTGCGGCCTTCCCCATGGGTGAAGGCGAGACTTTCCCCAGCTTCTCGGAGGCCCTTGCCTCCCGGTCCTCTTTCCTTCCTTCCCTCCCTTGGCAGGGGCCAGGCCTGCACCTCCATCTGAAAGCTCTCCCCGCCCACTCCTGCTCCCACACCTTTGTCCCTCACAGGCGGGGGCTCTCCCAGGGAGGGTTTTGAATGTCCAGTCGTGTCTCAGAGGGATGGACTGGACCCAGTCATCGTCCAAGAGCAGAGAGGAGGGCCAGCCAGGTTGGCGGTAACTGTGCGGCCCACGGTTAAACAGAGAGAGTCTGAGGGCAGGGAACACATTGTTTCCCCGGAGCAGAGGATACACAGAAGGGAGACCACTTGTGTCATGACCTGGGGGTGGTCTTCATGGGGTTTAGGCCCATTCAGAGGGCACTAGGGAAGCACGGATGGTTTTTGAGCGACAGCAAGCTCTTCAGTGCCAATTTTAAGAGTCCCAGCGAGATGCTTGGCAGGTACGGAGGGTGGGATCAGGAGTAGTTGGGGAGGGGGCCTGCCAGGCCTTGGGGGGCTGTGGGGAAGGGAGGGAGGTGTCAGAAGTGACTCTCCACCACTGACCTGGGTCCTGGGAGGCTGGTGGTGTCAAGAGTGAAAATCGAGAGGTAGGATTGGGAGCCAGCTTGCAGGGAGGGTCAAGGTCCTTTTGAGGGAAACAAGGAAGAGAGAGCTGGGGCGCCTCTCAGGAGCGTGGGAAAGGCCTGGCCTCAGATGGCATGTGTGGGCACTTGTGTCAGACTGCTTGAGTCAAATCCCGGCTCAAGTACTTAGCGGCTCTGTGACCTTGTGCAAGGCATGCTACCTCGGTGGGCTTCAGTTTTCTCATCTCTAAATTGGGGATAAAAATGGCACCCAGCTCAAAAAAGTCCCATGAGGGTTAAACCAGAAGGCAAGCGGGCCGTGCACAGAACAGGGTGGGGAACGCCGCCTGCAGGAATGTGCTAGACTCTGTGACTCCACCCCGGCAAGCCCCGAGTGCGCTGCTGCAGAGAATGGAAGGCCCATCCTGGGAAGCGCGTGTCTGCAAAGCCAGTGGGGGTCCTCCTCAGAGGGCAGCGTTTTCAGAAACAAGATTCACAGAAAACAGCTTTGCATTTTCCCTCCAGGGCATAAAGGCATCACAAGTCATGTACATACAGGACATGCATCCACTGACTTATTATTTTTTTTAATCAGACTTACACGAAGTATTCAGTGTGAATGTTTTCAGTGCTTTATGAGTATCAACTCATTCAACTCTACAATAAGTCTAGGAGGTGGGCACCATTAAAGTATGAAATTGTTAGCCGCTTAGTCATGTCCAACTCTTTGCAACGCTATGGACTGTAGCCCACCAGGCTCCTCTGTCCATGGAATTCTCCAGGCAAGAATACTGGAGTGGGTTGCCATGCCCTCCTCCAGGGGATCTTACTGGCCCAGGGATCAAGCCCAGGTTTCCTGCATTGCAGGCAGACTCTTTACCGTCTGAACCACCAGGGAAGCCCAGACACCATTACCTTAGACCATTTTTCAGATCAGAAAACTGAGGCAGGAGTCAGTTAAGACACTTGACGTTAAGCTAGTCAAGCTTTTCTCACCCCTGCTGGGCATATTCCATTTGTCCTTCTTTCTCCTCATCTCCCTTTTCCTTGCCCTGGAAGGCTGCCCTGCGTGGATCTGCTTTGTGGACTCCCTGAACCCCAGTTTCTAGCTGGGGTGCGCCGATGGAAGGACCAGGTCAGGGGCAGAAGGAAGAAGGGCGAGGTAAGGGTGCCGTTCCTGAGGCTCCTCCCTCCCTGTTACAGGCCGGCTGCATCCTTCTGGGAGTCAGGGGTGTGTCCGCTCTACCCAGGGGTCTGGGACCTCTCCCCAGTCCCTGCAGTCCAGAGGGTGGTGCGGGCTCCCCACTGTGGCCAGTCCCAGAGCACTGTACCAGCCCTTCTGCTTTCCATCCACCTGCTCACAACTCATCAAGTGCTCCTCCGTCACCCAATTGGAGCGTGAACCGTGTCTGTCCCTGCCCGGAACCTGCCTGGCAGGCCACCCCCTTCTCCTCCGCTGTGTCCCAAGCTGCCCACTGGGGCACCTGGTCCCATTCCCTGTGACAGGGCAAGGCAGCTGCCTGCCTGTGCACAGGAAATGGGGGAAGACAGTCGCTCTCTGCCCCCAAAGCCAGCCTTGCTGCTTTACTATCTTATGCAAAACTCCCACAACCTTTAAATTTGGGGGATCAAAGGCATTGTGTTTGCAGAAGGTTTCTGCTAGTGGCAGTTGGCTGAACGTGAAGGACTGTGATGGAAACCCTGGGCAACAGCATTTCCAAACTGATTCCAGCTTGGCTGAGGAGAGCGGAAGTGGGTGCAAATGAGAAATGGGGCAGAAGGAATCTTACCTTTCTGCAAAATAGAATTACATCCAGAAGCACATGCAGCTATTTTTATACAGCAGGACTTCCCCTTGCTGAGTAGACACTTATAACTTTGGCCCGTGTTTATTGTACTCTCTCTGGCACTTTCTATCAGAGGAGTAGCAGGGGGTTACAGAGGTTTACAGAAAGCTCATGTGGTGGGGGGGCTGGGGGTGGGGTTAGGATGGGGAAGGCATAACGTTGAGAAAGTGCCCTTTCTCTTCCTTCCTCCCCGTGACCCTCTGCTGGGACACGGACATCATCATTTCTTTATTTCATTGGGGACACTTGGTGAGGGCTGCGAGAAGAGATTCCATGAGGCTTGAGGCCCCATGATGGATGAGCCCCACGCCAGGGGCAGGGCGGCCCCAGCTGCGAGCTGGGACAGACACAGCAAGGCTGCTGGGCTCCGTCTGTCCCTGCAGGAGGCTCCCTTTTGCTTGCTGTATATTTGGTAAGCAAGAAAAACGCCGACAGCACTGGACCCCATAAGAGGAAGACGCAACATTTAAATGGATCCAAGGATGGCATGGCAAAGGCAAAAGGAATCTCTAAGACACTAAATCAATATTTGGATGAAAAACGAAAAGAAAACTCTTCATACCGACTTCAAACAGTTTGGTGGCATTAAACTCTTCACTTCCCGCAAGCAGACTCACTTCGGTGGCAGCTGTCCTGAAGGTGTCTTCAATTCCTAGGCACAGACAGGAGCTCTTTTTTCTCTAGTTATATGGAAAAAGTACCGCCCCCCCACCCCCACCCTACTGGCAAATAAAAAAACAAATACACGTGAACAAAGCCTTTTTTGTATTCATTACTACTCATGGGCAGAAACTTGCCAACAGAGGAAACAGTAAAAGGCAGGTATAGAGCATAAAATATATTAAAACCCCAGATACCATCTGCAGCGTGAAATCAGATCCAAATGTGCCTGAATGTCCTAAGGAGCTCACTCCTGGTCCCAGGAGTGGGGTTTTGGGTGGTGCTGGACACACGTCAGGGTGTGTGTCTGTCTGGAGGCATCAGAGTGGCAGTGTGAGCCAGAGACTGGAGAGTGTGGTGGTGTTGTTGGTTGTTGTATGGTCACTACATTGTGTCCGACTCTTCTGAAGCCACATGGATTGTAGCCTGCCAAACTCCTCTCCCCATGGGATTTCCCAGGCAACAGCACTGGAGTGGATTGCCATTCCCTTCCCCAGAGAATCTTCCCCACCTAGGAATCAAACCCACATCCCCTGCACTGGCAGGCAAATTCTTATCCACTGTGTCACCAGGGAAGTCCAGTGTTAACAACTTGTCTAGTGGATAACACTGGTCTTAAGGACTGACTCGCTGGGGTTCACATCTTTGCTAGCTGTGTGACTTGGGTAAGCCCCAGAACCTCTGGGTGATTCAGTTTTCACATCCATAAGTAGGGAGAACCAACAACCCTCCTCAGAGCCTTGAATGAATGAAATGAGTTATGCATAAAGAAAGCATTTAGCGTAAGAAGCAGTAAGTGTTGGCTGACATTTTCTCCTTGAATATCTGTCTAGCTCATTCTGAGGATGCAGTGGTTCACAGCTAAAAGACCCATTTCTTGTATGCTGGGACTTTTAGCACTGTTGGTGATGCTGCAAAAAGAATAAGCTGGGGGAGGGATGGATTGGGAGTTTGGGATTAACAGATGCAAACAATTATATATAGAATGGATAAACAACAGGTCCTACTGTATAGCACAGGGAACTATATTCAGTACCCTGTGATTAAAGCATAATGGAAAATAGTATGAAAAAGAATGTATGTTTAAATATATATATGTATGTATAACTGAATCACTTTGCCGTACAACATTGTAATTCAACAATGCTTGAATAAAATAAATTTTAAAAAGTTAAAAACAAAAAAATTCAATGTTAAGAAAAGAATATGCTGGGTTTGTCATTACTTGCTCTGAGCAACTGAACCTAGTTTGCCTCACATTTCCTGGCTCCCTCCCCTACTCAAATGACCATCCCCACCCAGGTTTCCTTTGCAAAAAGGAATCCCCTGCAAATGGAAGCAGTCAGGAGAGGAAGGAACAGTGGAATGTGGACTATTTGTTGGAGAACCTTGGCTGTCCTGCTAGGTGTGAGTTGATTTCTTTTAAGGGGCTCTCCCTGGTTTTATGTGAGGCCCTTAGAGCTTATTTGTATGGTCAGCCTAGGGGACAGACTTTTACAGTGTCATCACCACCAGGCCAGGGAGACTGCCTGGCCCTTAAGTCTTTCCAGTGATTCTGAGAATCAAGACACCAGGAAAGGAAAGAGAAGGTGCAAAAGAAGACCCTTCATGTTCAAGGGAGCCCTGAAAAGCTGGGGGAGTCAGGAACAGAAAGGCAGAAAGGATGGAAGCCAGGTCAGATGAGAAGAAAATGTAAGAACAGGGCTGCTGGCCATGCTGCTTTCAGCAGTGAGAGAAAACATTCAAAATGGGAGGAGAGATGATATCTGCTATCAAGTTATCTAGGTCTACTGTTTTGTGTCTGCATGCCAACTCTGGAGGAGAAAGCAACAGGCAAGCTGCCAAGCCCTGACATTAAATGCTGTCTGTATTCATGTGTGGCTGAGCCCAGGACCCTTCACCCTGGTGAAGGTGGAAGAATTTAATGGTTAAGAACATGGATTCTGGAATCAGACTGCTTGGATTCAAATCCCAGCTGGACCACTTGCTTCTTGTGTGATTCTAGATAAATTAGCCCATGTGTCCCAGTTTCCACAGCTGCCAAATGAACACCATCATCAGTACTTAGTTCATGACATTATTGTTAGGATTAGATGAAATAACACATGCAAAGACTTTAGAAATCTGCTTGATACTGAAATACTCCAAAAGTTTTACTCTTCATGACACATGACACTCATTATCACCTTTTTTCTTCCTCATCTTCCAATCTTTATCTTCATTTTCTTTTGTTTCATCTTGTCTTCATCTTCTTTTCCCTCTCCTTCTCCTCTTCACTTTCTTCCTCCTCTTCTTCCTTCACGTTATTATTTATTGGTTTATTTCTACACATCCCACCAGACTTCTAACTCTGTTTCATTGTGATGAGTATGGGAAAGGTCAGCACAAACATCTTGACAGAAGTTGATCAAGCACTTTTGGAAATCCATCCGCATGGCTGATGGAGTCCAGAACTGCCTTTTCTCACACAACAGCCCCATTTTCTGCACATACCCCTTTGTTATCACATGCATACCCAATCTGATCTTCTTTCTCTGCAGAAAACCCTTTGCTCCTCCACATTTTTGTTCTAAAATCTCCTCCAGATTTTGTTCTAAATCTCAGCCTTGTGGTTTGAGAACAAAGTTTCCAGGGGTAGAAAAAGGAAGTCTGGGGTGTAGGGAATCAAATGTTCTGTCTCTGAAATCTCTTTCAGAGGAAACCATTTGGAAAGTGTGATTTCTTGGAAGAACCTGAGATACTATTTTAGGCTGATTTTCTACCTGCCTGTGGTGAACATGGTAGATGGAAAACCACAAACCAGTTGATAAACTCTTATGTAAGGTGTCAGAAAGTAAATATTTCAGGCTTTGTAGGTCACATATGGTCTTTTAAAAGTTGAAGTATGGTTGATTTAGAATGTTGTGTTAGCTTCAGGTGTACAGAAAATTGATATATATATAAAATGATAAGAATATTTATGTGGTATCACATGTATATTGTATATATTCTTTTTCATATTCTTTTCCATTATAGGTTATTACAAAATATTGAGTATAATTCCCTGTGCTATACAGTAGGTCCTTGTTGTTTATCTATTTTATATGTAGTAGGATATATCTGTTAATCCTGAACTCCTAATTTACCCCTTCCTCACCCACTTCCCTTTGGGCAACTGTAAGTTTGTTTTCTATGGCCGTGCATCTATTTACATTTTGTAAATAAATTCATTTCACATACGGTCTTGGTTGTGTATCCTTCTTCCTCCTCCTCCTCCTCTCTCTTCACAACCCTTTAAAAATGTGTGGGCCATGCAGAAACAAGACTAGACAGCTGTTTGACAATATTACTACAGTCACAATTGTTTTCTAATCCAATATGGCCTCTCACTAAGTTTGCAATTATTAGTTAAGTTTTAAAAAACACGGACAATGCAGTTGAAAGCAATAATTAACTGCCAAGTTGCCCCAGTTTGCTCCCTCTGGAACTTTCAGCAACTCTCAGGCTAATACATGGTTTATCTGTAGATGGCTGTTAAGCCTCTGATCCTGGCTTCCTTATTAGCCCATGAACATCCATCTTCATGTATCTCTTTAAGGTACAACCAGTTCCACATCAAAGGACCAAGTTAACCAGAATCACTCCTTAAATTAAGTACATGGTAACATTGTCTTCTAGGTCATGGTTACTGCAATTGTGTATCAGGCTCAGAAAATCCATCTTTTCATCCGCTAAGCTCATTATTTGTCTCTTGTCCCAGTCTGGTCAGAATTCTCATTAGGAAAATGGTTGTCT
Organism: Cervus elaphus; assembly: GCF_910594005.1. Classification (NCBI taxonomy): domain Eukaryota; kingdom Metazoa; phylum Chordata; class Mammalia; order Artiodactyla; family Cervidae; genus Cervus; species Cervus elaphus. Next base: position 6,796,032 of record NC_057837.1, on the reverse strand, counting down.
TGTAAACAGTCAATTTCTATAAGTTTTTAAATAGAAGCTACAACCTTTCCCAGACTCACAGAGACAGAGAGCAAACTAGTGGTGAGCAGTGGGGAGGGTGAGGATGGGCCCCATAGGGCTGGGATGTTGGTGGGGTGTACAAACTCTCTGGTGTATAGTAAGAGATGTATTATACAACACGTGAAATACAGCCAATATTTTGTTATAACTGTCAATGGAGCATAACACTTGGAAATTGTACAACAAGATAGAAAACAGAACAAAAGGGAAAAGCTTCTCCGGGAACGTAGCGCCACACCCCTGAGTACACCCACCTGGGCAGTTGGGACGGTCACACGTCCTAGATTCGGTTGCAGTACACGCATAGCCACAAGACCTGGTCCGTTTCTGGTTGCCATTCCCACAGGTGACACTGCAAACAGACCAGAGGCTCCAGTCGCCCTCACCGTCTGTGGAATCTGGAAGGGAGCCAGGGAGAGGGTCACCAGCCTCGCCCAAAGAACCCTCACAGCACCCATCCGGCTGCCTGCCAGCTGCCCACTTGCAGCACCCCCACTGTTGGAGGGGACCAGGTGCCAGCCAGAGTCAGAAGTTATGGCCCCAGCGCTCATTTCAGGGGTTAGCTTCATGATGGCAGGGATTCTGTCTGAGGTTCTGACTCCCAGAGGACGCCTGCGTGTGTGCGTGCTAAGCCAAGTCTGACTCTGAGACCCTGTGGACCGTAGCCCTCCAGGTTCCTCTGTCCACAGGGAAAACACTGGAGTGGGTTGCCGTGCCCTCCTCCAAGAGATCTTCCCGACCCAGGGATCTAATCCAAGTCTCCTGTGGCTCCTGCATTGCATGTAGATTCTTTACCACTGAGCCTCTGGGGAAGCCCAGAAGATGTCTGAAAGTGGAAGTCACTCAGCCGTGTCCAACTCTCTGCCACCCCATAGACTATACAGTCCATGGAATTCTCCAGGCCAGAAACTGGAGTGGGTAGCCTTTCCCTTCTCCAGGTTCCTCTGTCCATGGGGATACTGGAGCAGGTTGCCATGCTCCCCTCCAGGGGAACTTCCCAGGGATCGAACGCAGGTCTCCCTCATTGCAGGTAGACTCTTGACCAGCTAAGCCACCAGGGAAGCCCAGATAATTGATACATAATGGTAGAGCTAGATGGTTCTTTATCACTCAATATCCATCCAACAAATACTTTATTATGTGCCAGGCCCAATGCTGGGTATATGAGATATATTATTAAATAAAACTTGCAAGGATCTCTGTCCTGTGGTACTAATAGTTTTGTGAGAAGAGTCAGACGATAATCAAAAACACACACAAAAATGACTAAATTATACAGTGTATCGGAAATCAGTGAGTGGTAAGGAAAAAGGAGAAATGAACCAGACTGGGGGCTTGAGGGCCGTGAGAGAGGTTGAGTATGTTATCTAGACTAACTTCCTCTTTTTATTTTTTAATTTAAAAAAAATTTAAAAAAATTTGGCCACACTGCCTGGCATGTGGGATCTCAGTTCCCTGACCAGGCATCAAATCCACACTCCCTGCCTTGGAAGCCTGGAGTCTTAGCCACTGGACCACCAGGGGATTCACCTAATTTCCTCTTTTAAGAGTAAGGAAGCTAAGTCCTGGCATGCTTGGGTGACCCATTCAAGGGGAAGGGGAAGAGAAAAGAAAGCTTGGGCCCTAGTGCTAAGTGCAGCATCTCTCTCTGAACTACTTTTTCCCGCTTTACCCAAATCTTCCTCCAGCCTGGGGGCCTCTGCCAGTGCCAAGCATGCAGCCCCAGTCATTTGCCTCGCAGGGTAGGGCCCTGCTCCGCTCGGAACAGGTCCCGGTGATTGCTATTACGTAGGCCTGGCAAGAATGCAGTCCACACATGTTTCTACCTGAACTGCGGGACCCACGCCAGACTCCCAGGCTGTTGTTTACAGTGTGTTCACTCTCAGGCAAACCCAGGGCCACTGACTCTCTGCCCATTGTGAGAGTCGGTGGGGGCAGTTCTAGTCCTTTCCCCTAACCCACGGTTGAGAGTCCAACCACACCTCACCTGCCCCCGGGGGCCCCATCCCTTTCTCCCGACTCCCCCAAAGGGGTTTTTCCGAATTTTGATTTCGTTCTAAGACATGATTTTCCAAGCACATGGCCAAGCAGATGTTTGAAACTCCGGCCTCGTACAAGGGAGGCGGGTGTGCTTCCTCTCCCAGCCTGGCTGCCTCCATCTCTCCATCTCCTCCTGAGCATCAGTGCAGGGGAACCAGAGAGATTGCTGAGCAGGAGGCCAGGGCTGCTACCTCCCAGGCCTCTTGGTAAACTCACCAAGAACACAAAGGACGTACATGAAACAATCACATGCTTGCACCTTTGCGGTGGGTGTATCCATGTGTTACACACACAGGAACATATTCAGCACCTCCCGTGTGACTCTTCCTGGGGTCTGATTTGTTAAAAGGAACAACCACCACCAGAAAAAGTCATGGGTCAAGATGATACTGTCTTCAGACTCATAAAAAGGGGGCAGTGGGTAAGTCAGAAAAAGCTTAATTCACGGAGGAAGAGTTGCTGTCCCCTGTGGGGTGGGTCTCAGCCTAAGACATGATCCAAGTGATGCCAAGAGGTATCCCACTTGGCTCAGCAGAAGCAATGGGGCCTCAGCCACCTAGAATTCTCTGGCAGTATGTCCTCCCTGGTATAATAAGATGGAGAGCTAGCTTGGGGGAATATCATCTCTGAATGTTGAGATTTTAGCATTAAACATACTGTCTTGGAATCTCTGCCCGAGGTAATTTCTTATGTTGGTTTTTTTGGTCTAAATTATTGAATGTTAGTACTGTGTCAAATTATGTGAAAGGTGATTCCATAATTCTCCCCCCTGTACCCGCCCCCTTGGTGACTACCCTTTCATACCCACCCTAGCCCAGGGCCACTGACTTGCTCTGGCCCATGAAAAAACAGCAAATATGATGCAACACAGAGGCTAGAAAAGTGCCAGTGCCTCAGGGTTTGCCTTCTCCCTGGAGGGAACTCTTCCACCACCACATGAAGAGCCTGGGTGAGCCCGGAAGGTGAGGGGCCAGAGCGGGAGAGGCCCACCTGTCCCTGCACCCCCAGCTAACCAGCAGGGACCCCACCATTGGGAATGAGGCCATGCTGGAGCACACAGCCCCAGCCAAGTCAGCCCAAAGCAGAACAACAGTGCAGACGACCTGCAGACTCTCTCTCTCTCGAAGACACTTGTGCTTTTAAGCCAGTAAGTTTTAGATTGCTGTTGTTAAGTCGTTCAGTCATGTCCAACTCTTTTGCGACCCTATGGACTGTATCCTGCTGGGTTCCTCTGTTCATGGGATTTCCCAGGCAAGAAGACTGGAGTCGGTTGCCGATTCCTTCTCCAGGGGATCTTCCCAGGGATCGAACCTGAATCTCCTGCATTGTGGGTGGATTTTTTTTTTTTTTACTGTTGAGTGGTTTCCAAAGTAGCAAGAACTGGAACTTCCCTGGTGGTGCAGTGGTTAAGAACCCACCTATCAATGCAAGGGATGCGGGTTTGATCCCTGGTCGGGGAACTAAGATCCCACATACCACAGGGCAGCTAAGACCCAACACAACCAAAAAATAAATATACTATTTTTAATTCTCAAAGGAAAACAATAAAGTAGCAAAACCTGTCACAAATACACCAGAACAACCCTCCCTATGAATGCTCTCTGAACGGCTTGGAGACTCTGGAACCATGAAGGATTTATTACTTCAGTAGTGGATTTCTCCATGGCTTAAAAAAAACATGCTAGCAAAGCCATTTATTTTCCAAACACTCCTTTACACTGGTCCCCCAAAGTTAGACATGGAACATTTATGTCTCCACATGGCTGATCATTTCCATTGGCCTAGCAAGGAACTGAAACAAACTCTTGAGGAAAAGTGGGCACGTCAGCCCACTCCCCAGAAGTGTCTAGAGCACACAGCCCTGGAGAAGCATCCCAGCCAAGCCCCTCCTCCCAGGGATTTCTATTTGTTTAATGTATTTGAAGGACAGAAAGGGAGTTTCTGATGTAGGGGAGGTGGAGACAAAGCTCTGAGGGCAGTCTTCCTTTCTGCTATAATAAAACAGGCCTGTTTTCATTGGCTCACCTACCAGGGAGCATCGCTGAGAGCAGAAGATGAACTTGGGCAGCAGTAATTACAAAGACGACAAAAAAGACCGTAGAACAGTCCCTGTGAACGATTATGTGAGGTTGTGGCAGCCCCATCTGTGACATCAAAGAGCTCAGTGAGGGCAGAGAACAATCCACGGGGCAGTGGGCTGAGGGCTGGGCTTCCAGGATGTCATTTGAAATTTTAAAGTGGTCATTATATACTTTCAGGGCACTCGAGTTCTGTGGTCCAGTTACAGTGTTTGGGCAACTGAAGTGACTTGAGTCTTGGCTCGGCATGGGCAAACCTCCACCACTAATCCTAGCTAGACGATTGTGACTGCCAAGTATTGAAGTCCTGCCTTAACCAGCAACTCTGTCTAAACATCCTGATTGAACTGCTGTAATAATTCTGCAAGGTAGGTGGAAACACTCACCTTTTATGGATAAGGACACTGAGGCTCAGAGAGGTTAAGGTGCTTGATTAAGGTCACACAAATCAAACTTGGCAGGGCTGGTTTGAGAGCTGAGATCTGCCTGCTCTGGCCATATCTTGCTCTATATCCTAATATTCCAGCAGCTTTGATTCTGGCCCAAACAGCCCTTCCTTAAGATACCTATTGAATGTGTGTGTTAGTCACTCAGTCATGTCTGACTCTTTGCAACCCCATGGTCTGTAGCCCTCTAGGCTCCTCTGTCCATGGAATTCTCCAGGCAAGAATACTGGAGTGGGTAGCCATTCTCTTCTCCTGATCTTCTTGAGCCAGGGAGTAAGCCCGGGTCTTTGGCATTGCAGGTGGATTTTTTACCTGCTGAGGCACCAGAGAAGACCAAGATACCCATTATGTGGCTATAATTCAACAAGACAAACAAAAACCTTTCCAAAACAATCACTGTGAAATCTATTAAAACAACCACAATCTGTCAGAGAATTGCAAAGAACTGATTACCAGCCCAAATTACACTTTGCTGTGTCTATCTGATTGCATTATCAGGTTATTCAGAGCAATCTTGGGGATGGTATACTATTTGACAGAAAGATACCTATTTGGATCCTTTCTTTGCCCTGGGTGACAACTTAAGTATCTCAAACACACAGAGTCCAAAGGTGAGCTGACTCATGGTCATTACATGCTTCCACCATCACAAATTAGGTCTATCTTTTGTTGTGTATTTTATAATTTATTCTAAAGATGCTGTTACAGTCTACTTATTTCACCAAGGATTTTCTGAAATATTCTGGCTGCAGACATTTGCATTATTAAAAACCCTAACTTCAAATATTTGTGATTGATAGCCTCCACTAAGCCCAGTTCCTATGTGAACTGTAGCTGGCCTCAGACAGGGCAGTAAGTCCAAAGACCCAGTGATGGGCACTGCTTTGCCACTGCATGAACCTCACCTTCCTGGGCTGTATGTTCTCTCCTTGTATCCTCCCTGGCACCCGACGCAGGTGAAATAGAAATTGCTCTATACTTTCTTGCTGATTGAAATAAAAGGGGACCTTGCTTATTTAAGAATTCTGGAAATTGTATATTCCCTGTGAGCCATACTGAGAAGCAGTAATGATTCATCCACATTGCAAATGCTACAGACTGACTATAGCATGTAAGCTACACATTTACAGTCTTGCTTCTCAGTGTGGTCTGAGGACCAGCAGGGTGGGCTTCACCAGGTTGCCCGCCCCTTATCTTCATCTGTGGCTTCAGGCGCGGTGTTTGCTAAGATGCCCAGGTGATGTGTGTGCACATAAAGGTCTGAGAAGCACTGCTTTAGGGCTTCCATAAAGGGACCCGATTTTCTTTAGAAAGTAGGAATCCTGATGTCTGGGGCTTCTCTGGTGGCTCAAACAGTAAAGAAATTGTCTGCAATGCAGGATAGGCATTACGTTTTCACAGGCATGGATGGATTCTGATGTGGAGGGTCTGAGCCTCACTCAGAGAGACCATGTTACACGTGGGCAGGGCAGACAGGTTAAGCTGCAGTCCTGTGCAGTGTCAGGCCAGCACCCTGGGATCCTCTGTATTTCTCTTGTTCAACAGTTCAGCTCAGCCCTGGACTTCTACTTCCATTCCTATCTTCCAATCTAACTGTCCCTTTATAGATCCACTTTACTGCCCTAAAGGATGTACATTTTTTCCCCCCCAGAGAGGCAGAATAACATAGTGGTGAAGAGGACAGACTCCGGACCTAGACTGTCTGAGATGAATCTCAGGTCAAAGTTGCTTAACTTCTCCAGACTTCACTTTCCCTATTTGTAAAGTGGGGTCTCTGCCTCAGTGAGCTGATTAAATGATCTAATCTTTGAGAGCTGCTATGAAGAGGGACTGTGGAAGGCAACTGCTACAGAAAGGTAGGCTACTGTTCCCAATCTTTCTTGGAAAATAAATTGGACTTCTGGGAAACAGGAAGGTTTTATGAGCCTTCTGGTTGGGTGGGATCTGGAAGCACTCTTTCTGTTTCTCTAGCGTTTACTGTGTATCTCTACTGTGGCACTCTTTTGCTCTATCCATTAATTTTTCTCCTTTTGTCCATAGACAGGTGAGATGCTCTTCAGGGAAGGACCATGTCTTAATCTTTTTTGGATTCCCAGTACCTAGCAGAATGATGAGCAGAAGATGTGTTCAATGTCAGTTGCAACTAAATGACATGGTTGGGAAAAAAGTCCTACCCTTTTGGACGTTGCTTAGGATCATCTGTTAGCAGGCAGAAACGACTTGCCAGTATATGAGTGGCCTTTCTGCTGAAAACTGGGGTAAGGGTGAGATTGCAAACAGTGCAAAACAAGTCATCCTCACAGACCATCTGCCCCTGAGTCTGCCGAGGCCGAACCACAAGGCCATCATCATGGTGGATGCATTTGTAAGGTAGCAAATGCTCTTATAACATGGGGCACCCTGCCTGATTCTTCATGAAGACTGACCAGATGCTTTCCAAATTGGTCTCCTCTTCATCTATTTCACACAGAAAACATTTCCCAGCTTCCCTTGCATCTACATGGGATCATATGACCAAGTCTTGCCAATAGAATTTGAGCAGATGTGATTTGTCATCTCCAGGCTGAGGGGGTTAAAAGCATGAGTGCCTTTCCCAGGCTCTGTCTCTCTACTTGTCTGCCAGCCAGAGGCAGAGCATCCAGTGGGTAATTCACAGGCCCTCACAGTTGGGGGCTTAAAGTTGGAAGGAGTCTGGGTCCATGAACAACTGGGTGGAGCCGAGTTCCCCCGACCCTGTTTTCCATCCCAGCTTAAGTGAGAAATGAACTTGGATTATTTTATGTCATTGAACTTAAAAATTGTTTGTTGTCTCTCTTATCCTACTCTAAAAGCATGGGAAACTAACTGTAAGTCCCAACTTGGGGTCTTGAAATTTGTTGGTGGGGATGCCTCACTTTGATAACTCGAGACATACATGTCCATGCAGGTTTCAAAGGGTCACTCCACTACCAGTGATAAACATAACATAGTTGCCTGGTCAAAGGAGACAGCTGGGCGTCTCTTTTTCACTAAGTTGACTTTCTGTACAGGATTTTACAGTCAAATACATGAGGAAGTTCGGAGGAGGAAACGGCAAGCCACTTCAGTATTCTTGCCTGGAAATTACTATGGACAGAGGAGGCTGCTGGGCTCCTGTCCATGTGGTCTCAAAGAGTCAGACACGACTGAGCACTCACACAATATCTGAGGAAGTTATTTTGGTGGTTTCGTCATTTTTTTAGAAAAAAAATTTTTTTTGCGGGGGGGAATAAGGCGGGACCTCAAAGATCCCTAACTTAAAAAAAAAAACTTCCCAAGGATAATTGGCATTATCTTAAAATTATAGTATTTCTAGAAAAATGTGGTGAGGGGGGCCTCTTGGGCCTTCTGTGGATGGGGTGGACAGAGTCTGTATGAGGTCTGTCTTGTTGAAGACCCAAAGCCACACACTGTAAACAGGGTTTTGCTTGGCTCCACGTCCACTGGCCTCATCGTCCTTGTTTATTCTCTGCACCGATTTTATATTGCTGGGTGGTAAACTCACCATATTCGGGCTGTTCTTTGGTTTCAAACGTCCGGTGGCCTGGGGCCGGACGGTCCCAGCCGCCGGGGGGGCTGAGGAAGTTGCTGTCGTCCGAGGTGCCATCGTACTTGTAGTCCTGGTCACCGCCCTGGGCCCTCGGCAGGGCCAAGGACCTCTGCCACCAGGCCCGCCAGTCGGGCGACGGCACTGACCAGCCGGGTTTATTCTCCGGGTGCTGATCCTTCTCCGCTTCAGAGTCAGGACCATCCACCACCTCTATGGTGACCTGAGGAATTCAAAACAGGTCAGGGTCAATGGGGAGTCAACAGCCTCCACGCCGGGTGACCCTCGGGAGAAAGTCTAAGAGAGCGGAGGGAAACGTGCCCCCCTCAGGAGGGAAACGCGC